>NC_064633.1:326871195-328219767 GCF_023864275.1 Schistocerca cancellata
GTGCCAGGTTGTCTAACCCTTAAACTGCTCTGGACGTGTTAGCACCCGCGCCTTTGTACCTGTTTCTGTGTGCTCTGAACATGTTCAGAGCACACAGGGACAGGTACAAAGCCGCACGCGTTAACATGTCCAGAGCAGTTAATGGATTAATACCACCCTGTGTGCAGAAAACTCTCCAGCAATAGTCTATTGTGAACCTGACAGTTAATTCAGGTTTTGAGCAGAAACCTAGGGAACTAGACATTGGTTAAAAAAAAAAAAAAAAATTGAAATTAAACTTTGCAAAAACAAATTGTTCATTTCCTCCACAAAACTACCAGTTGAAAATATTAAGATATGGCATGGACAAAAAACTTGATGCAGCAGTTTCAAATTTGTGTAGTAAATAAATGTTGTGCAGAAATAAAGTGGATAGCATATGGTGTCGAACTTTCTCGTGATACTCCTTTGATCCTATCTGGTAAGGATCCCATGCTGTGCAGCAGTACTTCAAGAGGACAGACAATTTTTGCTTTATTCCAATTTGAGTTGTTCGTAATTGCACTTCCTAGGTTTTTAGTTGAATTTGTGTCCTTTGGACTTGGTTGATTTTATTGAGTAACTGAAGTTTAATGGATTCTTTAGCACTCATGGATAACCTCGCACTTTTTACTGTTTTGAGTCAATTGCCAGTTTTCACACCATACAAATGTATTTTATAAATCATTTTGCAGTTTTTGATTTCCTTATTACTTGACTAGGTGATAAAAGACAGCATCATCTGCAAACAATTGAAGATGGGTGCTCATATTGTCTTCTAAATAGTGTATATAGATAAGGAACAGCAGAGGGCGTGGAACACTATCTTGGAGAATGCCAGAAATCAGTTAAGTTTTGATCGAAGACTTCATGTCAGTTATTATGAACTGTGGCATCTCTGACAGTAGATTGCGAATCCAGTCAAACAACCGAGATATTCGATAAGCACACAATTTGATTACAAGCCGTTTGTTAGGTACAGTGTCAGAAGGTTTCTGGAACTCTAGAAATGTGGAATCAATTTGAAATCCCGTATAAACAGCACTCAACACTTTGTGTGAGAGAACAGCTAGTTGTTTCAGAAGAATGATGTTTTTTAAATCAATGTTGACTGTGTGTCAATAAACCATTGTCTTAAAGGTAATTCCTTATGTTCCAAAATCCTGCTGCATATTACATTAATGATAAGGACCTGTAATTTGGTGGGTTACACCTATTGGCTTTCTTGAATCTTGTTGTGACTTATGCAACTTGGGCATGGATCTTTTGTCGAGCAAGCACTTGTGTATGATTAAGTATAGAGCTATGGTATCAGCATACTCTGAAAGGAACCTAATCGGTACACATTAAGGAAGACTTACTTTTATCAAGTGATGTAAGTTGCTTCATTGCTCAAAGAATATCTACTTCTAAGTTACTCGTGTTGGCAGCTGTTCATGTCTCAAATTCTGGAATGTTTACTTTGGGTTCCTAGATGAAGGAATTTCAGAAGGCTGTGTTTAGTAACTCTGCTTTAGCAGCACTGTCTTTGATAGTATTTCCAATGCTATCATGCAGAGAAAGCATTGATTGTCTTGCTGCTAGCATACTTTACACATGACCAGAATCTCTTTGGATTTTCTGCCTGGTTTCAAGACAGTTTCATTGTGGAAACTATTATAAGCATATTTCCTTGAAGTCTGTGCTAAATTTCGAGCTTCTACAAGATTTTCAATTTTTGGGGTTGTTTTCTTTTTAATTTGACAAGCTTTCTTTGTTATTTCTGGAACAGTGTCCTGACCCGTTTTGTGTACCAACGGGACCAGCTCCGTCGTTTTTTAATTTATTTAGTATAAATTTCTCAAGTGCTGTTGATACTACTACTTTGAATTCAAGTCACATGTGGTCTAAATTTACATCATTAATTTGGAAGGAGATGGTCTCTCGGGAAGGTGTAAAGTGAACTTTTATCTGCTTTTTTGAATAGGTATATTTTTAGTTTATTTTGGAAGATTAGCGAGTTACAGTGTTCAGTCTCGCGATGACAATCTTGTGTTCAGTCTCGCGATGACAATCTTGTGTTCGCTAATCCCTGTATCCATGTTGAGATCTTCTCCTCCGTGGCGGTATACCCACCAGTGCATTGGATCTTGCCAAACATATCGTGACCCATTTTGTGCATGCATTGATGTCCTCCTTTTATCCAACTACATTACGAAAGCATAAGACAGTTGAAAAATGCTATCCTTTAGCCTCCCATCATGCCTACATAATGAGCCTTTCACTGACTGGGAACTGCTTCAGCCTCTTCACTCGGGCCCTAATTAGTCTTAATCAGGTGATCCAATATCTGACTTACTCAGACCCCATCTACTGACGGCCTTTGATATCGTATTTTTCGGACTATGATGCTCTTATTTCTTCGAAAAAATGCCTCCATAATTCAGGTGCATCTTATACTCAAAACTAATATAAAAATGTCCAGCGTGTGATTTAAAGTACCTACCAGTTTAAAAATGACCATATATTCGATGCCATGGGAAACCTCTATCTGGCAACATTGGATACAACTTGCGGCAGCAGCAGTGCACTGATGCAATGAACGTGAGTTCCAGGGATTCACAAGCTTGATAACACTTTCTGCCTCCCACCGCACCACCACAAAACCAGAACACTAACCTGTGACATGTCACTGCAGTCTGTGGTGCCAGTGAAATTGAATTGAAAGTGATTTGTCTTATTGGTAAAAGTACAATATTTTTGTTAATAGCTAATTTCACAATAATAAATGGTATCCATACGATGTGAGATATAAATTGAAAATAATAGCATATGCAGAACATGGAAACAGGAGCTGAGCAGCAATTTGGCCTTCCACCAAAAGAAAAAAACCACTCTTGATTGGTGGGCTAGGAATGAACAACTTAATAAAAGTGAGGAAGATTAAATGTGTAAACAAGAGAACTGAATGCAAAATAGCCAAAACTAGATGACATATTGAAATGGATTAAAGGACACCATCAGAACGGCATTGAAAGTAATACAAAAATGATTAAAAAACATGCTCATTATCACTACAGTGAAACTTAATAAACTTTAATAGTAGAGTTGCTTGGTGCTACAGGTTTATGAAGTGTTGTGCGAACCAAAACAAAAATATCTCAGCAAATGCCACAAGAGTATGAAGAGAAAATATTATCTTTCCGTCATTTTATTGTTAAACGTCAAAAGAAAATCAGTGTGGAAATAAGCCAGATAGCAAATATTTATGAAACTCCTGACATTTGGTGTACTGAGTAACAGAAATGTTGCATGAAAGGTGCTAAAACTGTACTTATAAAAACAAGCGCACATGAAAAAAATGCACTACATTGTTGTCCTTTCATGTTGTGCTGGTGGTACTGAGCTTAATCCAGTGAATGTTATCAAGTGCAATGCAATGCAAAAACCTTTTGAAATACCACCAGATGATGGTAATGTACACGGCAAGGGTTGGATGGATGATGCTGGGATGAAATTATGGATTGACAGTGTGGGAGAGAAGGAAAGGTTCTTTATTGAAGAACAGGTCTCTTGTGCTAGATCAGTTTAGTAGTCATTTGAAAAATTCTGTGAAAGAGAAATTCAGACAGTGAAATGCAGAGCTTGCTGTTTTGGGAGGACTCACTTCACAATAACAAACATTGACATCTTTATAAATAATCTATTTAAAGTGTGTACGGGAGAGGAAAGGAACAAATAGATGATGGATGAAACCCAATGTGAATTCATGTCGAAGGGAGCTTCAAAGTGACCTACAATAAAAGAAGTATCAGTGGATAAAAGTCATGGCCTAGAGTGAGAGAAGACATTACTGTTAAATCTTTCAAGAAGTGCAGCGTAAGTAACGCTCTGTGACAATGAAGACCATCTTACATATGAAGAGGACAATGATGGTGATAATGAGGATAAAGTTCAGGTGACTATTTTCAGTGATTTTAAAGGTCAGTTCAGTTTTATAAACAAAGAATTTTTTTAGTCTGGCCTTGCAATCTAGTAAGCAATCTAATAAGAAAAATGGTTTAAAAATTGCTTAAAAATTATATCTTGACCTATGTATGACATGGGGCACTGTTTGGCACAATCACATTTTACTTGACATCCCTTACTGGCACATTCAAGGCTCCCTACATGTTGCTATTTGTCAATTTTTACCCCACCAGTTGGTTGTTTCCGGTTAGAGTTCGTACACCAATTAGCTCCCTATAGGTTCAAGAGAACAGTGTTCTGCAGGGCTCCTTGCTGAGTGTTACTCTTATCCTGCTGGACCACTGCTCATCCTTGTGCTGTATGTCAACTACTTTTGAATGTAGTGTAGCTTCCATCTTTAGTCTTGGTTGAACACCACTGGACACTTTCCTATGGTTTCCAGTTTTCTCATGTGAGAGTCACTTCTGTTCTTGCATCACAGTCCATCCTTCACCCAGAACTCTGAGTGGGTACCCAATTTTTTGGACTCCTTTTAATAAGAAATCCTATCTGGTTGCTTTCGTGCCTACATCTCATGGGGGTGCAGATCACTCTAATCTCCTCCCTATTTATTGGATCCTGGTCTCATCTCTGTTGGAATATAGTTGCCCTGTTTATGGCTCAACAACACCTTCAACTTTAAAATTATTTGATAGTTCTGCATCATGGAATCATACTGGCCACCGGCACCTTCAGGACTCGTCCAGTCTCATTCCTGAGATGGGGTTATTCCCTCATCAGTTCCAACAGTACCAATTCTTGTTCATGTATGCAATTGTCATTTGACAATTTCCTATTATATTCAAATTCTTTTTTTGCATACAGGGGGGCATCACTGTGCTAATACTTGCTCTCAGTGGAATGCACCTCAAGGCACTCTGCCAGGACCTTCACATAACCTCCTTAGAATGTGATCTTGTGTTCTACCCCCCCCCCCCCTTTCCCAGGTTAGTACCCAGGCCACAAATTAGGTCTAATTTATTTCAAAGAACTAACTTTTGTTCCCTCATTATGTTTCTTTTCCTCTTTGCTCTTAAGGAGTTTCAGGAAGCTCCCATCATTGTCACTTCTGGCTCTAAAACTGGATAGACTAAGATTTGCTTTTACGTCTCCAGTCTGTCCGCAGTATATGTTGCTGGGAACACGTAATTTACAACAGGGGTAATAGCCATCAACAGAGCCATGCATTTCATTATTCAGATCTCCCTCAACTTTGTTTTAATTGGTATGAACTCAATGATCTGTCTTCAGGCTATTAATCAGCATTAATTTGTCATCCACTGATGTCTGCAGTTCACGACTTTCTCTCTGACCTTAGTCATACTGCCTGCTGAGTTGTCTTTCTCTTGCTCCCAAGTCTTGTGGGTACCTCCAAAGAATGAAATGATTAACTGTATGACTAGAGAAACAATTATTTGCCCAACATTCATTTTGATGATCCCAGTTGTGGGTTTGCAGGTGCAAATAAAACCTCTTCTCAAAGGTAGATCTGTTGTATGAAATACTTGATCAGATGAATGTCTGCAATTGAGGAACATAGTATGAGATAAAAAATCCACATTCCAGTTTTGAGTAATTTTTCTTGTTTGATGTAACTAGTTTCAAAAGCTTAAAGTTCCATCAAGTGCCACCAAATAATTAATCATAAATATGTGGTGGTTGGGCCAGTTGGTCATGAAGGACCAAACATATACCGAACAACACATGGAAATGTAGGAGCAGCAACCATGGCACCTGCCTTGACAGCCAGTAAGGAACTCCTTGTTGGCTGTTGAGGTCGGTGCTGTTTACTGTTCCTCTGTGTTGATTGGGTGTGTTTGATCCCTGTTACTGTCTGGCCTGACTGCTACACGTTTGATTATTTGGTGGCATCTGGTGATGGAGCTTTAGGCTTCTGAAACAATTCATGTAATAAGACACATTACTTAAAACTGAAGTGTTTTTATTCCATCAGCATCTGATAGTCATTTGTCCCTCTAATAAATGGTTTGTTAATCCAGTGAAGCCAAACATGCAAAAACCATAAGTTCTTTTGATAGTGTTTCTTGCCATTTAGTTCTCAAGGTGTTTGCTATGAGATGCAGGTATGATAGAAATGAATGACTGGTGTAAGCTGCATATTGACCTCGCTCTTGCAAAGTGATATGTGCAGAAATATGTTTGAAGTGCATTTTTTCCAGTGGTAAGTGGCAGTGTAACACACAGGAAGCCACATTTTCAGAGGATGCCATATAAAAAAGTTTTGAGGATATGTAAAGACTTTAAAGGCCCCACTGTAGAAGTGGTTGCTTGGTAAAGTATGGTGGAAATAAGCTTGTATGGATGGAACAGAACTATGATCTTACTAATATCTCTTAATGTTCACGTACTATAATTTTATACTGTTTTGTTAATAATTTTGTTTTTGTTCTGTATTTTACTTTCCAGATTTACATCTCACAGTTTTGTTGTTTTGCTGTACACTAAATAAGCAAAATTTAACTTGCATTAGGTGTTTGGAATACTGAAGTTGTCTTTCTGGTGTTGGGAGTTCTCTTGTTGTGTGTATTTAATAGAAATGTTTTAAATTGATTATTAAATATTTTCATTTCACATTTATCATCTTAGAAATATGGGTAACTAAAAAAAATGTGGTGATATATCAAGCAATCGGTTGTTAGACTAGCCTGTACATACATCAGAACATTATTATGCATCTGATTTAAATCATGTTATCTTGTGTCAAGGACCTATGACAGAATTCTAGTTTGACGTTGATTCTTAATATTATATTCATCTAAATATAACTAGGAAGTTTCAACCATGACAAATATTCCACAGCATTAACTTTAAATGCAAACATTTAATTCCATAGCATATCTGGGAGTGCAGTTATGTAAACTTTTGTATTACCTGGGTGAAGGAAGTAAAACTTGAGCCTTACCACTTTCAAAACATATCAGTTCAGATTTCAGTATTAAGAGTACTGCAAGATTTAGATAGTTAAATGGAATGTGACATCGAAGAGAGTTTTGTGCAGGAGGTGGAACCCTGCTTGTCATCTTAACACACTGCTGTTGGTGTCAGTCTTACAATAATTTTGAACCGTGTGTCTAGTGAAAATGGTTACTAAGCTGAAGTTTACAGTTCATCAGTAAATACAGTAGTTAAGTTTTGAATTGTGAAGCTCTTAGCACAGTGCTAATTTGTGGTCAGCTCTGTTGTAATATGTGGGCACACATACTGGAATTGTTTGAGAAAATTGGTGCTCAGATAGCTATCAGACCACCTTTATTCAGTTTAATTTCCATTTGTGCATGCCTGAAGTATTCGTACAAGGCCAAGGTCACTTCCTTCCACAGTCAGAGCATTGTCTCAAAGTACCTAAATGTCAGTAGGATGGTAAACTCTTACATACGTTCCTTGCTTGCTTCTTTTCTTTCTATCTTTGTTTTCCTTCTCATATTGTCAATAGTATGCTGATCTGCTGGACCATTTATTTAATCCTGGAGTTTGTGAAAACAAGGTTCACTGTTCACACGTGCGTAGCACTGTCTTAATCAGGCGGAAAAACTGATACTTTATACTTTCTAGTCCAATTTTAGCTTTAAATTTTTTATGCTTTTCCATGGGTGTCCTTGGAAATTTATGCAAGAGAAAGCAAAAATCTAAAATTCCAGTTGTGATACCATAAAACTTGAAATTCTTGGTGATTATTAACAAAGGCAAAAAGGAATACAAACGTCTCAAAAATGAGATCGACAGGAAGTATAAAATGGCTAAGCAGGGATGGCTAGAGGACAAATG
Organism: Schistocerca cancellata; assembly: GCF_023864275.1. NCBI lineage: Eukaryota > Metazoa > Arthropoda > Insecta > Orthoptera > Acrididae > Schistocerca > Schistocerca cancellata. The sequence continues at coordinate 326,878,987 of NC_064633.1, forward strand.
TAAGGATGTAGAGGCTTATCCCACTAGGGGTAAGATAGATACTGCCTACAGGAAAATTTAAGACCCTCGGAGAAAAGAGAACCACTTGTATGAATATCAAGAGCTCAGATGGAAACCCAGTTGTAAGCAAAGAACGGAAAGCAGAAAGGTGGAAGGAGTACATAGAGGGTCTATACAAGGGTGATGTACATGAGGACAATATTATGGAAATGGAAGAGGATGTAGATGAAAATGAAATGGGAGATATGATACTGCGTGAAGAGTTTGACAGAGCACTGAAAGACCCGAGTCGAAACAAGGACCCAGGAGTAGACAACATTCCATCGGAACTACTGACGGCCTTGGGAGAGCCAGTCCTGACAAAACTCTACCATCTGGTGATCAAGATGTATGAGATGGGGGAAATTCCCTCAGACTTCAAGAATAATATAATAATTCCAATCCCAAAGAAAGCAGGTGTTGACAGATGTGAAAATCAATGAACTATCAGTTTAGTAAGTCACAGCTGCAAAATACTAACGCAAATTCTTTACAGACGAATGGAAAAACTGATAGAAGCGGATCTCGGGGAAGGTCAGTTTGGATTCCGTAGAAATTTTGGAACACGTGAGGCAATACTGACCCTACGACTTATCTTAGAAGCTGGAGTAAGGAAAGGCAAACCTACGTTCTAGCATTTGTAGACTTCGAGAAAGCTTTAGACAATGTTGACTGCAATACTCTTTCAAATTCTGAAGATGGCAGGGGTAAAATACAGGGAGCAAAAGGCTAGTTACAATTTGTACAGAAACCAGATGGCAGTTAGAAGAGTAGAGGGGCATGAAAGGGAAGCAGTGGTTGGGAAGGGAGTGACACAGGGTTGTAGCCTATCCCCAATGTTATTCAATCTGTATATTGAGCAAGCAGTAAAGGAAACAAAAGAAATTCGGAGTAGGTATTAAAATCCAAGGTGAAGAAATAAAAACGTTGAGGTTCGCCGATGACATCGTAATTCTGTCAGTCAGCATAGGACTTGGAAGAGCAGTTGAATGGAATGGATAGTGTCTTGAAAGGAGGATATAAGATGAACATCGACTAAAGCAAAATGAGGATGACGGAATGTAGTTGAATTAAATCGGGTGATGCTGAGGGAATTAGATTAGGAAATGAGAAACTTAAAGTAGTAAAGGAGTTTTGCTATTTGGGGAGCAAAATAACTGATGATGGTCGAAGTAGAGATGATATAAAATGTAGACTGGCAATGGCAAGGAAAGCGTTGCTGAAGAAGAGAAATTTGTTAACATCGAGTATAGATTTAAGTGTCGGGAAGTCATTTCTGAAAGTATTTGTATGGAGTGTAGCCATGTATGGAAGTGAAACATTGACAATAACTAGTTTGGACAAGAAGAGAATAGAAGCTTTCGAATTGTGGTACTACAGAAGAACGCTGAAGATTAGATGGGTAGTTCACATAACTAATGAGGTATTGAATAGGATTGGAGAGAAGAGAAGTTTACGGAACAACTTGACTATAAGAAGGGATCGTTTGGTAGGATATGCTCCGAGGCATCAAGGATCACCAACTTAGTAATGGAGGGCAGCGTGGAGGGTAAAAATCGTGGAGGGAGACCAAGAGATGAATACACTAAACAGATACAGAAGGATGTAGGTTGCAGTACGTATTTGGAGATGAAGAAGCTTGCACAGAATAGAGTAGCATGGAGAGCTGCATCAAACCAGTCTCAGGCCTGAAGACGATGACGACATTAACAAAAATAACAAAAACTACTCAGTACTAAGAACAGTTATTAAAAAATCAAGGAACATGCACATAAGTTCAGAAATCAGCAATTTTTACAACCTACTTGAGGCTATATATAATGTAGTGAAACAAGACAACCAGCCACAAAACAGTATAACATCACTGTTGAATTGTACGGAGGGGGCAATAAATAAGCCACAGGTAACAAGTATATTAAATAATTTCTTAAATATATTAGAAAGTCTTGGGACAAAGAATTAGAGGAAAATCACAGGAGCATTTTGAAAGAGTTATTGTCTAAAATTCAGTCAAATGAATGTTTGCCACCTCCAAGCCCATGTTCTTTGTCCAGCACATCGAGGACATCTTCGGGGAAATCGAGGCTCTCAGTAAAATGCGTTCGGGATCTGTTCTTATAAAGACCACCTCCGCCACACAGTCGGCGGGGCTCCAGGCGTGCGACCGACTAGGGGACATCTCAGTGTCCATTGTCCCGCATCTGGCACTGAATAAGACGCAGGGGGTTATTTTTCATCGGGACCTCGTGCTGCAGTCTGATGAGGAGCTCAGGGCCAACCTGGAGTGCCGAGGCGTGCATTTCGTCCGGCGAGTCCAGTGCGGCCCCAAAGACCGTCGCATCGACACCAGGGCCTTTATCCTCACCTTCGAGGGGTCGTTCTCCCGGAGAAGGTAAAGGTGATGTGCTACCGGTGCGACATGCGACCTTACGTCCCACCTCCTATGCGCTGCTTTCGGTGTTTGCGCTTTGGGCACATGTCGTCACGGTATGAGGCTGAGCCCCTTTGTGGCGATTGTGGACGTCCTCTTCGTGAGGAACATACATGCACCCCACCACCTCGGTGGGTCAATTGTCCTGGCATCCACTCGCCTAGATCTTTAGACTGCCCCGCATAACAGATGGAGAAGAAGATTAAAGAATTAAAAACTTTGGATCGTCTCTCTTATTCTGAGGCCAGGAAGAAGTATGAGCGCCTCCATCCCGTGTCGTTGACAACTTAGTTTGCCTCAGTCATGTCCACTCCTTCCACAGTATCCTCACCCCTATCCTGTCCCCCCTCCACCTCCTCCCCCCTTCCGGAGTCTATGCCTCCGCCTCCCAAATCCCTCCCTTCCAAATCCTCCTCCCTCGCGGCCTCTGCCCCCTCTGCCCCAGGGGCCACCCTTCCTCCTCCTCCCCCTCCACCGCCTGAGAAGTGATCCTCTTCTCAGGTGTCCATCGGGAAAATGTTACGGACCCCGCGCGTGAGGACCTTCTTCGGGTCCAGCCCACCATCCCCGTGCCTCATCGGAATTCCAAGAAGGCCTCCAAGAAGAAGTCTCTATCCCCCTCTCCACCCCGGCGCGTTTCGTCTGACGCTCCATCCGTGAGTCGCTGCTCCCGGCCGTCCTCAGTTTCGCCGGGACGCTCTGCTGTCAGGCGCTCAGCTGGCCTCTCGTCAGCGAATGATGCTGCCCCTCCTACGCAACCTGGGAAAGCGGCCGCAGCTGGCGGCGACTTGATGGAACAGGATTCGCCTCCCGCCGGTTGTAGCGTTGTTCCCTCAAAACCTGGCCCTCCGCGGCTGTCGAGGTGACCAGCTCTTCCCCTGTTTAGTTCCCCCTTTTTTTCTGACTAGCGATGGCTTTGTTACGTTGGAATATAAGAGGTATTCGATCTAATCGGGAGGAATTACAACTGCTCCTCCGCCTGCACTGTCCGCTCGTCCTTGGTCTCCAGGAAAGCAAGTTGCGCCCAACTGACCGTATTGCTTTTACCCACTATACCTCGGAGCGGTCTGACCTCACCCCTGTGGACGGTATTCCAGCTCATGGTGGGATCATGTTGCTCGTTCGGGATGATGTCTATTACCATCCATCCCATTGACCACCCCACTCCAAGCAATAGCTGTCCGTATTACTCTTTCTGCCTTTACTTTTTCTGTTTGTACCGTCTACACTCCATCGTCATCCGCAGTTAGTCGGGCTGACATGATGCACCTGATTGTTCAGCTTCCTCCGCCGTTTTTATTGTTTGGCGACTTCATGCCCATCACCACCTTTGGGGCTCTCCTGCATCCTGTCAGAGAGGCTCCCTCTTGGCGGATGTCTTAAACCACCTCAATCTTGTCTGCCTCAATACTGGCGCCCCGACTTTCCTCTCGGACTCTACTCATACCTACTCCTACTTGTACCTCTCAATCTGTTCTACCACTCTTGCCCGTCGGTTCGAGTGGTATGTCCTTTCTGACACCTATTCGAGCGACCACTTACCCTGTGTCGTTCGTCTCCTGCACCACACCCCATCCCCACGTCCTTAGAGCTGGAACATACCGAAAGCTGACTGGGGACTTTACTCCTCCCTGGCGACCTTTCCGGACCACAATTTTCTCAGTTGTGACAGTCAGGTCGAATACCTCACAGCTGTTATCATCAATGCTGCCGAACGTTCCATTCCTCGTACTACCTCTTCTTCACGTCGTGTTTCCGTCCCCTGGTGGAATGAGGCTTGTAGAGACGCTATCCGTGCTCGACGATGTGCTTTCCGCACTTTTCGCCGCCATCCTACATTGGCGAATTGTATTGGATACAAACGACTCCGAGTGCAATGCTGTAGAGTCATCAAAGACAGCAAAAAAGCTTGTTGGGCCTCTTTCACCAGCTCCTTTAACAGTTTTACTCCCTCTTCTGTCGTCTGGGGTGGCCTGCGCCGCCTGTCTGGCATTAAGGCCCACTCCTCGGTACCTGGCCTGACCTCAGGTAATGAGGTGCTTGTTGATCCTGTGGATGTCTCCAACGCCTTTGGCTGCTTTTTTGCGGAGGTTTCAAGCTCCATCCATTACCACCCTGCCTTCCTTCCCAGGAAAGAGGCAGAAGAGGCTCGGCGACCTTCCTTCCACTCGCTGAATCTGGAAAATTATAATGCCCCCTTTACTATGCGGGAACTCGAACGTGCACTTGCACTGTCCCGGTCCTCTGCTCTGGGGCCAGATGCCATTCACGTTCAGATGCTGGCACACCTTTCTCCAGCAGGCAAAAGCTTCCTTCTTCGTACCTACAATCGCGTCGGGACCGAAGGTCAAGTCCCCATGCGTTGGCGTGACGCCGTCGTTGTTCCTATACCCAAACCCGGGAAGGATAGACACCTTCCTTCTAGTTACCGCCCCATTTCTCTTACAAGCTGTGTCTGTAAGGTGATGGAGCGCATGGTTAGTTTTGATTCTTGAATCTCGACGGCTACTTACCAATGTTCAATGCGGCTTTCGTCGCCGCCACTCCGCTGTTGACCACCTTGTGAGCTTGTCGACATTCATCATGACCAACTTTTTGCGAAAGCGCCAAACGGTAGCTGTGTTCTTCGATTTGGAGAAGGCTTATGATACCTGTTGGAGAGGAGGTATCTTCCGCACTATGCACAGGTGGGGTCTACGCGGTCACCTGCCCCTTTTTATTGATTCCTTCTTAACAGATTGAAAGTTTAGGGTACGTGTGGGTTCCGTCTTGTCAGACGTCTTCCTCCAGGAGAACGGAGTGCCTCAGGGCTCCGTCTTGAGTGCAGCCCTTTTTGCCATAGCGATCAATCCAATTATGGATTGCATTCCACCTAATGTCTCAGGCTCTCTTTTTGTTGATGACTTTGCAATCTACTGCAGTGCCCAGAGAACATGCCTCCTGGAGCACTGCCTTCAGCATTGTCTAGACAGCCTACACTCATGGAGTGTGGCAAATGGCTTCCAGTTCTCTGAAGAGAAGACGGTTTGCATCAACTTTTGGCGATATAAAGCTTTCCTTCCGCCATCCTTACATCTCGGTCCCATTGTTCTCCCATTCGTGGAAACAACTAAGTTTCTAGGGCCCACACTGGACAGGAAACTTTGTTGGTCTCCGCAAGTCTCTTATTTGGCTGCCCGTTGTACACGTTCCCTTAATGTCCTCAGAGTTCTTAGTGGTTCATCTTGGGGAGCGGATCGCACTGTCCTGCTTCACTTGTATTGGTCCATAGTCCTATCAAAGCTGGATTATGGGAGCCTCGTCTACTCGTCTGCTCGGCCATCCCTCTTACGCCGTCTCAACTCCATCCACCATAGGGGGTTACGTCTTGCGACCGGAGCATTCTACACTAGTCCCGTCGAGTCTTTATGCTGAAGCTGCCGAATTACCATTGACCTACCGGCGCGACGTACTGCTTTGTCGGTATGCCTGCCGGCTGTTGTCAATGCCCGACCACCCCTCTTATCAGTCCTTCTTCGCCGATTCTCTCGACCATCAGTATGGGTTGTATGTGTCTGCCCTGCTGCCCCCTGGAGTCTGCTTTCGTCGCCTGCTTCGACAATTGGATTTGCCCTCCCTACCACCTTCAGAGAGGGTGAGAGCCCGACACCACCTTGGCTCCAGGCTCCGGTTCATATTTATCTCGACCTCAGCTCGCTCCCGAAGGAGGGTACTCCGGCTGCAGTGTATTGCTCACGGTTTGTCAACTTCATGCGCGACTTGCCAGTCACACCTTTATTTACACTGATGGCTCCAAAACTGACGATGGTGTCGGCTGTGCCTTTGTCGTCGGGGCCGTCGCCTTTAAATACCGGCTCCTCGACCAGTGTTCCAGCTTTACGGCCGAGCTTTTTGCTCTCCATCAGGCCGTTCAGTATGCCCGCCGCCACTGCCATTCATCGTATGTACTCTGCTCTGATTCACTCAGTGCTCTTCAGAGCCTTGGAGCTCCATATCCGGTCCATCCCTTGGTGCAACGGATCCAGCAGTCCCTCCATTCTTTTGCTGATGGTGGCTCTCCTGTCAGCTTTCTGTGGGTTCCCGGCCATGTAGGAGTGCCTGGGAATGAGGCTGCTGATGCTGCAGCCAAGGCTGCAGTCCTCCTGCCTCGGCCAGCCTCACATTGTGTCCCGTCATCTGACGTTAGTGGGGTTGTTTGTAAGAGGCTTGTGTCGTTGTGGTGGGATACTTGGTCATCATTTCAAGGAAACAAGCTCCGGGCAGTAAAACCGTTCCCAACTGCTTGGACAACCTCCTCCCGACCATTTCGGCGAGAAGAGGTCCTTCTGACCAGGTTGCGGATTGGGCATTGCCGGTTTAGCCACCGCTACCTGCTCTCCGGTGACCCAGCCCTGCAGTGCCCTTGTGGTCATGTATTAACAGTGCGCCATGTTTTATTGTCGTGTCCCCGTTTTAGTCAATCTCGTGTTGTCCTGTCTCTGCCATCTACTTTACAGGATATTTTAGCTGATGATGCTCGAGCAGCTGCTCGTGTTCTTCGTTTCATTACTTTGACTGGCTTGTCCAAAGACGTCTAACTCTTTCACTTATTTTATCTGCATCTTTGTAAGAACTTTCTGGTGTCCCATCCCCCCCCCCCCCCCCCCCCTTGAGTTTTACTAGATTCTATGTGCTCTAACAGTTGTGACTGGGTGCTAATGACCTCAGTAGTTGAGCGCCCTTAACCCCCCCCCCCCCAAAAAAAAAAAAATAGATGTCAACTCCGGCTATCAATTCATTTGAAGTGAATCTTCCCTCCACCAAGAAAAATTTTCAGTTTTGGGAAGAGATGGAAGTCTGACAGAGCCATATCAGGTGAATAAGGTGGGTGTGGCAATAATTCAATCCTTAGTTCATGAAGTTTGCCATGGCGACGGCACGCGTGATGATTCAAGATGACTTTCTTCCTTGCTAAACCTGGCCTTTTTTGTGTATCTTTTGCTGCAATTTGTCCAAGAGGTTAGCACAGTATTCCCCAGTAATTGTTTGCCCAGTGGGGAGATAATCTACAGACAGTCCCCTTCACATCCCAGAACATTGATGCCGTGACCATTCCCACCGAAGGAATTGTCTTTGCTTTCTTTGGTAGTGGAGAATCCGCGTGTTATCACTGCTTGACTGCTGTTTCGTCTCTGGGGTATAGTAATGCACCAAGTTTCATCTGTGGTCACAAACCAGCACAAAAAATCTTGTTCATTTCTCCTAAAATGGGCCAAACATTATATGTCCATTCTCGTGCGTTTTTGATCCAGTGTCAAGAGTCGCGGCACCCATCTTGCAGATAATTATTTCATGTCTAATTCTTCAGTTAAAGTGTGATATACCCTTTCGGATGACATCTGGCAAGCGTGAGCAATCTCAGGCACTTTGTCGGCAATCCTCCATAACCATTTTGTGCACTCTTGCAATGATTTCCGGAGTAGTGACACATTTTGCCCGACCAGTGTGTGGATTGCTATCTAAGCTCTCCCAACCAAGTTTAAATTAATTTGTCCACCTAGCAACAGTTGAATATGAAGGAGCAGAGTCCCTCAGTGCACTCTGGAAATTGACATGAATGTCCTTTGCTTTCATACCTTTCTTTATGAAGTACTTAATCAATGCTCAAATATAGATTTCCCCCCCCCCCCCCCCCCAAAAAAAAAATCACTACAAAGGAACAACAGAGCAACATCACTGCCACAGCTCTCTTCAAAGAGCACTGATGTGCCACATGTTTACAGGCAACAGACAAATGAATATCATGTGAACAACTCGTTGCACTAGCACCGACCTCTCATGGTGACCCCGAGAACTTTTCAAACCACCCTCGTATCACCAGCTGTTCCTTCTGAAATTAAGAAAATTCTACATTCTCTCAAACCTGAAAGCATCATCTAGTTTTGGTGTTTCCAGTACAGCACTAAAGATTTTCTTTCCATTTAATAAGCCCAGTCTTAAGTGAAATATGTAATGCATCACCAACAGAAAGTGTTTTTCCAGATTGAAATATGCAGTTGTCAAACATGTCTTCAAGAAAAATGATAGGAGAGCCATTAATAACTACAAACAGTTTCCAAAATTTTTTGGAAGGTGGTGTATACTGTAATATCTCACCCGAGCAGTAATAATATCTGCAGCAAAGCAGTTTAGATTTCAGAAGATTTATTCAGCTGAGAATGCCATTTACATGTTCACTTGCCAATTTTTACAAGCATAAATAAAATAACAGTGTTGGTTGGTATTTTCTGTGATCTAACTAAAGCATTTGCATGAATCATAATATGCTCCTAGATAAATTGGAAGTTTTATGGGATTGAAGATATAGCCAACCAATGTATGTCATATCTAACCAAAAGGCTGCAGGAAATTGTACTTAGTGACTCAGCCAGTGTAGTATAAGGACATTATTCTGGCTGCAGAGAAATCGTGTATGGGGTTATCTAATATGTGATCTCAGGTCTGGTATTGTTTCTCTTGTATGTAAAAGATGTTCTGTCTAATATGCAGCAAACAGAATTAGTTCTTTTTGCAGATGACACTGGTATTGTATTCAAAGTGTACATACAGAAATAAGATATGGTGATCCACCTTTTTAAATGTATCATGACTGGTTTTCTGTGAATGCCCTCACACTCAGTTTTACAAACACACAGCATATTCAGTTCCACGCATTAGGGGTACCAAGCCAGTAATACATGTAACACATGGTGGGGAAATAATACAGTAGAAACTTCAAAATTCTTAGCTCTCCATATTGATGAGAATTTAAAGTGGGAAACACACACTTTGAACTCCTAAAACAGCTTAGTTCAGCCACATTTGAATCATTGCAAATCTTGGAGGGGCAAATCAGTAAATTGAGATATTTAGCATATTTTCATTCAGTAATGTTGTAAGGAATAATGTTCTGTGTAACTAATCTGTAATAAAGAATCTTCAGTGCTCAAAAATGTCTTAAGAATAATATGTGGGACTTAACCACAGTCATCTTGCAGCAGTCTGTTTCAGGAGTTGGGTATTCTGACTACTACTTCACATTATATTTATTTGCTCATGAAGCTTTTTGTAAATAATTCACTAAAGTTCAGAAGGAACAATGATGTACGTAATTTCAGTACTGCAAGGAAACTTGACATTCATTACTCCACAGTAAAACTGTCTTCAGCATGAAAAGGGATGCACTAAAAGTTCTGCTCACTAATCCAGTGACATAAAATGCATTACAGACAGCAAAATGAAAATTGAAGACAAACAGTAGTAATTTCTTCATAAGAGCTCCTTTTATTCCTTAGAAGAAATCTGTTACTGTAATGTGTGAAAGGTGGTGGTTAGGAATTATTAACTAAAAACTATACATAAAAAACTAAATTGTTCAGTGTGTAACCACATTACACATTAATTTGCAATGTGAATGTAAAATATCTTGTTTCACATCATTAAAATTTATGATCCATGGAACATAAAACCAACCAACCAATTAGCCAGCAAAAATGCCACTGATAAATATTCATCAAATTGAAGAAACAACAATCTAACTTCAAAAACACGTGTTCAACTTCATGTACTACTGTTTACTTCCAATAACTTTACCTCTAATCACATTAATGGATTTTGTTGAAGTACTTTCATGCCTTCTAGTTTTAAAAGTTGACTAGCATAATTAAATATTAACAATGTTTGGAAAGTTGCATTTTTGAAGTTGTTAAAATAAAGTGTAACCCAGGCTATCATTTGAAAAAAATGACTGAGAAACCTCCCAAAATAAATTGCCCATTACAGCTGACTCTTCATAGCCTAAGATTGACCCAAGATCAGTCTTATCCGTCCTTCTCCTCCTAGTATGACATATTTTTGTGCAGCCATTCCAACTGGATTGATGACTTTGTAATTCTGGTGATGTGTTGTGCTATGTTGCACCCCATGGAGTTTGAGCAGATCCTATTTCTTGAAGTGGTTTCTCCATATGTTCCCCATTGTGCAGTGGATATACAAATTGTGGTCTCAAAAAGCCATGATGTATCTTCATTGACCACATGGAAATAGTAAACTACTATTGTGAAGCTGACCTGGAGGAGGTGGGGTTGGGAGGGGAGGGGGGGGCCAGGGTCCTTTTGGGAACTAGGGACAGTTGTTGGACAGGTTATTGCAGCTGTGTTAATTTTGTGCAGAGAATAGCTGTCAGAATGCCTTTATGGACCTTGATAAGGACTTTTAAGAGGGGATAGAGAATAGTTTAAGGACTGAAAATTGACTGTTCTGTAAATAATATCTGCCTTGAATTAAAAACAGTGCCAAAATCCCCACTGTGCTGAATAAGGCACAATTTGCCCTGAACAGTCAGTCAGAACTCTGTACCAAAATTCCAACACCTGCCACTCCCTATTCTGATCATTTGTCATTGTCAGATAATCACATACATTGGCAATCTGTTTGTACATGTAACATTTACTGTATTAAAATTTAGAGAATTAGACAAAATCAAAATCAGCAATGGCTGATCACATTACAAGACAAATCTCTCTCTCTCTCGCTCTCTCCTCCCCCCTCCTCCTCCCTCTCCCTCCCCCCTTCATCCGTCCCCTCCTTGCGTGCTCAAAATATTGTAGTTCAGATGAATAATAATTTTTACTCTCTGGTCTCTAATTTGAAGGTGCAGACCCAAATGACTGAAGACAGCATTTGTATGCTTTCCCTTAATTAATAATTATTACAAATCTGTTAATTTTTAGTTTGTTGAAAAGTATTTAAAGCACAGTTTCTATTCAGTATGTATTTTTTTGTTTTCATTTATTTTTTCTGTTTAAATTTATCAAGTGGCTGCTTTTATATATCTTATTGCTTGCATGTGCTTTTGTTGTGCCATGTGGTATTGTTTGCTTATGTCATTGTTGTATTGATTCAGAAGGTGTTCCTTCAGAGGTGAAAGCAGAATCAGAGCCACTTGATGGTAAGTTACTCAACAATATTCAAAATATACTGAATTCCATACATAAAATTTCATCATGCATGACTTTTATGTTCTTGCAGCAGAATCAAAGGAAACTGAAGCAGAAAATTCAGGTGAGCTGCATCTGATTTGTAGGATTTCCCTCTCCTTAAATTTTTGCCTACATTTTTGTTTCATTGTTGAGCAAAGGGTATGTCAGTTTTGCAACATTGGGCATTGTAAATTACTCAGAATAATGTTGACCAGCTTAGAGTATTGTATGAGATAGTGCTGATTACAATTGAACTGTCATGTTGTGCTCTTTTACCTTGCTCTGTGGTTCACAGAAAACTGTTGATGCTTGTGGTGCATATAGTTATTGGAATGTGAAAGTGTCTTATGTGATACTTCATTCACACATTGTAGATTGCTTTCCACTTGTCTAGACTTGTCATATTTGGTTGTGTTATTTTTTTCATGCATTTATACTCTGCAAAGTGCATGGCAGAGGGTTATCCTATTATACCCATCATCATGGTTTTTCACATTCCATTTCACATATGGAGCCCAGGAAGGACGATTGTTTAAATGTTCCCAGTGTGCTGTAATTTATCTAATCTTTTCCTCGTAATGTTTCCCTCCAGTATGTAGGGGCTCTAGTATATTCCTAGAGTCATCATTTAAAGCTGGTCCTTGAAATTTTTTAAGCAGGTCTTCTAAACCACGTATTTAAGAGTCTGCCAGTTCGTTTCTTCAGCATCATCTGTAAACAATCTTCATTATAGGGATGGAGCCAAAATATACAATATTTACATTGCACTATTTCCATTTTCTTTAGATATAACACTAACAAACTATGTAGATCAAGTTAAAATCAAATATGCTTTTGACATGCTCTCAAATTCAGTAAGATTGCATAGCCACATCCTAAACAAAATAAAAATAAAAACAAATCACCCTCTCATCTTCACAATGATAGTCTTACGTAGGTTCACTTCTGTAGAATAGAATATGTCCAAAGAGGGCTGGGACGTGTGTGTGTGTGTGTGTGTGTGTGTGTGTGTGTGTGTGTATAAAAAAAAAGTATCAGCAGTATCATTCTTGTGTTACAAAAAGGAACAGTCACTTTATTATGCAGATGTTGATTGGTTTTTGGATGTGTAGCGAGATTGATAATTTTTGTTTCGAAGGAGATCCTCTCTAATGCACAGATTCTAGATTTCTGTGAGGTTACACAGGTGACACTAAGTACATTCATATTTCTCAACATGGATACTTCTTTTACATCTTATTCTGTGAGATAGTTGGGCACATAAATGAGCCCAGAAATTATGGAATCCTTTTAGTTGTTCAGGCAGTTTCCCATTTAGATGGGCATCCCTGTTACTCTTACTGTAATAGTCTTCCCCCCCCCCCTTTTGCCCCCCCCCAACTGAACAATATAGCAGTGTAGTTTCCCAATTTCACAGTTGTAAAGATATATTCTGGGGCCATTTGGGATATTACGTTTTTGGAATTTATTTGTGCAAGATTGTAAAGGCATCAAATTTTTCACTTCGCTGAAGCACCACAGAACTGTTATGTACATTTACTGTGTGTAATCAGTTTTTTAGTATTTTTTATAGTTAGATTTCTGCACATTATGGGGCATTTAATACGTCTGTAGTAATCTAATGTGGAATAAAAGCATTCCAATCTCTAATAATTTCTATTGCTCCAGTCTTCAGCTTTTTTGTGATATTAGTAGTTTACTTATATTTTCTCACTTCAGCAGTGTAATTTTTAGAGCTGATGTTGCTTCCGGATATTTCAGCTACTTGATCACAATCATTGATAGTTGAATTTATGTGCCCTGTTCCCTTACTCTGAGGTATATTAGTAATTAAGGTATCAATCAACCTGTAGGTAGTAATTATAAAAGCTTCTTTCATAGCTACTGTCTTTTAATATATTAACGTTTAGATCACCTATCAGGGGCACCCATACAATACGATACTTTGTGGGGGGGGGGGTTAGACCTGGAGGCATGAAGTATTAGTATTACGGAAAATTAATAGCAACTTAAAGTTCCTTTCTGACCTTGTTAAAAACCTGTTCAATTTTGACTTTTAAATAATTTTCTTGAAAGAAAAAGCCTAACCACACTATACTTTCCTTTTCCTTTCCTTGAGAATTGGGGGAGGGGTTTGTTGGAACCCTCCTCTTACCCTGTGGCGGGTGCCCATGTTTCCTTGATAGCCTTATCAAAAAATTGTAGTTCTTTCAGAACACTTTTTTAGCTAAGTGATCAGTACAGACTTAATATCACACTTCCTTCCAGTACTTTCATAGCAGCTTTCGCTACTTAATTACCCTGCAACTCCCCTTTAAAGCTTGCAGAAATTGAAATTGTTTGTAATCCTGTACACAACAAATACTAATTTCATTCTCTTTCAGACCATCCTCTGTAATAGAAACATGTGGTAGCTCAGCTGTCAGTGAAATTTGTACTTCATAATTTACTTGACACATTCTGAATGTTTCAATGTAATTTATTTTTTAATCGGATTGTTTACATCAAAGTTTTCTTACTTTCTTTGCTTCCTGTGTTTAAACAAATCCTGGTCCTTCATGCATATGGGCCACTACTTCTGCCTCTTTCTGGATGAGGAGCAGCAGCAATTGCTGCTGCTTATGATGATGGTTGTTATGGACATGCAGGTAGTGAAGATGCTGCAGCTGCTGTTCTTGATGTTGATAATTACGCTGGTGGTGGTGACGACTCTGCTGCATGTGATGATGGTGAAACTGCTGCCACAGACAGAGGTGCTGTTGTGGAGTGTGATGGCTCTGTAGCTGCTGCTGCTGCTGAAGGTTTTGCCTCTGTAATAGATTCTACAGTTGATGATGATTCTATGGCTAGTGATGGTAATTCTGCCTCTACTAATTTTGGGGGTTGATAGTGCTTCAGCTGTAGGCTTTGCAGGCATTGTGATTATTTTTTGTGCTTTTCACTTAGGGTTTTACCCATAATAACCTGTAATATATGTTGACACAATATGTAGTCTGGTTGGTAAAACAGTTCCTCACACAACTTGTCACTTTGACAGACATTGTGTGCTGTATTCTCCTGCAAATCTTTTCGAATATTCATGAACTGAAATTTCAGGAGTGCAGTCATGTAAGCTTTATTTCTTCTGTCTGTAATATTTTGGGTGCATATATTTCTGCTATCTTCTGGGTGAGCCTACAGAAGCTACGGTGAGCTGCAGTATTTGCAGCATCATTTTAAATTGCAGAGGAAAAAAAAAAACCAGATACACTGGTTGATGGCAAAGAGTATTCAGAAATTGAATATGTTGCTATGCAGTAGATAGATGTTGGGATATCAGTGTGTCATTATTAGCTGTGTTGTAGTAACATCTTCGTGAGAAAGTGCCAAATTCCTTGATTTGTCTAGGTCAAAACACTATCTTTAATTAAAATGTTTACCAGAAGGATGCCATCTGATTCTTTCACCAGAGTCCCAAAAAGGTGAAGCAAATACTAGAATTTACATATTGTCATGATGCATTGAGAAATAGACATCAGTACAGTGCTCTGTAACAGCTGATTTATTGGGCTGTAAGAGCTGGGTGTACCTACAGTGTTCCATGCATCCTTGCTATGTGGTAAGTCATCTGCCCAATAGAAGCAGTTGAAATTTATTTATGAGTAACTTCAACAAAGATAGTGGTTTCAGCCTAGACAAATCATGAAATCCAGCACTTTCTGCAGTAAACTTGGAAAGACATCGCTTCAGTGCTGGTAATGATAAATTGGTATTTCAGAGTGGATTGATCATGCAGTCAGACTCAATTTATACTTACTGTATTTACTCGAATCTAAGCCGCACTTTTTTTTTTTTTTGTTTTTGTAATCCAAAAAACCGCCTGCAGCTTAGAATAGAGTGCAAGTTCTGGGTATTTTTAGTCAAATTTTTCGAAAAAGTGTTTTCTCCAAACTCTTCTAAACTATGGTCATTAGAAAGAGCATATTCTAAACTATCTAGAAAAGTGGATTTGCAATGCAAGCATATAAGGCCCTAAAAAGTAGCATCATCAAAGAGGCGCGCTGGAACTTTGAACACATTTTTCTGGCACTCAAATTATACCTGAAACCTTTTATTATGCCTAATAAATGTTTATTAGTGCCTTGAATAATTGAAATAAAAAGATCTGGCAAATAGGCAATGAGACTGTCAGAAAAACTCTCCCCCCCCCCCCCCCCCCCCCCAAATGAGGGGAGAGAGAGAGAGAGAGAGAGAGAGAGAGATATCATAAAGAATCCAATTAATAATAGCTTCATATTTTTTGTACTTCTCACAATTGTAAATATTTACAAGTTGAAAATGAAGACCTAATTTTTGGATTCAATTGTATAAAAGAATCGGTTTGCTTGAATCGTGCATCAAGTGATTTAATTTAATACCTAGGTGTTGTAACCTGCGAATTTTTGTCTTAAAGTTATTAGGGAAACATGTGAAATTGGTTGGTTAAACATCTAAGAGTTTTAATTTTGTATTTAATCACACTTAAATGTAGCCTACTACCTTGATAAATACGTAACCACTAGTTTCACAGAGAAAATTCACAAGATTCACTGTTTATGCAAAATATAATGGTAACAATTACTTTAACAATCAGATTGTTTCATTATTGGGAGCCTTGTTTGAACAATAAGTATTTCAGTGGTGTGTTTGCAGCATAGTGAGTGGGTTCTCTTGACTGAGTGTGTTTTAAGTGATTCGTAAGACCATCACCACCAATAAATTCATCCACTACCATTTGCTTGTGTCCAGTGTGGCCCGATCGGTATGTATCCATTGCTTAAGCACGATAACTTCCTGTGGCTCATTCGTAATACCATCAAAGTTTGTAGTCTAATTTACAAAAAATTAGTTTTGATTGTGTCTTTTATAGCATATCTCTTATTAGATTTTTTCATTGGTATTATACATTGTGTATAATTTCATTCAGTAGCAATTTGTCTGAAATTTAAGCAAATTATAATTTGCACTTACAGGCCAAATACATTATTTAGTTACTGATTAGAGGTGGGTGCAGAAGGGAACACATACCTTCCTGCCAATTGGGCAAGGAGATAGTGGAACAAAGTGTCACGTCACTTGCTTTGCCAAAAAAGCTGCTTTAAAATGGTTTGCGGATTTTAGTGATGAGGAAAAAAGAGTTGTTGGTCTGACATTATGAAGCAAAGCTGGACAAGTTTGTCTACACCATGAAGCCCTGTTATTGACACAAAATGAGAGGTTACAAAAAAAATGCTTCAATCCCTTTGGGAAGGTGAATCAATGTTAAGGCAGGAATTCGCACTCTTGATACTGAAACAGCTAATAAGGCTTCTGGTATGTTGAAGAAGCAGCTTGTTAATAACAAAGCCAGGTCAGAAAATTTTTCCGGCTTGCAGGACTACCTTAAATAAACACTTGGACGAAGCTTTATCAGCCTCATAACATTCTGATGGGGACTTTACCAAAAGAAGAATTAAATAGTAGCCTATTGTCTATCGGTATTTAACCCCTGAAGAGAACAGTAAGCTACAGAGAAGCCCCAATACGTGAAGAAGAAAATTCAAAAGGCTCAAAATGTGATTAAAAACAAAATTGTAAATGCAATGGGAGTAAACCGTGTGGCATCGCCCGCTCTGCCTGTGAGTGGACATGTGGCTGCTCCTTCAGCAAGGTCTGAGCAGGCACACGGGGGGAGGGGTTTATTAGTTATTGGGAGCTCCAACGTTAGGCGGATGATGGAGCCCGTTAGGGAAATAGCGGAAAGGTCGGGGAAGAAGGCCAGTGTTCACTCTGTCTGCTTTCCGGGGGTCTCATCCGAAATGTGGAGGAGGCCCTGCCGGCGGCGATAGGGAGCACTGGGTGCACCCGGCTGCAAATTGTTGCTCATGTCGGCATCAATGACTCCTGCCGTCTGGGTTCAGAGGTCATCCTCAGTTCGTACAGGCGGTTGGCGGAATTGGTGAAGGCGGAAAGCCTCGCTCACGGGGTGGAATCAGAGCTAACTATTTGTAGTATCGTTCCCAGAACCGATTGCGGTCCTATGGTTTGGAGCCGAGTGGAAGGCTTAAACCAGAGGCTCAGGCGATTCTGCGGAGATCTGGGGCGCAAATTTCTCTACCTCCGCTATCGGGTGGACAAATGTAGGGTCCCCCTGAATAGGTCAGGCGTGCACTACACGCCGGAAGCGGCTACAAGGGTAGCGGAGTACATGTGGAGTGCACATGGGGGTTTTTTAGGTTAGAGAATTCCCTCCCTATGCCCGACAAGACCCTTCCTGAGACGCGGCAAGGTAGGAGTAGGCAAAATGCCACAGGGAATAACAATATTAATGTGCTAATAGTAAACTGCAGGAGTGTGTATAGAAAGGTCCCAGAACTGCTCTCATTAATAAACGGTCACAATGCCCATATAGTACTAGGGACAGAAAGTTGGCTCAAACCAGACGTAAACAGTAATGAAATCCTAAACTCAGATTGGAATGTATACCGCAGAGACAGGCTGGACAGTGAAGGGGGAGGCGTGTTTATAGCGATAAGAAGTGCAACATCATCGAAGGAAATTGACGGAGATCCGAAATGTGAAATGATTTGGGTGAAGGTCACGGTTAAAGCAGGCTCAGACGTGGTAATTGGATGCCTCTATAGGCCCCCTTGCTCAGCAGCTGTTGTGGCTGAGCACCTGAAGGACAATTTGAAAAATATTTCCAGTTGATTTCTCCACCATGTTATAGTTCTGGGTGGAGATTTTAATTTGTCGGATATAGACCGTGAGACTCAAACGTTCATAACTGGTGGTAGGGACAAAGAATCCAGTGAAATTTTTTTAAGTGCTTTATCTGAAAACTACCTTGAGCAGTTAAACAGAGAACCGACTCGTGGCAATAACATTAGACCTTGTGGTGACAAACAGATCCGAACTATTTGAAACAATTAACGCAGAACAGGGAATTAGCGATCATAAAGTGGTTACTGCATCAATGATTTCAGCTGTAAATAGAAATATTAAAAAAGGTAGGAAGATTTTTCTGTTTAGCAAAAGTGACAAAAAGATTTCAGAGTACCTGACGGCTCAACACAAAAGTTTTGTCCCAAGTACAGATAGTGTTGAGGATCAGTGGACAAACTTCAAAACAATCGTACAATATGAGTTAGATGAGTATGTGCCAAGCAAGACCGTAAGAGATGGAAAAGAGCCACCGTGGTACAACAACCGAGTTAGAAAACTGCTGCAGAAGCAAAGGGAACTTCACAGCAAACAAACATAGCCAAAGCCTTGCAGACAAACAAAAATTACGCGAAGCGAAATGTAGTGTGAGGAGGGCTATGCAAGAGGCGTTCAGTGAATTCGAAAGTAAAGTTCTATGTACTGACTTAACAGAAAATCCTAAGAAATTTTGGTCTTATGTCAAAGCGATAGGTGGATCAATACAAAATGTCCAGACACACTGTGACCAAAATGGTACTGAAACAGAGGATGACAGACTAAAGGCTGAAATACTACATGTCTTTTTCCAAAGCTGTTTCACAAAGGAAGACTGCACTGTAGTTCCTTCTCTAGATTGTCGTACAGATGACAAAATGGTAGATATCGAAATAGACGACAGAGGGATAGAGAAACAATTAAAATCGCTCAAAAGAGGAAAGGCCGCTGGACCTGATGGGATACCAGTTCAATTTTACGCAGAGTACGCGAAGGAACTTGCCCCCCTTCTTGCAGCGGTGTACCATAGGTCTCTAGAAGAGCGTAGCGTTCCAAAGGATTGGAAAAGGGCACAGGTCATCCCCATTTTCAAGAAGGGACGTCGAACAGATGTGCAGAACTATAGACGTATATCTCTAACGTCGATCAGTTGTACAATTCTGGAATACTTATTATGTTCGAGTATAATGACTTTTCTGGAGACTAAAAATCTACTCTGTAGGAATCAGCATGGGTTTCGAAAAAGACTGTCGTGTGAAACCCAGCTCGCGATATTCGTCCGCGAGACTGAGGGCCATAGACACGGGTTCACAGGTAGATGCCGTGTTTCTTGACTTCCGCAAGGCGTTCGATACAGTTCCCCACAGTCGTTTAATGAACGAAGTAAGAGCATATGGACTATCAGACCAATAGTGTGATTGGATTGAAGAGTTCCTAGATAACGGAATGCAGCATGTCATTCTCAATGGAGAGACGTCTTCCGAAGTAAGAGTTATTTCAGGTGTGCCGCAGGGGAGTGTCGTAGGATCGTTGCTATTCACAACATACATAAATTACCTTGTGGATGACATCAGAAGTTCACTGAGGCTTTTTGCAGATGATGCTGTGGTGTATCGAGAGGTAACAATGGAAAATTGTACTGAAATGCAGGAGGATCTGCAGCAAATTGACGCATGGTGCAGGGAATGGCAATTGAATCTCAATGTAGACAAGTGTAATGTGCTGCGAATACATAGAAAGATAGATCCCCTATCATTTAGCTACAAAATAGGTCAGCAACTGGAAGCAGTTAATACCATAAATTATCTGGGAGTATGCATTAGGAGTGATTTAAAATGGAATGATCATATAATGTTGATCGTCGGTAAAGCAGATGCCAGACAGATTCATTGGAAGAATCCTAAGGAAATGCAATCCGAAAACAAAGGAAGTAGGTTACAGTACGCTTGTTCACCCACTGCTTTAATACTGCTCAGTGGTGTGAGTTAGGGTTGATAGAAGAGAGATATAGGGTTGATAGAAGAGAGAGAGAGAGATCCAACGGAGAGCAGCGCGCTTCGTTACAGGATCATTCAGTAATCGCGAAAGCGTTAAGATGATAGATAAACTCCAGTGGAAGACTCTGCAGGAGAGACGCTCAGTAGCTCGGTACGGGCTTTTGTTAAAGTTTCGAGAACATACCTTCATCGAAGAGTCAAGCAGTATATTGCTCCCTCCTACGTATATCTCGCGAAGAGAGCATGAGGATAAAATCGGAGAGATTAGAGCCCACACAGAAGCATACCAACAATCCTCCTTTCCACGAACAATAAGAGACTGGAATATAAGAGAGAACCGATAGAGGTACTCAGGGTACCCTCTGCCACACACCACCAGGTGGCTTGCGGAGTATGGATGTAGATGTAGAATTGAAGAAGCTAGTGAAATTAAGGAATGTGGAAACTGTTCCGACAACGCACATTTGCTGACTGAACTGAAAGCCAAGCTGCAGAATGCAATTCATAAAGAACAGATGCAAATTTTAACCTTGGCACCTGTAAGTTGGACAGTCGGACAAACAGCAGCTCAGTTCGGCATGTCCGAAAGAATGGTGAAGAATGCCCGGAAGCTTAAGGCAGAGCAGGGCATTCTGGCACTTCCCGAAAATAGGCAAAGCAGGAAATTACCAGCAGAAGTTGCTAGTAGAGTGACAAATTTTTTTGAAGATGAGTGTAGTACGGTGTGCCCTGGAAAAAATGATAGTATTTCAGATAGACTTTTAGATAGAAAGACATACATGCAGAAAAGATTGTTACTTTGCAATTTATGGGAAATGTATGTTATCTATAAGAATATAAATGGTCCAGAAACAGAGTTCTCTAAGTTTTGTAAACTTAGACCCAAATGGTGTGTAACAGTAGGATCAGCTGGAACACATGCAGTTCGCGTCTGTGCAATTCACCAAAATGTTAAGCTTATGCTTAGCAGAGCTGGTATATGTGAAAATTATAAGGAGATTCTCAGCAAGGCAGTTTGCAGTTTGAACTCTGAACAGTGCATGCTACATCGCTGTGGAAGGTGTCCTGGGCCCGAAGCTATAGCATCTGAAATTGCCAGTTATTTCCTAGATCATGAGCCACAGGAAGTTATCGTGCTTAAGCAATGGATACATACCGATCGGGCCACACTGGACACAAGCAAATGGTAGTGGATGAATTTATTGGTGGTGATGGTCTTACGAATCACTTAAAACACACTCAGTCAAGAGAACCCACTCACTATGCTGCAAACACACCACTGAAATACTGATTGTTCAAACAAGGCTCCCAATAATGAAACAATGTGATTGTTAAAGTAATTGTTGCCATTATATTTTGTATAAACAGTGAATCTGTGAATTTTCTCTGTGAAACTAGTGCTTACGTATTTATCAAGGTAGTAGGCTACATTTAAGTGTGATTAAATACAAAATTAAAACTTAGATGTTTAACCAACCAATTTCACATGTTTCCCTAATAACTTTAAGACAAAAATTCACAGGTTACAACACCTAGGTATTAAATTAAATCACTTGATGCATGATTCAAGCAAACCGATTCTTTTATACAATTGAATCCAAAAATTAGGTCTTCATTTTCAACTTGTAAATATTTACAATTGTGAGAAGTACAAAAAATATGAAGCTATTATTAATTGGATTCTTTATGATATCTCTCTCTCTCTCTCTCTCTCTCTCTCCTCATTTTGGGGGGGGGGGGGGGGGGGGGGGGGAGGAGGGGGAGAGTTTTTCTGACAGTCTCATTGCCTATTTGCCAGATCTTTTTATTTCAATTATTCAAGGCACTAATAAACATTTATTAGGCATAATAAAAGGTTTCAGGTATAATTTGAGTGCCAGAAAAATGTGTTCAAAGTTCCAGCGCGCCTCTTTGATGATGCTACTTTTTAGGGCCTTATATGCTTGCATTGCAAATCCACTTTTCTAGATAGTTTAGAATATGCTCTTTCTAATGACCATAGTTTAGAAGAGTTTGGAGAAAACACTTTTTCGAAAAATTTGACTAAAAATACCCATTTTTAGCACTTTTTGAAAAATTGTCAATTTTACCCTAGATTTGTGAAATAATGAAAAGCAATAGGAGAATGAAATTTTATATTCTAAGACCTTGTGTTGGTGAGTTATGGTGGGCAAAGTTTCATGTACATCCCATAATTACTTTGGGAGATATAAAAAACTAAAGCTCGCATGTTTTTTAAACAGCTATTTTTTTGCCCAACTTTGCTTCAAATTATCTATATGAAAATTGCTCAGAAATCCTTTTCTTAATATTTTATTTTGAAGAGCTCTAAAAGTTGTATAAGATGGCCAAGTTTTGTTTCTTTCATGCAAATACTTTGAGATATCTCATCTCAAAGTTGCTGAAAATTCAAAGATGCACTACTGGAAGCTGTGCTATGGTTTCAAACAAGTGACTATATCTCTGCAAGTATTGAATTTCTGAAACTGAAACTTTCTCAGTGTTCATTGAGAACATGTGTGAATGTTCATACAAAATTTCATCAAAATCCATGGTCATGTGGGAACATTTTTCGATATTAGACCACTTGGCATGGAATGGCCCGAAATTAAAAAAAGGTGGAAGACTAGCCATTTTCTCCGCCTCTAGTTTTGACCACTGCATTTTCATACATTATCCAATGAAGTAAATACAAATTCCGTATTGTTCATCTTTGAATGTAGCAGCATTTCAATGTACTACGAAAATCAGACTGGCAAGACTGTTTGGGATGTTTGTCAATATGGCCAACTCTACGTTCTGAATTTTTTCGTACCTGTGAGAAGAGATGGTTGCTAATAGTAACTTTTATGAATTGTGAATCACATGCAGTATTCTCTTCACCATAAGAATAATATGAATATAAACATTTTGCCACGTATTCTTTCGTATTTGCTGCTATCTCATTTAAATCCTGTCTGCCTAATAAACTACGAAACGTGAGTGAGACAACAGCAAACATGGAAGAATATACACATTGTCATGTTTATATTCATATTATTCTTATGTCTGATAGTGATACAGTCAGAAATGAAGCACGGCAATTGACCAGATTTTTAAATCTAAGATGACTCTAATTTCTGTACAGAATGTAATGCACTAAAGAGGCGTCTGCAAAGATTTTCAAATGGAGAAAAATTTTTGCTGAACTCTCGGTCAGAACATCATCTATGATATGCAGTCTATTATTTGGTTCTTGTTGGTCATTATCAAAGAAAGCAGCAGTGTAAGTAACAGCAAATAGCAGTCTCTTGCCATTGTTTTGTTAATGAGACGATTGCTCTTTTTATTTTAATTGTAAGTGGTGGTAGTGTGCATAAAAGCAAGCCATGCCATGAGTGGCGACAGGCCATAAACACTCATATCAGAATTCGACAAACAATGCATGACACAGTACAGTAATGCATTTTCAGCTTAGAGTGACGTAAACACCTGTAACAAAGAGAACGGCACTTATCAGATCAAAGAAAAATAAGCAATCAATTCAAACCAGACGAAGCACGTGAAAAAGGAAGGGTACCTGTATAAATATGGACAGAATGCCTGACGCATAGCAATGGCTACCTGATAAAGCTTAACTGCTAAGCTTAAGACTCGAACCAAACTACTGTAGCTGTATCATCATTCATTCAACCTAAATTGTCTCATATTACAATGAACTAACTTTGTTTCGATTTGGAGGTGCGTCCTAAAACTTTTCTCTCCCCTTGAATTTTGAGTCTCAAATTTCAGGTGCGGCTTAGATTCGGGAAAATTTTTTTCCTTGATTTAGTCTTATTTTTCAGGTGTGGCTTGGATTAGTGTGTGGCTTAGATTCAAGTAAATACAGTAGTCTTTGCTGCCATTTGTGTTTTCTGTGGTTCAAAATGATGGAATAAGTGCTGTAGTCTACGTCTCCTTGCTCTGAAGATGGCAGATATACAACTGAAATTTAGAAAAAGAAGCTGCACTGCCAAAATTTTGTGGATGAATTATTAGGTTGTGAAAATGTCAAGATGCATTTCTTGAACTTTGTTTGATGCTGCTATTTTCTTTGTGAACATAAAGTTCCTGTAAGGAATGCTATAAACAAAAAAGCCTGCATAGTTTTTTCTAGTACTCTCTTTAGTACCCATGATGCTAGCCAGCTCTTAATATGGAAAAACATAATTTCCTGTGCTAGTTGTAACACATTTGGCCCCTTTCTTAACTGATTCCTTCAATACCTGATCAGTTTGTGTAGTGATAATTCTAGTGTTGTACTTTAACTCAGTACTAGCTGCATTTCTGCTGTAATAAAGGTTAGTCCTTCCCAATTTGTTGCAGATAAAATAGTTCATCCCTTCTTTTTTTTTATGTAGCTGTTACCTCTGTAATTGATTTACAGATTTCCGTCTGTGCAGTTCATGCTGTTAAGTGTGCATTTGGGAGTCATAGATCCAGTTTGCATCATGAATGAGATTTCTTTGTTTTGGTATTTTATGTTGGTCTTTTTCACATGTTTTCATAGTCCATGGACAGAACTTTGTCTGTTTCGTAGTGGCATACTCGATCAGAATTTGTAGGAACTAGAGCAAAAGTAGTGTTTACTCTTCTGTTTGTTTGAAGCTCCTTGTTCACACTTTACCACTTTTAGTGGATCATTCGAGATTTGCATCACATTCTCCAACAATCTTATGTAGGAAATCTTCATGCAGTTCATCTTATCTGTTTAAGCAAAGTCCACTGTTCCACATTACCACATTTGCTACACAAACATTGCACAATTTTAGTCATACCAATGACAATCAATATCCTTGACGGAAACCATTTTTCATTTCTACACTTTCTCTATTACCTTTATCACATTCACTAAATGTAAAACAGTTAATTGGTGTCAAGTACACATTATGAATAGAGAACTTTGTTTTCTTGTTTGCACGCCACCATTTTCGGTAATGAAAATTTTAAATGAGATGAACTGTTAGACATAGTTTTATTTGGTCAGTATAAGACCACTATAATTGAGCAGCAAGCCATAAAGAATGCAGTGCAAGAAAGCAATTGCACCGTTTGAGAGTCAAAGAAGGAAGTACTACGTGCACCCCTCCTGTCTTCCTGCCTCTTGCACAACTCGGCATTACAATTATTTAGTGGCTTTTAGTGTGTTAATTTAGATGAAAACTAATCTGTTGATGTAGATGTAGAAGATCTGTACTGGACACACACTGGTGAACCAAAACATTGACCATTGCAAACCTTTAGATTGAATACTTCGTGGTATCCTTGTGGGCACATGACACAGTAAGGAAAGTATGTGATCAGAGCAGAGCCCAATGAGGAATCATTCTAGTGATACAGGGGAAAATCCATTGGTATAAGGGACTTTGAGAAAGGGCAGATAATGGCATGGTTCCTTGGAATAAGCATTATGGAAGCAGTGAAGCTGGTAAGTGGATGATGTGCTACTGTAGTCAGCATCTGTGGAAACTGGTTGAAGGATGGTGAATCCACGAGTAGGCAACAAGGTATTAGAATTCCATGTCTCATCACAGAACATCACAAAGATACCATATTACAGCAAGATAACTAACCATGTCACAAGATCAGAATCATGCTACAGTTATTTGAGGAGCATTTGATAATGCACTGGTGGATGTCTTAGCCAAAGGTTTCCCCTTCTCTAAAATCGATAGAACCCATATGGGACACTTGGGTGCTAGCTCTGTGGTCACCAGATTAGCAATTGAACAAAGATGCTGTGACTTACCAAATGAGAAAGAGCTGGTAGATACACAATAAACACACACACACATACACACACACACACACACACACACACACACACACACACACACACAGAGAGAGAGACTGACATCTCTGCCCAAACTCTTTGCGCATACCTGTCCCTTTTTCCCCCCCAAGGTAAGTCTTTCTGCTCCCGGGATTGGAATGACTCCTTACCCTCTCCCTTAAAACCCACATCCTTTCGTCTTTCCCTCTCCTTCCCTCTTTTCTGATGAAGCAACCGTGGGTTGTGAAAGCTGCAAATTTTGTATGTGTTTTTGTGTGTTTTTTGTCTATCTACCAGTGCTTTCCCGTTTGGTAAGCCATTGAATCTTTGTTGTAATATATTTTTCCCATGTGGAATGTTTCTTTCTATTATATGATCTCGAGAAACCTACCAAGGACTTATCAAATCGATGACATGCAGAATTTCTGCTGGATTGTGTCAAGGGTGGATTAAAATGCCATTAATGTTTTGGCCCATCAGTGTGTTTCCTTGCTGCCAGTTCATCTATGTTCTTTTTTAATGTCCACTGCAGTGGACAGCTATTAATGGTCACGTATTTGGAGTTTCCAATTAGTCGTAAGGCTGCAAATGCGTGCAGGGCACAGTACCAGTAGGGAGTGTCCACTGAAGTGGGCTATGTGCATTTGCAGCCTCGGAATTGATTGCAAAAAAGTGGCATTAACAGCTGTCACAACCACAGTGGGCATGGGTACCACAAGGTTAACAATATTCGTTACAATGCAGTTAAATATACAGCGATAATTGAATATTAATAATCTTACAACTAAGTGTTCTCCAAATTTATTTGCATCAGCAGTAGCCTTTAACAAAATGAATTGTGATGTCATCCAGTTTCCATATCGATTGGTCCAATAAAAGTATTATTGATTTTGTGAGTTCTGTTCTTTCTCATTGCTGATACAATATCAGCAATTTTTCTTTGAAGAAATAACTTACTTTTAAAAGTCTTATATTAAATAAGAATAAATTTCCTTCCGAAAGTGAACTGTATTGTATTGTTGCACTGTAGCATCTATTGATGTTACATTGTACTAAAACTATTATCTGGATAATGCTGTCAGCTGTGTAGATTGGTTATTGTGACAATATCTAAAAACCATAAGCTATGGAAACATCCACTAGTCATGTTACAGCTGAGCTGGTATTTTTGACAACATACTAGTGAAGTTTAAATAGCTGTGTTACTGGTGGTTCCCAATTTCAGGTGCAGAGCAGAGACAGCATTAGAGCACTAGTTTCACCACACTCAAATCATTTGACTGCCCAGAAGCTGTGCAGTGATGTCTCTGACAGTGGGTCACTGTCTGAACATGCCCAAAGATTTTCTGTAAACTGCTTGCAGCTGTAATGCTCTCCATGTTAATTATTATTTGCGGGCAGTTGGCTCTCCAGTTGGTGGAGAATCTTACTTCAGTTTCCTCATTCTTTCACACTGTTACTAAGGCAAGCATTTGTTGCAAAACATGGAAATTGTTTCTGTCAACTCAATCTTTCCTTACAAAGCTGCCTGCAGCAAAATGTGTTTATTGTGTTCCACTTAGAGCCAATTGTATAAAGCATTGAACCTTGTGTTAAGACAGAAAACAGCCGTAGATGAAGCTTAACCTGGAAATCTGCATTGTATATATGTTGATTCTAAACCATTTCACCATGAAGCCGGATCATATTTGACTGGTGAAAATTTGTGGTTCAAAGTCAGCTTCAGCTATAATTATCAGTTTATAGTGTAATGGTGCTACTATTCATTGCTTTTGTTTTTAGCAGATACCAAATGAAATAATAAAGTTGTTAACTCAAAACACACTTAGCAGTAATGTAAGAAAGAAAAATTCGAAATATTTGCGTTAAACAGTGAAATACAGGAATTTTGACAGTGGCCAATAATGATTCAATATAATTTACATATGTAGCAGTAACTATGCAATTAAAATCAAATTTTTAACTACCGATCAAGTCCTTAAACTGCTCTGACAATTCCATGTGTGTTTATAAACAGAACGTAGGAAAGAGTTTTGAAATACTCTAACCACATACTTTGTTCCACTGTGTTCCGTTCATTTAGTTGGGTTGGAGGTTGCATTGTAGACTGCAGTGCAGATAATCACATGCTCGAACCCACGTCAGTTCTTGAAATTTTTTCCATTTGTTACTACTTTCCCTACTTCACTTGTCGTCAAGATCATTGTAACATTACCAAGCCATTCTATACCATTGAAACCACACCGTATTCTCTATTTTCCAACTGTTCTGGACCACTGTTGGCAAAATTCTGTGTGCCGTAACACTAAGCGATGTGAATTACATTGTTTCCTTTCATTTACTTTACGAATATCTGAGCATTCAGATGTGTCCCGAGGATGACGACGAGAATCGGTGAGCTGCTCACACATTCCGTGAAAGGGTGAACCCATTCTTGGAGTTAAAGAACAAGTTTCATTTGCAAAAAAATGCTGTAGAGCAGTTGAAACTAAGGCTCAGAGACTATCTAATCAAACCAACCACTGACTCCAGTGTGCATGTTGTTGTTAAGGTTAAGATTTCACACCACAGGAGCATTTCAAATAGTGGTTGGTCATCTTTTTAAAGCAGACATAGCACCAGCTTGCAGAGCTCTCCATAAGGTATTGGTCTTACGAGAGAATTACTCAACAGCAACTTCTCTCCATGGGGCAAAAGGAGATGCAAAAGTCAGTGTACTGCTTTCTTAGTATTTCTTTGTGTATCTCTTTCCCTTCCTCACATGAATCTTGTTTTCAGACAGGGATACTTGTAGTAAACATCAGGGTTCAAAAGTGTTTGTTCCTGTAGCAGTAAGCTCGGTTGTCTCAGAAATTCAAGTAGTAGCAGTAAGCTCGGTTGTCTCAGAAATTCAAGTAAATGTTATTTCTCTCATGTAATAAAGTCTGTAAGTATATAAAAGAATACTTGTTCTAATGGTTACAGAATTGTATTGAAAAAACTGTATTGCAGCATTATTGAAAAAATTTTATGAAGTGAACTTTAATGCAATTAGTGGCTCTTTCTTCAATATTTTGTGTACTGAAATGAAATGTTTTTTCTTTACAAGCAAAAGTTCAGCTGGATGGTTTAACTAGTCAGCCAAGTAAGTGTATTTAAAATGTCTCCAACAATAGTTTGCTTTGATACCATATTATTATATTATTTGGATGCTCATTGTTCTTCCTTTGTTAATGCTGTCAGAATTACAATCATATGTTGAATAAATTCCTGTAATTTTTCTTTATCTGAGGGTGTTCAAATCTTTTGCTGTTGGTACCAATGGTATTACAGATTATTTGGTGATATTACGAGGGTGGTTTGAAAAGTTCTTGGAACGGAATAGAAAAAAAGTACTTATCACTGAAACTTTTTATTTTTCAATGTAGTTCCCTTGTAAATTAATGCACTTGGTCCAGCGATGTTCCAGTGCCTTGATCCCATCTCGAAAAAGAGTTTCCTCCAGGCCCGCAAAATAGTTGTCAGCTCTGGCTATCGATTCATTTTAAGTGAATTTTCCGTCCACCAAGAAAAATTTTCAGTTTTGGGAAGAGATGGAAGTCTGATGGACCCATATCAAGTGAATAATGTGGGTGTGGCAACAATTAATACCATAGTTCGTGTAATTTTGCCATGTCCATTCTCATGTGTTTACCTGTGTCAAGGGTCGTGGCACTCACCTTGCAGATAATTTTTTCGTTTCTGATTCTTCAGTTAAAACTTGACATTTGGCAAGGGTGAGCAATTTTATGCACTTTCAATCTGCATTCCTCCATGAACATTTTGTGCACTTCTACAGTGATTTCCGGAGTATTGACACATTTTGGCTGACCAATGTGCGGATCATCTGAGCTCCCCCAACCAAGTTAAATACATTTGTCCACTTAGCAACAGTTGAATATGAAGGAGCAGAGTCCCTCAGTGTAGTCTGGAAATTAGCATGAATGTCCTTTGCTTTCACACCTTCCTTTACGAAGTACTTCATCGCTGCTCAAATCTCGATTCTCTTGCCCCCTACCCCCCACCCCTCCCCCTCAAAAATTACTACACAGGAACAACAGTGACATCACTGATCACTGCCACAGCTCTCTTCTAAGAGCACTGACGTGGCACGTGTTTACAGGCAACAGACCAATGAATATCAGTGAACAACTCGTTGTGCTAGCGCTGACTTCTTGTAGAGATTCAGACAACTTTTCAAACCACCCTCATAAGTTTATTGGACATAGGCAAAGGTCTGTGCCATGTTTCTGTGCCGGACGTTCAGTCTTCTAAGACTGGAGACATCAGATACCAAGAAGACATAATTAATTCTGAAAGCTTACATTTTAAAATGTTAGGCACAGAAACAGCCTAATGTCTAAAACCTTGTATCACTAAGCGTGTAAAATAATTTGATTAAAAGTAAAAACTCGCCGATCGTAGAGGATTTGTGCTGTTAACACGGACATAGGACTGGAAGCTTCACTACCTTTTTGTATAAATTCTTTTTGGAGAGTGTGAGGCATCCAACCCATGCTCAGTTT
Source organism: Schistocerca cancellata (assembly GCF_023864275.1). Taxonomy (NCBI): domain Eukaryota; kingdom Metazoa; phylum Arthropoda; class Insecta; order Orthoptera; family Acrididae; genus Schistocerca; species Schistocerca cancellata. Next base: position 326,909,484 of record NC_064633.1, read on the forward strand.
TCTTTTCCATTCTACGGTGCGACAATTCTCACACTTGTCGGCTCATCTCAAGATGAAACATGCTGCTCTTCGTTGGCCTCTTCCTCTGTCTGTCTGTCTGTCTGTCTGTCTGCCTGCCTCTCTCTGACCCTCTCTCTCACTTGGTAAGAATTCCAGATTGATGAACAATACTCAAGAATTGGTGGAACAATCACCTTGCAAGTCATTTCTTTCATGGGTAAGTTAAATTTCTGTAAGATTCTTCCTATTTATGTCTCACATCTGCTTTTCCTACTATTTGCTTCATGTGATGATATCATTTCAGATCACCGTGAATACTTAGTTTCTAGAGTTGCTCCTAGAATTTTTAACACAGATGCTGTATTCAGAAATTTGTCATCAATATTGTAGTTGTGTAGTAGCTGATTTCTTTTCCTTCAAATGTACAATATGTTGCATTAATGTATGTTGTGGATCAAGTGCCTGCATCAGTTATCATTTCTCTGTACAGTGTTCTGCAAATCAGTACTCTCCTCTGGTATTACTACTTTCTTATAGATAACAGCATCATATATGAACAGCCTTAAAGCACCTCCAACACTTCCTACTAAATCATTTATATACTTCGTAAAAAGTAACGGTCCTAGCACACTTCCTTGCAGTACTCCAGGAATTACCTTTGCAGCTGTCAATTTTTTTCTATAGAGAGCAACATATTAAGTGATACTTGCAAGGAAGTCTTGAATCAAGTCACAAATATGATCTGATACTCAATCAGCTTGTAATTTTTTCACTAAGTGGCATTGTGTGACAGTCAAATGCCTTCTGGAAGTCAGTGAACATGGCATCAAGCTGAGCATTATTGTCTACAGCATTACGGATCTCATTGAGGAACAGAGCGAGCAGAGTTTTGCAAGATCCCTGTTTGCAGAATCCATGTTAATTTCTACAGAAATGTTAGTTTTTCTAAAATGTCATAATTCTTGCATAAGAAGTGTTCCATAATTCTAAAACCGATTGACTTCAATGATAGAGGGCTACAATTATGTGCATATGCCCTACGGCAGTTCTTGAAAAGAATGACTTGCTCTTTTTTTTTTTTTTTTTTTTTTTTTTTAATCACTAGGTACTCTTCTTTGTTCCAACAAACTGATAAAAGGCTGCTAAAAGGGAGCAAATTCTTTCACATAACCTTTCTAGAATATTACAGGTGTGTGACTGCTTTCCACTATTAAGATTGTAGTTGCTTTTCTATTCTGTGATTGGTTCTCAATATCTGCCATTTGTTTTTGTACAGTGACTGAAAGGAAGGACTGCATTACAATCTTCCACAGTGAAACAATTTCAGAAGACCAAATTCAGTATTTCAGCATTCTCTTTGTATCTTTTATTTTTGTTCCTGTAAGGTGAGACCAAAACCTCTTGGTTTTCTGTCAGCCCAGTTGACAATATTTTAGTGATGTCATTGAACACTTCTCTAATTTCCTTATGCTAGAGACAGACACCATTTCTGAATAAAATAATTTCTAGTGAAAAATACAGCTGAATGAAGTTAATGTTTCAGTAAAATACTTTAACTAATTTCAAACAGATGTCCTGAGTTGAACACATGAAATAAGGTAAGCGTACATTTACCCCTAAATTATTTACATTCCATCAGAACTTTCCATACCATATTTGTCACCAAACATGTGGATATTGACTATGGAAGCCTGCATTGTATGATTGCAGGTACTGTAGTACAGTGATTGTCAATAATATGCTATATAATACAGGAATCAGTGAAATGTATAATGGCTCTAAATAAAAATATTGAACTAAGTTCCCCCATTTTTTACAGTCAATATCATGCCATTGCATGTATATCAACTGTGAAATGAAAAGTGATTTTATATATGGAGTTCTCGTGTACACCTTAAATCTCTTCCAGCGGAAATTTGCAATTGCTTTTTTCTGTTCTTTTTCATGTCTTTTATGAAAATATTAATAAGTATTGAGTCTTAAGTGGATTATTTTCAGTAATGTAAAAATTTTAAATAAGAAAGTTCTACATAGACTATAGCCCATGACCCTCAGATTACCATTGCGCATGGTTTACATTGTGCCAACCGCTGCTTGGAAACTGCACAATCATAAAAGGCTAATGGCCCCATGGCCTTTCTAAACACTTGTCCATCTGGAGCTCCCTCTTCTATCACTTCAACTTCTGGCCGAGACCTGCATATACTGAAGTGAGATGAAATGAGTGCTGAGGAACAGATACTGAGATTTAATGAAATAGCTACAGGAATGATTTAGTGCAAGTACATCTGGTACTTCTGTTCTTAAAACCTTTCCTTCAACTTTCTTGGGCCCAATCCATGGTCCTAATTCTCAGTTTCAGTGATGTCCTAATAATACAATATTAACAGTAGTTAAATTTCCCCTGCTTTATTCCTTACTCCCTGATGCAAACTTCCACAGTGTGTGTCAACTTCTTAGTTACTATACAGATCCTCACTATTTTCCAAAGCTTCTTTTTCTTCCTGTTCTTAGAGTAATCTCATGGAGATCATTAGTTTAGTGGGAGGGCTACACTGTTGATTATTAAAATTTTAATACTGGGGTGATAGCAAATAAAAAAAATTACTATTTGTGGGTATGCAATACAGTAAGAATAACACATTTATTATATTTGTAGGTGATTTTGGGGTATGCAGGGGGTGAAATTTAGTACATACTGTTTCTGCCTATTGCAGCAACAGTGGCTTTAACGTGACTGGGCATTAAGTCAAGCTGAGCTTACATGATAGTGACACTTTTTGTTATGCCTATCTACAGCTCAGCATCTCTGCTGTATGGTGAATAGCAACTTTCCTTCTCACAATATTGTTACATTCCATCCTGGATTTCCCATTGTTTGATTCAATATTGGTACACCATTCTATACTCCTTCAATCCTATGCCTGCAGTCATCAATGGTGGTGATGTGAATGGTGGTGTGCCAACTGCTCTACAAGCCTTGACCAGATGTTTACAGTAGGTGAGAGAACAAAAACATGTTGGCCAGTGAAACAAACACGGTCTGTAAAGACAGGGTTAAGCCACTGCCCGTAACACACCTGAAATGTAACATTTTTTGTCCAAATTACCAGCTTTGTGAATCAGTTTATGGTGTTGTGTACTTAATGATACATCATACGATCGTGCCATATGAAAATGTAAAATGCAGTCTGGTGACAGTCTCCTCAGAGCCTCCACATTTAAATAGATCCATTGTGCTGGTGCATGTATAACTGAGATTTGCCCATAACATGACGTGGTGCCATTCTTTCTTTTAGTTTTGTCATTGTGTGCCCTATTGTAGGAGTGCCTTTTTCACGACTCGGAGCATGTCATCTTGACGATCTTAAATGGCTGAAAAAATGATTTGTATGTCCTTTCAGATTCTAGTCTAGTCGGGTTGTTGAAATCCTATATGTTGAAGTATGGCACTCCTCGACCCTTAAAACGGAAACTCCCCATTGCACCGCCCTCAGATTTAGTGGTAAGAGGGCCTAGTGGACAGTTTGTCAAAAACTGAACACAGATTAAGCATGAAAACAGTAAAAAAAGTGAAATAGAAACACTGAATGAATGGTCCAAGAACAAAAGGTGCAATAAAGAGCAGCCGTAATGAGCAACGGTGTCATGGGTAAGTGGTCATGGTGTTGGACTGTTAAGTGGGGGAGCTGAGTTCAAAGCTCCCTCGTGCCTATTTATTTATTTACTTATTTATTTATTTTTGCACTGTTCACTGTATTCAAATGTGTCTGTCATGTGTAATGTCCATTTGCAACACCGAAGTGGAAGAAGGGTACCTATAATGAAAGTTGTGTCTGCACCACTACTCTGTTAGCATCCAAGAGGAAGTGGGTTTCAAATGGGAACAACAAAACACATCTGGTGTGTCATACACAGCATTAGTGACAGTGTGTATGTCATATGATAGGACCTATAGGCCTCCTTACCTGATTTAGGTATTTGCATGAAAGTGAATGTGATCACTCACAAGGAAATGATGAAAACATACTAGTTTGTCACATAAGCTGCAATAAATGAATGCAACTGTTCATGCTAAGCACAGTTTTTGTGTTGGGTCAAAACGTATGTTTTTAACATTTTTCAAGTTGTGTTCTGTTTTGGAAGTTTTGACTCTTGAATTCCTTTGTTCATTTGTTTTCATTTCTTTGAAAAATCTATGTGGCATCTCGCCTGCTCTCACCATTCATCACATTTATTTGTGACAGTAATATATTCTTACCACATGACTTATATTCTATAACCAATGTGTAGTATGACAACTGCCAAGACTGGAGTAAGAGAACAAATATTTCTATAACTAGACAGACAGTTTATAAAGTTGTGAAAAAATAAGTGGTACGATGGGGTTTAGAACCCGGCTCACCTATTTCCTAGTCCAACCCTGTGAGCATGATGCCATGGCTTTCACATTCTCCTGATGTTGCACTTGTTAAGTCTGGATCCTTCACCATTTGTTTTGCTGTTTTTTTAATAGTGCAGTACAATCCACTGGGCCATCTTACCACTAAATCTGAGAGGGGTGCTTTGGTGAGATTTCCTTGTTTGGTTCCTTATTCATATGACAGTTATCTGATCACAAGCAGCAATATTGCACAATGATAAACCAGTCATAATAGGTGGTGGTGGTGGTGGTGGTGGTGGTGGTGGTGGTGGTGGTGAATTCAGACACATGCTGGTAGAAGTATCTCCTTGCACAAGGCATAACACAATTTTCTCACAAACATCATAATTCAAATGGGATTTCTGAATTAGAAGCCCTCTCAATAGTCTTACCTTATATGTACAGAATGTACACTGTCCAGTCACATTATGACCACATGTCAAAAGCCTGAATAACCCTTTCTGCAGTCTGGATCACTGCTAGACACACAGGAAGTGTGTCTGTGAGGTTCTGGAAAGTATCAGCAGGGGTGTAGAGCCATGCCAACTCCAGAGCTGTGGGCAACTCGTCTAGGTTTCTTGGTGGTCTGAACAGCCCCATTTGAGGGGGCTCTAGAGATTCTAGATTGGTTTTAAATCTGGAGTTTGGTTGCTGTGGGAGTATGGTAAACTCATCCTAGTGTTCCTCGTACCATGCACTTACACTGAGAGCTGTGTGACATGTTGCATTGTTCTGCTGGCAGGTGCCATCACGCTGAGGAAGAAAAAAGTGCATGTAGGGCTGGACACGATTTCAAAGAATAGATGCAGATCCACGTTAATGGATTATGTCTTTTGGAATGATGAGATCCTGCAGGGAATGCCTTCCAGCCTACAGCATTCTGATGATTGTTACAAGGTATTGGCTTTGATGTTTCAAGCCAATGGGGCAAAAAACGATTTATCTGAAAAGATCACTTGTCATCACTCAGAGGGCATCCAGTTGTACTGGCATGCAAAATCCAGCCATCATCGCCAATGAACAGCAGTCAGTGTGAGTGTATGAACCAGGTTCCTGTTGCAGAGACCCTTTCACAGCAGCATTTGCCGAGTGGTCATTGAGAACATGCTGTTGGTAGCCCCTTGCTTTATCTGGGCAGTAAGTTGCTAAACAGTTTCACTTCTCCTAAATACTATAACAATTCGACCAAATTCATGGGTGATGTCATCAACTCCAGATGGAACACACCATGAATGAGGGACGGACGACCTCACTGTTTACTCGATTAGTCACCCTGCACCACCACCACCACCACCACCACCACCACCAACCACCTTATGTACCCATATACCCCCAGGGGGTTCACTGATCTTTGGTGGGTTCGTGCTTGGCTACCACAGGGCTCCAGCCCTTGCATCTTTCCCCTTCCATGCTGCTTGTCTATCCTCTTGCTACTCTTTCTCCCCTCCCTTGGGGAACACATCTGGGGTGTTTTTTGGAATATGTTCATTTTCAGTGGCTGACATAAGAAAATCCTTGCCATTATTTCTCGTTCAGTTTTTCTTTCTTTATTCATGTTCTCCTATCCTTCCTCCACTTATGCATTTGTTTCTCTTTTCCTTATTCCTCCCTGTGAGGTCCTGAAGGCCGGCCAACATGTTTAATACTTAACAGGAGACAGGGTAACGTGTAATTCTTAGCCCTGGATCAACAAGTAGGGTTCACACATACCATCTGGTACAGGCCAGGCCCAGGGAGGGATGATTGCCTGGGCTGCTACCTTCCTAGATTGCCGATTGGTCCCTCTGTCAGGTGTTCAGGAGGTGTGACCTGAGGTGTGAACAATCACGTAAGGCAGGTGGGCCCCCCTCTAAGGGGGGAAGGGGGGGGGGCCCAAGTTGGAAAGAGCATGCCATCAGATATGATGGCAATCATGGGGATTTCCTCGCAATGAGCCTATCATCTTCTTTAGTCAGTGTCTGCTAAATGTAAATGGAATGAAGCTCCTGATTCAAAGACCCTCCCAGCTGCACAACAGTTCCTCGTCATTTCACGTACTGGAGATGGTCAGTCCTTTGCAATGGTAAATCCATTTCTTATTCAGAAAAGTGTTGGTGCAACTGTCGACCCTGGGAATCCAGCTCTTTTACACTATGGCAGTTTGCTTTTGGTGGAGACTACTTCTGATTCTGAAGCAAAACAACTGCTTGCTGCTTTACTTCTCCACGGCTACCCTGTATGTGTCGAGGCCCATAGATCTCTAAATTCTTCCTGTGGTGTTATTTACACTAGGCTGCTAGGTGGTCTGATAGAGAGGTAGAAATCTAAATGTAGCTATCTGATCAGGGTGTCATTGCAGTCCATCTGGTGATGAAAAAGGCAGAGGGATCCTTAGTGTCCACACGGACACTTTTTCTCGCTTTTGACAGTGTTGCTTCCATCAAATATCAAAGCAGGCTATGAAGTTATCACAGTCCGACCGTACATTCCAAACCCAATGCACTTCTACGAGCACCACACTTGAATGTCCTGTTGACATACTGCCAAATGTGTAATATGTGGTAGGGATACTCATGAGGAAAATTGTCGTCCTCCTCCTCCTCCTCCTCCTCCTCCTCTCTGCTGTACCAACTGCAATGGCGATCATGCTGCCTCTTCTCAAGATGAGTGGGCTGTCCAGGAGATTTGGGTAAAGGAAAAAGTGCCTTACCCAGTCACTCGCAAGTCATTGGCTAGTCGCAAACCCTGAATTCTACCTTCACAATTACAGTACCGTGCTTTCTTGCTCCATGAAGGACATGGCCACGCAGACGTGCGAGGTCACATTCAGCATTGGGGATGTGAAATTGCCCAGTGTCGTGGTAGCGTTGCTGTCTCCTTGTTCAGTTAGGCAACAAGCCACCAAACTGTCACGCTGCGGAGCGAAGTCATCTGTTAGACAACTGGCAGGCTGGAAAGGACAGAAGGAATACTCCTGTGATTACTTCATACGTCTGTCCAGCCAACAAAGATAAGTCTTCCTCTGCCAACCAGAAAGGGTCCAACACCTAAATCCAAAGGCAAATGCTCCTCTCAGTGTCGCCATGTGATACCCTCATCCGGGTGACCCCTATATCATTGGTGCACACTGCCATCCATTTTTCTGCCCTGGACTCCATAGACTGACAGAGGGAGAATGCTGATGATGCCTCTGTAGATCTTGTGGAGCAGGATCCCCCAGCCTCTGTGCCCTTCAGCATTGAGTTTTTGAAAGCTAGCACTAGGCAGCCGCTGAGGTGACACCCCTTCATTATGACTCTCCATGAACAGAAATCAGAGAGGATTTGCGGCCGCTCTTAGAATCACAGCGTCAGTGTTCTGTGCCTCCAGGAAACATTGTGTCCTCACAATGCATTGAGCTCTTGCATTTCTTTCCAGTTCATTCTGACCTTCCCCTCCAAGGATAGCATTCTGTCTCATGGGGCATCATGCTTCTTGTACGGGATGATGATCCTAGTCTCCCTGACTACCCACCTTCAAGCTGTTGCAGCTCACCTCTCCCTTTCTCACTTGACCTCTTCCCTCCATACCATTCACATCCCTCTGTCACTTGATGTCACCAGGCAGACTTCCTTTGGCTTATTGGTCAGCTACCTCACCCCTTTCTGCTGCTCAGTGACTTTAATGCACACAATCACTTTGGGTTTCTCTCAGAACCTGTCAGGAGATGCCCTCTTGGCTGACCTTCTCAATCAACTCGACCTCCTCTGCCTTAACACAAGAGCACCCACGTTCCTTTCAGATTTCACACACACCCCTTTCCATTTGGACGTATCCTTCAGCACTGCCCAGCTTGCCCATAATCTTGAGTGGTCTGTTCCCTCTGACACATTTCCTGTGAACTCTGTGTTTGCCGACTCCTAACCCAACTACATGCCCACCCAAATGGCAGTTTACTAAGGCCGACTGGAGGCTTTACACCTCAATAGTGACCTTTGAAAACATCATTTCCCCAGTTGAGATGACTGGGTAGACTATCTTGGAAACCTTACTGCCACAGAATGTTCGTTTCCTCACACTTCTTCTTTACCACACTGTTTCCCCATCCCTTGGTGGACTGAGGTGTGCCACGACGCAGTTTGCACTTGGAGACATGCTCTCCACATTTCTCACTATCATCCTATGATGGCAAACTGCATTAATTATAAACAGTTGTGTGCACAGTGGCGTCACCTTCTTTGGGCTAGCAAAAAAAAAGCTAGCTGGATTTCATTCACTAGTTATTTTAACAGTTCTACTCCTTTTTGTCACGTGGGTCAACCTCCGATGGCTCTGTGGGACCAAGATCCATTCCCCAATTTCCAGCGTGACAGTAGCAGACGATATCATTGTGGACCCTGTTGCTATCTCACACACCTTGGGCTGCCATTTTGGGAGATTTCGAAGCTGCTCAGACTATCACCCTGCCTTCCGCCATCAGAAACGAGTGGAGGTGGCTCGGGTGATGCCCATCTCTTCACAGAATTAAGAGTGCTACAATGCCGCCTTTACTAAGAGGGAGCTAGATCATGCTCTCACTTCATCCCGATCCGCTGCTCCAGGGCCAGACAATGTTAACATTCAGATGTTGCCCACCTTTCTCTTGTGGGCAAGCACTTTCTGCTTCATACATAAAACTGCTTCTTGGCAGAGGACACATTTCCCAGACACTGGCGTGAAGCCACTGTCTTAGCCATACCAAAGCCCAGTGAGGACAAATACCTTCCTTCTAACTACTGCCCCATTTCTCACCAGCCGTTTTTGCAATGCAATGGAACATATGATTCATGCTCGGTTGGTATGGTGGCTCGTCTCTTGCAATTTACTAACCACTACACAGTGTGGATTTTGAGCTCGCCATTCTGCAGTTGACCATCTCGTCACTTTGTCCATCCATGTCATGAATGGTTTTCTGCAGAAATCCCAGACACTGTCCATGTTTTTGAATTTGTAGAAAGCCTAAAATACCTACTGGAGGACTTGTATCCTGTGTACACCCTACATGTGGGTCTTCTGTGGCCACCTGCCCAATTTCCTTCAGGAATTTTTAAAAGACCAAGTTTTCAAGGTGGGTGTGTGTGTGTGTGTGTGTGTGTGTGTGTGTGTGTGTGTGTGTGTGTGTGTGTGTGTTCCTCCTTGTTGGTCATCTTTTTCTAGGAAGACAGTATGCTCAGGTTTCTATCCTGAGCATCATCATCTTTGCTATCGCCATTAACCCTTTAATGGCCTGTCTCCCACTGGGCATCTCTGGCTCCCTGTTTATTCTAGGTTTTGCCTTCTATTGCAGTTCTCCGTGGACTTGTCTCATTGTGCCGTGTTTCAGCGATGTCTTGATCATCTACTTGTGGAGCATCGACAATGGTTTTAGTTTTTCCACTGACTAAACTGTTTGTATGAATTTCTGGCAGTGCAGTTGGTTTCTTCCACCATCTTTACGTCTTGGGTCTGTTGCTATTCCATTTGTCGAAACTGGAAATCTGGGGCTTGTGCTCGATAGGAAACTTTCTTGGTCCTCCCTTATCTCTTACTTGGCTGCCTGCTGTATGTGGTCCCTCAATGTCCTCAGTGGTACTTCCTGGGGAGCAGATCGAACTAACGTCCTCCATTTGTACCCTTCCCTTGTCTATTCGAAACTAGACTATGGGCGTTTTGTTTATGCATCTGCACATCCATCCCTCTTAAGCTGTCTCAATGCTGTCCATTGTCGTGGCATTCATACGGCCACTGGCACCTTTTACATTAGCCTGGTTGAGTACCTGTATGCCGAACTATTGATGTCATACTTCCGTGACTTTCTCCTCAGTAGATATGCGTGCTGCTTGTCCGCAATGTGTGGCCACCCATCCTATGCCTCCTTTGATGACTCCTTTAGTCGGCACTGGGGTGCATCTCTCTTCTCTGCTATCTGTTGGAGCTCGCTTTTGGGCCTTAATCTTAACTTCATGCTGCTTGCTACTTTCCCGATGGGTATGTACCCTTCACCACCTTGGCTTCGTGTAGCAGCCTGTGTTCACCTTGGCCTTCATTCGCTCCCTAAGGACACTACTCCAGTCTTACTATATCACCTTCAGTTTCACAACCTTCACACGGAACTTCGTGATAGTACCTTTGTGTACACTGATGGCTTGCAGACTGACTGACTGTCGGGTGTGCTTTCATCATTGGCACCGACATTTTTCAGTATCAGCTTCCAGAACATTGCTCAGTATTTATAGCAGAGCTCTTCGCCCTGTATCAGGCCATGCAGTACATTCGGTGGCACAGGCTTTTCAGTTGTCATCTGCTCTGACACTCTGTGCCCTTCAAAGCCTCTGTGTGCTGTACACCGTCCATACTTAGTACAAAAGGTGTAGAAATGCTGTCACTTGCTCACTCTTCATGGAGCCACTGTAAGGTTTGTGGGTTCTTGGCCCCATTGGTCTTGCAGGCTGCCAAGGCTGCAGTCCTCTTACCTCAGCCTGCCAGTTCTTATATTCCCTCCAATGTTTGTCAGCAGGTGGTTTCACTTCAGCATCACCACTGGTATTCCCTTCATGGGAACAACATCTGGGTTATTAAGCCCCCTCCCAGTGGCTTGGATGACTGCCTCTTCAGCCCTCTGGCTATGAGATCATCATTTTAGCTAGGTTGCATATCAGGCACTGTCTTTTTATTGCCATTTAAGTGGTTCTCCCCCACCACTTTGTACTCATTGCGCTCAATCTTTGATGGTCTTCCATTTCCTGATAGAATGCCCTTTTTTAACCACTTACATTCTCATTTGTGTTTGCCTTCTGAGTTATCAACTGTTTTAATGAAGACATGTGGGCTGTCAACTGCATTTTACTTTTTATCTGTTGTAGCAATATGGTGAAGGATATTTAATTTTTAGTTTAGGACCTCCATTTCTCTACAGTGTATTTTGTAGATATTTCTCCATGACCTTGTTTTAACTATCTTCTCTTCTGTCGATTGGAATTAAAATGGAGTTGTTTTTAACTCTTCACTTTGTCTTCTTGTTATACAGTTCTGACATGGGGGCTTATGACCCTAGATGTTTTTGCACCCAAAAAAAAAAAGAAACCAACCTTACATTGGTGTAGGTTTGTGACACACAGAATTCTCAAGCTAAAGCTGGTCAGCGCACTAGTTGCTTAGTATCATAACTATGGGCAGTCTTCAGAGACAGCTGTATAGTTCTTTGGTAAATCCCTTTTCATGTAAACATGACCTCAGGAAATAGTCACATGGTGATAGGCTAGGTAAATAAGGGGGTCTGACACTGGGAAGCGGTAAGTCACGAAGAACCTTGTAACAGAAAAAATTCAGTATAAGCCAGTGCATTGTCTTGATGTGGAAACCATGACTAAATATTCTATGAGGTTTGGGGATTGTAACCAGATCATGTTGACTCCTTGCCACAATATTCGGCTGGCAACCATTCAGCCATCTGCAAATGAGTGTCCACCACTGAAGAGTGCTGATTCAAGGTGTTAGCTTTATAGAAAAAACTGGCATGGAGATACATGTGCATTGGCGGCCCTCAGAGGAGCGTCTATTGAAATCTACCCCCACTGCAAATACTGTTTCATCTGTGGCACCCAGGCGCATGCATAAAAATGGTCACCCCTCTGTCAGGATGTGCACTTGCCATGCTAAAAACAAATGTCAGATGTCACCAGACATGTCATTATGAATAAAATACTTTTTCCCATAAGAAATTGGAGATGGCCGGGTCCCAAGCCTTGTCCAACTGAAAGCCACTATTAAGATTGAAAACTCTTGTTCTAGATATATTTGCAGATTCTTTAAGTACTGAATCCCAAAAGGACCTCACGGGGGCCAAGATTTTTGTGGCAGAATAATCCATAGTGTCCTGTGGTAATTTTGGTCAGCTATGGCCAACTTACTGGGCTGCAAAAGGCGAGGGGCACTCGCATGCAGTGCCCCTTTCATGTAATGTGTGAATCATCTGACATTTGTAAGCTTTGCTGCATTGGCAAGGAATTTTGTAATTTCCAGCCTTCTGCAATCCCATATCATCCCTTCACTGAACTGAGAAGCATTGATTGTTGCCAGTGGCCAGAAAACTACTTCAACTTCATGTTTACTTAGGATCTTGCCTACTTTAGATGAAAGGTTGCTAATCTATGGAAGAAGCCATTAAAGTCCAGGCAAGACAGAAATGTTTTGAAGTTCTAGATACTATAAGGTTTCTGAAATTACTAATTATTTTGCGGAGTAAAACAGAATTGAATTAAACTCTTGAGTTCTGATAGTAGTGTTAGAAAGTATTGTAGTATGTTTGAGAAAAGTTGATTCATGTGTGGCTAATGATATGAGGCTGTCATTCATTTAGTGAAAACTTTCTCAAAATTCATCTTGTTAAAAAAATATGGAAGTGGTCCTGAAAATATTAGAGAGCAGCAACTTAGATGAAATACCCTAGCTTCTCCCTGTATTGTTTCTAATATGTTTGTTTTCTTCCCCCCACCTCAGTCAAACCATTGAGATACAGAATGTATCTTTCATAATGTCCAGTTTTATTTTTTGAGGCAAAGTGCAAAGTCATTGTCTGCTATTAAAGTGTATTGTGCAAAGTAGAGATTAAACTTAGAATCACTCATTTATTCTTTCTGTTACTGGAATGCCCATATTTGTATAGGAATATCTTCTTCACGTACTAAAAGCTATTTGTATGTTTCTTCCAGAAATATTTTCGACGCCAACACCTCCAAAACCAGTTGTAAAAGAAGAACCAGAAAAAATTAGGAAGTGGAGGGAAGAACAGAAGAAACGCCTTGAGGAGAAAGGTTAGTTATGTTGATTCACACAGCTGCACTTCATTTCACAGAGAAAAGGTATGGTAAATAACAGGATGGACCCAAGAGTTCACTTAACAGTTTAATGCTACTCTGTGCACTTAGAGAATCAGTTCATTGCGAGGTTTGACAGCACCAACACTAATAACACAATTAATCCATGAAAGCAAAATATTGTAAACAGTTTGCTATTGGTGATGCTATGAGTGCTCCTGCTTCTGTGGTGATTGTCTATCACAGATGAAGAAATTGCGATACCTGTGTGAGAGAGTGAGAATCATTGCTGCATTCTTGTGTGGTGGGGAGAGACCGAATCCATCTACAAAGCATTCTGCTGAACCTCCATAAACAGTGCTATGTAGTGCTTAATGGTTACTTTCTCGGTTCAGCACATGGGGCTGAACATAACCTTGTACTTTTGGAGACACAGGTTTTTATGCCATGAGTATTTGAACAAAATATCCTGCTCAATCTTACTGCTCATTGTATCGTGATAGCGAAAGTGATAAATGCGTCGAATCCAAAAATATAGTTGTTTAGAGTCTGTACCAGAACAGGAGCTTTGTAACTTGACTGTATTTTGCTGAAGTGTTGAAGATATGCTGATGATTGGTGTATTAACACGATTCACGTTGTCTGTCGCACTTCATAGTGTAAACTGGGAACTGTCTGCTAGGCAGGCCCGATGTGAAACTGACTGGGCACAGCCTGTGCTGCCTGAGTAGTTGTTGTTCCACCGGCAGAGGGTGTGGCCTAATTCTCGTGTGCCCACTGGTGGACAGGACTTTACTTGCGGCAACTACTGTCTGTGACACGCCGTGCCGATGTGTGCCTCCCGTGATCTTTCTGGTGCCTACTGCACTACTCCTCCTCCTCCTCCTTCTCCTTCGGGAGGTGAAGCCACTGTGATCTACTGCGTCGGAAGGTGGAGCATCGTGCAGTAGCGATGACCTCCATGTCCATTGGAATGCTGGAGTTGGGGATCTGCCAACCCTTGAGCCGGAACCTTCGAATACGGTTGGAAGTGACCCATACGAAGAGGCCCCCGTCGTCCCGCCAACGGAGCCCGGGACAGAACGGTGACAAGTTGTCGAACTCCGGATCCCGTTCCATCTCGGCAGGGGCAAGACCCAGTGGTGAGGACAATGGGAAGGCACGACCACAGGTGGCCCAGCCTCCTATGAAACTGGGCCTGCGAGGCGGGCCGGCTCTTGCCGGGGCATCTCTAACGATGGCGATGCTGGTGCTGGAGCTACTGGAGACCGCCAAGGCTGACAACCATCGCAGTGCGGCAGAGTCACAGGTGGGAGGGGTGGTAGCGTCCCCTGAGAAAACAACACGGGTGCCGGCAATGGGGAGGCCAGCGCCTGAGGGGTCGGAGGGTGGGTGCCCAAACGTGGACGTAGCTGATTTTGGTGACATACCTCCTGGTCCCCCGCCTGCAGGGTATAGAGCCGGTGGCCTTTGCGGTGCAGGACCACCTCCGGTATCAAACGTGGATTGCAACCAAACCCACGTGCCCAGATTGACATACCCGGTGGAAAACCGGGTACCCCGTTTTGCGAAGACTGGTGAGGGCCAGGCCAGAGGAGGTGCAGCAGTCCTAGGTTGGCACCTGTGGAGGAGCTCTGCTGGGGTGTGTTCTCCCATCAGTGTGGTCCGGTATGTCGTCAGAAAAACGTCAGTGCCTCCTCCGCAGGAAATTCGTGCACATAAATTTTTCATCTGCGTCTTAAATGTGCGCACTATGTGCTCGGCTTCCCCATTAGATTGTGGATGAAAGGGGGAGAGCAAACATGCCGAATACCGAAACGCCTACAAAAATCCTGGAAGCTCTGTGAAATAAACTGAGGTTCATTGTCCGAAACCAAGGTGACTGGCAGACCTTCCACAGAAAAGATTTTTGCGAGTGCCTGGATTGCAACTTCTGAAGTGGTTGAGGAGCAGCGAACCACATACGGGAATCGGGAATAAGCATCGATGACAATGAGCCAAAAGCCATTGATAAATGGGCCTGCAAAATCTATGTGAGCATGTTCCCATGCCTGGGTTGCAGGCGGCCATGAAGAGAACGCTGACCTGGGAGACGCCTGTTGGCTCGCACACTGGGAACAGGTGGCCACCAAGTGCTCAATTTCTGTCAATACTGGGCCAGTACACATGTCTGCGAGCCAAGGTTTTAGTACGGGAAACACCCCAGTGCCCCTCATGTAATAACGTGAAGACCTCTCTTTGCAACCTTGCAGGAACAATCACACGAGGAGCTGTATCATCGGTAGCCAGAAGGACAACTCCTTCAAAGACTGAGAGGAGGTCTCATTGAACAAAATAATTATGAAGAGGGTCCGAGGCCTGGCCTGGAGGTCGGCACGACCACCCCTGCTGAACGAGGCAAACTACTTGCCGGAGAACCAGGTCAGCTGCCATTTCCCTGGTGTCTCTAGAACTAGTGATTGGGAAGCCGTCAACCGCTTGGCGGGATGCTACATCCAAATGAAAACACATAATCTCCTTCCGATCGAACTTAGGATCCGGGCCCACCGGAAGATGGGAAAGAGCATCGGCGTTGGCATGCTGTCCGGTAGGCCGAAAATAATTGTCATAATGGTACTTAAAGAGGAACAAGGCCCAGCACTGCAGTCTGTGGGCCGCCCTATCCGGAATCTGAGAGGCGGGGCCAAATAGCAATATTAATGGCTTATGTTCAGTGATTAACTGAAACTTTGTGCCATACAAGAACGGGTGAAACTTGGTAACAGCATAGACAATGGCCAAAGCCTCTTTTTCCACGTGGGAGAAATGGGCCTGCGCAGGACTAAGAGTTTTAGATGCAAACGCGTTGCGATGGGCCAGGACCGCCCCACCCCATTCTGCGAAGCATCTGTAGCTAGGACCAACGGCTTATTGGGGTCAAAAGTAGCCAAACAAGGCATTGACGCGAGGAGGCCCTTCAACGAGGTGAACGCTTGGTCGCCTGCATGCGAGCAATCAAAAGGAACACCCTTGCGCAGTAGGCGGTACAGAGGGTGGGCTATGGTGAAAGCCCTGGGAATGAACTCGTGGTAATAGGCAATCTTGCCTAAAAAGCTTGTAACTCCTTCAGCGAAGCGGGCCGCGGAAGGTCGACGATACCTTGGACCAAACTTCCTAACAGCTGGACGTCGTGCTGAGAGATGGTGTAGCCCACATACTCAATTGACGGTTGGAAGAAGTTTGACTTATGCAGGTTGCAATGCAGGCCCAAGGACCTGAATTTGAGAAAGAGGGTTCATCGGTTGTGCAAGTGTTCCTTTGTGCTGCGACCTGTGACAATTATGTCGCCCAGGTAATTAATACAATGAGGGATTGTCGACATGACGTGCTAAAGATATCGCTGAAATATCGCCGGGGCACTGGATATTCCGAAGGCCAACTGCTGGTATTGGTAAAGGCCAAATGGTGTGTTGATGACCACCAGCCGTTTGGAGTCCTCAAGTGGTATCTGTTCATAAGCCTCCGAAAGATCGATTTTCGAAAAATATTGGCCTCCCGCCACATCGGAGAACAATTCATCAGTACGAGGCAAGGGATAGGTGTCCACCACTAATTGGGAATTAATGGTGGCCTTGAAATCGCCTCAAAGACATTATTTTCCCGAGGGTTCCCTGACAGTAACGAGGGGCAAAGCCAACTCACTAGAAGAAATGGGAAGAACGACCCCGAGGGCTGTCAGCCGGTCTAGCTCTGCTTTTACCTGAGGGCGGAGAGCCAAGGGGATCTGTCTCACGTGTAGAAAATGTGGGCGAGCCGATGCCTTCAACGTTAAGTGAGCTTCAAAGTCTGAAACATGCCCCCAGGCCCTCCTCAAAGATATCCTTAAAATCAGAGGTCAAAGATTCCAACGATTGATAGGGAACGTCTTCGGAGACCAACTGTATGGTGTATGAGATAGAAAAACCGAAAGCTTGAAAGGCATCCAATCCAAAAAGGTTAGCGGAGCTCGCATCCCTGACAAAAACAAAAGTAAGAGGCAGAGTGACTGATTTGTAAGTAACATCGGTAGTGAATTTACCCAGTAGGGGAATGAGCTGTTTACCATAACCGCGGAGACGCCGGTAAACTGGCGGCAATGGGGGTGACCAAAGGTCGGAGTAAGTTTGTGCATTCAACAAGGAAACTGCTGCACCCGTATCTACTTGCAGTTGTAGTCGGCGCGACCGAACAGACACCTCGATAGAGTTTGTGTGCCGATGCGTTGGGAGCTTGGCCCGATGAAACTTCGTGAATGTCAACGTCCATGTCCTCCGTACCTGCTTCCTTAGATTCTTCTGAGGCTGAGTGACAAACTTTAGCAATGTGTCCTTTTTTATTACATTTGCGACAAACGGCCCAATGCTGGGGCACTCTGACCAATCATGGTGTATATAGCACGATGCACAGGATGGTAAAAGGGGCCGGCGGCCGGAACTCTGTTTATGCGCCGTGCGGGAGCGGCCGCAACAGCCGGATTGTACTGCTCACACGTCGTCCACCCCGGACGCAGTGGACGCGGCTGCGCCACCCTGCACCGCCGCGACGTCGCACCTCGCTTCCAACCATTGACATGCAGTGTGAGAGACTTCATACGATTGAGCAATGGACAGGACTTCCTCATGGACAGGACTTCCTCAAGGGAAGGGAATGATGTCTCGCACCATAACGTGGGCATAAGACTCTCGCGACTGCCCCGTGACAAAATGACACTTGCGACTAAGACCGTGCAGGGATGTCCGGTAAGACTGATGGGGCTGTTTCTTGCATTGATAGAACTCTACCCTAGCCACAACAACATCCATGCGCCGGTGATAATATGAAGACAGGAATGAAGACAATGCGTCAAAAGACAAAGACGAGGGTTCCTGCAACTGCGCTAGCTGCCGCAAAACTTGATACAGCGAGGGAGATATCCAAGACAAGAAAAGAGCACGACACACCTCTGCATCGGCAACATGAAATGCCTGAAATGCTGCCGAAGGCGATGTTCATATGCGTCCCAATCCTCTGCCATCTTGTCATACTGGGGAAAGGGAGGAGGGAACGGCGCTGGGGCAAATTGCGTGGAGAGCAACGCTGGAAGCACTTATTTCATGGTTGCCATGAGATCTTTCTGCTGCTCAACCAAAACCCGCACTAAATCCTCCGTGCCGTGGATAAGTTGCGAAACCGGAACGACGACGCAACATGCGAAAGAACGACCCTACGCATCACCAATTGCGTATTAACACGATTCATGTTGTCCATCACACTTCACATAGTGTAGACTGGGAACTGTCTGCTAGGCAGGCCTGATGTGAAACTGACTGGGCACGGCCCGTGCTGCCCGAGGTGGTTGTTGTTCCACCAGCAGAGGGCGCAGCCGAATTCTTGCGTGCCCTCTGGTGGACAGGACTTTACTTGCGGCAACTACTGTCCATGACGTGCCATGCTGATGTGCGCCTCCTGCGATCTTTCTGGTGGCTACTGCAATTGGAATGTTCTGTTTGGTATGATACCAAATGAAGTTAGTCCTGGGTAATGGTGGGGAGTTAGTTCAATAATAAGTTACTAGGTTCTGTAAAGCCGACTGAGAAAGACACTGGGTTCTGGTTGATAGGTTCGCTGACTTTTTGTGGGGTTTATTTGAGCCTTTATAGTATTTAGATAAGGTGTGTTAATGTCGATTTGGCTTGAATCTTCCCTGCACTTGCTTAGTATTGCACATATTGCTAAATGGCCTTTACCAGAGCACTGACAGACTGCATAGTGGAAACAGTTGCACTGGTCTTGTAACACACAAACATGGAGGGCAGGAAGGAAGTGTGCAGCTATACTGGAGTGCGTGCTTTGTTGACTGCCTCTGCTATGCCCTTTGGGGTATAAGTTTTATGCTGCAGAGGCTGACACGCTGTTCACTTGGCCTGTATGTGCTGTCAGTTGATTCCTTCTGACATTTTGACAGTGTGCTAGCATTTTAAATCCAAAGATGACCTTCTTAAACGTGAATGTTTCAGATTTCCTGAGATAATCTATTTGTGTAATGGCTCATTGAGAGAGTTCTACTGTCAGTGTTATTTACAGTACTTGTTCAAGTAATCGATTTGGTAGTTTTAGTGGTTTTTGATGGATGTAAAAAAATGTTCAAATGTGTGTGAATCCCTGAGGGACCAAACTGCTGTGGTCTTCGGTCCCTAGTGATGGATGTAGTTATTTGATGCATGATGTACCACATCAGGTGACAGTGAACCCATGTATAGTGCTTGACACTATATTCACTTAAATGGGAACTTGCATGTCAACCACAAACGATCCACTACAAAGCTTTTATGGGTTTGATCTGCTTTTTAAATGATTGATGATAAGAGCTTCTAGCTGATGCGGTGTATTTGCTTTACACGAGGATTGGAACTTTAACTGTGGCAACTATTTATTTACATAATCATCATTTAAGACTGATTATGCCTTTCAGCGTTCAGTCTAGAGCATAGTCCCTCTTATAAAATTCCTCCATGATCCCCTATTCAGTGCTAACATTGGTGCCTCTTCTGATGTTCAGCCTATTACTTCAAAATCATTCTTAACTGAATCCAGGTACCTTCTCCTTGGTCTACCCCGACTCCTACCCTCTACTGCTGAACCCATGAGTATCTTGGGTAACCTTGCTTCTCCCATGTGTAACATGACCCCACCATCAACGCTTGTTCGCCCTGTTTTTCTTTGATTTCCTCACTGTGGACACCCTCCTGCCACTGTTCCCATCTACTAGTACCTGCAATCATCCTAGCTACTTTCATATCCGTAACCTCAACCTTATTGATAAGGTAACCTGAATCCACCCAGCTTTCGCTCCCATACAACAAAGTTGGTCGAAAGATTGAACGGTGCACAGATAACTTAGTCTTGGTACTGACTTCCTTCTTGCAGAAGAGAGTAGATTGTAGCTGAGAGCTCACTGCATTAGCTTTGCTACACTTTGCTTCCAGTTCTTTCACTATGTTGCCATCCTGTAAGAATATGCATCCTAAGTACTTGAAACTGTCCACCTGTTCTAACTTTGTTCCTCCTATTTGGCACTCAATCCAGTTATCTCTCTTTCCCACTGACATTACTTTTGTTTTGGAGATGCTAATCTTCATACCATAGTTCATACATTTCTGATCTAGCTCTGAAATATTACTTTGCAAACTTTCAATCGAATCTGCCATCACAGCTAAGTCATCCGCATAAGCGAGACTGCTTATTTTGTGTTCACATATCTTAATCTCACCCAGCCAGTCTATTGTTTTGAACATATGGTCCATAAATAATATGAAAAACAGTGGAGACAGGTTGCAGCCTTGTCTTACCCCTGAAACTACTCTGAACCATGAACTCAATTTACCGTCAACTCTGCTGCCTGACTATTTCCCCCCTCCCCCCCCCCCCCCCTTAACAGTCTACTGACGGGTTTGATGCAGCCCGCCACAAATTCCTTTCCTCTGCTAACCTCTTCATCTCAGAGTAGCACTTGCAACCTACGTCCTCAATTATTTGCTTGACGTATTCCAATCTCTGTCTTCCTCTACAGTTTTTGCCCTCTACAGCTCCCTCTAGTACCATGGAAGTCATTCCCTCATGTCTTAGCAGATGTCCTATCATCCTGTCCCTTCTCCTTATCAGTGTTTTCCACATATTCCTTTCCTCTCCGATTCTGTGTAGAACCTCCTCATTCCTTACCTTATCGGTCCACCTAATTTTCAACATTGGTCTATAGGACCACATCTCAAATGCTTCGATTCTCTTCTGTTCCGGTTTTCCCACAGTCCATGTTTCACTACCATACAATGCTGTACTCCAGACGTACATCCTCAGAAATTTCTTCCTCAAATTAAGGATGGTATTTGATATTAGTAGACTTCTCTTGACCAGAAATGCATTTTTTGCCATAGCGTGTCTGCTTCTGATGTCCTCTTTGCTCCGTCCATGATTGGTTATTTCACTGCCTAGGTAGCAGAATTCCTTAACGTCATTCACTTCGTGACCATCAATCCTGATAAGTTTCTCACTGTTCTCATTTCTACTACTTCTCATTACCTTCGTCTTTCTCTGATTTACTCTCAAACCATACTGTGTACTCATTAGACTGTTCATTCTGTTCAGCAGATCATTTAATTCTTCTTCACTTTCACTCAGGATAGTAATGTCATCAGCGAATCGTATCATTGATATCCTTTCACCTTGTATTTTAATTCCACTCCTGAACCTTTCTTTTATTTCCATCATTGCTTCCTCGATGTACAGATTGAAGAGTAGGGGCGAAAGGCTACAGCCTTGTCTTACACCCTTCTTAATACGAGCACTTCGTTCTTGATTGTCCACTCTTATTATTCCCTCGTGGTTGTTGTACATATCGTCTATGACCCGTCTCTCCCTATACCTAACCCCTACTTTTTTCAGAATCTCGAACAGCTTGCACCATTTCATATTGTCGAACGCTTTTTCCAGGTCGACAAATCCTATGAAAGTGTCTTGATTTTTCTTTAACCTTGCTGCCATTATTAGCCGTAATGTCAGAATTGCGTCTCTCGTCCCTTTACTTTTCATAAAGACAAACTGATAGTCACCAAGCGCATTCTCAATTTTCTTTTCCATTCTTCTGTATATTATTCTTGTAAGCAGCTTCGATGAATGAGCTGTTAAGCTGATTGTGCGACAATTCTCGCACTTGTCAGTTCTTGCCGTCTTCGGAATTGTGTGGATGATGCTTTTCCGAAAGTCAGATGGTATATCGCCAGGCTCATATATTCTACACACCAACGTGATAGTCGTTTTGTTGCCACTTCCCCCAATGATTTTAGAAATTCTGATGGAATGTTATCTATCCCTTCTGCCTTATTTGACCGTAAGTCCTCCAAAGCTCTTTTAAATTCTGATTCTAATACTGGATCCCCTATCTCTTCTAAATCGACTCCTATTTCTTCTTCTATCACATCAGACAAATCTTCACCCTCATAGAGGCTTTCAATGTATTCTTTCCACCTATCTGCTCTCTCCTCTGCATTTAACAGTGGAATTCCCGTTGCACTCTTAATGTTACCACCGTTGCTTTTAATGTCACCAAAGGTTGTTTTGACTTTCCTGTATGCTGAGTCTGTCCTTCCGACAATCATATCTTTTTCGATGTCTTTACATTTTTCCTGCAGCCATTTCGTCTTAGCTTCCCTGCACTTCCTATTTATTTCATTCCTCAGTGACTTGTAATCTATGTAAAGACCTTTAATTGCTTGCAAAAGTTTGCCTCCTATTCCACAATTTCATAGAACAGACAATAACTTCCTCCTAGGAACCCGGTCATATGCCTTTCCTAGATCTATAAAGCATTGATACAATTCCCTGTTCCACTCGTAACACTTCTCCCTTATTTGCCGTAAACTAAAGACCTGGTCCTGACAACCTCTGAGGCCTAAACCCACTCTGATTTTCATCCAATTTGTCCTCAACTAATACTCACACTTTCCTTTCAACAATACCTGAGAAGATTTTACCCACAACACTGATTAAAGAGATACCTCTGTAGTTGTTACAATCTTTTCTGTTTCCATGTTTAAAGATTGGTGTGATTACTGCTTTCGTCCAGTCTGATGGAACCTGTCCCAAATCCCACGTCATTTCAATTAACCTGTGTAGCCATTTAAGACCTGACATGCCACTGTTTTTGATGAGTTCCAACTTAATTTCATCCACCCCAGCTGCTTTATTGCACTGCAATCTATTGACCATTTTCTCCACTTCCTCAAATGTGATCCTATTTCCATCATCATTCCTATCCCACTGTACATCGAAATCTGAAGCGTTACTGATCGTATTTTCACCTACATTGAGCAACTCTTAAAAATATTCCTTCCATCTGCCAAAGGCATCAACAGGATTCACCAGCAGTTTTCCTGACCTGTCCAAAATACTTGTCATTTCCTTCTTACCTCCCTTTCGAAGACTGCTAATTACACTCCAGAATGGTTTTCCAGCAGTTTGAACCAAAGTCTCCAACCTGTTTTCAAAGTCTTCCCAAGATTTCTTCTTGGATACTGTAATTATCTGTTGGGCTTCGTTGCTTTCTTCAACATAACTTTCTCTGTCTACCTGAATTCTAGTATGTAGCCACTTTTGATACGCCTGTTTGTCATCCTACCTTTACACACTACTGTTCCAAGACATTCTTTAGCCACTTCTAGTACTGTGTCCCTGTAGCTTGTCCATTCCTTTTCCAGTGACTATAATTGACTACATTCAATTAACTGGTACCTTTCTGAGATCACGGTTATATACTTGTGCCTGATTTCCTTATCCTGAAGTTTCTCCACTCTTATTATTTTATTTACAGCTTGTACAAAATAGATATTTGTTTCAAATTTTTACTGAGCTTCAAATTATTCACCAGCATTTTATATAACCCGTTGCCAGCGATGTGGAAGTCATAGGCTACTCGAAGCAGTGCCAATTGTGTTGACAGTTCAAGCGGCGCGGTCTATTGCCCGACGGATTTGTAGCCATTCTGAAACGAATGCTGTGAAGTGTTTCCTCCAGTTTAGAAATAGTTGAACTTGCGTGGGCTTGAGTCAGGGGAGTGCAGTAGGTGGTATAGCACTCAGCAGCCCCATCAGCCAAACAAATCCGTAACAGCTTGCACTTACATGCTGGAGCATTGTCCTGCAAAATGATGGTCAGGTCCTGCAGAAAGTGATGACACTTTCTGCAGTGTTGGTCCAGTCTCGTTTAGACTATGGAAGTCCTGTCCATGGTTCTGCGTTGCCTTTAACACTGCAGATCCTAGACCCCATCCACCACTGTGGCGTCTGACTTGTGACCGGTGCCTTGCGGACTAGCCCCGTACTTAGTCTTCTTGCAGAGGCAGGGATTCCACCACTGTGAGTTTTGCGCCAACAACAGCTGATATCTTATGCGCTCCGCATTTGCTGCACCCTAAGTATGGTCTCCTTTATCCAGATACGGAGATCACCCCAGCCGCCACAGCGGCGGCCACGATGTGGACTTACCATGGCTGTCTGCATTCAGTCACTCTTTTCTGAGCTCAAGCAATTCCCTTTACCGCCTCTTTTCTGCTCACGCACGTACCCCTCCTTGGTGTGTGTCTCGGCCACAGCTCTGTCGTCATCTCTCAATTTTAGAACATGTTTTTTGCTCGAGTATCATGTCGTTTTTGGAAACTCAGAATCTACTATGTAGGAATCAACATGGATTCCGGAAACAGCGATCGTGTGAGAGCCAACTCGCTTTATTTGTTCATGAGACCCAGAAAATATTAGATACAGGCTCCCAGGTAGATGCTATTTTTCTTGACTTCCGGAAGGCGTTTGATACAGTTCCGCACTGTCGCCTGATAAACAAACTAAGCCTACGGAATATCAGACCAGCTGTGTGGCTGGATTGAAGAGTTTTTAGCAAACAGAACACAGCAAGTTGTTATCAATGGAGAGAAGTCTACAGACGTTAAAGTAACCTCTGGCGTGCCACAGGGGAGTGTTATGGGACCATTGCTTTTCACAATATATATAAATGACCTAGTAGATAGTGTTGGAAGTTCCATGCGGCTTTTCGCAGATGATGCTGTAGTATACAGAGAAGTTGCAGCATTAGAAAATTGTAGCGAAATGCAGGAAGATCTGCAGCGGATAGGCACTTGGTGCAGGGAGTGGCAACTGACTCTTAACATAGACAAATGTAATATATTGTGAATACATAGAGAGAAGGATCCTTTATTATATGATTATATGATAGCGGAACAAACACTGGTAGCAGTTATTTCTGTAAAATATCTGGGAGTACGCGTGTGGAACGATTTGAAGTGGAATGATCATATAAAATTAATTGTTGGTAAGGCGGGTACCAGGTTGAGATTCATTGGGAGAGTCCTTAGAAAATGTAGTCCATCAACAAAGGAGGTGGCTTACAAAACACTCGTTTGACCTATATTTGAGTATTGCTCATCAGTGTGGGATCCATACCAGTTCGGGTTGACGGAGGAGATAGAGAAGATCCAAAGAAGAGCGGCGCGTTTCGTCACAGGGTTATTTGGTAACCGTGATAGCATTACGGAGATGTTTAGCAAACTCAAGTGGCAGACTCTGCAAGAGAGGCGCTCTGCATCGCGGTGTAGCTTGCTTTCCAGGTTTCGAGAGGGTGCGTTTCTGGATGAGGTATCGAATATATTGCTTCCCCCTACTTATATCTCCCGAGGAGATCACGAATATAAAATTAGAGAGATTCGAGCGCGCACGGAGGCTCTCCGGCAGTCGTTCTTCCTGCGAACCATACGCGACTGGAACAGGAAAGGGAGGTAATGACAGTGGCACGTAAAGTGCCCTCCGCCACACACCGTTGTGTGGCTTGCGGAGTATAAATGTAGATGTAGATGCAGATTCAAAAGGATTCTGTCCCTCCCATGGCCCTTCGCCACCAATTCTACTGTCTCCTCAGTTCATTTCAGGGTTCAGAAGTGATTTATACTAATGGCTCCATGGTTGCTGGCTGCACTGGTTTTGCTTACACCTATGCGCAATGCACAGAACTTCGTTCCTTGCCTGATGGCTGTAGTGTTTTTACAGCAGAATTGGTAGCAATCTTGCATGCACTGGACCATATCCACTCCTGATCAGGAGCATCCTTCACTATCTGTAGTGACTCATTGAGTGGTTTGCTCACTATCGGCCATTGCTTCCCTCGCCACCCAATGGTCATCGCTATCCAGGACTCCCTCTCTCTCTCCTTGCTCAACGTGGATGCTCAGTGGTTTTCATTTGGACCCTAGGCCATGTTGGGATTCCTGGCAATGAACTTGCTGATTGGCTGGCTAAGTTGGCTACTACCAGGCCATCGCTTGCTATTGGCATTCCGGAAATAGATGTTCACTCGGCATTACGTCATCAGGTTTTGGGCCTTTGGGATGCAGAATGGCACACTCCTTCACCGAACAAGCTTAGGGTGATTAAGGATTCTAAAACTCTGTGGCAGTCCTCTTCCTGGGCCCCTCGGAAGGCCTCTGTCGTTCTATGCCGGCTCCACATTGGCCATACTTGGTTGACTCATGGTTATCTCTTCCATCGTTAGGACCCTCCCCCCCCCCTCGCTGTTGTTGTGGATCGATGTTGACTTTGGCTCACATCTTATTGGACTGCCTGAACTTAGCCACCCTGCGACGGACTTTTAGCTTTCCAGACTCGCTATCCCTGGTGTTGGCTGACAATGCCTCAATGGCAGATCTCGTTTTAAGTTTTATTCATGACAGGGGGTTTTTATCACTTTATTTAAGGGAGGGACGTTCCACCTTATCGGTGAGTGGAAGGGATGGCAGGCCCTCTTGCTCCTCCCTTCACCCTGACTGGATTGGCTTCAAGTGGGCGTGGTGGTTCAACCCAGCCCTCTGCCTCCCCACTCCTTTCCTTATGGGGTCTGTTATGTCTTGAGCATCTCTCTTGTCTCCTGTGCCCCTATCATTAGTCACTTTCTTTCTCACCTCTTCTTCCATCCTTTTCCTTCCTTTCCTGTCAATAGTTCATAGTTTTATGGATATTGTGGTTCCCTCTTTTAATGTGGGATTTTATAAGTTTTAGTTAATCTAAGATCAGAGGGACTGATCACCGCGTAGTTTAGTCCCTTCTCCAACCAACTAACCAACCAACCACACAAATACAGTGAATGCTTTCTGACCCTGCTTGTTGTTTACCTTAAATGCTGCAAAGTGCCGTTGTAGTTGTTTGGCACAGGATTCGTAGTTCTCAATCATAATTCGGTGCTGGTAATGCAGGTAACAGGACTTGAAAGCTGCTGCAGTGCTTCTTACGTCTGTTGATTGGTGGTAGAGGATGATTCCTTCTGCATAATTAATTCACTCAACTGCTTTGGCTGCTGCAGTTGAAGTTGTTATTGCTGTTGAAAGTTGTTGCTGTTGCAGATATAAAATATTTAGCAGGATGGAACGTTATGTACACTAGATTGTGTAGTGTTAATCAACACAATTCAGAAATCAGTTCGTAAGCAACACAGTCCTTGTGGAAGATCATTACTGTACACAGCATAGGTGTAACAAGAGTGCTCATACTGCTGCACTACTTCCCCCCCCCCCCCCCCCCATGCCCCCGACCCTTAATCACCTAAGGTTAGTGTCTGTCACCTTGTTCTTGTGTGGCAGTGTGGCATCCTCTTTAGACATATTGCTCTTGACTGCATAAATGGCTTTTGGCATATCTGTATGGGTAGCACTTGCAGGTACTAAAGTTAGTATACAGTTCTTTATTTGTTTTGAAATTTGGTGATACTGATGACAGACTTAAAAGTACTGAAAGGTCTTGTATACAAATACAGCAAAAGATATTTCTTTCTGTGGAAAAATAATAGTTGGGTTTAAACATAGTTTCACCGAAATGGAGCTAATATTTTATACACACTAGTTCATTGCCTGTAAATTGACACATTTTACCAAAGGTTCAATAGTCCTTTTTGGTTACTATTGTCTTAGGAATAAAGAAGAATCAAATCTTCAGTTGATATTCCATCACTCTGCCAGCTGACTCAATCACTACAGATCAGTATAGATGACAAGGAAATGGTCACTGAATCCCCTTCTTACTAAAGATGTTATTTGATTTCCACTTTTTTCCTTGAAGCTCATTGCAAAGAATCTTGAAAATTGATGGTATTTTGACTTCTAGTAGTGGCATTTAAATCGTTTGAATTTGTCTGAAATCGATGATATACAGATCAGTAGAACATAAGTAGCTTTTGTAAGTAAATATGCATAAGCTGTGCATCCTGAAATATCAATTTGTCATGGAAAATCTGTGTCTGGTTGGGTGCAGGAGCCTGCCACAATTTAAAGGTTGTTTACATACTAATGTAAGGCTCTCATAACATGTTTTTCTAATTTTTCTGTACAGTAAAAAACTAAATATATTATCTTTAATTCAGTGTGGTATTGCTAAACACTTAGCAACTGCAAAATAAGATATAATAAGACTACACTGACAAATTAATCATTCATTAGTACTAATCTTCTGTGTCTGTTTTGAGAACAATATATTCCTGTTTTTAGATGCTAATGAAGAAAAACGGAAGGAAGAACTACGGGAGCAAGCTAAGAAAGAGCTGGAAGAATGGTATAAGCATCATGAGGAGCAGATAGCCAAAACAAAGGCGGCAAATCGGTAAGTTGGAATGATTGGCTCTAAAGAGTCCATTGTTAAGTTTGGAAAAGCAATTATATTACCTGCTTCCTCTTGGAGGGCTTCCTTGCTCTAAAATGTTTATTCTTTGTGGAATAGCTGGGCCACCATTAAACACCCCCCCCCCCTCCCACCGTTGTCAACTTTGGGAAGATTATGGAACAAATGCATATTTAACATGGTGTAACTCACTGTTGTAATTTATTCTTGCCATTGCACAAAGACTTTTATGCTGAAAATATGCTATCAGTTGTAATGAAAATGTAATATTAAATATTCTCTTCTTTTTTTAATGCTGCACAGGGAAGCAGCTAAGTAAGTGCTATATATTTTGCTAAAATAATTTGCATAATTACTAACAGCTGCTGATCATATTTATTTAAATATCCTATAGCAGAGATAAATTGAATAACATTTCATTAACTTTACAGGAATGCTGAGAAACAATTTGTTGCTGAAGCAGGAGAAATTGAGCCAGGCACTGAGTGGGAGAGGATTGCAAAGCTGTGTGATTTCAACCCTAAATCAAGCAAGACCAGTAAGGATGTCTCCCGCATGCGTTCCATTATTCTTCAGTTGAAACAGACTCCTCCTGCAGCTAAGCGTGCTTGAGGATATATTTAGCAAACTGAATAAACAACAGGTCACCTTGTAGTTAAGAAATGTTGTTAACTGTCGAATCATTACCTAAACATGTAGAGGAATATCTGAAAAATTCTATATTTTCATGTTGAAAATAAATGCCTCACTTCAATATAATGTTCATTCAAATCCTTAAGATGACATCCCCGATGATGTACCAATCTTCTGAAAATAGTTAAATCTCTTAGGGTAAAGAAGCGGATTCTAGCAGTTAAAGTAGATAATTATTATTACTATTTTTATCCTCAAACAAAATTATGCAGTTTGCAATTAATGTAAATAAAATGTAGGCAAGGTGGCTGCAATTCCGTCAGTTCTGAATACAAAATGTAGGGGACTTGAATCTGTCCATGTAAAACTTCACTGCTCATATCTTCAAGAAATGGGGTACGAGATGGGTAATTATCGTTGGAACAGAAGCCTCTCTTAATCTGTAGGCAAATTATCTAAGATCCTATAAGCCAAGTAGAAAATGCATTCTCCAGAGTCCATCTGGAAGTAAGAATATGCTGTTAATGTTATAATATTTTATGACCACATTTAATGATCAAAACTGGCTGTTTACAAATATAACTTAGATGATAACTCAAGTTATATCATCATAAAGAAGTGCAACAAAGATCGTTGTTGAATAAACTTTGAGTGCAAAGTCTTAAAAATGTTAACAATCTAAGTGGAGATTTCACTGTTCTACTTTCTGTAATTTATGTGAAAAATAAATTTGTGTAAAACACAATTTGTGGAGCATCCTTGAGTATGCACGAAGTTATTGAATATAACAATAAATAAATGTTAATGAAAATAATCCATTTTTGAAACTATAATGGAACTGGATTTATAAAAAAATCTAATCACAAAGTGATCGCAGGAGGGTTGAAGCAGAAGGAAGAAGGGTGAAGCAAAAGGGTGGGTGAGGTCTAGGAATGGGGAAAGTTTGTAAAAGTTGCCCAGAACCCCATGTCATGGGAGTCACCAGACTTCTTATCCCATGCGGTTAGTCTCTCCTAACCCGGTGCTCTGGGAGACTTTCCTGAACTATCCCATTTCCTGAACCTCACCAGCCCTTCTCCTTCAACCCTTCTGCCAGCCTCCAAAATCGTGCAAATTTAAATATCCTTGTGTGTGTTGTTCTGCCACTGCTTGGTTAGTGAATGAATGAATGAATGAATGAATGAATGAATAAACAAACATTGTATTGTGACTGGTGTGTCAGTTTTGTTGTATATTTTTCCAAGCATCTTTTCATTTGGCTCATTCTAGGCAGCATTCACTAAAGAGGAATATTGCTGCAAGGTTTTGGTGGAAAAGGGGAACTAATATCCGTTTCTTTGAGATGTTTTCAATTCCTGGTACATATTTTGAAAAATATAGCCCTGGTGCTAGTTGTGAAAGCAATTCTGTACTTCAGCATGAAATTGCTTGTGGAGTATAGATGAACATAGTCTACCCTCACAGGTGACAGCAGGCACTGCAAATATTTTTCTGCTCACTATGGAGATAGACATCAGATGTCAACTGAAGCCAGCAACAGAACACGTGTGAAGATTATATGCTGTGTGAAATGGTAGTTAAATTTCTAGACGAACATGGAAATGGTGCAGACATGTGGCTAGAAACGACTGAAACACTTGATGTTGCAGATTGCAGATTGCAAATCTGCAGACGGTAAAGAAACTTACCCGTGAAGACTCTTTGACTGATAGTGTCGTGTATAATCATCAGTTATCTCCAAAAGTAATGCCACATACAATCATGTTATCTCCAAAAGCAACACCAGTAACTAAAATCACTTATAAGACAAAAAGCAGCAATGTTTTGGTTGGTTGAAAGTGGTAAGAAATTGCTGTATGTCAGTACTGTTCAAAATACATATTGCTTTGTCCGTTCTGAATATGAATTGTATAGGTGGAAAAAGTCACTAGATGACATAAGAGTTGACTAGAGATTGAGACAGTCAATTGTATGACTTTTTGAGCTACCATTTCAATAGAACACATACAATTGTGCCAAGAAAAATAACAAAATACATATTGAAAAAGAAAGACGATGAGACTTACCAAACAAAAGTGCTGGCAGGTCGATAGACACACAAACAAACACAAACATACACACAAAATTCTAGCTTTCGCAACCAACGGTTGCCTCGTCAGGAAAGAGGGAAGGAGAGGGAAAGACAAAAGGATTTGGGTTTTAAGGGAGTGGGTAAGGAGTCATTCCAATACCGGGAGCGGAAAGACTTACCTTAGGGGGAAAAAAGGACAGGTATACACTCTCTCTCGCGCTCGCGCGCGCACACACATATCCATCCGCATATACACACACACAAGCAGACATATTGAGAAACAAGTTTGAAAATTAAGGGATTCAAACAGAAATGAAAGCTTTTATTATGAACGCAAAGCATAAGATCGCTAGTTTTAGTGAATTTTAAGTTTAACGTGCAGATTAGTCTGGTTTTCAAAAAGAAATAGGTGCTAAAAGAAAGGGGAAAACAGAGGCGATTGCACTCAACCATTCATACACTAAAAGGTGCCTAATTAGAATGGGTGCTTCATTGCTTCCTAAATTATACGTATGTCGTAAGGAATAAACTGAATGTTTCAGACCATGTGGCAGAAAAACAAAGTTCTATGCAGACAATCTTGTGGTAGACCCATTGGAATTTAGGAAAAATGGGAAATGAAAAACATTAGCTGTCTCGTGCATCATGCTTTTCTTCTGTTCTGTGAGAACAACTCCTCTTCTAGATTGGTGGTCAGGTCATAAAAGTTCTGATTCATTAAAAGCAGTATTTCGAGCTCCAACAAAGCAGAGATAGTTCAGATGTCACTCAGTACAATGAACATAAACTGTTAGAGAATTTTTCCGTCAGTGGAAAGAATGTTACAGAAAACTAACAGAGAAATTATTGTGAGTTCATCACTGCAGTTTCCAGTCTATCAGTGTGATAACATTCTAGAGTTGCAGCCAGCAGTACATCCTCTCAAGGCTTCAAAATTTGATTAAATGTGTGTGGCACTCCTCAAAATATGCTGATATGAGGTCTGACTCATTTAACACCGACCTGGCTTTGTCTAATAACGTCTGTGACTCATAGGGCAGTTGTACATCGTGTTTGCAGTTGTACTCGTCAACGAAAGTTTAATTATCTTAAATATTGCTTTCACTGGGCGAATCGGCTTTCTCATTGCTGTGGCAACAGTGTGGCGTGTAGCTAAAGCCACCCTAGATGGCACTGGCATAGCAGAACAACGGAAGTCAGGGCTGTATAGTAAGCAGTTAAATGTGCAAGAACCATTCGACAAACATCTTACTTTGTAAAGGTTTTTTAGAGACTTCCAGGCCATGTCAGCGGGTAAAATATTGTTTACGCACTGTTCAGTGCTAACTCACAGCAGTAAAAGAAAAAAGCAACAGTTTTCAAAATGACAAGTCTGATCATTCCCTTGTCAGACAATGAGTGGACATCGTTTATCAGCAAATTTTGGACCATTTGTAAATAACTCTCCTGAAGCAGGATGTGCCGAGTAACGGGCTTAACAATAAAGATACTCCGTGGTTTCATTACAAAATTTTGAAAATGCTGAGAAACTGATTATTGTACTCTCAATTGAAGAAAAAAAATCACACATATTCGGCAGGCAAAAGTTAGTTGAAATCGTGTGTTTGAAAATTTCCGTGTGTAAAGCATACAACTGTCATAAATTAGCAAAAGATCTTGCTGAAACCAAGACAAAATTCTGCTCCTACATAATCACCAAGTGCATTGAAGGCTTCTATCCTGTCAATTGTCAGCCAGTTTGGCATAGCGATAGAAGACAAAAAGAACTACTGAAGTTTAAAATTTTTGCATTCAAAAAATTTTTCAGGAATATCATTGTTTTGTAGTTGCGCAAACTCCTGTTTGGAAGACTTTGAAGTAGGTATCCCTGGCATTGAGAAGAAACTCAAATCGTTGAAAACAAATAAGTTGCCACGTCCAAAGTACTCTTCGTCGTTGTCCCCTTACTTGTATTTATTGTGAATTCTCGCCTAGTGCAAAGCCTCAAATGTCCCAAAGGAACTGCAAATAACTCCCATATATAAGAAGGGAAAAACAATGAACATGCAAAATTACAGACCAATGCCCTTAAAGTTGGTTTGTTGCAGAATTATTGAGCATATGACAAGTTTGAATAGAATAAATTGCCTTGAGACAGATAAGCCACTGTCTACAAATCAGCACAGATTTAGAAAGAATCACTTGCACTAAACAGCCTGTCTTTTTCTCATACATCTTCCAAACCATGATTGTAGGGCAGCAGGCAGATTCAATATTCAGACATTTCCAGAAAATGTTTGGTACGGTGCCAGACTGCACACACATATGAGGATCCGAGCATAGGGAGTAGGTTCTCATATGTTAATGGCTCAGACTTTTTAAGTAATAGAATCCAGTGTAAAGATGTTGATGGCGATTGTTCACCATAGATGAAGATATTGTTAGGTGTGCTCCGGGGAAGCTTTATAGGACAGCTTTCTCTCTATATACATAAATGATCTGATGGTTAGGGTGAACAACATTCTGCATCTGTTTGCTGACGATTCTTTAGTGTACAGAAAAGTGTTAAGTGAATGTAAAAGATAGATGATGACTTTGAATTTCTATTTGATGTGATGAGTAGTTACTTGCTATAAATGTAGAAAAATGTAAGTCATTGTAGATGAGTAGGGATAACAGTCCTGTAATGTTTAAACACAATATTAGTGATGTGCTGCTTGACAGTCACATTGAGTAAATATCTAGACATAACACTGCAAACAAAATTAAAAGGAATGAGCATATGATTGGTTGAAGGGAAGATGAATGGTCAACTTTGGTTTATTTGGAGAATTCTAGAAAAGTGTAGTTCTTCTGCAAAGAAAACTTCAAAGAATGCTTGTGGTTGAGTACTGCTTGAATGTTTGGGATCTCCAACAGCTCAGGTTGAAGGAATATATGAAACAGTTCAGACAGCTACTGCTAGATTTGTTACCAGTAGGTTTAACAGGCCAGTATTATGGAAAATTTCCGTGAACTCGAATGTGTTCCCCAGAGAAAAGAAAATGTTCTCTTTACAGATCATTAACAAGAAACTTAGACAACTGGTATCTGTGACTGATTGCAGAACAATTTTACTTCCAGCAACATATGTCTTGTATAATTACAGTGATAAGTTAAGACAAAATAAATTAGGACTTACACAGATGCATATAGACAGCTGTTTCCCCCCCTCACTCCATTTGCAAATGGAACAGGAATGTATTAATAATTGCCCAGTCACTTTAATGTGACCACCACCTATTTTCAATGCCAGTGTGTAATAACCACTCCAGATAGGAGGTGGTTGCATGAGTAGCAGAGGGTTATAATGTTCGGGGTGGGGTGGGGGATCAGTGCAGTTGTCTTAATGCAGAAACGGAGAAATTTATCTGATGTCCAGAAGAGCAAGATCATTGGCT
This sequence comes from Schistocerca cancellata, assembly GCF_023864275.1. NCBI lineage: Eukaryota > Metazoa > Arthropoda > Insecta > Orthoptera > Acrididae > Schistocerca > Schistocerca cancellata. The sequence goes on from NC_064633.1 coordinate 326,944,037, forward strand.
TTCGGGCCAAGGTTGGAAGCATTTTCAAAGATATGATACTGCGTGAAGAGTTTGACAGAGCACTGAAAGACCTAAGTCGAAACAAGGCCCCGGGAGTAGACAACATTCCATCAGAACTACTGACAGCCTTGGGAGAGCCAGTCCTAACAAAACTCTACCATCTGGTGAGCAAGATGTATGAGACAGGCAAAATACCCTCAGACTTCAAGAATAATATAATAATTCCAATCCCAAAGAAATCAGGTGCTGACAGATGTGAAAATCAACGAACTATCAGTTTAATAAGTCACAGCTGCAAAATACTAACGCGAATTCTTTACAGACAAATGGAAAAACTGATAGAAGCCGACCTCTGGGAAGATCAGTTTGGATTCCGTAGAAATGTTGGAACACGTGAGGCAATACTGACCCTACGACTTATCTCAGAAAATAGATTAAGGAAAGGCAAACCTACGTTTCTAGCATTTGTAGACTTCGAGAAAGCTTTTGACAATGTTGACTGGAATACTCTTTCAAATTCTGAAGGTGGCAGGGGTAAAATACAGGGAGCAAAAAGCTATTTACAATTTGTACAGAAAGCAGATGGCAGTTATAAGAGTTGAGGGGCATGAAAGGGAATCAGTGGTTGGTAAGGGAGTGAGACAGGGTTGTAGCCTCTCCCCGATGCTATTCAATCTGTATATTGAGCAAGCAGTAAAGGAAACAAAAGAAAAATTCGTAGTAGGTATTAAAATCCATGTAGAAGAAATAAAAACTTTGAGGTTCGCTGATGACATTGTAATTATGTCAAAGACAGCAAAGGACTTGGAAGAGCAGTTGAACGGAATGGACAGTGTCTTGAAAGGAGGGTATAAGATGAACATCAACAAAAGCAAAACGAGGATAATGGAATGTAGTCGAATTAAGTCTGGTGATGCTGAGGGAATTAGATTAGGAAATGAGACACTTAAAGTAGTAAAGGAGTTTAGCTATTTGGGGAGCAAAATAACTGATGATGGTCGAAGTAGAGGATATAAAATGTAGACTGGCAATGGCAAGGAAAGCATTTCTGAAGAAGAGAAATATGTTAATATTGAGTATTGATTTAAGTGTCAGGAAGTCGTTTTTGAAAGTATTTGTATGGAGTGTAGCCATGTATGGAAGTGAAACATGGACCATAAATAGTTTAGACAAGAAGAGAATATAAGCTTTCGAAATGTGGTGCTAAAGAAGAATGCTGAAGATTAAATGGGTAGATCACATAACTAATGATGAGGTATTGAACAGAATTGGGGAGATGAGTTTGTGGCACAACTTGACTAGAAGAAGGGATCGGTTGGTAGGACATGTTCCGAGGCATCAAGGGATCACCAATTTAGTACTGGAGGGCAGCGTGGAGGGTAAAAATCGTAGAGGGAGACCAAGAGATGAATACACTAAGCAGATTCAGAAGGATCTAGGCTGCAGTAGGTATTGGGAGATGAAGAACTTTGCACAGGATAGAGTAGCATGGAGAGCTGCATCAGACCAGTCTCAGGACTGAAGACTACAACAAACAACAAGTCTGTAAATTGCTCATGAGCCACTGTGGTTGAAGTATACCACGCATGGCAAAGTGGTGTTGAGGCAACTGTGGTGCACCACAGTGCATGGGTGAATGGGTAAATAATGGCTGTCGAGTGAGTAGATATACAGCTGTTGAGCAACTGACCGCCCAGGTGAGCCAAGGGGCTGCCAACAGTATTTCCTCAATAACCGTTCAACGAATGTTGCTGCGTATGGACCTTCGCAGCAGGTGCCTGGATAATGGACTCCTGTTCATTGGCAACAAAGGCTGGAATTTGCACACCAATACTGCAGCTGGACATCCACTGAGTGGTGACAGATGGCCTTTTCAGATGAACCACATTTTATGTTCCATGGGATAGATGGCTACTCGCATTTACTGCGTGAAATTTCTGAAAGTGAAGGCTCCAGGCTGGAGGAGAGAGTACTATGGTGTGAGAAATGTTCTTTTGACATTCCCCGAGTGATCTCATCATTCTGGAAGGCACAGTCATTCAATACGAGTGTGCATCTATCTTTGGAGACCATGTCCACCCCTATGTGCAGTTTGTTTTTCCTCATCACGATGGGTTCTACCAGCATAACAGTGCAATGTGTGTCGCAACTCGCAGTGAATGTGCATGGTTTGAAGAACAGCAGGATGGATTTCCTGTACTACTCTGCCCACCAGACTCCCTGAATTGAGAACTAATTGAGAATCTGTTGGACCATTTGGATTGGACTGTTCATGCAGTGTCTCCTCAACTCAGAAATGTAGTGCCTCTGGCCACAACACTGGAGTTGGCATGGCTCTACAGCTGTGTCGGTACCTTCCAAAACCTCACTGAGACTCTTCCTGCTCATCTCGCTGTGGTCAGTGCTGTGAAAGGTGGTTATTCAGGTTTTTGACAGATGGTCACATTAATTTGATTGGACAGCATAATAAACCATCACTATACTGCTTAGCACTAATCATTCTTGAGTGATATAAGTCTGAATAAATCAAAGAAAATTGCTACTTTGAGAACAGCAGCTTCCTCATGAATTTTACCATATAGCTGCTGTTTATTTGCTATTAATAGCTAACTAATAGATTAAAGTATTTTCAATTTATAATACATGACCACTACGTAGCTTTAAAATAAACACTGCTATTTGGGTTTCCCCTTTCGATAGGAATGTGCCCACATTTATCGCAAATTTCCGCTATTTTTGAGTTTATTACTTGAGTTTGTTCGTGGCCATAACCTAAAAAGAAGTTCCATATAGTTTTACGACATCAGTAACTTTTAATCCAGTGTTCTCTGCTGCAGTAAAATCCCCTTTGTTGGATGTTAATTGGTTCAGTTCCTAAAATGAACTTAGAGTTTCAAGTTATCTGTTTACTGTTTTGTAAAACATTGCACCAGTGAAGTGTGGTGCGCAAGAGAAATAACGTGAAGTAGTGCTCTGCAACTTTTATCTGTAGCATTTATTTGTGGATATGGATTACTGGTTTCATCTGCCACACTACTCAGTCAGCTTAAATAAGGATCTCCAGCTTCATATTGACCTGTTAGACAGTGATTAACTTTTAATTACTCCAAAGTCAATACTTAGAAGCTCTGTAGCAATCCATATTCAGAAACATTCAGAGGTATAACCACTGAATGGAATATGTACATTGCTAACAGTTCACACACTACCTCCAACTGGCTCCTAGCAACTTTTGCTGATAATCTCCACAGCAACAAATCATACATTCCAAAGTCAGTATGGAAAGAGTCACAGAAAACCCCATATTCAAATTTCTGTCGAAATGAATATAATATATTGGCTGCAAAGCAATACCACTGTCCAGCTAGCTGCTTGGATCCATAACCTAATTGCTCTGGATACTGTGTGTCTGCGCACTTATTTAAAGCCAACACTTGCCTAGAAAACTGGACTGACAGAAATCCTCTCCCACTTACAGGAACATATTTTTGGATTCTCACAAATTTCTGTACTGCAAGAAATAGCTCAGCTGATCATTAAAGGACTTCCTCATCCACCTACTGAAGTATAGGGTATCCCTTTCAAGCCACCCACTTTTCACAGACCCAGAAGAAAAGGCTACAATAGATATGGTAATGAAACTGCACTGTACGCTAGATCTCACAGAATTTATATTTCCACGTCAGATGTGCCAACCATTGCCGCCAGAGTGCAGCATGATCATATGAAGTGAAAATGGCGACTCCACAGCAGTGCAAACAAGAAGAAATGTGATTTACAGAAACAAAATCACCAATTACAGTGCAAAGAAATTATCGTAGGTTGTACAGATCTGATTCACCTGGTGTGAAAGCAATTAAGAAATTGTTTCTTAAGTTTCTGGCAACTGAAAATGTTCTGAAACATTCTGGAAATGCATGTCGTAGTGTTTTGGAAGAGACAATGGAGGACATCCAACAAGCATTTTTCAGAAGCCTGTTTAAGTCAGTTCAGCTGGCATCTCGGTAACTCAATGTATGCCAAGCCACACTGCATCGTGTAGTACACCAGCGTCTTCATTTTTATGCTTACAAAGTGCAACTTCTGCAACATCTGACGCTGAATGACAAGCAATGCCAAAAAAATTTTCCTACGCGTATGCTGTGTCTTATTGACATTCCTGGGAAGGTTTATTATTAGATGAGGCAAGCTTTCATGTATCAGGAACAGTTAACTGACATGATGATTGGATTTTGGGCTCGCAACATCCGCATTCTATCATTGAACATGTTGTGATAGCCCTAAACTGAATGCCTGGAGAGGAGGAGGAGGAGGAGGGGCGGGGGGTGGCTGGCTAATGCATGACACGATTGTTGGATCATTCTTGTTTGCTGAAAACACTGTGAGCAAGACAGTGTATCCACACATGTTGGAGAAGATGCAAGACTTGCAACCCAGCATCATGTTTCAACAAGATGGAGCTCTGCTGCATAGGTCAGCAAATGTTCTCTGTCACTGAATTGGAACCAGACGACCCATTGTCTGGCCACCACATTTCCCCAATAGTAACCTGCTGGATTTCTTCATGAAAGACCGCATGTACGTGACCAAAGTAGACAATATTTCTATGTTACACTGTCATATCATTGATGCAATTGCAAAGTGACAGCGAATGTGGCAAGGAAATGAGTAGAGACTCAATATTTTTCATACTACAAATGGTTCACATGTAGAGGTATACTAATCAGCGCTGCCGACACTGGCTGCTGTGGTGCTCACACACCCTCCCCCAAAAGTTTTCTGGGGTGCTCAGCACTGACAAAATGGGGAAAGAAAACGCCTCCTCCTCCTCCTCCTCCTCCTCCTCTTCCTCTTCTTCTTCTTCTGCACATCAAGGCTTAGGCACTTGTGCCTGTTCCACCTTCACTTTTCACTGACAGCTCATAATGTCCCATTTTCCTCTTGGCTGGTACAGCATGGCCAGATGTGAGATTCTCCTTGCACTCACTCAGTGCAGCTAGGGGATTTTATACATATTTGCTCTCTTCACAATTCACGGCCTCAGAAGAAAAATGCAATAGGGTTTTTTAAAAAATGGGGAAAAATTCAAAGCTGTCACTTAACACCAATTTTAACATCATGGTCCAGCACTTCTCAATCATCCAGAAACAACTGACAACTGCTCAGCTCTACTCTCACAAAAACATCAAATAAGTTTTTGAACATCCCACACAACAGGCAATGGCCAGTAGTGATTTAAACCACCTGCTTTGCTTGAACAGATATTTACTCACTCAGTATCGTTCTTTGTGGAGCAGTGAGCTTTAATTTACGTTTTTGCAATTCCTTTTTATTTTGTTTATTTCTGTGTTGTAGTTGGTTTTTTTAATGGATAAATTCATTGTTTGCTCGTCAAAGAAGAAAAGTGGTTTGGTAAAACATATGCAGATATTGCTTCTGGTGGCTCTGGTCATGTTTGTGGTGGTTGTTCTTTCCAAAAACAGCAGAAAGATGAATATAAGTGGATGTTGTACAATGAGAAATATGACAGTGTTTTGTCCTGTATGAGAGGAAATGAGTTTGTGGTGTCTCTGGTGCAGAGTGCCCTCCCTGTCTTTGTGACTTTTGCTTCTTCGGACTGCTTTGTTCCAGTGTTCACTTTCGGTGTGTAACATGTTCAACTGCTACATTTGTTAGATATGAGTTATTAATAAATATGTATTGAATACATAGTGTGTGTTATCTCCCAACTAATCTTACATGATAGCCACAGTGGTGACCCCAATACTGTCGTCATCTTATCCCGACTTATTTTGTGCTTGTTTTCGTCATTTTCAAACTTCATGTGCCAGCCCGCATTGTTTCTGTCACAATGGATCTACCAATGTCTTTTGGTGCAAGTGTAACTGGCCCCATTAACTATGCCGCTTGCAACCAAGAGTAGACAAGTGAACTTACTTTCAATTTGGTTAAAAGTGAACAATTATTTATGCCTGAATGACCCAGTTAAAGACATTGTGGTTTATCTGTCATGTACATCGTTCCCTTCGGAACGGTTTGATGTGCTGACAAAGGTCAAAGTTCCAGAACCGTGAATCGAACAATCCTATGCATGGGGTAGCGCATTCTAATATACATGGTGTCGCAAACCCCCCCCCCCCTCCCCCATGGTTGTACCACAACTGCTTTCTGCTCGCCTTCGTAACTGCGCCGGCCGTCCCACACACGCCGTTTACCGGGTCAGCCACCCTGTGGCTCCACTGCAACCACCCCCAACCCACTGTTGCAGTGGCGCCAGGCATTACACTCATGCCACGTTCTTCATTGGGCTTGCAGATTGGACGTACTGTGCTGACTTACATGCTGGTTCATTCCACACTGTGTGTTGCATGTGGCCACTGCCCCATAAAAACCATTGGGTGACACACCGTTCACCGCTACTGCACTTCCACCATCGGAGGTGTCCTGCTGTGCCTGCACTGATCCCCATCTGCCGGTGCTGCCTCAACATGTGTTACCTGGCAGGTTCCCTAAGCTACCTACATTACAAAAAGACAATCCAAAAACTTGGTTTGCGTTAGTGGACCATCTACTGGACATCCATGGCATTTCGGACGAAAACGTGCGTTTTGTCTGCCTGGTGAACCACCTACATGCACATAGGGATGTCATCAGCAACTGCTTATGTCACACAAATATTCAACAGCCAAAGAACTGCTTATCAAATGCCTTTCCCTCCCTCTGGCGGAGGCTATCCATCACAGTATTCATGAGGAGCATCACGACGACTGTACCCCCTCGCAGCTTTAGTGACTCCTACTTGCATAAATCGACAATCAATCTTTACCTGATGCTGCACTTGGACGTAGAGGATGGTCAAAATGCCTTCGGACCCGCAACTTTATCTACCGTCTGACATCGCCAACGTGCTCGAGGTTCAGTTACACATGGCGTATCAGGCCTATGCTATGCTATCATTTGTCACTGCCACCGCCTGTCATGAACGTTTTCTCCATCATCCTCAGTTGATCCACCTGCGCCTCTGGTTCTGCGCCCTGTCGGCAGAGGCCATCGCAGTCGCCTCGGCACCTCAGCTGCCTGTCAGAAGCTGCTACCTAGCAGCCTACTGGACGTACTGCCAGCGGGCTCCCAACAACGTTGCCTGAGCAGCAACCCGATCGGCTACTGGCTCTGAAGCAGTTAGCTGCAACACCCCCCCCCCCCCCCCCCCCATATCGCACCACCATGCCAAATGGCCTACTCGCTGTGCTGGTTCCACACTACTTAGGGGGATGCCACTCGCAACTGCCGCGCGCCTTGCACTTACCTGAACAAGACTGGCGGGCACATTTAGGTGCCACAATGCTTCAGTGACGCGATGCCTCTATGCCACAGACATATCAATGGGCATTTGCTTTCTCGTCAACACTGGCGCCGTTGTTAGCGTGTAACCAAGCACACTGTCGATGCACTATCCCCTTCTACCCTGACCATGATAGCCACCAGTTGTTGTCCTATTGCAGTCCATGGCTCCATCAAGGTGTCACTTCACCTATCACTGGTCACACCTTCCCTTTGACTTTCCACGTTGCCGATGTGGATGAACCTGTGAACGGGATGAATTTTCTACACCATTATGAACTTTCACCGGACCAGCAGGATGCCGCACCCCACAAGTCTGGCTCTACAGTTCCATGCTCCCACGAGTTCAGCATGACTTCACTCTCCGCCTCCTTGGCTACGCTTTCCAAGTGTGCGTCCCTGACCAACCGCTTAACTACATGGGTCGCTGATCTGTCACAATTCGACGAACTCCGCACCCAGAATGATGCCATGTGCACCTGCATCTCCTCTGCCTCTGCTGAATTGTCACATGCACGGCGTACCACACTTCGCCTATCAGCAGCCCTGCAGCGAGACGACCCATCACATGGCTCTACTGCGTCTCCAAGCCAAGCTCCTACTGTGTCAAGCATTCTACCACCTGCTGTTTTTTTTTTCCACAATGCTGCGGATGAATCCCCAAGACGCACCTGCATGAACTCTTCCTGATTCTTCACGTCGTGTCGTTCCTGCATCGCGCCTTCCATCGCCGACTACAGCCAATGTACCACCTACGCCACCCTGGTTCAGCAACGTTGCCTGCGGATACCTTCTTGCCAACCCTCCTACTCAAGTATCAGCCATCAGTAATGGCACTTGTCATAGGATGCACACTACCAAAGGTTCGCCTGTTCATTATAAGGCCAGGGGCCTTAATGCTTCCAACCTTCCGTGTGCCAAAGAGGACGTTCAGGATCTGTTGGCTTTGGGCATCCTCAGCCCTTCCGATAGCAACTGGTCTTCACCTGTTCACCTTGTTCCCAAAAAGGACAACACCTTACGCATGTGCAGGGACTACAGGTCCCTTAATGCCTGCAACATTATCAATAACTACCCCATTCCATATATCCAAGACTTCATGCAGTTACTCCATGGTTCTACATTTTTCTCCATTTTAGATTTTTCCAAGCCTTGGCATCAGATTCTTATGCATCCACTGGACATTCCGAAGATGGCCATCATCAACCCCTTTGCCCTATTTGAATAATGTTACACATCTTATGGAATGAAAAATGCTGCGCAGACTTGGCAGCAGTTCATTGATTCCATTTTGCTACTTCTGCCGTTTGCCTATGCTTACTTAGATGATATACTTATCTTTTCCTCCTCCACTGAGGAACATCAAGTTCGCCTCGATGCAGTCTGTTGGCCCTTGCTGCCAACAGCGTGGTGATCAATCAGGATAAAACTCAACTGTGTTTCACATCTGTTACCTTCCTCGGCCATACTGTCTCTGCCGACGGCCTCCGACGGCCTCCGACCGACCAGTTCTCATGTCAAAACCATACTTGAACTTCCTCTCCCTGAGGATTATGTTCAACTCCGTTGTTTTCTGGGTATGGCAACCTTTTATCGCCACCATATTCCTCAAGCTGCCTCTGTCCAAATGGCCCTCACCAACACTCTCTCTGGCAAAAACACCACTTGACCAAACCGATGCTCGATGCTTTTGGTAACCCTAAAACTACCCTCACCAAAACCGTCACACTCACCCACCCTGACCCTGAGGCCCATGTCTTGATCACGACTGGTGCCAGCGACTGTGGGTGCTGTTTTACAACAGCACACCACTGACTCCAGCGACTGTGGGTGCTGTTTTACAACAGCATGGGCCTCAGGGTCAGGGTGGGTGAGTGTGACGGTTTTGGTGAGGGTAGTTTTAGGGTTACCAAAAGCATCGAGCATCGGTTTGGTCAAGTGGTGTTTTTGCCAGAGAGAGTGTTGGTGAGGGCCATTTGGACGAGGTGATTAAACATTTCTGTAGTGACCTTGGGGGGCAACCCTTCATGATCCATACAGACCACAAGCCACTCATGGACGCTATTCGTAATCTGGTTAAGGACCTTCTGCCGAGGTGTATCCACCATATGGAATACATCTGTCAGCTCTCTTCCTATGCATGCTATATCCGCGGCATGGAGAACGTTGTGACGGACTACCTTTCCTGCATCTGTGTGCTAACTACACCACTGAATCTGGATGAGCTCACCTGACTACAAGTCTACGACGATGATATACAGTGAATAATATTAGACAATGACTCATCGCTCTCCATGGAGCCCCATATACTATCTGGTTTGGCGATCCGTGGTCCCTGCCACCCTTCGTCATAGGGTCTTTACTGCCTTTCACGTCTTAGCTCACCCTGGGACACAAGTTGCAACACAGCTGGTTACAGAGCATTTCGTCTGGCCTGGTGTGAAGCAAATTGTCACACTTGGAGCCCTGTGTGTGTGTCCCGTGCCAGCGCAGCAAGGTTGTCAGGGATGCTCAGCCTTCATTGGGCAAGTTTGACGTTCCAAAGGGGCATTTGCAGCACATCCATATTGACATTATTGGACGCCTCCCCCCTTCCTAGGGTTACAGGTACATCTCATCGTTCATCTCATGTGACCCGCTGGGTCGAGGTAGTCCCCCTTACTAACATCACGGCCGAGACCTTCACCCCATCCTTCGTCTCGGTGTGGATTACTCGCTTCGGCTGTTTTGTCTCTCACGACAGACCACAGATGCCAGTTTGAGTCTGCCCTCTTCACATGCCTCTACGAACTCTGCAGCATTGCCAAATTTCATACCGCAGCCTACCACCCACAGGCAAACAGCCTGATCAAGTGATGGCAATGCACACTCAAGGCTGCCCTAATGTGCCACGGAGGCCTATGGTTGGAAGCTCTTCCGTGGGTCCTACTAGGTATTCACTCAGCTCATAAAGATCATCTTAATGCCTTGCTCGCCAAGGTTCTATATGGTGAGCCTCTCCTTCTCCCTGCCAGGTTCGTCAAGGATTCACCTTCAGCCGCATCTGAGGATATCCCCGCACTGGTCTAATGGGTATGCACAGACATCGCACACCTCCGCACCCCCTTGCCTCGCCCCCACACCACCCCACCTGTGTTCATCCACAAGGACCTAGCTACATGCGACTTTGTTATGCTGCGGGACGTCACTGTCCGAGTAGTCCTGCAGCCACCTTATTCAGACCCTCACCATGTGCTATGTCGTGGTATGAACACTTTCATCATCCACCTCCACGGATGGCCACAGTCAGTGTCTGTTAATTGACTGAAACCGGCATTGTCACTCGCCGATCTGCCTCCCGATGCAGCCAACCTGCCTTCGGCTGATTCGTCTCTGCCTGTGCAGTTGTTGGAACAATGGCACTGCTGCACCACCGACACTGACGCCTCCACTTCCTGCGCCAGCCGTCGCCTAGAACCGCCGCGTTGGCACCAAGTTTACAAATGAGGCTTCCCTCCGCCGTGCTCCACACTACTGACGGTTGGTTGGGGAGGAGGCTCTGTGGCATCTGACGCAGAGCACCCTACCTTTGTGACTTTTGCTTCTTTGGACAGCTTTGTTCCAGTGTTCACTTTCGACGCCTAACATGTTCGACTGCCATATTTGTTATATACGAGTTATTAATAAATGTGTATTGAGTACTTGGTGTGTGTTATCTCTCAACTAATTCTACATGATAACCACAAGTTCCTCAAGTAGGCCTTCTGCGAAGAAAACTAAATAAGATGACAATGTGACAAAAGTATTCGTTTAAGTTAGTTTTTCTGCTTGGAACAAAGTGTTGGAAAGGTTTGCTCGTCACAAAAAGTCGAATTATCATATGTCTTGGTGTATAGGAAAAGTGCAATTGAGAATGGTGTGAAAGCACAGTGTTTATTGCCTAATGGTAGGGAGGGAGATATGAAGTCTACAAGAACAACTCTGTTGAGAATGTTATCTCCACCGCATTATGTCATGGTACAGGGGTTAGCAATCCATGGTCACACAGATGAACATTCTAATTATAATGGATTGTTGGAGTTAGTTGCTGAAGATAACTCAGATTTGTCCTCTTGATTTCGGTGTACAAAGTACAGATGGCATTCACATAACATAACAAATAGTCGGTTCTATTATGACTATTGAAGTCTTACACAGATTTGCTAAATTTTGTAAAGTATTCTCAGTACTGTTCAATAATTGTGGATGAAACTATGACTATTGAAGTCTTACACAGATTTGCTAAATTTTGTAAAGTATTCCCAGTACTGTTCAATAATTGTGGATGAAACTAGTGACATACATCAACAGGAGCAAGTTTGAATTTGCTTTTGATGTGTCAGTGGTGATAATTTTCAAGTTAATGAATTTTTTCCAAATAATACAGAATCTACCACTGTTGAAGTATTGTTGTCAATTGTAATGGATGATCTCCCTGGTTGTCTCTAAATATCAGGTTGTACCAAGATATTGCTGCTGATGGGAGGAGCAATATGACCAGTGCTTTTCCAGGGTTGCAAGCAAATATCAGAGAAATTAGGTTGTGAGCTTCGCATGTTCACAGTTTTGCCCATTCCTTGAACCTTGTGACCCAAGAGACAATGCAAAATCAAACCATGGTTGGGGACTATCCTTCAAATGTGAAAGAAATGGCCAAGTTTGCATGCGGTTCTCCCAAGTGACTAACAATAATTGAGTTTCTACAAGCTGCCCAAGGTGCTAGCTTGGTTCATCCTATAGCTCTTCAGTCATTTGGCCCTGTTAGGTGGTGTAGAATAAATTCATCACAAACTATTTTGCAGAATTACAAATCATTGGTTTTGTCCTTTGAGGAACTTGGACTTGAAAAATCAGATGCTAGTGCTAAAGATAAAAGTTTCTTCAATTTTGTGCCTTGAATTTATCTGTGTCACTACATTTCGTATTAAAATTTTTGAACCAATTGAAATTCTGTGCTCTCTTCTGCAAAATTCTTCTTCACAGCTCCAAAAAGCCATGGACAATATTAATAGTGTCCGAGAAATTGTGCAGTTATCTCAAATTGATGAAAGTTTCAATGAAGTATGGAGCTCTTGCTTGGAATTTAAAAAATTGATGTTGAAGATTGGAAATTTCTAAAAGTTCAAAAGATTTCTCTAAACTTGAATGACGGCACTATCCTATGCTTCTGCCAGTGCCCATGATTATTGCTGGAGAATTTATTTTGTAGTTTTAGATATTGGAATTCAGTGTTTCAAGGAACAATTTTCAAAGGCTTCTTTGACTCACGTCAAAAAAATAGAAGTCATTCATATTTCCAAATCTAAAGATTGCAGTTATGTAACACCAAGGAATGGGAACTATCATTTTGTTTACTCAGTGTATATGCCTGGAGGTTGCACATTGCAACCAACTGCAGATTGTGGCCCTCTTAGAACGAACATTGCCTGTCATCTGGGCTCTGAGGTCGTATTTGGATTTTACACCGACTGGCAGAGAAGTTTGGAAAGGCCAGCCTTGCTCACCGAAGATCACACTCTGCAGCTTTGTTCTCTAAGCTGATTGTTGACTCCTGGTTCTTAGCCAAGTGGAAGTCCTAAACCAGAGACTTTGAAGATTCTCGGACAAGGTAGGCTGTGACATCCTAGACTTGCACCACAGGGTGGAGAACTGAAGGGCCTCCCTAAATTGGTCAGGTGTGCACTATGCATCAAAGGCTGTTATCCAGGCAGCTGAATGTGTTTGGGGCTCACACAATGGTCTTTCAGCTTAGATGACTCTCCACCTAATCCAGATAATGATAGCTGTAGGAAACCCCAAGGCATTAGTGTAAGATTCTAAGAAATTACTCCCAGGAGTGAGAATATCAAAATACTAGTGATTAACTGCCAAAGTGTTTGCAATAAAGTTGCGGCTCTGAAGTACTCCTAAAATGCAGTGGAGCTTACATATTATTTAGTACAGGAAGCTGGTTAAAATGAAAAACTGATAGCAGTAGACAATAAATGCAAATCCTTCAAGATAGCAATTGAAGCTGTGTGCGAGACTGTATTTGAAGTATTCAACACTGACCTTGACAAATACTCTGATTTATTCACACAGTCACAGTACAAGTGAATTAGTTTGTAGCCTGTATACACTTAGTCAACACAGAACATTACAGTTTACCAAAATGCCCAGGGATCCAATGCCAAGTTGTTGAATTCAGCAGCAAAGTCCTCCAATGTAGCAATCCAGTACAACCCAAGTATGTAGGCAACCACAGATTTCCACAATCAATTTAGTGAATGGCATCTACTGCTCAAACATCTGAAGTATCTTTACATGGCCAATGCAGATCTTCTATTCTGGCTGTGCACCATAGTTGAGGGCACCACGTGATGTATTGTGAGTGCCTCCTAGCATGGGATGCAATGCATGCCAGTAACTTCTCTGTGTTGGTATCAGTGTCTGAGTCAGAGGTCAGAGCCAGTGTCACCGATAGCCCAGATTATAAGATCCCCTGTCGCCATATTCAGACAGTATGGCAGAAAATATTGCTGCCATTAGTGGCTGTGGCACACTGGGAGGAGGAGGGCGGGGGGGGGGGGGGGGGAGGGGGGGGGCATCAACTGGCAGCAGTGGCAAAAGTTCCGTTTCCATAGGTTCCCGATTTCTGCTGTCCAAAGTTGAATTGTAAAGACAGAAAGGGAGGTGGGTCTTAATCCAGAGAACAGGGTGTATGTGGGCATGAAGTTGATTGGTGTGGCTTTGGAGATTCATCCCATTGGTGTCTGCCTCAAAATACACCTTAATGTAGGTGGCGGTAACTGTCCAGGATCGAAACTGGCACTTGGCTATAGGTGCTGGTGAGACCACTGAGTAACATGCGTGAGCTGAGTGAGGTGATGAATGCATCATGGGATGCAAGAGATCTAATAATGTGCATCAGTGGCAGCCATGAAGTACCTCGTTCTGGGACTGTCCATGAATTAGAATGGTCTGTTACAAAGAGTGGAATTCCATAAGGATATCCTCTTTGTTGTGATCTGTAGACATTGCTTTCTTAAGCTGTTGTTTAAAGGTATGTAAAAAGCATTCTGCTTTGCTGTTTGAGGTTGGGTGGAATATGTGATCAAATAGAATAGCAAAAGAAAGAGAATTCAGCTTAGGCAAGTATTGGGTCACTTCTGATACTAGGATTAAAGCGACCCCTTCAAAATAAAAAATGACTTTGACAGACACAATGGTGAGATGAGAATAGGAGAGTGTATATGCACCATGAATATGAATTTAGAGATCACCAACAAATCAGTAATATGTCAAGGAAATGTCTCACAAAACTTGATGTAAATTTGGTTTCATGGCAGTTGCAGTGTAGGCCACATTGTCCTGCATTGGATCAGCCCAGTCCAAGCAAATGGTGGCTGTGCACTTGACCTCATTCAATTTCCAGTGATGTCCCAGGAGTTCACATGGAGAGTCTGCAGGATGCAAGGACAGAATGATAGAGGGACAACTACCCTGCCCTCTTGATTTTCCAAGAGGTAAACAATGACCTCACTGATGATCAGTAACTGATGCTGGAAAAAGTGTAGATGTGTATCAACAGAGCTGGTTTTGGACGTGGATATGTGTCAACCATTAGTGATAAAATGCCATGCTGGATGAAGTAGAGGGTCATTGCCAGTTGCTATGGTTTTGGCCCCTTTATGGATTTTTGAACCCTTAACAGTTGCACTGTGTGTGCCATCTGTCTGAAAGCATGTGGGCTCCTGAGAATCAAATGAATTGCCAGGACCCATGAGGAGATGGGAAAGTGCATTTGTGTTTGGTTTGCACCTTGAGATGTTGTATGGTAACGAATGTCATACTAGTACTTGTTTAAAAAGCTTGAAGCCATTGGGCATTTCGATAAGACAGCTTGGATTTACATCTGAGTGGTGCAGGGTATAGTTTGCTGTCAGTGATTAAGTGATATTTAGTTCCACATAAGAGGGTGGAAAATTTTCAACTTCAAAATAATAGCGGCATGAAGGGAACTGCAATAATGGTCACAACTGTGCTGACTGTCTGGTGTTTCAGACATCATTTCACTATCTGTGTGGATACTTGTCTTGCTACAACAAAACTCCTTCCTGACTCAAAGAATGTAAAGTGATGCATATCCAAGCAACAGTATGTCTGTCCTCTCAGGTGCTAGTCCTGTGAAGTCATTGAGACGTTGCATAGCATTGAGTATGGTTTTCTGAATGTATTGATACCATATTTGCCCAACAGTCATGGGTCACGAGTAGCAATACCACGGAATGATAAATGTCACTGCTGTCGAATACCAACAAATGTGGGCAGACTTTTCTTCTTTTGACACAGGACACAACACGATTTTCTCAGCATCAACTAACATTCAAATGCGGTTTTGAGTGAGATACATGCTGTGTAATGTGACGGAATGATTGATTCCTGAAGATTTGATTTGCTGGCTGCTACCATTCTTGGGACAATAACTTCTGCCAGTACATAGGTCTGTGGTTATCAAGGGAGATTAGTCGAGAGATAACTCACTTCGATATGAAATATACATTTATTGTACACTTGTGCATATAACTATTATAGCTCTTACACATATCACGAGCAGAAATTTCATGTCAGACGCGCTAGCCCAAAGAAAAAGTCTCCCAAAGATAGGGCGCTCTGCATCAGAGATGCCACAGAGGCCCCCTCATTTGTGCAGAGCATGGCGGAGGGAAGGCTCACGGGATGAAGTCATAATCCCAGTGCCAATGCAGTGGGTGTAGGCAGCAGCCAGCACGGGAAGTGGGGGTGGCGGTGCTGCAGCCCAGTGGTTCCAACGGCTGCATGTGAGAGGTGACGGTAAGAGGAGACAAGTTGGCGAAAGGCAGGGCGGCTGCAATGGGAGGAAGTTCGTTGTTGAGCAACCACGCTGGTTTAAGTCTATTAACAGAGACTGTCTGGGGTCATCCGCGGAGGTGGATGACAAATATGTTTGTACTGCGGCGTAGCACATGATGAGGGTCTGAATAAGACGGCTGAAGGGCTGCCCACACAGTGCTGTCATGCAGCATAACAAAGTCGCACATAACTAGGTCTTTGTGGACAAGGGAGTGGTATGGGAGCAGGGCAGGAGGGGGTGCGGAGGTGCGTGTGGACATGCTCGACCAGGTTGGGGAGATCCTCTGATGCAGTGGGAGGTGAATCCTCAATGAAGCTCGCCGTACATAACCTCCGCGAGCAAGGCATTAAGATCTTCCTTATGAGCCAAGCAAACATCCAGCATAACCCACAGGAGGGCCTCCAACAGTAGGCCTCCGTGGCACATTAAGGCGGCTTTGAGTGTAGTGCCACTGTTTGAAGAGGCTGTTCGCCTGCTGGTGGTAAGCTGTGGTATGAAACTTGGCGATGCCGCAGAGCTCACAGAGTCATGGGAAGAGTGTGGACTTAAATTAGTGTGCGTGGTCGGTGATGAGAGATAGGGGACAGCCAAAGCTAGCAACCCATGCCGAGATGAAGGAACGGGCAACAGTCTCGGCCGTGGTGTCAGTAAGGGGGACCAGCTCAACCCAGTGCGTCACACAGTCGATGACTGACAAGATATATCTGTAGCTCTCAGATGGAGGAAGGGGACCAACAATGTCGATATGGATGTGTGGGAAACACCCTTTAGGGATGTCAAACTTGCCCAGAGGGGGTTTGGCGCGCCTGCTGACCTTGCTGTGCTGGCACAGAATGCACACATGGCTCCAAGCACGACAGTCGTGCTTGACACCAGGCCAGACAAAGCTCTCCATAACCAGCCGCATCATGGCTCGTGTCCCAGGGTGAGGTAAGCCACGCAAGACAGTAAAGACCCTATGGGGAAGAGCGGCAGTGACCAGGGGGTGAAGTGTGTCCGTAGAGGTGTCACAAAGGGCAGGGATTGCTGAACCAGGTAGTATATGGGGCTGGACAGAGAGTGAGATCTGATCTTAGTTGTTGTATATCGTCGTCGTCGGCTTGTAGTCAGGTGAGCTCATCCAGATTGAGCAGTGCAGTTAGCACACAGACGTGGGAAAGGTAGTCTGCCACAATGTTCTCTGTGCTGTGTGTAGAAAATCCAACCCCATCAAAGGTTCATCCACGTCGGCAGTGTGGAAGGTCCAAGGGAAGGTGTGAACTGGTGAGAGGTGAAGCGACATCTTGATGGAGCCGTGGACCACAATGACAGAACAGCTGGTGGCGGTCAAGGCAAGGGTAGTGTTGTAACCTCACAAAAGAAAAACATAATTATAATATTCACATTTAGTATAATCTCCCAACAGAAAAATCTTGTTTAAGTTCCCAATAGAAAAATTTCCTTCCAATCATAAAATTTCAAGTTTTAATGTGACCTTCCATTAAAGACTGACTGCATATCGAGATTAATAAGTTCTGGTGTCAGCAGGGCTGTGTCATGGCCCTGTGAAATCATCCTGAATAAACTGAAAAATTCTTACCTCACAATGATGTCGCCAGATAATGCTATCTATACATCTGCTCCTATAAGAAATTTTTGACACAGCTCAGTGCAATGCTGGCCCCTAGATTTTCATTTGTAGGAAAACTGATTTTCTTTTGCTTAATCAACATGAGTATGCACAGGAAAAATCTTTAAACTCAGATAAATGACTGGCAAAAGTTTTCTTCAGAACAAAAGTTATTATTGAAACATTTCTGCAAGGAATTACATGGGACTTTAACATTACAATTGTGGTTAAATCAGTTTGACAATTAACATATGCGTGCAGCAACAGAGAACAATAATATATATATTTTTTGTTACCTTATACCACATCTCTCAGGCGCTGCCATCGTTCTGCACGACCCGCCCAACACAAGTCAACCGCTGGACTGCCCTGGCCAAACTCCAGAACTTAAGTGCTCTGTGCAAGCTACAAAACACAACTGCTCTCTGTGAGTTACTAACCTAACTTACTGCAACACTGCTCTGACCTGCGATTCTATTGTAGCATCGCAGGCAGTGCACGAGCAGTCCATCGAAATTACATCTGCTCAAGTGCGCTAGTGAATAGTAATGAACCCCTTACAGTGTGCTTGACCACCATGACACTAACGTTGGCACCAGTGTCGACAAGAAAGCAGATGCCGATCGAGGTATCTGTGGCAAGGTGGTGTTGTGTTGCTGAAACGGGTGATGCATCAGAAGATAGATGCCATGAAGGTACATGGTGTGATGTGGTGCCTAAATGTGCCTGCCAGTCTCGTTTGGGTTAGCACAGGGTGCAGGGTACAGGTAGCATCCCCATAAGTAGCGTCAAAGCAGCACAGTGGGCAGGCTAGTGCAGTGCTGGTGGGGTTAGTGGCTGACTGCGGTGGGCCCAGTAGCAGATCGGGCCACTGCTCGGGTGAAGTTGGCGGCTGTCGGGAACCTGCTGGCAGTACATTCTGTAGGCCACTAGGTGGTAGCTCCTGATGGGCAGCGGAGGCACCAAGGTGAGCACTCCGGACTTTGCCGGGTGGGTGCGGAACCGGAGGCGCAGGTGTGCCAGCTGAGTAGGATGGCGTAGGTGACAAATGATGGCGTAAGCCTGATCCTCCAAATGTAATCGAACCTTGAGTGGGTCAGTGATGTGAGACAGTAGATGAAGCTGCAGATCCGAAGGCATTTTGACCATCCGCAATGTCCTAAGAGCGGCATCAGACAATCCGTGGTCGTCAATTAAAGCACATAGACGCTGCCAAAGTTGCGAAGGGGTGTGGTCATCAAGATGGTCCTCATGTGTAATGTGATGGATAGACTCCGCTGGAGGGCGGGAAAGGTCCTCGATGAGCAATGGCCATCAAATATTTGTGTGACGTGGGCAGTGAGAGGAGCAATTCGCTGATGAGGTCTGTATGTGCGTGGAGATGGCTCATCATGCAGACAAAATGGGCACTGTCATCGGAAATGCCGTTGATATCTAGGAGGTTTTCCACTAAGGCAAACCAAGTTTTTGGGTTGCCCTTTTGTAATGCAGATAGCTTAGGGAACCTGCCTGGTAACACATGTTGAGTCTGCACCGGCAGCTGGAGACTGGTGCCAGTGGAGCAGGACGCTTCTGACGCCGAAAATGCGGTAGCGGTGAACGGTATGTTGCCCTAGGTCTGGGTGCCTATTCTGTATCTTTCCACTATTTTACCGATCGTTTCGGTACTCAAGAGCACCGAATAGTCTATTTAACTGTATTCTGCAGATTGTCGTAAATGCCGCATTGTGTCATCTTATTCTCATTCACACTGACATCGTGTTTTGGATTTTACGTTTCGGAAAATGAGTTAGGAATAGTGTGTAGTACCACATTGTACTAATACACCTATAAAAACACCTGAAAAATTGATTCTGAGAGTTTCAACGAATGAGAAGATAAACAGAATGTGGTTATAACTCGCTCCAAGAGATCCAACTGATTAAGTAGCCCACTTCCCTATATGATACGTCAATGATTTGGGTATATTTGTGCTGGATCGTTATTCCCTCCTATGTAAACTGTTCGGTTGACTGCTTCTGCACATTTCGCGCCTTTATTTAGTTTAGAGAAGATAGATTGTGATGTGGTGATCTAGCATGTGGAGGACACGTTTGCCTGTTCTCTAGACATCAGAAAGACCTTACTTGGCTTGTAAATTATAGGTATGATTTGGTATCTGGTACATCGCTGACATCGGTATTCGAGAGTGGAAATATCAGTTTCCTCTATTTGTTTGTAGTTACTCAGTGGTTTACAGCACGCTGTACCTTGCTAAAGTGTGGGGTTTGTAGAGAAATAATTTCCAGTCAATATCTTGGGAATTATGTTGCGCTAGCAATCGGTAGGATGCTGCCTAGTGCTTGACATCGAGAAGTACCATGAAAATGGTATAATATTATGGTGGCCCATATGAAAAAAATACATTTGTTCTTGTAATCCCCGAGTCTGGAGATCTGTGTAGAAAACCGAGCAAGCAAGGAAGCAGGTTTGGAGCAGAAACAGTAGCGCGTTTGTGCCAAGGGGAAACGATCCCAAATTTGTAGAAGAGTTCTGAGAGCGACTTCGGCACACTGAGGTGCTGTGGGCACCAGTCGGTCGTAGATGTCCTAGTGCTGAGAGGAGTATATATACGATACTGTCCGTCTTCGTGATATATGTGCGAATGATGTACAAAGGATGGTTCTGTATGGTGGAGGATATGAATTGTATATTTACTACATCAACACGGTACACGGTGATATATTGCTGGGTTGAAGATCAGTTTCACGGGCTAATATTCAAGCTCCTGTCCTCGGTGGGAGAGCAGTGTAAATGAGTAAGAGTCTTTCCGTATTTGACGATATGTATGGCACTTTGCGAGGTTTAGTTGTCATTGCAGTATGTTGATCAGTGTAAAATAGATATTGCCACTAAAAGTATTGTCTGCAGAAGGAAAAAAAAGGCTGACGGTGCTTTTATACTGGTGGTATCAGTAATTATCTCAGTGCTCTGTAGAAGCAGAGAAAAAATTATAAAGGTTTTGCACTCCATAGAAAAATGAAGAACATCCCAACAACAGCTTGCAGCACTAGTGCCGACTAAATTCAAAGAATGTGCTGCACAAGACTGACAATGCGGTTTCCGATTTCGTTCTTTCATGCGTGCCTACAAACCAGTGTAGGTTCCTGACAAAGTGCTCGCGTTGTCATACGACTGGCCTCTACAGTCAGTAATTCAATGGAATTTGTAGACAGGACTTTTAGTACGGCCTCAGCTAAGTTTTTGGACTTGCATCTCAGGTCTGGTAAAAAACAGAAGGAAATGTTCAACAGGTTCACCAATCTCGTTCACATTTCTTAATACGAAGATAATTGATCAATATGTGAAATGTCTGCAGTAGAATCTATTATTATAGAGAAATATTTGGACTGATTTATTTATCTTATGATAATTCTTTTTATTCGTTCAGAAAGAAGCTCTATTATTTCATCACAGATTGTTGAAGAAAGATAACTTATAGGTGCGTGCCCTGGATTTCCATATCGTTCAACGTGCTCTGCAGGAAAAGGATCAAACTCGGCTACAAGTTCAAGAGACATCATAAATTGACCACTACGTAATGAATGGAATCATTCAACGTGTCCATGTAGGGGAAGACCACGACTTGTTAGCTTCTTCACTAGTGCAAACACTCTTTTCAACACACTGCGCCAGTACATTTTTTGTCTCAACATATGACTCGAAATGGTTATCTATTTTTTCTTGTTAAGAGTGATAACTCAGAATTTTTTGTGTTCAAGTGAATTCTCGTGATGAGATAAAATATTAGAAATATTTGTCCAATCTGCAATACCATTAGTGGGCTTACCTCCGAGCAATTTGCATGGTGCACAAAAAGAACACCAGTGGTACAGGAGTATACTAGAAAATCACGCAAAGCTGATTCACCATTTAAAAGTTTACGGTGAAATTCATTTTTGTTCAAATATCTGGTTTTATCGTCTATTCATTTTCTTGAATTAGAAAAATCGCAATTACAATTTTGATTAATGCCACATAAGAGAATGTCAATTGTTGATTCATTGACACACCATTCTGCAGGATCATCACAAACGAGGTTATTTCTTTTTGTAATGTCTGACTCGACACTTAGCTTTTCGTGAAACTCGAAATCAGGAACAATTTGCTTTTCTCCATTTTTAACTTTTGTTTCGTCTGTATTTACTTCTTTTACAACAGCTGCAGTGCCAGAAATATCATCCGAACTACTTGAACTCGAAGTCGAACCAGCAACATTTTTTGCGAAAAATTTATCTACTCCGCCAAGCGTTTTTAGACCATTGGCTTTTCGTTCTCGCCTTTCCTTCGATAATTTCCGAAATGCCGCCCCATTTAATTTTACACGTTTGCTTTTTTCAGTGTTATTCATGTTAAGGCACTTACAAAATTGACAACCGACATTCGAAACAATGGAAAAACATTTGTGAAATGAGAGAAAGGAACACTGTATCCAGTTCCAATCATACTACACCGCACATGAACACAAAGCTTTTTACTTTAAACACACCACACGAGCACAAAGATTTTTCCTTTAAACACGGAACGATGAACCGACCAACTCGGATTACTCGACGTAACTGTGCTATGAAAGAACGAAAATGCAGAATAATTTAATTTCATTGTCGCCTGTTTCTCTGTTGTCTTTAAACAGTAGAAGCACACCTGCCGGCTGTCTCGTAAAGAAAACTTGACAGTCCCTTTTTTGGCTTCTGTTTCCCGCGTCGCAGGAATTTTAGCTGGGACGCAAATATATTCTGAATATTCTTGACACTGTCTTTCTAATTTAAAAAGCAAATAATTTTTGCAATTTCTTGCAGTGAGCTGTGCTGGATCGACTCTTATCCCACTTACTCTTACAACATTTTAGCGGTTTCTGCGGGCAGAGAACACAGACAACAAAGTTTAAGTAGTCTCGTTGGCAGTTGTTGAAGTGTGTTGTCATTTGTGTGAACACTACTATGTCTACACGCAAATGCACTTTTCTTCCAACATAAAATAAGAATAACCTTTCCTCGAAGAAAAAAAACCTTAGTTAAGATCATGTAAAATTTGTAATGCCATGTACTATTCCATTGCACGGACTGGGAACTTTGATATCATGCAGGCTGCAGCACAACAAATGGGATAAACAAATGTTGGTTTCTTCTTCTTTTTTCGCCAAAAAAAGTAACTAAGAAAATAAATAAACTTTTTAACTGTTGTGAAATGTGTTCCACACATTACATATTCTACTTATGTTCTTTTCGTATAAACATGTGTTTAAAAATGTAGAATATTCCCAGTATCAACATGTTTTGTTAAACGGGTGTCATTAAATCAAAGCTTAGATGTTAAAGACCACAGAGCTTTCACATTAATTACAGTAATGGAGGGCTGACTTGATACTTCCCTGTAATTTCTACAATAAATGTAAGCAGAGTCAGTTTTACATACTGAGACCCACACATGTTACGGTATTTAAGAAACTGCTGATTAGTTTATCACAGCTTTTCAGGGGTCCTGGTATTTTCACTGGGAAAATATGGTAGGGTTAAGTAGAAGCCGACAACATTCTCGGAATAATAACGTTTTAAACACTGCCATCCTGACAGGTTACTTCAAAATATTTTGAACAATCATGAAAATGATACTAGACAGAAACCCAATGTTAAATTTCCATTCGGTCACCAAGTAAACTACGTATATTTCCAAGCGTGTATTGTCGAATTTCGTTCTTAAGCCTTATTTAAAAGCAAGTTGTTGACAATATTAAAAATTTTTGTCGTTTGTAAGCGCAGTTATTTTAAAACGCAAAAGGTTAAAACGAGTACAGAGCAAAAAATGCCGCCCCCGTTAAGGAGCCGCCGCTAGGCCCGCGCCTAGTGGGCCTGTATGTAAATTCGTCACTGGTAACAGTTCTGGAAGATGTTTCTGAAAAACTGGAAGAGTAAATGGTGGTAGAAAGATAGAGGCTGCAACTAGGTCTCCAGTTAGTTTAAATCAGTTATTTTGCCTCGTAAATTACAACATTCATACTTCTTTTACCTTCTGCAGTTCCGTACACATCTTCACTTCTCGCTCTTTTATGATACTTCTGAAAATCTGTTGGATTTTTAGTTATGCCTTCCCTGATGTTTGTAATTTAACGATCAAAAGCTGTCAGCTGATCTTGTGCGTAAGTTGGGTCAGTATCCTTTTTCTGTACATTTACAAAATATCCACATGGATCATAATTTTATTAAAAAACCATGAACTGGAACACGAATAGTCGTCCTTCAAAATCGTTGTTAAGCTGCAAGCCTACACAATGATATTTTTCTGTGCTGTCTTGCCCACTTATATCTTATAGGGTGCCTAGGAAGCTGTTCTCGGAGAGCTAGACAACATACAAGCAAATCATATTAAAAGAGTGTATTACAAGAAAGTAGACTGACAATACTTAACTTTGGGTCGCAAGCAAATGGCGACATGCAAATAATCAACGTCCTTCGATATGTACAATAACCATACAAGCAATTAATGTAAGGCACAAGTCTCAGTATAAGAGTTAGGATGACAGCTCTTCTAGTGCTCTCTTCTAGTGCATGGTTTCTACTAGTGTGCGTCTTCTACTGTCCGACCGAGGAGCGGCGCTTATATTCTCTTAGGATGGAGGCCGCTTCTGTCGTGGTGCGGTCCTAGTCAGCGTACTATTGGCTGACGACGTCTGCTCTTGCGGTCTTCATCTTCGTGCTGGCGCTTGTCATTAAGCCAAAACATTCCCCCCGCCCCAAAGCGACTGGCCGTTGTCGTGTAGGGAGTGTGACAACGGCGGGGGAGGCAGGAGTGTGGGCTCACTACTGGACCGGAAGCTGTGGCTGCAGGGGACATCAAGCTTCCGGTCGTACCATTCCATCCAGCCTTTGCTCTGGCGGAAATGTCCCCTGGGAAACGACTAGAAGGGTAGGCGTCCATCTCCTAATGCCATGAACCAGACCAGATGAAGAATGCACCGACTGCAGCGATGTGAGTCTCCATACGTAAGACGAGAGAAGGCGGAGGAGGTGAAGGCTCTTCTCGCGATGTCGTGATGACACCTTGTGGCGGCAGTTGTGGCCGCGCTGTCCTCTGGATCCGTGAATCTGGGGTAAGACACTGAACATCATCGTGCATATGACAGAGGCGAAGTTGAATTTGATGTCGTCACTGCAAGCCATCTGGACCTGAAATAAGATACGACGGACGATTTCGCCTCGCGCCCACCATCTGCTGCCGCTAAGAACCCTGTAAAAGACAATATCATGCGGCGTGAAGCGGTACTTGCGGCCTTCCTTCGGCGCAGGATACTGAGGAGGGTGGAGCAGCGTCCGATGGCGGCGGCCGTGAAACAATTCCGCCGGCGATGGTCCATCTCGTGGGTGCGAACGATAGGAGGCGGGAAACACTTGCAATGCTTGATCCCTGGTGTTTTATAACCCTACCTCAACTACTGTAATTAGACGTTGAGCGCCCATAAGCCCCCACTATTGGAGGATAGTCCTGTCAATAGGAGAAGAGTTAGCCTTTTTACAGGATTTGACCGTGTGTGTCTAATGCATAAGTAAATCAGACTATTCACTTCTTTCCTAAGATCCTACCCAGCGGTTAGACAGAAACGCAGTATGAATAATATTACACTGAAGCTAGGACAACTCAGTACGAAGTTCATTTAGTGGTTTAAAACATGTATTAATGCTCGCCAGTTTATCCAGGCAATGAAACAGTTAAGTATTGGAAAAGCAGAAGTGTGAATTTTGCCTATTTTCTTGCTACTGTTTAAGTTGCTTCTTCAAATAAATATTACTCCACGTGAACAGTGTTATACTACACCCTTATACATTATGTTTCTAAAAGAGAGAGAGAAAAAAAGTAGATAACTTTAAGGAAGCTAAATAAATTTGGCCAGGGATGACCTTTAGAAAAGCACTTTACATAATCAACAAACTTAAATACTAAAATACTTAGATAATAAAGCACAGACTTTTTATACTGAACATTTCACTTCAAGAAAACCTCTTTCTTACTGGAATTTACTTCCAAAAGCTATTATTCTTTCAACTAACTCTGTATAGTTATTTAACAGATTCTAGTAACTTGGCTACACTCTGAATTTTACGAAAGCAAACTTTTAGTATAACACTTTGCAGTTGTTAAGAACACACAAAAACAATTTAAATGGTGCTCCTTTATATTAACTTGGCACTTCATAAGTCTGTAAAACAGGATACTCGGATTAATCAAACACCAGGAAGGAGCCCTACATAGGTGTATGATTAGGATGAAATAACAGGGCGAACCAGTTTCTTTAAAGTTCAAGAATTATTATTAATACACAGTTTAAATTAATGATTCACGCTGTACAAAAATAAAATACAGTAATGAGTGCTACACTACCCACAGAACGGCCTGCAAGTATCTTGCTGTATGGGTTCAGTTTCTCTTCTTGGCGTCGTTCAATTTTAAATACCGTAGCCCAACAACTCGCAGGTATGCCGTTTGCAGTCTTCATCCGAGGCAATTTTGTGCAAATTTGCAGGCAAAGCTTCTCCTGCTCCACAATGGTGTTGCCTCAATCTCTGCTGCCTACAGACTGAGTGGTTTACTTCTCGCACTAGCTCTAGATAGCGCGACAATTCCCATTTGCCATCCTTTCAACTCCCCAGCGCCGCTTTCGTTTCAAATAAAAGCAAAC
This sequence comes from Schistocerca cancellata, assembly GCF_023864275.1. Taxonomy (NCBI): domain Eukaryota; kingdom Metazoa; phylum Arthropoda; class Insecta; order Orthoptera; family Acrididae; genus Schistocerca; species Schistocerca cancellata. Next base: position 326,970,587 of record NC_064633.1, read on the forward strand.
AGGCTTTGACATAAAACCTATTTCTTACATTGTCCCTAAGCGTAACCAGTTCTTACATTTCTCAAATTTACATCAATATGAACAGTTAATACACACAAACAGTGTCATCAGAAAACTATTTAACGTAATAAACAATTTACATAGTATTTTACATACATTACTCGCATACAATGCAAAGAACTTCGACTTCCAGTATAGTACACTTTACTTTGCATATACAGAAAATATGGTACCAATATGCGAATATTTAAAAAAAATTATAAAATTTATATGAACCATAAACAAATGTTGTTATAGTGCGTGCGGAGCGAACTTTTGCAATCTGCTGCTTGAACGTTCTGCCAAAACGTTCCGCTTCGCCGTTTGATTGTGGATGGAACAAGGCACTAGTTAGATGATGTATGCTGTATGCTATTGCGTTCACAGGACGTATCAAATTCATTTGACGTGAACTGAGGCCAGCTGTCTGACACTATTACTTCAGGTAAACCTTCGACGCAAAAAATAGAGGACAACACCTGAACTGTGCTACGTGACGTTGTCGAGTTCATTGGCACAGCAAAAGGAAACTTGCTATATGAGTCAACCACAATCAACCAGCGAGTGTTCCAAAAACGTCCTGCAAAGTCTATGTGCACACGTTGCCATGGCGATTGCGACTAGCCCATGCAGAGAATTTTTGTGGCGGAGCGGACTGATTTTCCGCACTTGCGTGACGCTGAGACGTCATCTATTCTATTTGGGTGTCCAAACCCTGTCAAGTACAGTGTCGACGCGCTGTTTCGTACGAACAATCCCCCAGGGTCCTTGGTGAAGTAACTGGAACACTTCTTTTTGCAAAGCTGTAGGGATCAATATAGGTGACTATTCACTGTAATTTTGAACAAGAATCACACCTTTTTGTACAGTGAAGCTATGCCGACGTGCAAAGTATCGGCGCACTACAGAGTTCTTTATGCTATGCAAGGAACGAGGCCAAGATGTGCGAATGTATTTTAGCAAAATGTTCAGATCTGAATTAGTAGTTCGGCGGAAAAGATTGAGGCAATTCAGAATCACGAGCAACAATGTGACAACAAGATGTAGCAGAAGCGTCAAAGTTTATGTCGGGGCCAATCGGATACATGTTGAGCCGTCGGATGATACACAATCTCGTACTGGTACTGAGACAACAACAAAGCCCATCTTTTCAATTCTTGGGCAGTTCGTGCAGGAACCGGTTTCGTAGGATGAAACAAGGACTGCAAAGGCTATTATCAGTTACTAAGTAGAATTTTCTGCCGTACAAATAATGGTGGAATTTGGTGACGACATACACAATAGCCAAAGCCTCTTTCTCAATTTGTGAATAGTAACACTGAGCTTTGGACAACATATTTGATGAGAAAGCGATAGTCCCGTCTTGATCACCAGTTCTGTGTGAAAGCACTGCACCGATTCCATAAGAGGAAGCGTCAACTTGCAATACTACTGGTTTGTCAGGATCTAAGTGGACTAAGCATCGATCACTGAGCAATGCACGCATCCATGCAAACAAAGGGGACATTATTGTGAGGCAAGCGATGCAATGGATCCGTGATTTGCGCAGCATTCGTTATGAACCGGATATAACAATTCTTTTTACCTCTGACTGCAATTCTGTGACATTGCGAGGTATGGGCACACTTGAGCAGTCAGATATTCCAAAATTCACTGGAAAATGGCGGTTGCAGAGGTACTGCCTAAAGGCAAACGCAAACACTTAAACAAGTCCAAATGAGTATTTACTACACATACTTTCTGAAATTCTTCATGCAGCTGTATTTGAAGATAAGCGTCGTGCAAATCAATTTTTGAAAAGTAGCGTCCATTGCCTAATTCGTCCATGAGATCCTCTGGATGTGGCAATGGGTAAGTATCAATCATAGTTTGTGGCTTGACTGTAGACTTCAGAGGCACATGTGACCTGAAGGTTTGGGGAGCAATACCAGTGGACTTGCCCACTGACCTACTTGTATGGATGCAATAGCTCCACTATCTTGCAATTATTTAAGTTCAGCAGCGACTTTGTCCCTTAATGCCGTAAGGTGGCTATAATTTCGCACCTTACAAGCACTCATCCACATACTTTGCTGTGAACTACAACCACAATTAGGTGTCATTTGATAGGTTGTACATCGTATATATGAATATTTAAAGGAGACTGACATTGTCACGTACGCCTTGTAAATAATTGTTAACGCTTATTTCATGAAAGGTGACGGAGTGTCTTTATTAACAGAACGGCGTGACGAATGATTGCCTATACTAGTAGAGGTTGGAACGCCAGTGGAGATGAAACGGCAGGCAGAACTCAAGCTCTGGGTGGAAGGCCCGCACAGCTGTTGGTCCTGCTTAAAAACAGGAAGTAGCTAGACAGACGTCTTGGCACCTGAGCTCTGGAGTACACCGACTCAAAGGAAGGCCTCGGCGCATGTTGGTGACGTCACGTCAGTTAGGCACGGCGAACGCCAGGTCTGTTGTAGGCAGAAACGCCTGGGCGTGCTTATCACTATAAACCTCTTATTTTTGGACAAATGTTTGGTATTGTTTTGGATTCTGCAGTTCAACTTAGATGAAAGATTTTCTTACTATCGTAAAGCTACAAATGAAGATCATAGTTCTGTATTACTGAATCCTGTCGAAACAAACGTGGATCAATATGAGAAGATGCTTTGCCCCATTGCAAGCTTCGGAAATTTTACATTCAAGTAACTATATTTATTTGATCCATTTTGTTATCGAAACTTACCTCAACCCCCTTACAATTAACACGTTTCTTTTATTTATTAATTAATTTATTTATTTTCGTTTGACATCGTCACTGCAAATGTGAACTAATTTACATGTGTAAATGTCCAACTGTTGCCAGTCATTAGATTACAGTCGTTTCAACGAAAGGAATTCTAAAAAGGAAACAAAATAGCTTCATACATCGAAAATACTGCTGAGCTTAAACTTTTTTAAACATGCACATTAGAAAAGATAAATATTCCCCTCTTGCAACTGAAAGGAGAAACTTTATAATATAAAAAAAATTATTTGATAAAACAAGTATCTCTCTTTTGCCTCTTCTTCTGTCCCCCACTCCGTCCCCCAACGTGTTCAATCGCAAGATATTTCATTAACATTCAGTGCTCCTCAACCCATAGTCAACCAAGATACCTAAAGAAGAGCACCAATATGTTCACAGTTTCTTGTAAAAGCAACCCAGTACAAACGTAACTTCCTCAGATTTACAAATAAGGTAAAGAAGCACGAATTCTGTTGCTGCTGGACCATGAAGTTGTTTTTTGTATGTCAATCCTTAAAACAGGTGGAAATTTAAGTTCGGGAGTACACTATTTGTTAAGAAAGTGTAATGAATTGCACAATTAATTGATTGCAGAAATCTCTCAGAACAATGTGTGTTGGTCAACTACCGCCAATAGTTTCACATTTTCCTGTGTCAGAGAGGGAGACACCACCATTATGAGTATGCCTGCAACAGACCTGGCGTTCGCCGTGTCTAGCTGACGTGACCTCACGAACAAGCGCCGAGGCCTTCCTTTGAGTCGGTGTTGGTGATGGCCGGCCACTATTGTAGCAGGACTGGAAGTATAGCAGGGAACTCAGCAAATCTTGGACGCAGGTGGGAGGGACGAAGAAGCGGCACCTCAGAGAACACGCAGGCTGGGTCATTTCCAAGGATTTTTACTCAGAAGCGTACCATTGTACGAGTATAGGTTTTTCCTCGCAAACTTTCCGCGCTGGACGACAAAAGACTAAAATATAGTTGGTCGGCGTTCGGAAGAATCTATAGAGAGGGAGAATATTCCGTGGTTTCGGGAATATGATTCGTTTTCGGAATTACGAGGGTGGGGAGCCGAGCCTTGCTGTGAAGCCAGAGGTGGAGAGACTAGGTCTTCCGTTGTGAGCACTCGTGTGTGACGGTCGCTCGGTATCAGCTTTGTTGGTGCAGACAGATTTGCTGTCTTTGCTCTCAGGAGAGTTTATAATTAGAACATTAGGCACTGTACTGTTGCGAACCTATACGATTCTGGACTTCACCTCCGGGATGGAAGTCGTCGTTGAGTACACAGCATTCAGTAACTGAGAGCACTTCTTCTGCCTATACTTACATTTAGACGTTATCTGAACTCTGTACTTGTGGCTGGGAGTTCGCGTTTATCGTCTGTAGAACACAGAGGAGAAGACAGTATTAGAGTATATTAGTCAGAGGACCGCCTTCTGCCGTCCTAGTGTTTGAAAGAGTTTATTTGTGGCTGGAGTTCTTCCATCGTCGCAGACGAGTACGAGTATCATCACTTCGACGCACCACATGCAGTACATACGGTGATATCAGAAATTGCTTCTGCTTATTAGGAATATAAAGCTAAACAGCTGTGATCACGTTAGTTTATTTCCACTGAGGCTCCACACCACCGTAGATCATCTTTGAAGGCAGTGTCTTATAGTGTTTGGTACGTAGATGATGTCAGTCATTTCGCGTTAGTGGTATTAGACTGCAGTGATAATAAGGGTCAGAGTTGGGCAGTTGATTAACAATTTTTAGTTAGGAAATAGAGACAATTGTACTTAAAGGGTTGATTTTAATCTACAATAAATATCTATTGAACAACAACGTTTATCATTTAGTAGTATTAGTTGCCTTCATCATTTATTTATGTCTAGATTGTAATTTATATATCAAAAAGAGCATTAAGAGACTCTAAGATCTGCTTCAGGGGGTAGTCAGACAGGGCCAACTCATCATTTTAGCGTTTATTATTTTCCGTTGCGCACATTCATTTTTAAACGCGCCTGGAGTAACGTCTTGGAATGCAATGGCAACAGTTCTGGCCCGGCAAAATTTTGGCTGGGCATTGTCTTTCAGAGTAATGTGTGCAACAAAATTGTTAGCCTTGCCTAAACCGTCAGAAAAGAGTACCAAGAATTCTTTTAGCAAGCTACCTACACTGTCTTTTGCACATAATGAAGACACTGACAACGCATTGTCCTGAATGTTAAAGCCAAACAAATCAAAAGAATCAAGGCAAAACATGATGTAACACTCCCGCGATTGTAGCATCGTAAAAGTCATTTTCGCGTCTGTGAGCGATACATGGCAGGCAATGTACACTTTCTGAGAACAGGAATATCTTGTTTTATATACACTCCTGGAAATTGAAATAAGAACACCGTGAATTCATTGTCCCAGGAAGGGGAAACTTTATTGACACATTCCTGGGGTCAGATACATCACATGATCACACTGACATAACCACAGGCACATAGACACAGGTAACAGAGCATGCACAATGTCGGCACTAGTACAGTGTATATCCACCTTTCGCAGCAATGCAGGCTGCTATTCTCCCATGGAGACGATCGTAGAGATGCTGGATGTAGTCCTGTGGAACGGCTTGCCATGCCATTTCCACCTGGCGCCTCAGTTGGACCAGCGTTCGTGCTGGACGTGCAGACCGCGTGAGACGACACTTCATCCAGTCCCAAACATGCTCAATGGGGGACAGATCCGGAGATCTTGCTGGCCAGGGTAGTTGACTTACACCTTCTAGAGCACGTTGGGTGGCACGGGATACATGCGGACGTGCATTGTCCTGTTGGAACAGCAAGTTCCCTTGCCGGTCTAGGTATGGTAGAACGATGGGTTCGATGACGGTTTGGATGTACCGTGCACTATTCAGTGTCCCCTCGACGATCACCAGTGGTGTACGGCCAGTGTAGGAGATCGCTCCCCACACCATGATGCCGGGTGTTGGCCCTGTGTGCCTCGGTCGTATGCAGTCCTGATTGTGGCGCTCACCTGCACGGCGCCAAACACGCATACGACCATCATTGGCACCAAGGCAGAAGCTACTCTCATCGCTGAAGACGACACGTCTCCATTCGTCCCTCCATTCACGCCTGTCGCGACACCACTGGAGGCGGGCTGCACGATGTTGGGGCGTGAGCGGGAGACGGCCTAACGGTGTGCGGGACCGTAGCCCAGCTTCATGGAGACGGTTGCGAATGGTCCTCGCCGATACCCCAGGAGCAACAGTGTCCCTAATTTGCTGGGAAGTGGCGGTGCGGTCCCCTACGGCACTGCGTAGGATCCTACGGTCTTGGCGTGCTTCCGTGCGTCGCTGCGTTCCGATCCCAGGTCGACGGGCACGTGCACCTTCCGCCGACCACTGGCGACAACATCGATGTACTGTGGAGACCTCACGCCCCACGTATTGAGCAATTCGGCGGTACGTCCACCCGGCCTCCCGCATGCCCACTATACGCCCTCGCTCAAAGTCCGTCAACTGCACACACGGTTCACGTCCACGCTGTCGCGGCATGCTACCAGTGTTAAAGACTGCGATGGAGCTCCGTATGCCACGGCAAACTGGCTGACACTGACGGCGGCGGTGCACAAATGCTGCGCAGCTAGCGCCATTCGACGGCCAACACCGCGGTTCCTGGTGTGTCCGCTGTGCCGTGCGTGTGATCATTGCTTGTACAGCCCTCTCGCAGTGTCCGGAGCAAGTATGGTGGGTCTGACACACCGGTGTCAATGTGTTCTTTTTTCCATTTCCAGGAGTGTATATTATAAGCTGTCAGTTGCTTGCTAGTTTTAGATAGGTGCGGGGAGCCTAATAGTTCATAAGCGTGACGATTTAGCAATGTGACAGAGGCACCCATGTGCATCTGATATTTCACACGTTCCCCACAAAGAACTGAATGAACAAAAAGTTTGTTTGACTGGCGTATCACTAAAGAAACTGCTCAAGTGCCAGTTTTGCGAATTCCTGTTGCAGACTTTGAATATACTGCATTAATGACATGGGTCTTGTGGCTATATTTTTGTGAGTGGGCTGAATTCTTATGTTTGTCCCGTTGCAAACATACGGATTGCACACGTCCTTCCCTGCCACAAGTGTAACACTGAGCTTGTCGGAAGGGGCAGTCTTGGCGTTTGTGCCGTGAATAACACTGAGGGCAAGACTTGATTCTGTTCGCCTGTGTAGCCGCTTACGCGGCGTGAAGCGTTGTTTACTTGGCGTGGCTAGCGCAAATTGCCGCCGACTGGCCAAACAAGGGACTCAACCTGACAAATTGCTAGCTGCTCAAATTTAACGGCTGACAGGACACCGGAATCATACTGGTCTAGTTTTTGCACTACTTGCTGAAATGATGGCTCTGACTGTTTCAGAATCTGTTCTCTGAGTTTAACATCGGGGACACTGTACACGATCGCATCATGCAACATAACATCTGAATATAAAGCACCGCAAGCACATCTGAATTTGTATTTCGTTGTCACACCCTGCAAATCTGTTACCTACTCGCGATAAGTTTGTTCTGACCATTATTTGCAATGAAAGAATTGATACCTAGCTGCTACCACGTTCACTTGTTGGTCAAAATAGTTACCGACTGTACCATTTGTTCATAAGTAAGTTCACTCGGAGTGGTGTTAGGAAATAGCTTCTGAGTTAAATGGAACACTGCACTTCCTACTGTTTATAATAGATATGGATGTTTCACAGTACCTGGTCCGTTGTGAACGAGTATGTGAGCTTCAAATTGGGACGACCGCTCGAGCCATTCCTCTTCTTGTTCACGAAACTGTCGAAAAGGCGAAGCCGGCCGGTGTGGCCGTGCGGTTCTAGGCGCTTCAGTTTGGAACCGCGTGACCGCTACGGTCGCAGGTTCGAATCCTGCCTCGGGCATGGACGTGTGTGATGTCCTTAGGTTAGTTAGGTTTAAGTAGTTCTAAGATCTAGGGGACTGATGACCTCAAAAGTTAAGTCCCATAGTGCTCAGAGCCATTTGAACCTTGTCCTCGCACCCCACACGCATACACAGGTCCGCATTTCCAGTTGCAGTTGCAAGTTGTTGTCGGCACTTTTGCGTCCCACTTGGCTGCGTTCGTCGCTCAGAGCCTGGGCAAATCTGCTTCTTCACTTGTATAGAAAGCTCAAAAGGCTAAAACAGCCTAAAAAAATTATTCCTGCGAGTAGCACGAACCTATTCATGAACAGAACTCCGATTTTAAATTTCCATACCTTTCCCCATTTTGAAGGGAAATAGCCATTTCTTCGAGCCATAAATCAGTAATAAATCACATGCTGTTGAACCTATAGTGTAAAGAGCACTATTGCTGGACGCCCAGTAAGGCAGGGGAATAGCACCATAGTCTGCCAGAGCCTGCCACTGCCTAGCATAGTCTGCCATTTACAAGACTTGTCAAAGTCCACGTGAATCAGCAGGAGTGCGTTGTCACTTACAGTCGAACCTGCTGTTAAGAGTCAATGAATTGATATAGAGGGCCTCATTCAATGCTATAAGAAGCAGAATTGCCCAAGATTCTTTGGAAACAGTTGATTGGGGTGTGGTAAAGGGTTTTTATGACTGAATTAAAATTAAATGAGATATAAACGACTTGACGGAAAATGGCGAAACAAAGACAGTTATTCTTCTGCAGGTTTGATGAATGGTAGTAGTTATTTTTCTAAGGGAGAGGCTGTCACCTGATAAGTTTAAGGAAAACTCTTCTTTCAAAATAATTTTGCTCTTCAAGATGCTGAGGAGCTTATTCACGACAACCATAAGAGATGATCACACCATTTTCGTAAGCATATGACTGACTCAGTGAATATTTGTTTACTAAAATCCAATAAGTTATACTGGATGACACATGTTCTACAGAAACGAAAGTAAAATCGACTGTGCCCAAAGAAACTGTACGAAGATCTTTAATGTTCTCTATAAACATAAACGTAAGTTCAATAGGATGAGCAACGCTATTACATTGTTCATTGACAGTAGTTATGTCTACAGGAAAGTATCGTCTTTGCACCATCGAAATAAATGCATAGGACTTGGCCAAAATTTCCTCTTGGTGTAATGAATCACAGATCTCTTTCAACTTGGATAAAAATCAGATAATGGCTATTATAATGAAAAGACCGCGATAGTATCAGAGTACAAGACTGGAAATGAATATCTTGAACACGTCTTATTGTATATACGAGTACATCTTGTGATAATGTTAAGGAGTGATATGAAAATGGACAGTGCGTAAAATCAGGCAGACGGAAGATATGGTTCTGAAGGACCGCTTCTGGGAAAGTGAAATCAGTCTGTTAAGGAAATCATAAACAACATGCTGTTGTGAATGTTTCTAATTAATCAACACCTAAATCAATTATGAACGACAGGAGACATCGAATGAATTTAGAGACACGCTGTTAGGGCTCATGAAACTGATCAGTGTAGTCCATACAAAAGTGTAAGACTAATGTTAGGCAAACTTGAATTGGAATCCATGGAAGTAAGACTATGTAGGATTCACAGAACCCTGTTGGGTAGATGTAGAGAACCCATAATCGACTAAGAGTTTAAAACCTGTACAATGCCACCGTCATGAGAATAACATGAATATGAATATGTGAATGGTAAATGGGTTCTACTGATACGGGATGCAGGACTTTTTAAACTTACTGGACTACCGAATGCTAATGCAAATAAGCGCTCTGATATTCTTTTTTATAGTAAATATATTTAATTACAATAATTAAGAAATTATTAACTCATTGCGTAGTAACCATTAAGATGTCAGTATTCTCATCAAATGTACACTGAAATGAATTTACCCAAAATGGTGATCATACTGAATGAAATTAGTTAAATTAAAACATAATTCTTTAGAATCTAATTAAAATTCAGAATTCGGGCCTGCTAGAATATTGCGCATTGGTAACGACAGGTTGGATGTACTAAGATTGATTTCGGCAGGGGTGGCTACATTGATAGGCACTCATGAAGTATAAACACAATTTATTTAACCAAAAACACAATTTAAACACTATTCAATAAACAGTTTGTAATAACACTTGCTGTTGCCTTAGTTTAACATTGTTTCAAATGGTTGAATGGTGATGAAAGGGAAGGTATGTGAAAATTCCGGGAAGAGGATAGGATAAATGCACGTACTTACGCAATATTCATACTAAAGAACAAAGCTCAAGACACATTATACCTTCACCAAAGAGTCAGGGAAACAGATTCATGCCTTCCGAAGTAGTAATCTTTCAACAAATGCAATTGCTTAAAATAATCTCACATAAACAAAACCAATACAAGGTGGGGAAGGGGTGGGGTGCTGTGGGCGTGGGCAACCATGTGTAAACTAGATTAAAAAAAGGTAGCACATTTACCAGGTGGCTAAATATTTTCACAAAACGGTTAAATTACATTTGCGACACACAAAGAAAGATAAAATGAACTGCAAGAAATTTATCCCTCGATGACCACAGAGAGCTGACGGCTCAACTGGCTTGTCCAAGCACCTAGTTCAGGCTAACAAAGCAAGCACGCTATCCATTTGAAATTTCACATAGTGAAAAACACAACCTAAAAGCAATGTAGGGAACACGACTGATTACCGCTGAACAACACAGAAGGCGAGTTCGCGCCATGTGGTGCAAAGCATAAAGGCAAACTTATCAAATCACAGGTGAAACCAAAAGAATTCAAACTGCAATAATAAATGAAAACATTCACACGAGAATGTATCCAGGCACGCCTACACACTTAGGAAAATCTATTGATCACAGGTGAAACTGAAAGAATTCAAACTGCAATAATAAATGAAAACATTCACACGAGAATGTATCCAGGCACGCCTACACACTTAGGAAAATCTATTGTAACGTAATGTCAGCATCACTAGATGGCAAGCCTTTGCTCACTAGAAGTTCTGGTAGCCCAAAGAAAGTACCAGAAGACACTTATTAAAATTGGTAAATTGCACCATTGTCTTCCTGCGTAAACTGTGTATCATATAACGAACCTATCGCTGTAATAGGAAGTGAACAATAAGGCTTCAGCTAGCCTGCTTCACCACCCCCAGAACAACGAATCTCCGCAGGTAGCCAGAACTGACCAAAGGGGTTGCTTCCGGTACCAACCTACGCACTGTCGCTAAAGACGACTTAGAAGGCACGAACCTCTTTGCTTTGACTGAACACCCAAAGTTGGCCAGACTGACCACAGCAGACAGCAAGTTCCGTACTGCTAGCTACCAATGGAAACACGAAAAATACATTCGCATGTATTTTCACACAGACGGTAATGAGAAGGAAGGAAATCTAGGAGCTTAAAATATATTCAATGTAAATCTAGTTTAGGGCTTGCATGTGAACAATTAGGTAATTTAAGTACTTTTATAGTGATGCAGTACGCAGAGACCTTTCAACATAATATGACATACATTTGATTTTTTGTATGAGGGGCATTCAGTAAGTAATGCAACAATTCTTTTTTGAAAGCAGTTTGGTTTTATTCAGGATTACAATAAACCATATTATTTCCCACTCTTTTGACTACAACATCTTATTTATCAACATAATCTCTGTTAAGTGAGACGTGACGGAAGTCGGAAGGTCTGAAGTCGGGGCTACAGGGCAGATGAGGGACAACAGTCCAATGAAGTGTTGTGAGCACTGCCAACAGAAATATCCAGTTGAGTAGCGAGGTGTTTGATTGTAAACTGTCGACAATCTCAAATGAGAGTGTCTGCACGTTCCAACATTGCAGGAGTAACAGCTGTGCCAGCACGTGGGAGACTGTAGAGGTTTGGACGACCTTGTTGCGATAGTAGCAGATGCCTCACTCAATGACTTAGCATGCTTTTGTTCACTGACAGGTCTCCATAGACATTCTGCAAGCGCCTATGAATATCATGTGATGCTCTGGTTTTCCTCCAAAAGAAACTCAATAACAGCTCCCTGCTTGGAACACACCTCCGTTACAGACGCCATTTTGAAGGCTACTTATAGCGTTGCCATCTTCTGGAAGGTCACAAAGTATAGGGCCGAAACGGGGATATTTCACGATGTCCCAAGACAATTTTCGCATTTTTTCAACCGAAATTGGCCGAGAAAAATAATGTGTTGCGTTACTTACTGAACGCCCCTGATGTTATTACCCTCCACCATACAGTCTACCCTGAGGTGACAAAATCCTTGGGCTACCTCTTAATATCATGTTGCACCTCCTTTTTTCCGGCATAATGCAGCAGCTCGACATGACATGAACTCAAAACTAATCGGAAGCCCCTTCAGAAATATTGAGCCATGCTGCTCTATGGCTGTCCATAATTACGAAAGTATTGCTGGTGCAGGATTTTGTGTATGAATTGATCTCTCGACTATGCCCCATAAGTGTTCGATGGGATTCATGTTGGGAAATCTGGACGGCCAAACCATTCGCTCAAATTGTCCAGAATCTTCTACAAACCAATCATCAACTACTGTGGCCTGGTAACATGACAATTGTCATCCATAAAAAATCCATCGCTGTTTCGCAACATGAAGTCCATAAATGGCTGCAAATCGTTTCCATGTAGCCGAATATAAACGTTTCCACTCCATCATCGGTTCAGTTGGACCATAGGTCTCAGTCCAGTCCATATAAACACAGCCCAAACCATTATGTAACCACCACGAGCTTGCACAGTGCCTTGTTGAGAACTTGGGTACATGGCTTGGTATGATTTGTGCCACACTCGAACCTACCATCAGCTCTTACCAAGTGAAATCGGGACACATCTCGCCTGGCCACGGTTTTACAGTCGTCTAGGCTCCAAATGACATTGCCATGTGCCCGGGAAGGCGCTGCAGTCAATGTCGTGCTGTTAGCAAAGGCATTCGCGTCGGTCGTCTGCTGCCATACCCCATTAACGCCAAATTTTGCCGTACTTTCCTAACGGATACGTTCGTCGTACGTACCACACTAATTTATATGGTAGTTCATGTAGTGTTGCTTGTCTGTTAGCTCTGACAATTCTACACAAGCGTTGCTCCACTTGGTCGTTAAGCGAAGGCTGTCAGCCACTGTGTTGTCTGCGGCGCGAGGTAAGCCTGACATTTGGTATTCTCAGTACACTCTTGAGATTGTGGATCCCGGAATATTGAATTCCCTGACGATTTTCTAAATGGAATGTCCCATGCATCTAGCTCCAAGTACTATTCTATGTTCAGAGTCTGTTAATTCCCGCGGCCAGCCATAATCACGTCGGAAATCTTTACACGAGTCATCTGAGTATAGATGACAGTTCCTCCAAACCACTGTCCTTTGTGTACGCCATACTACGGCCATCTGTATATGTGCATATCGCTATACTATGATTTTTTTCACCTCAATGTAAAGATGCTAGCAAAGTATATAAGTTCATATAACTGTAGTTTCTCAACATAGTGACACAATGCAGAGAATAGAAAACGCTTCCCATGGGACCGCCAATGATGATCTATAAAGTGCTTAAGCATCTTCTATATAGTGGTTCTAACAATGAAACGCCGTCTTTCGCTCATCCTTCAACATGAGATTTAAGATTACCTTCTGGCCAACATACGTCTCACGAAATGACTGTAATCAGAAAACCACGGCAATAAGAGATAATATACCATTCAGAACACTTCGCCAGTCAGACAATAATTTCTGTGTGGGATTGCTCATTAAAAACATTTTACATAGATTAGGGTTTTGCCGTATGTATCGCTGATAAGGCTGTCTATAGGAAGCTGTTGGATTGCAGAAGATGGATGATTGTTACAGGGATTTGGTACTGCAGTATCATTATTGTATTCTGAGAGAATGTTACACTACACAAAACAATTGAAATGTAAAATCTTCCAGTACTTTTAAAGTACTTGTGCATTGTGTGCTACGTCTAGCGAGAAGATACGGTTGTGTGAAGAAATGTATAATTAGAGATACAGTATGACATGAAAGACTTTCCTGCTCATTATGCTATGCTACAAACTGTGATATTACAAAAATGGCTATGTGGATGTGATTGACACAGGTTAGATATAAGCCGCTGGAAAAGATATTTACAATACGAAGAAAGACTGACAATAAACCAAAGGGGATAAAAAGTAGCAATTGCAGTGTTTGTGGTAACTATAGTAACTGCTGAGGTGACTGTCTCACGGAATGATTTGTAGGGGGGAGTGGTGGGGGCCATATTAAGTTCAGTTTCCTTGAATCTGCAGTCTATCGTAAATGTTATGTTCTCCAACCTTTAGTCAACAATCTCTCACGAAAAGAGTATCTCTGAATTGTTTGGAAGGAAACTGATTGCCTCTTTCTGTACTCAGGTGTAATCCATAACCAAAAATAACGTTAATATTCAAGGTCTTCATGACGTGTTACCAGAAATGATTCCAATTTTCAAGTGCGTTTTTTCGTGTTTGGTAATATTAGAATGATTTTATAGACACCTAGGGAAATAAGCGTTACACAGTGGAAATAATCAGAATTTGCAACGAGATAAATGAGATCCCGTAATTGTATTTTAATAGAATTTCACACAAGTTTTTTTCATTTATCACTAGAGGGTCGTTGAAGCTGAATCTAATACATCATCTCACAGAGCTCAAGCCATGGCTCGAGAGTCACAGGGATGCTATCTGTCACTAAAGTACCTGTGATCAGCGGGAAGTGTCCGCTAGTGCCTGGGTTACGAATTAGTGCTGTAAGTAAGCCGTACTATGGTGGAGTGCTCACAGCCCCTGGTACATAGCTTTCAGAGTAGCGGCCGTGTTTCTTAAGGAAAAATTGGAACTTTCTGGTGTGTTCCTATGTGACGAAACTGTTTAGGTAATCGGTCGCTAGGCTCACACACTACTAAATCTAACTTAACCCTTTCAGACCCTCTGGCTACAATTGGCTCTGAGCACTATGGGTCTTAACATCTGAGGCCATCAGTCCCCTAGACTTAGAACTACTTAAACCTAACTAACCTAAGGACATCACCCACATCCATGCTCGAGGCAGGATTCGAACCTGCGACCGTAGCAACAGCGCGGTTCAGGATTGAAGCGTCTAGAACCGCTCGGTCACAACGGCCGGCGACTACAATTGTGTACATTAACTTTTACTGTGTCTTAGCTGCATTACAAGTATTTTTCGCAGTGAAAACCTGAGATACACATTTGTTAATCTTCAGCCTTTTCATCATGTCCAAGTGACGCCAACTATTGGGCATCATTATGAAAATACCAGCAAGTCAATGTAGCAGTGCACAGCAGCCCGTGATCACCAGAATACGTGACTGGTTCGCTATATTCTTCTGTATAACTGAATATTGTTATTTTTCATGGTAATTATTGAATGATTGTTTTACTATTTATTACAATGCAGAATATTTCGTAGCTAGTTATTTTAGTGCATACAATGAAGACAAATGTACAAAGTATGTTTTGAAAACTGGTGTTTATTTTTGTATAAATCTTGCGTCTAAAATCATTAATGAATCACCTAAGAGCATTACAACATAAAGAAAAATTTTCCACCCTCAAGAAAAAATTCGGTTCTGAAAGGAATAAACTAACTTACGCTAAGGACAACACACACCCATGGCCAAAGGAGGACTCGTACCTCCGATGGGGGAGAGCCGCAAACCGTGGCAAGGCGGTTGGGACCACGGGCTACCCCGCGCGGCTTTTCTTAAGGGTGATATCCCTTAATAAAGACATGTTTGCTATCTTGCTTTGTCCTACTCCCACAGCATCTGACGGCAGGGGCTAGCATTGTATGTGTTCCGTAGCGAGAGTGGTGCACGTGTGCATGTGCAGGTGCTTGTTGTTGTTGTCAAGCTGTCTCTGGAGTGTTTGCATTGTAATGATTTGTGGGATAAATGTAACTGCAACACCCCACTTGCTCAGCTATAAGTGTGAATGAAAACGTTCCGAAAAAAACTTGTTAAACAGTGAAATTGCGCTTATGAATAATTGTTCTTTGCATAGTAAGAACTTTGTAGTTACACCTCAGCTAAAGTGCTCATTAACCAGTGTAATATGTGAGTTTTTTTAATGAGATACTGTGCTATATTTCTCTCTACAAACAACAGGGCTACTGCATTTTGAAAGGCAAAAAGGAGGACTCACTCTATATTTTAGTAAGAAAAAATTATTCTGTCTGGTTAGCATGTCTAATAAAGGAGAATAAAAATTTTTGGAAGCGTTTTTAAATTAATACATTCTTGGTGTAGTTTTACATGTTATGTTTAGAGCCCAGCTTTGCTGTTATTAATCAAAGAATCGACGTAATTGTGGGTTTGTCTAGATGGTGGCTGCTGGTGCCCTCACGACAGAGTACAGAACGTGAGTGGTGCTATCAGTCAGGCTGTGCACATTTTTCCAAACGGTACAACTGGGTTACTCTTTTTTTTTAATTTCATGAAGACAGGTTTCACTTGCATTGTGATACAGTTACCCTGTCGTAGCATAATTAGCTGATGGTGTACAGAACTCAAATATAGGCTTGCGATAAGCAAGTAACAATCAGCCATCTTTTCTGCCACCATTTTTTTGCACATCCACCTTGTGATATTGTATAATGGTCCACCCGACTGCCTGAAAAAGGAGGGGGGAGTCGGGAATAAGTAGTGTCCCTATCTCATCAGTGACCTGTCAATCAATGTGGCCGAGTGGCCTCCCCCAGGGAGAGAGTGTGCCCATATCTTATCAGTGACTTGGCAGTCAAACTGCACCAGCTCTCTCTTTGGCCCAGTCCTATAATATATTGCTATACATATTTTTTAACATAGAACTCAAAACAGCAAGTCTGTACAATCATATTGTAACATACATGAATGTGACAAATTAAAAACTGAACATGAAACAGACAATTTCGGCACTTGTGTACAAGTTCTGTTAAAATGTAGAAAAGTTTAGATCAAGCATTCCCCTTCCTGTCTCCCCGGGTAGTTTGAGGATGGTCTGTAGCGTACCACATTTTGTCAAATCCTTGTTGATCTCTTAAGTTCGACAGATGTCTGCTCAATCTGTGTATTTTGTGGCTCAGTCTCTAAAGTAGTAACATCGGATTCATTTCCATTCCGCTCTAGTGTTGGCGCAGGAGACAGTTGAATTAAGTGTCTTTCATTTTTAGTTCTGTGTTAGTCAATATTTTTCAAGAAGCTGCAATTTCTGAGTTGGTTGTGACACCTTTTGACAGTCCCATAAGACAGTTTCATGATGAACAGCATATTTCTCATCTGTTTGATTAGACTGCCAATAATCCACATTGGTCTGACTGACAAACTGTTTGAGAATTTTTTGGCATTCAGTTGCTCACCAATTTGAAACTCTGAACCTTTCTTTGTCTTTGTATCCTCTATTTATTGAAAGATCAATGACAATGTCATCCTTGTCTGAAGACCATGAAGCAGTTTGAAAGTTGCCTGTTAAATGCTCATGTCCAATTTTCTATTACATTATTACTTTCTTTAGTGAAATAGTCATTGTAGAAACTTTGCAAAGCTGATTCTGTACCAGACAGCTACAATCTTTGAAGAGTTCTCTCTGTGAAGAATGGGGGAATCACCTCACCTCAGACGCTTCCAGGCATGTTTGCCAATGAGGATTTTAGCTGGTACGCTAACACACGGTGTCGGAGCTTTTCAGACTTGACTGTTGTTACTGGCTCTGTATGGTATGGATATGTTCTCAGTGGTGTGTTGTATGTTGCCATGCAGGCTGGTAGTTTTGGTGAGATGGTTCAGATTATTGGGGTTATCTGTAGACATCACCTATTCATAAAGTGATTTCATAAGGTGTACAGGAAGTATTTATATTGCATGGTCAGATTTTCTATGTTTGTTACAAGCAGAAACATTTTCAGCATGCTGTTACTCGTGCATTGTCTTACGTTGTCTATGCTATAATTGTGACCCAAGGTACAGAGTCCTCATTCAGTCATTGACTCTCGAGAGTAGTTCAATCAACTCAATCACTCTCCCATTCCATTTAATGAGTTAAAAGTTTCGGTTTACATGTGGACATTGGTGTATTTGCTGTGGGCGTACCTGGTTTACATGCCTCGTGTCTTTGTGTTGCACTATCCAACCCCACTTAGTTTTGAGTTAAATATACAACATGGAAATTCTATACTTCTTTCATTTAAATTTCCTTGGCCACTGATTTGATATTTGCTGTAAGAGTATAACATTATTGCGAGTTGTAAAGTACAGACACATCACTAATAACATGGATTTGCTACTTTTTTCATAACATTTCAAATCTCAGATAGTATTACCCATTATAAATAATATACATTCCCATTCTTTGCATGGATCTTACAACCAAACTTGTATGTTTTAACACAGATGCTGCTCTAAGACACTCTGTGCCTGTTTCTACAGAAGTGTATCTACCAAGTGCTTCACAACCAATCAGAGCGATTTTTGCAATGTTTTCTAACACTCCTTGATGAACCATTGATATTCAACCTTGTTAAGATGCTATAATTTTTTTCAGATTTACTTATATTCTGTTACAGATCCACTCTTCCTGTTATTATTATGTTGTGTGATCTTTGTGTGTTCTACCCAATTAACTTTCAATTAGCTTGTACAGTAGATTGCGTTTACTAATGAATTTATGGGTCATTGCAAGGGTTATTATAAGGTATAGTTTCCCTATCTCAGAGAAGATCTGTTTACTTTACACTAGGTAAACCATGTGTCAAAAAGAGCCAAAGCCTTACTAGTTCAACATGTGATTTTCCAGTTACTGGATTTGGAGTTGTGCAACAAGTTATCAGCATTCCCTGCAGAGCATCTGACTTGTTTTCCTGCTTCACCACACTAAGCAGTGTGAAATGGAGGTATAGTCAGATGACCTATGCCTTTCATGCCACAGAAATATTCGAATTCCCGTGATACAAATTGTGTCCCACTATCAAAAATTAGTCTTGGGGAATACTTCAAGACAAAGATTTATTTTTTTGGAATCCCTTTGTTGTGGCTTCTATAGTTATTGATATCATGTCATATTCACAGCTAGAAATAACTCAATATCCAATTCCAAGGCCTGAGGAGCTTTTTCAGAAAATCAGAAATGGCAAATACTTTACAAAAGGACATGCATCTTATGCATATCTCCAACTGAATTGGACGAAGTGTTTGGGATGATGATAGTCATGCGAGCTTGAAACTTATTCACTAGCATGTTCCCAATACCAACTCTAATGTCAGTCTGCTGGAATTTGACATTCCCAACAATTTATAATGATTTCTGCTATGCCAACCTGATAAATTCTAATTCATTACTGTTGCAGGCCAAGAAGCCGAAGTCGCTGTGGCTACACCTGTGCATTCTCTGTTTTAGATTCAGTGGAAGCATTTTGCGCCTCTTGTACTGAAACTATAGAGTCTCTCGCAAATAAGTCAATCACGGGTTCCCCAGTTTGAAAATCTTCATTATAAAAACCGACACCTTCCATGTCTGCACAACACCTAGGTAGGACAGTCTTAGGCGCATTGCTCTATAGAGTGACACACAATTTGGGGCTTTCCTGGTGTATTAAATTATTTTATTTCCTGTTAATTAGCTGCCATGCACTTACACGGCGATACGTTGCATTGCATGGGCAACAGCTGAAGTGTATTAAAAGTGGACAGAATACACATAGTGTAGTTGCTGCCTTCAGCATGTAGGCTGCAGCATCCAAATACATAACGAGAACATTTTCTTCTTGAATTCCCTTCTTCTCCATCAAGTTTGTGAACAATGAGATTACCAATGAAGTATCCATACCCGCCATTTGTTTTGTTGATGGATATATGTATCGTGGTTAATTTATGTCACGCTGCACACTTTTCATAGCCTCTTGGTAACAAAAATCTAAATAGTTTTTCTTTAATGTCGATTCATCAGGTATCTTTTGCCCACACAATTTTTGTAGAAATGCGTGATATTCAGGATTTTGGAGTGTGTACTATGGAATTTTCACAACAACCATAGTAGAGCACTTATCATGGAAAATTCATTTGTGGAGTCTGGAGTCTTTTGCATCTGCTTCAATAACATAAGCTTCTTATAGGTTGCACTACGTTGTTCTTTGTATGCATATCACTCGGTATATGTTGCTGAAGTTGGAACATCAAAGGGCACCTGATCTGCTTATTGAATGCTTGACATAGAACAATATCTCTGTCTATAGTGAAGGCGTCATCTATTATAACCAAAGATCTTAATTCAGATGATAGTTTTAGTGCAACAGGAGGCATCATGAGCACCAACAGTTGTGAACTCTTAAAAGTTCTATTTGGAAAACTTTACTTGGTGCACGCTTTTCCTAATTCTGAATCAGTTGATTTCGCTAGGAGCCGATAAACATGGAGACTTTTGTCTAGGGACAGCAAATCTTGGTGCCAATCATGTGAGTTGAGTGGTTGCGCTCGGCTGGCTGCGAGTTTGCAGCTTGTATCACTTTCCGGTAGCATACAGTGACGGTGTCCTGTTCACATGGTTTGGTTATTTTGTATTACCCTATGTTAATACAATTATCATTTCCAAAATGGAAAAATATATTTGCAGTTTTGTACACTGCAACATAGGGTAGTAATAAAAGCTTATATCGCCAAATTGTCCAAGATAAGGCTTTATAATCAAAATTTTCGTCAAAACTGACAATACTGCCAATTTTTTTCTTTACTTTAGGAGAGCGAAAATCATTTGAGAACCTGGGAAATACCCTTTATTCTTTAACTTGCATAGCCTTGCTACAGATTACATTTCGAGATCGTTCTCCCTGACTTGTAACCTTGAATGTCTCAGGCCTTGGTATCCAAGAAAATTATGGACAGAACGTTCTTTTTCTTACATACCAAATATCAGGTGTAAGATTGTGAGTAATTTATACACAATTTTCATCAAAATCAAAATTGATTAAATAATAAAAATGTATTTGAAGAATCTGATATAGAGTGTCTCATATGCCATACGTCAAATTTAAATACCTCATTGTTGAGATCCAACAGTGGAAAATCCAGGATAGAATGTATGACAGTCTTTTTGTTGTGCCTGTCTGCGACTCAGCATCTCCGCTATTTAGTGAGTAGCAACTTTCATTCTTGAGATCTTTATAATATTACAAATCGTATCAAAGGACCATACTCTCACCCATTTTGTGATGGTTCTCCCCATTAAGAAATGCGCTTTGGCAGTTTGCTTTACTTTTTTAACTCTCTTTCGTTAGCAATGACATTTTCATTTACTTCTTATTCATCAGCAAAACACTAATAGTAATTAAATGGCACAAACAATTTTTATACTAAATGCACACTTTGGTACTAAAGTAGTCTTAATACTGCTATACTGTGTACCTTACAGGTAATTCCTTCATACAAAGCATTTTTAACAAGAAAAATTTCTATGTCACTACTACTGATACTATGGACTATAGAAACAGTTCAACTAATTTTCAAAATATTTCAAACACTTGCAACAAGTACATCAACACTGGCATTGTGTAGGTTTTGCTTTTATATTAGAGTCATTAAGCTAACTAGGTTATATCACAAAACCTGTCAGCTGTTTCTGATTCTCCATACCAGTCCACTGCATTAATAAACACTTTTCCACCTCCAGGATTGTGAAATATAATTATAGTAGTCCTTGTGCTATTGCCAAATTCAATCCCCTGGAAGGAATGTTACATAAAAACATACAGCTACTTGTAGACTGCTGCAGCTGTATAGGAGCTTCTTAAAAGAAGTGTATAAACCTCTGACCGCTTCTTAAAGTTAAAATTCAGCTCCAGGTCAATGAAGGAAACCAGTATCCATGATGTTTGTGTAGATATCGGCGATAAACACAGGATTCAGACCAATTTATTTGCGTAGTCCTCTACACTCAGAAACACAGAGAATTAGTAAGTTAACATAGTAAGAACTGGGACACTTTTCGTAGAAATTACTTGTAGTTTGAGAAGTATATAAACTTAAGTATTGTTTATTTGTGGGCAATATTTTCGAGGACTTTTTTGTGAAGTAAGCAGTGGGTACCCAGAACTGCATAAGTGGTTTATGTGCACCAACCCACTGTTAAGATTGTGACAACATAAGATTACAAACTTCAGTAATTAATAGTTTTGAACTTGGCGAAGAATGAATCAAACAGTTTCTTGTCCAGAAGGCGAATGTAAGCTTTCGCTGTCTGCCACAAGGAAACGCTATGACGTGCAAATCCAAGGCCAGCCGAGTGCAGCCAATTCGCTCGCATAATTTGCTGTCGCTAGACACAAGTAACAGTGGGCCACTAGTATTTTGTTTGACCCTTTGCCAATTTCAAAAGCACATGAAGTCCTTTACTACACACGATAATGACTACTACAGTGTTATCCAGAGTTTTCTTATTATATCTACTTCGCTTTTGAGAACTAAAATTCCGAATATTAGCGAATCAGACAGAAACACGTCCTTAATAATACAACCCAAAACTCATTTAACCATATTTATTGCACAATAATGTGATTTTTTTTCTGTCTTCAACATTCATGGTTGGTCGGATGCGGATATGTTTCTAATGGAACAGCTTGCTGAGAGCGTGGGTAATATGAAAAAGAACAAAAAATGTAATTTTATGTGTAGCACAATGTTAAAGTACGTAATTGTGGTAAAATATGTAACGACAGAATGAAATATATGGACGCTGCGAGTATAATTCGGGACGTTTACACTTCTCACATGTGTAAGAGCAAAGGAAAAGAATATGTGAGTCCTTAAATTCTGAGTTCTAGTCATGAATGACTTCTCATATTAATTGAAATTCGTCACGTTAGGTTTTTATGTTTTCTACGATTTCTTGTCACACAGTAACCAATCAGGCATCTCTCTCTCTCTCGGGTGTTCATCATGATTTGCCCCTCACCCCTGATATGGTGGAGCCTAACTACAGGTGCTGTTCGTCCAGAATCTTCGTTTTGTTGTAACTGTTGATTTCTCGTTTGTGTTGTCGTCTCAGTTCCCTCCTCTGATCTCTTATGTCTTCTTTACTGCCAGCAGTGCTGACAGCTTTTGTCTACACAATGTGAAGGTAGGTTTCACTGCTCCCAGACGCAGATATCGTTGGGAACGCTTGAAAGGGATGGGCTGGCTATAGTGCAACCGGCGTGGCTGCCTGAATAGCTATCATCGTGACCTCAATGACTCTGCGGCGAGACACACCTTGTCGATGGCCACAGACAGCGAAGCGACAACGGCAGCCGGATGACCATTGGTGACAGCAACTGCTGGTGCGCTGCTGGGTGCCGCAGCCTCTGTAAGGCAACTTGTTGCAGCATCAGTGTGGACAGCGGTCAAAGCATTTGCACTCTTGCTGCCTGCCGCGGTGTTGTCATCTGTGCAGTGGTGAGTTTTCTGTGCCCTAGGTCCTAGGCTCTATAGAGATCATCCCACTGTCCCTTTGGACTGACGTCTCGATCACGCTTTCTGGCACACAGGAACCGTCATGTTCTGCTTTCTGGGAAGGAAATGGTGGTGACAGCATGGCTAGCCAGCATCTGCTTAGAGTTGTTTGGTCCCTTTGTTGTCCTTGCCTGTGAGCTGTGGACTTCAGGCAGAGTGGTCAGTCTTCTGTTTGTACAACTCATCATGCTGGCAAGCTACAACCGCCTTAAAACTCACAGACACTATAGCTCGAGGCATGAGCACTGCCAGAGCTCGTGTAGTTGTCTGCACATTTAACGCTTGCTTCAGGGAAGGAACAGTGACATACTACATGTCTCATCTCCTGGCAGCGAAAGCACTCTGAAGAAACACTTTTCTGGTGAAGTGGATCCACTGTGAGAGTGGTGTCAGCCGCTCTCTTCAGTTGAAACAGCTTTCTGTTGTCTACGTTATCGACAGCAATCACCAGGAGCGATGGAGACTCTTTCTACATCTGGAGGCCGTTGATGCATTCACAGTATACACTGAAAATCACAAGTCCACCAGTCCTTCTTTAGGCAAGTATGGGATTGATGAGCACTGGAACCCTCTAAAAACTGCCTCGATGAGCTTCTCTCGTACAGTGGTGTGCATATAGAGGGGCACCGACAGCGCTGACACTTCGCTCATCAGCTTTCAGAAATCTTCACATTTGGCGAGCTGTACTCCCTCAATATAGAGCCCTGCAGTCTTGACGGGGTAGCTCACAGTAGTCCACTGCTTCAGACATTGCAGGAATCCTCTGTAGTCGACTTTCACCTCTATGACGATGGGAGGTCGTCTTTGTTACAACTGCCTGGCTGTGGACACTGGGTGGGAGCTGGCTACGTCCTGATTTGGTTGCTGCCAAGTTGGCAGTTTATTTGGACTGCCCTCTTCTTGTGCTGCAGGACTTATGTTTTATTCACCATTCTACAATTGTTCTTGTGTCAGAGGATCGTGGTTGGTAAGTGCCAGAAAGTGGTTACCGATTTCCGGCTGCATCGCGTTATACTTCTTGGCAGTTGACGCAGAACTAGCAGCATGCTTTGATTTGACCATTTTCCAGTCTCCGTTTGTACCTGTGTTAGCTGTAGGTGTTGTGGGGGAGGAAGAGGAGGGGAGGGGGCAGTAAACATGAACGCCACAGACATTCATGCATGCCCCATCATGCTCGTTCCAGCTATAGCTGGAAGCCACCACTGGCCTTCTGATTGGATGGATTTTCTGCTCAAAGGCTGTGACTCCATCCTGGAATGACTTCTTTGTCTTTGATTGAGATGGAATAGCAATGCTTGTGCCTCTCTTCCCTTCCACACGGCCTCAGAGAATTTGGAATTACATGTCAATGCAGGTGGGCGGTATTCTGCTTCGATGTAATTGTAATTCTCTTCCGTATCGTCCACGTCCATTCCCTCATTCACGTGCCGTGTCGGCTCGATTGGGGAGTCAGGTGGGCCTGTTGAGGGAGCGAGCTCAACCACAAACTCGCCACACCCTTCGCTGTGCTGAGTGCCCTAAGAACAAAGGACGCGCCCGACACACTCCTGGGGTTTTGGAACGAGGAGAAGTACACTCTGGTGAATCATGTGGGACATGTGAGGCACTAACGTCGCCAAGTCCCTTCGCGTACACAGCCATAACTGTGTCTACAGTCGCAAGTACATCACAGTTCAATGCCACTGCACCTTAGGCTCTTTTGCGTATATCAAATAATGCATAAACGAGAGGGAAAATACCTGAAATTGTAAGTAGAAAAAATTCAAACTGACACTTGCATCGTGATTTGAAAACGTGGAGCAGCAGAATAGGCTTCTTTGTTGTATCTATTATCTCCTTGAAAAATAAAACTGCAATATTTGTACCTTGGCTTCGCTAAATGAGACACTGAACTTCGCAGGTTGATAGGTCCTTTAAGTAATAGTTATATTACTTCCACATTAAAGCTCTTGTTCTTTTGGCTGATTTTGGGAGCAAGACTATTCAAAGTTAATAAAAGAAAGTCTGAATTCGATCACAGCTTGCGATAGCACTAAATTCGATCAATTAGCGATATAGTGTACCAACATTCAGTAGGAAATTTGTATTTCCCCCTAGATAGAGCTGTGTCGTCCGAACAAGACATAGCCAGGGCAAAAGCACCCCAGGGGCAAACATGTGAGCTGGTGCCAGTGCCATACAGACTCGCCACTTGTGCTAGTTCCACCAGCGCCACGGGCGGTGCTGAGCATGAAGATATCGACTACGCCTCGGCCAATTGCCGGCCGAGTACAATCCGCCAATGACCGGACGACAATGGACGGAAGCCGACTCGGAAGATAGAAGAGCAGCTCTCACCCACTTGGTTATAGACCATCGTCCAGTACTGACTTAGATGGGGAACGTCATTTAGTTGAACAGACAGTTGTTGTAAATTTCATTTACTATGTACTATGATATCTGATTAACATTTCACGATCACAGGTTACTGTTAGAAGGAGATAAGCGAATGTGAAATTCTGGTATTTTAGTAACCAGAATCTAGAATGCAAACATGCAAATGTGTGTGAAATGTATTATACAGGTGCTGGATGTCAGTTTTTGGGATGGAACTCCATGACTGTTGCAGACAATACAGGGACTGTTAATGTAGTTAGTGGATCACACTTACGTTGTCGTCTGATGATGTCCCATATGTGCTCGAATGGAGACTAATCTGATGATAGAGCAGGCCAAGGAAACTTGTCGACATTCTGTAGAGCAAGTTCGGTTACAACAGCGGTATATGGGCGAGTGTTATCCCTTTGGAAAACACCTTGTGGAATACTGTTCATGAACACCGGTGCAACAAGTCGAATCACCAGACTGATATACAAGTTTGCTGTCAGAGTAGGCACGAGAGTGCTCCTGCTATCATACGAAATTGTACCGCAGACCATAACTCTAGGTGTAGATTCAGTGTATCTAGCACACAGACAGATTTGTTGCTTAACCTCCTTGTAACCAACACATGGTATCACTGGCACTAAGGCAGAACGAGCTTTCACCAGAAACCGCAATAGATTTGCATCCCGCCCTCCAGTGAGCTCTCTTTTGGCATCACTGAACGCACAAATGGCGGTGTTTTTAGGATCAGTGTAATACACCCTGCAGGGTGTCTGGCTTGGAGCTCCTTGAAGTAACCAACAAGTAACAGTACGTTGCGTCACTGTAGTACCAACTGCTGTTGAAATTGCTGCAGCAGATGCAGTACGATGCGCCAGAGTCATACATCGAACATGATGGTCTTCCCTCATGGTAGTGTTACTTGGCCAACCAGAGCCCTGTCTTCTTGCGACCATGCTTTCTCATAAACATTGCTGCCAATAATCATGTACAGTGGCTAGATTTCTGCCAAGTCTTTCTCCAGTATCGCAGAAGGAGCATCCAGCTTCCCCTGGCCCTATTACACAACATCGTTCAAACTCGGTGACGTGTTGATAATGGCGTCTTTGTCGTCTTAAAGGAATTCTTGGTTAAAATCAACTTACCATGTCCAATCTCAAAGGTAAATAACGCAAAAGACCGTTATAGCGTATATTTAAAGCAAACCTGGCTTATATCCACATAGTGGAGCTATTAGGGCCACTCTTATGCGACTAGCGCGAAATGTGAACAGACATCATCTTTCAGATGTAGAAATACACCTACTAACTTTCATTTGTGTCACAACCTCTTCTTGGTATTGCGACTTTTCTCCCTGTCTAAGTAGTTTACATGAAAAGTTAGTGTCACTCCTGGCTTGTACGTAACTGACGTCAAACAGACGTGCAGCTCAATGTAAACAAGAAATTCGATAGTCGGCAAATGAAGAACTCTAGAGACACCATTATGGATTTCGTCGTATTTCATTGTTTTCCTGTTATAACTTGCATGTTGTGAAGCTATTGTGTTTCAAGGAAACGGTGTTTTGAAGACTTGTCACAAACATGTCAGTATTGGTGTCATTTGTTATAATTAAATGTCAGTTAATGCTATATTGGCAATAAAAGCCTTCAAGAGATCCTTTATTCTACAAGGGTCTGTCAAAAATTAATGCCTCCTGCACTTCTAAATTTTTGTCAAGAATTTAAAATAAAATTACACGAATTAAAAACCTTGAAATTGAATATTAATTTATGACTTTACAGTATCATCTCCATCAATTTCCACAGTTTTGGTCCTTCTTTTAACAAGACCATGTATTTGAGTGTGGTAAAATGCACAGTCCTGCTTCTGAAACTATTGAAGCACATACATTTTCACAGCGTCCTCATCTTGAGAGTAAATTCCACAATGAGATTTTTTCCATCCAGTCTTCTGAATCTCTGCAGTTGTGTGAGGACTGGTGTGTGGTCTTACATTGTCATATGAAAGGAATACATACACTATTGTTTTTGTTGGGCATACTCGCTTAAGACTTGCTTTAAGCTGTTTGAGGTTTCTGGCGTATTGGATAGAATTTATTGTTATCTCTGGTCCAAATAATCAACCTTAATTACACCCTCTGCATCCCGGACCTCAGGTTATGCTACAGATCAGTTTGTCACCACAATTAATATTTCAGGGAGGTTGAGGGGGGAGGGCAATACCAACTCTACCCAAACGTTTACATACTGTAATTTCTTTCTGTTTCATAGTAAACTACTAAATAACATCAAAAGCTAATTGCAATATAAAATCTATAGGTATTTTATTTTTCCTCCAACGCCACATTTCCCGACAGCTTACCACAACAAATCGTAATAAAAAACGTGTTTTGGAGAGGCCTTTAATGCGGTGTATGTTAGCTTTGCTGCATGCTTAATTTTCTTGGTATTTTCATTTCTAAACTTCAGACGTTAAATGTTTTATGCGCTCAAATCGCGGCGTTTACGAGTTCGCTTGACCAAAGAGCGATGTTGCCATGACGTCACGGATCTTACGCTGTGATTGGGTGACATCAGCAACCCGAGCAACCGCCTCGGTAGTTTAAAACCGCGTTTGTCGTATTTATAATTGTGTATTACGAAAACACGCATTTTACCTGATACCGCGCACACAACCACTCAGCTGCATTTTTTGGTTCTGTTACAATTGCATGTACACTCCTGGAAATGGAAAAAAGAACACATTGACACCGGTGTGTCAGACCCACCATACTTGCTCCGGACACTGCGAGAGGGCTGTACAAGCAATGATCACACGCACGGCACAGCGGACACACCAGGAACCGCGGTGTTGGCCGTCGAATGGCGCTAGCTGCGCAGCATTTGTGCACCGCCGCCGTCAGTGTCAGCCAGTTTGCCGTGGCATACGGAGCTCCATCGCAGTCTTTAACACTGGTAGCATGCCGCGACAGCGTGGACGTGAACCGTGTGTGCAGTTGACGGACTTTGAGCGAGGGCGTATAGTGGGCATGCGGGAGGCCGGGTGGACGTACCGCCGAATTGCTCAACACGTGGGGCGTGAGGTCTCCACAGTACATCGATGTTGTCGCCAGTGGTCGGCGGAAGGTGCACGTGCCCGTCGACCTGGGATCGGAACGCAGCGACGCACGGAAGCACGCCAAGACCGTAGGATCCTACGCAGTGCTGTAGGGGACCGCACCGCCACTTCCCAGCAAATTAGGGACACTGTTGCTCCTGGGGTATCGGCGAGGACCATTCGCAACCGTCTCCATGAAGCTGGGCTACGGTCCCGCACACCGTTAGGCCGTCTCCCGCTCACGCCCCAACATCGTGCAGCCCGCCTCCAGTGGTGTCGCGACAGGCGTGAATGGAGGGACGAATGGAGACGTGTCGTCTTCAGCGATGAGAGTCGCTTCTGCCTTGGTGCCAATGATGGTCGTATGCGTGTTTGGCGCCGTGCAGGTGAGCGCCACAATCAGGACTGCATACGACCGAGGCACACAGGGCCAACACCCGGCATCATGGTGTGGGGAGCGATCTCCTACACTGGCCGTACACCACTGGTGATCGTCGAGGGGACACTGAATAGTGCACGGTACATCCAAACCATCATCGAACCCATCGTTCTACCATTCCTAGACCGGCAAGGGAACTTGCTGTTCCAACAGAACAATGCACGTCTGCATGTATCCCGTGCCACCCAACGTGCTCTAGAAGGTGTAAGTCAACTACCCTGGCCAGCAAGATCTCCGGATCTGTCCCCCATTGAGCATGTTTGGGACTGGATGAAGCGTCGTCTCACGCGGTCTGCACGTCCAGCACGAACGCTGGTCCAACTGAGGCGCCAGGTGGAAATGGCATGGCAAGCCGTTCCACAGGACTACATCCAGCATCTCTACGATCGTCTCCATGGGAGAATAGCAGCCTGCATTGCTGCGAAAGGTGGATATACACTGTACTAGTGCCGACATTGTGCATGCTCTGTTGCCTGTGTCTATGTGCCTGTGGTTCTGTCAGTGTGATCATGTGATGTATCTGACCCCAGGAATGTGTCAATAAAGTTTCCCCTTCCTGGGACAATGAATTCACGGTGTTCTTATTTCAATTTCCAGGAGTGTATACCCTTGCCTGTTTCGGTTCTTGCTTCATGTTTGCATCCTGTCTGGGCGCATCAGTTTCCTTCACTTTCATCTTAATCGAATGTTCCAAAATTTCACCTGATAAATTGCATACTGAATTCATATGGTGTTGTTTGCGAGCTCGTGGTAACCTGCTGTTATTCGCAAGAAAGCAAAACTCGTTAAACTCAGAAAAAGAAACTTGCCAATGATGCACGTTATCTGCAGTAAGCAAGCAAGGAAAGTAAACTAACTGGACATATTTCACGCACGGGTTATATTTCGCGGTCTTTTTCTTAAAATCGTTCGTGAAATTCCCACTAGGCGGTGATACATATGTTACCGTACTGCAGTGCGCTCTGGCGGGACATTTGCAGACATTCCAACGGTAGAACAATAGTACTAAAGGTCGATTGATGACACCTCAGAGCTTAATAGAGATATACAGAAACAAGGATTCGACACCAACTCTGTTCATTCCCTTTTTATGTAAAGAGTGGAACGTGAAAATTGTGTGCACGTTGGTAGGACACCATTATGCTGAAACACCAGAGCCTTTGGGACGCTCATAAGAGCTCCCAAACGGCTGCTACATAAAGCTAAGCAGCATTTGAAGGCGCAGCCATAAGGCTAGCTACTACCTGTTCGAAAAACATCGCTTGGTATCACATAACTAACAGAAGATCATAACGAGTAATGAAGAACCATCTGCACAGAACTGCTTGCACATTACGAGGCTGATCATGATAATTTTTTGTCGAACATCGACACAGGCGATGAAACATGCTCTTATCACTTCGAACCAGAAGCAAAACAGCACTCCATAGAAAGGCACCACAACACCTCTCCTGCAAAGAAAACGTTCAAGGCTGCAGCCTCAGGTGGAGAAGTCATGGCGGCCATCTTCTGGGATCCTGAAGGGATTATTCTGTTTGATGGCCCCCCCTCATGCTCCACTCTGAAATGTATTGTGGCACCCATAGGAAACTGAAGAAACGACTTCAACATGTTCATCATCACAAAACTGCAGACGAACTTGTGCTTTTCCATTACAACCCAAGGCCTCACACAAATCTGCACACCTGAGAGGAGTTCACAAAACTTCATTGGCGTGTTGCAGCCCAGATCTCTCACCTTCCGATTTCAACGGGGAGATTCTTGATGCGGCAAGACTTTGGCTCTGATGTCAACCCCAGTAGAGTGATACCATGCAGGTACACAGCCCCTCCCAGTAAGGTGACGTAAGGCTGTCACATTGAACAGAGATTTTGTTGAGAAATAGGACTTTGTAGCTGAAAGAATAGGGAATAATATAGTGTATTGGAATACTGAATAATGCCAACCTGCTTTCAGAAGAAAATGTGTTTCTTTACTCATTGAGCGCCCCTCATATTAGCTGTAAAAATGAGAAAGTAATGTACTTTTCTCCCCACGAAGTTATACTCATACGTCCACAAACACTGGAGTGCACTATTTCAAGTAAACGTTTTGTTTTCTTACTTGATTCTTTTCAAGAAGGTTTTTGGGACTTTTTTTCTTTTATGCGAGAAATAAACTGATCCAAATTGTATGATCATTATCATACAATCCACTCCAGTAACCATATATTCTTTTATTAAAATAATACTTCCACAATTTAAGTGTCTTCATTGTCATACAGCATAATTGTTGTCCATTTCTACATAATCTGTATGATTGTGAATTTAATTTAATAGACATATACAGGTGCTATTGTTGTTCCAGAGACAACTATATCTTTCTTATTTTCTACATCACTCTGTAAATCACCCAACAATAGGCATAATCCACTTCTCGTTATTTGAGTAACAGTTAGTAACCTTCTCCAATGTGTGGAACACATGCACATGCCGCGTCATTAATCGGTACTGGTCTATTCTTGACATAACTAGTGATTTTAAGATGAATATTGTTCTCATTGGTAGCCTCAGGCTACTCTTCTCTGATACTGTAACTTTTTAAAAAATGGAGTTGAGTCGAAATTGCTTACCAAATCTTCTCTATTCATCTTGTGTTGTACACAACCAGAATCTACCTTCCTGTGGTTACCATCACATAAATATACAGTAACAGACAATAGTGTATTTTCGTTTTCTGTTTTCACAGTATTTGAGGATTTATTTGGTTTCTTCTTAGTTCTACTTTCATTCATCTTGTGACTAATTTTTTAATGTCTATAGCATTTCACAGATGTAAAAGTTCATTGTACATGAATATAGTTGGAGTTTAGGTGTTTACTGTTCTGCTAACTGCCAGTGACGAAACTGTAGTTCCATTTGTCACCATATCTCACTTTTCATTGCTTCTTGATTTAATTGCTGACTAACTAAATCACTAACAATATTGACATCCAGATTCTAAACTGCCATGCTGAAGATTTTAAAATCTGATGGATGTCCACTTAACATGATCGCTGCTACGAGATCACTATCTATCTTCTTACCAATGTTTCGAGTTTGTTGTTAAGTGACAAGATTTTCGACAAATACATTTCAATATTTTTCTCAGAAGTCAATCATACATTCATCAAGCATCATAGCAGCATAATATAACTAGATAAACTCTTACATTCGAATGTTAGTGACAATCTCTGCTTTTGTACTATTCCTTGTTAGCGGTAGGATAAAGTTCAAATCTCCCAACATCGTGGATTGCATACCTTCAGGGGAAATCATACATTCAGAGGCAAACTTGAGTGTTTTATGACCATCTCCCATTAATGTATTGTAATGTTAATTGATTTATGACCCCCCTGGGGATAATCCATCATTCTGAGAACCTCCTCTCACCTCTCCCTTCCTCCACCTCTCCAGAAAATCTCCAACTCTCCCCCTCCCCCCTCGCCAATACAAACAAACTTTTAATATCAAATTAACTGTCTAATTAGTTAAACTGATCAATTAATTACCCTCTCCCTTTCCTGGGAAATCCCCCAGCCCTCCTTTTCCTTCCCCCACTTCCCCTCCCCTCCCCTACCTGGAAATTGTCAATAAAAAGACTTGGTCTGTGCTGGAGAGGAAGGATTTCACGATAGGAAGTTCAACTACATTGCAGAGGGTATAATAATGCTCAGATACAGCAACTACATGGCCTAACTACATAATTAAACCATTGCAGATTGGAGGTGTTGTCCTGTTGAAAGATGTTTGTTTGTGTGTGTGTGTGTGTGTGTGTGTGTGTGTGTGTGTGTGTGCGCTCACCTTGATGAGAGATTCAACCCCTGTAAATTGAAATTTATAAATAAACAATATATGATTATACCCTCTGTAATGTAGTTGAATTTCCTGTCATGGAATCCTTCCAGTCTAGCGCAGACCAAATCTTTTTCTCGCCAATTTCCAGGTAGGGGCGGGGGGAGAGGAAGTGGGGGAGAGTGCGGTGGCCCGGTGTAATGTTAAGCTCTCTCTATACAGCTTAAGCGTTTTCGTGGACTTACTTGTTGAAGTTCTGCTTTCTTGCAGCGCTGATGTCTTCTGCTAGCAGCGAAAGCTTCTCCGAAAATTTCATTGCTAGGAAGGGGAAATTTTCACTCTCTCGCTCTCTCTCTTCTTATTTAAAAAATACGCTACTCTTGGAATATCATTCATTGCACCAGAACATATTTATTTCCACTTTGTACAAAAAAACAACTAAACTTTATGACATAAGCCCACACATTACTGGGCACCCAGAATCAGCTAATTACACATTTTTGAACACAATTAATACATAAGATTTTATCGTGGCTGACTATCCACATCCAGTCCACGAACTCTCAACAGCAGTTCAATGTCTAATAAACAGTCACTATTTCGAGTCTCTCCATTTGTTTTTTAACAATACAATGCTACATTACTCTTTGCAGCCGGAGCTTCCGGGCCATATTTGCTTATTCTTGGCAGGTCGCGCTGAACACTTGCCAGCGCTGACAAATTATCTCCCTTCCAGTTTCGCCTGCACAAACAATAA
The DNA here is from genome assembly GCF_023864275.1 of Schistocerca cancellata. Lineage (NCBI taxonomy): Eukaryota > Metazoa > Arthropoda > Insecta > Orthoptera > Acrididae > Schistocerca > Schistocerca cancellata. Next base: position 327,004,318 of record NC_064633.1, read on the forward strand.
ATGGGTGCAGTATCCCATGCTCATCCTTACACCCTGCTTTAAAATAACCCGTGTTCGAAACTGCTGGAACCCAAGTGTCTCCAGACTTTTGTAAAATTCTGGGGGCACTACATATCCCTCCCCTTAGCTCGAACACTCGTTATTTTGCACTCAAAATATATTTTAATATTTTTTTTTCTTAACACTTATCTTGTTGCCTTGTACTACATAAAAACATTAGGTACAAAAACGCTCTTCCATCTCCGGTATTTCTTCAAGCTGTTGATACTACCTTTCATGGACATAGTAGTACGATAAACTAATAGTACAACAAGTATTAGCTATTTCCAATAGATTTATCTACTCTTGCTTCCAGGATTGAGCCAAAATAAATCCCTCCCCTTAGCCAGTTTCAAAGTTCAGGCGTTATTCTGAGTAGAGTCTTCACTTTTTTTTAAGAAGCTTTTGCGATGATAACCACCGGTTTTCCGGGTCTGTAAAAAAATTAGTTGTACTGGGGGTTTTCTCTTTTTTCTATCTCCTCGCGCAGGACTTGTCTTTTCTATTTAAAAAAAATTAGAATTCAAATTTACCAGGAGAAACTTTTCACTACAACCTCAGGTCACTATACCACCCTTTCCCTTTGGGTTCCAATGTACATAAGGATTGATACTATGAAAACATCTTCTTCCTCATCCTTGGTTAGGTACGCCCCTTCCATTTATACTAAACTATGGTACAGGTCAATCCCCTTTTTGGTGCCCCTGCCTGCACAGTATAGGTCAGCCTCCTCTGGGTCTGCCTACCTGCCTCTCTTTCTCTCTTTTCATCTATATCAGATGCGCCATCCATATCTTCTCTAACAATGATTCATAGTCTTGCCTCTTTCGTACTCCTCTGCACACTATTTTATTTAAAATTTGCTGGTAAACTTTCTATCCACCTCTCCTTTCCTCCTCCTGAGTCCTTCAGCCTACCTGCTTAACTTCTTCGTTTGTTCATTGCTTATAGCTCACTTATATAGCCTTAATAACTAAATATGTTTCGTCCATAGTTGTAACTTTATTTCTATTCTTCAGGCTATTTGGTCTGCACAATCCTATTATTCATCAGAAACTTATTTGACTCAATACCTCTGGTTTAATATCTATTTCTTTTTATATCCATTCATATTACTTCGTACTACTATAGCTATGAACACAGGTGGGTATACACTTCGTCCCCCCTTGTTCCTTTAGCTTAAGCGTACTACACCGTTTCACTTGAGATGTGCAATCATTACCTAGCACTTGTGCTCGAGCTCTTCCTGAGCACTACTTCCCCCCTTATCTGTGATGGTTGTTCCATCTCCCTGTGTATTACTTGTCTGCGTCTTTGTATTTAATTGTTTGAGTGTGCAAGTGTGATCGTGCATCCTGATTCTTTGGCCCACTAAGGTTCTTAGTTGAAGATTTATAGAAAACACGGAAAAGAGAAGGACTTCAGCGATAGAAGTATATGAATGTGGACAGAGGGAAAGATAGATAGGTACTCTTAAGAGAAGTAAGAAAGGAAATAAAAGAATTGGTTGCTAAGACCGAAGAAAGAAATAAGACAGCCTGAAAGACAGGAAACCCTTCCCACCCCCCCTTCCCTAGGATCCCCACATCGCTGGTACTTAAGTGAGAAGCAGGAGGAGGTATGACATTCGGCATCTCTTGCAGAATGGACATACTCACCATCACCTTTGATGTCCCCCAAGAAAAGATCTTAGCAACTCCTATGGAACAGCAAAAGATTAAGAACCAGCCACACTTGTTTGCGAGGGTTGTATGAAGGGCGTGGTGTGTAGGTCGTGTCTGAGCCTATGCTACCCACCCCTTTCAAAATTAGATATAAACCCTCCCCAATCACATCACACTTTACAAAAAATATAAAACATTCTATAAAAATAGAAATTATATACACTATAATCAAATATTTATTCAGTTAGTCATTTCACTCTGTATTTCATACACATGTTCAGTTTATGTGCTCTAGATATCATTCTTCCTAAACAGTACCATCATATTATATCTCCTGTTAGAATGTTACCCTGTTAGTGTTATCTCATGCTTAGAGGTTACTGTTTATTATGACTCCTTAAATTATTCATAATCGTGTAGTCATAATTGGTCTCTTTTAATACTAATATGATAGGGTAGCTTAAGGGCTATAAATAGATAACAGGATAGTCGAAGATTTGAAGGGAGTTCGGTGTAGGAAAAATAATGTGGAAGTAACACTGAACCCTACTCGGGAACTGGCGGACGTCACTCCGCCCCTTGACACAGAACGTCAACGTCCCTGGGGGGTTTTGTACCTATCGTTTTATATCCTTAACATTATACATTCCCTTTTCCTCTCTCATCACAGGATCTACCAAAATAGGGTTTTTTGGTGTACTATTGATTGAATGTGATAAGGTCCTACGTACTTCAGAAAAAAAATGTGCGTTTCTTTTTTCAGTGCTGAACTTTGAAGGTGTTGTTTTACTAATACTAAGTCATCTACGTGGTATTCTGGGTCAGTTGCGGTTGCATTGTATTTATCATCCTCCCAACTTTTAGGTATGGCTTGGTTAAACCGTTTTAAGAAATTGGTGGGGTGTACCTCCCCGTCTGGTTTCAGTTTAGGAAACTGTCTCGACAAGCCTGAATTTGATCCCAATTGCAAATCAGTTATCATGTCCTTATTTAATATAATATTTTGGGAAACTGTGCCTTTCTCTAGTTTCTCCTGCATAAGCTTGAATTCTTTCCTCAAAGTTTCTAAGTCTTTCTTGGTTTTATTTAAATCGGAAATTACTATAGGCAAAGAGATATCAACACTTAGTTTCTCTTCAACCTTTCGTCCTATTAATTCTTCTACTTGTTCTTCACAGCCATTCAAATTTATGAGCTCTGCAGTCATTAACTTATCTTTGAAGTTCTGTTCTACAGTTTCCACCCATGATTTGATCCCTGAAATTTGCGCCTGTACTAGGGGGAGCAACTTGTCTTGTTTCTGGCCATTGGTTTTTAACATAGTTAATTCTCGTCCGACCACATCAAATGCAACATGATATACATTTATCAAAGAGTCGTATTTTTCGTTAAATTGTGTTTCCAAATTACTACATTTACAGTCTACATCATATTCTAATTTTTGAACTAACCCTTTTAGATGAGCTTCATTTCTTTGTTCTAAATCCTTAAATAAAATATTTGTCTCTTCACTCAGAGAGTCGGACAATTCTTTTTTCAATTCTTTTTTCCATTCTTGTATCTGATTACTTAGGATATTAACAATACAATGCTACATTACTCTTTGCGGCCGGAGCTTCCGGGCCGTATTTGCTTGTTCTTGGCAGGCCATGCTGAACACTTGCCAGCGCCGACGAATTATCTCCATCAAGTTTCGCCTGCACAAACAATAAATGGGTGCAGTATCCCATGCTCATCCTTACGCCCTGCTTTAAAATAACGCGTGTTCGAAACTGCTGGAACACAAGTGTCTCCAGACTTTCATAGAATTCTGGGGCACTGCATAAAAGATGTTTGTGTGTGTGTGTGTGTGTGCTCACCTTGATGAGTGATTCAACCACTGTAAATTGAAATTTATAAATAAACAATATATGATTATACCCTCTGTAATGTAGTTGAATTTCCTGTCATGGAATCCTTCCAGTCTAGCGCAGACCAAATCTTTTTCTCGCCAATTTCCAGGTGGTGAGGGGGGAGAAGAAGTGGGGGAGAAAGTGGGGGAGGGGAGGGCTGAGGGATTTCCCAGGGGAGCGAGGGGGAGTTATATGACCAGTTTAATGAATTAGTCAATTAATTTTATATCAAAAGTGTGCTTGAATTGGCGAGGGGGAGGGGGAGAGTTGAGGATTTCCCACAGTACCAGAGGGGTTGGGGTGGTGGGGATGTTTCTAGAAGGAGAGATTATTCCCATGGGGTAATAAATGAACTCCCAAGGGGGTCATAAATCACTTATCATAAGAATAGGTTAATGGATGGAGTCATAAACCAATCACGTTTGCCCCTGATTGTATGCTTGCCCCAGTATGTATGCAACTCGCAATGTGTTGTGACACGCACTTTGCCGTACTACTATTGGGCTACAATGATTCAAATACATGTGTAAAGTTACAATAAATATATATTTGATAAGGCTTTCATTATATTCTTTGAATTACATTTCAGTATGGAATTTCCAGTTTTTTGATAAAGCTTTCATTATATTATTTGAATTACATTTCAGTAGGGAATTTTCAGTTGCTGTAGTTAGCTATGGCTATCAGTTTTTCAAAATTAAATAGTGCTTTTCCACCAAAATCCATTTTAGATACATTCAGTTAGATAGCAAACAAAGCTTGAATTAAAGAAAAGACTACTACACCATCACAATATACTATATGCTATGGGCAAACCAACTGGGTATTTTGATGTCTGAGTAAATGGTACTTTATGGATGTGAAATTTTTACTAATCTCTTCGTGGCCTTACTAATTACTGCATACAGACTAATGATTGGTCCACGTGCAATTCTATATCTACACAAATATCTATGCACATCATTTCTGGACAGACATATTGTACTGTGTGAACAGGAGATTTTGTGCAGATATGAGATGCATGTATACCTGTAAGTTGGATCTGGAGCTTTTGTGAAATATTGCTGAAATCTCTGGTTTCAAATGACATCTCCACAGGCAAATCTGAATACTTGGACAGGAGATCGTCAGCAATTTGGTTCACTGAATGTGTTTTAATCAGTTGCTTGTTCAGTGTACTGTTTTTCGTCTTTGTGTACACATCGAATTCTAAAATAGTTACTATACATCAAAGAATTATATAGTTAATTGCTGAATTTACTGAAATATTTAGGTCTCACAAATGTCTGTGGAAGGTTAAGACCAACGAATGCAGTGATCAAGACAAGAAGACAGCTGATTATAATTCAACTGACCACACAGCAAATACATACATTACAGTTTTAATAAAAAAAAGGTCATTGTGAACTTGACAATATTGTTCAATTCTGCCTGATATCTATTTAGAAATCTCTCTCATTTCATTGGTCAGCATTAGCAATTGCTAACATACTTTCATTTAGTATTGTCCTATATCATAATCTTTCATTGCAATGTAGCTAAAATAAAAAAGTATTTATTCGTAGAAGAGTGCAATTAGAATATTGTGTTACGTTGATAATGGTACACAATGTAGCAGTAGAGCCAAAGGGACTGTTACACTTGTGTCCCAATACATTTACTCCCTAACCGAGTATGTGCTTCACAACAAAACTGAGTTAAAGGTAAACTACACAATTCACCACCAGAACATTAAAAGTAAAACTTTCCACATAGACTATGAATCCTTTTCTAAAGTTCAGAATGAAGTTTGTTATTCCAATGCAAAAGTTTATAATAGGTTGCTGGTAGCCTTCAGGCAGAGAGCTGAAAATCATTTGCCTGCCTTATAATTTATTATTATATAAGGAGTTCAACATATGTCTAACAATGTAAAAATATTATTTGTAACTTTTCACAACTGATATCTTACATAATTGAGATACTTCATTCAGCTTCATGAAATCCTTCTTCAGGACATTGTTTATGGCTTTGCATGTGTCCTGATCATTGCTTGTTTGGACATAAGTATCGAAAATTCTAAATCCCTTTTGCTTCTTCTTGTTGCCAGGAATTGCAGTGTCGCTATCATCCATTCTTGTGAAAATACACTTATTATAATAGTACTTTGGTGCATTGTATGAGTAGTTAGGAGTGTCAATAGGCATTTATGTCTTCATGTCTATTTGCAAAGAATTTCGTCAGTCGTTGGTTTGGTGGCGTAATCCACAAAATTAATTAATATATGAAAACTGCCATCGCTTAAGGAGCCACTGTCTCAACTACTTAGGTTGTTCTTTCTGCCTCTCACGCTTTGTAAGCATTTTGTAAGACAAGTTGCGAACGCAGACCATACTAGAATTTCCTGGATTACAAGTTGGTGTCCTCTGCAAGATGATAGCCGCTTGCAGTTGAAATTTCCTTCCTAGATTGACAGATGTGGGCCTCCAGCAAACTGAAACTGTGTCGTCTGAACGTGGCAATTTAAGGCCAAATGACGCTAGCTGTCATGTCATGTCACATTATGTCCCATCAAAACATTCTGCAATGCATTTCAAATGGCGGCATCCACACTGGCCATACCATCACGTCACATCATGTCATGACACTGCCAATGTTTCTCAGGAGGAAAGTTTTGATAGCTATTGTCATTCATCCATTGTTGATCACATGGCCCCCAGGCTCATTTCCTTCTAATACATGACCATGCATATATCACTATGTTTCGTTTCATCGTGATTTTTGTGGTTGATATCAGTTGTTTGTTATTTTTGTTGTTTGTTATTAATTGTTTCGTTTCTTTATTTCTTTTGTTAAAATTTATAATTTTATAATAAATCACGAAAGATTAATCGAAGCAGTGAGGCAGCAGCGTGAATTCTACAACATGAGGATACTAAATTTCTTACCATCTACTACATACTGGCAATGTACTGTACTGGTACTGTATTTAATGTTTTACAATGAAATGGGTTGCAGTGTGGCTGCAACTTGAAGTCAAAAAAGTACCATGTGTAGATTCATATTGATTAGTGAGCGAAATTTATTTGTGTATTGTCAGGCAATTGCAATGTTCCATAAAGAAATAGACTGAAATCTTCAGATACTACGACAGGTGCAAAATACTTTTTTTGTGAAGTCTAGACCAAGTAATGTAGTAGAGTTGTTTCTTTAAATATATGTTTGTGGTAGGCTAATTTATTGTTAAGTAGGTCTCTGTATAGTGTGTGAAACAGTTTTGCCAGCATCAGTGGCCAATAGCTACGATGATTCACTAGCTAACCCCACCAAAAATAAGGCACTTGAACAATTAAAATGCAAATACAAGATGTAAAGAAAACCTTTAAATCTTGAAGGGAAAGTTACTGAATATATGAGCACCATACAAAAGTTTACATTGTACTGGCACTAAACTTAACCTTAAACAAACCAGTTTTTATGGGAGGGATGGCAGCCCTTAACATTTTGCAATTTGAACGTTTCAAATGAAAAACTGGTGCTTTGACTTCCTAAAATTCTTATAAAATGCAGGTTTCTTTTCCTCGAGCTGCTTGTAGAGTGTGTGAAAGTCCCCTTCTGTACCATGTAACCATATTTTTTGTATCCTCACTTCTTTGCGTTGTTTTGCATTTCTGTCTCCCTTCTCTAGTACAAAAGCTATCGCTGCGAGCAGGAAACCATTTGCAGCAGCTCAGCTGTGTCAAGTAGTACCACAGGGTTGATGAACTCTGCCAGGAGGTTCAATCTTTCACCATATAGGATCTTTGCCAATGAAGCTTGAAAGTCCTCTCTGAAAGCACTGTGAGCACCAAAGAGCACCCATGGAAAGACCTTGACTATTGTCTGCCATGGCACATCGGTGACACCCAAGTGTGTGATGCCACCACTCCATGAACCCACTGCTCTGCGGGTGGTGAGAAATCGTTCTACTCCAAAGAGGCTGCACAATTCTTTGAAGAGTACCAGCAGTACCTGGTCCATTGGTATGACAGCAGTACAACCAAACCACAAGATCCATACATGAACAAAGGCATTAGCCGTCATCTCAGCCATCATGTTCCATGTAGGTACTGCGTCAACCCACTGTGTGATGGAATCGATGGCTTACAAACTATACTTTTATCCACCAAAATCAGGCAGTGGACTGACCTAATCCAAGTGTATGTGCTGCAACCTTTCTGCTGGAACATCTTAATGGCTGAGCTCTGGGATAGCATATCTGCCTGTTTTAAACTGTCAGTATGCAAGTCAGATGCGAATCCATATCACAGAGTCATGCTTCAAATCTGGCCAAATGAAGCTGTCTGTTACAAGTTCTGTAGTAGAGCAGATACCTGGGTGTGTCAGGTTGTGAAGATTATCAAACACATGTCTTCTCATTTGTGATGGAACCAACAGTCTAACATTCCCTCATGATTCATCACAACAATCTTGTCTATCTGATCTGGGGAGGCAACATTGCTCAAACCAAGGGCTGACTGATGTGTTTTGCAAAAGATCTTTGATGTGTGTATCCATTTCCTGTACTGATGCAAGTTCATTATAGTTAACGGACACAGACAGAGTATTGATTCTCGAGAAGAAACCTGTCGGCCCCTTTAATATGTTCCACATGAGTTGTAAATTGACTTACATAATGCAAATGCCAAAAACGTCATGGTGGAAGTTCTTCCTGGGTTTCTGTACAGCGATTGCTAGTAGTCTGTGATTCACAAAAATAGTGAAGAGCCTACCACCCACTTCTGTTTTGAAATGATGTAGTGCTCCAAACACCGCTACTAGTTCTCTAGCAAATGCAGATCATTTGCACTGTACACTGTACGTTTTTGTGAAAACAATCGTTAAGTATTGTTGGACCCCATCGACTAGTTGTTGGAACACTAGCCTGATAGCCATATCACTCTCATCAGTAATGATAGATAAGGAGTGTCATTTACAGGCTGTACTAGAGTCATAGCCTGCTGGAAAGACGCTTTGATGTTATAAAAGTCCCTGAGAATTTCCGTAGTCCACATCAACGTTTGCCTACCATGTTTGTTGCTGCCTTACAGTGTGTCCGTGAGAGCAGCCAGAGTGGCCACAGGCTGTGGTAGGTGTTGCCCATAAAAGCTGATAGTTCGCAAAAATCGTTTCAATTCTATGTTTTTTTTGTGGTGAGTCACACCCCAGAGGGATTAATCATATGTCCTAAAAGCGTGACTTCCTCCAGGTGTAGTTGGTACTTGTCTGTAGATCTAAAATACGCCATGACCATCAAGGGTGTCGAACACAGAGCGGAGGGGTACTTCATCGTCTGCCAGAGATGGCGAAAAACTCAAAATGGCATCGAGGTATGACAACAAAAAGAAAACTGTCTTAAAATTGGATCGATAAAACGTTGCCACATCTGTGTGGCGTTTTGTAGAGCATAAGGCGTGAGAAGGAACTTATACTACCCAAATAGTGTATTAACAGCTGTCTTTGTCACGTCTTCCAGAGCGATGGGTATGGAAGACATGCCTTTTTGCAGTCGAGTACATTGAAGACAGATGCCCCTCCCAAGACGTGAGAAAAATCCAGATGTTTGGAATAGGGTATCTCTCTGGTACCGTTCATGCAATTAGCGAAAGATAATCCTCACTCATTCTATGAGACCCATAATTCTTTGCGATCAAATGTCCAATAGTCTCACAATCTCATTGTTGAGTACCTTGCCTGTAATATCTTTTGCTATATGCAGTTTGTCAGGCGCCAAACGCCGAGCCTTATAATGAACTTGTGGCCCAGGTGTCATAATGGTACAGTGCACTGTGTCATCATTCACACCATACCTGGCTGACCGTATGCGCTGCTCGGTAGTGTCACTCATCACTTATGTGGAGGTGGAACGCACACTTAAACTATCATGCACTGGACTAACCTTGGCCTCCTGTTTTGTGTCAGGTACGCATGCAGGCAGTGACGTCTTCTTGCATAGACACCGAACAGACTATTGCAGCAGCTGTAGCAGTGGCTGTTATTCTAGATTTTGCTGATGTTGTTATGACTGTTTTTGTAAGAGGGCGATGTTGTCACGAGCATTGCTCAAGTCCTTTCGTAATGCAAGCAGTTTTTCAGTTCTGTACTCGTTGTACAAAAATTCAGATGTTCCTGTCTCGTAATCTCGGATTTCTTCACCATGCTGCAGAGATCGTCTGCTAAAGCTTGCTCAAGTTCCATATCCTCATTGGAAGATTGTGCTGACAGAGAGGTAAATGAGCTGGAGGTGACCTGGAATAGCTGTAAACTGTCTTCCCACTACACGTCTGGCAGAGTACTCTCACTACCAAATCAGCTGCAAGTGAGCACTTGTGCAACTACTTTCTGAAGCAGGCATGATGCCGTCACATTTGAGACTGTGCTGACGCCACAGTATGCAAAGCACTAGAGTCAACTGATGGTGGGGCAGATATAGGCTACAAGTAAAAAAAAGAAAGGAAGTTTAGGGTTTAACGTCCTGTCGACGTCAAGGTCATTACAGTTGGAGCACAAGCTGGGATTGTTTCAAAGATGTCAAGGAAATCGACCACACCCTTTCAGAGGAACCATCCTAGAATTAGCCAGTAGAGGTATAAGAAAAGCATGGAAAACACAAACCAGTAAAGCCAGATGTGGGTTTGAACCACTAATCTCCAAATGTGAGTCTAGTGTAGATGGAGGTCAATGGACCCTCTTCATGTAACACTGGGAGAGCTCAGGCTCCTTGGTCGGTGAAGCCTATGCGGAGCTGTTGTGGCTTCTTACTGCCTGCAGGTAGCAAGAGTTGAGCTTTGTGGGAGGCATCTACAGTCCTTTGCGTTGCTGGGGAATTCCGTGTAACCTGTCGCCCAAAAATAACATATTATTCGTAGCACAGAGGATTTTCGCGATTAACGCAGTCTGAATGAGTGGTGGAAGCATCCAAATGGCCCACAACGTGCTGTCTTGCATAATACCCAGCGATATAGGTTCTTGAAGTAGGATCCAAAGTTGCGAGGGTGTGTTGTAACCAATTCTGTCTTCAAATATGACTTGTTGAAGTTGCTGTTCTTCTGTCTTTGTCAGATGCTGATGTGGGGGTGCCTGTAGAATGTCGCTGATGATGTGGCATGGCTGCAGAGGTTGCACAGCAAGTTTATAAATTCCTTTGTATCATCCACAATACCATAACACTGCAAAATGGTTTAACCATCCGAAATCTCTCAGTAATGTAACTGAAAAGTAGCCAGTTAAGATAATCATAGGGCTCAGATGAAACATCATCTCACCAAATCCCAGTCTATGTGGCTGACAAGCACTCGTTGCACCATCATGAAAGGAAACCTGGGTATGTGACACAGGCTTCAATCAGTTGCACAGAGCTTTGAGGATGAACGGTTTCATCTGGAACAACACCAGCATAGGAGAGCCGAGTGGTAAACTATGCAACTGTCATACACTTTAAAGTATGTAGTTGGAGTAATACTCCGATGGCCTATAGTACCAACATCAACGAATTAGCATCCACTGGGCGAGACTAACTGACACACATTTTGTTCCCGCTCACGGCCTTCGTTGGCGCCATTGTCTGTGCACTGCATCATTTTTTAGTTACATCTGATTATGGGTAATAGGCAGGAAACTGTTCGGTGGAGCAAAGTCGTTCCACTATTCTGCATGAGGTGTTGTAAAAACCGATGTTCGTATAATGTATCCATTGCTGAATGAACAGTTGAGTGTCGCACAAATCCAAAATGGACGGGCGAACTACAGTGTGGAAACAGGGTTATCACTGTAAGTAATCCACAGCAGGAGCCATGCAGAACGAAGCACTAACTGGATATACACTGTGAATAGTGTTTTATTGTTATTAAATGAAACAACACACATGAGCATCTACGTATAAGGCCGCCAAAAAGTGGATTGCTTAAACACTAAAGATATTACAAACATCACTGCTCTCATCGTCTTTATCGATACTGTTTCGTCGTTCATTCGCATCCTTCTAGAGTGACGTCCACACGCACTCGACGGAAAAAATATCCCAGTGGCCAGGGAACACATTTAATCTTCCACGAAAAGTAAGAGCAATGATGAAATAAAGTTTAAGAAGAAACAAAACCACAAAATCCACGGCTGTAACATGATTGAGCGCTGAGAAAACAGGTTAACTTACGATAGCACACAACGGCATCGTAAAAAAAATTTTCCCGACTAATCTTGACGTGACGTGACAGTTCGTTGAAGGCCTATGAGAATACCGTCACTTGAAATGCTTTGTGGAATATTTTCACATGATGAGATGCTTTAGCCAGTGTGAAGTGGCCTTAAAACTTTCTTGTGGAGAAACCTTGGCGGTGACATTACCATTTATTGCCATAGCTACATCGTTCGCCAATCAAGAATGGATAGACTGCGTCAACCAAAGAAGACAAAGTAAATATTCCTGAGTTCCAATCAAGAACAACTGCCAAGATGCGAAACATGGAATTAGATATCCTCAGTGTCGCAAAGCAGATTAAATCACTTAATAAAGGCAAGCCTTCTGGACCAGATTATATATCAGTCAGGTTCCTCTCAGAATCTGCTGTTACAATAGCTCCATATTTAGCAATTATATACAAGCGCTCGCTCACAGGAAGATCTGTACCCAAAGACTGGAAAATTGCTCGAATCACACCATACCCAAGAAGGGAAGTAGGAGTAATCCGTTGAATTACAGACCCATACCACTGACGTCGATTTGCAGTAGGGTTTTGGAACATATTCTGTATTCGAACATTATAAAGTAACTCGAAGAAAACGATTTATTGACACATAGTCATATCATTCTTGCGAAACACAACTAGCTCTTTATACTTATGAAGTAATGAATGCTATCGACAGGCGATGTCAAATTGATCCCATATTTTTGGATTTCCACAAGGCTGTCGACACCGTTCCTTACAAGCATCTTCTATCCAAAATGGAATATCGCCTCAGTTGTGCGACTGGATTCGTGTTTTGCTACCAGAAAGGTCACAGTTCGTAGTAATAGACGGAAAGTCATCGAGCAAAACAGAAGTACTATCCGGCGTTCGCCAAGGAATTGTTATAGGCCCTCTATTGTTCCTGATCTATATTAGCGATATAGGAGACAATCTTAGTAGTTATCTTAGATTGTTTGCAGATGATGCTGTCATTTACCGCCTTGTAAAGTCATCAGATGACCAAAAGGAATTGCAAAATGATTTAGATAAGATATCTGTATGGTGCGAAAAGTGGTAATTGGTTCTGAATAAAGAAAAGTATGAAGTTATTACGTGAATACTAAAAGAAAGCCACTAAATTTCGATTATGCGATAAGTCACACAAATCTGAAGGCTGTAAATTCAACTAAATACGTAGGGATTACAATTACAAATAACCTAAATTTGAACGATCACATAGATAATATTGTGGGTAGAGCAAACCAAAGACTGCGATTCATTGGCAGAACACTTAGAAGGTGCAACAGGTCTACTAAAGAGACGTCTTACACTACGCTTGTCTGCCCTGTGCTGGAGTATTTATGTGTGGTGTGGGATCCGCATCAGGTAGGACTGACAAATGACATCGAAAAACTAAAAAGAAGGGCAGCTTGTTTTGTATTATCGCGAAATAGGGTAGATAGTGCCACAGACATGATATGTGAATTGGAGTGGCAATCATTAAAACAAAGGCATTTTTCGTTGTGTCAGGATCTTCTCATGAAATTTCAATCACCAGTTTTCTCCTCCAATTGCGAAAACGTTCTGTTGGCACCCACCTACATAGGGGGAAATGATCATCAAGATAAAATAAGAGAAATCAATGCTCGCACAGAAAAATTTAAATGCTCGTTTTTCCCGCGCGCCGTTCGAGAATGGAACGGTAGAGCGACAGCTTAAAGGTGGTTCACTGAACCGTCTGCCAGGCACTTTATTGTGAATAGCAGAGTAATTACGTAGATATAGATGTTAATGTTACAATATTAAGATTACACAATCATTATAATAGAAAAACAAATTAGCATAACTACTCATAATAATACAGAAAAAAATTTCATAAGTATAGCATAACACTTAATGGTATGTGGAGCGAGTAACTTTTAAAAAGTACATGTTCACTTCGTTTTGTATGACAGTGCATTGTTTAGATATTCCAATCTGCTGTTTCACTGTCAAAGAACTCATTTAAACTGTACTGTGGTTTTAGGTGTAGATTTTGCGACATCTTCCTCGACGTTTCACCAAGTACAAGAACTGAATTTTAGTATTCAGATGGCTGAACATTTTAATAGCTATAGTTGGAAAACTGTCCCGTGTCATGGAGAGTCAACAGCTTGGAATGTCTATGTATTCCTTACTGCGCTTGTTATAGTTGTGGACATCACTTCTGTTGGTGAATGTTCCATGACTTTCTTTCACATACATGAGACTAATGAAAACATATTGATTGGAAATTGTGATCACTCCTAGACACATGCAAATGGGTTTGCAGTGGTCCAGTATCCTGTTTGACATTATGGTCCTTATTGTTTTTTGTAGTAGCAGAATTTTCTTGCAGCCTGTCCCTGTAGTAACAGACCACAGCTGATATGACTGTGGAACTGTACTTCAGTTTCCTCAAAAGGTATGTAACTCATGATAGTTTATCACACACATGCACTGTATTCTTGCCAAGTGAGTTTACTGTCCACCACGATCCCAGAAGCTTCTCAATTCTTGCAGTTTTTAAGTATCCTTTGTCACTGAGGCTAAATGGCAATTTTTGCGTTTTTTCATGTATTTTCATTTTTTATAAGAAATCATTCCTTTGCAGCATCAAACAAAGCATCTACTTCTTCTTGAGCCTTGCTGGCATCAGTGTCTTTCAAGTACAGGGTTCTGTCATCTGCGAATTGCAAGTACCGCCAGTGAGAACTTAAATCATTTACAGATACTAGGAACAGGAGGTAGCCCATTACTAGCCCCTGTAACACACGGCATTCCAACTTCCGTTAACATGACAGTGCTTCTTGGACTGATACGATCTGCCTTCTGTTCTCCAAATAAGATTTGAGGTTGCTAAAACAGTGCCTCCAACTTCATATTTACTGAGCTTGTGTGGGAGTACCTTATGAAGCAGGAACTCAGACGTTTTTCTAAGACTAAATTTACACTGGCACGATCATGTCACGGCAAGGTGTATTCACACTGTCTGTCGCGTCACGGCTCGTCAAGTCAATTCAAGTCACATGATGTTAACTCGGAAGGTCGACGGCAACGGTTTTTTTCGCGGGATTTGGGATCTTTGTAAGGTGATTTTCAACTGTTTTTACGCGCAAAATGTACATATTAAAAATATATATACAAAGTGGTAGTTTTTATACGTCCATATTTCTTCGAAAATGACATTTATTGCACTCAAATTATTTAAAACAGCTTGCGGGGATAACATTTATATTAGAGAAGGAAGACAGAAGTGCAAAACAACACAAAAAAGTGTGTGGTTCGAAAAATGTCATTACAGAGTACAGAAAGGGAATTTCACACACTATACAAGGAGCTCGAGAACGAGAAATCTTCATTTTATATTTTATAAAGCTGAAGCATCTGCTTTTTTCATTTGTTATGTCAAATTGCACCCAGAATCACTAAAAGGGAGACAGTGTTACAAGCTGCCATCATATCACGTGAAAAATTCGTTTGTTTAAAGTTAATTGTAGTTGCCAGTCCAGTGCAAATTATTTGTGCAATAATCATATCTCCCTCAGTACCTTTCCCTTCAAAAACTTACAGGTTTTCTTTGAGTTCTGCATTTTGCTTTTATCAGTTCAGGTGTCTGATTTGTACTGGAGTTAGCTGGTGAAACCACACAAATATTGATCACTGATTCTCGCAAAACTGTTTTACACATAATCCAGAGAGCTATTGAACAATAAATAAGCCCGTCATATACACGTAATTAAACAAACAAATAGCAGTGTGTGAAGCTTATAGTCCGTTTCTTTACGAAACGCTACAGATGCCCAACAGCATGTAAATAAATTCCACCTACTAATCAATCCTATTCTAACCACAATACATTTTTCACTTCAAGTTGTAGCCATACTGGAATGCATTTCACTGCAAAATATTAAATATCATACAGGTGGAATAAAAATCCACTATATAAATAGAGAGCAAGGAATTTAGTAGGCTTATGGCGTACTGCTCAGACTGCTGCCTCACTGGTTCAATTAATCTTTCGTAATTCATTATAAAATTATAAATTTTAACAAAAGAAAGAACGAAACGAAACAATTTATAACAAATAACGAAGAAAGAGCAACTGATACTAAACACGAAAACAACAACGAAACCAAATATGGAGACCTGCTTACGGTCGTATATCGGGAGGAAATTAAATGTGGATCATGTGATCAATAACGGACGGATGACGTCAGCCGTCAAAACTTCCGAAATCCGAGGAACCTTGACGGTGACGAGACGTGACGTGAAGTGACGGCCAATGTGAATTGGTCTTAAGATCGCCAAGTGTCAGTGCAACAGTTTCTTTGTTCTCAAAACATGTGACGTTTCTTGCCGTTGGCGGCCTGCGCGCAAGCCAACACTAGAAATGTATTGTGGAATGTTTTGATGTGACAGGAACGGGTATATCACAATCTGTGTGAATTATCCTTTGACTGCATCTCAGTGGAATTTTCGATAATGTGACATGAATGTTTTCAACTTGCGTTGTACTTAATGTAGTATCTTTGACTAATCGCTTTGGTTTGTCATATACAGGAAGTTATCGATGGATGATAAAATTAAATAGCCAGCGGTTGATGGCCGTAGGGCGGTTGAACATGTTGAGAATGTTATTAAGGCTAATGGAGCGAAACATTGTGAGCAATATAATTGACTTAATAATAGAGGTTTTATGTTTGTATATTAATTTCTTACTTCCACATCATCACTAAGTATGGCGTCTTAATGTCACTTTACATTAGCAAGAGAATTTTCAATAAAATTGATCAAAGTAAAGAAATTGGTTTTCAATATATTAAAATATGTTTCGTTGTCCGAATGACCCTGCCCAAACGTCTGTTTCACTTTTAGCGGAGAGATATAACGAATTAGGATTTACTGCCGGTAGACTTGTAACTTTCGTTGTGTCAGCATTTCGACAGCAGTTCTTAACGGAAGTTACATACGTACAGCACTGTTGTCACCTTACGATAATTAACTGCATGTAATCGAATTGTAACAATATCATCTGCAGAATTGAAGAAACTAATAAACGGTAATACGTTTGCTGTAAATGATGATAGGCTAGAGTAATTACATTTTTATATCAGTCAAAGATTACACGCTGTTTTGTGAAATAATTAATGTATCCGTACGGAAATGAATGGCTTGGGCCTAAGGGTACGCGGGAAACTCCGTACTTTTACTATCTTCCTGTGTTAAAGAGTGATTCCAAATCATGGAAAGCTAGTATCTGATTTGTGGACCATTCGTTTCTTTTCTTCTCCCAATTGATTTATTTCACAGCTCCCGTAACGGAAGACAACATTTGGGAATCAAAAAGAGCCAAAGTACATCTGACGGCGTGAAACAGTAGTCTAGATAAATACTGAATGTTAAACTTGTCTGTTATTTAAAATACTATAAACAAACATGATAAAATTAGGAGAAATCTTGATAGGGATTTTCAGCCCAAATGTAGATAGATAGCTAATGGAAGGAGTGACAAATTTACGTTTGCAGTCTTGTGTGGATTCTATATTTCTTGCAGGTCTATTAGTTTGGTAAACAGTTTTGTTTTTGAATACAGAACTTAATTTTAAGCAACAGGAAAGGAAGCCAATTCTTCATTGAAATTAATTTTAAATTCGTAATATGTGTTTCACAGTTCAGCTTAAATCAATTTTGGTCACCAAATGTGTTATTAGTTACAGTTATAATACTCAGAAATAATTGCTTTCATCTGCCGTAAACATGTTACTTCAATTACCCCGAAAGATTATATGAACTAGTGTGCAAAATAAGCTATCCTTCGTGTTGCTAGACGGGATAATTTGAAATGCACATCAAAATTGACTGACTAGTTTTGATGAGAGTATCAGAGGATTGACTATTTTTACGTGATATACATATGAAAATTTCACTGCTTAGTGTTATTTTAATATATGACTCTTCTTGTAAGTCTCTGGTGTCCGTTCTTCATTCAAGTTTCTTGTCTAAAGGATTAGATTCTGGCAACTTACTCATGCAGAGCTAATATGGAAAAAGAAAGAGTTGTTACATAATTATATTAAGGCAAACTGTGTAGATTTCCCCCCCCCCCCCCCCCCCCCCCCCCGCCCTGTCCCAGTAAATTTTGAATTTTTTATTTATTATGAATCTGTATTCCTAAGTTTGCTGTCTGTAAGAGAGCAGCAAGCAGTTAATACCCTGTGGTGATTTCGTTGAAGATGATCTAATGGATTCTGAAAGGAAAAATGATCTGGAAAACTTATTTGGATCGTACAATTAGATCTTGTTAATTAAGTTTCCAGCATGGGTGCATAAAGGCAGTAGGATCCTAATTGATGTTTTCATTGTTGAAGCTCAAAGCAAGAAAATAACTGTTTACCTAGTCAAAAGTGCTTTCTCTGATCATGATGCACAGTTAGTTAGGACAAATAATGTAGTGCACTACACTAAAGATACTCATAGTGGACTTCAGGTAGAATAAGTAATGACTTGAGGAAAATTAATGTTTTTAGGAATAGTTTACAAGAGATGATCTGGGATGAAATTTATAATGTACAGAATAAAAATAAATAAAAATCTGTTCCATGATAAACTCTTGTCATTATTTGAAAATAGCTTTCTGCATAAGCTAATCAAAAAGGACATTTAACAGGCATGTACAAAACCACGAATCACTAGAACGACTATGGGTCATGCTGTAGTTCCACACTACAAAACTCAAAATTACTAAGAAAAGTTATTAAAAATGGAGGAACATTTACATAACATCAAAAATCAGTAATTCTGACAACAGACAGGTTATTTGGAATGTAGTGAAATGAGAGACAGAACAACCAGCCACAGATTTAATATCACTATTGAACTGAATGGAAGGCCTTTAAATGATGAGTCACAGGTTGCAAATATATTTAATAATCATTTCTTAATGTAGTAGAAAGTACAGGAACAAACAGTTCAAGAGAAAAAGCACAGCAGTATGTATATGAAAAAGTAACTCTTATAAAATTCAGTCATCACAGCAGTATGTTGAAAAAGTAACTCTCATAAAATTCAGTCATATGGATGTTCGCCAACTCCTTCTGAAATTAAAAAAAAAAATATGGATTCTCTTAAAAATAAAAACTCATCTGGTTTTGTTGGTGTTTCCAATAGAGTACTAAAGATTTGTTCACATATAATAAGCCCATTCTTATATGAAATATGTAATGCATCACTAGATCAAGGCATTTTTCCAAAGAAACTGAAATATACCATTGTCGAACCTCTCTGTAAGAAAGGTGGTAGGAGGAATGTCAATAACTACCGACCTCTTTCACTGCTGATGGCAGTTTCCATAATTTTTGAGAAGATGATGTGTTCTTGACTAATATCTCACCTGAACAACTACTTCTTCAGCTAATCACAGTTTGGATTTCAGAAGAGTTGCTCTACTGAGAATGACATTGACATACTCACTCACCAAATTTGATAAACATCAAATAATAAAATATTGCTGGCTGGTATTTTCTGTTATCTATCTAAGACATTTGACTGAGTGAATCACAGTTTTCTCTTATGCAGACTAAAATTTTATGGGGTTGATGATATAGCTAACCGGTGGATAATGTCATGCCTTACGAAAATAGATAAATAAATGGAGAAAGTTGTACCTAACAATGCAACCAATATAGTAAGGGAACATTTCACTGACTAAAGAGGAATCACCTATGGGTTTCCCCAAGACTCAATCTTAGGTCCACTATTGTTCCTCAAATATGTAAATGATTTTCCATGTAATATACAACAAGCATAATTAGTTCTTTTTGCAGACAGCACTAGTATTGTAATCAGTTCAAGCATTCACACAGAAACAGAAGAAATGGTAAACATTGCCCTTAAAGGTGTCATTGGTTCTCTGTGTATGGTTTCACTCTCAGTTTCAAAAAGACTTAACATTTTCAGTTCTGGACATCTAGGGCTGCTACACCAATGACGTCTCCCATGACATGGGGTTCTGGGTAACTACTCTGAACTCTACTTCTTTTCTTAAAGCTATCCATATCGTTTCCTTTCATCCGTTCAACCCTTATGCCAATGATAAGTGCAACACATGCAAATAAAAAATAAATATGATAGAAACTTCAAAATTCTTGGGTATCCTTGTTGATGAGAATTTAAATTGGAAAAAGCACATTTTGGAACTCCTAAAAATCTTAGTTCAGCCACTTTTGCATTTAGAATCTTCATAAAGCTTGGGGAGAGGCACATAAATAAGTTGACATATTTAGCATATTTTTCATTTGATAATGTCATATGGAATGATGATGTGGGGAAACTCATCTTTAGAAAATGAAGATTTCATTGCTCAAAAACATGTTGTAAAAATATGGTGCTCACTCATGATCATCTATGACATCTGTTTAAAGAGTTGGGAATTCGGATTACTGGTTCACAGTTTATTTATTCCCTCATGAAGTTTACTGTAAATAATCCACTGCAGTTTGAAAGGAACAATGGTGTACATGATTATAGTATCAGAAGAAAAAATGACATTCATTATTCCACATTAAAGTTGTCTTTAGCGCAAAAGGGGAGCACAGTGTTGCAACTAAAATTTTTGATCACTTACCCAGTGATATAAAAGTATGAGAGAAAGCAAAGTAAAATTTGAAAACTAACTAAACAAGTTTCACCTTGACAACTCGTTTTATTGTGTAGAAGAATTTCAATTACTGTAAAGTGTGAAAGGTGGTAGGTAGGAATTACTAATTCACATCTATATATTAAAAAAAGAATACTTTATTAATGTTCAGCATGTAGCCATATTTAAAAATTAAGTTGTGATGTGTGTGTAAAATGGCTCATTCTGTATTATTACAATTAATCATGTAGATGATCCATGGTAAATGAAACTAACTAACAAATAATTAGTACGAGTTTTTTCAGATTAAGCCTTGATGTGTTTGCTGTTCATTGCCAATTTCAATTTTTAAAGCTAAAAACATAGGTTACTTGTATGCTTCAGTTTAAGCCCTTGGTTAAAATTATCATACCGTGGCTAACATTACAATTTTGAACAGCTCTGTTGTGTCATTGGTTCAATGATTATGTTAGATTAAGAAATTATTGTTAAATTTGAAAAAGAATTGCATTTCTCTTCAATAAATATTGTAGGTAATTGGAAAAATACAATCATCCAGTTTTGACCAGTGATGCTACTAACCAGTATGATGACTGCGATGTATGGTATCATACAGTACAGCATATTTAAAGTATCAAATTATTGGGATCTCAATTGAAATATGGAGGTTGTTGTTGGGTATGTTCTTGTTTGTAACATCATTAAATGGATTAAATACTTGAAACTTTCAGACCACCCTGTAAAACTAAAGGTTTCCACCGGAGATGGAGATATAACTACAGAAAGTGTAACATATATAAGTAGGGTAGATAAAAAAATCTACTCAGCAAGAGGCGGCAGAACACACATTCATAAAAGAGGGTTGTAATTAGGCAAGCTTTTGGAGCCAGTGGCTCCTTCTTCAGGCACAAGGGCTGAAGTGGAAGGAACTGCGGGTTAGGGGAGACTTACTGCATGGGATGAGAAGGAAAGTCTTTCCTTCTCATCCCGTGCGGTAAGTCTCCCCTGACCCACAGTTCCGGGTGACTTCCGAAATCTACCACTTTTCCTAGACCTCTCCAGACCTTTTCCTGTACTCCTCTTCCTTCCTCTTCAGCTCTTCTGACTGAAGAAGGAGCCACTGGTTCTGAAAGCCTGATTACAACAATCTCTTATGTGTATGTTCTGCTGCCACTTTGTGAGTAGATTTTTTTTGTATCCAATTGTATTGTTTTGTCAAAAATTGATTGTTTTTGTTAATTTATATAAATCGTATTGTCATGATTCCTTCTTCTGGCATCACCACATCATGACAGTTCACTTTTATACATAACCTATACGTTAAAAAATAATTTGTTTTTGTGACATGTTTGTTGGCTTTGCCAAATCATGATCAGACTGTCACCTTCCATACTAACCAAATCTTCAGGCTACTATACAAACCAATGTGACAACCTTCATTTAAAAAAAAAAAAAAAAAAAAAAAACGGCTAGCTGTCATGACACATTTGTTGGCTTTGCTGACTTGCAGACAAACTGTCGTGGAGAATCGTAAACCAGACCTTGGGCTATACTATAGATCAGTAATTCCAAACAGCCTCCATTCAGTGCAGATGGTGATGTCATTGGTCAGTGCAGAATGGCTGTATCACTAATGTCAACATAGCACAAGTGATTATTCTCAAAAGAGTGAAGAATATATATAATGAACTTGAGAAATTAATATGAAGTGCTGTCTGCAGTAATGGAGTAAAGGAAGTACCCATAAAAGAGGGTAAGAAATGAAGGAGAAAAACTTTAAGGATTTTGAAATTATAAAACACCTTTCTTTCAAAATTTGTATTTCCAAACTAAATATTTTGGAAGGAAAGTCATTATTTATACCTGTAAACATTCGTAAAGCAGAAGACTACCATTCTATATCCCCCCCTCCCAACTTCCTTTAAACCAGCACAGGGCTATACTAAGCTCAATAAATGACATGCCTTAGTACATGTAAACCAATAGAACAGTAAGCACAGTGGTTTTCTGGGAAATTGAAGTACATTAACATGGGCTGCAGAATAGAATAAAGAAATAATCATCAATCTGTGAAGAAAGATAAATAAAAAACACTGTTTACTTATGTCAGAGCTAGCCATCATACCTCAATGCCCTGGATCCCTTAATACATTACTGTCAGTCAATCTACAGATACTTTGATCAACAGTTTTTAATGAAATAGAGTTACTTCTTTTGTTTGACTGTGTACTGAGGAAGAAGTTCTGATTACAGCAGAATTGTGACAGATTTGCAGTCATGTTGGACCATGGCCAGTTAATTTTTGTGATTGCCTGAGGATACTGATACATAAATGGAACTAACGTTGCTCATACATTATGATTGTTATTGGGCTAGTTGGTTTCTACTTAGGTGGTCTGCAGATGACGTAATTGAAATGACGTGTATGGCAGGAAACCAACAGAAGTATGTTTACAGTCGGTAAGAATTGTTGTTAATGTGACATATGAGAACTAGCAGTAGATGCTCTTTGCACAGGAATTTGAAGTGAACTGACAAAGAGATGCAAATGGGGTGGTTTAGGTCTGCAGCTCTATTGGTATATTTAGAGAATCCTCTAGACATCTTTGTGAGCGTGTGACTACTTAGAAATATATGGTTATATTGATTAGATAATTGGCATGATAACACATAAGAACTAAACCATGTCAGAGAAATGCTAGCTTCAAGTTCACTGCCAGCCGCTGTGGCCGAGCAGTTCTAGGTACTTCAGTCTGGAACAACGCGGCTACTACGATCGCAGGTTCGATTCCTGCCTCGGGCATGGATGTGTGTGATGTCCTTAGGTTAGTCAGGTTTAAGTAGTTCTAAGTCTAGGGGACTGATGACCTCAGATGTTAAGTCCCATACTGCTTAGAGCCATTTGAACCCCCCCCCCCCCCCCCTATTTTTTCAAATTCACTGCAGATTTCTTTCCCAATGTTTACAAATTGAGTTAGTACTCCATATCTTATGATCTCATTGTTGAGATATGTTAACAGGTTTACTACCACCATAGGGGGAAACAGTTTACCAGGAGCCATTCAGCTGTACCAGCATTAGATGTTATTTTTTTCCTTTTGATGTGCCGATGTCACCTATCTAGGAGCTGCAAACAGCATGCTTTCCTAAAGTACCTACATGTATGTGAGTTTAGATTGCCAAAGCAACACGTAGCTATGGAATTTTTCATCTGACACCAAAATTGTCTTTAAAGTGGCAGAGACACTGCCAGAAGTGTCAACCTGATGCTTTAAAACCTCAAGTGCAGTGAAAATGATGAACTCTATGTCCCTTCTTGGTTTCAGGCACTTAGCGGAAAGTTGATTGGCTTAGGCAGTTAGCCTGCTGGTGGGAGAGGATGATATACTCAGTCACTAAAGGGATAACTGTCAGCAAATCCAAATCACAGGGGTTCAATTGTTGGGTGATACTAGGATTTTTCAGTTATTTTTTGCTTCTTTCACCTATAGAAATGATTGGTTAATTTGAAAAATGTCAGTTACACTATTAGTTGGCATCTACAGTAAGCTAAGGTCCCCCCTAGTATTTGTTGGGTAAGTCATTTCAGAGGTCAGAGGAAGGCAAGGGTGTTCCACTTCCAATAGGATCATGCCTAGTAGTGCACTGTGGTATTCAAACAAAACTTTTGTCTGAGTACTGCTTTCCTATTATCGTATGAAACATGACATAATTGATGTTTAGAAGAATGTTGCAATTAGTGAAATTATTATTTTTTCCTCATGCACAGGGAAATATGAGACTTTCATAACTACAATGAAGAGTGTTGTAAGAGGATTTGCTGAAAAGTAATGCCTCAGAATTTTTATGTGGAAACTTTTAAAGCTTTTTAAATAAAGCAAATGTTATTAGCATTCTACGTCTTTATTCTTCATGACTGTGTATTTGCAACAGAGGGTTCTGAATTGTAGCGTGTAATGTGGTGGTGTGTAATGTAACTATGTCGGTGTGTGAGAAACAGTGTCTGTAATCGAATTTTGAATTCAAAGAGTTCACCTACACTTGGAGCGTCCTCTCTTTCAGCATGACAATGCCAGACCACACGAGTGCTGCGACATCTGCAAAAATCCATCATCTTGGATTCACTGTCATCAGTCATCCTCTATATAGTCCCAACTTGACCCTTCCAATTTTCTTCTGTGTTCAAAACTTAAAGAACACCTCCAAGGACTTCACTTTGATAGTGATCAAGTGGTGCAAACAGGGGTGAGGCTATGGTATGGCTCTGTCAACAAACTCAAATGTTCTACAGTGATTGTATCAACCAACTAGTGTCTCATTGGGAGAAATGTCTTCATCATCAAGGCGACTGTGTTGAGAAATAAATATGTAGACATCAGAGAATAAAAATGTAGAATGTTAATAATGTTTGTTTTATTTACAAAGCTTTAAGAGTTTTCACATAAAAAATTCCAAGGCATTACTTTTCAGCATGCCTTCATAGTTTACAGATGAAACTCGTAACTTCATAAATAAAATCTGTAATTGTGCATTTTCAACTTCTCGCGGCGTAATGAATAATCCATTAAATTTTGGGCATGCAGCCACGCAAATAAAATTTCCTCCGCTGATATTACGGCCGCATGTCGTCTGGCCATCCTCAGAGTGAGTCACAAGTCTTGTGACTCACTCTGAGGATGGCCAGACAATACGTGGATGAAATATCAGTGGAGGAAATTTTATTTGTGTGGCTGCATGCCGAAATTTAATGGTCTAAATTCTGTAATTGTTGTCCATTTGAATAAGAGAAGAAAAGAAAATTATGTCCTGTCTTATGCAGAAGTACATTCACTGTCTCTTTGTACATATACAGACATAAATGACTGAGAAGTTGTTGTTATAGCTGTAAACAAGATATTGGATGATTTTTAGTGACTTATCAGCAGCATTAAGAAATTACTGACAAAACGGAGAGAGCAACATTTTGGGTTCAAAATATGATCGAGAATTGTAGATTTCGCATTATCCGGGGTAACAAGGAAATATAACTTTGCTTTCTGCATCGTACAGAAACCATGAGTTGCTGTAGCATTTGCTGCTTAAATTGTATCACTCTCTGCAAATGTGTGAAATTCATTGTGTGATCCATTCTTGAGTACTGCTCAAGTGTTTGGTCCCCCACCAGTGTGGATTATAGCAATACATGGAATCAGTTCAGAGGTGTTTAGCCAAATTTGTTAGTGGTAGGTTCAGTCAACAAGCAAGTTTTACATGAATGTTTTGTAAACTCAGATGAGAATCCATGGAGGGAATGTGATCTTTCTGTGAAACACTATTAAGAAATTTCAGGGATCTGGCATTTGTGACAGGCTGCAGGATGATCCTACTGCTGTCGACATCCACAATGACTGTGAAGACAAGATAAGAGAAACTGTGGCTCCTATGAAAGCACATGGACGATTGTGTTTCCCTTGCTCTGGTTGTAGGTGGAACAGCAAAGGACATAACTAGCAATGGTACATGGTACCTCTCACCATGCACCAAATGGTTGCTTGCAGGATATGCATGTAGATGTGATTGAAGTCATGTTTCAAAGTGATAAACTGTACAGTTGCAGCACTTGGTAGAGCATAGTAAAGTAAGAGGACAGAGTTCCCATCAATGTTCTTAGGTCATTTATCTTGCACACAGATTCACACATTGTAGAGAATTAGGGACTGATCCTAGTTGTTTCTCTTTCGTGGCCAACTCTTTATTTGCAAGGAAAGACCATTCTAGTCCCTTTCCAGATTTTAATAATATCATGCATTTGAGATATTTCTCAAGTCTTTCTCCCTTCTGGTCTTGTGGTCTTGTCTCACATCCAGAGAAGTGCTATGAGATGTTCTCCATAAACTGTAGGTCTACCCACAGAGCTGCTACACACCATTATTAACAGCACATAACATTTTTGTACCTACCTTCATAGCCGATGTTGCTTTTACATATGCATCTATATTCTGTAAATCACTATGAAGTTCATGGGAGAGGGTACTTTGCACTGTATCACACATTGAGATTTCTTGCCATTCTATCCATGTATGGAGCACTGGACGAATGATTGTTTAAATGCTGCTGCACATGCTGTAATCAGTCAAAGCTTGACTTCATGATCCCTCAATTCCTCACCTAATACTGTTTCTTAAAACTTTGTAACCAGGCTTTCACAGGATAGTTGGCATCTATCTACAAGCAACTGCCACTTCAGAGTATTCAGCATCTTAGTGGTGATCTCAAGAGGATCAAACAAATCAGTGACCATTCTTTCTGTATGTTCAGTATCCCTTGTTAGTCCTGATTGATATGAGTCTTCCACACTTGAGGAATATGGTTGCTTTTACATTAGTGCTCAACCTGGAAGTAATCAATTCAGATCCTTTGCTGGAACATTTTTCATCACAGGTAATTGACCAAGAGGAGTGAGGGGTGGTAATTATGTGCTGTTTACTATAACCAGATTGCATGCCAATATGAGGAGCTAAATTTGAAACCTCTACAGAGTCCCCCATAGAATGTATTTATTTATTCACCTAGGAATCATGACTGAATTTGTCATCATTACGAAAATAATAAAATGGAAATAAATAGTTCGGAGGAAAACCTAAAACAGGATTCCAAGACAGAGCAAATTCCACCCTTCTGAATATGAAATCAGTGTCTTAGCAAAGGCACTGCATAAGTCCATTGGTCCTGTTGTGGTAGTGTTTGATGTTGTTAATGCTAATCCATCCATTAGTTTTGTTTATTGAACTTCATAACCAGTGGATGCCCTTTGAGAGATGTAGACTCTATATCTGCAGTCTTCATTTAATTCCATAGTAATTCATAACGATGTAAACAAACACATTACTGTATAGTTAGTTAGGTAGTTTCATCTTCCATTCATCATTGTGCACAATAAATCATAATATTGTGGAATGGGTCATTTTCATTCACATGCAAATTAACTGGTAAATATGTATTTTTAATATACAGATGTGAGTTAGCAATTCCTACCCACCACCTTTTATGCATTACAATAACAGAAATTCTTCCTCAGAATGGAAGGAGTTCTCAAGCAGAAAATTTTTCAGTTTTCAAATTTTAATTTGTCTCTGTCAGACATTTTATATCACTGGGTAAAGGATCAAAAATCTTACTTGCAGCATTATGCACACCTTTTTGTGCTAAAGGCAGCCTTAATGTGCAGTAATAAAAGTAATTTTTCCTTTTGGTATTGTAATTATGTACATCATTGTTCCTTGCAAAATGCAATGGATTGTTTAAAACAAACTTCAGGAGGAATAAATATACTGTGAAGCAGTAGTCAGAATGTCCATCTCCTTAAACAGATGCCTACAAGATGATTGTGCATGAGCACAACAGTTTATTCTTACTGCACACTTTTGAGCAATGAAGACTTTCTTTTAGAAAGATGAGTTTCCTCTGAACATCGTTCCATATGATATATTAAAATAATCAGCAACCAGTTGCATAAAAGAACTGTTTGCTGATTATTTCGATATATATAACTACGGTTGCTGAGGATGAATAAGATATTAAAAATTCTGTATAAAATTACTAAGTGAAAATGTGAAAAATATGTCAACTTACTAATGTGTCTCTCCCCAAGGTTTGCAGTGATTCTAAGTGCAAATATGCTTGAACTAAGGTGTCTTAGGAGTTCCAAAATGTGCTTCTTCCAGTTTAAATTTTCATCAATGTGGACACCTAAGAATTTTGAAGTTTCTACCATATTTACTATTTCCTCACCATGTGCTACGTGTATCATTGACGTAATACTCTTAGATGTGCAGAACTGAATATGTCGTGTCTTTTTGAAATTGAGGGTGAGACCATTCACAGAAACCCAACCAATGATACTTTTAAGGACAATGTTTCCAATTTCTTCTGTTTCTGCGTGTATGCTTGGACTGATTATAACACTTGCGCCATCTGCAAAAAGAGCTAATTGTGCTTGTTGTATATTAGATGGAAGATCATTTACATATATGAGGAATAATAGTAGATCTAAGATTGAGCCTTGGCAAAAACTGTAGCTTATATCTCCTCAGTCAGAATAATGTCCTCTTGCTACATTGGTTGAGTAACTAACTACAAGTTTCTGTATTCTTTTGGTAAGATGTGACATTATCCATTGGTGGACTATACTATCAGTTCCATAAAACTTTAATTTATCTTGCCTAGTATGGTGGCACAGGTCTCCTGTGATGTTCCCCCACGCTCTGTAAAGGAGTATGGACTTCATCATCATTAATTTATCTATGAGAGTACTGTCTACTATATCAATGAAAATAATCTGTTTTTGAAAATATAATGTAATTGGATATATAAAAAATCTACTTACCAAGCAATGGCAGGAGAGCATATGTATTGAAGGTATTAAAGTTTGCAAGCTTCCGGATTCAGAAGGTCCTTCTTATGGCAGAAGGGTGGAAGGGAAAGGAAGAGGGTGAAAGAAAAGGATTAATGATGTTTAAGAAAATGGGTAGAGTTCGGAATAGTCACCCAGAACCCTGGTCAGGGGAAATTTCCAGTGCAGGAAGTCTCACCTGACCTGGGGTTCGGGCTACTTTTCTGAATTCTACCCCTTTTTCTAAACATCACCATTCCTTTTGCTTCACTTCCTTTTCCTTCCCATAGAACCCTTCTGCCAGTGAAAGGATTCCATGGCACTGAAAGCATGCAAACTTTGACACCTTTTATATTTTGTTCTTCAGTCTCAGCTTGGTGAATAGATTATTTTTATCAATCCAGTTTCATTATATGTAGGAGAATACTGCAATTCACACAGTCAAATGCCTTAGACAGGTCAAAGAAACTAGGAACTGGAACTGTTGTATTATTTGATGTATGTAAAATTTGATGAGTAACTTGTAAATGGCATAATCAGTAGAACAAATCTTCTGAAATACAAAACTT
Source organism: Schistocerca cancellata (assembly GCF_023864275.1). NCBI lineage: Eukaryota > Metazoa > Arthropoda > Insecta > Orthoptera > Acrididae > Schistocerca > Schistocerca cancellata. The sequence goes on from NC_064633.1 coordinate 327,033,692, forward strand.
GATGTGCTGAGTATATTATAGTTGCTCGAATGAGGTGTTATTCTAGAATAAATTACCTTCTAAAAATCATGGAAAATGATTTCAGCAGTGAAAGAGGTCGGTAGTTCGTAACATTCCTCCTGTCACCTTTCATAAAGAGAAATTTGACAATAGCGTATATCTGTCTGTTTCGAAAAATGTCTTGAGTTAGCTATGCATTACATATTTCAGATAAAAATGAGGTTATTGTTTGGAAACAAATCATTAGTGCTCTATTAGAAATGCCATCAAATCCAGATTAGTTTTTATTTTGGAGAGAATGTGTAATTTTGACATGTGGAATAATTGGGTGTACTGCCAGATGCTTGTGTCGCTCTGGCACAATATTTCGGCCATGTAACTCGTTGTCTTCTTCAGGTGCTACCTGAGACTGCCGTATTGGAGGATCTTGTCCAGTATTTGTGCCCACAGTGCGCTGGTTGCTCTCTTTGCCGTCCGCACCCGCCTGGCGCTGCTTGTAAGGTGTTGTCTCTTCCCCGGTGCTCCCTCGGACGTCTACGCCCAACTTGGTCGCCATCTGTGGCAGCTCTCTGAGGCCCGTCCTTTGTCGGGCATTCTGATTGCGGTCCGCGCCCGCCTGGCGCTGCTCCTGAGGTTTTGGCCCCTCCCTGGTGCTCCCACGGACGTCTGTGCCTGGCTTATCCACCATCTGTGGTCGTGGCAGCTGTCTGGGGCTGGACCCATGTTTGGCGTTCCGTTCGTGGTCCGCACCCACTTGGCACTCCTCCTGAGTTGTGGGCACTTCCTTGGTGCTCCGACGGACGTCCGCACCCGCTTCGTCCACCATCTGCAGCTGTAGCAGCTGTGCGAGGCCCGTCTCGCGTCGGGTGCTCCATTCGTGGTCCGCGCCCACCTGGCGCTGCTTGTAATGTGTTGTCTCTCCCACGGTGCTCCCTCGGACGTCTGCGCCCGTCTTGGTCTCCATCTGTGGCAGCTCTCTGTGGCCCGTCCTTTGTCGGGCACTCCGTTTGCAGTCCTTGCCCGCCTGGCGCTGCTCCTGAGGTGTTGGCACTTCTCTGGTGCTCTGACGGTCATCCGCGCCTGGCTGGTCCATCATCTGCGGTTGTGGCGGCTGTCAGAGGCCCGTACCTCGTCAGGAGTTGCGTTCGTGGTCTGCGCCCACCTGGCGGTGCTCCTGCGGTGTTACTACTTCTTGAGGAGTTTCTTGGTTCCTTTTGTTGGGCCCTGATAAGCTCCAGAGCCGGACTCCACGCTGAGCTGAGCTGGTAACCACTGTCTCGGTTTATTAGGTTGTCTGTGACCTTGATCTCGATGGCCTACTTTATGACACTGTCCCAAAATCTTGGCATCTGTGTCACAATTTTGGTGTTGTTGCAGTCCATTGAGTGACCGAGCTCCAGACAGTGCTCCGCTATGGCAGATTTGGTTGCCTTTCCGAGTCTGGTGTGCCTCTGGTGTTCTTTCCACCTGACGTCCACCGTCCTGGTTGTCTGGCCAATGTATGACTTTCCACACTGGCATGGAATGTTGTAAATCCTGGTTTACGTAGTCACAGGTCGTCCTTCACACTCCCTAGCATTGTCCCAATTTTGGAGGGTGGACAGAAGATACTCTTGATATCATATTTTGAAAGAATTCTGCTGATATTTGCAGAAATAGGTCCAGCATATGGCAGGTATGCCATCTTCTTCGCCTCCTCTGGCTCCTCATTCTGATCGCGGTCCGCGCCCGCCTGGCACTGCTCCTGAGGTTTTGGCCCCGGCCACGTAACATCTGCCCTGTGGTTGGCTGGTAGCACGACGTGCCCTTTGGATGTCTGTGGAGGAGTATCCATTTCTGCTGAACACCAGCTGTAGATGTTCTATTTCTGTGGCCAGACTTTCCATATCCAACAGAGCCTGAGCCCTGTGAACTAATGTTTGCAAGACTTCATACTTCTGTGCCGGGCGGTGGCAGCTACTGGCTTGAAGGTATAAGTCAGTGTGGGTGAGCTTATGATACACACTGTGTCCCAGAGTGCCATCTGCCTTCCTTTTGACCAGGACATCCAAGAATGGGAGCTGCCCATCCTTCTCTAGCTCCATAGTAAATTTTATACTTGGGTGGCGTGAATTTAGATGTTCCAATTTTATACTTGGGTGGCGTGAATTTAGATGTTCCAAAAAGTCATCTAGCTTCTCCCTGCCATGGGGCCAAATGACAAAAGTGTCATTGACGTACTTAAGAAAGCACTTGGGTTGGTAAGTGGCTGATGCAAGTGCCTCCTCTTCGTACCTTTCCATGAAAAGGTTGGCTACCACTGGTGATAAAGGGCTGCCCATTTCCACTCCTTCCGTTTGCTCATAAAATTGACCCCCATAAAGAAAATATGTTGAGGTCAGTACATGCTTGAACAGGTCGAGCAGGGCACCATCGAACTTCTCTCCAATGATATTGAGTGAATCGGTGAGTGGCACTCATGTGAAGAGCGACACCACATCGAAACTGACCATGATGTCAGAGTCCACAGTGTGTAGCTGCCTTAGCTGTTGTAGGAAGTCCTCCAAGTTGCGAATGTGGTGTGCACATTTGCCCACATATGACGCCAATATCTTTTTCAGGTATTGTGCAGTGAGGTATGTCGCTGCACCGATGTTACTGACAAGAGGGACCCCCTCCTTGTGGACCTTGGGGAGTCTATATAGTCTGGCTGGTACAGGTGCTTTGGGATGAAGCTTCTTGATGACCTGTTCAGGTAGACCTGTCTCCTTCAGCAACTTTCGGGTCTTCTTGTCCACCTTGTCAGTGGGGTCGCCATCTAGTGGTTTGTAAGCAGTGTCTTCCAGAAGTTGTTGCACCTTCCTATCATACTCCAACTTGTTTAAGATGACCGTGGAGTTACCCTTACCAGCTGGCAGAACTATAATGCTGTCATCCTTCTGTAGCTGCCTGAGTGCCACCCTCTGCTCGAAGGAGATGTTGGATTTGGGGGGCTTCGTCCTGGTGAGTGCCCTGCAGGTCTCCCTGCAGATCTCTTCCAACACATTGGAAGGTAGCTTGTTGACGACTTGCTCAACCAAACTGATGAAGGCTGCAACAGGTACACTTCTGGGAGTCACTGCAAAATTGAGGCCCTTGCTGAGTGCTTTTGAGGTGGCATCATCGAGCTGCTTGTCGCTCAGGTTGACCACTGTCTGTGTGTCCCCATCCTGTTGTACTTTCTTGTTAAGGCGCTGAAATTTGGCCTGTTGACATGCTGTTGATTTACTCATGCCACGGACCAAGAGGCACCATCAACCTGGTCCCAGTCTTCTCGGGTCAGGGTAGCTGCTATGGAAAGGTGGAGATACAGCAAATCCCTAGACGTGACATCTAGGCGGTGGTGCATGTCACGCACTCTTTCTCTTACCAGCACGAGGCTGGCTCAGTGTTTAATTCTGTTTGCTGCTCTGGTGTTATCATGATGCTTGAACCTGGCAAAGACAGGAACTACATCCCCCTCTCGGCATCTCAGAAGGAAACTGAGAGAACTCAGCATCCTCTCCTTCCTCTGTTGAAGCTTATCCGGCTTTTTGATATTAAGGTACATCTCCTTCCCGTAGAGTCTTCTGATGTAACTCTTCAGGATTTCCTGGCGAGATCTTGACATGTGGCATAATCGGGTCTACTGCTGGATGTTTTTGTCCCTCTGGCACAATATTTTGGCAACGTAACTCGTTGCCTTCTTCAGGTGCTACCTGAGACTGCCGTATTGGAGGATCTTGTCCAGTATTTATGCCCAAAGTGTGCTGGGTGCTCTCTTTGCCTTCCGCAGCCACCTGGCGCTGCTTGTAAGGTGTTGTCTCTCCCCCGGTGCTCCCTCAGACGTCCGTGCCCGACTTGGTCTCCATCTGTGGCAGGTCTCTGAGGCCCGTCCTTTGTCGGGCATTTACAACATTCCGTGCCAGTGTGGAAAGCCATACATTGGCCAGACAACCAGGACGGTGGACGTCAGGTGCAAAGAACACCAGAGGCACACCAGACTCGGACAGGCAACCAAATCTGTCATAGCGGAGCACTGTCTGGAGCTCGGTCACTCAGTGGACTACAATAACACCAAAATTGTGACACAGATGCCAAGATTTTGGGACAGTGTCATAAAGTAGGCCATCGAGATCAAGGTCACAGACAACCTAATAAACCGAGACAGTGGTTACCAGCTCAGCTAGGCATGGGGTCCAACTCTGGAGCTTATCAGGGCCCAACGAAAGGAACCAAGAAACTCCTCAAGAAATAGTAACACTGCAGGAGCAGTGCCAGGTGGGCGCAGACCGCGAACACAACTCCTGACAAGGGAAGGGCCTCTGGCAGCCGCCACGACCGCAGATGATGGACCAGCCGGGTGCGGACGACTGTCAGAGCACCAGGGAAGTGCCAACACCTCCGGAGCAGTGCCAGGCAGGTGCGGGATGCGAACGGAGTGCCCGACAAAGGACGGGCCTCAGAGAACTGCCACAGATGGAGACCAAGTCGGGCACAAATGTCCAAGGGAGCACCGGGGAAGAGACAACACCTTACAAGCAGCTCCAGGCGGGTGCGGACGGCAAAGGGAGCACCCAGCACACTCTGGGCATAAATACTGGACAAGATCCTCCAATACGGCAGTCTCAGATAGCACCTGAAGAAGGCAATGAGTTACATGGCTGAAATATTGTGCCAGAGTGACACAAACATCCGGCAGTAGACCCGATTATTCCACATGTCAAGATCTCGCCGGGAAAGCCTGAAGAGTTACAATGCATAATTTAAGGAGAAGTTGAAGACACATTCATGTGACTGAATTTTATAAGAGTTGCTGTTTCAACATACTACTGTGATTCTTCTCTTGAACTGTTTTTTCCTGTACTTTCTATTATGCATAAGAAATGATTATTAAATATATTTTCTACCTGTGGCTCATCGTTGATAGCCCTTTCACTGAGTTAGTAATGATGTTAAATCTTTGGTGGCTTTTCCTGTCTCTCATTGCACTAAATTCCTTACAACCTTAAGTCTGTTGTCTGAATTACTAATGTGTGATGTTATGTTCATGTTCTTTGATTTTTTTAAAATAACTTTTCTTAGTAATGTCTTTTCTGATTAGCTTATGCAGAAAGCTATTTTTAAATAATGATACGAAGTTATCATGGAGCAGATTAAATTGCTTGTTAGTATTTGGTTCATTATAAATTTCTTCCCAGTTCATTTCTTGCAAACTATTCATGAAAATGTTTCTCCTGAAGTTGTTCTAACCGATTTCCACTGAGGAGTGTCAGTACTGTAAGATGCTATCTTATTTATCCTAACTAACTGTGTAGTGTGATCAGACAGAGCATTTGCTACTGGGTAAACTGCTGTTTTCTTGCTTTGAGCTTCAGCAAAGAAAAAACTATCAGTTAGGGTCCTACTGTCTTTATCCACCCGTGTTGGAAAGTAAATTACTGAATTCAAATTGCAGGATCCAAATAAAATTTCTAGATCATTTTTTGTAGCAGTATCCGTTAGAAAATCTACATTGAAGCTACCACAGACTATTAACTGCTTGCCACTGTTGACAGATAGCATAGTAAGGAATCCAGATTTCTCATAAACACTTCACAATTTTCCCAGTGGAGCTCTGTGTACATCTACAATTGAAAGTGAACTATTTTTAACTATTAATTCACAAGCACACAGTTCTATGAGCTGATCACTACAAAATATACTTGTCTCAACATTTTTGTACCTTTGTTTTGTTGTAATATAGGGTGTTTGGAAATTTGAATTACAAACTTCAAGAACTTGTAGAGGGGAGTGAGTACATAATATTTTGAATAGGAATCCACATCTGGAAACATACCATTTCCATTCTGTGATGGTTTCAATTCAGATGTTTAACTCATCCATTTATGCTCGAGGAATTGAATTAAACATGACACAGTTCAATTATTGGGAAAAAAAAATTTGAAAGAAAACACAACGAAATATTGCATGTATCACTAAAGTACATTTGTTTGTGTTAAAGCTTAAACATTATGAGTTTACAAAAAAGAAGCTAGCATACTGTACCTACAAGACAGTACTGATGCATTAAAACAGTGGCTCGATATGGAAACTAAGAAAGTTGTTGCAGACATTGTACTTACGAAGCATGTTGTGCTATGCACTGTCTGTCCCATCTCGTATCTCTTCAATTTTTAGTGCAGCGACCAGAACTTGTGCCAGCAGATCTTCCTCTATCTGTACAGCAGTCTCATAAATTACCTTTGCACATGACATCAGGTGATTGTCTGACATGATATACATCATCCTGTCTACACTATTGTATAGCATGAGAAGTAACTCTGAGACTTTTCTCTTTCCCTCAGCAGACATGGATGCATTACACATCCGAGTTGAAACCATCGTAGAATGGAAACCTTATGCTACCAGACATGGGTTCCTATTCAAAATATTATGTACTCACTCCCATCAGCAAGTTCTAGAAGTTTGTAACGGGAATTCTGAACACACTCCTGCTTTTCCCATATTAATTTTGTGTTAGTAAGTTGCTAAAGTGTATTTTTTCATAAGTAACTTATTTAATCCTGTGGTTATGTGGTGCTCAAATAGTCACAGGATGTTTATCTTTTCAGATCTCTTTAAATTTGCTGTGCAGGGAAGAAGTTCTTCTCCCTTATTACTCAGTCCTCTAATATTTTGATGGGATAAGCTAACCTTACTTTTCTGTACATTCTAAAGCATTTTGTGGGGCTCTTCTGTTATTTTGACTTTTTTCAAAGCAGGGTGCCTGAATTGTGATTCTAACTGAATAAAGGCACCTCTCTGACACCAGTAACCATAGTGATCTTGCTTTGTATGGTGACACCCTCCATATATTTTCTCCAAGAAACTCAGTGAACCTATTCTTCCATCTCCTATTTGGTTGTAGGCTATGTCTTGTATATCCCCACATCCCAATTGCAGCAACAGGCACTGCACTCATATGAGATTTCATTTCTGTTAGCAGTAGCCTGCTCAACTCAATGTTTACACGACCCTCAACAGTATTAACCCAGGGCATAGCACTGCAGGACATCCACCAAACTCACATTTTTGTTTGTAGCTGCTGCTCCTATTTCATCCAGCTTCCCCCTAATGCTCCACTACAATAACCTGATCCTCTCTGCTGAAATCTTTGTCCCTCCAGGGGGCTCACCTCTCTTTGGCGGGTTCATGCTTGGCTACAATGGGGGCCCAGCCTTTGCAGCATCTGTATCCTTCTGTGTTGCATGTCTATCCTCTTGCTGTTCTTGTTCCCCTCACTTGGGGAGCATGTCTGGGGTGTTATTGGGAATGTTCTGCATTGTCTGTCGCCGATGTAAGAACAGTCTTACCACTGTTTTTTTGCTCCCTTTTCCCATCTTTGAATCCCTTCTCTTCTCGTTCCTCTGCTTCAGCATTTGAGATTCTTCTTTTTCTTCTTCCTCCCTGTGCACTCCTGAAGACCAGCCCATGTATCTGACGCATAAAAGGGACTGGGTAATGCACGATTCCAAGCCCTGGATCGACAGGTAGATTTCGCACGTACACCTGGTACACAGGCCAGGCCCAGGGAGGGTTGATTGCCCGAGCTGCAACCTTCCCAAATTGCTGATTGGTCCCTCTGTCAGGTGTTCAGGAGGTGTGACCTAAGGTGTGAACAATTACCTAAGGCGACTGCGCCCCCTTGTAAAGGGGGTCCCCAGTTGGAAGGAGCACGCCATCAGAGACGCTGGCAATCATGGAGTATTTGGAGTATTTTCTCCCAACGAGCCACTCATCTTCACAGTCAGTGTCTACGAAACGTAAACATGATGAGGATAACGATTCAAAGACCCTTGCCGCTGCACGATGGTTCCTCGTGGTCTCACGTACTGAAGACAGTCAGTCCTTCGCCGTGGTAAATCCGTTTATTATTTAGAAAGGTATTAATGCAATTGACGGCCCTGTGAAATCCTGCTCTCATTTGCGGAATGGCACTTTGCTTTTTGAGACTACTTCTGATTCTCAAGCACAACAACTGCTTGCCGTCTCTTTTCTCCATGGCTACCCTGTTCGTGTCAAGGCCCATAGAATTCTGAATTCTTCTCATGGTGTTATTTGCACTAGGCTGCTTGACGGTCTAACCGATGCCGAAATCCAATGTTACCACTCTGATCAGGGTGTCATTGCTGTCCTTCGGGTGATGAAAAAGGTAGATTCCTCCTTAGTGCCCACCTGCACTCTTTTTCTCACCTTTGATAGAGTGGTGCTTCCATCCAAGATCAAAGCAGGCTATGAAATTATCACAGTCTGGCTGTACAATCGGAACGTGATGCTCTGCCACCAGTGTCATCATTTCAACCACACTAGAACATCTTGTCGACACCCAGCCAAATGTGTAACTTGTGGTAGGGTTGTGCGTGAGGGCGATTGTCTGTCTCCTTCTCCTCACTGTATCAACTGCAATGGCAGCCATGCTGTGTCCTCTCGGGATTCTACTGTGTACCTTCATGAGCGGGCTTCCCAAGAGATCTGGGTAAAGGAGAAAGTGCCTTACCCAGTCGCATGCAAGTAATTGGCTAGTCGCTTACACTGTGTTCTCCCGTTTGGAACTTACAGTTCTGTTCTTGCTACCTCTCGCTCCATGGAGGACATGGCCACGTAGACATGTGACCTCAGATTCAGCTCTGAGGTTGTGAAATCGCCCAGTGTCAAGGTAGCATTGTCATCCCCCCTTGCAGCTGTGCAACAAGCCATCAGACTCTCACCTCAAGGGGCGAAGCCACCAGCTACACAACTGGTAGGCCGGAAAGGACAGAAGGAGTACTCCTGTGAAGACTTCATATGTCCCTCCAGCCAAACAACACCAGAGTCTTCTTCTAACCAGAAAGGCCCAAAGAAGTCCACTAAAGGCAAACAGTCTTTTCCTTCACCATCTTGAGATCTTCTTCGATGATATTGCCATATGATACGTTAGCCCGGCCGGTCTCTCTGTCGCCAGTGTGCACCACCAAGCGTTTTTTAGCGTTGGACTCCACAGACTGACAGCACAAGCAAGCTGATGCTTCGGTTGACCCCATGGAGCAGGATCATCCTGCTTCTGTGCCCTGTAGCAGCGACTCTTTACAGGCTGTCACTCGGCAGCTACCGATGTGACATCCCTACAGCTTTTCCTCATCGTTACTCTCCTCCAATGGAACGTTCTCGGCCTTTGGTCCCACAAAGAGGATTTGTGGCTGCTTTTAGCATCACAGCATCCCCTTGTACTCTGCCTTCAGGAAATGAAATTGTGCCCTCACGACTGCTTTGAGCTTTCACATTTCTTCCAGTTCATTTTGACCTTCTCCCTGAGGTTGGCAATCCATCTCATGGGGATATCATCCTGCTGATATGGGATGACATTCATAGTCAACCCATCTCCCTGGCTACCCATCTTCAAGCTTTTGCTGTTCGCATTTTTATTCCCCACCTGACTTTTTTCCTCTGTACCATTTATATCCCTCTGTCATTCATTGTCACCAGGGCAGACTTCCTTCAGCTTATTGGGCAGCTACCTCCCCCTTTTCCGCTACTCAGTCACTTTAATGTATATCATCCCATCCCCTTTGGGGTTTTCCCAGAACCTGTCAGAGAGCTGCCCTCTTGGCTGACCTTCTTAATCAACTCAATCTCTTCTACCTTAACCCTGGAGCACCCACTTTCCTTTCTGACTCCTTGCACACCTTTTCCCATTTGGACCTATCCTTCTGCACTGTCCAGCTTGCCCATCATCTTGAGTGGTCCGTTCTTTCTAACACCTACTCAAGCAACCATCTCCCATGTACTCTCCGTTTGCTGACTCCTACCCCACCTGCGTGCACAACCATATGGCAGCTTACTAAGGCTGACTGGTGGCTTTACTCCTCCCTGGCGACCTTCGAAGAACAAGATTTCCCCATTTGTGATGACCAGGTGGAATATCTCACAAACGTTATCCTTACTGGTGCAGAACGCTCCATTCCTCGCACTTCTTCTTTACCACACCTTGTGCCAGTCCCTTAGTGCCCTGAGGCATGCCGCGAAACAATTCATGCACAGAGATGTGTTCTCTGCGATTTTAACCATCATCCTACAATGGCAAACTGCATTCATTGTAAACAGATATGTAAAAAGTGTCATCGCATGCTTTGGGATAGCAAAGAAGCTAGCTGGATTTTATTCACTAGTTCTTTTAACAGTTCCAACCTTTCCTCTGTCATGTGGGCCAACCTCCAGTGGCTTCCTGCGCCCAAGATCCATTCGCTAATTTCTGGCCTTACAATAGCAGACGATGTTATTGTGGATCCTATTGTTATCTCCAACACCTTGGGCTGCCATTTTGCAGAAGTTTCGAGCTCTTTCCACTATCATCCTGCCTCCCTTCTTTGGAAATGAGCAGGGGAGTTCTTGGGCGATACCCTTCTCTTCTCAGAATTGGGAGTGCCACAATGCCGCCTTTACTATGAGGGAGCTAGATCATGCTCTCAGTTCATCCCAACCCTCCGCCCCACTGCCAGACGCTGTCCACATTCAGATGTTTCAGCACCTTTCTCTTGCAGGCAAGCACTTTCTGCTTAACACATACAACCGCATCTGTGCAGAGAGCACATTTCCCAGACTTTGGTGTGAAGCCTCCATCATACCCATACCAAAGCCCAGTAAGCAAAAAAACCTTCCTTCTAGCTACCGCCCCTTCTCTCTCACCAGCTGCATTTTCAAGGTGATGGAATGTATGATTCATGCCAAGCTGGTATTGTGGCTCGAGTCTCGTAATTTACTAACAAATGCACAGTGTGGATTTTGAGCATGGTGTTCTGCAGTTGACCATCTCATTTCTTTGTCCACCCATGTCATGAATGGTTTTGTGCGGAAATCCCAGACTGTGGCTGTGTTTTTCAATTTGGAGAAGGCCTACGACACGTACTGGAGAACTGGTATCCACTGTACTCTTTACATATGGGGCTTCTGTGGCTGTCTGCCCTGTTTCCTTCAAGAATTTTAAAAGACCGAGTTTTCAAGGCGTGTGTGGATTCTGCCTTGCCAGACAACTTTATCCAGGAAAATGGTGTGCCTCAGGGTTCTGTCCTGAGTGTTGTCCTCTTTGCTATCGCCATTAACCCTATAATGGCCTGTCTCCCACCGGGCATTTCTAGCTGCCTTTTTGTTGACTATTTTGCCGTCTATTGCAGTTCTCCACGGACCTGTCTCACTGAGCGGCATCTTCAGCAATGTCTTGATCATCTTTACTCCTGGAGCATTGACAATGGCTTTCATTTTTCCACTGACAAAACTATCTCTATGAATTTCTGGTGGCGCAAATGGTTTCTCCCACCATCTTTACATCTTGGTCCTGTTGCCCATCTGTTCATTGAAACTATGAAATTCCTGGGGCTCTTGGTCCTCCCTGCACACGGTTCCTCAATGTCCTACATGTCCTCAATGGTACTTCCTGGTGTGCCAATTGAACCACCCTCCTCTGTTTGTATTGGTCCGTTTCCCATTTGAAACTCGACTATGGGTGCTATGCTTATGTGTCTGCACATCCACTGCTCATACATCATCTCAACACTATCCACCATTGTGGCATCCGTTTGGTAACTGGCACTTTTTACACTAGCCCAGTTGAGAGTCTGTATGCTGATGCTGCTGAATGACCACTTTCTTACCTCCGTGACTTTCTCCTCAGCAGCTATGCATGCCGTTTGTCTGCTGTCTGTGGCCACCCGTCCTATGCCTCCTTCTTTGAGGACACCTTTGATCATCAGTATGGGGCACATCCCTCTTCTCTGTTACCCCCTGGAGTCCTCTTTTGGCACTTGCTGCAGTGGCTTAACTTCACACTACCTGCAACTTTCCCAGTGGGTGTGAACCCTTCACAACCTTGGCTTTGTGAAGTGGCCCATGTTAACCTCGGCCTTCATTCCCTTCCTAAGGACACTACTACTGCTTTGCTCTATTGCCTTCTGTTTCACGACCTTTGCATGGAACTTCGCAATAGTACCTTCATATACTCTGATGTCTCTCGGAATAACCATGGGGTCAGGTGTGCCGTCATCATTGGCACCCGTGTCTTTCGATTTCTGCTTCTAGCACACTGCTCAGTATTTACAGCTGAGCTCTTCACCCTGGATCTGGCCACGGAGTACATCCGGCAACACAGACTTTTCAATTGTGTCCTCTTCTCAGACTCACTCAGCGCCCTTCAAAGTCTATGTGCGCTGTACACCACCCATCTCTTAGTGCAACGGGTCCAGGAAAATTGTTACTTGCTCACTCTTGGTGGAGCCACTGTGATGTTTATGTGGGTTCCTGGTCATGTCGGTCTGCCAGGAAATGAGGCTGCTGACACAGCTGCTAAGGCTGCAGTCCTCATACCTCAGCCCGCTAGTTCCTAGATTCCCTTCGATGCTCTCTGTGTTGCCATCTGTCAGGAGATGGCATCCCTTTGGCATCGCCAATGGTCCTCCCTTTATGGAATAAGCTCTGGCTTATTAAGCCTACCCCAGTGACTTGGACAACCGCCTCTCGGCTCTCCCACTGAGAGGAGGTCATTTTAATTAGGCTGCATATTGGGCACTTCCTTTTTAGACATCATCATTTGATAAGTGGCACTACCCAACCACTTTGGAAACATTGTGCACAAGTTTTAACTGTGCTACTCCCTGACGGAATGCCCATTTTTTAACCGTTTACATTCCCACTTGGGTTTGCCATCTGAATTATCAGCCGTTTTAGCAAATGACGCATGGGCTGTCGACCGTGTTTTAGTTTTTATCCACCAAAGCAATATGGTGAAGGCCATGTAATTCTTAGTTTCTGCATGGTGTCTTTTTTAGCTCTTTCCCCATGTCCCTATTTTTAGCTGTTTTCTCTTATGTCAATTGGGACTGACGTGTAGTCATTTTTTAACTCCTCTCTGTCTTCATGTTCTATAGTTTTGACTTGGGTGAGTTTCTTTTTTGCACCCTAAAGCAGAACACAACCAACCAACCAAAATATTTGCACAAATTCACTATGTCTTCTGTCACCTGGTTAAGGCTAGCATGTGGCCTCATTCCTAATTTGTTCTGTACCATTTGGCCTACACCCCTCCCTTGCTACTGCCTAACAGCAAGAGTCTTTTTTTACTGCTCATTTTGAACTGACCTACACTGAAATTCTTTGCTAGAAGCCTGCTGCAACCTACTGTAATGTACAACTTGATTACACCCTTCCCTTATCGTAGTTATCTACATTGTACTGTTCATAAGTAGGCAGTGGCAGACCACTCTGTTATGATCTTGCCCAGTATAGCAACATGGGATTACTCTCAGTTCTTTAATCCTGTCAAATCTTTACTATCGTGATATAGTTCAACATGACATGCATACTGGAAATGGCAGACTATTTGAGTTTACTTTGAATGTTTGTATACACTATGTGTGTAACATTCGAGTAGATGACGAAGTCAATCTTTCCTATGCAGAGTCAGTGTGGATGTGTATGGATGGACGAGATGATTTCCCTGTGGTCTGTTTCCTTCATTGGTTTCATAGCCACTGGAGTTCTCATACCTCTCCTTACATATCAGGTACCTTTCATCATTCCAGAACTCCAGACCAGATTGGATATGTTCAGCATCTTGGCTGTATCTTTGAATAACAGAATATCTTTCTCGATCTTCTCTGTTTCAGTGATATGACTGTGGAATAAAGCATCCTGTAACCTGTAGCTTATCAAAAACTACTCTTTATTCGAGAGGAGATTAAAACTTTATCTGTTTATCATTGGCGCAACTTCTCTTTTGTAATATCACCTTCTGCTTGATAGAGAACCAGTATGTCTGTAACAATGTGAACAGTCTCTGCTTTTCTTGTCCCTATTTATTTCTGTTTTCTTCTTTCCTTCTCATATATTAATCTTACTGTATTATTTCTCACTCTTCCTCAGACCCATCAGCTTCTTCTCCACATCTGATTTATTCTGTACTGCTGCCATATATTTCTATTAAATAAATAGAAATATGGGCATGGCAAATGTTCGATCTCATTACTCACATTTGACAGAACTGTAATGAGGAAATCGGTTAGCACAGTGTTATAAGACTGACATTTCTTAAATTCTATATAGTCAGTACTATATCATTGTTATATTTTTTGTTTTATGCATGTTGTAATATTGACTCACTAAGGATGTCTGCTTAGATGTAAGAGAGAGTTTGAAGATGAAATAAATGCATAAATAAATAAAAATAAATGGTGTTTATCCTTGGAAAATTTATATTTAGAATACTTATTTATTGACATCCTTGTGGTAAGAAAATCATTTGATGGATCCTGTCATGGAGTTTTGTTCATATTTCGATGAAATATTTCAAATAATGCTCTCTGAGTCACAGAAAGAGACCTCCTATATATTCTATAAAATATAATTTATTTCGTTGTTTGCATTTTAAGAAGACATTCCTACAGTTCTGTTGTGAGTGAATCATATAGAAACTGGAAATGACAAAGTTTAATTTTGAAGAGAGATTTTTCATTACAAATATACTAAGAATACATTCTATGTTTACATTCTACAGCATCTACAGAAAACTTACGTGTGAGGGGTGCAGCTTATCAGCGAACTTGTGCTGATATTTCTATGCATATACTATTTCAATATTTTATGAAGAGAGAAAACCACTTCCAACAAAATGAAGACTGCAAAAAGAATGGTGAGTAGGCTCACTAGCTTTTCTGAGACTACTTAAGTGACAGAACTGTACTTAGGATTTTTGAGTAGTTTACTGACAGATCTGTACTTACGATTTTTGAGTAGTTTATTTCTACTTCTGTACTGCACAAGTCAGTGTGTGGCAGAGGGTTTATCAAAATCATTTTCCCATCCATGTTTCATTTGTGAATGGCACACAGAAAGAAAGTAAACCTCTGTGGGTACAAGGAATTCTCTAATTTTTCTTGTGATCATTGCACATATAAGTTGCAGGAAGTAATTTGTTTATTGACTCATTTTGGAATATAAAATATGATTTATTTTTCTGTTATGAGTTATATAAGTTTAAGAAAAAAAATTACAAATGGAACCTGACTGCTCCATATCAAAGTACTTTAAAAATGGATTATCCTCAGTCTTGATTGCAAAAACATTTATTTCGATGGTAACCAGTTTCAGTCTGTATTTTATCAACCTGAGACCCTCATACCATGATGGTAGGTGGTATGAAGGTGGTATGAAGTTCTGAGGATGGTCAAATACTGACTAAAACTGATTACCATCGAAATAAATGTTTTTGTGGTCAAGACTGTTTGTAATCCATTTGGAAAGTACTTTTAGCCAGACTGTTGTTTCTTCACAAGAACTGTTCTCAAACATTACTCACACTGCAATGACTGAAGCTGTTGTTCATGTGGACCCAGTATTTTTTTCATTTGATAATTATACCAGTGACTGTATTTAAGTTATTTTAGAGTGAAATATGCAAAAATATAGGGAACATGTTGGTTGTTAGTAAAACGGTGATCATAACATTTTGCGCATTCCCTTGTTTACAAAACTGATGAGAGACATTGCGAACACAGGATAACTTAACAAAGAGTTACACTGTTTGTGCATCTAGTCATTAAATTAGCAAACAGTGTTTTACATTTGAGGCTTTCATTTTCAGAACTTAGAGGAAAATGTGTTTGTCAGATGAGTGAACCGGACATTTGGATATTGTGAAGATGTGAATACAGCAAGTTAAAAGGAGGTGTACAAGGAGTGATAAAAAAATATGGAGAATGAATTTTTTTTAGCAGCAACTGCTGATGTTACAACCATTTGATGTAATTTGTCCAATAGCCTGTTCCGTTGAGACAGGCAGCATCAAGTTGAAGCACATTCAGGCAGTCAGCATCCAGAGACAGTAGAGTGAGGTTATGTTTATTACGTCTGTTGCACAGTGTGGATTTTGAACAATGCAATTTGCAAAAAGTACCAAAGAAATTCAAGAAATGTTGAAATTGGTGTACGGCAATAATGTTGTAACTCTTAATGCTGCTTACAAATGGTATGAGTGATTTACAAAATGAAAATATTTGGTTGAAGATGAGCTATGTTCAGGGCATCCATTAACCTAAAAAACAGAAGACAACATGCAAAAAGTGGCAAAAATTGTTTGTTCAAACAGGCAAATAACTATTTGAGAGCTTAGCAAAGAACTTACAAGGGAACCTCCCCATTGCACCCCCCTCAGATTTAGTTATAAGTTGGCGCAGTGGATAGGTCTTGAAAAACTGAACACAGATCAATCAAGAAAACAGGAAGAAGTTGTGTGGAACTATGAAAAAAATAAGCAAAATATACAAACTGAGTAGTCCATGTGCAAGATAGGCAACATCAAGGACGTTCTGAGCTCAGGAGTGCTGTGGTCCCGTGATCAGCTGCGGAGCAAGAGGTCCATGGTTCAAGTCTTCCCTTGAGTGAAAAGTTTACTTTCTTTATTTTTGCGAAGTTATGATCTGTCCATTCGTTCATTGATGTCTCTGTTCATTGTAATAAGTTTAGTGTCTGTGTTTTGTGACCGCACCGCAAAACCATGCGATTAGTAGACGAAAGGACGTGCCTCTCCAATGGGAACCGAAAACATTTGATTGCAAGGTCATAGGTCAACCGATTCCTCCACAGGAAAACATGTCTGATATATTCTATACGACACTGGTGATGGCATGTGCATCACATGACAGGAATATGTTGTCGACCCACCTAACTTGTACACTTGGCGAATGGGTAAAAAGATTCTTCTACCTTGCCCGATTTAGGTTTTCTTGTGGATTTGATAATCACTCCCAAAAAAGTGATTAAAACATAAGAGTTTGTCACATTAACTGCAACAAATGAATGCAACAGTTTCACAGTCGCACAGTTTTCCCTGTGCTCTGTCAAAACATATTTTTTAAAGTTTTAAAATTTTTCAGTGTGTAGACCGTCAAATCTTGCATATGTCCAAGCAAATCTGAACATGTCCTGGAATTTTGGAGAGCGAAGTTGATTATGTGTGAGTGCCTGAACTTTGATAATTGTGTGAAAATAAACATTTTTTCACTCGAGGGATGACTTGAACCATGGACCTCTCGTTCCGCAGCTGCTCATGCTAACCACGGGACCACGGAGCTCCTCAGTTCATATTGTCCTTGATGTTGCCTATCTTGCACATGAACTACTCAGTTTGTATATTTTGCTTTTTTTTCATAGTTCCATACAACTTCTTCCTATTTTCTCGATTGATCTGTGTTCAGTTTTTCAAGGCCTATCCTCTGTGCCAACTTATAACTAAATCTGAGGGGGGTGCGATGGGGAGGTTCCCTTGTTAGCATCTCATATGGGTCTTTACAATACATTTTAGCTGATAATTTGCAAATTAGATGAGTGTGTGAAAAATTTGTTTCCAGGCTCCTGAGTGATGAATAGAAAGAAAATTGTGTTTTCGTTTGAATGGTGTTGAATGATCGTCTTCATTCAGATATAGACTTCATGTCCAAAATTGTAACTGGAGACGAAACTCTGGTCTGTGGGTATGAACCTGAAATGAAAATTCTGAGGTCTCAATAGAAAACCATTGAATCTCCTTGCCCTAAAAGGCACAACAGTCAAAACTGAATATCAATCTCACATTCATTCCTTTTTTTTTCTTTCTTTCTTTAGTGATGGCGTAATGCAATCAGAGTGCATTCCAAGGGGAACAACAGTAAATACTGAATTTTACAGTGGTGTACTGCAAAGGTTGCAAAACAATATAAAAATAATGAGACCAGAAAAATGGGCTAATGGCTTTCTTCTTCATCATGGCAACATGCTGTGCTACACTCTGCTTCTGATTCATGAGCTTTTGGCCAGAAAAAGTGTTCCTGCCTGTCCACATCCACCTTACTCACCATGGCCTACTCTCTCAATGGTTATTGACATTAACCACCTATAAAATGATAGGTGTTATTGCAGTGATTAGTATTGCAAACTCCAATGATTTGATTTTGGAATAGTTTTTGGTGACCTTATCGTCTTTAATTACATAGATTGAATTAAAATGTAAGAAATATTTTAAAGTGTATTTTTGGACTGAGCCTGTATCATATGTTGTCAGCCCCCAATACACTCATTGTAAGAAACTGTTTAAAGAGTTGAGTGCAGCTATCAATCCATTTTGCACATAATGTTAAACAAGAGTAATTATTCCACAAAAAGCTGTGTTCATCATCATAGAACAAGATGCAGATTTAACTTATATGTACTTAGGAAAATTACACAAATAATTCAAAACCATATCTTTTACTAATGAATTAGATTGTTTGATAAATTTGACCAAGGCAAAGAACAAGATAACTAAGACTAACATTTTTAAAAAAGGCAGTTAAATAATACGTAGTATACAGCAAAGGATGATCTGTCCAAAATGTGTGTCAATATCAGTGTGATTTTACCAGCAGAGAGGTGACAATTATTTCATCAACTACTCTTTCAGGCAAATTTACAGTTCCAGAGCTAAATCAATGACCTTCAATAATCCCCTTCCTCAGAGCGCTCTCATCTATTTTCTGAGTATGTGCTTGGTCACCATGAGGCCGCAGCCCTTACAGTGCTTCTTCCCTTTCTATGCTACAAATTTAACTTTCTACTGTATCAACAAAAATAATCAGTTTTTGAAAATATAATGTAATCGGATAGATAAAACATATAATCAACAAGCAACGATTCGAGAACACACAAGTAAAAATTATTACAGTTTGCAAGGTTTTGAAGCCAGTGGCTCCCTCTTCCAAGCAATAGGTTGAAGGGGAAGGAAAAGGATTGGTGAGGTTTAAAGAAAGGGATGCATTTCGGAAAAGTCACCCAGAACACCAGGTCAGGGGAGACTGATCAGTCCTGTAAGTCTCCCATGACCCGGGGTTCTGGGTGACTTTTACGAACTCTACTCTTTTCCTAAAACACACCAGCCCTTCTCCTTCACCCTTCTTCTTTCCCCTTCAAATCTTCTGCTAGTAGAAGGAGCCAGTGGCTTCAGAAGGTTGCAAACTGTAATATCATATAAATGGGTATTCTCCTGCAGTAACTTGGTGAGTAGATTTTTTATCTGTCCAATTTCATTTACCAACCTTCTACTTTTCATTTTTCCTCTCCGTCTTTCCATTTTATTTTCTTCTTGGTGCCGATTGTGCTTGGATCTGGTTTGTGATTTTGGACACTTGTTTTCTTCCATTCCAGCACTACAACTTTTCATTCTTAACTGTAATGTATCCTTGTTGGATTTGACTTGCTACTCCTTTCCTGAATTTCACAGGAGTGCAGATCTTGCAGGGAAGGTCGCTCAGTGGGCCTGTATTCTACCTTTTGTGCCTTTCTCCCTTTGCACCCTTCCTTTTTTGCAAAAGTACTGCATCCAAAACCCAGCACAGTAGCCATTACATTGAGGGAGGGAGGGAGGGGGGGGGGGTGGTGTTCACCAGGTACCTAAATGGTGGTAGCCCTCTGAGTCACCTAAGCTGGAAACTCCTTACTACACAAGCCAAGGAGTATGTACCCAATGTGAAACCAAATGCTCCACCACCTATGAGGTGCTTCAGATGTTTACACGGTGGGCATATGTCATCCTGCTGCAAGGCAGATCCAAAATGCAGCAACTGTGGACGATCACCCCATGAAGGTAGTCCTTGGGAACATCAAATTTTGTGCATCTACTGTGTGGAGCACCACCCTCCCTGTTCACCAGTTTGTCCAATTTTGAAGAAAGAACAGAAGACCCAGGCCCACAAATCTATTGATTGTCTGTCATATACTGAGGGACAGAAGAAATACAAACACCTACATACTGTGGGAATGGTGATCAGCTAGGCCAACACCATGACCATCAAACCCTTCTACCTCTACATTCTCCAAAACAGTTATGTCACCACTCTCCTCTTCTTTGGTTTCCGTGGTGCATCCAGGAACCACTTGCTGCTTCTTCAGCATCTCTCTCTCCCCAGCAACCACCAGACAGAAGCCCGATACCAAACAGTACCTGAAGTAGCCGCAGTCTGTGGGTTCCAGGGCTTTCCACTTTTCATCTGCCCCTGCACTCAGTGTGGGTAGCCCCTTGAATGAACCTTGCCCACCAGCAGTTACAAAGTAAATAAAAAAAAAAAAAAGAAGAAGAAGAAGAAGAAAACTGGAGGAGTTTGTACTTTGGTATGTAAAGATGTTGTCAGTGTATGGATTCCCCTTTGTACCTCAGTAGAGACAGTAACAAATGACCTATGCCATTGCCCTTGCCGCAATAGTAACACCAGTTCCTATCAGATCACTGAAATTAAATGCTGTCAGGCTGTGCTAGCACTTGGATGGGTGATCAACCTGTGTGCTGAGTGCTGTTGGCAAGTGGGGTGCATTCAGCCCTTGTGTGGCAAGCCCGTCCATATCTGCATCCAGTGACACTTATGGCCTGACGATGACACGGCAGCTGGTTGGCTTGTTATCTAATCAAATGCAGTAAGAAGGAATGCTGGGAGCCCTATGTCTGCTCATGGGGGATGTATGACTTCTTCTCAGGTGCGGGCCAAGCTCCATTTTCTTAAGGGCTGCCAAAGATCAGCAGCTATTCTGGGTCTTATCCTACTGGGTGGTGTTTGTACCGATTCGTTGGTTCTTGCAGAACACCTTGCGACAGCATCAGCATCGTCTTCCTATACAGCTATCTTTCTACTGCAGAAGTGATGAGTTGAAGAGATCCCCTTATGTTTGACTCCCCACTGAGCTGAATCCTGTAATTAACCCTTCACTGACTGGGAACTACTTCAGACTCTTTCCTCATGCTACAACACAGCCCCAGGCCCTGATTCAGTTCACAATCAGATGATCTAACACCTGAATGTTCCCCAAAGGCAGCATCTCCTCAGAGTCTTCAACAGTATCTCACTTGAAAGTGTCTTTCCCTCACAGTGATGAAAGACTATAGTTGTCCTAATCCTTAAGCCAGGAAAGAACCCAACATCTCTCGACAGGTTTTGACTGATTAACATGGACAACATACTCTGTAAGCATCTTGAAAGGATGGTTGCCCACAGATTATACTGGGTTCTCAAGACTCTGGTCCTTTTGCCCAGCAGGGACAGTCCACAACCAACCACGTACTTAAGTTGGAAGCAGCAGTCTGACAGGATTTTTCTAACCACCAACTTCTTATTGGAATCTTTTCTATCTGCATAAGGTGTACAACACTGCTTGGTGTCATCACACTTTACTTACCCTCTGGGACTGGGGATTTTGAGGCTTCCTACCAATTTTTGTTCATCAAATTGCATCCCACTGATAGTTCCAGATTAGAGTTGGTACCTCAGTCAGCTCCCTGCGGGCCCAGGAGAATACCATCACACAGGGCTCTGTCTTAGAGTGCCACTCTCTTCCTCATCATGATCAATGGTATAGTGACCTCTGTGTTGGGCTGCTGGTCATCCCTGCATTGTACGTTGATGATTTTTGCATTTGGTACAGCTCCCACTCAGTTGCAACAACTGAATGCCATATAAAAGGTGCTGTCCGGTCTTCCTCTGAAAGGGCTATTTCCCATAGTTTCCAGTTCTCTTCTACAAAAATGCTTGTCATGTATTTCTGCTGTCAAAACACACCCCATCCTAACCTGGAACTCTACTTGGATAGCCAGTCCCTGGACATTGTAGCATACTCCAATTTCTTAGGCTCCCATTTCGATGAAAAACTCACTTGGCTGTGGTTTCCAGATTTATGGCTTGACAGCTCCATTAGCTTTGGAACTTTTAGGGTGCTGAAGCAGGGATCTTCCCTCATCAGATTTGATGGTACGAGCTTCTAGTCTCCTATGCAATTGCCATATGACAATTCCCTTATCATTTCATGTATCCCATTCTCTTTGCATACAAGGGCTGTCTTCCTCCTGATATTCACTCTGAGGTGGGATTCCCAGTTGGAATGTGTGTCATTTCCTTTTTCCAAGGTTTCCATCTCCTCTCCCTGGACTGTACTCCCTGTGTTTTCTTGTACACTCCACCTTAGATTGTGCTCAGGCCACAGATTAGGACCAGTCTCTTCACAAAGCCCTAATGTCTCGGCCACCTCCATATGCTTTCGGTGTCTGTTGTGTCCAGTCTTTCAAGAGTTTCGAGGTGCTACCATCTTTTACACCAATGGCTCCAAAACTGTGGGTCAGACAGAATATGGTTTTACATCTCCTACAAGTGTGGAACAACATTTGCTGCCAGGAACGCATAATATGTTTACAGCAGAGCTGACAGCTGCTAGCAGAGCCCTCCATTTTATTTAACAGTCTCTTGACCATGTTTTAAAATGTATTGATTCAGTATGCAATCTCGAGGCTTCTGACCAATGCTATTCTTGCCACCCTTTGGTATACAAGTCCCTCTAGATGATCTTCGTTGTGCTGCCTTCTCTGTTGCCTTTCTTTGGGTCCCAAGTCATGTGGGTATTCTGGGGAGTGAACTGGCCAACCGTTTGGCTGAAGGAGCACTTACTTGCTCTCTGTTTGCTTTTCTGATCCCGGATGCGCATTTGTGAATGCATGTGAGATCTCTGCTCACTCGGAAGGTAATGACATCTGGTGGGCTACTGCCACATCTAATAAACTCTGCACAATCAAGGGGAGTATTGCAGCGTGGTATTCTTCCTTCTGCTTCTCCCAGAAGGAATCCACAGTCCTTTGTCATCTCCACATCTGTCATACCAGGTTAACCCATAGTTTTATTTTGAGTAACGAGCTACACCCCACATTGTGATTGTAGAGCCTCACAGGAAGTAGCTCATATCTTGGTCGAATGCCCCGCCACCCTTTGTGGACCTCCATGGTACGTATGGACTACTAGATTCAGTGCCTCTAATATTGGTGGACTGTTCATGGATGCTTAACCTGATTCACAGCTTTCTCTGTGAAAGTAATTTTTATTCTCAGTAATAAGATTTTAATCTACCACCAGAGTAGGGCAGATCAGTTGGGAATGGTACGTCTCCCACTGTATGCTAGATCTAAAGGTTCCCAAACCCTACCACCTTGGCCAGGCTGTCCTTTAATCCCTCTTTTACTCTGATTTAATTGCTTTTAGAATTTGCTTCTTTTCTGCTTCACCCAGTTTTCTATTCTAGGTGTCGCACTCTGTTGAATAGTGGGCACTCTTGACTATGAAATATCAGGGGTGGGACTGCTGTGAGTGGGGTGGTTCCTGTCATCTGCAGGCCCCTGGAGGTACCCATTTGCTGTGTTTCCTGTTTCCTTAATTTGCTTTTATTATTGTTAGTACAAAAGATGTCAATTATGTTTTTAGGCTTCTCACTTTCACTGTTAGGAATCTCTTGACTAGATCAGAAAATGTTCTTGGTGGATGCACCACTCTTGGATCGAGGGCCTGATGACGCTGTTTAGTTCCTTACCCTTCCTCTCCTTGCCCCAAATTAACAAACCAACCAACCTACCCTCAGTAACATTCGGTTTTCAATTATCACTCTGTATTCATTGTATGTGATCATACTCAATCGCTGTGGTAATACTTGATGAATCGGGGTATACAGCATAAGCTTTCCCCATAGAAAATATGGAAAATCTACAGTTAAAACACTTGCCAGGTCCATTAGTGCTACTACATTGTGATGAGTGTATACGTGGAGTCTGTGTGTCCTTAGCCATATGGCTGGACCACTCAGTGAGTGCTCACCCTCAGTGGGTGTGCACCATGTGATATTGAATGCAGAAACTACCGGTCACGTACTTCCGCAATGTGTGCGATGTGAGTGATGGGCAGCATCAGAAAATGCTCATGTGGATGCAGTGCTCCACCATCTATGGGTGCTGGAACACTGTTGGCATATTCTTTAGTCCAAATGGCACTCTGTGGTAATGGTAATGATGCATTGGAATGGTAAACAAGGTTTTAGGTCAGTCCTCTGTTGCTACTTTCAAGTAATGGTACCTGCTTCACAAATCCATAGTTGTAAAATATTGACTGGTCCAAGCTGTCTAAAGTTTCTTGATATTCAGCATTAAGTATGCATTCATAACCATGGACTGATTTAAGTGCCAACAGTGACAATAAAACCAATATGCCTTACTCCCTTCCATGCTTTTCTTGGTTACAGTTACCACTGGTGCCATCAAAGAGCCAGTACTTTCTTCTATAATTCAGTCAAGTAGGATAAACAATCCTCTAATGTTCAGATACCATATTAATAGTGAGCTGCTTGACACAGTTGCACCATTTAAACATCTAGACTTACATTTACAGAGCGACTTGAGATGCAACATACACATAAGATTGGTTGTAGTGAGAGTGAACGGTGGATTTCAGTTTATTGGGAGGATTCTAGGAAAATGCAGCTCATCTATAAGGGAGACTGTACAGAGCACTTGTCACCCTTTTGTGAGTACTGCTCAAGTGTTTGGAATTTCCACCAGGTCTAATTAAAGGAAGACATTGAAGCAATTCAGAATTGTGTGCTGGTAGATTTGTTATCAGTAGGTTCGATCCATACATTAGTATTGTAGAAATGCACTGTGAACTGAAATGGGAATTCATAGAGACAACACAACATTCTTTATGTAAAACATTATTGAGAAAGTTTGAAGAACTGACATTTGCCACCAATGTAAGTCTTGCATGAAAACTGCGAAAACAAGAAGAAACTTCTTGGCAGATTAAAGCTGTGCGCCCGACCGAGACTTGAACTCGGGACCTTTGCCTTTCGCGGGCAAGTGCTCGGTCGGGCGCACAGTTTTAATCTGCCAGGAAGTTTCATATCAGCGCACACTCCGCTGCAGAGTGAAAATCTCATTCTGGAAGACGAGAGAAATTTGGACTCATATACAGAGGCATATAGACAATCATTTTTTTTTCTTCACTCCAATTTTGCTAGTAAATCAGAAAATGGAATGGCTAGCAGTGCTAAAAGGTCCTTCCACCCCCACTACACACCATATGGTAACATCCAACAAACCCTTAGATCTCGTAATCTTCTTGGTCTAGATCTTCACAAGCTCCTGTCCCATACCCACCCCCATCCCTGTCCCCTTGACTCCCACATCACTCTTTATGCACACACATCCTCTGTTGTGTATGACTATACGCAGTGGTAAGGACAGGTGGGCTTCATAATGGTGCACCAACTGTCATCGTAGAAAAGCTGAACAGGAGTGGAAATGATTAACAAACAAGTTAACACAATGAATAGAAGGTTTACTTAACTTGTATTTCTCCAAGCATACAAATACTCATTACAAATAATGCAGCAACAATTAGAGTCCAGCTCATACAAGAGCAGCTAGGATGAGGCTCGCTGAACTAAGCACGAGCAATGTTGTTGTAGCGTTGAGGCTCCAAGTGCAAGTGGGGTGTGTGGCTGCTGCTGCCGACAATCCTATACCAAGGTGGCATAAGGCTCTCATAGTCCACAGCTGCCGGAGGCGTAGCTCAGTAGGCACACACCATTTAGTCCGGTGGATCCTGCACAACCACTATGACAGCCGCCGGATGGTATCATTATGAGGTACCACATCCCTGCCCCCCAACCTTCTCACCATCGTTGTGTAGTGTAGTGTGAACATTGCCGGGGGACGCAGCGCTGGAAGCAGGTGGCAATATGGAGACACTATCCTCAGCTGAGGCCAGTGCCGAGATTCTGGTGGGGTGTCAGCAATCCTATCAGTCCCTGCAGTAAAAAGAGAGAACAACAAAGAAGTCATACAGTGGTGTCTTGCTCCCAGTGCCTCCATCCACCATGCAGCCTGAAAGACTGAATCATTTGTTTCATACTTTGCTGGCCTAGGCAGAATGCACACCACCCACTGTGGTGGGTGCAGCAACTGAAGCCATCTGTCCATGTAACAACTCTGCTGGCGATGGTCCATTGTGTAGCTTGGAGTGGTAGGAAGACAAGAATTACAACAGAGCTTGATCACATGTGTGGGAGACATGAAGTTTGTGCATCTGTTGCTTAAATATTCATGGAAAGCATTCAGTTTTGCCTTTGGATTACGTGTGAAATGGTGCACATGTGATGTGGTTAATGCCAGAGGGGTGCAAAACTGTTCAAACATGGCCACAACAAATTGAGGTCCACTGCCAGTCACAAGCATTTCAGACTGTCCCTCAAAGCAAAAAATCAGCGACAGGCTGTGGCTTGTGGAACAAGCCATAATAGAGTTATAGGAACCATGATGGGAAATTTGCTGAAAGTGCCAGCAAAGATGAGCCAACATCTATTCCAGTAAGGACTCAAAATCCAAGTGCAAGCATTACTTAGGTGCTTGAGGTATGGGCCATTCAAAGAACTGCTGAGGTGGAGCTGACTGATGTTCAGCACAGGCTTGGCACTGGGAAGTCAACTGTTCAATTTGTGAATCCAGACTGTGTGCAGTGCAATGATGTCACACTACTTGCTAGGTGCAAATGACATCCCAGTGTCCTTGATTTATCAAACAAAGGACATCAATCTGGAGAACCACAACACATGATTGGTCATTATCAGCATGAAGCAAAATGACACCTTGGCAACTGCAAGGGGATACCTGCAGACAAAGTATTGGTGAACCACAGAGCTATGAATCTGTGTGCTGAATGTGGCCAACCATTGCAGATGTAGTGCAACAGAATCTGCAAGTCAGGAACTGCTGCTGTGGCGCTGGCAATTTGCCGGTGATTAAGTGAAAACTATGCAAAACATCTGTGTCTTGTGCGTCAATATAACAAGAAGAAGTAGAGGACTCATAAAATGTTGAATCTGGGCCAACAAGGAGAGGAGAAAGAGCATCTGTGTTGGCATGCTTAAAGGTGGGCCGATACACAATTTGCTAGTGGTAATTTGACAAAAGAAGAGTCCATCGTTGCAGCTTCTGCACTGTGTGAGCTGGGAGTAACTGAGAATGGCTAAACAATGATTGTGGAGATTTATGGTCAGTCAACAAGTAAAATTTTCCACAAAAAAGATAATGGTAAAACTTAGTGACACCACAGACAATGGTGAGAGCCTCCTTTTCGGTCTGTGAATAATTATATTGAGCTTTGTTCAATAACTTCAAAGCAAAGGCAGTTGGCCTGTCAACAGAACCAAATTTATGCATAAAACTGCACCGATGCTGTTAAAGGAAGCATCCACAACCAAGACCACAGGTTTTTTTGGATCAAATTGAACAAGCCATCGATCACTAAGTAAAGAGTCTTTCAGCTTCTAGAAAGCAGACTGACATTCTTGTGACCAAACAAAAGAAACCTTTTTCCTGTGCAAGCAATGCAAGGGAGCCACGATTTGAACAGTGTTTGGAATAAATTTGTATGTAATATGTGAGTGTCAGAGATACAGATTGCAATCTTGCACACTGCATGGGGGTGGAAGGTCATGGATAGTAAGAAAATATGATTGAAACGGGTGAGTACCCTGGCTATTAATGACGCGTCCTAAGTACTTAATTCAGTCAGAGAAAACATACATTTGTCTCTGCTATATTTGAGACCAGCTGCAGACAACACTTTTAAAAGAATGCAAAGATCGCTAATGAGTTTATCAGGAGTGTGAGGATTTGAGCAAAAATTAACTTTTATGGTCAACTTCTCCAGAACGCGCTGGAATATGGCGGGTGCAGAAGCACTGCCAAATGGCAGTACCAAACATTTGAAGAGATCCACGTAAGTATTAATCACAAAGACTTGTTATGACTGCTCATTCACAGGAATTTGTAAGCAAGCATCACACAAACCAATTTTAGAAAGGTAATGACTCGCACCCAAATTATCCATCAGTTCTCGTGGATGCAGCAAGGGATGACTGTCAATGACTGTTTGAAGATTCACAGTTTTCTTAAAATCATTGCACAAAAGGTGTCTGCTGGACAGCTTCTGTGGAATAACAAGAGGGGATGCCCACTGACTGGCAGTGATGAATGCTATGACCATCTGTTCTTGAAGAGCCTGAAGGACAGGACAAGCTCTAACAAAATGAGGGTGTGCATTGTTCCTTATTGTGATATGGACAGCAAAATTATTGGCTTTGTGTAAACCCTCAGAAAACAAATTCTGAAATTCTGCACATAACTGTGCAATACTCTCCTGAGGATCAAAGGAAGAAACTGAAAGTACATTGTTATGAATGCTTAACACAAACAAATCAAAAGAGTCTAGACCATAAGTATTAGCAATGTCTCAGGAGGAAAGCATTGCAAATGTCATTGTCTTCGTGAAATTTCGGAAAGTTGTGGGAAGGCAACAAGTGCCTAAGGCAGAAATGTTTTGGCTGTTATATGGTGTTAGTGTATGATGTGATGTGCACAGCTTAGGTCTGGCAAGCAATTCGCAAGTGCTATAGTTTAGCAAACTCACTGAAGCCCCAATGCCAAGTTGCAAATGGAC
This sequence comes from Schistocerca cancellata, assembly GCF_023864275.1. Lineage (NCBI taxonomy): Eukaryota > Metazoa > Arthropoda > Insecta > Orthoptera > Acrididae > Schistocerca > Schistocerca cancellata. The sequence goes on from NC_064633.1 coordinate 327,062,056, forward strand.
TGATTGTCCAGCAGTTGTAAGAGATAAAAAAAACTTTGTAGCCCTCACATACCAATGCAGATGAGTTGTGTGCCTTTCTTAAATGGCTGTTGCACTGCTGTTTTGCACTAACGACACTGTGGGGCTCTGAAAACACACTACACAGTGCTTGTGACTTTGATTTGCATGGAGGACACGGGTTTATGCGAGCACTGTGGCTGTGGCCGGCTGGGCTGCTGTTTGTGGGCCAGCTACGATGCCTGCTTCCTGTGTCTATCTACAGAACAAACAGGTTCTACCTCAAAACTCTCTGCTGCACTTTCACAGGAATCCTGATAGTCTCAAATCTGCAAAACCTGTTGCAAGGAAGGGTCTGGATGTTTAAGAATCTGTTCCTGAATTCAAGAGTCAACTACATTGTGCATAATGGCATCACAAATCATTGCTTCTTTGTAGTAATTGCCACAGTCACATTTGAATCTATACTGTCTAGTAAGGCCTTGTAGTTCAGTCACCCACTGAGGGTATGTCTGTCCTTATTGCTTATGCTACCTAAAAAATCTGTAACAGGCAGCTGCCACTTGAACCATGTCCTCATAACTAGTTCAGGGTGGAATCTGGGAAAAAGTTTGTTGCATAGCTGATAAACCGTCACTCCCGCTGTGAATAAGAAATAAGAATGTTTGTCAGTACATTGTATGTGATGTGTTGCAATGTGCACGTTGAACTGTGCAAGGTACTCTGTCCAGTATTCCTTCATCTTGTCAAACTCATAAAACAGCAGCAGATATGCAGGTGTTGTTGTTGCCACTGGGTAAAGCACTTCCGTCATTTGTTTACTCTGAAGCTGAATAAATTGAGTTAGATCAAGTGCAAGTGGCGTAGCAGGTGATTGTGGCTTGGCAGCATTGTAACTAAGCAATGCAGAAAATAACAAAACAATTAAGCAATGCACAAATGCAAACAGCGAAAAGCAAAAATAGTACAGAGAAAACAAAAGGGGGTAAGGCAAACACTAGGTATCCTAAAGACAAGAAATAGAGAAAGCCACTAACAGCAGAAACTAAACAAAAAGATGAGAGAACAGGAAGAAAGAAACTCAAAGATTGCCACACGCAGGCTCGATGACACATCGCTAGATTTGTTGTGTACGACTCCATTTGCAATGGTCAGAAGAGGTGGGCTACAGGGTGGTGAGGTGTCTGTCATCGTAGAAAAGCTGGACAGGAGCAAAAATAATTAGTGAACAAGTTGTCACAGTGAACAGAAGGTTTACTTAACTTGTATTTCTCCAAATGTACAAAGACTCATTACAAATAATGCTGCAAGACTTTGGGTCCAGTTCATAAAATAACATCTGGATGTGGCTTGCTGTACTGAGCCCAAATGGTGATCTCATAACAATGAGGTTCCAAGTGCTGGTGAGGTGAGTGGCTGCCGCCGGCCATCCTATGTTGTAGCGATGGAGGACACTCGTACTCCAGAGTGGTTGAAGGCATGGCTCTGCAGGCACGCATCACTATGTCTGCCAGATCCCACGTGACCCCTATCAATGTCAAATGGAAACTTGCAATTCTGTTGTTGTGACACCCTTGGGGTAGTATCAATATGTGATAGCACAACCTCCTTTCCACAATCTTCCTCTGTCTCTGTTCTGTCTTCCCTGCTCAGTCCATGTCATTGTGTGCTTCATTAACTCCTGCTGGCTACACCACAGTCTGCTTGCTGATACCATATGCCTATCTTATACTCATACTGCCTCTCCCTCCCAGCTGTCAGCTACCCTTCCCTCCAATCCTCCCTTCCTGCTCCCTACTTCCTTTTCCACTTATCAGCTTCACCAACTCAGTCCATCTCTCGAATCAAATTGTGGTTCCTGTGGTGTGTGTGTGTGTGTGTGTTTTCTAATAGTTATGTAGAAAATTCATCCAAAAGCTCAGCAGCATTCAGTCTTGTTCATGTGTCTGTTGACAGCTCAACACCTCAACTGTGTGGTGAGTTGCTGCCATAACTCCTTCCATTATTTATAAAGACTAATATACCCATTTTTATTTAGTTAAAGATAGCATGTGATATAGAAATTTGTGAATCCCCAGCATGGAGCCAGAGACACACACAATTTGTTTATGCATAGCCTATAAGCTCTCTTGTTCTACATTATTTCAGTAGAATTTGTTCAGATGATCTGTAGAACTTGGATTTAACCAATTAATAAGTAAAATCTTATTGCATAAATGGCTGGGAGGCACTGAAGGGCAGATTCAGCCACCTAATTGGAAAGGATTTTCCTATCCTTTGCATCTCCAGGCACCTTTCATTCATGAAGTATGAGAACGATGTGGGTAAGTGTAGATGTCTGAAATGCGTGTGTGTAGAATGTAGCATGATGTTTATCCTTCTCTCGAAGGGAAACCCAGTGCTGGCAATAGCCTGCTTCTCTTGAAGAGCACCCAGGGGCTGCCCATCTTAATGTCCGCATCTGACAGAGGGATGACAATAAACAGTGTCGCATGCCCTCACTTGATGAAACACTGTGGAGAGGTTTGCAGTACATTGGCGCAAAGACTAGTGATTAGGGACTTTACACCACCACACTGTAAAGGCAAATGAAAAATTGTCAACAGCATGCAGCATAACTGGATGGTCTCCCATCCAAATACTGGCCACTCCCGGTGGTGCTTAACTTCAGGGATCAGATGGGAACTGGTGTACCCACCTTGGGGTGGCTCTTGACAAACCAATTATTAAGTTCCGTGGAGCACAACTGTTTGACATATTCAAGAAAGAATGCATGTCTTTGTACATGTTGTGGAAGGATGATAAGAACAAGGTAAGAAAGATTAGGGTTTATTCAGAGGCTTAAAGGTAGTCATTTTGCCAACACTTGTTGCTAGCTGAACACACAAGTGAAGGATAAGTAGTGGTATGACCTTTTCCAGAGTGAGTAGCAACTTACAGCTGTTTTCTGTGGTAGTGTGGTGTATGGGAAGGTGTAATTGTTGAGTGACTGTAGGAGTATACAAAATGTCTTAGACAGAATTTCTAGCTGATGCAATGAATGACAACTTGCTCTAAATGTAGAAGAGTGTGAGCTAATACAGATGACTAGGAAAAATAATCCTGTAATGTTTGGGCCGGCTGGTGTGGCCGTGCGGTTAAAGGCACTTCAGTCTGGAACCGCGTGACCGCTACGGTCGCAGGTTCGAATCCTGCCTCGGGCATGGATGTGTGTGATGTCCTTAGGTTAGTTAGGTTTAATTAGTTGTAAGTTCTAGGCGACTGATGACCTCAGAAGTTAAGTCGCATAGTGCTCAGAGCCATTTAAACCATTTCGTAATGTTTGAATACAACATTAGCAGGATACTGCTCGACACAGTCGCACCGATTAAATATGTAGACATAATGTTACAAAGCAATATGAAATGGAATGAGCACATCAGGTTGGAAGTAAGGAAGGTGCATGCTTAACTTCATTTTATTTGGAAAGTTTTGGGAAGGTGTAGCTCATCCATAAAGGAGACAGTATATAAAATGCTAGCTAGTGTGAAACTTTCTTCAGTATTTTTCAAGTGTTTATCCCCACCAGGTTGGATTTAAGAAAGACACTGAAGAAGCAATTCAGAAGCATGCTGCTAGATTTGTTACCAGTTGGTTTAATCAGCATGCATGTTTTATAGATTTGCTTTGTGAAGTCAAATGGGAATCCTTGGAGGGAAGACAATTCTCTTTTTGAAAGGCATTACTGTGGAAATTTACTCTTTTTGCAAGGTATTACTTTGGGAATTTAGAGAACTGGCATTTGATGTTGACTGCAGAATCATTCTACTGTTGTCAACATACATTTTATATAAGGACCACGAAGATAAGACACGAGAAATTAGGGCTCTTACGGAGCCTTGTGGACAGTCGTTTTTCCCCTCATTCTGTTTGCAAGTGAAACAGGAAAGGAAATGACTATTAGTAGTGTGTGGACTCTCCGTCACACACCGCACAGTGGCATACAGAGTATGTATGTAGATGTAGTGTACAGTATACATTGGCTTCTGCATTATTTCATCTACATCTATATAGATACTCCACAAGCCACTGCATGGCATGTGGCAGAGAGTACGCTGTACCACAACTAGTCATTTGATTTCCTGTTCCACTTGCAAATAGAGTGAGGGAAAAGCAACTGCCTATGTGCCTCCTTATGTGCTATAATTTCTTGTATCTTATCTTTTTGGTCCTTACACACAATGTATGTTGACGTCAGTAGAATGGTTCAACAGTTAGCTTCAAATGCTGGTCCTCTAAATTTTCTAGTTGTGTTCCTTGAATAGAACATCACCTTTCCTACAGGGTTCCCCAGTGAGTTCCCAAAACATCTCTGTAATATTTACATGTTGTTTGAACCTATCGATAACAAATCTAGCAGCCCACCTCTCAGTTGCTTCATTGTCTTTCTTTAATCTGACCTGGTACGGATCTCAAACACTTGAGCAGTGCTCAAGAATATGTCACAAGAGCATCCTACATGCATTCTCTTTTACAGATGAACCACACTTTTCCTAAAATTCTTCCAATAAATGGAAGTCAACCATTCACCTTCCATGCCACTGCCATCACATGCTCATGCCATTTCATATCCCTTTGCAATGTTGTGCCCAGATGTTTAAACATTGTGACAGTGTGAAGCAGAACACTACGAATACTGTATCCAATAATTACAGGTTTGTTTTTTCCTACTCTTCCACAATAACTTGCGTTTTTCTATATTTAGAGCTAGCTGCCATTCTTCACACCAACTAGAAATTTTGTCTAAGTCATCTTGTATCCTTCTACAATCACTGAACTTCGACACCTTACCATGTGCCACAGCATTGTCAGCAAACAACCACAGATCTCTGCCCGTTCTGTCTGCCAAATGGTTTATGTAACAGTATTATTAAAAGGAAAGTTGCTACTCCCATATAGCGATGATGCTGAGACACAGATAGGCACAACAAAAAGACCGTCACAGTGTAAGCTTTTGTCCAAAAGGCCTTTGTTGAAAATAGATGACACACACACACACACACACACACACACACACACACAAACAAACAAACAAACTTAAAAGGTGTCAGTTGCATTTGTGTATGTGTGTGTGTGTGTGTGTGTGTGTGTGTATGTGTGTGTGTCTGTCTGTCTGTCTCTCTGTCTGTCTGTTTTTGACAAAGGCTTTGTTGGCTGAAAGCTTATATTGTGACAGTCTTTTTGTTGTGTCTATCTGCGACTTAGCATCTTCGCCATATGGTGAGTAGCAGTTTTCCTTTTCACAATTTTGTTACATTCCATCCTGGAAATTCCATTGTTTAAATGCTTTCTGTAATCATCTTGTGGTGCAGTTCTTCTTGTTAAGTCCGTGCTTGCTACAAAAATGGGATGAGAAATTCTGCCTTATGCAAGACTCCTTTTTTTCTGTTTTGTTTCACCCATACATGTTTCAGCACTTTTGTACTATCTTCAGTGGGTTTAATTTTTATTTTTTGATGTAGAATTGTTGTTACATATTAACATTTGTGTTGTTTATAACATTATGTCAAAGTTCCATTTATAGCTTAATTGGCGAAAGGTGGATGTATGCATTAGTTTACATACCTTAAATGATGCTATTGTCCATTTATTTTGGTAGCTATTCTGCTACACAATATACAAATTGTCATTTTCAAACAGCAAAACATAATTTATTTATCACTCATTTCATTCTGGAAACATCCCCCAGGCTGCGGTAAGCCATGTCTCCGCAATATCCTTTCTTCCAGTAGTGCTAGTCCTGCAAGTCCTGCAAGTTTCACAGGAGAACGTCTGTGAAGTTTGGAAGGCAGGAGACGAGGTACTGGCGGAAGTAAAATTGTAAGGACGGGTCGTGAGTCGTGCTTAGGTAGCTCAGCTGGTAGAGCACTTGCCCATGAAAGGCAAAGGTCCCGAGTTCGAGTCTCGGTCTGGCATACAGTTTTAATCTGCGAGGAAGTTTCAACACAAATGTTAATATGTGACAACAATTTTACAGTTAAAAATAAAAATTAAATCCACAGAAGAGAGCACAAAAGTGCTGAAACATGTATGGGTGAAACGAAACAGAAAAAAAGGTGTCTTGCATAAGGCGGAATTTCTCATCCCATTTCCCCATAAATGGTTTTTGTATGTAGAGAACAATAGCAGTCCGTATCACATTTCCCTGGAGCACTGTCGACGATACCCTTGCCTCTGATGAATACTCGCCATTGAGGACCACATACTGGGTTGTATAACTTAAAAAGTCTTCGAGCCACTCACATATCTGTGAACCTATTCCATATGCTTATACCTTCATTAACAGCTTGTGATCGGTCACCATGTGAAACAATTTCCAGAAATCTAGAAATATGCACTCTGCCTGTGGCCCTCTGTCCATAGTTTGCAGTATATCCTGTGAGAAAAGGGCAAGCTGAGTTTTGCATGAATAATGCTTTCTAAAACCATGCTGATCAGTGGACATAAGCTTCCCAGTCTCAAGAAGATTTATTAAATCTGAACTGAGAATATGTTCACAGATTCTGCAGCAAATTGAAGTTAGGGATACTGGTCTGTAATTTTATGGTTCATTCTTTTACCTTTGTATATACAGGAGTCAACTGTGCTTTTTTCCAGTCACTTGGGAGTTTGCCCTGGGTGAAAGATTCGCAATAAATGCCATACAATATTCTTTCCAAATTGGACTTAGTAACTTATTTGCTTTCAGATCTTTCAGTTGTTTCTCTACACTACGGATGCTTATTACTATGTCATCCATAGAGGAATTGTCCGATGGTCAAATGACGGTATGTTTGTATGATTCTCCTGCATGAATGATTTATTGAATGTGAAATTTAAATTTCAGCTTTTGTTTTGCTATCTTCAGCTGCCACATCGTACCTGACAACAAGGGCTGGATAGGAAGCCTTAGCTCCACCTAGCGATTTTACATGGGAACAGGATTTTCTCGGATTCTTTGCCAGATCTTTTGCTAAGTTGTTACAATGGTAGTTGTTGTATGTTTTGTGCATAGATCTTTTCACAGATGCACAAATCTCTACTAATCTTTGTGTGTCGTCATTTGTGTGTTCTCTTTGGAACCGAGAGTGCAACAGCCTCTGCTTCCTCAGTATGCTTGAAAAGGGCAAGCTGAGTTTTGCATGAGTGATACTTTCTAAAACATAAGCTTCTTGGTTTCAAGAAGATTTATCACATTTGAACTGAGAATATGTTCACGGATTCTGCAGCAATCCGAAGTTAGGGATACTGATCTGCAATTTTATGGTTCCTTTCTTTTGCCTTTGTATATACAGGAGTCACCTTTGCTTTTTTACTGTCACTTGCGACTTTGTGCTAGGTGAAAGACTTGCAATAAATGCAAAGTAGATAAGAGGCCAAAGCCATAGAGTACTCTTTGTAAAATCGAATTGGGATTCCATTCTGACCTAGTGACTTATTTGCTTTCAAACCTTTCAGTTGTTTCTCTACACTAGGGATGCTTATTACTATGTCATGCATACAGGAGTCCATCCAGTGGTCGAATGATGGTATGTGTGTATGATTCTCATGCATGAATGATTTCTTCAATATGAAATTTAAAACTTTGGCTTTCGTTTTGCTATCTTCAACTGCCACATTACAACAAGGGCTGGATAGGAAGCCTTAGGTCCACTTAGTGATTTTACATGGGAACAGAATTTTCTCAGGTGCTCTACCAGATCTTTTGCTAAAGTATGATGGTGGTGGTTGATGTATGCTTTGCACATGGACCTTTTCACAGACTCATGAAACTCTATTAACCTTCGCTTGTCATTGTATGTGTGTTCTCTTTGGAACCGGGAGTGCAACAGCCTCTGCTTCTTCAGCATTTTATGAATTTCATTATTAAACCATATTGGGTCTTTCCCATCCTTAATCCCCTTCCTTGGCTTATAATTCTCCAGACCACAATTTACAATCTGCTTAAACTTTGCCCATAATTCCCCTATGTCCATCTTACTGGCATTAAGTGATGTCAATTCACAGTCTAAGTGAGAGGGTAAAAATTGCTTATCTGGTATCTCCAGCTTTCTTGACTGATTTATTAACTTTAGATGTTGAACTTTTAACAGGTTAAAACTTTTTAGTGACCTTTGTTACTAACCCAGACAACAGAGTTAAGTGAGCCCTACTCACCAAAGGTAGTTATCTAGGTTTGGGTCCGGTCTGGTACTTGCTTTTAACCTATAAAAATTTTTCAACTTTCATAGCAGCATGAATGTTTTAAAATTACTGGCAGTATCTGGTTAAGTGAAAAATAATGCCCATTGCAGGTGAAAGTGACATCATCGCGTCTGGTTAGAGGACGAAGAGCAAAGTTACTGGCAATCAGATCATTGGAAAGTAAAGGAACATGTGTCGAAAAGAGAAAAGTTGAGCCTCTTGTGAACAAAGATGATGTGGACAATGTGACAATTAATGATTTACCAGATGAGCTGCTTCTCAATGTTATGAAGTTCCTGTCAGTGGAGGAACTGCTGATAGCTCAAGAAGTATGCCATCGCTGGGAGCAGCTGACTTATGGACCAAGTGTTTGGTTGAACAAGAGTTTTGTTGTTTGGTAAGTACTGCCCAAGTGAAAATTAATTACTTTAATGGAACTTTAGTTATCAATATCAGTACATGGGCCTTTTATTCATTTATCTGAGTATCCTGTTGGAACTAGAGACTATTGACCCTCCAGCTGCGGGCGAAGCAGATGTGCAGTCAGCAATTTCCATACAATTTCATGGGATCCACAATTATCGTTTCAAATGCAATTTCTTTTCTGTTTGCATATCAGAAGTCACAATTTTACTGTCAAATACTTTTCTGTTGGTTTGGAATGTTGTAGGCTGCTATTCTCCTGCAAAATCTTTTTTTGCTGCTCTTGAATACAGGGGCTTGCTATTTTCCTGGAGCTTGTGTATGGAACCTTGCTTTAAGATGTACAACACTCAGAAAATTTACCAGTAGTTTATTTTGCTTCTATAGTGTTGAACTTGATTTTCAGGTTTCCCTCATTGTTTATGTTAAATGTCAATTAAAATTAACTCTAAAGTAAGTTTTTGGTTTTTTTATACATTCCTATAATTTTATCCTTACAACTGTTCTAACTATCAAATAGAAATACCCCGCAAGTTTCACAGAAAAAACTGAAAATTGCCTACAGTGTAAGGGAATGTATATGGAATAGACATAGTTTAAAGGATTGTATATGGAATACACAGAGCCCATATTCTGTAAGCTGATAAAACTGGTCTACATCTGGCAGAAATTAAGACAGGTTTCAATCATGCTGAGTAAATGACTTCTTCTTTGGGCATTGCAGAAAAAGAAGAGGTGATGAAGTCTCACATAGTTTTGGCAAATACATCCAAAGAAGCAATATGGCAATTAAATTTGTGGTACCACATCTTATGTCATTAGAATTCCTTATCATGCATAAACAAATGGTTGTTGAAGAGGCTTCATCATTTATGCTTGAGTATGAATACTGGCGTTTGATGAATATTTTTATGCTTAATGGAACACCCAGTCATAAGAAGACAGATTTCATATATAGTGTAAGGTATAAAACAGATATGAAGTTTGATTGCTTATGAAGATTGGTTAGCAACACACATTGCATTTGAAAGGAGAGACAGAGCGATCACTTGTCAGTTTATGTGATCGCTCTAAGCTTGTTGACACCAGTGCCTACCAGTTTAAATTGTATATTACAGCACTGAAGATGGTCACTAAGTGACTGAAAATCGATTTTGCAGTTAATAAAACAAAAAAATACAACCAATGCTGTCTCTCCTTTCAAGTATACCCATTATCTGATCATGGTGCATAGGACACTCCATGGAGTCGCCAATCAACATATTGCATTTTATGTATGCAGCAGCTTCAACTGGTCTATTGTGTAGCTTGGCCACCACATAGGCATTGCATGCAAAATTAATCCTTCAGTCTTCACCTGAGTGTGCACCATTTTGAAACTTCATGATAAAAGTTTGGAAAGTAGGAGAGTCATACTGATGAAACTGAAGCTGTGAAGGCAAAGAGTGGATCAGATCTGAATAGCTTACTAGATCACTGATTGAGAAAGGTGAGGTTCTAGCTTTGAGTCTCAGTCCAGCGCACACAGTTTAATCTAAAATCAGGCCTCAACAGTGCACACACTGCTGGAGAGTGAAAGGTTCATTCAGGAATTTTATTTGTTATTCATTAGTTATTGTTTGTCTTTATGTAATGTGGGGTTGTGATAAGTCTGAAAATAAACAATCCTAATGCTTCTGAAGTCAGCCCAGTAATATTTTTCAGTGCAAGAAGATGTAAGAATTCTCTCTGATGTTATGGAATTGCAGCCTATTATACAGTTGATTGTGTTGCACTATCAAGCAATACAGAATGTTGCACTGATAATTTGACAATAATAGTGACCGTCATTGAAGCTTTTGCACCCTGTGGTCAGGAATTTGTTTTGACGGATGAAACAGTGCAGTCAAAGGCTTATGCTGTGAGCAGGAAAAGTTGTCTGCCATACAGGTAATGATGAAACTTGGTGACACAATATATTAGAGCCAGGGCTTCCTTCTCCAGCTGACTATACTTAATCTGAGCACTGTTCAACACTTAGGAAGCAAATGTGTTGGGGCATTCAGTTTTGCCAATTTTGTGGGATAAAACCACCCCATTGCCATGGAATGAGGCATTGACTGCAAGCAAAAATAGTTTGAGTGGATCGTATTGCGTAAGGCAAGGTTGATGAAGCAATGCATTTTTCAAACTTCGAAAAGCTGTGGCAGTTTACATTGCATTAGGAATGAACTTTATGTAGTATGTCAATTTTCCGAGAACAGTTTGCAGTTCACTTAAATTCTTAGGAGATGGCAATTGCTGAATTGGTTGAAAATGTTTCATTGAAGGACGAGCACCATTGGTGTTGATGATGTGTCCTAAGTATTCAATCATTGTGTTGAGAAAAGAACATTTCTGAAAATTACATTTGAGGCCTGCCTCAGTTAAAATTTGAAAAAGATTGTCAAATTTTTAAGGTGGTGTTATGGCGTTTGCCCAGAGACCATTATGTCTTCAAGATAGGACGACACCATAGATGTTACTTGCTCGAGAAATTTTTGAAACAATGCAGACATGGAAGCACTTCTAAAAGGTAGGCATTGATATTCAAACAAGATAGCATGAATATTGGCAGCAAAAAATTTCTTTGTCTCTCTGTCTGGTGGTAATCGAAGATACGCTTTTGCAAGATCAATTTTTGAGAAGAACTGTCCGCCCTATAGGTGATCCAAAATTTCCTGTATATGTGGGAGCAAGTAGGAGTCAATGACTGTCTGTGAATTTACTGTGCATCTGAAATCTTCCCATGTGGCTCATGAATGATTAGGGGTGATGCTCACTGACTTGCTGAAATAGGTTTTAAGATACTCTGAATTTCTGTAGCCATGCTGACATGTAATGCATGAGGTACAGGGCATGCACAGCAAAATTTGGGTTGTGCATTAGCTTTCAGTTAATATGAATGTGAAAATTGTTTGCTCGTCCTAGAGTACCATCGAACAAATGTTGCTACTTGTTGCAGACTTGTTCGAATTGTGGCTTGGGAAATGTTTGTGTCAATGGCATGCACATTGTCTTGTATGTCTGAACCAAAGGAATCAAATGCATCCATGCCTAAAATATTTGGGCTCATGCAAGAGCTAACTACAGTGAAAGAGACTTCCATAGTCGTGTTTTTTTTTATATTGCAGGTAAGCGGCACACTCCAAACACTGAAATGCTGTCGCTGTTATAGGTAATGAGTTGCAGACTTGATGCATAGAAAGACGATTGGCTATTTTTTTCATATGTATCTATGTTAAGCAACTTTACAGAAGCTCTGGTACCTAGTTGAAAACGCACTGACTTTACAAATTTGCAATGTAATTGACAGTTTGCAGTCTGTTCTCTGAATACAATTTCCATTCCATGTTGTGAAAAACTGTTCTCTGTTTCCACAAGTGCACTAAAGCACATTCATGAATTTCAAGATTGGGAGAGCCTTTTTGAAGTGTGTGCCTGTGAGTTATTCACATTAAATGTGTGTGTGTGTACATTTTCTGCACCTTCACTTGTCTGGTTTTTGAGCAGGAGGAGGTGTAGAATCTGAACATGAAATAATATTGATTTCCATCCATTCCAGCTTTGCGTTATTCCTTCATGAAACAGAAAATATATCTAGTCTCTTGCAGCAGACCAGTTTTTTATGTCCTGTGCAATAACAAAATTAGCATTCAGCTTGTCTGAAGAAGCAATTCTTCTGATCATGGGTGACATAGCATTTCACACGACTTGGCTTTACGTGGAGATGGGGCATTGTAATTAGCATTGCACTGGTGTGGCAAATGCTGTGTGTAGTGTGTCTGGCCTTGTTTAAGCGGTGCTGACTTGCGAGTGCTGGGGCCAGGGCTGTGGCTGGGGCGTGGGTTGTTTGTATCAAGTAAAGTGATGACTGGTAGACAGAAATCTTGCTTGACTATATCTTGAACTTCGTGTGCATCGATAACTTCAAGCACTTCACTGAGGCTAGGGTTGCAATGATTTAGAATTTTGCCCATAAATCTCTGATCTGACAGATTCTGAATATTATCATTGTGAAGCATTTCATCCTGATAAGTTGTGCCACAGTTACAAATGAATTTACAGTCTTCAGTCATACCCTGCAATTCTGCAATCCATTCTTTATAGGATTGATCACTGTGATGTTGGTTGCAGAAATATTTATACTGTGCAGCAGCAACATGTATTTGACTCCCAAACAATTCATCTAATCTTGCAGTTATGACCTCACAGGGCTGGGTTTGTGTCTCACTGAGGGGAAACAATTTCACTAGGAAGTGGTAGATGGACACTCACACAGATGAAAAGAAAAATGCAGCATGTGATTCACCTTTAATTTTGTAGTCATCAGAATATTGATGCAGCCGTGGTACATTTTGTTTCCGTGTTTCCTTCATCTCATCAAACTGTCAGAAGGGAAGGGGTAGCAGCTGAATTCCTTCTTTAGCTTCTGACACCTTGTGCTGCTGGGCTGCTTGCAGTTGTATGAAGCAAGGAACTGCTGACAGCAGTTGTTTGTTGACTCTGGAACTGAATAATAGATGTTTGATGCTGCTCAGCACTTAGATGTTGCTCTCCCTGGTTTGCCATGATTCCTTAAATATCTCCACGTAAATATTCAGCTTATATATTTCAAATTAACATACGCACACACACAAAGAGGAATTCAATAGAGAGAAAAAAAATGTCCTGCTGTGGTGCCCGAAGCTCCTTGTTCCACTTTCCATTTGCTCATCACCAGTCTGTCATGTCTTCCTTTGCACGCTGTGTGGTTCTTTAAAATTCAGGTATCACTCTGTTCTACATCTAATATCAAATAGTTAAAATAATACACAATTTTTTTACTGTAGATGCAGTGTAAGCTACTAGCAGTAGATTTGAATGTAGCAATAATATATACAGACACAAAAGATTTATAAACCTGTCACTCTTCAATACAATGTCTGTTCAGAAGATCACAATCCCTGACCACCATGAAAGTCCATAAATGTTATTCAACTGGCCAACACACAAAAATGGAGTCAGTGTATGAATGTTCCAACTTAAGTACACCCACCACTGTAGCTCCAAAGAAGGGTGCTTGCAGTTATGGCAGTGCTCTCGTGCCGCGATGATGACTGTAGGACTTGCAGCAGGATAACTCGTGGTGCATGTATTTGAAAGTGTGGCCGACTGGATAGTGACTGATACCGCAGATGAGAGCTTGTGTGAAGTTTAAAAAGGAGGAGGGAGATTTAGGAAAAATACAAACTGTAAAGGTAGATCATGAGTCTGAACCTCAGTATCTAAGAGAATTGATTCTGAAAGGTGAGAATCTGGCTTCAAGTTCCAGTTCTGTGAACTTGTTTCCTGTAACTTACTTGCTTCATCATGTCATCACAAAATATATCACATCGATCAGTCACTTAGTTTGCCTCTTCTAAGGACTCAAGAATAACTTGTGGGCCGTAATTCCCATCAGCCTCAATTCTTCATGTTCAGATTTTTAAAAACAATATATGTGCATAATGTTGGGAAAGAATATACAAATTATGCGTTAATTATTTCCAGGCATGGGCGTCATGCTGTACCTTTGGCACGAGGTGACAGAATTGGGTAAGTTAATAAATAATTTTGTGATTCAGTTGAGTGTATCTAATAGTTGCATTGTTTCTTAGGGAGTCAATATTTCTCTAAGAAATTTCAGTAAATACAGCTGTTGTGGACCATTAGACTTTTCATTCAGTTTTGTATTTTAAAAGCTTCTACTCCTGATGTAAATACCTGTGTTATACTGTATGAATCACCATTCAGTTATGTAGTATTTATTAATAAGAAAGCGTAACAAGTATAATAGTAGAGAATCTTGGCTGGAGTATACCGTTAATATGAGAAAAGAAAAATTATTGTTGTAAAGAAGAGTTGAGTGGCAGAGGGGCACACAGACAAGACAAATGATGATTATTATTCACTGTTAAACTGCCATTTCTTATCAGACCAGACATACGCTCATGGACAGCCACTCATTTGTATGACTCTGTGGCGTGATGGTCCAGTATGTATGGCTTTCATATTCTTCTTTGGACTATTAGTTTCAGTTTTTATGTTATGCTTGTCATAATACGAATTATGCTCAATGTAATACACGAAGAAAATGTCTATACACAGGAAAGCTTACTAGCTCCAACTGCAGCATCACGTCTACTTCTTCATACATTATGAGCTACAGGTATACTCAACTCTGGCAGATCTTCCTGCAAATATTATCAGTATTGTAGGTGGTTGTCATGTAATGGTTTTCAAAGAGCACTGTGAAGTCGGTTATGCATCTGTGAAAGAGCCTGCTATGACCTAGGCAAGACAAGCACAGTGAGACGTGTATTACCAATTACTTACGTTACTGAACATAATTTCTAAGCAACAAGTAATGCTCCCGAGCAGCAAGTAAGTTTGTTCTGGCTCGTGTCAGAATCCAGGGCAGCTGCGTCCATGGCACAGGAACAGGTGGAGACTGTGGTGCAGGAGTAGGGGTTGCTGGGGCCAGTGTTGGACCAGCAACAAATGTGCCGGAGGTGACTGAAGATGCGATGGGCCAAGATGAGAAGCACTATTGGTTGGATTGAGCTGGGAAGCCAGAGAGGATGGAGAAGAAGTCCCCCAAGAGAGAGAGTATGCAGGAGCATGGAATCTATTATGGGCATCATAATGAACAGTGAGCGGGTCATGTGAATCTGTGTAGGAGAGGGCAGGAAGGTCAATTCCAAGATTAAGGGATTGAAGAAGGCGATAGGCTGAGAAAGCTGGACGAGGTGAGGAGAAGAGCTTGGCAGTGAGAGTCATCAGTGGTGATGGCCATGAAAGAATGCTCCAGATGATCAAGGAAAGCAGACCATGGCTCCAAAGTGTCATTGAAGGACTGGAGTGTTGGTGCTGATGCCTTGCTGTTGGAGAATGGGAAACAGTTGAATGGTGAGGTGCTGCTGGGAATGGGCATCAGCTGGCCAGGGTATCAGCTACCATGGTGGGGCCATGGCTGTTTGGCAGACTGCTGCAGGAAGAGCGTGTGTTGCACTGCATGGCTTCGATGTCACAGTGTGTGATCTGGAACAACAATGTTGAGACAGTGAAGGGCAACCATTGCTAGTGGTACCAGTCCAAGATATACTGAAGAGAGGAGACCCAACAAAGTGTTAATTCGACACTGTGGAATAGAAACCAATAATCCCCATCACCACTTTTATGTCCGCATATTGGGTGGTAGTCTTTACAGCAAACAGTGACCGATGATTATACAGTTAGTTTGACAACTAATATTTATTTCAGTTGCACCACCAAAAAGTAAAGTGCCCCAAAATAAAATGATAATAGAGATGATCATCATTGATCAATGTGAATGCAGAAACACCAAGAGTTTGTCTTAATCTGGGTCATGACAAAGGTCGTGATGTAATCACTGCTGCAAGACTACACTGTAGCACTGGGTCTCAGGGAGAGTGCTGATGGCTTCTGGATGGTGCAGTAGAGCAATGTGGCATGGTGCAGAGTGGCTGTGCTCCAACAGATTGGATGTCATAGGCAACTGGTGTGAGTGGCCTGGAGCAAAGCTACAACTGCTACTGACCATTGGGGAGTGTGCCACAGCATAAGTACACTGCAGCAAAAGAATATCCATGGGCTCTCAAGGATCAAGTGATCTGCAGACATAAGATAGTCCATGATAGCAGTGCTGCTGTTGTTGCTGTGTGCACTGCCTGTGTGTGATGGTAGCTGTCCCTGTTGGTGCATGTTAGCATTGGGCCTGTGAACAGAATGTTTACAATCAGCACTGAATAAAAAAACAGGGAGTACTGGCAAGGTACTTAACTTTCTGTCATGCCAGAACAGGAGTAGCAGGGGCCTTACTTCTGTGTATATGCTAACATATTAAAGGGTAACCTTACATTCCTAACCCCCATAAGATGCTTCAAGTTCCAGCACCTTAGATAAACCACACGATCACAGTAAATGTAGAAAGAAGGGAGTTGGTTTTTCCATGCCAGTATATGTCAGTGGCTCTGGGAAGCCAAGCCATCTGGAGTAGAGAATGTAGTGTGTCTATGGAAGACAGAAGGTTCAGAAATAAAAAATCATGAAACATGTTTCTTCTTCTTAACCCAGAATCATCTATAAAGAACACAAATCTCCGCTGTGTGTCTCAACATTCACTTCTCTAACTAAAATTTCATACCTTTTGCATCTGTGGCAGAGACCATGGACATTGTAAATTTAGAAGCTCTACCACAAATGACTACTGGCCACAGAAGCTGGCCACCTGAGGAACTATGAATATGATGACATAACTGGTCGCATTGTACATGGAAGTCAGTTTTCTTCAGGTAGCCACATCAAGCAGGTCATGACCAAGCTACACTAAGTCACTGTCTCCTCATCACCACTGCCATTGGACTCTTGAGTACAACATTGCTTCACTCCGCTGGACTGTCAAATTCATTGTTTCATCCTGCTGTAATGCCATGGGACTTCGACTCTGTCAGCAATGCTTGCCCATAAGTGATAGGCTGGGAAATGTTTCCTGTAGATATCTGTGCTGCCTGTCACACGTTGTGTGGAACACTCTGAAATTGTTGACATTATTGTCAATTGTCAGTGACTGCATCCTGTGATATATGCTGAACTTCTGGAACTCCAAGTGTTAGTTACCGTATTTACTCGAATCTAAGCCGCACTCGAATCTAAGCCGCACCTGAAAAATGAGACTCGAAATAAAGGAAAAAAAAAATTCCCGTTTCTAAGCCGCACCTGAAATTTGAGACTCGAAATTCAAGGGGAGAGAAAAGTTTTAGGCCACATCTCCAAATCGAAACAAAGTTGATCCTTTGTAATATGAGAGACAATTTAGGTCGAATGAATGACGATACAGTTACAGTAGTTTGGTTCGAGTCGTAAGCTTATTAGTTACGCTTTACCAGGTAGCCATTGGTATGCGTCAGGTGCTCCGTCCGTATTTATACGAGAACCCTTCCTTTTTCACGTGCTTCGTCTGGTTTGAATCAATTGCTTATTTTGCTTTGATCTGATAAGTGTCGTTTTCTTTGTTAAGCTGAAAATGCATTACTGTACTGTGTCATGCATTGTTTGTCGCATTCTGATAGTGCGTGTTTACGGCCTGTTGCCGCTCGCGGCATGGATCGCTTTTGTGCGCGCTACCGCCGCTTACAATTAAAAAAAAAAAAGAGGAATCGTCTCATTAGCGAACCAATGCCAAGAGACTGCGATTTGTTGTTACTTACACTGCTGCTTTCTTTGATAATGATCACCAAGAATCAAATAATAGACTGCGTATGACAGAACATGTTCTGAACGAGAGTTAGGCGAAAATTTTTCTCCGTTTGAAAATCTTTGTGGCCGCTTCTTTAGTACATCAAATTCTGCACAGAAATTAGAGTCATCTTAGATTTAAAAATCTAGTCAGTTGCCGTGCTTCATTTATGACAGTATCACTATTAGGCATAAGAATAATACGAATATAAACATGACACGATATGTACATTCTTCTGCGTTTGCTGTTGTCTCACTCTAGTTTCGTAGTTTATTAGGCAGACAGGATTTAAATGAGATGGTAGCAAACATGAAAGAATACATGACAAAATGTTTATATGCATATTATTCTTATGGTGAAGAGAATACTGCATGTGATTCACATTTCATCAGGTTCCTATTAGCAACCATCTCTTCTCACAGGTAGGAAAAAATTCAGAACGTAGAGTTGGCCATATTGACAAACTTCCCAACAGTCATGCCAGTCGGATTTTCGTAGTACATTGAAATGCTGCTACACTCGAAGATGAACAATATGGAATTTGTATTTACTTCCTTGGATAATGTACGAAAATGCAGTGGTCAAAACTCGGGGTGGAGAAAAAAAGCTTTTTTTTTAATTAATTTACTGACGCAGAGGTTTTGGCGCCAGTATTTATCTTTGTGCCTACAAAGCATGCCTGTGTCGCGCTACATATATTCGACGGCAGAAGTTAGTTGTGGCGGCACCTACCAATATTTTTCAGAACTTCGCTTGCTTTGCACTCGATTCTAAGCCGCAGGCTGTTTTTTGGATTACAAAAACCGGAAAAAAAAGTGCGGCTTGGATTCGAGTAAATACGGTACTTCTACTTCGTCTGTTCTCTGGTGGAGTTTCATTTTTTCCAGATGAAAGGGTCTGGTGAATTAAGTTGTATTACTATTTGATTCACAGTAAATTTTGTAACTGTAAAAGTGTTTACTTGTCACCGTTGGTTACACCAAATGATGAAGGGGTATTTCTATCGTGTATGCAAGAAAGCTGCAGTATGAGGGAACATAAACAGAGCAGTATCTAGATACATTCAGTTAGTAAGGGCAGGACAATGTTTTAGCAATGGAGACAGCATTTCT
The DNA here is from genome assembly GCF_023864275.1 of Schistocerca cancellata. NCBI lineage: Eukaryota > Metazoa > Arthropoda > Insecta > Orthoptera > Acrididae > Schistocerca > Schistocerca cancellata. The sequence goes on from NC_064633.1 coordinate 327,081,088, forward strand.
TAAGGTCATCAAACAAAAAAACTGGAACTACAGGCATAATAATATGAATGGCAGCAGAAACAATTACAGCAGCAGTTACATCAGCATCAGTAAATGCAACAGTGATAGATGCAACTTAGGAAGTAGCTTTTGCTTCACTGTGAGGTGGCCCCACCCTCCCCAACATAGTCCACACTGTCCCATTCCCTACATTCAACATTGACTGTGAGGAATGGAGTTAACAAGCAGCATGCCTGTGCTTCATCTCTCAGTGTAACATATTACTGTTGCTTCTTGTTGCCAGGACTACTTCTGCATATGGTGGATACTTTAAGTCTTTTAAATGGTATAGAGGATCACTCCTCAGCAGGAGCCTTCTGCCTTCACCCTGGATGAGCTGATGGTTAAACTAGTCCAATACTATGACTGCCGAATGCATGTGGCGTCAGAACAACTACATTTCTTGCATTGTACTAAATAGTATCTATGATGGATCATCAAACTGCAAGGCATTAGTCAGTGATATAAATTCACTTGCACAGCATGGGGTTGTTCTAAATATTATGCAGATGGCGTCAACTGAGACATACTGATTCAAGTTGCACCCAAACATCGATCAACACTCTCAAGTTGCCAGATCCTACAATGGAAGAAGTTGTAGCCACCACATGGTCATTTGATAGCACAGACAGCTCAGTGTCTGATGTCATATGTGATGGTTGTCACGTTCACAGCTTTAAACAAGAACCACTCTTGCTGTCCACCATGGGTCAGCTCACCTTACCAGTGTAGAAGGGAGTGTCCCTCCTACCAGAGGGCTATTGTCAGCACAGCCACATTGGCTGCCCCTATTGCAGAGCTGTTTCTACAATTTGCTGTCAAAGGGCCACATTGCCGCTATTTCTCGCAGCACAAGAAGTCGAACTGTAACACCTACTGTACAGCAAAGGCAGACTTCATCCACACAGTGCAAAAAGGATTCCATGACTGTCCTATAGGTACAAGTCCACACTGCTGGCTACTGAGTACCATGTATCAGTTGGATATTGGCACTACAACTACTCCGTGTACTATGGCATAACCATTTACCATACCTCTGCTTGGGTGTGGCCAAACACCAGTTCCAGTTTTAGACGCATGGTATGCCTTGGCCACATGCAAATTGGTTATCCATCATCTGTTCCCTTATAAGAAATCAGCAACATCAGTAATAATTTTCCCCTCCCTTTTCCATCAAGGTTTAGGATATGTAAAAAGTGTTTCAGCATACATCACTCTTCGTGCTGACACCATTACATGGTTCACATGTGCTTGTCTTATACCTTATGCCATCACTCGGTCTGTATGAAATGAACTCGATCACCTTGTGGTCCAGGGCATTCTGGAACTGATTCCATCAAGTATGTCACCATCCTCCATCACAGTGACCCATAGATCAGATGGAAATCTTAACATCTGTGTCAACTTCAAGGTCACATCAGTGCTCAGGCTATGTGCTACCATCAACCAAAGAATTATTTTCTTACCTTGCAAGTAGGCATTGCCACTCAAAGATTGATCTCTCTGAATGAATTAGAAAATTTTGGATTACACAAAAGAGTAACCGAGAAAACAAATTGGAAGCAAGCCCTTCCATCCGTGTGTTAGTAATCACCACCACCTCCTTATCCATAGGAGTGGCACTTACATATCTCAGATGCAGCATCCAATTCAGGAAGTAGAGAGGAGAGAAGCATTATGACCATGTGTGTGTGAATTGTGATCTGGCTCATCGGAAAATGTCACATGGAGAACACCTTCTGAGTGAAATTATTCCTAAGTCCCAGTGCTTCCTCACAGGATCATAGATGAAGGATGGAAAATATGAGATTTACTTATTGTACATATTTGTATTATTGGGGTGTATTAATTGTAACAGTGCAAAAACCAATATGTATATGTTTACATGTTAAAAGAAAAGAGGAACCCATGTATTTATGTGTGTACATGTACACACCAATGTAACCTAGATAAGATTTGAGGACAAATCTTCTGGCATATGAGATGTAATGACCGAATCACGAAGGGTTGCCATAAAAAAAATAGAAAAATTATTTAAGTGTGAGTATTAGCAGAAAAGCTTGCAACTTAGACACAGTGCAGGTCACTTTTGTCAGGCCATTATGAGATCATATGCATTGACAAACTGCTGATTTCATGCTCAGTGATTGCAAATTGGAGAGAAAAAGCAAAACAGAATTTTCCAGAGGTTCCAGGTGATATGAACTGCAATGTCATACACTTTTCAGGAGGTATTTTGCTCTAAAGGAGTATGATTTTTATATTCAGACCAGGAATCAAGCAAAAGCAAGATATTGGCCAAAAGCAATGCTCATACCGTAGTTGTAATTCTCTTACACCCGTTTTCCCTCTCTTGCTCACTGTGATGTAAATATTCCCTACTACCCTTGCAAGATCATGTACACGAGGAAGAAGCGTAAGGGGTGCATAACCTCCAACTTCTCACAGCACAATAAATAACTTTCCAGATAATTTACCATCCAGGTTATCTGTTGGCATAAGTGTGTGTGGATGCATTAAGGCAATGATATTAGTTGATCTTGATACAACTCTCTTGGTACATCTAATTTCCAGTGTTCCTTTCATATATGCCTTTCCTCTTCAAATCCCTATTGTCCAGAGTTGAAAAAAAAATTCCTTACTGAATGATGAGATAAGTTTTTTTTATATCATCTACAAATTTTTTGGGCCAGTTCTGTGGTTTGCTGTGCACTATTAAGTGACACTCTGTTTGAAATTTTGCTATCTTACATCGTCCAGTTTTGTAGCACTGTTTGAAGTTATGCATCCATTCACTGCTTCCATTGAAATCACTGTAATCTATGTTGCGCACAATTTTATGTGCATAATGTAGTGGGTCATTACCATGCACATCCTGTAAATTGTATCGAGCACCCCTGAAACATGCAAACACCAGTTTGTGTCCTTCCATCAATATCCATAGTTTTTTTGTCTTATGCATTACGTGGTCATATTGCTGCAGACATATTCGAAATCTGTTCGTAGTTGTTTTTTTACTATGCTGTGGACGGTCTCCCATGCACACAATTGTGTTTAGTAATCACTCCTGAAACAATGATTGTCCTTCAGTATGTTGCATTGGAGATGGGATTTGCGGCTCCCTGTCTTACAGGGATGATGAACTACATCGCTTGAAACCTGTTTCAGTATCACTTTCACTTGTTAAGCATTGATTGTCATCATTGTATGTCTCATGTACATTGTCCACACAGTTGAGTATACACGACACCACACATTCCACTGACTCATCTTGCAGAAACACTAATATTTAATCTCCCTTTTCTTTCTCACTCTGTGAAATCCTTGTGTTCCTTTCTGACGAAATGTCAGCTTTGTCAGTTGCTGTTGTAGATATAATGCAATGTTTGCTTTGTTTATTGTTGCCATTGATCTACTTTTATCAACACCACTAGCACTGTATCGTTGTTGTGAGTTATTCTTCATCTCAGAAATTCAACTGCTTTCCATAACCTCATACTGTACTCACCATTTGATATCTCCAGTCATGACTCCTGTTGCCACTAGCAGCCAGTTTTATGGATGCATGGTAGACAATATGTGGGGCATCGAGTGCTGTAAACAACATTGGCTTCTTCAACCTCACACTCAAATTGTCCCTTGTAAGCAGTTATGTTGCAACACACATCAGTTTATGACAGTCACACTAACAATTGCTGCAGAAGTCAGTAAGTAGGGTAGAAGGATCTAAATTTTGGAATGTACAAATTGATGAAACCTTGAACTGGAATAGGCATATTATTGAGCTTCTCAAACAGTTAAGTTTTACTACTTTTTGTTGTTCATATAATTGCCAATCTTGGAAGCAAATGAATTAATCTCCTGACTCATTTTATATGTTTTCACTCAATAATGTCATAGGGAATAATTTTCAGGGTAATCATAACTTAGAAAGAACTGCGCGGGTACACTGATATTGGAACATATCAAATAGTAATTGATGATGTGGCCACATGTGTTGTTTTGAAATGGTGAAGTTGGCACAGAAGAGGAATTCTTGGTAGGTCATAAGAAACCAGCCAGAGGACGAATTTTTCACTTTGAAGCAGAGTATGCACTGATAGGAAAGTTCATGGCAGATTAAAATTGTGTGTTGGACTGAGATTTGAACTCAGGACTTTCGCCTTTCGTGGGCAAGTTCTCTACCATCAGAGCTACCCAAGTGCATCTCACAACCCACCCTCAAAGCTTTACTTCCACCTCTACCTCATCTCCTATCTTCCAAACTTCACAGATGTTCTTCTGTGAAACTTGTTGGACTGATAGTCCTGAAAGATATGGTATTGCGGGGACATGGCATAGCTGAGAGGATGGGTCATGTGTCTTGCTTGGGTAGCTCAGTTGGTAGAGAACTCGACCGTGAGAGGTGGTACCAAATTTGAGTCTCATTCCGGCAGATAGTTTTAATCTGCCAGGAAGTTTATATCAGTGTATATTCTGCTGCAGAGTGAAAATGCTACCTGACATTTTTTTTTTTAGGATGTACCATGCCTCTACACAAAAGAGGATGCCTGATACAGCACAAAGTTCATTACTAATGAATTTTCCTCCTTCGGTCAACAATAAACAAAATGATGCCTTACTTACTGTGTAAGTACAGTGCAAACCTTCTGTCAGTTATCCTTAAAGTACATGTTATTATTATCATTAACCTTAAAAAAAACGCGCACATTCATTATAATGTTACCACATGCATGCACACAATCTACAGACACGCTATTCTCAATGTTCAATTCATCAATATCACATTTTTTTATATCTTAAAGATTTTTCAAAGATAGGTTTCCTTGCATTATAAACCTCAGTAAGCTCACTATGATACAGAAATTCTGCTTAAATGCTGTTTCAAATGAAAATAAAGCCTTAAACTTAATTTGATAACTGGAACTCCTGTCTATCTCTTCTTATTGGAAATTTAATTGGAAATTTAATTTTAGACATATTTGCCCAACCTGCGGTTAACACTTCCTTAAACTGCTTCAAAAAAGGCAATATCATCTATAGAATTGGTAAGTGCGGCATTAAACTCAAAATTCTCTTGCACCTTTGGTTGATCTCTTTCCTGTAGATGTTTCTCCAACAAGTCACAGTTCTTGCAACCTACTTATTTCAACCAATTATCTGCTGTGTTCTAATGTCTCTGCCTGACCTTGCATCTCTAAGATTTTATAGTTTAACATCTTAGGTTCATTGTGTACCTCTTGAAACTGTTCATTCCCTTCATTTTCTACTGGATTATTTCATTTATTTAGTTCAGCATGCAACTTCATAGGCAAATCTAATATTAAGAGTTTCTACTTTAAAAACTTTATCTACTTTTGTATCTATCTTTTCCCATTTTGGTTTTAAATCTGCCATACCCTTAGACAATTCTTTATTCAAGGCTTTAATGTCATTTAACAGATCTTCCTTTTGAATTTGAAATGTAGTAATATTACTCTTTATTTCCTCTATTTGAGTTTCGGTACTATGTGACAGTTCTAATTTAGCAAATAAGGCCACTCGGTCTCACTCCATTTTATGAGTAGTGACAGGCATAGAGTGAAATCAACAGTATGCCCACTAAGTAGCACTAACATACAGTTACATGGTTTTAACATCACTGCACAAGACTAGAAAAATGTATATCAACAATTCCACCTGCCAAATCTCTAAAAAAAGTCTCAGCTTAGTGCTTTTTACAGCTCACCTAATGTGGTGCACAGCAAGTTGCTCTACTCTGCTAATGCATCGTGCGTGTGCAAAGTGGTGTATCTATGAGCCATTGTGTAGCCATTGCCATAGTCAGCTGACCAGCTGCCACACTGATAAGTGAAGGTGCATAGCTGTTTTGTTGGTTGGCTGCTACAGAGTCGCTCTTGGAGATCACTACTGAACTTGTAGCCTCGAAATATGCACGCTGAATCTTCCATTTTGTTGATGTAATGTTTCTTGACTAATGTGTTGACAGTTATTTCAGTATGTAAATATTTCTTGCTGTTGACCTGGTTGTTGTGGTCAGCTAATCTTGCTTATCTCTTCTGATGTTGGTTTTTACCAAATCACCGAATTACTTCTCCTTAAATATTGTGGTGATATTAGGTGACATTACAGCATGTACTTTGCTCCAGGTAGCGTCACGTGTTCTTCCGCTATTTCTTGAAAATTCTTTTTATTATTGTAAAAGCTCTCTTATTTAATTGCCTCTTATCTGCGTCCTTCACCTTCAGCAGCAAACTGAAGTGTTTGAAAGGGCTCTGGTTATGGGATGTAACTGAATCGACAATATTGTAAATAATCTGTCACCCTGACACTCTTCATGCTAACTTTTACCTTGATTATTTTCTTACAGTCACCTTCTTGTAGCTTCTTGAAACTGTGGACCTGCTATGAGTGGCCGGCGCCACTCCTTGTACCCTATGACTTTGTCTCCCTATGCAGAGGATCAAGTGCTTTAAGAGAACTCAGATTTACGTTAACTCACTACAAAATGATGTAAGTCTCTTTTAAAGAACTCTTCTGTATTTGATTGTTCTCATATTTAACATTTACAACATTAGGTAACAAATCTCTTATTACTTAAAACAACACATATGTGAATCTTAGAACAGACAGAAGAGAATGCCATTTCTGTCCAGTTTCTTTCAGCTGTTTATGCCGGCGTTTACACTGTCTACAGAGGTGCTTGCTTGCCCGCCAAGCCATGATATCAAAGTATAAATGCTATCTCCTGAGAGCATCATACCTTGCTGATGTCCTGTGCTCATGTTTCTCCCATCATTTCTGCACGAACCAAAATCTAAGTATGCACATTGGAAATTCTCTATACACAATCTACCTAAACAACATTTTACACTAACATCTTTCATCTGATTGCAAGAAAATGTGGAACAACCTGTTACTCCACAGGTTCTATTGGTGGTACTATTAGCTGTGGCTGTTGTTTCCAAACATTGAATAAAACAACACGTTATCTTGGCAGTGGCCCTACCATACTGTGTTTGACGTTCAATTTCATGTATGAACTATTCATTTCCTTCATTTAGTTATTCTGATATTTTTTCTACTGACATTTGAGGTCACCTATTTGATCTTACTTTTGTATGGAGTAGAAAGCAGAGGCAGGTCACTCAGATCTTAGATTGAGAGGGACTGGCCTGTTTTTGTGAGGAGGAGGTGGTTGCTCTTCAATCTGGAGTCTGAGGGATCTGCCCCTCCTTTTCTAACCTGCCCCAACCTATTCCTCTTTACTTCCCAAGGAAAGCTACAATAGTTGTTTCTACTTTTATGTGTTTCTGTTTGCAGTACTGAGAATTTAAACTTCTAAAGATAGATAAATACTGGTGAGGCACTCTATCTCCTTGTAATTTATAATTTTCTCAAGTGAGTTATCCTTTTGAGACAGTTAAGTACAATCCCGATACTGCTTGCATAGGTCTGGATCTGACAACAATCACGTGAATATGGAATCTGTGAGTTCTGGAGGCCATATTCAATGGCATACATAATCTCAGTGGCCCCATATGACTTGTGCCCAAGAGGAGAGGCATATTGTTCACTCAGCCATGCAGAATCATACTGCCGCATCACATAGCTTGAGTTAGGAAATGACTTGTTCACAGAAAGAGTAGTATCCACATGGAGAGCATGATGGTGTCTGGAACACTGTGAAGTGTCAGCATGACGATCATTGTTGCAACTTCCCTTGACACAGCAGAAGAGGCAGGCACATCAACAGTGGTGTGCCAAATGAGAACACCAGATACAGGAGTGGCACCACACTGTCTCTTCAGTCAAGTCTTACTTCTGCAAACAGCATCACAATGGATGTATCTGAATTTGGAGGCTCCCAAGAGAATGAACATTTGCATTCGTGATCAACAAATGGGACCAACATCTGGTGTGATGGTACGACATGCCACTTAGTGCATAACAGGATTACCTCGTCCTGTCCAAATTTTAATACACTGCGCATTGATCGTGGTCTGCCTTGTACTCTGGATGAAATTTTAGCGGATGACCCAGGAGCAGCTGCTCGCATTCTTTGTTTTATCCACTTAACAAACCAGTCTAGGGACATTTGATTATACTGTTTTCTTTTAATCACTTGCCTGTTAATGTGGCTTTTATAGTGTTGTCCTTTTTAGTTGCTGTTTTAACATTGTGCCTCGCAGTGCATTCATAATTTAGTCTGGGCGCTAATGACCACTGTAGTTGTGCGCCCTAAAACCACAAAAACAAACAAACAGGATTACTTCTGTTTCTTATAGCTTGTAATTTGGACTGCGTTGACATATTTCTGGCATGTTAAGGCTAGTGGCTGTACTCGTATCTTTGTGATCTCAGTGGTGTTATCTTTCAGTGAGATAATGGAAGACCCTTTGAAAACATCTGTCATGGATTGCCGAGAGATTGGCTTGTCATCACTTGGCAGCCATTGTAATTGATGAAGTCTGGCATAAGGTTGAAGCAGTGTGGAATCCTTGCCTGTATACCCCAAATCACCTAAACATTTAATCGTCTATTCCTCCTGTATAAACTGTTTGTGCATTCGGGAGGACGACGGTTCAATCCCATGTCCGGCCATCCTGATTTCGGTTTTCTGTGATTTCCCTAAATTGCTCCAGGCAAATGCTGGGATGGTCCCTTTGAAAGGCACGCCCTGCTTCCTTCCCCGTCCTTCCCTAATCCGATGAGACCGATGACCTCGTTGTCTGGTCTCCTCCCCCAAAACAACCCAACCCAAACTGTTTGTGGTACAATCAGTTGATTTCTTGACAAACACAATCATGGTTATTGTTGAAAATTCAGCTTTTCATTGAGAATCGACATTACAAGTACACTGAGAACTGTTTGTATGACAAGTCCTCTGTGAAAGACTTTGTGGTTTTGTATTCTTCATGCTATGTTGCTTAAGAACAAAAAGTAAATTTTTGTTTTTCTGTATGGTGTGGCAAACTTGAAGGTCAGCAGTTTAGTTCCTTAGGTATTCCAAACCTAATCAAGCATCCCATTAGGATTTCCCATTGCATAATGTCAAATACCTTACCTGAGTCCATAAAATGTGCATGCAGGTCATGATGCTCTCACACTTTCTGGGTGAGCTGTTAGAGCTCACAGTTGTTATCAACTGTGGGTTATCTCTTCTTGAGATCACCTTGGTACTCACCAATCATTTCATCTGCTACAGGTTTGATTCTGTCATACACTACCTTACATATGATCTGAGAAAAGCAATTTCTTGATAGTTGCTACAGTCCATTTCATCAGCAACGCTGCTTTAAAGTTACCTGGAATTTTTTCTACAGTTTGTATCTTCTCAGTTGGTTGACATAGTCATTTGTGGAACTTCTGTGTTCTATCTTAAGAAACTGACGCCTAGATTCAATTTTTGCTTTGGCTTTTGTTCTTCTTCACCTTTCTTGTTTGTGTCTCAACTTAGTGTGGGTGGGGAATATTATGGCTCTAAACAAATACTGAAACTCAGGGTTGATGATCACAGCTGAGAACACTACTGAAGTACTGATTCTGTCTCCTAACCATATTATAATGGTCAGTCAAATGAAAGCAAGATTGATGGGGAAAAAAGTAAGTGGACAGTTTATCATTTAAAAGTAAACACCATATCTTTTAGTACAGTTATCTCACTATGAGACAAGTTAGACAATGCTTACAGAACCATGATTGTACCCATCCAATGTCAATCAACAACCACAAGTACCTTTCTTCAGAGCTCCAAAAACATGTAAATCACAGGGGAGAGATTTTGGCTGTATGGGAGATGTGTAAGGACTTGCCAGTGAAACTTCTGCAGCAGAGTCAAAACAACATTGGCAAACTGTAGGTCCACCTATGTTTCTAGTATGTTGCAGGAGTTTTGCTGGGAAACCCCTACACATCCTCCATGCAGCCCCTGTCTCTTCCCATATGGTTTCCAGGTTCTTTAATCCAAAACAAAGACATTTATGACAGATTTTCTTCAAAGAGGAGGCATGCCTGTGTACAGTCATGTTTCTGTAGGGAACAGCTAACATTTTTCTGTGGAGGCACTGACTGGCTTGTCTAATAGTGGAATAAATGTATTAACATATATGTTGATTACTTCTGAAATAATAAACATTTTGCTTACTTGCAGCACCAATATGTTCTTAGTCTTCTACTTCATATTAGCTCAGACCATAGCTCTGTTGTTGTTGTGGTCTTTAGTCCAGAGACTGGTTTGATGCAGCTCTCCATGTGACTCTATCCTGTGCAAGCTTCTTCATCTCCCAGTACCTACTGTAACCTACATCCTTCTGAATCTGTTTAGTGTATTCATCTCTTGGTCTCCCTCTACGATTTTTACCCTCCATGCTGCCCTCCGATATTAAATTGGCGATCCCTTAATGCCTCAGAATATGTCCTACCAACCAATCCCTTCTTCTAGTCAAGTTGTGCCACAGATTTGTCTTCTCCCCAATTCTATTCAATACCCCCTCATTAGCTATGTGATGTACCCATCTAATCTTCAGCAATCTTCTGTAGCACATTTCAAAAGCTTCTATTCTCTTCTTGTCTAAACTATTTATTGTCCATGTTTCACTTCCCTACATGGCTGCACTCCAAACAAATTCTTTCAATAACGACTTCCTGACACTTAAATCTATACTCAATGTTAACAAATTTCTCTTCATCAGAAACACTTTCCTTGCCATTGCCAGTCTACATTTTATATCCTCTCTACTTTGACCAGATATTTTTCTCCCCAAATAGCAAAACTCTTTTACTACTTTTAAGTGTCTCATTTCCTAATCTAATTCCCTCAGAATCACCCGATTTAATTCAACTACATTCCGTTATCCTCATTTTGCTTTTGTTGATGTTCATATTATATCCTCCTTTCAAGACACTGTCCATCCGTTCAGCTGCTCTTCCATGTCCTTTGCTGTCTCTGACAGAATTACAATGTCATCGGCAAACCTCGAAGTTTTTATTTCTTCTCCATGGATTTTAATTCCTACTCCAAATTTTTCTTTTGCTTCCTTTACCGTATATATATGTATATGATGTAACTTACCAAACGAAAGCGTTGGCATGTTGATAGACACACAAACAAACAAACAAACACACACACACACACACACACACACACACACACACAAAATTCAAGCTTTCGCAACCTGTTGCTTCGTCAGGAAAGAGGGAAGGAGAGGGAAAGATGAAAGGATGTGGGTTTTAAGGGAGAAGGTAAGGAGTCATTCCAATCCCGGGAGCGGAAAGACTTACCTTAGGGGGAAAAAACAACGGGTATACACTCGCGCGCGCACACACACACACACACACACACACACATATCTCTGCCCAAACTCTTTGCCTTTGAATATGTCTGCTTGTGTCTGTATATGTGTGGATGGATATGTGTGTGTGTGCGAGTGTATACCCATCCTTTTTTCCCCCCTAAGGTAAGTCTTTCCGCTCCCGGGATTGGAATGACTCCTTACCCTCTCCCTTAAAACCCACATCCTTTCGTCTTTCCCTCTCCTTCCCTCTTTCCTGACGAAGCAGCCGTTGGTTGCGAAAGCTAGAATTTTGTATGTATGTTTGTGTTTGTTTGTGTGTCTATCGACCTGCCAGCGCTTTTGTTTGGTAAGTCTCATCATCTTTCTTTTTAGATATATTTTTCCCACGTGGAATGTTTCCCTCTATTATATATATATATATATATATATATATATATATATATATATATATATATATATATATATATAGGATATATAGGATAGGATAGGATAACAACGATCCTGAAAGAAGTGGAACCAGCAGCCGTGGAGGAGGACGCCAACGACCGGATGAGATGGACTGCCATCTGCAACAGCTCCCTCCTCTCGTGTAATTGACAGACACTGCGTGTGTGTTCTTTTTTTTGTTTTTTTTTGTTTCTGTAATGTATCCCTCTTGCCTTTTAAACCTTTGATTGAATGCCCTGTTTATTTTTTCGTTTCTTCTTTAAGCTGTAATGTACATATGTAACTTTTACTACTGTATAGAGTACTTTTGTAAGTCTTTTTGTCTTTACTTTTCCTTTTGTTCTTCTTGCTGTAGGCCTTAAAGGCCCGATAAGGCAATAAATGATGATGATGATATATATATATATATATATATATATATATATATATATATATATATATATATATATATATATATATATATCTGTATCTGTCTGCTTGTGTCTGTATATGTGTGGATGGATATGTGTGTGTGTGTGTGTGTGAGTGTATACCCGTCCTTTTTTCCCCCTAAGGTAAGTCTTTCCGCTCCCGGGACTGGAATGACTCCTTACCCTCTCCCTTAAAACCCACATCCTTTCGTCTTTGCCTCTCCTTCCCTCTTTCCTGATGAGGCAACAGTTTGTTGCGAAAGCTTGAATTTTGTGTGTATGTTTGTGTTCGTTTGTGTGTCTGTCGACCTGCCAGCACTTTCATTTGGTAAGTCACATCATCTTTGTTTTTAGATATATTTTTCCTTCGTGGAATGTTTCCTTCTATTATAACTATATATATATATAATAGAGGGAAACATTCCACGTGGGAAAAATATATTTAAAAAGAAAGATGATGAGACTTACCCAACAAAAGCGCTGGCAGGTCGATAGACACACAAATAAACACAAACATACACACAAAACTCTAGCTTTCGCAATCAACGGTTGCCTCGTCAGGAAAGAGGGAAGGAGAAGGAAAGACAAAAGGATTGGGTTTTAAGGGAGAGGGTAAGGAGTCATTCCAATCCCGGGAGCGGAAAGACTTACCTTAGGGGGAAAAAAGGACAGGTTTACTCGCACACACACACATATCCATCCACACATACACAGACACAAGCAGACATTTGTAAGGCCTTTACTACAAGGAAATACAAATAATATTATAGTGACATGGAATATAGCCTTTTGCTACATTCCCCATGAGGTGTTTCAAGTGCATGTGTTCTGGTCATGTTGTCATGGCGCATAAATGTTCCACTGTAGGTGGCTGGAGTATGATAATACTGCTTTCAACTTGGCACCACCTTTTCCTCTTTCATTGACTTGCCAAGTGCTAAAGAAAGAATGCAAAATCCAAGAATATAAAACCCTTCATCTTCTAACATACCAGGAAACTAAAAAGAAGTATGACTTTCTCTGTTCTATTGTGAGGACAGTAAATTTTACGCAAACAATAAGAAAGTAAAAAGAATGCTCCATCTTTACCCTCAATGGTAACGTCTGTTGGCCATCCAAATCTGCTTTTTCACATTGGAGAAGAGAGCCTCTCTCTATGCTCCCTCCCCTCCCCCTCCCCCTCCACATACACACCCACCACACACATGTATATCGCTGCATGGACTTCGACCTCCTCACTCCATCTCCCAAAGAAGAAAGAATTCAACTTCACCAATATCTCCTGAAGGATGGTAGTCTTCTCCTCCTTCAACCCCCAAAACCCTAGTAGCCCCATGCCCTGATGACGGGTTGTGGAACAGCAGCTTAATAATAATAATAATAATAATAATAATAATAATAATAGTAACAGAAGAAGAAGTGAAAAACATCATTCAGTCCCTGAAGAATAACAATGCACTGGGAGAAGATGCTATAGTTGCAGAGCTTTGGAAGCAGGCTGGAGACAAAGCTCAGCAAATTGACTGAGATCCTACGGAACATTTGGGATACTGAGAATTTACCAGATGACTGGACATCTGCTCTGATCCACCCCTTACACAAGAAGTGTGATTTGACTGACATCAACAATTATAGAGGGATCTCATTGTTACCAGTCACCTATAAGATATTATCTAAGGCATTGCTTAACAGAGCTGAACCTCAATTGGACCCAAAACTTGGAGATTATCCAGGCAGTTTTAGAAAGGGATGTTCTTGTGCTGAATATATCCTTAACTTGAAGTCAGTATTAAATCAAATTAATTAGCGAATAAACAGTACGTAGTTACTTTTGTTGACTTCAAGAAAGCACATGATTCAGTCGACAGACATACTCTTATGAGAATTTTGCAGGAAATGGGCCTGGACCAGAAAACCCACAGCCTTATCCAAAAGACCCTGTGTAACACTAGATCACAGGTAAAGTTCAGGGGAACACTTTTAGAAGCTTTGAGATAAAGACAGGAGTTAGACAGGGAGATGGAATTTCACCTCTTCTCTTCAACTGTGCACTGGAAAAGGAGATCATAGAGTGGCGAAAAGAAATAGAAGTACAAAACATACTGAGTCGTATTTACCTGGTACACAAAAGGAAGGAACTTGTAGTAGACTGTTTAGCTTTCGCAGATAATCTGGCACTTATAGCAAACTCAGTGAAAGTTGCAGTAAAGCAGCTCAGGATACTAAAAGAAAAGAGGTTTCAGGACATACCACCCCGTAAAAAGACCGGCACCCTTTGGACAAAGGAGAGAAAGGAAAGACTTAGCCAGAGAATGCGTGATTATTGGGCAGACATCAAGCCCCTCTCCAGGCTGAAAAGTTGACTATTGTTGTCCTTAACTGGCCCATTCAAAAGAAGAAGAAGAAGTCATAAGTAGTAGGAAATTGGAAATACTGTTCGCCGTCTTTTACGAGAGCCTGGAAACTACACTCCTGGAAATTGAAATAAGAACACCGTGAATTCATTGTCCCAGGAAGGGGAAACTTTATTGACACATTCCTGGGGTCAGATACATCACATGATCACACTGACAGAACCACAGGCACATAGACACAGGCAACAGAGCATGCACAATGTCGGCACTAGTACAGTGTATATCCACCTTTCGCAGCAATGCAGGCTGCTATTCTCCCATGGAGACAATCATAGAGATGCTGGATGTAGTCCTGTGGAACGGCTTGCCATGCCATTTCCACCTGGCGCCTCAGTTGGACCAGTGTTCGTGCTGGACGTGCAGACCGCGTGAGACGACGCTTCATCCAGTCCCAAACATGCTCAATGGGGGACAGATCCGGAGATCTTGCTGGCCAGGGTAGTTGACTTACACCTTCTAGAGCACGTTGGGTGGCACGGGATACATGCGGACGTGCATTGTCCTGTTGGAACAGCAGGTTCCCTTGCCGGTCTAGGAATGGTAGAACGATGGGTTCGATGACGGTTTGGATGTACCGTGCACTATTCAGTGTCCCCTCGACGATCACCAGTGGTGTACGGCCAGTGAAGGAGATCGCTCCCCACACCATGATGCCGGGTGTTGGCCCTGTGTGCCTCGGTCGTATGCAGTCCTGATTGTGGCGCTCACCTGCACGGTGCCAAACACGCATACGACCATCATTGGCACCAAGGCAGAAGCGACTCTCATCGCTGAAGACGACATGTCTCCCTTCGTCCCTCCATTCACGCCTGTCGCGACACCACTGGAGGCGGGCTGCACGATGTTGGGGCGTGAGCGGAAGACGGCCTAACGGTGTGCGGGACCGTAGCCCAGCTTCATGGAGACGGTTGCGAATGGTCCTCGCCGATACCCCAGGAGCAACAGTGTCCCTAATTTGCTGGGAAGTGGCGGTGCGGTCCCCTACGGCACTGCGTAGGATCCTACGGTCTTGGCGTGCATCCGTGCGTCGCTGCGGTCCGGTCCCAGGTCGACGGGCACGTGCACCTTCCGCCGACCACTGGCGACGACATCGATGTACTGTGGAGACCTCACGCCCCACGTGTTGAGCAATTCGGCGGTACGTCCACCCGGCCTCCCGCATGCCCACTATAAGCCCTCGCTCAAAGTCCGTCAGCTGCACACACGGTTCACGTCCACGCTGTCGCGGTATGCTACCAGTGTTAAAGACTGCGATGGAGCTCCGTATGCCACGGCAAACTGGCTGACACTGACGGCGGCGGTGCACAAATGCTGGGCAGCTAGCGCCATTCGGCGGCCAACTCCGCGGTTCCTGGTGTGTCCGCTGTGCCGTGCGTGTGATCATTGCTTGTACAGCCCTCTCGCAGTGTCCGGAGCAAGTATGGTGGGTCTGACACACCGGTGTCAATGTGTTCTTTTTTCCATTTCCAGGAGTGTATTTCTGTGGTCAGCCAGAAAGCAATACAGAAAGTACTGACCATAGTTTCCACTCTACAAGTCCACATTCTTGTCCAGCCTGCCGAAAGAAATATTTCTATTCTCTTTTTACTCAGAGGACTCAGGAACCATGATTATAAATGAAGATTTTGAACTCTGATTGATAGATATATTTGATAACTTTCACACACACAACATAGTAATATCCCGTACGATAAGACTAATAATAAATGTCTCTATCCTAAACAGCATTATGAGCAGTTCAGAGGCGACCTGTGCAGTAAGTTCCCATTAAATAGTCTTTTCGCCCTGACTTCTGATAATCAAAATAATTGCTCACCACAGAATGGGAAATAAGTATCACCACTTGACACACGGATTTGTTAACATTGTGGGTGGCACACTGACAGTCACTTCCGAGAAATCTAAGTGATCCAGGATAGTGTACAGTCCTCAAGAGTTCACTTTCTATTATTAATGAAAATACGCATTTATTAACAACCTGTCTGTGATGTCATCCGAGGCAGTGCATACTCTGGCGTTTGACGGACTTGGATCATACAGTAGCAGGGTGTGAAGTGAAGTCTTTTCACCAATCTAAACAATCCAGGTCAGTGTACAGTCCTCAAAGTTCACTTTCTATTATTACTAAAAACATGTGTTTAGTAGTGGCCAAGTTGTGATGTCATCCAAGGTATCACATACTCCTGCATTTGCATTTCACTGATGTGGACTGTACGGTAGCTAGGTGCGAAGTGAAGTCAAGTGTTGCCTCTCAAGCTGTATTTATATATGGGTGCAGCAGATGACCAAGGGAACACCTGCTGTCATCGGCTCTATGCCCCCGGTAGTAGCCTCTTAACTGCCGCTTTTTCAGACACACAAAAACTGTTGTGTATTAATTTTGAATTTTCGTAATTTTTGTATGAATGTAGTTAAGTTTATTAAAATCACAGAAAAAATTTTAGCTCGCCTGCATTTAAACTTTGCTGTCTAGAATTTTTAGAATGGAACTGACAGTAGTAGAACATGACCTCTGAATTACAACTTTAAGAGACCTTGTATTTGTTATTATTTACATCCAGGCCTTGAAACTTGTTATAGCTTTATTATTTAATAGGTTTCATCATGTGCTGTAATGAGAACTTTGTAGTACTAATATAACAGATACTTAATCTACTACAAATAAGGACGTTTTTGTTCCAAATTTAGTTTTCAGTAAATTACTCAAAAACTATTAGAGATAGCTCAATGGGGTCATGTAGTTACTATCTTGATGTTGAACTGAAGCTTCATACAAATTTTCATATTTCTAAGTCTAATATTTAGTGCCTTCAATTTTTCTTAAAAACATGGATTCTGACCAAAATATTGCTTTAATCACATTGAGACTTGTTCCAGTTAATTTTGACATACATCTGCACATTATGACCAATTTTTGGGTTCCTAGCTTTATTATTTAGCGCCACTTACTTTTTCTTAAAACATTGTATTTAGGGGAAAATATTCATCTGATCAATCTGAGATTTGACAGTTTAAACATTAATATACTAAAGCACATGCTGACAAAGTTTGTAAAAGCAACTTTGACTTTTAACTTCAATCTTAATGTATGGTGCAATACTTGTGTGCTGCGCATTGATGCGTCATGGTGATATGGCACTGCTAACTGTGAACTGGTGTAAGTCCTGGCACACTCCCTCACCTCTGCATCACTCAAATGATACAGCGCTTGTTTTTCCACAGGGAGACATGGACAATGGTCATCAAGATGCCCCACTCTTTGTTGAATAACTGTTCTCCCACTCCTGTATATTTAGTTTTCTCCCATTTACCTTCTGGAAAGTTTCTGATGACTTATCTGTTAGTGACCATTTTGTAATCGTGTTGTTCTTAGCACACCGCTACCTAAATGGATTACCTTCACATTGGTTCCTCAACAGTACTGACTGGCACTTCCTTGGCACTTCTCCGTGTGGGATAATTGACATTGTCCTCCACAGCACAACTACAGTAAAATTACATACAACAGAATCAGCAATCCCCATTCTCGTGGGATCTGCTTATCAGAAGCCAGTCTCATGGTGGACAAAAGAAATCACCATGGTCATTAAACACCAAAGGTGTGCACTTCAACAACATAAGCACCATCCTTTGAAGGACACTCACTCGTCTAACCTTCTAAAGGCTCCAAGTAGTTTGTAACTACCATCAGGACACAGACCCCTTCTTCACATGGATTGATCAAAATGCATTGTATTTTTGGCCAGTTGTTGATGACAACAGGTATCTCTGGTCCCTCTCTGGACAGTGTAATCCAGTCTGACTATGCTATGGCCAGTTGTTGATGACAACAGGTATCTCTGGTCCCTCTCTGGACAGTGTAATCCAGTCTGACTATGCTAATATTGCTGAACAGCTAGTAACACTTTTGACGGAACTTCGGCACCTGACAATTACCCTCCCACCTTCTGTCTACAGTAAAGCCTCATGGAAAGTGTCAGTCTGTCCTTAGCTACACAATCATGGCATCAGACAGCGTATCTTTTGTGGTATCATATACTGATACCACCTCACGGATGTTAACGTTCACAATGATATTACAGGTTTCCATCAGATGCTGATATGCCCTGGAAGACAATATGAATTTTCCCACATGGAGAAATGTCAGCTGTTAGAGAATGGCCAAAGATGTGAGGGATATGGCATACCCAATAGTGTGTGCCTGCTGAGCCATGCGTCCAGTGGCTCCATACCATATGCTCCTCAAACCACTGTAGCAGCATTCTGGCTCTGAGACACAGACAATTATATGGCTGATGATGATATTGCCATTGGGGAAAGACACCAGGCAAGAAGGGTTGCAGGTGGTTTGCAGCTGTCAGTGTGTCTTTGATTATCACCATAGGTCCCTTGCAAGTGCAGGAGAATGTCTCCCATAGCATAATACTGCTCCCACCAGCCTGCGTCCGTGGTGCACTGCAGGTTTTGAGCCACCGTTAACCTCAATTTGCGGAGATGACCATTGACCTATTGTGGTTACAGTGTGATTCATCTGAAGAGCTGACATTTTTCCATTGATTAACTGTTGAATCCTGATGGTCCCATGCCCACTGCAATTGCAATTGACAGTGTCATTGGGTCAACATATGAACGCATAGGGGTGGTCTGCTGCAGGGCTCCATGTTCACCGATGTACAATGAATGGTGTGCTCCGAAACACTTGTGCATGCACCAGCGTTGTGCTCTTTCAGCAGAGATGCCACAGATCAACATCTATTCTACTTGACAGAGCAGACAAGCCTCCGAACCCCACATTCTGCGAAGAGTCATGGATGTCCAACTATTTAGCACCTTGTACTAATTTCAGTGTCCTTTTAGCTCTTTCCATAGATGCTCATGACAGTAGCATGGTAACATTCGACCAGCTTTGCTATTTGTGAGATACTGATTCACAAGCTCTGTGAAATAATAATCTGCCTCAATTGATTTCCCCATTTGCAGCCCATATCTTTGCTGGGTTATCCCCTGTCTGCGTCTGCTCCACTTACATACTTCTATAATGGCGTCAAATGCCTGCAACACCATCAGGTGGCATCAAACGTTGTAGTGGGCAGTGATCATAATGTTTCCGCTGATCAGTGTATATGTTTCAGGATGATGAATAACTTCCATCTTTTTTACTGTAGCTGAGTCAATATCACCTTCAGAGGTGAGGGAGACATTGTAGCAATAAACTCATCAACCAGTTGAAATGTAGGCCTACAACAAAAAAAATGACATTACATTAGCAATGCCAAATTAACACACTTTCAAAACATCTAGTGTAGTTACTATATCAATAACTATTGTTTATTTACCTTTGATGCAGAATATATAAAATCAGATGTCAGACAAACTCAGAACGATACTGTGATGCACTGCAGATATGAGGTTTTAAGCAAATGAACAGCAGACACGAACACCCCCAGTTAGTGTGACCATTACATTTAAGGTGGATGAACTCTAAACTGGGATAGGATCCTTTCTTCAAATTAACAAATATTTCTGTTATAACTTTAATCACCAATAATCGCGTGGATATTCAAACACACTCACTTAGAAACAATAGCTGGTTACATGATAACAACTCAGTATCTCTTATTCGACTGCCGTGCCGTGACGTGCGGCCGGCACCGTTCGTAGGTAGGTGGCGCTCCCGCGCTCAGCCGAGTTGCGGAGCGCCTCTATTGCCGTTTGCGCGTACTGTCATGGCGGCACTGTTAAATGTCATGGCACTGTCACAACACTTTTCCCCCCTTGAAAAAAAAAACACTCACTTCCTTGGAGACATGGACAGTGCGGAGACATCCATGGCCTCTTGTGAGGCCCTGAGAAGATCCCGCGGAGAGACACGAGAGTATGGTCGAAAATGTCCAGGACGGAAGCTCGTGCGTGGAACGTGCCTCCTGGACGAGATGATGGGTGAAAACTCCGGAGCAGCATCCATAGGTGTCATGGACCTGGGGATGTGCTCCAGCGAGATGGGGCCCGGAGAAGGCGGTGTCGTGACAGGGGCCGGTTCCGGCGTACTCGGAAGTGGTAGCGACGTCGGCTGCATCAACACGTACGGTAGATCGGCAGCAGCGAAAGGACTGGCTTCTCGGGCTGGTGGAGACGAAGGAAGGAGCGGTGGCACCGGCGTGGCCAGCACTCGTGGGCGCATCTGGTCGTAATGGCGAACAACCATGCCGCCGTCCGTACGTATTTCACAAAGCCGGCGGCCGCGAAGAGCCTTGACCACCCCTGGAATCCATTTTGGGCGAGATCCATACCCTTGTGCCCACACGTCGGCGCCCACCGAGTATTTTCCCGCACTAGGGGACACAGCACAAGGCCTGACAGGGTGAAGCAGGTTCAGTAGAGTGCGCAGTTGGCGGCCATGCAAGAGTTCAGCAGGGCTGCGATCACCCAGAGGCGTGAAGTGATAAGAACTCAGAAATTGCAGCAGAGCGTCATCTGTGGAAAAATCACTAAGGAATTTTTTCATCTGGCTTTTGAAAGTGCGGACAAGGCGCTCGACCTCCCCATTCGATTGCGGATGGAAGGGCGGTGCTGTAACATGATGAATCCCTTGTCCAGTACAAAAATCACGGAAGGCCTGCGAAGAGAACTGAGGGCCATTGTCTGTGACGATCGTGTATGGAAGACCTTCTAGCGCAAAGATTTTGGACAAAGCCAGCGTTGTCGCTGCAGTGGTGGGCGACGGACATCGAAAAACAAACGGAAACTTCGAGAAGGCGTCAATCAACAGTAGCCAATAAGTACTGAGGAAGGGGCTGGCAAAGTCAGCGTGCACCTGTTCCCATGGCTGCACCGGATCAGGCCACGGAGAGGGCATTGTACGAGGTGCAGCCAGTTGTTGAGCACACTGACCACACGCAGCAACCATGTGGGCAATGTCCGAATCAATACCGGGCCAATAAACGTGCCTGCGGGCCAGGGACTTAGTCCGAGAAATACCCCAATGGCCTGCATGCAACAGTTTGAGAACATCTTTGCGAAGAGAGACTGGCACCACGACCCGTGGAGATGCGCCATCCTGTCCAGAAGAACAACACCATCACGAACAGACAGACGAATGCGCAAGGCATGGTAGTTGCGAAGGGGATCCGATGCTTGGCCCTTGGTCCTGTCCGGCCAACCCTATTGAACAAAACCGATCACCTGACGCAGGACTGGGTCCCGCGCAGTAGCCGACACGACCTGCGAACCTGTAAGTGGAAAACCCTCGACCGCACGACGTTCTTCCTCATCAATGTGGAAACAGAGGAGTTCATCACGATCGATAACCGGGTCGGGGTCCATCGGCAATCGCGACAAAGCGTCAGCGTTGGCATGCTGGGCCGTGGGGCGATAGTGAATCTCATAGTGAAAACGAGACAAGTATAAGGCCCAACGTTGCAGGCGGTGAGCTGCCTTATCCAGAAGCGACGCCGATGGGCTGAACAGAGAGACCAGTGGCTTGTGGTTGGTGATGAGGTGAAACTTAGAACCATACAAAAAAACGCTGAACTTTTTTAGAGCATAAATGATAGCGAGCGCCTCCTTTTCGATTTGAGAGTAACGCCGTTGCGCATCGTTGAGGGTCTTGGAAGCATAGGCGATGGGTCGTTTTGACCCATCCTCATACCGATGGGCGAGAACAGTCCCTAGGCCATACTGTGACGCATCAGTCGCCTGCTGACACTCGTCGGACCAACAGAAAGGGACATTTTTGCGTAACAGCTGATGCAGAGGATGAGCTACCGCCACCGCGGATGGAATGAATTTGTGATAATAAGCAATCTTGCCTAGAAACGCCTGAAGTTCTTTGACCGTAGACGGCCGGGGTAGAGCATTAATGGCCGCAACGTGCTGACATAGAGGACGTATACCCTCACGGGACAAGTGGAAACCAAGATACACAGTGGAGGGTTGGAAGAACTGTGACTTGTCCAGATTGCACCTCAACCCAGCCGAATGCAAAACCCGAAACAGTGAATGCAAATTGCGAAGGTGCTCCTCAGTGGAGGCCCCCGTGACAACAATGTCATCCAGATAGTTTATGCAGCCGGGAACGGAAGCCGTGAGCTGTTCCAAAAACCGCTGAAAAATTGCTGTCGCGCTAGCGACGCCAAATGGTAACCGCTGGTACTGATACAACCCACAAGGAGTGTTGATAAAGAGAAATTCCTTGGAAGAAGCATCCAACGGCAACTGATGGTACACCCCCGATAAGTCAAGTTTGGAAAAGAACTGGCCCCCAGCGAGCTTGGTAAATAACTCCTCAGGACGGGGAAGAGGGTAAGTGTCAATGAGGCTCTGAGCGCTGACAGTGGCTTTAAAATCACCACACAATCGCAGACTCCCGTTTGGTTTAGAAACCACCACGATTGGCGATGCCCATTCGCTGGAGGTAACAGGAAGGAGAATCCCTGAAGCTGTTAACCTGTCTATCTCAGCCTTGACAGGTGCACACAACGCCACCGGAATAGGGCGTGCCCGGAAAAACTTTGGGCGAGCTGTAGGTTTAAGAGTAATGTGGGCTTCAAAATCCTTGGCATGACCCAGACCAGCAAAGAACACGGACAAAAATTCAGAACACAATCCATCCAGCTGTTGATACGGAATATCCTCAGATATGAGGTGCACATCATCATCAATGGAGAACCCGAACAACTGGAAAGCATCATAACCGAACAGGTTTTCAGTGCCTGCATGATCCACCACATAAAGCGTGAGGGGCCTAACAACAGACTTGTAGGCAGTGGAAGCATCAAACTGGCCAATGATAGGAATTTTCTGTTTATATAAGTTCTCAGATTTCGCGTAACTGGAGACAAGGGAGGGGAGCTCAACTCCAAATACGTGCGAGAATTAATGAGAGTTACTGCAGAGCCAGTGTCCACTTGCATGCTAATGTCTTTATCCAGAACACGAACAGTAACAAACAACTTATTTGTTTGAGAAAGCACACGGTTAACATCCATGTCCGATGCCTCGTCCTCGTCGACAGGAACTTTAGGGGACTGACACACAGAAGCAATGTGGCCTTTTTTCCTACATGAATTACACGTGGCCCAACATTTTGGACACGCGGCCCTGTCATGCTGTACGAAACAACGTGAACAAGATGGAAGTGCGGAACGGGCCTGCTTCTGTGGTTGCTGTTTTCGCTGCGAGCGTTGCGGCCCAACGCGACGTTGTTTACGCGAGTGAACCGCCACCACATCTTCGTTCTCCTGTGAAACGGGCAAATTGTCCATGTCGAAAGTTGACTGTACAGCGCCTACATCACACCACGCGTCTATTTGCGCGCCAGCAGCGTGAGACACTTCAAAGGATTGAGCGATGCTTAGAACTTCCGACAATGACAGGTTTGGCAGTTGTAGGGCACATTGCTGAACTTCTTTATCAGGAGCAAGCCGTAGAAAGCATCCCTAACCATTGAATCAGCATAAGACTCATGATGAGTGTCTGTGACAAACTGACATTTCCTACTCAGACCGTGTAGTTCCGCCGCCCAAGCCCAGTAAGATTGATGGGGCTGTTTACAACACAGGTAGAACGCCACGCGGGCGGCAATGACGTGGGTGTTTTTTCGGTAATAGTTAGACAATAAGTCACACATTTCTTGGAAGGACAGTGAGGCAGGGTCCTGCAGAGGGGCTAACTGAGATAGCAGCTGATAGATCCGTGGGGAAATCCAAGATAGAAATAACGACTTACACAGAGGAGTGTCGACAATGCCGAAAACCAAGAAGTGTTGCCGCAAACGCTTCTCATACTCCTCCCAGTCTTCAGCGGCCTCGTTGTAAGGAGGGAATGGAGGCGGAGAAGAGGAAGACAGACGATGAGTAAGTGACGTCGACAACACCTGAATAGCAGCCGTCAGCTGTGTTTGTTGTGCCTGAATAGCAGCCATCAGCTGTGTTTGTTGTTCAATGAGTGCTTGCATAAGCTGTTCCATGTCTGCCCCGTCACGAACACACAAATCCCCAATGCAGTGAAAATATCCGACCTCGTCGCCAAAAAGTGTTCTAACCTTTAATCACCAATAATTGCGTGGATATTCAAACACACTCACTTAGAAACAATAGCTGGTTACATGATAAGAACTCAGTATCTCTTATTTGACTGCCGTGCCGTGACATGCGGCCGGCGCCGTTCGTAGCTAGGTGGCGCTCCCTCGCTCAGCGGAATGCCTCTATCGCCGTTTGTGCATACTGTCGTGGTGGCACTGTTAAATGTCGTGGCACTGTCACAACAATTTCCATGTTCAATTAAGCTGGCACATTAGTGATTTTCATTCTCTTTTTGTAGCTTACAATCTGCATCTATATGCTAACACATGTTTGGTGTTAAAAAAAGAAGATATTTTGGCACTTGTTCATTTCTTCAAAATACTGATTCAAATATCAGCTTGAAAGAGAAATTTAAATAATAAAATTATTTGTTGTAGAGAGGTCTTTCTATTCAGACAATGAATTCATGCTAAATATAAAAACTTGGAAGTAGGCATATGGTGTAACAGAATTAAAATGTGTATAGGCAGAATATTGGTGGCAGAGTCAAGATGTGTACTTCTGTATGGTGCAATAGAACTGAAATGTGCATAGGTAGATTGTACAATAGATCAAATGCATAATTATGACTGATGTTTTTGTACGTAAAAGTGATACACCTATGATAAATAGCGTATGTGATTATGATGCAGATATGTACCTGGATCTGATCCTTAAAAATACATCCAAAGCTGCTAAATAAAACAAATAAATAAATACCAAATGCCAACAATATCGGACATATTGCAAATTTGGAATCTACTGTAGAATGATAAAAAACAATTCCAAAGTAGTATGATACTGGTAGTCCCATGGTGTATACAAACAACAAAAGAATAAAGGTAACCCCTGCACTGAACTGTTGAGATGTAGTGGTAGAGAGACACAAAAACAAGAGTGAAATTGTGGCTACACTTACATACAATGTAGAGGACACAAAGACTGGAAAAAAAAAAAGAAAACCACACACACACACACACACACACACACACACACACAGACGCGAGCTAAAAGACTCAAAGACTGAAAAACACTTCTTCATACTCGGCTCAACTGTGTGTGTGTGTGTGTGTGTGTGTGTGTGTGTGTGTGTGTATTTGGTATTGGAGGAGAGACAGGCCCTCACACTATTCAACTCAATGACACATATGTCGTTACGAGAACGAACAGTGTGTGAGGTGTAGTAATAAAAGAAGCAGTTGAAATTAAAACCTCAGAAAACACACTCAAACTTACAAGGGAACCTCCCCATCGCACCCCACTCAGATTTAGTTATAAGTTGGCACAGTGGATAGGCCTTGAAAAACTGAACACAGATCAATCAAGAAAACAGGAAGAAGTTGTGTGGAACTATGAAAAAAATAAGCAAGATATACAAACTGAGTAGTCCATGTGCTAGATAGGCAACATCAAGGATAGTGTGAACTCAGGAGTGCCGTTGTCCCGTGGTTAGCGTGAGCAGCTGCTGAACTAGAGGTCCTTGGTTTAAGTCTCCCCTCGAGTGAAAAGTTTACTTTCTTTATTTTCGCAAAGTTATGATCTGTCTGTTCGTTCATTGACGTCTCTGTTCACTGTAGTAAGTTTAGTGTCTGTGTTTTGCGACCACATCCCAAAACCGTGCGATTAGTAGATGAAAGGATGTGTCTCTCCAATGGGAACCGAAAACATTTGATCGCAAGGTCATAGGTCAACCGATTCCTCCACGGGAAAACACATCTGATATATTCTATATGACACTGGTGATGGCATGTGTGTCACATGACAGGAATATGTTGTCGACCCACCTAACTTGTACACTTGGCGAATGGGTAAAAAGATTCTTCTACCTTGCCCGATTTAGGTTTTCTTGTGGATGTGATAATCACTCCAAAAAAGTGATGAAAACATTAGAGTTTGTCACATAAACTGCAACAAGTGAATGCAACAGTTTCACAGTTGCACAGTTTTCCCTGTGCTCTGTCAAAACATATGTTTTTAACGTTTTCAAATTTTTCCGTGTGTAGACCGTCAAATCCTGCCTATGTCCAAGCAAATCTGAACATGTCCTGGAATTTTGGAGAACGAAATTGATTATGTGTGAGTGCCTGAACTTTGATAATTGTCTGAAAATAAAAAATTAAAATTTTCACTGGAGGGAAGACTTGAACCAAGGACCTCTCGTTCCGCAGCTGCTCACGCTAACCACGGGACCACGGCGCTCTAGATCTTACACTATCCTTGATGTTGCCTATCTTGCGCATGGACTACTCAATTTGTATATTTTGCTTATTTTTTTCATAGTTCCATACACCTTCTTCCTCTTTTCTCGATTGATCTGTGTTCAGTTTTTCAAGGCCTATCCACTGTGCCAACTTATAACTAAATCTGAGGGGGGTGCGATGGTGAGGTTCCCTTGTTAGTATAGCATGGGATCTGGCCTTTACCAGTTACAAGACATAACATTGCCCTATTTGCTGATGGTTTGAGCATCAATGAAGTCACAGCTGGCAGCCTGGCTGTATTAGCATGTCCATCAATGGCACTGCAGTCAGATACTACTTGACAATGGTAGAAGAGCACTTGGTTGAAACAGTGTGGGATTTTGACAGCTTGGCATGCTGACAGCCCAAGAAGGTTTTATCTTTTCATTTTTCTATGACACTGTGCATTTACAGATCAGCTCGTTCCTTGTCTTCTGTAGAATGTACATGTGTACTTCATTTGTCGTCTGCCTCTTCCATCCAATGAAAGGACCTGGTTAAAAGGTTTGAAACCTCAAAACTGCACACTTGTATCTTTCTGCTACATTACCAGAAATTGAGGTTGGTTTAAAAAAGTCAAACCACTATTGATTTTGGATTTATTGCATATCCAGCATCAGACGGCAGTTACAGATTTTCTTCAAGCAATACTTGTGTCTGGTTGCTATTTTAAATTCTAAACTTATAGTTGCATCTTTCTTTTGCTATTTGTCAGTACTTCCTTAGTTGTTGCTCTTTCTGTACTGGTAGTCAGGCATTCTTCTGACTGGCAGGAGTTTGATATAACTGTTTAAAAATTGACCGTTTGTTCACATGTACTTACTTTTTTGTTTCTGTAGGGCTGAAAATTTAGCAGCAAGAAAACATATCAACATCAAATGAACTTGAACTGGTTTGTCTAAATCTGAATTTACACCTATGCACACTGCGGCTACTTGCTATGCACCTGTGCTTGCCCCCAAGACGCAAGTAGAGGCACACTTTAAGGGTGCGCTTCTTTCTGATCTTGTGTACATGATTGATTCCATTAACATCTAGAGAGAAACACGCATACTACTCCTGAGGTCAAACTACAGTTGCAGGTTAAATGTGCCTGTGTGGCTGGCCAGTGGGCAGTGGGTTTGTGTATCAAGAGCCAGCCAGAGTGTGCAGCAAGGCTGCAGCATTAATTTGCTTTTTAAGGGCAGCTTGAGGGCCATCTAACATTATTTATAAGGTTTACTGGGAGGAGCAAAACCCTTGCTAGATTATTAACATTTACAATGAACAGATCAAGAATGTAAAAGTACATGTATTTTAGTCATGTTACAAAACGTAAGAAGAAAGTGAGATTGTCAAAGCAGCATCCTTGTAAAGTCTTTCAGTGCATATTATTAATACATATTTTTCCTTCACTTGGAGGGCTCATTATCTGAGACATTAGAAAGAGTTTGAAACACCTGGACATTTTAATATTGCTCTGATGAATTCAATTCACTGACTAAGTCGGGTGTGTTGAGAGGTGGAATTTGTGATGCATAAAGGGAAGCAATTACTGCAGTATATGGATCTCCAACATACAAGATGTAGGGTCTCTTGTTCTATGCACAAATAAAAAGTACTTTATAGATGTGCGTTTCTGCTAGATAGTTCAGTGTCCTTTTATTTGCTTGCATCGGTGAAAACTATCAATGAAATAAAGTGTCTCATAAAGGAACCAGGATGGCTTTGACACATCAAAGGCCCAAGAATCATTCTTCTTCTTCTTCAAGATATATCTCTCAGAAGTACGGACAAAACCTTTCTTTTTGATCACATTTGTCTCTGTTCTTTCGAGGTAGTTCTTGTTTTTGAGTAACTGTAGATGTAGACAGTAATTTAGTTTCACTCTTGTACATAATCCATAAGTAACCAGACATAAAAAAGGAAATACACAATAACACTGTTCAGAATCCTGTGTTTCTCATTAGATTGCTTGGCTAAAATCCTAGCACAAAGACAAATTGGAATGCGTGCCAAAAACTGAATCTTTTAATGGTGATACACAGAAAAACAAAGCACCAAAACAGAGAGAAATGCAAACAGATGCATGACTGTCAGACATGTTTCCCTGCCTGTGATAGGGAGACCCCTGTGCTTGCACATGGTGGCTCATGTGCACAAATCAGAGGCATGCTTGAATTTGCAGTGGTACATGCACTTTCTCTCCTCCTCATATAACAGTCTCATGCAACTAGTGCAGATGGAAAATTGAACAGGTGTAAATACACCTCAAGGGATATTTACTGTGTAAAAATTATCTGCTGTTTGTCTGACAGGTGATTTATTCATAATTCCTTCACACTCTTCCATAAATCCTTTATAGACTGCATTCATAATTGTCATTAAAGTAAATTAAACTGTTTGTCCTTATTCAAGTTAATTTTAAAATAGTAATATTATTTATTATAGTCTGTGCTTTGAACTAGACAGAGCTCTCACTTCCTGGTGTAAGTTACTTACCCTTGCTCCCATGTTAATTATACCTTCATTTGTTAGGGAAAACAAGTCTCAAATGCTATAGAAATTTGTTTAATAAAAAGTTAATTTTTTAAAATATTTGTAAATCTCTCTCCAGCATTTTTCATCAGAGCTCTCTCGAAATATTATTTATCATTTTGTTTCTTATTTAAACCTAATTGATCAGTATATTTTATTGCTACCATTTGACCATTATGGACAGTTAAACATTTACTGTGACTTTTGCTTCTAAATCAGTGTGATCTATAAATCTTATTGGGAACTTTACTGCTTGTCTTTTACTTAGATATATGTACATGCTGAATACTTATAAAAATCTAGTAGCTTGTTTCTACTTTCATGAAGGGCAGCACATAATGAGTTGTGATAAAAAAGTAACAGAATTTTTTTGTTTTTCGTAAAGAATATTTATTTATTCATCAACATTAACTTTGTGCCCTTCAAAGTAATCCCCTTCATATATAACACACTTATGCCAGCATTTTTTCCAGCCTTGGGAGCTTTTCTGGAACTCACTTCTTGTTATGGTGTTCAGCTTCTTCAGCGTTTCTGTTTTTATCTCATCAATGGTGGCAAAACGACATCCTTTCATGGTTCTCTTCAGCCTTGGAAATAGAAAGAAGTTGCAAAGGGGCATACTCCATGAATACGGTGGCTGAGGTAGCAAAACTGTTTCGTATTTTGCCAAAAAAATCATAAATAAACATTACTGATGTGTGAGCATGAGCATTATCACGATGAAATTTCCATCAGTAGTTTTACCACAGTTATGGTCATTTTATTTGGATTTTTTTGAGAAAATGATGCATAACTTCCAGGTAATATTCCTTATTGACCATACAACTGTAAGACAGGAGCTCATGATGCACTATCTCATTGTAATCTAAGAAAACAGTGAGAAGATCCTTCACATGTGATCGAATGTGTCGAGTTTTCTTCCATCTTAGCTCTTCACACAGTTGCCACTGGGACAATTGGGCTCGTTTTCAATGTCAGACCAATGTTTTATCATCTGTTGTAATCTTCTGTAGAAGTTCTGGATTACTGACTTCTTTCAGTAGTTCCTGAGTGATGTCTATGTGATGTCATTTTTGGTCAGAATTCAACAATTTTGGAACAAACTTTGCTGCTATATGTTTTTTTCCCAAAATATCTGAAAAAATTGCTTGTCATGAGCCAAAGGATATGCACGTATCATCAGCAACCTCTCTGATGATGATTTGACAATTTTCCAAAACCTTTTCTTTACTTCTTCCACATTGTCATCAGTAATTGATATGTTAGGGTGTCCAAGGCAATCATCATGTTCAACATCTTCTCAACTGTCTTTGAAATGTTTATACCACTCGTAAACTCTTTTTTACTCATAGCAGATTGCCAGAAGCCACAGTCAACATTTCAAATGCAGTGCTGCACTTTATTCCATTTTTCAAGAAAAAATTGATGCAAATTCTTTAATACATCTTTTCAAAAGTAAGAGTTTGCTGAGCACTCAAAAACATGTATAGCTGTTTTAAATGTCAACAATAAAGCAAATATTTGAAACAGCTGAAAATGCAATTGTACATCAGGAACCTGTATACCAACAGGTTAAAAAAAATTATAAATCAGATTATAAAGCTCACAAAAACTTCGAATACTTTTTGATCACACCTTATATATATGTTTGTAAATGTTAATCAGTTTTATCATCATTTGGTTTTAAAGCTGTGTTTGCAGGCTAAATTATAGCTGTTCAAGTCAGACAACCAATCTTTTTACTGTGCAAACATGTTTTGGCACATTTATGCCATTATTGGTTGGTTGATTTTATTCAGATATGTAGAAGCAAAAATGCTTTGCGTAATTGTTATTGGAACAATAATTCGACTTAAAAATGTGTTGTACCTATTGTGATTATTAGCTTATTTTCTACACCAGTAGGATATGCAGGACCTTCCTAACATTGCTTTACAGTATACCATCTGCAACAAAATGTTGTTTTTTGTGAAATTGGGTAGTGAGTTAGCATATAACTATTTTTGGACGTAATTCTAATATGCAGAAATATTTTGCAAGTACAATAGTGTGGTTTTTCTCATGGATCCTGTCTTCATCTACGAGCTCAGCTGTCGCAGAAATACTCAGAGACATGGTACACGTTTTAAATGAACAAAATTTAAAAGTTAAAGCACTGAATTTTGCAAAACACTTTTTTACATTCCTATTGTTAGTCTTGTCACTGTTGATATTCAGGTGTTTTATGCTTGTTCTGTCACCTCATTTGAACTCTCTCTCTCTCTCTCTCTCTCTCTCTCTCTCTCTCCTGTATTGTGTGTGAACTATTTTTTAAGTGATAGCTCACATAGCATATTTGCTCACTACTTCCAGCCCACAACCCCCACATGGCTAAAATTGACAATAAGACTAAAAATATCGAAATCTGGCTTCAGCTTATATCTAAAACTTGCTGTAGAATAAAACTACCACATACAGGAGGTGACAGCAGAAGGAGAGCAATTATAAATGACAACATTACAATATTCAATGACATACTGCTTGGCACAGTAGAGGAATTATACTAATAGGGCAACAAAAACAGATAAAATAGGTGCACACTCACAGCTTTATGACATACTTTTATACAATAAAATTTCATTTATAGTTGAATTGATTTGCTAACTCATCGATCAGCCTCATTGTGAAGACTGTCTTACAGAACCTAACTGTCTAGAAAGTAAGGTAATGATCACAATGGAAACATACAATGTTTTTTGGGTCAGACTTTTGCTCCAGTAATTATTATGTAAAACATATTTGTTTTTTACAGCCCTGAATGAAAGTATCCATTGATAATGGCACAAAATTGTGAAAACATGTTCGACAATAAAAATATTAGTTTTATATGTAATAGGCAGACCTGAATGCCCATAAGTTAAACATTTTCAACAATAAACTGAAATACCAATACCTTTTTTGATATCAGTTTATTAATGAAGTATTTAATTTTATGTTTCAGGAGGTACTGCAGTGTGGAAACATCACTCACATCTTGGTAATTACAAAAACTTTCATTATATGTGGTCTGTTGCATTATCAACAGTCCTGTTTAAGCATCATCTTCTTCTTCAGCTTGTACAGCTCTCCAACACTGCCAGGGACAGCTTGGAATATAAACCCTTCCATTTTCTCCTGTCTCCCCACCAGCTCAGTGGCACTGCTCTGGTTATATTATGTGATACTACAAATGAAGTATATTGCATTAATATGCACAGAAGTAGGAAAAAATGTTCTTAAAGAAAAACATACTTTAATATTAAAGGAGTCAGTATGGCACAACATTTAAATGACAGTGGCGTTCTCTCCTGATCTTTTAATAGAAGGAAATATGGTTAATATGTTTGTGAAGGAGAGGAACTGGTAACAGCTGACACCAGGGAGATTGCGGGAATATAGGGATCTGTTGTGTGTGTTGGGGTTTATGGGCGCTCAACATCGAGGTCATCAGCGCCCTAGGGATCTGTTGCAAGGAGAGTTCCCATCTGTGCAATTCAGAAAAGCTGGTGTTGATAGGAAGGATCCAGATGATACAAGTTGTGAAGCAGTCACTGAAGTGAATTACATTGTATTGGGCAGCAAGTTCAGCAGTTGGGTGGTATAGCTATCTTTTGGTCACAGTTTGTCAGTGGCCATTCATGCAGACAAACGGCCTGTTGGTTGTCATGCTTACATGCAAAGCAGTGCAGAGGTTGCAGCTTAGTTTGTAAATCACATGACTGCTTTCACAGGTAGCCCTGCCTTTGAAGGATGTGTCATGCTTATGACCAGACTGGAGTAGATGGTGATGGGAGAATGTATGGAACAGGTCTTGCATCTAGGTCTGTTGGAGGGATATGAGCCATGAGACAAGGGGTTGGGAGCAGGCGTGGAATAGGGGTGGACAAGGATATTGCGTACTTTTGGTGGATAGTGGAATACCACCATGGGGAGGTAGGAAGGATCGTGGATAGGATATTCCTCATTTCAGGGCACAACAAGTAGTAATAAAAACCGTGACAGAGAACATCATTCTATTGCCTCAGTCCTGGGTAGTACTGAGTCATGAGGGGATTGCTCCTTTGTGGTCGGACAGTGGGAATGTGAGAGGTGATAGGGGACTGGAGAAACAAGGGACAGGAGGTCTTTTTGTGTGCGAGATTGGGAGGATAATTTCAGTCTGAGAAGGCGTCAGTGAGACCATTGGTATATTTGGAGAGAAACTACTTGCCACTACAGATTCGACAGTTGAGTGTGGCTAGGCTGTGTGAAAGGACTTCTCGGTAAGGAGTGGGTGGCTGCTGTCGAAGTGGAGGTGTTTCTGGTTTCTGGTGGTTGGTTGGTTTGATATGGACAAGCCATCTTTGAGATGGAGGTCAACATCAAGGGAGGTGGCCTATTGGTTGAGGAGGAACTTGTGAAGTTTGTTGAGGAATATAGATAGGGTGTTCTCATCTTCATTCCAGATCACAGAGATGTCATCAGTGAATCTGAATCAGGGGAGGAGTATGAGATTCTCGGTGGTTAGAAAGGATTCCTTTAGATGGCTCATGAATAGGTTGGCATAGAATGGTGACATGTGGGTGCCAATTGCTGTACCACAGATTTGTTTGTTACCTTCAACAGTGAAGTAATTATGAGTGGGGATTTAGTCAGTCACAGTGACAAAGAAGGGGGTTGTTGGTTTGTAGTCAGTGAGGCATTGGAGAAGGTTGTGCTCAATAGCAGCCAGGCCTCAGGAATTAGTGATGTTAATATAGAGTGGGGCAGTAGCAATAGTGATGAGCAGGATGCTGTATGATAAGGGAACAGGAAGGCATCAGAAGACCAGAGATTATCTTAGTAGGGCGTGCTGGTTGGTTGGGTTTATGGATTTTAGGAAGCATGTAAAAGGTAGGAGTGTGGGGAGTGGCAGGAGTGAGGAGAGAGGTTCTAGGATGGGCCTAAGGATTTGAGGAGGAATTGGAGATCCTGTTGGATTTTCTGGTAGAGTTTGTTGGTGGACAAATTTGACAGCTGGGAGAGTCCCTCTGCCAGTTAATCGCTGCAGCTCAAAATCACATGGTGGAACCTTTGTCGGCAGGTAGGATATAGGGTAGGGATCAATTTTTAGGTGGTGGACTGCGGTTCTTTCTGCAGATGTAAGGTTAGTTCGCATGTTGAGGGATTTGGGGAATGATGGTGAGGCTAGTTTTGACGTTAAGAAGTTCTGGAATGTTAACAGAGGGTGATTTGGAGGCAGTGGGCATGTATCATGTTTTGAAGAAGGAGGCAGCATTCAACATTGGTTTCGGGTTGAGTCTGATTGATAGGGCTGGTGGCAAAAAAATATTTCCGCAGTATGGATAGGGAGAAAGAGAGGAGGTCTTTAACAAATCCAGCATGATTGAATTTTGGAGTGGGGCAAAAGATGAAGCTTTTGAAAAGAACTGATGCTTATGTGGGACTAAGGATTTTGTGTTTAGACTCTGGATTCTGTGTGCTGTTGGGAGGAGCACCCACAGTCTTTTTTCCCCTCCTCTACTTCTCTCCTTTTCTACCCCATTGTCTAATGTCCCAACTGC
The DNA here is from genome assembly GCF_023864275.1 of Schistocerca cancellata. Classification (NCBI taxonomy): domain Eukaryota; kingdom Metazoa; phylum Arthropoda; class Insecta; order Orthoptera; family Acrididae; genus Schistocerca; species Schistocerca cancellata. The sequence continues at coordinate 327,116,074 of NC_064633.1, forward strand.
ATCTAACAGCCCCACCCTGTCCCGATCACATCCCTGTATGCTTCCCCAAGCAGCACTTTACAATCCCCCACCCGTACCTGCTATTCCTCCCTATCTTTGCCCCGGCCTCTTCCTATTCCTCACCACCCAAATTTCTTCTCCCATATTATGTGCAGTTGCTCGCTGTCCAGCTTTGATGTCCAAAGTCTACAACTCGTGATCTAGTGGCTAGTGTTGTCGCCTCCAGAAATCGTCTTCCTGGGTTCAGTTCCCAGATGGGTTGGGGATTTTCTCTGCCTGGGGACTGGGTATTTGTGTTGTCCTCATCATTTCATCATCATCATTCGTGAAAGTGGCTAGATTGGACTGTGTAAAGCTTGGGACTTTGTACGGACACTGGTGACCGTGCAGTTGAGTGCCCCACCAACCAAACAACAACATCATCATCATCATCATCATAATCATCATCATCATCGTCATCATCATCATCAGTGGCCAAAGGCAGAGTTCATGTGTGTGTGTGTGTGTGTGTGTGTGTGTGTGTGTGTGTGTGTGTTGCCTACTTTAAAAGAATGCTTTTGACTGAAAGCTCACATGTTAAGCAATCTTTTTGTTGTGTCTGTCTGTGACCAAACTTCTCCTTTATAATGTGAATAGCAATATCTCCTTTTAATAGTATAAACATTTGCTTTGCTGCATTCTCTATATTCTTAGAACAACTTCAGGTTTCCAGTTATAGTCTTCTCTGTTGAACCGCAAGGGCTGCTTCTTTTGCCTGGCCAGGCAAACAGGAAGTAATTTTGATTATGTTGAGCACCACAGCTGACAATAATTATGAAATTTGTAGCACAATATATTTGTAATAATACAGCTGAAACTGTTTTCATTAATCATTAAAATTAGTGTCAGCTGTGCTGCTCAGCATGATCAAGATTATGATTGGAATTTCTCTTCATTAGCTTCTCCATAATATCTTCCCTTGAGCACCATCTGAGATTTTTTATTTATTTTATTTTATTTTATTTTTTTATTTCAGGTTTTAGAAATCCCATAGTTATCTTTACATCCATTCCATCTGAGATATAATAGATTAGACTTGGTTTAATTTGGGAGCTGTAAAGAAAATGCCATATATTTTTGTTTCTTTCTGCAGTGGCTAATCAGATTAATAGGACTTGGTTTATTTTGGGAGCTGTAAAGAAAATACCATGTATTCTTGTTTCTCTCTGCAGTGACTGATCATGTGAACCATTTGTTAAATTTCCTCTTCCTATACACTGGGCCTGCTCTTGAATTTAAAAATAAATTTACTATGTGTTATCACCACTTTCTTAGTAAAAAAAATTTACTACACCACTACAGGCATTAGTTACCTTGCTTGCTTCAATTGCCTTCACTCGAATAATGTTCTCTACTCACTTAGAACTATGAACCCTGAATTCATCGATTATTAGTGGTTTGCCTACCACTGATTATCATTGCATATTTGAAAGTGACTGATACAATTCAAATTAGTATGATTTTACTACAGTTACAAATTTCATTGAAACTGTACGACCATATTATGTTAACTGTTGGATTCTTATGTGTTCAGCGGCTAACCCAGTCTCCATTATTGTAGTGATTACTTTGTCTGAATCTACTTCAGAATGCTCTACCCAAACTCATGATATCCACCTGTGAAAAACATGCTATTTCTTGCAAATTAACAGCAATTCCATTGTTCTGTAATATTATTGTAATTTCAGCTTGAAAATCTTGATTCCTAGCAGCCAGGTTCCATCTTGTTTATTCTTAGGCTGGCACCACTTCTCTGTCGGTCCAAGCACTGTGTGTACTTTCTCCAACACCTTGCTGATCATATGCTCAACTTTATTGTGCCAATTTGCCCACACATTAATATATTTAAACAATAAAATGTTCAACAATTATTAAGACACAAGAAACAAAGTTATAACAATGTCCAGTTCATCATTATGTATTCAAGACAGTATGATTCAGAAGCTGTGAGGTCAAAAAAAAAAAAAAAAAAAAAAAAAAAAAAAAAAAAAAAAAAAAAAAAAAAAAAAAAACTTTGGACCATCACAATACGAATTTAAAAAAAAATTAAAAATGTTGTACCGCTAGCAATAAATTTTATGAAGCTTTTCACAGCAAGGAAAGAATAGATGAGTAATTAATTACAAGAGGACATGATGGCTGACTGTAACTTACTTTCAGGAGGCACAGTTCCCAGTAGAAACATTTAATAAAATAGTAATTATTGTTTTCAGAACCTATACAGGATGGTCCATTGATTGTGACCAGGGCAAGTATCTCACGAAATAAGCATCAAACGAAAAAACTACAAAGCACGAAACTTGTCTAGCTTGAAGGGGGAATACAGATGGCGCTATGGTTGGCCAGCTAGATGGTGCTGCCATAGGTCAAACAGATATCAGCTGCATTTTTTTAAATAGGAACCCCCATTTTTATACATATTTGTGTAGTACGTAAAGAAATATGAATGTTTTAGTCGGACCACTTTTTTCGCTTTGTCATAGATGGCGCTGTAATAGTCACAAACATATGGCTCACAATTTTAGATGAACAGTTAGTAACAGGTAGGTTTTTTAAATTAAAATACAGAATGTAGGTACACTTGAACATTTTATTTCGGTTGTTCCAATGTGATTCATGTACCTTTGTGAACTTATCATTTCTGAGAACGCATGCTGTTACAGCGTGACTACGTGTAAATACCACATAAATGCAAGAAATGCTAAAAATGATGTCCATCAACCTCAGTGCATTTGGAAATACGTTTAATGACATTCCTCAGCTCTCAACAGCGAGTAGTTCGCCTTCCGTAATGTTCGCACATGCATTGACAATGCACTGATGCATGTTGTCAGGCATTGTCGGCGGATCACAGTAGCAAATATCCTTCAACTTTCCCCACAGAAAGAAATCTGGGGACGTCAGATCCGGTGAATGTGTGGGCCATTGTATGGTGCTTTGACGACCAATCCACCTGTCATGAAATATGCTACTCAATACCACTTCAACCGCACGTGAGCTATGTGCCAGACATCCATCATGTTGGAAGTACATCGCCATTCTGTCATGCGGTGAAACATCTTGTAGTAACATCGGTAGAACATTGCGTAGGAAATCAGCATACATTGCACCATTTAGATTGCCATCGATAAAATGGGTGCCAATTATTCTTCCTCCCATAATGCCACACTATACATTAACCCGCCAAGGTTGATGATGTTCCACTTGTCGCAGCCATCGTGGATTTTCCGTTGCCCAGTAGTGCATATTATGCCAGTTTACGTTACCGCTGTTGGTGAATGACGCTTCGTCGCTAAATAGAATGCATGCAAAAAATCTGTCATCATCCTGTAATTTCTCTTGTGCCTAGTGGCAGAGCTGTACACGACATTCAAAGTCGTCACCGGTACGGGTGCAATTGATGTTAATGTAGCATTCTCAACACCGACGTTTTTGAGATTCCCAATTCTCGCGCAATTTGTCAGCTACTGATGTGCGTATTAGCCATGACAGCAGCTAAAACACCTACTTGGGCATCATCAACTATTGCATGTTGTGGTTGACATTTCACATGTGGCTGAACACTTCCTGTTTGCTTAAATAATGTAACTATCCGGCGAACGGTCTGGACACTTGGATGATGTCGTCCAGGATAACCGAGCAACATACATAGCTCATGCCCGTTGGGTATTTTGATCGCAGTATCCATACATCAACACGATATTGACCTTTTCTGCATTTGGTAAACAGTCCATTTTAACGTGGGTAATGTATCGCGAAGCAAATACCGTCCGCACTGGTGGAATGTTATGTGATACCACGTACTTATACGTATGTGACTATTACAGCGCCATCTATCACAAAGCAAAAAAAGTGGTCCAACTAAAACATTCATATTTCTTTACGTCCTACATGAATATGTAATAAAAAAATGGTGGTTCCAATTAAAAAAACACAGTTGATATCCATTTGACCTATGGCAGCGCCATCTGGTTTCCCCCTTCAAGCTAGACAAGTTCATTAAAAGTGAGTGAAATGAAAAATTTTAAAAATAAATAATGAATTTCTACCACATGGAGAAAGGGAGGTTCCCATCAGTCTCTTTCAGTTAGCCTCTATTTGCAACTCTCCACCCTTTCTTCACAGTAGTATACTTTACTTATTTACTCAATTGCCACTTTATTTTATTTTTTCCCCTCTCTTGCTGTCTTCTGATGACACTTCCCCACTTTCTTTCCCCTGTTTCTTTTTGCATCATTCATTAGACCTTTTGTTTCTCCTCATCACTAATTTACAATCAAGACTTTCACAGCCAGTATAACTTGTTGCTGTACAACAAAAAAGTAACAACAGAATGAGGAATTTTGGCTTCTCACACACAGAGCCGACATTTATGTTACCAGTGAAGTTCCGTTTCATTCTGTATTTTCTACCATATCAGGCCTTACTTTAGTTACACACCTTGTAGATTACACACATAAAAGAGGAAGAAAGGGTGCTGTGAAAAAGATTACAGTAATTGTGTGGGAAGAGAGTAAAGTAAACTAAGGCCTGTTGAAAGACATGAGATGAGGGTTGGAAAGTGTTCCCTTGTCAAGGGAATAAGCTGTACTTCTTTGTATTTTCTATATTTTCTCTAGCAATCCCATCTGGTTAGAGCCCTCAATGACTGATATTAGAACCTAACAGTGTGTTGCGTGTATTGTTAACATATGTTGTAATGCAAAGAAAAAGTAACAACAGTCCTTGGTTAAAGTTACATAATCTGACTTGCCAATATTACATAGTAGTTAGCACAGCACATAGCAGTCACTAACAGTAGATTTTCCAATGATTTCGAAATTCAGTTGATAGATAGATAGATAGATAGATAGATGCTTATTTGCTCACAAGTTTGGCTGTTGCCAAGGTAATGAACCATGACATTTTTACAGCACTTAATTACTTTTTATATCCCTGCTATTATTATGCAGTAATTTATTATAAAACCAAATTTGCCCATCTTTGGTGTTCTCTAACTTGTTATAAGTAAGAATGTGTGAACTTTATGGTGCGTGTTTTTATTTCATTTGTACTTATAATCCATTATGCAGGTCAAAAGCTGACATCTTTCTGAGAACTCAGTCACCAAAGTACCTGAATAAAATTTTAAAAAGGATGCCTCATCTACGTGTATGTGCCTTGCCATTTGAAAAGCAAGCAATTGAAGCTCTGTCGACCTATTGTCAGAACATTACAAAGCTGGAAATTATTACCTGCTCTGAAGTTGACACCATAGTAAGTTAAAACAACTTTTTGAGATACATGTTTTTAGCATTTTTAGCATTTTTGAAGTGTAAACTTCAAAATGAAGGAAAGTCTTTTCTTCTCATCCCATCCGGTAAGTCTCCCCTGACCCAGGGTTGTGGGTGACTTCCCATAACTCTTCCCATTTCCTAACCCTTGTCAGTCCTTTTCCTTCATTCCTCTTCCTTCCACTTCAACCCTTCTGCCAGAAGTAGTAGCCACTGGCTCTGAAAGCTTGCACCAGGGTGGCTACTCAACCTGGAAAAACCAGGAAATATCATATGACAGTAAAGTTCTGTGAAAATCAGGAATGTTTCACATATTTCTGGAATTTTTGGTCCATCCACACACATACAGACACAAGCAGACATATTTAAAGACAAAGAGTTTGGGCAGAGATGTTATCTCTGACATCTCTGCCCAAACTCTTTGTCTTTAAATATGTCTGCTTGTGTCTGTATATGTGTGGATGGATATGTGTGTGTGCGCGAGAGTATACCCGTCCCTTTTTCCCCCTAAGGTAAGTCTTTCCGCTCCCGGGACTGGAATGACTCCTTACCCTCTCCCTTAAAACCCACATCCTTTCGTCTTTCCCTCTCCTTCCCTCTTTCCTGATGAGGCAACAGTTTGTTGCGAAAGCTTGAATTTTGTGTGTATATTTGTGTTCGTTTGTGTGTCTGTTGACCTGCCAGTGCTTTTGTTTGGTAAGTCTCATCATCTTTCTTTTTAGATATATTTTTCCCACGTTCCCATCTCTGGAGTTCGGATAGGTTGGTGTTAGTAGGAAGTATCCAGATAACTCGGACGGTGTAACACTGCGCCAAGATGTGCTGGTCGTGCACCAAGGCATGTTTAGCCACAGGGTGATCCTCATTACCAACAAACACTGTCTGCCTGTGTCCATTCATGCGAATGGACAGTTTGTTGCTGGTCATTCCCACATAGAACGCATCACAGTGTAGGCTGGTCAGTTGGTAGATCACGTGGGTGCTTTCACACGTGGCTCTGCCTTTGATTGTGTACACCTTCCGGGTTACAGGACTGAAGTAGGTGGTGGTGGGAGGGTGCATGGGACAGGTTTTACACCGGGGGCGGTTACAAGGGTAGGAGCCAGAGGGTAGGGAAGGTGGTTTGGGGATTTCATAGGGATGAACTAAGAGGTTACGAAGGTTAGGTGGACGGCGGAAAGACACTCTTGGTGGAGTGGGGAGGATTTCATGAAGGATGGATCTCATTTCAGGGCAGGATTTGAGGAAGTCGTATCCCTGCTGGAGAGCCACATTCAGAATCTGATCCAGTCCCGGAAAGTATCCTGTCACAAGTGGGGCACTTTTGTGGTTCTTCTGTGGGAGGTTCTGGGTTTGAGAGGATGAGGAAGTGGCTCTGGTTATTTGCTTCTGTACCAGGTCGGGAGGGTAGTTGCGGGATGCGAAAGCTGTTGTCAGGTTGTTGGTGTAATGCTTCAGGGATTCCAGACTGGAGCAGATTCGTTTGCCATGAAGACCTAGGCTGTAGGGAAGGGACCGTTTGATGTGGAATGGGTGGCAGCTGTCGTAATGGAGGTACTGTTGCTTGTTGGTGGGTTTGATGTGGACGGACGTGTGAAGCTGGCCATTGGACAGGTGAAGGTCAACATCAAGGAAAGTGGCATGGGATTTGGAGTAGGACCAGGTGAATCTGATGGAACCAAAGGAGTTGAGGTTGGAGAGGAAATTCTGGAGTTCTTCTTCACTGTGAGTCCAGATCATGAAGATGTCATCAATAAATCTGTACCAGACTTTGGGTTGGCAGGCCTGGGTAACCAAGAAGGCTTCCTCTAAGCGACCCATGAATAGGTTGGCGTACGAGGGGGCCATCCTGGTACCCATGGCTGTTCCCTTTAATTGTTGGTATGTCTGGTTTTCAAAAGTGAAGAAGTTGTGGGTCAGGATGAAACTGGCTAAGGTAATGAGGAAAGAGGTTTTAGGTAGGTTGGCAGGTGATCGGCGTGAAAGGAAGTGCTCCATCGCAGCGAGGCCCTGGACGTGTGGGATATTTGTGTATAAGGAAGTGGCATCAATGGTTACAAGGATGGTTTCTGGGGGTAACGGATTGGCTAAGGATTCCAGGCGTTCGAGAAAGTGGTTGGTGTCTTTGATGAAGGATGGGAGACTGCATGTAATGGGTTGAAGGTGTTGATCTACGTAGGCCACGTTCTGTGGGGGCTTGGTAACCAGCTACAATGGGGCGGCCGGGATGATTGGGTTTGTGAATTTTAGGAAAAAGGTAGAAGGTAGGGGTGCGGGGTGTCGGTGGGGTCAGGAGGTTGATGGAGTCAGGTGAAAGGTTTTGTAGGGGGCCTAAGGTTCTGAGGATTCCTTGAAGCTCTGCCTGGACATCAGGAATGGGATTACCTTGGCAAACTTTGTATGTGGTGTTGTCTGAAAGCTGACGCAGTCCCTCAGCCACATACTCCCGACGATCAAGTACCACGGTCGTGGAACCCTTGTCCGCCGGAAGAATGACGATGGACCGGTCAGCCTTCAGATCACGGATAGCCTGGGCTTCAGCAGTGGTGATGTTGGGAGTAGGATTAAGGTTTTTTAAGAAGGATTGAGAGGCAAGGCTGGAAGTCAGAAATTCCTGGAAGGTTTGGAGAGGGTGATTTTGAGGAAGAGGAGGTGGGTCCCGCTGTGACGGAGGACGAAACTGTTCCAGGCAGGGTTCAATTTGGATAGTGTCTTGGGGAGTTGGATCATTAGGGGTAGGATTAGGATCATTTTTCTTCATGGCAAAGTGATACTTCCAGCAGAGAGTACGAGTGTAGGACAGTAAATCTTTGACGAGGGCTGTTTGGTTGAATCTGGGAGTGGGGCTGAAGGTGAGGCCTTTGGATAGGACAGAGGTTTCGGATTGGGAGAGAGGTTTGGAGGAAAGGTTAACTACTGAATTAGGGTGTTGTGGTGCCAGATTGTGTTAATCGGAATTTTGATGTTTTGGAGGGAGTGGAGCTGGAAGTGGGAGATTGAGTAGATGGGAGAGACTGGGTTTGTGTGCAATGAGAGGTGGTTGAGGTTTGCTGGAAAGGTTGTGAAGGGTGAGTGAGTTGCCTTTCCGGAGGTGGGAAACCAGGAGATTGGATAGTTATTGGGTTTGTGAATTTTAGGAAGAAGGTAGAAGGTAATTGGGTTTGTGAATTTTAGGAAGAAGGTAGAATCTCCATCTCCTGGTTGTCTTTAAATATGTCTGCTTGTGTCTGTATATGTGTGGATGGATATGTGTGTGTGTGCGAGTGTATACCCGTCCTTTTTTCCCCCTAAGGTAAGTCTTGCCGCTCCCGGGACTGGAATGACTCCTTACCCTCTCCCTTAAAACCCACATCCTTTCGTCTTTCCCTCTCCTTCCCTCTTTCCTGATGAGGCAACAGTTTGTTGCGAAAGCTTGAATTTTGTGTGTATGTTTGTGTTCGTTTGTGTGTCTGTCGACCTGCCAGCACTTTCAATTGGTAAGTCACTTCATCTTTGTTTTTAGGTATATTTTTCCTTCGTGGAATGTTTCCTTCTATTATAACCATATATATATATATATATATATGTGTGTGTGTGTGTGTGTGTGTGTGTGTGTGTGTGCGCGAGTGTATACCTGTCCTTTTTTCCCCCTAAGGTAAGTCTTTCCGCTCCCGGGATTGGAATGACTCCTTACCCTCTCCCTTAAAACCCAAATCCTTTTGTCTTTCCCTCTCCTTCCCTCTTTCCTGACGAGGCAACCGTTGGTTGCGAAAGCTAGAATTTTGTGTGTATGTTTGTGTTTGTTTGTGTCTCTATCGACCTGCCAGTGCTTTTGTTTGGTAAGTCTCATCATCTTTCTTTTTAGATATATTTTTCCCACGTGGAATGTTTCCCTCTATTATATATATATATAATATGTCTGCTTGTGTCTGTATATGTGTGGATGGATATGTGTGTGTGTGCGAGTGAGTACCCGTCCTTTTTCCCCCCGAAGGTAAGTCTTTCCGCTCCCGGGACTGGAATGACTCCTTACCCTCTCCCTTAAAACCCACATCCTTTCGTCTTTCCCTCTCCTTCCCTCTTTCCTGATGAGGCAACAGTCTGTTGCGAAAGCTTGAATTTTGTGTGTATGTTTGTGTTCGTTTGTGTGTCTGTCGACCTGCCAGCACTTTCATTTGGTAAGTCACATCATCTTTGTTTTTAGATATATTTTTCCTTCGTGGAATGTTTCCTTCTATTATAACTATATATATATATATATATATATATATATATATATATATATATATATATAAAAAAAAAGAAAGATGATGAGACTTACCAAACAAAAGCGCTGGCAGGTCGATAGACACACAAACATACACACAAAATCTAGCTTTCGCAACCAACGGTTGCCTCGTCAGGAAAGAGGGAAGGAGAAGGAAAGACAAAAGGATATGGGTTTTAAGGGAGAGGGTAAGGAGTCATTCCAATCCCGGGAGCGGAAAGACTTACCTTAGGGGGAAAAAAGGACAGGTATACACTCGCACACACACACATATCCATCCACACATACAAGACACAAGCAGATATACTCTGCCCAAACTCTTTGCCTTTACAAATGTCTGCTTGTGTCTTTGTATAAGCGGATGGATATATGTGTGTGTGTGTGTGTGTGCGCGAGTGTATACCTGTCCTTTTTTCCCCCTAAGGTAAGTCTTTCCGCTCTCGGGATTGGAATGACTCCTTACCCTCTGCCTTAAAACCCATATCCTTTTGTCTTTCCCTCTCCTTCCCTCTTTCCTAACGAGGCAACCGTTGGTTGCGAAAGCTAGAATTTTGTTTGTATGTTTGTGTTTGTTTGTGTGTCTATCGACCTGCCAGCGCTTTTGTTTGGTAAGTCTCATCATCTTTCTTTATATATATATATATATATATATATATATATATATATATATATATATATATATATATATATATATGCTGAAATGTTTGATCTGTGCTATTAATGGTGAATGTTAGAAACAGAGTTTGCATTGCGCAGCTCATTAACACAGATGTAGGTATTTCACTGAGTGGAAGCATGTAAGTCATGCAACCAGGTGACATCAAGTGAAGTAAAGTATTTGCTCCACAGTGTGGCCGGCATCTGTTAGTTTTTTGAACCAGGTGATGTCACAAGATGCACAATTTCCCCACCTGCCAAAACTTATGTTAGTGAGCTGTGCTTCATTATTTCCTATTGCCATTTTCTTTTCAGTGTATATTGAATGGTAAGTTTTCAATTTCAATTAGTGTTTTTTCTGCTTCTCTCTCTAATTAATTTTTTTTTTCTTTTCTTTTTTTTTTTTACTTCATGGCCGAGTTTGGATGGAGTTTAGTTTGGTTTTTAATATTTATTTATGCTTGTTTAGTTAAGGTTGTAATATAACTTTTATTAATGCACAGTACATGAATTCAGTGTTTTTATTGTTTACATTCCTAAGATTAATCATGCCATTTTTGTAATTAATTACCTAAGTAATAAGAACACATCTTTCACAGATGATTGCTGGTGGCAGGTGTGCTTTCAGCCCATCATGGTACTCGATGAAGAATGTTCAGTTTGGTTAGGTGAAATAAAAAAAAAATAAAAAAAACACATATCGTGCTTACTGTAAGCTGCTTACTGCAGCTTAAGTAATACAACAGTTGTGTTAACAAGTCATATAAAAGGGAAGAAACATAAATTGGCAACTGAACTTTCAAAGAAATGTTCACCTGTTTCTTGTTTTGTCAAAAAAGAAGCAAGTTGTGCCAAAGAGTCTTTACATCTGGGAAGTGATGACCAAGTAACAAGTACAATGCAACATATTTTTCATCAAATGCCACTTCTGATTGTTCATGCAAGGGAAATTCTCTAAACATGTTTTTATTGTAAAAGCAACCAACAAAAGCTGAAATCATATGGTGCCTGAATGCTGTGATTAAGCATATGTCTTTTTGCAACATAGCAGATACTGTTCCTCTTTTCACTTTGATGTTTCCAGACAGTGAAATTGCACTACAACTGCAGCTGCAGCATACCAAAGTTACGTACACAATTGTCCATGGTCTTGCTCTATATTTTAGGGATATCATTTCAGAAACTGTAAAAGAATGTGACTGTGTTATTACATGCTATGATCGAAGTTTAAATAGAATTACTCAGAAGCAACAAATGGATTTGATACTCAGATTTTGGAATACTGAGAAAAACGAGGTTTCTGTGAGAAGTTTAACATCTGTTTTTGTGAGGATACACATCAACCAAAGACCTTTTAAGTCAGCTAAAAAGTGGTTTGGATGAAGAAAACATGAAGAAAGTTGTACAAATATCAATGGAGGGCTCGAACATCAAATTGGAGGTTGTTATATGGTGTAACAATTAATAGCAAATACTCGTCTTCATTTCTCAGTGGTCTCTGTTACTGCAGTGGCTGTAAAAGAATTTGCAAGTATCTGCCCCAGCAACATTTGCTGCAGCTTCCTGAGCTAACTAATGATTTGGTAGAGCCAAGAGAAATTTCAAGAAATTCAGGTTGACATGATGTTCTCTTTTAGAATTACATATTTATTGTGTAAAAATAAAAAATAAAAATAAAAAATAAAAATAAAAAAAAACTGGCTCACAGAAACCATCTAAAAACTGAGACTCCGATGGCTGATTCACCACTACTTATATATTATTTAACGATTATTGATTAAGTCATCCATTACTAGAAACAGGAAATTTATAAATTACTTTCGTAAACATGCTTATGTGCAGGTTGACATCATGAATTACATATTAGTTTGCTCCTCTCACATTGCAACAAAAAAATTACACAGCTTTTGGCTTTTAGTATTGAAATTCATAAAATGTGTTTGATAAAAATGCTTTTTATAAATTTGCTTATATCATGAAGATTATTGGTTGGAGAAAGTTCCTAACATTTGCATGGAGTCATTCCATGAATCCTAAAACAAAGCTAATTTCACTTCTTCTGAAAGGAATTCTGGAATTACAAAATGAGAACTGTTTATGTTTTATGTTGAAGTATCAGTTAGTGACAGTCAGACCAGTGTAGTTGCTTGCTAAATCCAAAATGAAATTAATGACAGAATTTGAATCAGTATAAGAAATTGAGTTCTAAAATGACCAGATGAATGAAATAAGATTGTTACAAAGTATATATAACCCTGTGAATGTCACAGTCTCACATCTGAGGTCAAAATTTCATGTTTCACTTATCCTAACAATTTTATATTGGTGCGGTTCAAGGTATTGTGAGAGTTAACAAATGTGTTAAAACAATTCCAGGGTGCAGTGCTTTTAAACATTGGTAACTGTGGTTTACACTCCACTAAATAATGCTTTTAAAGCTGGGTTTTAAAAACACGATTGAAATATAGTAGAGTTTTTACAACCATTGTATTATTTATTGAAGAATGTGCCAGCGAGAAGAGCTGATTACATAACTCTACAGGTTATTGTACATTCCCACTTAAGTTTTGCTCAGTGAGATGGTTGGAAAATGTAAATGTAGCAGAATCAGTTATTTTTATCTTGCCGAATTCATCAGTGTTTGTTATAGATGTTGTTCAGAATCACAAAGTTTCAGAGACCAGTCACGGTTTCAAAGCAAATTCAAGATAAATTTCTTGGGGCAAAATTGGCATCTTTTAAATCTGTTGCTCCTCACTTTGAACCATTTTTAAGAGAGTTCCAAATTAATATGTCATTAGCTCTGTTCTGTACAGTGTGTTGACACATATTTGAAGGTTTTTATGGATTTCATCATGAAAGAAAGTTTTTGAACAGCTTATCTTCCTTTCCGAGTTGACCTGACAATGTAAAGTAATTTTATTCCTTCAAATAGTATTTCTCTTGCTTTAGCAACAAAAAATGAGTTAAAGAAGGTTAAAGGCATCATTGATTTACGTAAGCTGCAGTTTGAAAATGACTATTCAATCTGGATTAAGTTATTGTTACAGAAGTTAATGGAGAAGTCACCATTAAAAATTTCCTTTGATACAAGCAATTTCATTTTTAGATCCATATTTGGAAGCATTCAAAACAGCATGAGCAACCATTCATGTACATTAATGCTTTCAGCTTCTGATTGAGAAAGAATGGCTTTCTGGGATGCAGGCTGATAATGCTGAGCACCAATTTAAGGAGTTTATTGCACTACCAAGAATAAAAGAAGAAAATGTCAGTGTACAAATGGAACAAAAGTAGACTGAATAACCACTGGATCAAACTTTTAAGCTTATTTGGGAAGAGGAATTTCCTGATTAAAAGTGTATTGTAAGATGTATTTCCACACTTTCTCATGGAAATGCATCAGTACTCTACAGCAGGTTTTTGATGCTGTTATATCTTCCAGAAGGATAGCAGAAGTTGAAATAACATAACAGTTGATACATGCCATGAAAAATGCTCATTCTTGCTGGAAAAGGACAAAAAAGAAAAAAGGAGAACAAAAGGGAAAGGTAGAGTATTAGAAGAGAGAAAAAGTTATAAGTATTAGCAGATACTGAAAGGATAGTGCCACTTATTGAAGAAAAAAGTGCAAGATCTTAAGAAGTAGTGTCACATATATCTTTCTTCCTTATAGACAATATTTTGAAAAGCTACATCACTTACTAATGTGGGTGTTTTGGCACTGGTAGATACCTCGTACCTCAGAACTGTTTGTGCTGTAAATGTACTCATTTGCAACAATAAATCTTGAGCAAATTGGAAACCTCTAAAAGGGTATACTAATTTTTTTACAGCATTGTATTTACAAAAATTGACTGTTTTTGCTGATATATTTGACACAGAACAGATTGTTACAGCCCAGCACCTGGGAAGAACCATCTCAGAAATGGCAAAACTGATCGGCTGTTCACATGCTGCTGTTGTGAGCATCTATGGAAAGTGGTTGATAGGCAGTAATACCACTAGTGGGAGATAAAATGTTGGACATACACTCCTCAACAGGAATGCAGAGGTTGGAGGCATGCCCACTGTGTTAAGCACCACAACAGGCTGTGATCCGTGGCAGATCTAATGACAGAGTACAATGCCGGTGAAACCCAAGTGTTTTGGAAATTGCTGCTGTGTGCACATTGTTCAACATGAGGCTCCACAGCAGAAACCCTTGCATTTCCCCATGTTGACCCAGTGACATCATCAGTTATGATAGCAGTGGGCATGGTATCATTGACATTGGGTCAATGGAAATGCATTGCCTGGTTGGATGGATCACATTTCTCATTACACTAGGTTGCTAATCATGTCCAAATATTTCATCATCCAGGCAAACGGCAGCTTGAAATGTGCTCAGCAGTGTGGATACAGCTCTGTGGAGGCAGTATTAAGCTACAGGCAGCTTTCACTTTTGTTTCTATGGTACCTTTGGTGGTGATCAAAGGCACCATGACAGCTGTGGACTCTGAACATTACTGTGGACCATCTGCATCCCTTCATCTTGATGTCTTCCTTGATGGTGATGGCATCTTTCAGCAGGAAAACTGCCTGTGTCAAGGCCAGAATATTGCTGCCGAGATTTGAGAGTGATAGTGAACCCTTTAATTTCTTGGCCACAAATCCATCAGATCTGAACCTGATGGAACAAATATGAGACACTATCAGATGCCAGCACTGTGCCCACAAACCACTGGCCCATAATATACAGAATTTGTGTTACCTGCACAGAGACATCCAGCCACATACCTCCAGAAACTTACCAAGGATGTGTTGAATCCTGTCACACAGGTAAAACATCTTTGATTGATGAGTTGTGTACATTCAGATCTCTCATAAAGATAAGTGGGTAAATGTGTAATAACAATTAATGAAGGCAATATTATATCATAAATAAGTAAATTAGTACCTATTGTTAGTTATCTATTGAAGGTTTCACTTTTATTTGCAAATTTTTTTGGAAAAAGAAAACATATCATAGGTGCAAATTTTGTCCTAGGTTTTGTTTACATTATCATATACTGTAAGTTTATAAAATACTGTTTGCATTGTCTGTGTATTTGTTACATACTATCCATTTGACTCTCTAGTAAACGCCAAAGTGAAAAAGTTTGGAAATAAGTGAAAAGTTCATATAGTGTAGGCTCAATTCTCTGTTAAACTATACAGATTTAATTGTTTCTATTTCTTCAAAAGTTTTGAATTAGTATCCAAACTTTAGGCCCAAACTTTCTGAGAAATTTAATAAATTAATTGAGTAGTTAATAAGTTATTCTTGGTTAATTTAGACTAAAACTAAAATTTGTTTACCATGAGTGGGAAGTGTATGACTTACCATAGGATTATTAGTTCCGGGATGTAGTGTGAGGGTTGTTGCAGTTTCTTTCATGTGGGTGACTGTAGTGGCACTGGAATTGTGGAAATGAACAAGGCTCATTGGCTTTGCAGGATTTGTTGTAGAGAAGGAAGATAGTGGAATGGGAGGAGAACATTGTTGCCCTTCAGGGGAAACTAGGTAAGGCAAAACAAGATCTGGAAAGGTTAAGGGGAGACTACTTTGGGGAGTTTGTGGTAACAGCTGTTACAATGTCCTCTGACTGGAGTTTCAACCAGTTTGTGATTGCCATTCATTGATGTCTCCTGAACATCATCAATCCCGAGTAATGCATTTGCAATAGCTTCACAGAAAGTAATGATACCCATATTTGTTTTGTAATTTGAACATACAAAGTATGAGCATTCACAAGAGTAGTATTGAATAGTAATTCAAAGCCCACTTTCTGGTACCACTTCACTGACTTTCTAAGCATGAGCCATAGGTTTTCTTTTGATCTGAAAGATCAATGTAGGATTTGGCTGCATTGTAATTCACAATTGCATTCATTTTTTTCACTTCACCTCTCCTAGTGTTCACTGCCACAGGCTCAGGTTTGTGTGTGGTTGTCATAAAAATGATGTCCCTCTTGTCATGCCACTTTCAACAACCACCTTTGAGTTACTTTCCACAACCACTATTTCCCCCTTCTTCATCATTTGTGTGATGATAGTTTTCGGATTTCCCCTTCTTTTTGCACAGAGTATTTTTACCAGATGAGTTTGTTTTTCTAGAAGAATGTGTGCCAAGTTCATAGAAGTGTAAAAGTTATCTACAAAGAGTGTCCTTCCAGAATTCAAAAGTGAATCCTTTAACTCTAAAACAATTGCTGTTGCTACATCTATAACATTAACGTCTTTTCCACAATACACTTTAACATTCCAAGTACATCGACCTACATCACATACTGTATATAATTTCACTCCATATTTAAATCGTTATCGAGGAATGTACTGATGAAATCATAACCTTCCACGAACTAGAACCATTGTTTCATCGATAAAAACAGTTTCACATGGAACGAAAGCTTCCTGGAATTTTGTGTTCAGATGATCTACAAACTTCCTGATATTGAACATATTATCATGTTCATCTATGTTTTCATTGTTGCAAAAATGTATGCAACTGAGGAACAAATCAAACATATTTCAGGACCTAATAGAAGACACCTGGTTTTTGTGAAGCGTATTCTGGCACCAATACTCCTCCATTCTTAGCTTATGATCAAGCCCCATCCGCAACATAGGCTCCACAAATTTCCTCAAATCATCATTGGTGATATCACTCCATAAAGTCAGTCTGGATGATGGTGATAATGTTTCTGCAGCTCAATATAATGGTTTGTTTCATTCACTATGAAATTGCACATTTCTTCATCAAGAAAAAATTTTAAACATCAATGGGACAAATATTTGCAGGTAGATTGTCCAAAAGTGCATTGCTTACTCCACAGTTACCAGAAAAAACAAAGTTGTTTAGGTTTCCCTGTATATCAGACCACTTTATTTGTGAAGTAGGGAGCCTACAAGCACAAGAGATCTCTTCAGGTGACAGCTCACTTTCACTGTCTTTTTCAGTGGAAGATGAAACTTTGTTTGCCCCATTTGTAGACGTATTATTTGTAACTTGCAAGTATACCTTTTGTTTCTTCAAAGGAATTACTTTGTCTTCACTACTACTATCACTCAAGGAATGAGCTTGGTAACCTGGTCCAGAATCACTACCACTTCCAAACAGTGATTCATCAGATAAACTTGATTCCTCCAACCATTTTCAGATTTTCTCCTCTTGTGAATCCATTTTTCACCAAACATCCACAAAATCTTACTGAAAACAACCACTACACAACACCACATATGTAAACAAAATGTCAGTGCCAGCAAGGAACACGCACTGACACTACAGGTAACAATTACCTGTCATCTATTGCTCCCACTAAAAAACCAACATCACAATCCTTTTACCACTGGCTGGTATAATGTGACACCCATTTGATTTTAATGCAGGTTTGATCGTGTAAGCACCACAGGCAAAACTCATGAACCTTCATGTGATCGAATGTGATGCACAAGGCAAAAACTGAAAAACTGATATGCGTCAAATATGACGCACATGGTGGTGAAAGTATTAAGAAGTAAGAAGTCAGAAAAAGTTGTGAAGAAAAAGTTTTGTTGTTAGGTAGTTCACATAGTAGAGATGTTGGCCAACTGTTGCAGTCTGAACTAGGGTCAGGTTACTAGGTCACAATTTTTTTAAAACCTAGTGCAAGTCTGCATCAGGTGACTGAGGATGTAGGTTCACTATGCAAAGACTTCACAATGGGAGGCACCATGGTAACCGTGCGTGGGGCAGGCAACAGCATATACAGGAACACTAATTGTTCAGTTGAGGGTGACCTGGTAAGGATAGCTTCAGCAATGAGACATACTGGTGTTCTGAGGCACTATGACTGGCCTCATTTGAACTCTTCTGTTAGGAGAGCTAATTTCGAGCTGGAATGGCTTCTTGGATCAGGTATGAGGTCTCATATTGGTGTTGTTCCTGTTGACTTTGTCAGCAGGTGGGACTCTACTAGGCATACCCTTCACCTCAACAAGAAAGGGAAGGGAAAACTGCATGGGTTAATAGCAAATATCTTAATAGGAGACACTATCACATGTGATGAAGTACCAGTTGTTACAAGAGCCAGAACAGCAGTTTTTTGAGGGTAGGGAGGGCAGAAACAAAAGATGTTCTGAAACTGACATCCACATTGAAAAAACAGGCAGTCGGAAGGCAAATTTTAATATACACAGTTCATACAAACAGCCCATAATTGAAACTGGAGATTTTCAGAAATTGACAAGAAATTTTGTCCAACCAGTTGTAATTCAGCCTGTGCACACAATCAGTTATCCTTATTGCATCAGAATATGTGAGGACTGAGAGGTAAGCTTAATGAGTTGCTTATTTGTATTGAAGAATTAGAGTTGAAAAAACCAGTTGATATAATCAGCCTCTCTGAACATCATATGACAAGTGGTATAGATGTGTTAAGTGTTACAGGATTTAAGTTAGCCTCTTACTTCTGTAGAGAAAATATGGAGAAAGGAGTTGCCACATTTATCAGAAACTGTTTTAATTTCAAGAATATTGATATTAATAAATATTGTTCAGAGCATCACTTAGAAGCATGTGCAGCAGCAGTAGTAGTATTCTATAATAAGTCCTTTATAGTAGTAAGTACATATAGGGCACCTTCAGGAAACTTTAACCTCTTCGTAAAACATCTGGAAGCTCTGTTGTCCTATCTCGCAGTAAAAAACATGGAAATAGTAGTTGCTGGTGATTTTAATGTAGATTTATTGAAAAGCTCTGTCAGTGAACAATTATTGCAATCAGTAACACAGTCACTCAATTTAATGCCTAGTGTGAACTTTGCAACTAAGGTATGTAAATGCTCTGAGACTGCTATTGGTGATATCTTTGTAGACAAATCTAGGGAAAAAAGTCATATCACAAAACCTACGCTAAATGGGCTATCTGATCATGACATACAGCAACTTGTGTTAAATGTTGAAACATGTCAGGATATAACACCTGTTAAATCTGTGTACAGGAGGGTAATAAAGCAGTTAAAAATTAAGAATTTTAGGAGATTGCTCAAAAACATGAACTGAACTGGATAGATGTTTACAATGCTTCTGACTCAAATGGAAAATACAAAGCGTTCATTAATAAAGTTACTTCCTCATTTGGAAATTGTTTTCCCTTAAACGTAACTCAAACCAAATATAAGTCTAAAAATAAAACATGAATTATACAAAGAATAGAATAAAGGTATCATGGGGGGCAAAAAGGAAACTATCTACTATCTAGGACAGCCCTGGTGTTAGAATTGTAATGTGTTACAAAGAATACTGCAAAATATTGAAGCAAGTAATCCAGAAATCTAAGCAGCTTCATTATGAGAAAAATATAATTATATCAGGAATCAAAATAAAAACTGTATGGGATATAGTCAAGACAGACAAATGGGACCATAAAGGAAGAGGAGCAGATAGGCTCTAAAAATAAATGAGATATTGATAACAAGTGCATGCAGTGTTGCAAATCTCTTAAACAAGTACTTTGTTTCTGTTACTGTCAACTTGAGGTTATCATGTTCAGTAAACAGTGCAATGGAATATCTGAGACTAGTCTCTTCAAATAACTTCAGTGAAATGGGAATGACACTCACTTCTTCCAAAGAAGTAGTGTCCATCATAAGTCTTTAAAATCAAAGTATTCTAGTGGTTATGATAACATCAATGAAGTTAATCAAAGAGTGTTCATGTTAGTTGAGTTTTTTGTCTTAAGTTACGTGTGTAGCCAATCTTTTTATCGGCAGAATATTTTGAGACTGGCTAAAATATACTGAACTTAAGCCTCTTTACAAGAAAGGGGATAAAGAGATACAGTCAAGCTATTGACTGATTTCACTTTTGGCAGATTTTTCAAAAATATCTGAAAAGGTTGTGTTCAAGAGTCTTCTTAAGTATCTAACTGCACATAATATATTGTCCAAGGCACAATTTGGGTTCCGTACGAGTTCCGATGTAGAGAAGGCATTTGTTACACAACAAATGAGATGCTACTGTTATTTTCTGTGATGTGTCAAAGTATCTAACTGCACATAATATATTGTCCAAGGCACAATTTGGGTTCCGTACGAGTTCCGATGTAGAGAAGGCATTTGTTGCACAACAAATTAGAGGCTACTGTTATTTTCTGTGATGTGCCAAAAGCCTTTGTGTGAATCAGAGCATTCTCTTAAGTAAATTAGAAAGTTATAGTGTCATTGGCAGTGTTATAATGGTTTGAGTCTTATAAAACTAACAGAAACCAAAGGGTGTCACTGTGAAATACCTGTGGAGTAAACAGTCAGTCTTCATCTGCTTGAGAATTAATTACATGTGGTGCTCCTCAAGGTTCCGCCTTGTGTCAGTTGCTTTTTCTTTTGTACATTAATGACCCCCTCATCTGTTACATGCCAAATGCTAAGTTTTGTTTTGTTTGCAGATGATACGAACATTGCAATAAATAGCAAGCCAAGTACAGATTCAGAAATGGCTGCTAATCAAATTTTCATTGACATTAATAAATTGTTTAAAGCTAATTCAGTGTCAGTAAACTTTGAAAAGAACGTGTAAGAGATTTTGTTCCAGCATGTGTGTAACATATGAAGACATGCAGATAGCAGAGGCTGACAGTGTTACATTTCTGGGATTGCAACTTGATAGTAAATTCAGTTGGGAAGGGCATGCCACAGAACTGCTGAATTACCTAAAAAAGTGTATTTGCAATGCAAATGATGTCAGTTGTAGAAGATGTAAATACAAAAACAAACCCAACCACCCAGGACACCCCATTGTGGCCGATTACTGTGCCCCCACTGAGAGAATCTCTGCTCTTGTAGACCAACACCTTCAACCTATTACCCAGAACATATCCTCCTATATAAAAGACACCAACCATTTCCTCGACCGTCTTTCTACAGTTCCTGTCCCTTTACCACATGGTGCCCTGCTCGTCACTATTGATGGCGCCTCCCTGTACACTGACATTCCTAATGCCCACGGCCTTACTGCTGTCAAACACTACCTTTCCAGATGCCCTATGGATTTCAAACCAACAACCTCCTTCCTAGTCTCCATGACCAACTATATTCTTACCCACAATTACTTCTCCTATGAAGGCATTACCTACAAACAAATCCGCGGTACAGCTTTGGGCACCCGCATGGCACCATCTTATGCTAACCTATTCATGGGCCATCTAGAGGAATCTTTCCTAAAAACCCAGAATCCTAAACCCCTCACCTGGTTCAGATTCATTGATGACATCTTTGCTATCTGGATTGAAGGTGAGGACACCTTATTCACATTCCTCCAGAACCTCAACAACTTCTCCCCCATTTGCTTCACCTGGTCCTACTGAACCCAACAAGCCACCTTCCTAGATGTTGACCTTCACCTCAGAGATGGCTACATCAATACCTCCATCCATATCAAACCTACTAACCACCAGCAATACCTCCACTTTGACAGCTGCCACTCATTCCATACCAAGAAGTCCCTTCCATACAGCCTAGCCACCCGTGGTCATCACATCTGCAGTGACGACCAGGCCCTCTCAAAATATACCGAGGGTCTTACTGAAGCCTTCACTGATCATAATTATCCTCCCATCCTTGTACAAAAACAAATCTCCCGTGCCATATCTTTCCAGTCTCCCACCAACTCGCAAAGTCCCACATTCCAGCCACAGAGGAGCATTTCCCTCGTAACTCAGTACCATCCGGGACTGGAGCAACTGAATTACATTCTCTGCCAGGGTTTCAATTATCTCTCGTCATGCCCTGAAATGAGAAATGTCCCACCCACTATCCTTCCCACCCCTCCTACCGCGGTATTCCGCCATCCACCGAACCTACACAATATACTCGTCCATCCTTACACAACCCCCAATCCCTTACCTCATGGTTTTATACCCCTGTAATAGACCTAGATGCAAGACCTGCCCTATACATCCTTATACCACCACCTGCTCCAGTCTGGTCACTAACATCACCTATCCCATCGAAAACAGGGCTACCTGTGAAACCAGTCATGGGATTTACAAGCTAAGCTGCAACCTCTGTGCTACATTCTATGTAGGCATGACAACCAACAAGCTGTCTGTGCGCATGAACGGCCACCAACAAACTGTGGCCAAGAAACAAGTGGACCACCCTGTTGCTGAACATGCTGCCAAATATGATATCCCTCATCTTAATGACTGCTTCACAGCCTATGCCATATGAATTCTTCCCACCAACACCAGCTTTTCTGAATTGCGCAGGTGGGAACTTTCCCTATAATACATCCTACGTTCCCATAACCCTCCTCACCAATCCAGTCCTCTCCATGTTCCCATTCCAGCACTACACAGCTGTCATTTCACCGCCACACCCAGTCTTTTAATTTCTTTTATTTCTCTCCTTTCTGCTACTTATCCCCTCCCCCTCTGCATCTTTTCTCCTGCCCTCCGTCTAAACTGCAACACTTGACTGTCCGCCACTCCCACCATACTATCCCTCCCCTTTCCCGCCCCAGCCTCCTCCTTACCCCCACCCAGTTGCCACTCCCATCATGCACTGGTGCTGCTGTTCGCAGTGTGGTCTCAGCTCTCCGAGACTGCAGATGTGTGTGCAAGTTGTGTTTATGTGAGTGTGTGTGTGTGTGTGTGTGTGTGTGTGCGTGTATGTATATGTGTCTACTGCTGACAAAGGCTTTAATGGCAGACAGCTTTAATTGTGTGAATCTTTTTATTGTTCCTATCGCGACTCAGCACCTCCGCTATATGGTGACTAGCAACTTTCCTTCTTTGGTATTGTTACATTCCATCCTGGATTTTCCATTTTTTGATTTTTGCAACAGGTAAAATAGTCAGCCAGCAATTTTTTGCAATTTGGTATGTGAGGTATAGCAATTACCTGTTGTAAAATGAGAAATTAATCACAGGCATACTTGCAGCTCTGCACTATATAAATTTCCCAACTTTTTTTTTAAAAAAAAGTACTTAAGCAAGTGGAAACATTCTCTTCCAACAAAGCAGTGCACTTATTTCATTTAGTGGATATAGCCACAGTCATGTTCCTGAGTAGTTGTC
This sequence comes from Schistocerca cancellata, assembly GCF_023864275.1. Lineage (NCBI taxonomy): Eukaryota > Metazoa > Arthropoda > Insecta > Orthoptera > Acrididae > Schistocerca > Schistocerca cancellata. Next base: position 327,139,364 of record NC_064633.1, read on the forward strand.
TTGATGGATTTGTCATCCACACTGTTCTTTAGGTTTAATGCTTCTCTACCATTCCTTCATAAACTATGTTACTTAATGATATGAAATTGACATATAATAAAAAGTCTTGGTGTCAAGGAAACTCCTGTTTAGGTGAACTCAAGTGCAGTTCCCCTCCCCCCCCCCCCCCCTTTTCCCCACGCACATTGGGTAGAATGACTAAACAAGGTAATTATTGGAGAAAGGGATCTGGTCAAAAGAAGACAAATGTAAGAGATAATTTGTAGGACACTGAACAGAATTAAATAATTTAAAGTATCTGGCTTTGTAGTCACTTTTTTTGCTGTAGTGAAAAGTGGTGGTTTTGTGTTACAGACTCTGACAAACTTAGTGGAGCGATGTCCCCTGATTGAAGTCCTGAAATTGCCTGTGAGCTTCATGACAACTGAGTGCTTGGCAGAACTGATCGCACATTTGAAATATCTTCAGGCACTCAGTCTCCATGTGGACATCAGCAATTGGTATTCACAGCCTGTGGTCCTGCAGCCCCTAGCAAGAAACTGCAGCCGGCTTTGCAAGCTTAATCTGTGGTGCTTCACCCTTTCTGACATTGGATATTTATTTAAAGCACAGCCACCTTTGGAAGAACTGTCCCTTCGCTGGACAACTGAGGAAAAGAGGTTAGTTTCTGCATAGGAGATCATTATTGTTTCTTTGAGTAAAATATAAATTACATAAAAGTCACAACTGTGTAATATTTTATTAAGTAAAATGGAGTATTATGTTTAGTGCTCTGCCCACTTTGAGTAGCATGCGAGGGGGTACCCAAAAGGAACTCAACTAATATTGTAGTGTGCAAATTTTTGTAATACCATGTTTTGTTTAGGAGTATACAGAGCTACCATTCCCAAGTCATTAAGCCAAGCATCATTGCTAAGAAAGGTTGCATGATTTTTTATTGACAGTTGTTTTTTGTGCATGTTGTTTTGTTAATGGCTGATTGTCATGAACATGCTGACTTATGAAATTTCGCTTCTTGCTCGGAGAAACTGGCACAGGAACTCTTGAAATGTTAAAAATGGTTTACAAGAAACTCAAATCTTTGAGTTGTTTTCCCACTTCAAAAGATGAGAAATATCTGTTTATTGCAAATCTTTCTCTGGTTGTCCTTCCATGGTCTTACCAATTTAAAAGTTCCTAACCAGTGCAGAAGTTGAAAACATTCACAAAATCATCCTGGAAGACTAACAGCAGACCATTGAAGAAGTTGTGAAGCAGTGAAGAATGACATGGAGTTCATTTCAGCAAATTTTAATGGAAGATTTGGCAATGAAAAGTGTGGCTGCCAGTTTCATACCTTGACTGCTAACTGCAGAATGAAAATAGTGTCACAAGGAAGCATGCTGTGCTTTGAAACACAAATTCCAAAATGAACCAAGCTTTTTTCTGAAGTCATTGCAGAGAACAAATTATGGTGCTATTCTTACGACCCTGAAAAGGAGCAACACTGAAGCCAGTGGAAGACTTCAGATTTGCCTCATCTCAGAAGAGCTCGTCAAATGAAGTCAAATATCAGAATGAAGCTGATTACATTTTTTTGATGTGTTAAGAGTTGTCCATCCAAAGGGCCACTTCAATTTCCAGCCACATAGAAAAAATTTTGAGTCCAGAAAACTAGCCATTTATATCATTATTTAAAAAGTTGCTGGCACATTTGTGTTTGATCTATCTGAGAAGGTAATACACATTAAAAGATATCAAACATTAAGTTAAGTTCGTATGTGAAAAAGGCAAGATGAAAATAAATGAAACAGAACTAAATAGAAATTACAGCAGCAGTATCTGTAGAAACAATATTAGTGCCGAAAATTTGGAGCAGATTACAGCTTACCCGAGTTTGAATCTTCTTCAGATATTTTTTCCTCCAATCCATAATCACTGAATTCTTGCTCTGTAGCTTCCAAAACATCTTGCTCGCTCAACAAACCTGACATATTTGTAGCAGAATTACAGCAGACAGCCAAATCTAATGAAAATGCACACAAATCTCATAGCAAAGCAAGCACACAGTGGCTCAGTCAGTTGGAGCAACTCTTACATTTACTGCTGCTTCTTTCGAAATAATTCTAGAAATTGACAACAGAAGATAGCACCTGTCGAGGGACAGGTAATGGGATGTCCATACATTCTTTTCATATAAAACTACGGTAGTCCAGTTTTCGAGTGCTAAGTGGCTCATACTTCATGAACGTTGCAGTCTGAGATATACTCCTTTCAGTGTGGTGTACTGGCTCCCATTGTGCTCTGCCTTGGTTGCCAAAGGTGTAACTAGGCTTTTTGCCTGAATGTTTTGAAAAGATTGCATAACAATTTTTGGTGGAAGAGACCTGATTTTTCCTGTTGAGTGACTTGTTTTTAGCAGAAATGGAGAATAACATGTTATTACATTATATCTGTTACAATTTTTCAAAAGAATCTACATAAGCTTCTTTAGGGGAGTCACTTACAACATTGTTGTCTGCTGTGTTAGCACCATCATTCACCACCATGGGATGAAAAATATTGCCCATGAAGTCTTGTCCTTCAGTTTTTGGAACAGGAAGAAGTGACATGGGACAAGCTCATACGAATAGAGTGGATGCGAGAATACTTGTGCTGTGTGACGTGTGTCCTCTGAGGTCACAGAGGTGAAATGACCCATATTGCTGAAGAAAGTAGCCACCATCTTCTTTCTATAGCTCCTACTTCTCTAAACTTTCATGGATGGTTTGTCACTTGTAAAGCGCCATGCTGAAGACTGCCTCTTCATTTTGGGGTCATAATGGTACACCCATATTTTGTTATCTGTGATAATATTGTAAATGTCTTTAGACCTCACTTTGCCAAATTTTTCAAGCATAAAACGACACCAATCCATTCTTGTGTGTTTTTGGGCTTCTGACGGTGAATATGGCACCCAGTGGACACATCTCTTGGCTGTACCTAAAAGATCGTGAATGATAGTCTGTGCTGCAGTCCATCCAATGTTTAGGGCCCCTTCAATGTCAAAATGAGAGATGAGGATCATCATTGACCATTTTACTCACAGCATCAATGTTTTCTTGGGTCACTGCCATTGCTGGGCGATTGGGATGAGGTTCATCTTGAAGAGAAACCAATTTCCATTGATGGCTCTTGAAGGAGCAGACTCACTAACCATATGTTCCAGAGAAGAGTGGCATTCTTCTGCATTTTATTTCTGTTTAATTCCTGTATGTAGTCATAGTATATCATTGCACAAAAATTGAGGCACAACAGATCCAACTTGGACTGTGTCTGAGTCGGTACTGCCTGTGTTTTCACGCACCATTTGCAGAATGGCTTAAAATCCATTGGTGAGAGAACACTTCAGGTTCAAAATGTGACTCTCTTTCATGATACCAGTAACTGAACAGGAACGCAATCTCCTCGCTTTGAAGTGCCTACAGTGCAGAGCCAGATCCTCAGCATATGGTGTATCAGACAGTGCTGCCAAGATCCCAGCTGTGTATGATGGCAGGAGATGCAGCAGTCCTGGGTCCTTAGATTTTGGAATTTTTTAATTGTAGGTGCTGTAGCAGTGAAGACAGCTGGAGGGCTGTTGTGTTGGTGTCATTGACTATGGTATTTATGTCAGTAGGCTGGTATCAGCAGTGGGAGATGTGTCCACTGTCAGAGAAGTGGCATTGCTGTCAACTTTAGCCAACACAGTGTAAAAATGACACTGCTTGTTGCAGAAACAAGCTGACAGTGATTGCAATGCCATAGCTGTGATAGGTCTTTAGTGATAGCAGCTAGGATGTTGAAGAGTAGGTGCCTCATATGCGTATTAGTAAGGTGCCACCTGTGCAACTGGTGGAGCGAATGGCAGTGCAAGTGGTGGAATACCCTTAGAAAAGGCTTGTCTCTGTGTCACCTCTGTTGTCACATGTGAGCTGCTACCACAAATAAATGTTTTAATTGCACAAGTGACTCAGGGCCTAGAGTCTGACCTCAACCCTAACAGCCATAGAGACCCTGCACTGCAGTTAATTGACCAACTGCAACAAAATATTGTGTGACCCTGTCAACTGTGGTGATAATGATGGTGGGAGCAACTGTGCATGCTGGTGCTGAGGGCTGGACTGTGCCTGCTGCTGGTGATGGCAGCTATGACCATCAGTACTGCATCACTGGCCATCGATGAAATACTAAACAGTGCTGTTGTTGGCGACAGCTGCTGTGATGCAGAACAACTGTTGCTAATGGCAATGGTAGGCAGACCAGTGAGGGCGTTGCCCTGCTTTCCTGGTTAGTCACTGTAGGAGCTGCAGCAGTATTTAGTCTGACACAGTGGTGGAAGCAGCAGTGATAGTTTCATTAATAGAGGGGACACGAATAATGTTTATCAACTGTAGATGTATGATGGAGATATTGCCGTTCTGCTTAAAGTTTGTAATGCTTGTTGAGGAACCTGACAAGAGATCATGCATTCCTTATCCAAGAAAAGGAATGTATTGCAAGGGTGATTACCTGGATCAGGACAACAAAAATTAAAATTGCTGTTATCTTTTGAGTAAAATAGTACAGGAAGAATCTGTCCTTTTACGGAAACTGTTGACTCAAAAAGTAGCGTGGGCAAAAGTGAAACAAAGTCTAGTGTTTTAGCAATGTATTAGCAGTACCTGAAAGAATGGATGGAAGTTTTCAAGACTGGTAAGAAGTGGGTTTCTGTGGTGACTTTGTAACACAGTCTCACTAGATACCTGTATTAGAAATTTTGAACCCAAAAACTTGGACATTGTCTAAACAAAAACTGTTGTTGATGGTAGCATAACTCCCAGCCGCAATGGAAAGTGAATGTGATATTTTTTGTATTCTGAGTTAACTGCGGTTTCTCCTACAAATGGAATTTGATTGAGTCCATCACCAAACAAGTGATGTGGTACAGGGAGTAACACTAGTGTAGTGAAACAGTGGTATATCACTGTGTTTTTAGTTTGCTCATGGCTCAGAGTCTACATGGGAGGTAATGGCTGGTTGCCTAGGCGAAGTAAAATTTGAAATGTCTAGGATGTTGAGATAGTGCTAGTCTCCTACCAATGTAATACTATATTAATTTCCATATCCTTTGCAAAATGAAAAACTTTTAAAGAGTTGTTTGTGTCTGTAACATACTGCTACAATCTGCCCCCATTCTGACATCGGTGCTCATGTCACTGTAAACAATTTCGATAGAACTTATATCTGCAGTTGGGTCCTGTTGCTACCATGGGATCAGAGAAGAAGGACAGTTGTGCTGTGTGGGAGCAGTCACCGCACAGATGGAGCACCTCTGTTGGCAGTATAATGGTGCATCACTGAAATCTTCAAGCCCATTGACAGTGAACTTTTGGAAGGATTATTCTGAAAGTTACATTCTTCAAATGACTATCATGAATTCCTGTAATTGCTGCGTGGCAGTCTGTGTAATTACAAATGCCTGAGAAATTGATAATACCTCTTCTAACAATGGATTGGTGGGATTCAGCACTGCCATGGACCACACTATTTTGGTGCCTCAGGCAGTTTTGACAGGGCATTAATGACTTGTGATTTATAAAGATAGTGTTAGGATGGGAGGGGTCCAAGAAGAGTAGCTGTGTCATAAGGAAACATTTATAGCATGAAAAAGAGTGCTGCTGTTCATGAATTCTTCATCCAGAATGATCCTTACAAACAAATCACAAATATGCATTGTGGTGTAACATATCACTCCCCAGAGTGGTGTGTAACCCTATGTCTATCTAGCCAGTGAATGGTGGTCACAGTAGATGTAACCATATAATAATTTAGTAGTTAAGAATTGAAAACTGTTTGTGGGTTTATGTCATCTACAGTTTGTCATCTCATTTGTATAACTTCCATGAGTCGGCATCTCACTGTGGAGAAAATGCATGTGCCATGACAATGCTGAATTACTTCACAGGATAACAGATGTTGTCTGGAGAACTGTTATAAATGCCATTTGGTTTAATGTCAGTCTCTTTGGCATTTATTTACTGGCAGTGATCTGATAAATGTTGTTTGTAACAAGAAAAGTTATTGTAAATTTGAAATATAATACATATGTGTTATTCATAATGAGAAAAGTTACTGTACATTTGAGAAATACTATAGGGAGAAATTGAATTAAAAGATACTTCTTATTCATTGGTAGAATCTGGTTGAAGATTCTTCAATTGTAGCACGAGCACAGCTGCGGTGATAACACAGTCAACCAAGCTACATTGGCACAGGTTGTGACAATAATGGATCAGAGGGTATCACAGAGTGTAGCTGTATCTTCCAAAACAGCACCTCCTCAAACATTGACTGTGCTGGAATCGGCCGTGTTCCAGTGCTCAGACTGACAATACTCTGATCCGTCTCCCCTAAATTTAACACACTCAGAAATTTTAAGGTAACTGGAACCAGAAATACTCTTGACTTATGGACTTCATTCCTTTTAGTCCGATGTGGAGCATAGGGCACTTATTAGAGCTGTCCATCTGATCCTGTTCGTTGACATCCTCTCGATGTTACTCCAGGAGTTGCCAACGGCTGCCACCTCAGCTTCAACAGTCCTGCGCCAGGTCAACCTTGGTCTGCCTCTCCTCCTTGCTCCTTGTGGGTTCCATTCTAAAGCCTGCTTTGGAATATGTTGCGGGTCTCTTCTCAGGCATGTCCAATCCATCTTCATTTCCTTTCTTTTATGGTTATCTCGGCTTTCCATTGTTGGATGTGTTGCCATAATTCTTGGTTTGAGATAACATTTAGCCCGTGTACTCCCAGTATAGTCATAAAATATTTATTGATGAAGGTTTTTACTCTTGTTTTAACCTGAGAGAAATGGAGAGGTATGCAGTGGACTCTTCTGTCCCACACTTTCAAGTATATGAGTGAGACGCTTAAGGAATTGGAAATAGAAGCTTAGAGAGTTGGATTAAAAATAAACATTGCTAAGACCAAAGAGCGTAGGATGAACAGTAAGAACAAGAATGCACTAGCCATGAAAGAAGAAGAGATTGAGAAGGTGGAGAGCTATTGTTATGTGGGAAGTATTGTTTCCAAAAATGGAGGGGCGGCAGAAGACGTCGAAAGTAGGATCAAAAAGGCAAAAGGGGCCTTTGCTCAGCTGTGACCAGTTTGGACATCTCGTGAAATATTGATGAAGGTAAAGCTTAAAATCTCTGACTCAAATGTAAAATCTGTTCTCTTTTATGGGTGTGAGATGTGGAAGGTGACAGCACAAATTAAAACAAGAAATACTCTTCCTCTCTTCAACTTGGTGGAACATTATGTTCACACATGCAAGTAATTACCCAGAAACTATAACATTACCCATTAACTCAAATCAAACAGATTACCACTGATAAAATATTCTCCTAAACAAAGTGAACAACTTCTGATGTGTTTCTACCTATTAATGCAGTGGTTCCCAACCTGGGAGAAACTACCCCCTGAGGGGTAAAATGAAATTTTCTGAGAGGTAAAAACTAAAAAATTCATTTCCGTTTCAGTTGTGAAACTAAATTATTTTCAAAAGATCATTACTATTATCACAGTTTTGTAAGTTCCTAATGTTGATTATTTAAGTTATCAATAATTATTACACAAATGTTGTGCTTTGTCCTGTACATTGCTGATGATAAAAGTGAGACATATATGTACCAAATGCTAAACATCTCACAAAAACAAATGATAAATATCTCACAAAAATGTCTTCTCCATTTGTGGATATTATCTGCAGTAATCCAGAAATTGCTTTATTACTTGCTTCAAAACAGATAAATGAATTAATTGACAGCATGACACAGCAATAACTACATAGGGCCTATTATAGTGCTGGACATTGTTTTATTATTATTATTATTATTATTATTATTATTATTAGAGTGGTTAAGAGACAAAGCATTAACAACATGAAGTCATCAGGTTCAGAAGTAAGGAGAGCAGCTATGAAGTGATTTGTGAACAGTAAGTATAGTGCACACATCTGAACTTGTTTGACTTTAAATGGGGTTGCACTGTGCAGGTCAAGCAAGTGCTGAAAGGAGAGGAGAAATGCAGGGGAAGCATGTTTTGTAACAAGTGTGTTTCTCACTGTGAATAGTTAGCTTTCTTTTCTGAGAAAGAGTTGTGGGTAGCACTTGTGATGCACCATGAATTCCTTCATCATTCACACGCATGCACTTGCGCGCGCACACACACACACACACACACACACACACACACACACACACAAACTAAATATTATCCATCATTCATCATTTTAAAAATAAAAGTGTTCCAAGAAAAGTCTTTCATTCTACAATTTACGTAGGTGCTAAAGTTGGTGATAATGTGGGGGATTGGGGGGGGGGGGGGGGGGGGAGGGGAGGGGCAACAGATGGCAGTGGTGATGAGGGTACTAGCTAACGTCTGATTGCACTCAGGGGTAATGATCTAAGAAAGGTTGGGAAGCACTGTACTAATGCAATGGTGGTTAATGCATAATACACAAAATTCATCGGCAGACCACAACATTTCACATGAGATCCAATGCAGAACAACAAAACATGCAAATGTAGGTAAACATTTACAGACTACATAAATAAAGAAACATTGGCAATTAAAAGCAAATGAAAAGAAATCAAAACTGTTTAACGCGTATCTCATTTGTATCAGTAACTACTGGTTGTGAAAATGACTGACTTGAAAATTAATAGGTTCACAAAGTTACTATAGTTATGGAAAGAAGTAATTAAGCAAATGAAACCTAGTTTAACTACTATTCTGAATGTTATTGAAAACAGTGCTGAATAGTATTGCAAACAACAATTTACAACTATGTAAAATGAATGGCAAAAAAATTATTATTGTTCCTATATAAGGAGTTTTTACATCACTGATTAGAATAATGTAGTTTGTGGCATCTCTCGGCCCATGTTTTTTCAAAGCAGTTCCCACTTTGCTGATGCTGCTGGCGGGCTGTCGATATCCGCATCATTAGTCCATGGTTCTTGGGTGTGTGATCCAATAATTGCTGTCATATTGCTGAACTCCTTGATAATTAGTGCCTGTTGTGAATCTAACAGGAACACTTGATATTTGTAGAATTAATTCCAATCTGTGTATCTGCAAGCAATGACTAACATAAAATATGCTTCTTTCTATTAATACTTGATGTAACCTGATGTCGTAATGTTTGTTACACAGTGTAGCCACAGTTTTCAGATTTATGCTTTATGCTCGCAGTGCAGTGATTTCCACAGTACATTCATCTGCACTACAAAAATAAATAAAGTCAATTGTACTGTAAATCATTAATTAGCAGTTTTACCTGAGCAATGAGTGCCATGCATAAATGTCTATGTGATCGCTTCAATAACACGGCAGTCAGCACACTGTACATTCACAGTTAAGACTTCTTTGTATCAATATAAGACAAGTAATTGCACTACCATATTTTCTGTTTGATTTCACAATCCATGGTACACACTAAATAGTTTGTGCTGGCTGCAATAAAAAACAGTACCTTTACAGCATGAACTTAGCTTACTGGTATGCACCACAAAGTTTTATGCTTAATGAGCTAAAACACAGTTCCCCAGTCGTTTAATCACTGTACACACTGAGATTGTAAATGTAGTACTGTGCAACCATTGACATATTTCACAGGCCAAAAACACATTGTGTAACAGTACATAAGTGACACGACAATCACCTCTACTCTCCTTCTCACTCCCGACTCTTTGTTGATGCCATCTCTTTTGACATATCAGTTTGATTCTGCATTGCTCGTACACCTCGCTTCACATAACACTTTCAAAAACTTTGATTACATCGATTTACAGTTTTCTACAAAATCACAGTTTCATATTAGTCTGTCCATAGAAAATGAATTCAAATAAAATGTTAACAAATAAGAAAGTATACAACACAATAATAATTGAAAATGGCAGTAAACAGAAACATAATCATCCCAAGAATTAAATTTACAAAACTCATTCTAAAATAAACTTTTCAGTGTATGACAAAGATAAGCAGGAAAGAAGTAAAAGAAAATATAGTAAGAGGGGAAAAATGTATATCAGCCTGTAATTTTATCTTCACAAGATGTAGCAGTTCAGAGATTCGAGATAATGTATGTGAATCAGAATACAAACATATATTTAGTGGGGAATACTGCAGTGTATTGGCATACCACTGTTGACTATTAAGAGTTATGAAACATGAAATCACATTTTCTCCACAGATGTGGAGAGATTGTATGCTCCTTTATTGTATGATTGTGTGCTCCCTGCCGCCGTTGGATAAGCAGCTGCAGCAGCAAATCGTATACTCCTAGCTCACTCACTTGTTACATAGTTTAATTCTTAATTTCTTTGCGTGTTTTTGTTACTTGCATTGTTTAATTCATAAATTTCGAGCGTATTATAGTATTTGAGAGTTGTAGCATCGCATTTTAGTACCTGAATAGTGTAAATTCGCGTAGTCGTCTGTCTTATGTTTTTGTTTTGAACGGCCAGTGTCGGTTGGTCACAGTCAGTGTGCTCCCTGCCGCCGTTGGATAAGCAGCTGCAGCAGCAAATCGTATACTCCTAGCTCACTCACTTGTTACATAGTTTAATTCTTAATTTCTTTGCGTGTTTTTGTTACTTGCATTGTTTAATTCATAAATTTCGGGCGTATTATAGTATTTGAGAGTTGTAGCATCGCGTTTTAGTACCTGAATAGTGTAAATTCGCGTAGTCGTCTGTCTTAAGTTTTTGTTTTGAACGGCCAGTGTCGGTTGGTCACAGTCAGTGTGCTCCCTGCCGCCGTTGGATAAGCAGCTGCAGCAGCAAATCGTATACTCCTAGCTCACTCACTTGTTACATAGTTTAATTCTTAATTTCTTTGCGTGTTTTTGTTACTTGCATTGTTTAATTCATAAATTTCGGGCGTATTATAGTATTTGAGAGTTGTAGCATCGCGTGTTAGTACCTGAATAGTGTAAATTCGCGTAGTCTCCTTCCGCCGCCGAGCAGTGTGTCAGCAGTGCACAAGTTACTGCATTTACTAGGCAATCTCGTATTTTAATAACCGTTTAAATTTTGTGTCGATTTGTTTGCGCTCTCGGTAGATTAGTTCAGACGTTCTTTGCACAAGTTTTTAGCATGGATAGGGACTGCAACTGCTGTGTTCGGATGCAGGCTGAGTTGGCATCCCTTCGCTCCCAGCTTCAGGCAGTGTTGGCTTCGGTCACACAGCTTGAGGCTGTTGCCAATGGGCATCACTGTGGGGGTCCGGATGGGAGTTTGTCGGGGACGGCCAGCTCGTCCCACGCATCCCCCGATCGGGCTACGACTGTGGTTGCCCGGGATACTGCCCGCATTGAGGCTGATCCCTCACCTGTGGTAGAGTGGGAGGTCGTCTCAAGGTGTGGCAGGGGGCGAAAGACATTCCGGAGGGCTGAACGGAAGGCCTCTCCAGTTTGTCTGACGAACCGGTTTCAGGCTCTGTCTCTGGCTGATACTCAGGCTGATACTGATCTTCGGCCTGACATGGCTGCCTGTCCTGTTCCAGAGGTTGCCCCTCAGTCTGCAAGATCCGGGCGGTCGCAGAGGGTGGGCTTACTGGTAGTTGGGAGCTCCAACGTCAGGCGCGTAATGGGGCCCCTTAGGGATATGGCAGCAAGGGAGGGGAAGAAGACCAAAGTGCACTCCGTGTGCATACCGGGGGGAGTCATTCCAGATGTGGAAAGGGTCCTTCCGGATGCCATGAAGGGTACAGGGTGCACCCATCTGCAGGTGGTCGCTCATGTCGGCACCAATGATGTGTGTCGCTATGGATCGGAGGAAATCCTCTCTGGCTTCCGGCGGCTATCTGATTTGGTGAAGACTGCCAGTCTCGCTAGCGGGATGAAAGCAGAGCTCACCATCTGCAGCATCGTCGACAGGACTGACTGCGGACCTTTGGTACAGAGCCGAGTGGAGGGTCTGAATCAGAGGCTGAGACGGTTCTGCGACCTTGTGGGCTGCAGATTCCTCGACTTGCGCCATAGGGTGGTGGGGTTTCGGGTTCCGCTGGATAGGTCAGGAGTCCACTACACGCAACAAGCGGCTACACGGGTAGCAGGGGTTATGTGGCGTGGGCTGGGCGGTTTTTTAGGTTAGATGGCCTCGGGCAAGTACAGAAAGGGCAACAGCCTCAACGGGTGCGGGGCAAAGTCAGAACATGCGGGGACCAAGCAGCAATCGGTATTGTAGTTGTAAACTGTCGAAGCTGCGTTGGTAAAGTACCGGAACTTCAAGCGCTGATAGAAAGCACTGAAGCCGAAATCGTTATAGGTACAGAAAGCTGGCTGAAGCCAGAGATAAATTCTGCCGAAATTTTTACAAAGGTACAGACGGTGTTTAGAAAGGATAGATTGCATGCAACCGGTGGTGGAGTGTTCGTCGCTGTTAGTAGTAGTTTATCCTGTAGTGAAGTAGAAGTGGATAGTTCCTGTGAATTATTATGGGTGGAGGTTACACTCAACAACCGAGCTAGGTTAATAATTGGCTCCTTTTACCGACCCCCCGACTCAGCAGCATTAGTGGCAGAACAACTGAGAGAAAATTTGGAATACATTTCACATAAATTTTCTCAGCATGTTATAGTCTTAGGTGGAGATTTCAATTTACCAGATATAGACTGGGACACTCAGATGTTTAGGACGGGTGGTAGGGACAGAGCATCGAGTGACATTATACTGAGTGCACTATCCGAAAATTACCTCGAGCAATTAAACAGAGAACCGACTCGTGGAGATAACATCTTGGACCTACTGGTAACAAACAGACCCGAACTTTTCGACTCTGTAAGTGCAGAACAGGGAATCAGTGATCATAAGGCCGTTGCAGCATCCCTGAATTTGGAAGTTAATAGGAATGTAAAAAAAGGGCGGAAGGTTTATCTGTTTAGCAAGAGTAATAGAAGGCAGATTTCAGACTACCTAACAGATCAAAACGAAAATTTCTGTTCCGACACTGACAATGTTGAGTGTTTATGGAAAAAGTTCAAGGCAATCGTAAAATGCGTTTTAGACAGGTACGTGCCGAGTAAAACTGTGAGGGACGGGAAAAACCCACCATGGTACAACAACAAAGTTAGGAAACTACTGCGAAAGCAAAGAGAGCTTCACTGCAAGTTTAAACGCAGCCAAAACCTCTCAGACAAACAGAAGCTAAACGATGTCAAAGTTAGCGTAAGGAGGGCTATGCGTGAAGCGTTCGGTGAATTCGAAAGTAAAATTCTATGTACCGACTTGACAGAAAATCCTAGGAAGTTCTGGTCTTACGTTAAATCAGTAAGTGGCTCGAAACAGCATATCCAGACACTCCGGGATGATGATGGCATTGAAACAGAGGATGACACGCGTAAAGCTGAAATACTAAACACCTTTTTCCAAAGCTGTTTCACAGAGGAAGACCGCACTGCAGTTCCTTCTCTAAATCCTCGCACAAACGAAAAAATGGCTGACATCGAAATAAGTGTCCAAGGAATAGAAAAGCAACTGGAATCACTCAACAGAGGAAAGTCCACTGGACCTGACGGGATACCAATTCGATTCTACACAGAGTACGCGAAAGAACTTGCCCCCCTTCTAACAGCCGTGTACCGCAAGTCTCTAGAGGAACGGAAGGTTCCAAATGATTGGAAAAGAGCACAGGTAGTCCCAGTCTTCAAGAAGGGTCGTCGAGCAGATGCGCAAAACTATAGACCTATATCTCTGACGTCGATCTGTTGTAGAATTTTAGAACATGTTTTTTGCTCGAGTATCATGTCGTTTTTGGAAACCCAGAATCTACTCTGTAGGAATCAACATGGATTCCGGAAACAGCGTTCGTGTGAGACCCAACTCGCTTTATTTGTTCATGAGACCCAGAAAATATTAGATACAGGCTCCCAGGTAGATGCTATTTTTCTTGACTTCCGGAAGGCGTTCGATACAGTTCCGCACTGTCGCCTGATAAACAAAGTAAGAGCCTACGGAATATCAGACCAGCTGTGTGGCTGGATTGAAGAGTTTTTAGCAAACAGAACGCAGCATGTTGTTATCAACGGAGAGACGTCTACAGACGTTAAAGTAACCTCTGGTGTGCCACAGGGGAGTGTTATGGGACCATTGCTTTTCACAATATATATAAATGACCTAGTAGATAGTGTCGGAAGTTCCATGCGGCTTTTCGCGGATGATGCTGTAGTATACAGAGAAGTTGCAGCATTAGAAAATTGTAGCGAAATGCAGGAAGATCTGCAGCGGATAGGCACTTGGTGCAGGGAGTGGCAACTGACCCTTAACATAGACAAATGTAATGTATTGCGAATACGTAGAAAGAAGGATCCTTTATTGTATGATTGTATGATTGTATGACCCTTAACATAGACAAATGTAATGTATTGCGAATACGTAGAAAGAAGGATCCTTTATTGTATGATTATATGATAGCGGAACAAACACTGGTAGCAGTTACTTCTGTAAAATATCTGGGAGTATGCGTGCGGAACGATTTGAAGTGGAATGATCATATAAAATTAATTGTTGGTAAGGCGGGTACCAGGTTGAGATTCATTGGGAGAGTCCTTAGAAAATGTAGTCCATCAACAAAGGAGGTGGCTTACAAAACACTCGTTCGACCTATACTTGAGTATTGCTCATCAGTGTGGGATCCGTACCAGATCGGGTTGACGGAGGAGATAGAGAAGATTCAAAGAAGAGCGGCGCGTTTCGTCACAGGGTTATTTGGTAACCGTGATAGCGTTACGGAGATGTTTAACAAACTCAAGTGGCGGACTCTGCAAGAGAGGCGCTCTGCTTCGCGGTGTAGCTTGCTCGCCAGGTTTCGAGAGGGTGCGTTTCTGGATGAGGTATCGAATATATTGCTTCCCCCTACTTATACCTCCCGAGGAGATCACGAATGTAAAATTAGAGAGATTAGAGCGCGCACAGAGGCTTTCAGACAGTCGTTCTTCCCGCGAACCATACGCGACTGGAACAGGAAAGGGAGGTAATGACAGTGGCACGTAAAGTGCCCTCCGCCACACACCGTTGGGTGGCTTGCGGAGTATAAATGTAGATGTAGATGTAGATGTAGATGACATAAATCACTTACACAGTCAAGGTACAATAGTAAACTTGCTTTCTAACACTGGCGAAACTGGATGAGAGGTTGCTACTGCACAAAATTTCCGATCAAAGTAGGTTTCCTACCAGCTAGAAGTTGCATACTAAACTTTATAAGACACATGAACTACAATCTAAACACAAGTCTGTTGCTAGCTAAAGTGAATCACTCATAAAACAAGATACCAAATCAGAGTCTGGTTGAAATAGTTACTAATGTAACTGAGTCCAAATAAATGTCGACATTACTGAGACACAAGCAAATTGCAGATTCACGTTGTTTCTTCACTTCAGGAGGTGGATATTCTACAGAGGTTCAGACCACCGTAGGGGGAAGTGGTACTACCGGTGGTGAGGGTGCACTTCCGGTATCAAAGACAGCTCCAGTTGCTCTGATGTACTCTCTGAATTCTGTAATTCTGGCTGGGATACCAAATTGTCATCTCTGGTTGTCAAGTGGATTACATTAACAAACTTTCAGCTATTTTCATACAGTTTTGATGGTAAACACTGTTTGGTGATAATATGCCTCGGATGCTTTTTCAATTCTGGGTAATTTGAAAAACATAGTGGCAGTTTGCTAGTAACTACTAACATGCTCTGTTCGGTATTTCAGTCGAAAGTGAAAAATGGTAACTATCAAGTCTTTCTATTTTCCTCATATTTTCATTCCTTTCCTGAAGTTTGGTCTCATGCAAATTTGGCTAGCCTTTTCAGAGCCATAGTTTCACGCCAGATCTTCAGAGTAAAAAACCAGAGTATTCAACAAAATACCTATGGAATTCTTCTGAAAAAAAGGTGACTTAAATGACATTAATTTCTTTGTAGGTGTGTACTCCCAGACTTACTAGCCTGCTGGAAATCAGTTAAATTTCTTCAACTGCAAGAGTATAATGTGAGACACGAGGAGAGTTTTCAAGCATTCCGTTCACTCGGGGAGCTCAGCAGACTGAACTGGCTAGAAATACAGTGTGTGAAAGAGTGCCCAGAAGGAGCTATTGGGGAGGCATTTAGGTAATGTTGCTTATGTGTTTGTATGTTGTTGTTTGTTATTTATGCACAGTAATCTACACAGATATTTTCTGTAAATTGTTACTTTTCTTGGTATGAAGAAACAAGTAATATTTGTTGCAATGTTAAAATTTTTTTATTTCCCAATGACATGTTTCACCTTTCTTTAGGCATCTTCAGATTGGCATATGAAGAATTGAAAAATTTTATAACAGTGATGTGATCCCATGTAGTGAGATTTGATTATCAAGAAAATATTAAAGAACTTGACTGATATTTTGTAGGAATTGTACATGGGATACCGTGCATAAAGTATCCTAGCAGGAAAGTGCCTCTTGTCAAAGCCTTAAAGTACTGTACAATGTCCTATAAAAGAGTTATAAGAGAAGATAACCGTAAGGTATTTTTAGAAAATATGTAACGTACTTTGTCCCTAAATCGACAATTCACAGTAGAAATAAGAAATTACCTTATAGCAGCATGCCGCGCAGTTCTGTGCAACCAAATGGGATCATGCCTATAGCAAGTCCTTACATTGTAAACATGCCAGAGGTGTATTGCATATTCTGGCTGTACACATCACTCTGGATATGAAAACATACAAGACCACTAAGTCTAGCCCACACAGCTCTCGGCAGGTGGTGCCTGCAGGATGTGAGCTATGATACTGTTCAGTTGCTACATCTTGTCATAACAACAGCCTATAACAGTCATTATAAATAACTGGTGTTCTAAAAATTGCTGATAAAACGCTTACATTAATATCCAGAATAATCAGGGTTAGTAAAAATTAAAAACTAAAGTATATAAACAATACAGTGCTATATGGGAAAGCATAAAAGTACATAGGGTAGCTCCGAATACCAATTTTGATTAACCCAAGTAGTATTACAGCTAACATTGTGCATACCCAACTCTTCCTAAAACCAGAATCTATGCCCCTCCCAACTCCCTCTGATGTACAAGATCATGTCATGCTACCTGTCACTGCTGAAGAACAGTGTCAATGTTATGTCTGGATGCGAAGCAAGTGCAGCACGTAAGGCATTTAATGGGATCCTGGTAAATGCAAATGCAAACATGAAACATAATACGTAGTCACACCAACGTTAAACACTGTCATTGTTAATTAGATGGTCTCTTTTTAAAGACAGAAGTTCGTCAGTGCAAAAGCTGATTGCAAGAATCAGTAATGAAAATCCCACTTCCAGGGAATAATGAACCTTCTTGTTGAAGATGTAGAGTTACAGAGGTGCAAGAGCACAGCCAAATGCCACAATGTGTATAATATAGACCACACAATGAGTGAAAAAATAAAAGTAAAAATCAGCAAACATTAAAAAGATAACCTCCTGAAATGTGTAGTAGGTGGCATGATTCAATTACAAAGCATCCAGGGCTTAGTTATTAACATTAAACAATGATCTCATAGTGTCACAATACGCATTGTACCTTCCAGTCACTTGATCATTTAGGACCTGCCTGTCTGTTTTGGCGTTTGTGTTTATCGATTTTCTTTTCTTCCGTAATGTTAAGCTTCTTTTTCCTTTTAGAGTGTAATAGAGGAACACTGTCGTAACTTACAGCC
This sequence comes from Schistocerca cancellata, assembly GCF_023864275.1. Taxonomy (NCBI): domain Eukaryota; kingdom Metazoa; phylum Arthropoda; class Insecta; order Orthoptera; family Acrididae; genus Schistocerca; species Schistocerca cancellata. The sequence goes on from NC_064633.1 coordinate 327,157,093, forward strand.
TGCGGGCGACATCTGCCAAGAGCTATGTGCACTAGTCTTAGGGCCTTGTATGTTTTCATATTCAGTATGGTGTGTGCAGCCAGAATATGCACTACACCTCCAGCATCTTCATGATGTAAAGATTTACTGTAGACCTGATCCCATTTGGTTTGCATTGGTCTGCATCACATGCCATAATAAGGTAATCTGCTGCTTCCTTTTTATTTTTATTGTGGGTTGTCAGTTTAGGAAAAAAGCAGTTACATATTTTTTAAAAATTCCTTTTGGTCATATTCTGTTTTATTCTATTTTATAGGGCATCAGACAGTATTTTTAAAGCTTTGACAAAGGGCATTTACCTCCTGGGATAGACTCGCATTTGGAAGGAAGACGGTTCAAACTCACGTCTGGCCATCCTGATTTAGCTTTTCCGTAATTTCGCTAAATCATATCAGGTAAATGCCAGGATGGTTCCTTTGAAAGGGCATGGCTGATTTCCCTTCCCATCTATCCCTAATCTTAGCTAGTACTCCATCTCTAATGACCTCGTTGTCAACGGGACATTAAACACTAATCTCCTCGTCCTCCTCCTGCTGCGATATTTTATGTGTTGCATCCCATGTACCCATCCCTACCAAATATCAGTAAGTTCTTTTATATTTTTTTGTTAATCCAATCTCACTAAACAGGGTCCTGCAACTATTATGAAATTCTGTGTTTCTTCCATAGGCCAAACTGAAGATCCCTAAATAAAGCTGAAATGCTTCATTGGAATACAATAAAAAAATTTTGACATTTGCAAACAAAACTTTTTGTTTCTTCATATCATACCCACTGGTTGCTGTACCAACTCTGTTATGAACTGGAAAATGTTTTACTTTTCATGTTATTATTCTTCTTATGTTAGAATTACTTTTTATTGTTTATCACATGCAACAACTGTATGTGTTAACAAAACTACAGTATCCATCTTTTAGTTGCTGTCCTTCTGGCAGTACGGTAGCTGTCATCTCCCTTCACTTACAAGGAACATTTTCCTCCCAGTTTATTACCCCTTTTTTTCTCCTGCCTTTGATTTTCAAAGAAATGAACCTATATTTACATTTATTGTAGATCATCATATGCAACTGCTCCATATTTGTGTTAGAACCTGTCACCAACAACTCCTATTTGGGAGGGAACCTGTAAAATATGTAACCCTCACTTTATTACCAGGTATGGAGGTCTTTCACAACTGCAGCATGTTGACTTGTCAAACAGCTGGGCATTAGATGATATTGGTCTAATTTCCTTGATTCATGGATGCCCACAAGTACGATGGCTTCGGCTGTTTGGTTGTTATGGGCTAACAGATGAAGCATTCAAGGACATTTACAAACTTGTGCATTTGAAAAGGTCAGTGGAAAAGATATTGTTCTACATTACAGTTTAACCTGATTGTGTTGAGTAGTTATGTACAAATAGATAGTTGTATAAAGGAAAATTCATTTGAGAATTGCTGGCCAAGACTTACCTATTGGAGGCAAAACATGTAGTACTGCCAATAGATACATACAAAAGGAAAAGTGATGTATGACCTAGCTTTTAGAAATAATAGTTCCTTCTGTGAGGAGAAGAGAAGAATAGGTTGGGGAAAGTTGAAAGGAAGGGCAGCTCACTCCAGTCTCAAGATGAGTAGGCCCCATCTGTAGTAAGGACAAAGGTAGGTAAAGATGAAGGGGAAGTCGTCAGAGAGAGACCAAGAAGTCAGAGATAGTATGTTTGCAAGCACTGGTTGGTTGGTTGGTTGGTTGAGTGATTCAGGCAGAGAGGACCAAACAGCAAGGTAATTGGTTGCATTGGATTAGCAAAGAAGGGGGGGGAACCATCCCTGCATTTTCCTGAAATGATTTAGGGAAATCACAGAAAATCTAAATCAGGATGGCTGGACACAAGTTTGAACAGCCATCCTCCCGAACATGAGTCCAGTGCTAATCATCTCTGTTTTGCAAACAGTGTGCTAGCTTCTGTGCAGAGACTATAAGGTGAGAATGAGAAGTAAGTATAGAGTAAGGGCAAGAGAGATGTTAGAGCAATTAAGAATTGGGACAGGAAAAAGTGATAAAATAGTAAATGACTGTACTCTAGTATCATCAGCTTCTGAAATGCACTGATGCTGATGGTCTATCGAAATGTATTCCACATAGTGATTACAGTGCTGATTGATATTTAATGGTAGGTGTGACTCATCTGTCACTCATGGAACCACTATTAAACTGAGGTACAGTTACGCCCATGTCAACTGGATCCTGCCACCTTGTACATTTCCAGTAAATTTCAGTCTCATTATTGTAGTATTTCTTCTACCATGCCCTACTCGCTTCCTGATGATCAGCCAGGAAAAACTATTTCTCACTTTCACTCTTTATGGATCATGCTTTCGCAGTCACTGTGTTCATTCTTGTGACTTGCTTACCGTTTGTGGACCACTCGAAACAGAATTCTCAGCACTGCAAATTGTGATACAGTTATCAATTTCCGTTGTTACTAACCCCAAACTAACTTTTCCAATTTTTAAATCGTTTTTCGTCCCTAGACCTTAGACAAATGTTTTGGCACCTCTAGAGCATATAGTGTCACCTGGAATCATGGATGTCACCGCACCTTGTGATTTGCACATCCTGGCCGGTTGACACATACATGGTGGTGAATGGTTAACAGTGGCAGGTTTGGAAATCTCTGTGCTGAATGTGATAGTGGATACTGGCCTCACAGCAGTCCCCCCGTGCCTTAAAAATAGGTATGAGCTATAGGAGCTAATCTTCATGAAAGGTTCAAACAAGTGCAGAGGGTGGGATTTGTCAATGGGAGCTCAGCATAAGGAAATACCTGGCAGGTCAGTAAAGAAGGCCATTGTCCACTCTGTTTGCTTACTGTGGGTCACGTCTGAGGTGTGATGTTGCAATGTCGGCAGCAGTAGAGTGCACATGGTGCACCCATCTGCTAATCATGCCTCATGTTGTTATGAATGATGCCTGCCACCTGGATTCAGAGACCATTCTCAGGCCGTACAAGTGGCTGTCTGCTTTGTAAAGACAAGCAGTCTCACTCGCAGTGTGGAAACAGAGCTACTGTTCCGCAACATCATTCCCAGAATTGATCTTGGTCCTCTGGTTTGGAGCCAAGTGAAAGGGTTAAACCAGGGACACAGATGATTTTGACAGTCTGTGATGCAGCTTCTTCAACCTCTGCTGTTTGATGAAGAACTGTAGTACCTGCCTTAGTAGAACAGACATGCACTACACGCAGAAAATGGCTACAAGGCTAGTGGAGTAAACATGTGATTTTTTTAAGATAGAGGCTTGATTTCAGACATGGAAGAATACTTTCCCAATTAATTGAAAAGAATATCAGTCATCATGATATGGCAAAGAAGGAAACTGTTAATATACTACTGTGGTTGTAATTAAACTGGCGGTGTTCTGAGTGCTTCAGTGCAGCTTGTATACACTACAGGATGCTGAAACATTGTAGGTATGTTCATTAATTGATGTATTTGCTGGGGAAAAAAGGTTCCATTCACATTCACTGCCACTAGCTGAAAATATGCCACTGTGGGTGGAGAAGGGGGGGGGGGGGGGAATGATCAAGCACGTGATAACAGTGGCTCTGGCACTTTTATTAGGATATGGTCACAAATTAAAACATGTGTTCAATATGGTCTCTTGACTCAGCGATATCCTGCGTCGGTATCACAGCATGATCAACATTTGCTCACAGCATATCCGGTGTAAGCAGAGCAATATGTTGTCATATTCTGTTCTTCAGTTACATCCCTGATAGTCACAGTCTTTCAGATATACCCACAATCATAAGTAACATGACTTTAGGTTGGGTGATCTTGGAAGGCCACACATCTTGAAATTGTCTGGAAATGATGAAGTCATTGCTGAAGGTCTCTCAAAGCAAATCTTTCATCTAACAAGTGACATGTGGTGTTGTGCAATGTTGCTTGAAAATAATGGTGTGGACTCAGATGTATTCTTGCAAAACTGGAATCACGTGTCTCACAAGGTGATCCTTATAATGTACAGATGTCACTGGACATCTAACATGTCTGTAAAGTGCCATCTCCTAAAAGAAAAACGGACTGTGAATGAAGGAGCTTGTGAAACCTCGCAACACAGTCACATAAGCTGAGTGAGTGTATGTTCCTGCACAATATGTGGTGGAGCAGAACCCCATATATGACAGTCCTGTGTATTTGTGGCACCATATAGAGTAAAATGTGCCTCTTGTGTCCAAAGAATATTCCCAGGCCACATATCATCATGCATGCTAAAAAATGAAGGGAAAAGTCAATATGTTGTAGCCTATTGTGGTTCTCCGTTTGGTGCCCATTCTGAATCTTGTAGGAATACCAGTGTAAAATGCACCACAAAATCTTCTGAACAGTTTACCAAGGGAGAGAGAATTCTCGTACCATAGCCTAAGCACTGCCTGCAGAATTTGAGGCATGTTCTGCTTGAATGGCTGTAGCTACAGCAAGTGCATCAACTGCCATGGTAATGGGCCATCTCCCTCTCCCTGTTGCACCACCTAACTCACCTGTTTCTTAATATTTCTTGATCACATTCTTTAGCGATTTATTGACGTGGTACCTCTTCACAGTTGTTTCTGTCACCAATATTCCCGCAATGAAGCACTGCTATTTCTGTTATTGTGATAAAACAACTTTACCAGCAGTGCACTGTCTTTCTTCTCAAAAGCCATTACATTTCACACAGAGAAATTCAACTTTCTTAACCCTCTACACCAACAGTCACTTCATGAAAGAAATCAGCATGAATCACCAAATGACAAACAGCACACTGACATCAATACAGGAAACATATGACATTACGACTGAGTACCATATTTTCACCTGACGGCAGAAAGTGAAACTATTATTTTTTTCAGCATACTCTGTGAATGGACCGATTAATGAACGTACCTACATTATTCCAGCATCCTGTGATGTATACAGCCTGCACTGCAGCACTTGGAGCACTGTCACTTTCAGTATAACTGCCCAGTATTAGTTGGCTGCTACAGCATCCATGGGAAGATACCAGAACTATTATTGCCTGGTAACAATGTCCGCATTCTGTTAGAGACAGGAACTTGTCTGAAACCAGATGTTAATAGCAACAAAATTATGATTGAAAAGTATTTTGCAAGGAAAAGTTGAATGCTGGTGTAGAGGTAAGTTTGTAGCTATTAATAATAAATCTAGTGAGCTTAGTACAGATACCAAGTGCCGTAATTTGGATAAAGACAAATTTTAAAAGGTAGATAAAACATCATTGTCTGATGCTCAGGAACAGTAGTGTCGGAAACTTGGAAATATTTCTTATAAATTTGCTGGTCATCTTGGAGATTTCAATTTACTACTCAAACACTGGAAAAGTCAAGTGACTAACAGAGTTAGTAATGACAGAGAATCATGTGACGTTGTTCTAAAAGCCTTATCCAAATATTGCCTCAAGCAGCTAGTCAGAGAAATGGCTCGCAAAAAGCCTGAACTTTTTGACTCATTTAGTGTAGAACAGGGAATCAGTGATCATAGGGCCATTACAGAATCATTGAATATGGCTGTAAATAGGAATGTAAAGAAAGCAGGAAGTTATTTCTGCTTGGCAAGTGCAACAAGAAACAGATTTCAAAGTTCCGGGGTGATCAAAATGAGAATTTCATCTCCAGGTTTGACAATGTTGAGCATCAGTGGACAAAGTCTAAGAGTGTTCTACAATACACTTTATACAGATATGTTTTCAGTTGTGAAGAATGTAAAGACGCACTGTGGTTTGACAGCCTTGTTAGAAAATTGCTATGTAAGCAAAGAGCTTCACTGCAAATTCAAACATAGCCAAAGCCTTACAGACAAACAAAAACTAAATACAGCCAAATTAGCTTAAGGAGAGCGATGTGTGAAGCTTTCATAAATTCAAAAGGGAAATAATACCTACCAACATAACAGAAAGTCCTAAGAACATTAGGTTTTATGTTGACCAGTAATGGATCGAAGCCATCTATCCAGACATTGTGACCATAATGGCATTAAAGCATGACGCAGAGAAGGCCAAAATAGTAAATATCATTTTCCAAAACTGTTTCACTGAGAAAGAGCACTCTGTAGTTCCTTCTTTAAATTGTTGCATGAACATCAAAACAACAGATATTGAAATAAGTGACCATTGGATAAAAAAGCAACTGAAATCACTCAACAGAGGAGAGGCCACTGGACGTCATAGGATACCAGTATGATTCTACACAGAGTATACAAACAAATTAGCTTATCTTCTAGCAGCAGTGCACCACAGATCACTCTAGGAGTGAAGTGTTCCTGATGATTGGAAAAAGGTGCACTGCATTCCTTTCTTGAAGATAGCCTCTCCAACAGATGCACAAAACTATGGGCCAAAATCTCTTACATGAGTATGTTGTAGAATTTTGAAACATGTTTTATGCTTGTGCGTTATGACATTTTGGAGACCAAGAATTTCCTCTGTAGGAAACAACGTGGGTGCCAGAAACAACAGTCAAGTCAAACACAGCGTGCTCTATTCATCTGAAAGCCCCAGAAAGTAGAAGATATCAGAGTTCAGATTAATGCCACATGCCTTGACTTCAGGAAGGCATTTGATAAAGTTCCACATTGCTGCCTAATGAACGAAATAGGAGTGTACAAAATATCAGAGTACATGTATGATTTAATTGAAGAGTTTCTAACAAACAGGACATAGCTTTTAATTTTGAACAGAGAGAAATCTTTGAAGGGAAAGTAACTTCTGCTGTACCTAATGGGAATGTTACAGGACCAATACTTTTCACATATATACAGTATAAATGATCTAGTGGATAACATCAGAAGTTTCTTGAGGGTTTTCACAGATGATGCTGTTGTGTACAGAGAGGTCACAACATTACAAAACTGTAGCAAAATGCAGGAAGACCTGCATATGATCGACACTTGGTGAAGGGTTGGTAATTGACCCTCAACATAAAAAATGTAATGTGTTGGGCATAAATAGGTGGAAGACCCATTATTTTTTATATTACACAATTTGTAGACTACCACTGTAAGCTGTCACATCCATAAAATATCATGAGCATGCATATTGAGCAATTTGAAATGGAATGACCACATAAAACTGATCACAGCTAAGGCACATGCCATACATATTCATTGAAAGAACCCTCAGGCAATGTAGCCTACTCACAAAGGAGATAGCCTACAAAACCTTCATTTGACATATGGTATGTGATCAAAAGTATCCGGACACCTGGGTGAAAATGACTTACAAGTTCGTGGCGCATCCATTGATAATGCTGGAATTCAGTATGGTGTCGGCCCACCCTCAGCTTTGATGACAGCTTCCACTCTTGCAGGCAGATGTTCAATCAGATGCTGAAAGGTTTCTTGGGGAATGGCAGGCCATTCTTCTTGGAGTACTGCCCTGAGGAGAGGCATCGATGTCAGTCGGTGAGGTCTGGCACGAAGTCGACATTTCAAAACATCCCAAAGATGTTCTATAGGATTCAGGTCAGGACTCTGTGCAGGCCAGTCCATTACAGAGATGTTATTGTTGTGTAACCACTCAGCCAGAGGCCGTGCATTATGAACAGGTGCTCAATCATGCTGAAAGATGCAATCACCATCTGCAAATTGCTCTTTAGCAGTAGGAAGCAAGAAGTTGCTTAAAACATCAATGTAGGGCTTTGCTGTGATAGTGCCACACAAAACAATGAGGGGTGCAAGCCCCCTCGATGAAAAACACGACCACACCATAACACCATCACCTCCTACACACTCTGGCAGATGACGTTCGCTGGGCATTCGTCATACCCACACCCTGCCATCGGATCACCACATTGTGTACCGTGATTTGTCACTCCACACAACATTTTTACACTCTTCAATCGTCCAGTGTTTACCCTCCTTACACCAAGCGAGGCGTATTTGGCATTTACCGGCATGATGTGTGGCTTATGAGCAGCGACTCGACCATGAAATCCGTTTTCTCACCTCCCACCTAAATGTCATAGTACTTGCAGTGGATCCTTATGCATATTCGAATTCCTGTGTAATGATCTGGATAGATGTTTGTCTATCACACATGATGACCCTCTTCAATTGTCGGCAGTCTCTGTCAGTCATCAAACAAGGTCGGCCTGTACGCTTTTGTGCAGTACGTGTCCCTTCACGTTTCCATATCACTATCACATCAGAAGCAGTGGACCTATGGATGTTTATAAGAGTGTGGAAATATCACATACAGACATATGACACAAGTGACACTCAATCACCTGACGACATTTGAAGTCCATGAGTTCCGCGGAGTGCCCCATTCTGCTCCCTCAAGATGTCTAATGACTACTGAGGTCGCTGATATGGAGTACCTGGCAGTGGGTGGCAGCACAATGCCCCTAATATGAAAAACGTATGTTTTTGGGGGTGTCCGGATACTTTTGATCACATAGTGTATTTAATATTGCTCATCTGTATGGTATTCACACGAGACTGGATGTTCTCTATCAATCCTAAGATGAGCAGTGAATTTCATTACAGGTTTATTTGTTGTTGTTGTGGTCTTCAGTCCTGAGACTGGTTTGATGCAGCTCTCCATGCTACTCTATCCTGTGTAAGCTTCTTCATCTCCCAGTACCTACTGCAGCCAACATCCTTCTGAATCTGCTTAGTGTATTCATCTCTTGGTCTCCTACGATTTTTACCCTCCACGCTGCCCACAAATACTAAATTTGGTGATCCCTTGATGTCTCAGAACATGTCCTACCAACCGATCCCTTCTTCTAGTCAAGTTGTGCCTCAAGCTCCTCTTCTCCCCAATTCTATTCAATATCTCCTCCTTAGTTAAGTGATCAACCCATCTGATCTTCAGCATTCTTCTGTAACACCATATTTTGAATGCTTCTATTCTCTTTTCATATAAACTGTTTATCATCCATGTTTCACTTCCATAAATGGCTATGCTCCACACAAATATTTTTAGAAAAGACTTCCTAACACTTAACTCTATAATCAATGTTAACAGATTTCTCTTCTTCAGAAATTCTTTTCTTGCAATTGCCAGTCTAAATTTTATATCCTCTCTACTTCGACCATCATCAGTTATTTTGCTCCCCAAATAGCAAAACTTCTTTACTACTTTAAGTGTCTTATTTCCTAATCTAATTCCCTCAGCATCACCTGACTTGAAACTTCCTGGCAGATTAAAACTGTGTGCCCGACCGAGACTCGAACTCGGGACCTTGTCGTGCTTCGGTAGCTCAGTCAACTTCGGTAGCTCAGATGATAGAGCACTTGCCCGCGGAAGGCAAAGGTCCCGAGTTCGAGTCTCGGTCGGGCACACAGTTTTAATCTGCCAGGAAGTTTCATATCAGCGCACACTCTGCTGCAGAGTGAAAATCTCATTCTGGAAACATCCCCCAGGCTGTGGCTAAGCCATGTCTCCGCAATATCCTTTCTTTCAGGAGTGCTAGTTCTACAAGGTTCGCAGGAGAGCTTCTGTAAAGTTTGGAAGGTAGGAGACGGATACTGGCAGAAGTAAAGCTGTGAGTACCGGGCGTGAGTCGTGCTTTGGTAGCTCAGATGGTAGAGCGCTTGCCCGCGGTAGGCAAAGGTCCCGAGTTCGAGTCTCGGTCGGGCACAGAGTTTTAATCTGCCAGGAAGTTTCATATCAGCGCACACTCCGCTGCAGAGTGAAAATCTCATTCTGATCACCTGACTTAATTCGACTATATTCCATTATCCTTGTTTTGCTTTTGTTGATGTTCATCTTATACACTCCTTTCAAGACACTGTCCATTCCATTCAACTGCTCGTCCAAGTCCTTTGCTGTCTCTGACAGAATTACAATGTTATCGGCGAACCTCAAAGTTTTTATTTTCTTCTCCATGGATTTTAATACTTACTCCGAAATTTTCTTTAGTTTCCTTTATTGCTTGCTCAATATACAGATTGAATAACATCAGGGATAGGCTACAACCCTGTCTCACTCCCTTCCCAACCACTGCTTCCCTTTCATACCCCTCGACTCTTATAACTGCCATCTGCTTTCTGTACAAATTGTAGATAGCCTTTCGCTCTCTGTATTTTTCCCCTGCTACCTTCAGAATTTGAAAGAGAGTATTCCAATCAACATTGTCAAAAGCTTTCTCTAAGTCTACAAATGCTAGAAACGTAGGTTTGCCTTTCCTTAATCTTTGTTCTAAGGTAAGTCGTAGGGTCAGTATTGCCTCACATGTTCCAACATTTCTACGGAATCCAAACTGATCTTCCCCGAGGTCAGCTTCTATCAGTTTTTCCATTCGTCTGTAAAGAATTTGCATTAGTATTTTGCAGCTGTGACTTATTAAACTCATAGTTTGGTAATTTTCACATCTGTCAACACCTGCTTTCTTTGGGATTGTGATTATTATATTCTTCTTGAAGTCTGAGGGTATTTCGCCTGTCTCGTACATCTTGCTCACCAGATGCTAGAGTTTTGTCAGGACTGGCTCTCCCAAGGCTGTCAGTAGTTCTAATGGAATGTAGGTTTATTTAATAACTGTGAAAGTGTTGCGATGAGGCTCAACCAACTCCGGTGGTAGACACTGTAAGCGAGACATTCTGCATCATCATGTGGATTACTATTAAGGTTCTGAGAGTGTACATTCCTAGAAGGGTCAACAAATATATTGCTTCCTCATACAGATATCTCTCAAAAAGACCATGATCATAAAATCAGAGAGATTTGAGCTCACACAGAGACTTACCAACAATCTTTCTTCCCGTGAATCATTCACAACTGGAACATGGAAATGGGAAAGTGTCACTAGTAGACAAGGCACCTCCAACTGTACAGTTTAAGAGGGCTTGTGAAGTACAGATCTAGATGTATTACACAACGCCAAATCATTGTAGTGCTACAGAAGATGTTAAATCCATCAGCAGAACATAATCAAAATGTTGTTAGTACCACCTAACTATTTTCTGTAATGTCTCACAATGTTTAGCTTGCTTTATTTATTCAGTCCAGTTACTCTGACTATCAACAATGCAGTCTACATAATGAACACACTTGATGATACTCCCCAACAATAAAAATAATCATTAAAATGAATTTTTGTTGAGGATTAATAGTTGTACTGCATATGGACATTGTTGTTTATGCTTTACAATTCTTGAATTTACTGTTAGTGAATGAGCCTTGTAGTTAATTCAGATTTCAGTTGCCACATTCCAGTACTCAATACAGTTCCAGTATAACTGTAATCTAAACATTTGACTTTTCTGTCATATTCATTAAATAGTACTCGAATATTGAAAATGTATTACCAATATCAGTGTACTTTGAAGATGACAGAGAAACTCAGAGTAGAAACAAAATAAGTTACCAAAAAGAGACTAGTTTTTGCAATTCCATTTTTTATTCTGTTAAATCACAAACATATAAATCATGATCAAACAACCTTTTTCATTACTAAAAATGTTTTGAAGTCTATCAATACTCTTTGTAATTTAGGTGGATGTTGGACAAATAGTCTTGGCACCTTTTCATCCCTTTGTCTGCCAAAACTGGGATAGTTAAATCTTGTATTTGTAAGCTAACACTGTGTATTGTCCATTTTTTTTCAGATTAATATCATCATGAAAAATATATAAAATACGGAAACATGTGTGCGAATAAATTATTCAGTTGCAAGTTTGCTGTAATACTTGTGAAGATGACCACATCAAATAAATTTCATCCCTCCCCCCTTCAATGACTAGCATTATTTACAATCTAGATCAATTTTCAAACTACACACTGACTCTTAATACACAGTGAGAGTTCCTTCCATAGAAGATCTCAGGCTTTACTTTGCTTCCTATACAAATTGGCAAAATGAAGAAAAAATAAAAATAGAAACATCGATTTGTAGCTTTTAACATTTATATTAACCAAGCAATGTCATGTTTCTACTAGAAAATAACTTCTTTTTATGGGCACAATAATTGTCACAAGTATGAAAATAGCACATACAAAACTATCAAGAAATAAAATTTAAAACATTGAAAAATAATTCAATGTACAATATCATTTCTGTTACAGAAAATTGTACCATTTTTTCTGTTAAAAAATTGTAATTTAAAACAATTTTTGTGCCTTGTTGAAAAGTGTATCACATGTATTTGCTAAAATCTGTGCCAGTGTTTATGATTCATATACATAAGAAAAGAGAGTGTTACTTTTACAGACTGTCTCATCTTACTTATTATGTAAATGATCACTATGTGGTACAATACAGAAATTACTGTAATGCCACAGGCATATGTCTAAGTAAATTCTCATTGTTCAACCACATTATAGTTAGTTCCATATGTATTAAATGGGTTGTTTAATTTCAGATATCTGCAAGAGAAAATTTGAACAATTGTTAGTATTTAATGCCTCCCAGTCCTGTACTCTCCATCTGTCACCACGCAATAAGAGTCAACACCTGAAAATTTAAGGTTGCTTATGTGCTACTAATATCACTTTTTGATCAGCTCACCAAAGGACTATGACTTCTTGCACAATCACCACCTGCTGTGTGCATAATGTATAACTCTTTACTGAAGCACAGATACCAAGTGAAGTTCAAAGAGTATGTTCATCATTGTGCACAGTATGGAAGAGTGCAGCTTAGGCTGTTGTAGCCTGCTGTTGCACATTTGTCATGTACAGAGCCCTTCGGCACATGGCATTAAGCAGTGTAGATGCAGCAGACCACGTAAATTTCCACAGGCTCACTAACACCACCAATGTAGCAGGATGCACATAACTGATCACTGTCCCATACAGCCACCAGTTTAAGAGGTTGGTGCTCGCTGAGGTGAGGAGGAAGAGGTGAGACTAATGGGTATTTGGCTCTCTGGTACAGTTTGCATCTCAATATTATCTGAGAACAGTTGAGATTATTTAGTGATAGACAATGTCCCTGGGATTACATCCCAACTGAATGACCCTGCTGTAGGATCATACAAGTTTACCACCTGCCACATGGGATGACCTCCAGTGGTGATTGTGGCTGCCTGGAGGGCAGTGAAATCACGTGTTGAGGTGAGACTGCTGCAGAATGGGAAGCAGCAATGCAGCCTCCAACTGAGTGATGACTCCAGGAGAATATGTCTATCAGAGTGAGAAGCTAAACATAATATGATGTTCGAGCCAGACACAAGAGTAATGAACTCTACCCCACGTGGAAACTGCTCCTTTCTGGTATCTGCAAATCATCATCTGTTGTTGCTAACATATATGATCTCAATAGTTTCATGTGTTCCTGCACTACCAGCTTCATTTTGTATGACTGCACTGTTCTGTAAGTATTAACTGTTCTGTCTCTTGTGTCCAATTTCCCTCTTAGCTTACGTAAACCAGTACTTCATTATCTTTTTCATCCCGATCATTAGTATTGGTCACTGTGCAACATAAAATCAGCTTGCCTTTGTCAGCTACTCCCATTTCAGAAAACCTCAACTGCTACTAGTCCTTCATTTCCCTTCTAAAACTCACACAAGGCCAGTTATTAATATTTTATGATTTGTATTTTGTTCAATCTCAGGTTTACAGTCAGTCAGTGGAGATAATTCTGTTGTAAATCTCTTGCTAGTAACACTACAATGTTACCTTTGTGCCATATAACCACATGTATGGATAAATTAAATATCAGGGATTATAGGCTAGCATCACTTTCACATAGAGTTAACATGGGAATAGTTGCAATGTATATAAAAGTTGGACACAAAGTAAAAAAATAATGAAACAGATAGTTTATGTGTAAACCAGAACCTAGAAGCGTGTTTTTCTGAGTTTTTTACTGTAGAATACTTCCCTGCAGTTGTAAGAGTCTACAGATCCTCTCTAGGAAACTCTCAGCTCTTTTTGCAAAATATAGGTGCATTATTGAGCTATCTGTCAGACAAGAAGAAATGTTTAGTGGGTTGTGGAGATTTCAGTGTATATTTCTTAAAAGACATGGACAGGAAAAATGTACTAGAATAAGTTTTGGATGTTTCATTTTATGCCAGTAGTTGGTTTTCTAACTTGCTTGCAGCAAGATAGTAGGATGCTGATTGACAAGGTTTTTATAGACAGTGTTCAGGTTGAAATAATTAACATGTATCCAATGAGAACAGGATACAATGTTTTAAGAATAAGTTAAAAGAGGTGGTGCGGGATGAGGTATATATGGAAAGAAATGCTAATGTCAAATTGAGTTTGTTCCATGGTAAATTTCTGTCAGTATTTGAAAGTTGACTTCCTTAAAAGTTATCCAGAAGATCCATTAAAGAAAGAAGGAAGAAGTAAGCCATAAATAACTAAGTGAATAAAAATATCATTGAAGAGGAAAAGGTAAATGTATATAAAGGCCAGAGTAAGTCCAGCTCTACTTGTGTACTACAAAAATCACTGTAATATTTTAAGGAAAGTCATTAAAATTTCAACAATTATGTACATCTGGCAGATATTGATAATGCGGGTAGTAAGATTAAAACTATGTGGGCTATTGTCAAATGGTAAACAGGACAATAGTCAACATACAAGATACCATAATGGTTAAAGTAAATGATTAAGTTCTGACTGATAATTCACATGTCGTGAGTACTTTCATCAATCACAATCTAAATGTAGCAGCAAAAATATGATGAAATGGTTCAGTTGAAGCAGCAAGAGAGAGCATTAAAATGTTATTTCATGAAAATTTAAGCAAGTAGAATAATCACCAACATCCTTCACATAAATTAATAGAATTATAAAAAACAGAAGCTCATATGGTGTTGTTGGACTTTCAAACAGAATTTGTATTTGTATTTATTTATTTATCCTGTGGATCACATATTGTACAAAGTACACATGATATAGGACAAGTCATTTTTCTTAACAAATATCATTTAAAAAAATGTACACAAAATTGTTCATTGATGAATATAGTAACTTCACCTACAGAGAATACAAAAAATTTACATGGGGAACTAAGAAACATGTAGGCAATGTAGTGCTACTTTAAATTTACACAAATAATCACTGAGATTACAGAATAGTGAAAATGTCAACTGGAAACACAACAGAAGGACAATGTCATTTAAAAACTACATTAAACATGAAATTAACATTGAGATTTCACAGACAATTAAGTTTTAATACTAATAGAATGTGTACTTGTACATTCAAAAAGCGAGTTGAAAAATTTTGGGAAGTGAAACTGAAACATAGTTGTGTATAGTAGAAATTAGGTTATTATTTTGCCTACAGAATGTTTTACTCTAATCACAGTATTTTACAAAGGAACTTTATAATTTTTCATTTCCAGGAATTCTTGTACTGAATAGAAACAGTGCTTTGTCAGAAATGCCTTTAGTTTATTTTTAAATATTGGATCTGGAGCAATTTTTATTTGTTCTGGAATTTTATTGTGTAATACGACACCCAGATGAGTTATATATTTTTGGTATGATGATGTCCTTGAAAAAATTTGATGGATATTAGATTTCCCTCTGGTATAATGAACGTGTATATCATTGTTTTGGATTAATTTGCCTGTTCTTGAGAGGTATTCCCTGGCGAATAGGATTGTTTCTTGAATGATGGGATGGGATGTTTAGAACATTAAGTTTTATAAATTGACATTTACAGGATTCCAGCTTTTTGAGGCCACAGATTATCCTCAGTGCTCTTTTTTGTAGTTTAAATATATTTGTGCTGCGAGTTGAATTTCCCCAAAAGATGATTCCATAGCGGAGCAATGAGTGGAACTGCGCATGGTATGCTTACATTAGTGTGGATTTACTTGTAGTAGATTTTAGTATTCTTAGTCCATAGCACAATGATGAGAGTTTCTTTGATAAGTTGTTTATATGTGTGTCCCATTTTAAATTTTGTTGGGCCCATAGACCCAAAAATTTTGTTGCATTTACATTTTCAATTTTATCATTATTTAACTTTACTTGGACAGTTTTTTGACTGGATGTGGGAATTAGATGGAAGTTGATACATACAGTTTTCCCACTATTAACAATTAGGCCATTTTTGTTAAACCACTCAGAAAGTTTTTTCATAGAGTTATCAGATATTGTCTGAAGGGATTCAGGGCTAGATCCAGTCAACACTACGCTTGTATCATCAGCAGACAGGATAGTTTTTTGTGGGCTCATACATTCAACAAGATCATCTATGTAAATGAGGAAAAGTAATGGCCCTAGAACAGAACCCTGGGGAACACCATATCTTATTGTTCTTTCCTCCGAGAGGAAAACTGTGTTATTTATTTTATTCTGTACATTAATATCGTATTGAAGTGATACCTTCTGTCTGCGGTTTTGTAGGTAAGAGCATAGCCAGTTGTGAGCCACATCTCTTATTCCTCTTCTTTCCAATTTAGCAAGCAGTATTTTATGATCTAGTACGTCAAAGGCTTTAGAGAGATCTAAGAAGATACCTGCAGCTATATTATGTTGGTCAATTGATTTCAGTATGTGGTCCAATAGTTCAAAAATTGCTGTCTGGGTGGATAAAGATTTACTAAAACCATGTTGTTGAATGCTGATTGGTGCGTGGTTTTTTTATGAAATTTATAAGCCTGTCATAAAAAGTTTTTCCAGGATTTTTGAAAAGATGCTTAATATGGATAATGGTCTATAATTGGATACTAAATCAGGGGAACCTTTCTTTAGTAATGGTGAGACTTTAGCTATTTTGAGAGCATCTGGAAAAATGCCAGTTTTTAATGATTGGTTGTAGATGGTTGATAATGGCTTTACTATATGGGGAGCACACACCTTTAATATGAGGTCAGGTACTTCATCATAGCCACTAGAGATTTTATTGCGTAACAATTTTATTATGTTCATAATTTCATCAGGGTTTGTTTCATAAACAAACATTGTAGCATTAGTGCTGTTTGACGTATTGGTGGAATTGAAGAACGATACCTTGCAGTTTGCCTGAATGAGATCTTCTGCTAGTGAGGTGAAATATTCATTGAACTTGTTTACAACTGTGTATGGATCTGTGACCTTAGAGTCATTAAATGTTAGAGAAATGTTTTCCTTTTTAGGTGTTGAACTACAAGTTTCTTTTTTAATAACTTTCCACATTCTGAAAAGTTATTCTAACTTGATAAGTAATGTCCTTAGTGATATATGGAATGCATCACTGGCAAAGGGTATTTGTCCAGGCTGATAAAAATATGCAATTGTTAAACCCCTTCATAAGAAGGTTACAAGAAAGATTTAAATAATTATCATCCAGTTTGCTAATTGACATATTTTTTGTAAATTATTCGAAAACATAATGTACTTGAGAGTAGCCCCACACTTAAATAGAAATAATTTATTTAGCATATCACAGTCTGGATTCCAGAAGGGTTGCTTGACTTGAGAATGCTATTTATACATTCACACATCGAATATGACAAGCCTTAAATAATAAAATATCACTGGTTGGTAATTTTGTGATAAATAAACACTTGCTCTGCTATCTAATACACAACTGATTCCACTGAAAAACACTCCACCGTAACAGATCCTTATGCTAACGCAAACTTAACTCTCATTACTGATCAGACAAAATTATCTCTTATAGACTATTATTTCACTGTATTCCATCAAACTGCGTGATATTCTAGCCCAATGGGTGATGTACATACAAATCTTGCTTACTCATTCCACATACTACTCCAGGCAACTATGTTTAAAGTTTTAATTCCTTAATGTTAGAAAAGGCTTTACCATGACACCCTTCTATGGGTAGATAGCTATCTCCATATACTGACTGCACTGAACACAAACACTTCTATTATGCCACAATTAATATTAATAACTTAGTAGTCCAGATGCTATTTACTACATATTGCCTCTACTGCTGCACTCATGAGCTGATTACTTCAGATGTTAATTATAGTTTTCAGATAATCTGCACCTTCTCCTCCACATAATACTGACACCTTTGATTTTCTGTTTACATTACCTCTTTGATAGAAATTCTGTAACCTTGGTACCAATTTACTTTCTTCCATCCTCTTAGGATTCCATTACTTATCACTAACACAACATTATATATATGTATATATATATATATATCACTAGAGAAACCCTTTCTAAAATATTCCTTTACTAAAGTATCCTACTGTACAAAATCACGAAAAATGAGACAGAAAGATGGGGTAAGCATTATTGCCACATAATGACTCCAACATGGAAGGTTGAACCCCCTACTTGCTTTTAGGCCTTATGTCTGGTTCTATGCACACTCCATTCTCCTAACAAAACCAATACTACCGAAGCTCAGAAACCCTTTAAACTGTCACAGATCAATATTCAAACATCTAAGTGGTGATACATAGGGTTTCAGGTCAACAATATTCTTTAATCCTAAAATCCTGTTACTCTTTGTGTAAGCCAATTCATAAGAGCTGTCATGGGCAATGCATACCACTCTGAAAGGACCGTGGTACACATGCAAAAACTTCTTAATCTCTTCATTTATTTTGCTAGATTTTTTTGGTTTTGACAAGGACAAGGTCACCTGCTCTGAAAGTAGTCAGAATCACTGCTTTGTCATGCCTTTTCTTCCTTCCTTCTGCTCTCTTTTTCATCATCTCTTTAGCTAATCTCATCTTTTCGTTCTGTGCTACTTCACTTATCTGAGGGAAATCCACTTCTTCTGTGATGATGTTGCTGGCTCTCTTGTTGAACATAAGCTCACATAGAGCATATCCTGTTGATTTGTTCCACAAGTTGCTGATAATGTTTTCAAATGTTGAATATGATCTACCCAAGCAGTGTCTTTCTTACTACAATAAGTTCTGCACAGCCTATTAATCTCCTTCATAACCCTTTCACCCATGTTACCTTGGGCAAAATAGGTAGAAATCTTTGTGTGTTTTATCTTGTGTATTGCCATACAGTGTTCAAACCTCTCTGAAACAAATTGTGGACCATTGTCAGACAAAAGTGATTTTGGTACCCCTACATTGCGAATGTAATCAGCTGTCATCTTCTCAATTAAAGTACTGGTATTTGCCTTCTTAAATGGATACAGTTTTACATATTTTGAGAATGTGCCCAAACAACGAAAATATATTTACAACCTCCTGTAGATGCAGGCAAATCTACTAGAAGGTCAACTGCTATAACCTCTTTTGGTTCGCTAGGAAGGACAGAATGCATTAAGCCTTTTGGTGGCACATCATTTGTCTTTACTCTCTGACATATATCACACCCTATAGTCTCTGCTTAACCCTTCTCCACAAGTTGTTAAATATGACTGTATCCTAGCTACTAGTTTCCTGGTCCCATAATGTCTGTAACTGTCATGCAAGTAGTCAATAAATTTATCAACATGTTAGTCAGGAACGCATAACTTCCTGATCATTCAAATTTTTCCTCCTAAACAACAACACTTTATGTGTAGTATAGTACTGTCTCATCTTTGACATGTTGTCCGGGTTGTAATATCATTTAACCAACCTTACATTTGGATCCTCATTCTGCTCCCTTCTCATTTGCTTGCAAATTTTTCTAATAAGGTTCTCATCCTTCACTCCCTGCAAATAAAACCACCTTACTTGTTCTTCACAGTTCTCACTATAGTCAGTATCCTTCTTCCCTGCTGACATCCTAGATAATGCATTAGCCACAATATTGTCTTTTCCTTTTACATACCTAACCTCCAAATCCAATTGTTGCAAATACAAAGCCCACCTAGTTAACCTGGTGTGTTTCCGCCTCCTTTGTCATGCACTATATCTTATGTCCAAGCAAATAGTACTCAAACTTTTGAAACCCAAAAATAATTGCCAAAGCCTCTAATTCTGAAATGTAATAGTTCTTTTCATGTGGTTGTAATGTTCTACTTGCAAAAGCAATAGTTTCGTGTTCAACCTCCATCTCAGTAGGCACTAATTGGATAATTTCTACCCCCAAATCACAAAAACTTGCATCAGTACGCATACAGAAAGGCAGTGAAAAATTTGGATGTCGTAACATCTTACTATTTACTAATTCGATTTTCAAACTCTGAAATGCCTCTTCACACTCCTCTGTTCAATTCCACACCATATTCTTTTTCAACAAATTACCAAGGCAAGGACAATTAAATGACTGATCTGATACGAACTTTCGGTAGAAGCCAAACAAGCCTAACATAGCTTTAAGATCCTTATTGTTCTTTGAGGGTGGGAAATCCTCAATAGCAGCAAGCTTTTCTGTATCAGACTGTATATCTTCCTCATTAATCCTGTGAGCCAAAAATGAAATTTCCTTCTTTACAAATTCAGATTTACTTAATTTTAGTTTCATACCTACCCTATACATAGCTCTCTGTACTTCATTCAGAATCTTACAGTGCTTGAACCATTCTGCACTCGCTGTGAGGATATCATCTACATAGACCGTGATTTCATTTATTAATATCTCACCTAGCACCTTGTCAATAGTTCTGATAAATACACACACAGACAAGTTCAGACGAAATGCACCACACAGTATTGGTAACACTTACTTTCATGTAAAATGCTGTACATGGCCTAGATTCCTTGGCAAAACTGATATTCCAATAGCCACAAGTCACATCAAAAGGAGTCTTAAATTTACATCTACAGAATTTTTGCAAAATTTCATCTATGTTAGCTGGTCTTTCACTCTCCCCTATTACAATTTCATTCAACTTCCTGGCATCCAGAACCAACCTGATGCCACCATTCTCCTTCTGTACATCACAAGTGGATTATTATACCTGCTGGTTGACCTTCCAATAATCCCCCATGAGACCATATTTTGAATTTCTTTTCTCACTGCTTCATTTGTTGAAAATGGAATAATAAAAGTTTGCTTGAAAAATGGTTCATGATCCTTAAACTTTAGTTTGTACTCAAAATCTTTTACCAAACCTGGCCTGTCTGAAAATCCTTACAATTGCTCCAGAGAATACCTTTTAATTCTTCCCTTTGATTATTTGTAATACCTTCAATATCCTCAACTCTCTTTATTATTTCAAACCTTACTCTCTCCTCCTCTTCTTCCTCAGTAACCTGCTCAGTGGTCAAAACTCTTAATGGCAAATATAATTCAGTTAGCACACACTCGTCCATACATCCCAAAAATGATACTTCATACCTACTTCCGTTGCACTTAAAACTAAACTAACCATGAGCAAAATCAATATTTACACACGATTTGCTCAAGAAATTAGTCCCAAATATTACATAAGTGCTGAGCTTTTGAATTACCAAGAAATTGCACTCCAACAGCTGTCCTGCCAATTCCACATTTAATAGTACCTCGTACCTCTTGTTTCACACTCTTCGATAGCTTACCAGTGGCACCAATAATTCTTTTTCCAGAAACATGCATCACTACTATACCCTCTGTGTTCTTAATAAATTCAAAAAATGCCTGTGAAATACCATTCAAATCACTACCACTGTCCAGTAAACATTTAACATGTATACCTTGTACACTTGCTGTTATTACAGGGTGCCACACTTCCTTTTTGCTTGTCGTGTGATCATCTTCATACAAAAAATCCTCATTAATCTTTTCGCTGGAAAAACTATCATCCTGCTTACCAAAATGATTATCAGATTTAGTCAAATGACAAATAGTATGCTCCTCTTCCTCAGTACCACTCTCAAACTCTAACTCTTCATTAGGCCTAACATTATCCTTCTTTATTCTTTCTTTACTTAACACATTGCCACCATTATCAATTATAAATTCAAAATACCTCATCCTCATCACTACTGGATTTGTCATTGCTATCATCATTACAACTGCTGTCAGAATCAGACCCACTTCCACTTTCTTTACGCTTTAGATTTTGTAATTCTTCACCTTTTTCTCCATTTCAGTCAATTTTGAATCTACATTTTCATTTACTTTTACCGGTTTTTCTTCTACCACTACAGCACACTTGGTTTCTACCCCAGTTTCTAAATCATTTTTAATCTGATCAATTTGGTTCTCAGGTTTAACCCTGTTTTCAGCACAAAATATCCTGTCATCTATGACTACATCTTTACACTGTTTTTTAGGAGCCTCCACCCTCTTACTATAGTCATCACAAAGCTTCTTTCTCTCTTCTACACATTAACTACTCATTAAGATTAATTTCTCATTAGTATTCTGCTCTACTTTCTTTATCTTTTCATCACAATCTTTCCCTACTGATTCAACATTCTTATTTAATTCTGAAAGGCTAGAGCTAACTACCTTAATTTCCGTTTTAATTTCTTTCTTCAGTTCATCTTTTAGGCTAGTCATATCAGTTTTAATACTACCAATGTCTACTTTCATACTACTGATGTCTTCTTTCATACTATTTTCCACCCTCTTAATGTCTTCATTCGTACTCATATTACTCAAACAACTCAAACTACTCATAATTTACCTTCACATCACTTCCAAATTTCCGTCTGCCATAAACTTTTGCCCTTGCTGACTTTCGCTAGTAGGTTCCTCCCTCTTAACCTTAATGATTTCATCCACTTCAATACGGTTTTCGTCCATTTCACTCACATCACCATACAATGTATATGACGATTTTATCATTCCATCTACAATAGGACTTCTGTCCTCATAATTCAAAGTTACATTTTTGCTTGGCGTATAATCGCTATTGTCTACAGAACCAGTCTCCTGTTGTCCCTTGTCTCCTGTCACATTGTCTTGTTCATTAAGGTCACTCATTATGTATAACTTAATACAAAACAGCTTTTGCAGTGAATTACCTTGTTTTTAATTACTCATCTGTTGCCGATCTGCTGTGGTCATCTCAACTCATCTGCTGCAAGTTGTAACTCTCTCGGCGAGGCATCTTGTTTATCTCGGTCAGCTGTGTCCACCTGCATGCTGCTTGGCTGCTCCTGTACTCAGTGGTTGCTTCCATAGAACCTGCTTACTGGTTGGCTGCTGTCCTGCTGTGGCCATGGAACCCCAGCGCTGATCGGCCGTAGCATCTCTTCCTTTTAAATCCCTGTAAACCGCCTGAGTTCACACTTCACTGTCAAATTTCGTAAGTTCTAGTTTATTGTGCCCACAAACAATAGTCCTCACCTCGGGGCACCATATGTGACAGTTTGCCTTCTTTATTTCTTCGTTTGTTGTCCTCAGTGTCGACATACTGGGTTGTGATACTGACTGAAAAATCGGGTGTGGAAGTACAACACTGACTACTTTAAATAACGTAGCCGACAGATCCACAGTTGTGTTCCACATTAGTTTACTTTTACTGTTCATAACCCCCCAATAATACACTGTTATATACGGCCAGTGCACTATTGTTTTAACTTCCCATAAGACTCATTAATAGTTTGCAGACAAACCTCCACATACTGCTACAATAATTTACTATTTAACATCTACAAACAGTAAAAACCTAACAACAGAATTCACAGTTCTTGAAGAATAGAAAGGCACATATGGAGCAGACACTGTCATTGTTTTAACACACGGCCTAATTTTGTAGCACTTATTTCACAGATAAGTTGAAGCATTGTTGTTGTTCTAACCAACACAGGTTTCTCATCTGAAACTCGGCTATGGACTGACTGTATGTGACTAAAAATCGGGTCCTTATACATCCTCAGAATAATAAGTACTGAAACTAAACATTGTTTGAAGTTAAATTTACAGAAATTACATTTAAAACCTAACTCAATAAATTAACTGAATACATCAAAAAATTCTTTCCTTTTCACAGTTTCTTCTATTACAATTTTTAGGCCAAATTATTTGTTTAAATGATGAAATTAACATACTGTATATAGTTTCACAAACACTACTATTGATAAAACTGTTAATTACTTTGGGATTAATTAAGGGCTGGCTTTGCTAACATGTTTTCGAATAGAGCCAAATAAATCCTTTAAGAACACTATTAGTTGTTGCTCCAAATGTGTATAATTAGTACAGAATTTATATTCGTTTATACATCAACAATAGAATTTAAGTTTTGTAACAATTACTGAATTCACCCTAGAACAAAAGTATTAACTAGTAATAGTCAAATAAATTAGAAAATCAATTATATACATAAAACATAGTGCAGAATTAGACCTGGTGTTATATTCTTTAAAACTGAGGGCCAACCTTTATCTTTTATGGAAATGCAAATTATGTATGCGGGTGCAGTCTTTCTTGGCGTACTCCACTGATGAATTCTTCTTGGGTTATCAGCCGAGTGGTGGCATCTTGTCGGCAATGTTTCAATGAGTTTCGTACCCATCATCTTCTGATGAAGTGTCGGGATGCTGTGTTCTGCATATCTATATAGCTGCTTGGCCGTTGTTCGCTACTATAGGCCGGCCGATCGTGTTCCTCCGGAAGGGGGTACCGCGTTGGTGGGGGGGGGGGGGGGGGGGGCGCTCGCAACGCGGTCCAGCTTCGAGACCCGGTGGCTATCCAATCTGTCTGCGGATGCCGCTGCCTTCAGTTCGGAGCATTACTGATGTATTTTGCCAATTGTGGGATTCCACGCTGCACTGAGCTGAAAACCCCTATCCCTGTTTACTAAATTGTTGTGCAGATGTATCTCCACTGCCTCTTTGAAGATCGAGTCCCAGAAACCATTGGCGGCTACAGCTTCTTCGTATTTTCAAATTCGAAGGTGTGTCCCTCGATAATGCTATGTTCCGCTACTGCGGACTTGTTTGTCTGTCCTAGTTGTATGTTCCTGATGTGTTCAGTACAGCACTAGGAGATACATCTTTGTGTCTGCCCGATGTATTCCATCCCACATTCACACTCAGTACTGTAAGTCGTGGTGTCTTCCACCCCAGTTGGTCTTTGGTTGTTGGCAGTCCAGCAAATGGCAGAAACGCTACATGTTTTGCTGTGTCTTCTTCTGGTTTCTCCTCCCGCCTCTTGTCTGCATGCAAGGCGTGTCTTATTTGTGTCTCTTCCCGCAGATGTGCTAACTCACGCAGCAAGCTCTTGCCGTCACAGATCGACCTAGCTCTTTTTTTTACTAAGGTGTTCAGTACTGAGTTATGTTGTTGTGCTGGATGGTGGCAGCTCCGAGCATTGAGATATAAGTTCGTTTGCGTCTTCTTCCTGTAGACCGAGTACTGAACACCTTAGTACAAAAAGCCAGGTCGATCTGTGACAGTGAGAGTTTGCCGCGTGAGTTAGCACATCTGCGTGAAACCTTCCATAAGAATGGTTACACTGCGACACAAATAAGACATGCCTTGCGTGCAGACAAGAGGCGGGAGAAGAAACCAGAAGAAGACGAAGCAAAATGTGTGGCGTTTCTGCCGTTTGCTAGACCGCCAACAGCCAAGATCACAAGAATATTAAAGAAGCATGAAATAACGACCATCTTTTGCACACCAAAAAAAGTGAAAGATATACTTGGCTTAAACAAAAACCAACTGAGGTTGCAGACGCCGGGCATTTACAGTATTGAGTGCGAATGTGGGATGGAATATATCACGCAGACACAATGATGTATCTCCCAACACTGTACTGAACACATCAGGAACATACGACTGGGACATACAAACAAGTCCACGGTAGCAGAACATAGCATTATTTAGGGACACACCTTCAAATTAAAAAAAAACGAAGCAGCTGTTCAGCGCCAACGGTTTCTGGGACTTCATCTTCAAAGAGGCAGCGGAGACACGTCTGCACAACAATTTAGTAAACATGGATTGCGGTTTTCAGCTCAGTGCAGCGTGGAATCCCACAATTGACAAAATATATCAGGAATGCTTCGTACTGAAGGCAGCAGCATCCGCAGACAGATTAGATAGCCACTGGGTCTCTATGCCGGTCCGTGCTGGCCCCCCCCCCCCCCTCCCCACTCCCCCCAACTGCCGACGTGGTATCCCCTCCCGGAGGAACATGATTGGCCAGCCTACAGTAGTGGACAATGGCCAAGCAGCTATATAGATATGCAAAACACAGCATCCTGACACTTCGCCGTAAGATGATGGGTATGAAACTTATTGAAATGTTGCAACAAGTTGATGACACCACTCGGCTGATAACCTGAGCAGAATTCACCATCAGATTAGGCTAATGTATGTTAATAGTAATTAGTCAGAAATGAAAAAAAAAATTAAAGGGGCTGATGGAAAAACAAGAGGGGAAGTAAAAATATCCCATTCTCTTTGAGGTAATTTGTAATGTTCAAACACATTATGTGTTTCAAAATCCTGTTGCATATCAATGTCAATAATATGGGCCTGTAATTTTGTGTATTACTCCTACTACCTTTCTTGAATTTTGGTGTGACCTGGGCAATTTTCCAGTCATTGGGTACAGATCTTTCGTCGAGCAAGAGGTTGTATATGACTGTTAAGTATGGAGCTATTGCATCAGCATACTCTGAAAGGAACCTAATTGGGATGCGGTTTGGACCAGAAGACTTACTTTTATTAAGTGATTTGAGTTGTTCACTACTCCGTGGATATCTACTTCAAAGTTACTCATGTTGGCAGCTGTTTATGATTCAAATTCTGGAATATCTAATCTGTCTTCTTCAGTGAAGGAATTTCAGTAGGTTGTGTTTAGTAACTCTGCTTTCGCAGAACTGCCATTGTAGAGATGGAATTGACTGCGTCTTGCAGCTGGCATACTTTACATATCATTAGAATGTCTTTGGATTTTCGAAATAAAGTTTCGTTCTGGAAACTATTATAAGCGCCTCAGATTGATGTCTGTGCTAAATTATGACCTTCTGTAAAAGATCACCAATCTTGGAGATTTTGCATTCTTTTAAATTTTCCATGTTTTTTTCCATTGTGTCTGCAACAGTGTTCTGACCCGTTTTGTGTACCGCAGGGGATCAGCTCCATTGTTTGTTAATTTATTTGGTATAAATCTCTCAATTGCTGTCAGTACTATTTCTTTGAATTCAAGCCACATGTCGTCTACATTTACATTGTTAATTTGGATGGAGTGGAGATTGTCTCTCAGGAAGGCATCAAGTGAATTTTTATCTGCTTTTTTTGAATAGGTATTTTTTCATTTATTTTTTGAGGATTTGGAGGCTAAAATATTCAATCTTGCTCTGTGTTAACTATCTGTTTTGATGTTCATTATTAGCTCTGGATTGTTTATTGCTAAGGGGTCAAGTGCGTTTTCACAACTGTTTATTATTAATGTGGGCTCATGAACTAAATGCTCGAAATAATTTTGAGAGAATGCATTTAGCACAATTTTGGATGATGTTTTATGTGTACTCCTGGATTTAAACATGTATTTTCATCAACAAATCAAGGGTAAATTAAAGTCACCACCAACTATAATTGTATGAGTCAGGTACATGTTTGAAATTAAACTCAAGTTTTCTTTGAACCTTTCAGGAATTGTATCATCTGAGCTGGAAGGTCAGTAAAAGGATCCAATTATTATTTTATTCTGGTTGTAAAGAATGACCTCTGCTCATACCAACTCACAGGAACTATCTGCTTCAAATTTCGCTACAAGATAAACTACTTCTAACAACAACCAACACGTCTCCACCAATTGTCTTTAGCCTATGCTTTCGGAACACTGTTAGGTTCTTCACAAAAACTTTGGCTAAACTAATCTCCGGCTTTAGCCAGCTTTCAGTGCCTATAACGATTTGAGCATCAGTGCTTTTTATTACCACTTAGAGTTCTGGTACTTTCCCACCACAGCTACAACAGTTTTACCAATTGTTCCTGTATCTACGTTCTTCCTATGTTTGACCTGCACCCTTTGAGACTGAAACCCTTTTTGTATTTCCCCAGGTCCCTCTAACCCCTCCCTCTAACCTAAAAAACTGCCCAGTCCACACCACACAGACCCTGATACCCCATGTAGCCATCTCCAGTGAGTAACGGATGCCTGACCTATTCAGCAGAACCCAAAACCCAATCACCCTGTGGCACAAGTTGAGGAATCTGCAGCATACACAATCACAGAACCGTCTGAGCCTCTGATTTAGACCCTACACTCGGATTTGTACCAAAGATGCCTGCACTGAGATTGACCCCTCACCCACGGTTGAGTGGGAGATCATTACTAAGTCTGGCAGGCAGTGAAAAGCATTCTGAGGGTTGATCATAGGGCCTCCCTGGTTTATTTGACGAACAGGCTTCAGGCGTTATCTGTGGCTTACGATGTCTCTAAGCTGGATGCAGTTGTCCACCCTGTTCCAGAGGAAGCATCTCGGCCCACAAGGTCTGGGCGTTCACATAGGGTGGGTTTGCTGGTAGTTGGGAGTTCCAATGTTAGGCGCATAATGGGCCCCTTAGTAACATGGTTGCCAAGGAAGGGAAGGAAGCTAGTGTGCAGTCCATGTCCCTACTGGGGGGAGGATGCTCCTGGATGCCATGAAGAGTTCAGGGTCCAGCCAACTCCAGGTGGTTGCTCATGTCAGTACCAATGACGTGTGTCACTTTTGATCGTTGGAGATTTTCTCTGGTTTTGGGCGGCTAGCGGAAATGTTATAGACTGCCAGTCTTGCTTCTGAGATTAAGACGGAGCTCACCATCTGCAACATCATTGATAGAACCAACTGTTCCTTTGGTGCAGAGCCGAGTGGAGGGTCTGAATCAGAGGCTCAAGCAGTTCTGTGACCGTGTAGGCTGCAGATTCCTTGATTTGCACCATTGGGTGGTGGGTTTCCGGGTTACGCTTAATAGGTCAGGAGTCCGCTACACATAGGAAGCGGCTACATGGGTAGCAGGTACTGTGTGGAAGGGACTGGGTGGTTTTTTAGGTTAGAGGGCCTCAGGGAACCACAGATAGGGCATCTGTCTGAAAGGGGGCAGGTAAAACATAGTAAGTTAGTTGTAGAAACAATCAGTATTGTGGTTGTAAATTGTCGTAGCTGTGTTGGGAAGGAACCGAAGCTCCAACCCTAATGGAAGGCACTGAAGCTCAAATAGTTATAGGTACAGAAACCTGCCTAAAGCCGGAAATAAGCTCAGCAGAAATTTTTTCTAATGATTTAACAGTGTTCTGAAAGGATAGATGAAATACAGTTGGTGGTAGAGTATTTATTGCTGTCAGAAGTAGTTTGCCTTGTAGTGAAATTGAAGTAGATAGCGAAATAGCGTGTGTAGCAGTTATACTTGACAATCAGACTAAACTATTAATTGGATCATTTACTGACCCCCAACTCAGAAGATATAGTTGCTGAACAGTTCAAAGAAAACTTGAGTCTCATTTCAAATAGGCACCCCACTCATACAATTATAGTCGGTGGTGACTTTAATCTACCCTCGATATGCTGAAAAAATTACACATTTAAACCTGGCGGCAGGCATAAAACATTGTCTGAAATTATACTGAATGCTTTATCAGAAACTTATTTTGAACAGTTGGTTCATGGGCCCTCTCGAAGAGTAAATGGTTGCAAAAGCAAACTTGACCTCTTAGCAACAAATAGTGAGTATCATGACGAATACAGGAATTAGCGACCACAAGGCAGTAGCTGTTAGGCTGAATACCATAACTCCTACAACCATCAAAAAGTATATCTGTTTAAAAAAGCTGATAAAAAAGCTCTTAATGCCTTTTTTAAGCGACAGTCAGCACTCCTTCCGATCTGATCATTTAAACATTGAAAAGTTGTGGAATGCTTTCAAAGAGATAGTATTGACAGCACTTGAGGGATGTACACCACATAAATTAATAAGTGATGGTACTGATCCCCCATGGTACCAAAACGGGTCAGATTGCTGTTGCAGAAGCAGCAAAAAAAAAGCATGCCAAATCTAAAATAATGCAAAATCTGCAAGATTGGCAAAGTTTTGCAGAAGTTCAAAATATAGTGCATACTTCAATGTGAGATGCTTACAATAATTTCCATAATGAAACACTGTTTAAAAATCTGGCAGAAAACCCAAAGAGATTCCGGTCATACATAAAGCACACCAGTGGTGAAACGCAATCAATACCTTCACTGTGCGATAACAACGGTGAAGTCACTAATGACAGTCCCACTGAAGCAGAGTTATTAAACAAGACTTTTCTGAAACTTCTTCACCAAAGAAGACAAAGTAAATATTCCTGAATTCCAATCAAGAACAACTGCCAAGATGAGAAACATAGAAATAGATATCCTCAGTGTCGCAAAGCAGCTTAAATCACTTAATAAAAGCAAGGCTTCCAATCCAGATTGTATACCAGTCAGGTTCCTCACAGTGTATGCTGATACAATAGCTCCATATTTAGCAATTATATACAACTGCTCGCTCACAGAAATATCTGCACCTAAAGACTGGAAAATTGCTCAAGTGACACCAATACTCAGAAAAGGGAAGGAGGAGTAATCCGTTGAATTACAGGCCTATATCACTAACGTTGATTTGCAGTAGGGTTTTGGAACATATACTGTATT
This sequence comes from Schistocerca cancellata, assembly GCF_023864275.1. NCBI lineage: Eukaryota > Metazoa > Arthropoda > Insecta > Orthoptera > Acrididae > Schistocerca > Schistocerca cancellata. The sequence continues at coordinate 327,187,440 of NC_064633.1, forward strand.
CGAACATTATCAAGTACCTCAAAGAAAACGATTTATTGACATGTAGTCAGCACAGATTCAGAAAATATAGTTCTTGCGAAACACAACTAGCTCTTTATACTCATGAAGTAATGAGTGCTATCGACAGGGGGTGTCAAATTGGTTCCGTATTTTTCGATTTCCAAAAGGCTTTTGACATCGTTCCTCACAAGTCTCTTACAACCAAACTGCGTGCCTTTGGAATATTGCCTCAGTTGTGTGACTGGATTCGTGATTTCCTGTCAGAAAGGTCACAGTTTGTAGTAATAGACGGGAAGTCATCGAGTAAAACACAAATGATATCCGGCATTCCCCAAGGAAGTATTTTAGGCCCTCTATTGTTCCTGATCTGTCCTCAGTAGACGTCTTAGATTGTTTGCAGATGATGTTATCATTTACAGTTTTGTAAAGTCATCAGATGACCAAAACAAATTGCAAAGTGATTTAGATAAGATATCTGTATGGTGCGAAAAGTGGCAATTGCCCCTGAATGAAGAAAAGTGTGAAGTTATTCACATGAGTACTGAAAGAAATCTGCTAAATTTCAATTGCACTAGAAGTCACACAAATCTGTGGGCTGTAAATTCAACTAAATGCTTAGGGATTACACTTACAAATACCCTAAATTGGAACGATCACATAGATAATGTTGTGGGTAAAGCCAACCAAAGACTGCAATTCATTGGCAGAACACTTAGAAGGTGCAACAGGTCTACTAGAGAGACTGATTACACCACACTTGTCCCCCTATTCTGGAGTATTGCTGTGTGGTGTGCGAACCGTATCAGATGGGACTGACAGATGACATCGAAAAAGTACAAAGAAGGGCAGCTTGTTTTGTATTATTGTGATGTAGGGGAGATAGTGCTACACACATGATATGTGAATTGGAGTGGCAATCATTAAAACAAAGGTGTTTTTCGTTGCGGCGGGATCTTCTTATGAAATTTCAATCATCAGTTTTCTCCTCCGATTGCAATTGAGTTCTGTTGGCACCCACTTACATAGGGAGAAATGATCATCACGATAAAATAAGAGAAATCAGGGCTTGCACAGAAAAAAAAATTTAAGTGCTCGTTTTTCCTGTGCGCCATTCGAGAGTGGAATAGTAGAGAGACAGCTTGATGGTGGTTCATTGAACCCTCTGCCGGGCACTTTATTGTGAATAGCAGAATAATCACGTAGATGTAGATGTAGAAGATCCACAGTTAGTCCTGTCTAGTGTTGAAATCAGCTTTCATCTCGCAAGCAAGACTGGCAGCCTTTACCAGTTCTGTTAGCCACTCGAAACCAGAGAGAATCTCTTCTGATTCAAAGTGACACATGTCATTGGTACTGACTTGAGCCACTCCTGCAGTTGGCTGCATCCTGTGCTCTTCGTGGCATCTGGAAGGACCCTTTCCACATCTGGAATGACTCCATCCAGTATGCCCAGGGAATGCACATTGGTTTTTTTTCCCCTCCATGGTAGCCATGTCCCTAAGTGGCCCCATACTCTCGTAGGCAGAGAAGTTCCCTCTGAAACAGGGCAAGTGACTACATCTGGCTGAGGGATAGTGTCAGCCACAGATAACACCGGGAACCTGTTTGTCAGACTAACTGGGGAGGTCTTACATGTGGCCCCCTGGGAAGTCTTTTGCCACCTGCCATGGCCCGAGGGGACCTTTCACTCGACCATGGGTGAGTGTTCAACCTCAGTGCAACTAGTAACTGGGCTAGTCACCAATGCGGGCTGTTCAGCAGACTCAGATGTGCTGGTTGTCCATTGGATCCGCACAGTTGGCCCACAACAGTGATCTTATCCACTGCAGCTTCAAGCTATGTAACTGAAGCCATCACAACCTGGAGCTGAGAGCGAAGTGTCACCAACTCGGCTTCCATTTGCACACAACTGTCACAATCCCTATCCATACCAAAGACCTTGGAATATTTCCCCTCACAGACAAACAAGGACAATTCACACACACTGTGGAACTCTACTGTGGGCGTGGAGGAAAACACAAGAACTGTGTCCATTAAATTAGATTGACACGCAGAGATTCTACCAACTGAACTACCAAAGTACACACATGAGATTAAATAATTTGCTTATGATTTGGAAATGGTAATAAGTCACAAAATCGGTTTACTTTCCTACACAAATGAACACATGAGAAATGTTAAAGATTAAATCATCACTCACGAAATTAAACTACCAAAACACACAGATGAAACTATACAATTTGCTCTTGGTTAGGAACTCATAAAGTGGCACAAAATCAGTTACTTCCCTGTGGTTGCTTGTGTCTTGGCCTGCTCTGCTGCTGCTTCAATTGGAAACCATGAATGTAACTTTATTATCAGTACTGCAAAGAGCAAAGGGACTTAGAGTCAAATACAGTTCCAAATTTTTGTCCTAATCCTACTGTAATTCCCCAAGAATAAATTTCAGCCAACAATTTTTTGATGCTTTAGGTGAATAACTGTTTACTCATGATTACAACACTTGTGAGTATATACAGCAGAATTTCAAGCATCTGAGGTACATGAGTGAGCAAATGGAAATAGCACAACCAGAGTGAAAGAAGAAGGAATTAATGAGCATCCTCCAGATAAACCTCTAGTCCATCTGGTTTGTAGAGTAAGAATTTGCTAATAATACAGAGCAAGCAGGCAATTATGAGCAGTTGCTCCACCTTCAAATTACATCAACTGAAGTTTTCTGTTAAATATATGCATTTGCAACCATAGGTATTGTATAGTTACTAATGATAGTGTTTGAACTGTCTGTCTGTCTGTGTCACTCGACTTATTTATCAGAAAACTTTCTTTATGTTACAGGTTGAATATCTCTCGATGTGTGGGATTAGGTTCAGCAGCCATGTTTTTCATTGCCCGTCTTCCAAAGCTGCGCACACTCTGGGTTGAGTACACAGACTTCAGGCGTTTACGTCCAGGAATAAAATGCATAATTGACCTACCAGAGTTGCGGCACCTCCACATGGGAATGACCACAAATCTACAATATGTACCATTTGATTCCTTCCCAGAGAATCTTTCAAATCTCAAGTAAGTTAAAAAGGAACATCAAAGAGTCTGAGGATTCTCTCAGTCATTTGAAAAAGTGTATATATGTAATGTTTTGTCACAATCTTTGTTGTTTGTTTATTAATATTTCAATTGAGGTTTTGTAATGAATTAGGTATCAAATATGAGTATGGAGCTGAGCTTAATTTTCATATATTCACACACCTGCTGGTACACAAATTTGGCATACACCCAAGTGGAGCTCAGAGCATACACATGACTTGCTTTCAGTAGACCAATGTTGTAGGCCTATAGTACATGGAAAATTACCAATGATTCTTTAGAGATTGATGTATTGTGAAACTCATCTTGAAAGAAGAAGTGACATAGTCACCATTCTTTCACAGCCTCAGTTGTGGAAGCCAGCTCTCATTCTCACACATGGTACATTTCTTAAGCAGCACAACATTTACATTTTATCAGCTAGAATGTGTTTAGGGACATATCACAGACTATGGAAGAATACATATTTATATTCTAAACAAATCGGTAGATGATATCAATGTATTATACAATCTCATCTGACTAAATTTCTTATATACTCTCACTTTGTTGCATAATTGGCTGATGGCTCTCCTGCCAAATCTTCTGTGTGTCTTGGGGATGGAAGGATCCCCTAGATTTCATTACAAGTTATGGAGCAGTGACTCGATAGTTCTCTAGATTCAGAGATTCAGGATTATTAAATGACATACCTTTGTTTATTAACATAACTTTTGTAGTTTACATTACATTACATTAATATTTGTTCGATAGATCATGAATATGACATATTGTAATGATGTGGCACGTACTAGTTTAACATGTTTTTTGTACACAACATAATTTTTTTACTATTACTGCTTCATATTATCTGTTGAGTAGAAGGACTAGTCATTCAGAAATTCTTTTAATTTATTTGTAAATACTGGCTGGCTACCTGTTAGACTTCTAATGCTGTGTGGCAGCTTAATTTACCCCTTTCTGTCCCAAAGTCAGATTTAAACTGGAATAGGGAAGATCATCCTTTCTTCTTGTGTTGTAGCTGTGTACATTGGTGTTATTTTTGAATTGGGATGGGTAATTAATAACAAACTTCACAAGTGAATATATGTGTCGCAAAGGTACTGTGAATATCCGAAGTTCCTTAAGTAAACGTCTGCTAGATAATCTTGGCTGGGCTCCAGCTATTATTCTGCTTACATGCTTATGCGCAATAAATACTTTTTCTCTTAACAATGAATTACTTCAAAATATAGTGCCATATGGAAGCAGAGAATGAAAGAGAGTATAGTAGGCTAATTTACTGATATACACTCCTGGAAATTGAAATAAGAACACCGTGAATTCATTGTCCCAGGAAGGGGAAACTTTATTGACACATTCCTGGGGTCAGATACATCACATGATCACACTGACAGAACCACAGGCACATAGACACAGGCAACAGAGCATGCACAATGTCGGCACTAGTACAGTGTATATCCACCTTTCGCAGCAATGCAGGCTGCTATTCTCCCATGGAGACGATCGTGGAGATGCTGGATGTAGTCCTGTGGAACGGCTTGCCATGCCATTTCCACCTGGCGCCTCAGTTGGACCAGCGTTCGTGCTGGATGTGCAGACCGCGTGAGACGACGCTTCATCCAGTCCCAAACATGCTCAATGGGGGACAGATCCGGAGATCTTGCTGGCCAGGGTAGTTGACTTACACCTTCTAGAGCACGTTGGGTGCCACGGGATACATGCGGACGTGCATTGTCCTGTTGGAACAGCAAGTTCCCTTGCCGGTCTAGGAATGGTAGAACGATGGGTTCAATGACGGTTTGGATGTACCGTGCACTATTCAGTGCCCCCTCGACGATCACCAGTGGTGTACGGCCAGTGTAGGAGATCGCTCCCCACACCATGATGCCGGGTGTTGGCCCTGTGTGCCTCGGTCGTATGCAGTCCTGATTGTGGCGCTCACCTGCACGGTGCCAAACACGCATACGACCATCATTGGCACCAAGGCAGAAGCGACTCTCATCGCTGAAGACGACACGTCTCCATTCGTCCCTCCATTCACGCCTGTCGCGACACCACTGGAGGCGGGCTGCATGATGTTGGGGCGTGAGCGGAAGACGGCCGAACGGTGTGCGGGACCGTAGCCCAGCTTCATGGAGACGATTGCGAATGGTCCTCGCCGATACCCCAGGAGCAACAGTGTCCCTAATTTGCTGGGAAGTGGCGGTGCGGTACCCTACGGCACTGCGTAGGATCCTACGGTCTTGGCGTGCATCCGTGCATCGCTGCGGTCCGGTCCCAGGTCGACGGGCACGTGCACCTTCCGCCGACCACTGGTGACAACATCGATGTACTGTGGAGACCTCACGCCCCACGTGTTGAGCAATTTGGCGGTACGTCCACCCGGCCTCCCGCATGCCCTCTATACGCCCTCGCTCAAAGTCCGTCAACTGCACATACGGTTCACGTCCACGCTGTCATGGCATGCTACCAGTGTTAAAGACTGTGATGGAGCTCCGTATGCCACGACAAACTGGCTGACACTGACGGTGGCGATGCACAAATGCTGCGCAGCTAGCGCCATTCGACGGCCAACACCGCGGTTCCTGGTGTGTTCGCTGTGCCGTGCGTGTGATCATTGCTTGTACAGCCCTCTCGCAGTGTCCGGAGCAAGTATGGTGGGTCTGACACACCGGTGTCAATGTGTTCTTTTTTCCATTTCCAGGAGTGTATTTATCACCAAAATGTGGTATAACCCTAATAGCATAAGTAGCTGAACCTAACTGTTTCAGCAGATCATAAAAGTGTTTCATCAATTCAATTTCTAATCAGTGCACACACCCAGAAATTTTTTAACATTCTGCCTTAGCAACAGACTTCTGTTCAAAGTCTATATTTACCCATGGTGTTATGGCATTTACTATACAGAACTGTATACTCTTGAGTTTTCTCAAAATTTAGTGAGAGTCCATATGCAGAGAACCACTTAATAATTTTCATAAGACATTATTTACAATTTCCTCATCTAATTCTTATTTTTTGAGTGTGATTACTTACTTGTATCATCAGCGAAAAGAACTAGGGTTGCATCTTCATGAATATAGAGTGACATGTCAGTAATATATATTAAGAACAATAAGGGACCCAAGACTGAACCCTGTGGGACACCATTCTTGATACCTCCCTAACATTGGAGGACTCTGCTGATTTTTGCAGACTATCTTTTCTGTTAATTTCAACCTTCTGCATCCTTCCAGTTGAATATGAATTAAACCATTTGTGCACTGTCCCATTCATTCCACAATACTGAAGCTCATTTAGAAGAATTTCATGATTCACAGAGTCAAAAGCATATGAGAGATCACAAAATATCCCAATGGGTAATTCAGAGCATTTAATATTTGATCAGTGGTAGCATATATAGCATTTTCTGTTGAAAAGCTTTTCTGAAAATCAGACTGCCATTTTGCTAATATTTCATTTTTACAAATATGTGAAGCTGCTCTTGAATACTTTACTGTTTCAAGAATTTTGGATAAAGCTGTCAGAAATGAGACTGGGCAGTATCTGTTAGCATCAGACCTTTCCCCTTTTTTATGCAGTTGTTTAACAATAGCCTATTTCAGTCTATCTGCAAAAATACCCTATTTTAGTGAGCTACTACATATGTGAATGAGAATTCTGCTTTTCTGTTGGAAATGCCACCAATTCCATGTGAGCTTTTACTTTTGAGTGAATTTATTATTTTCCTTGTTTCAGTAGGAGAGGTGGGTTGAATTTCAGTTCTATCAAATTGCATAGGGATTGCCTCTTCCATATATAGCCTTGCATTTTCTAATGAATAGCTGGTTCCAATTTTTCTCCACAACACTTAAAAATGATTATAAAAAATATTTTCTACTTTTGACTTTTTGTTAACAAACTTTTCTGAAAGACAGTCTTCCTGTGTTTTAATTTTATTGTCAGAGGTGCTGATCTTAGACATAATGGACATACTTCTGTACTTTTTAATAACTTTTCTCAGTACAGTGCTGCAATTTTTATAATGTTTGACTGTTTCTGGATCATTACTCCATCTAGCTATAAGATACATTTCTTGTTTCTGTTTACAAGATATTTTTATCCCTTTACTAAACCATGGCTTTTTAGATGGTTTCTTACAATTATATTTCACTGGTTTCTTAGGGAAACTGTTCTGAAATATGTTCACATAGGTATCAAGAAATAGGTTAAATTTTAAATTAGTATCAGGTTTCCTGTACACCTCATCCCAGTCAAACTGTTGCAAGCTTTCCCTAAAATTTGCATTTGTTAAATCGTTAACTCAATGCACTGTTTTGGAGGACTGGTTTGCATTACTGCATGGAGCTGTGTTATATACTGTAACTAGCTGTGCATTATGATCAGACAGACCATTTTAACAGGAAAAGTATGCATTTGATTAAATTTATCTTAGTCTGTCAAAACGACATCTATCAGTGTGCTGTGTTTACTGTACAACCCAAGCAGGAAAATCAGTAACTGACATCAAATTGAAAGACCCAAGTAATACTTCAAGGTCAGGCTTTCTATTAGACTCTTTCAGAAAATCTACATTGAAAGCCCCACGAACAATAATTTGCTTCCCTCTGTCTGACAGATAGCACAACAAAGATCCAAGTGTTTCAAAAATAACTGAAAATTTCCCAATGGGTACCTGTACACAGCTACAGTTATAAAAGTACCATTATTTAGTTTAAGCTCACACATACACACATGCATCTATATGTTGCTCAAAAGAAGCATGAAAAGGACTGTTTTCGACTCAGGAGGGACCCTTATAGACAGACCCTCTTTAAGTTTCTTCCTAATTACTGGATATGAAAATCAGTGATAAGATATTAGTTCCTGAAAGCAGTACGACAGAACTGTCAACACAAAAATTCAGATTTGAAAACTAAAAGATTTCTGAGCGCCTTTAAGTATAAGACATTTTGAAATTCATTACATGGTCACCAGTGTTTGAGTGCATAGTGGCCCATGTAATCATAAAGTTGCTGGTTTGAATCTTGCTAGCACTAACATTTTTTAAAACTTTTGTTTAAATTCCATATTCATTCACAAATGGAAATTTTAATTAACAAATATTGAATCATAATATTTTAATACAAATAACGTTTTTGTTTTAATTATTTGTCATATGAAAATAAATTAAAATTTGGTACAGACATGTGAAATGCCTTATTGCTAAATGGAAAAGTTGTGTACATCAATGATATGTTCAGTTTCTAGAAACAAAGAAAGTATTTTATTTTTTATTTGACATTTTGCATTTTTGTATATGAATACCTTAATTTCCTTGTGATTAGTAATAAATATGAAGAGGTAATTTTTAGAACTTTTTCCAGTTCATGGTGGGATGATACAGTAGTTGTGATAAATGTTTTGAAGAGATAAACAGTCTTGGCTGCAAAGCTTGATCTTTTTTTGCAGCCAAGACTGTATATCTCTTCAAAAAGTTATTTTTACCAAAAAATTACAGTTCATTATATGTTTATTAACATTTTCATTTGTTAGTAAATATGGAAGTCCAGTAAAAGTAAAGAAAGAAAATTGCTACTAGTGAGATATCAACCAGCTACTTTATGAATACTAGATTTTCACTCTATGCAATGAGCTACCAGTGACCAGTAATAAGTTCAAAATGTTTTGTACCTGAAAGTGCTCAGAAATCTTCCAATATTGCACACTTATTCTTTTTTGAGAGTTTTTGAGAATCACATCATACTGCTTTAAGAAACTGATCCCAAGGCACTGACCTTCAAATCTTGTAAGTATGAAGAATATCGAAAAGGGTCAGTTCATAGCATCCCTTGTCAGGATATACCTGACAATTTTACCATAACACACAAGCTAGAGGACATAAAGAAAGCAACAGCTGAATTTAATGAGCAATGATTTGCACCTTGATTAGCCTGAAGGAAGGCTGCAAAATACTACACTATGATAGTTGATCTTAGAATAGCACAAAAAATGAACTCAGATCAAGCTGAATTTCTGTTGTTAATTTCTAGAATTATTTAGAGAGAAACATTAGCGTATGTAACAGCTGCTGTCATGAATGGCTGAACCAGTACGTGATCATGTTGACATAATTTTGCATGTGTACTCATTAGCTTTCAGAGTTTACTGTAATTTTGTTGATGTCATGTTTCTTGAGTGGGCAAGAAATTTCAGGAGCTCAAGAGGAAGAAATTGGTCTCTTACTCTTCTAGCATTCCTGTAAGGAGAATTACACTTCCTTTTATCATTGCTTTAATATTTGTGATTTATCAAATTATTAAAGTAAATATGGAAAATACATGTTAAAGCTTCATCTTTTTTCTAGTATGTATTTGTATGCACCAGTAATGCTTTAAATAAGGGCATTAGTGGCCAGTTTTGTAGGCTCAAAATTCTTCTGAGTGGCTGGTCTCTAAAATTTTAATGTCATGTTATTGCGCAGTGAGCTAGAACCAACATTGACTAGCAAAATTTTGCAGATCCTTTCAAGTTCTGTTGCAACCATGAATTAACATCCTAGTGATACTACAAAAGAACAATATTTCATTTTGTGTAAATAAAAGATGAAATGAAGTAAATAATAAAAAAACTACTGAACGATGAAATATTTTTTTCCATGTGTATGGTTAGAATGTAAATATTGAGTGTAGATAATAATTGCTTTGATAAGAATTCTTAGAGATGACTCATATTTAATGTAAAAAAGTTTAAAGGGGTTTCATAGACACTTGGCAGCAGAGTAAGAAAGGGAAATTTGAACTATTTCTAGTGAACAGCAAACTATATGTATATCTAAAAACAAAGATGATGAGACTTACCAAACAAAAGTGCTGGCAGGTCGATAGACACACAAACAAACACAAACATACACACAAAATTCAAGCTTTCGCAACAAACGGTTGCTTCGTCAGGAAAGAGGGAAGGAGAGGGAAAGACGAAAGGATGTGGGTTTTGAGGGAGAGGGTAAGGAGTCATTCCAATCCCGGGAGCGGAAAGACTTACCTCAGGGGGGAAAAAAGGACAGGTATACACTCGCACACACACACATATCCATCCACATATACACAAACACAAGCAGCTGTTTCCTGTAAAGAAAAACTGTTGCACCACATGGTCATGAAGCAGTCCACACAACATGTTTAACTTTGAACAGCTGCACACAATTTCCATGCTTAAGTGGGGATTCTCGGAGCACCATGCTCTCATATTGTGTTGGTTTACCATCCCAGACACTTGAAAGCAAGTGATGTCCATAAACATCACCATTCTCAGATTGTATGGGTCACCATGAATGTGACTCAGAACTTCAATTGCAAATGATATGCACTTTGGCCCGTCTTCACACAGAAGCTGCACCTTTTAGGCATAAAGCTTCATTTTCTGGTGTAGCATCCTGTGCACTGTAGTTGATGGTAGCTGCAGCTGTTGAGAGACCCGATAGATTGATTTGGGTGCACTTTGGTTAAATGCCTGTTGCACCTGTTCCACACCTGCGCCACTCATTCTTGTATGGCCACAACTTGTCCTTTTCATGAGATATTTATATTCCTTAAACCTCATCTACCACTGTCTGATGATCAGATGTGATGTTGGTGTGCTCGGTGTGGGTGTCAGATTTGATGTATCAGCCATTCCACACAGTGTGCCAGCTGCTGGCAGTAGCCAATTTCATCAATAACTATAAAGGAAGAAAAATAGTCCTTGTGTGTGTGTGTGTGTGTGTGTGTGTGTGTGTGTGTGTGAACTGCATGCAGTTGCTAACTGACAGGCCACTGCCTAGTGAAATCATTACACAAGAGGAACAAGAACAGACAGATGGAGTCAATGCTCCTGCACCTGCACCCCCCCCCCCCCCCCACTCCCCTGTTCATCCCATCTGCTGTCACACTGTAGGTGTCAGCAACAATTAAACTAAACTACACAAGCTTTTAGTCGCACATCCATTGTCCATTGTTTCAGTTTAGCTTTCTATTTACTTGTACACAGTTGTACGTGTTTACGATGTGTAGTGTGTAATGTGTTGTGCACCACGCCGTCCAAAAAAAGAAAAATTGTTTCGTGGATAGCTGACCATCCGGGAACTTTTACATATGATGGAATTGTTTTATATTGTCGAGTTTGTGAGAAAAATGGTTTGTGCAAAAAAAGTTTCAAACAGAGGAGCATGTCAAGACAAGTCTTCATTCCCAGGAATGCAGAAAAAAGGCACATGACAACAACTTTTGTCCTCACAGAAAGCTACCTAAATGCATGACTATGTATGTTTTCATCATGCTCGGCAAATGTCTGAAACTGGGAAGCAATACCACTGTGCTCTACAGTGGAGAAATTCCTTAAAGGAGTTTCTTTCCTGTATTTCCTTTCATATTTACATACCAAACCATCAGTAAATACTCCATAAGTACAATGTACTATCTGCGGTTGAAGTTCAATAATCCTGATGAGAATTGGTGTAGCAGCATTGCCAAACATGTCCCGTATTTATTCAGATCATCACTGAACCTTGTTTATGAATTCAAGTTTAGTGTTATGTTGTATAACAAGTTTGTGAACTGTGTTAATTTTCTCAATCAAGAACAAAAGTGATATTTGTGTGTGTGTGTGTGTGTGTGTGCGCGCGCGCGCGCGCGCGCGCTGTCACATGACTTTTATCATTTCGTTGTATTTCAACCTGACACACATATACATTCAGTATTCTCGTACTGGTATTCTGTATATCAAAATGAGTGAACTAAGCAATTGAAGAACTGTGAACTGAAATGAATGATTTTCAGTTAACAATTTAATCATGCCAATTACGTTGAAGGCTAGCACAACTTCTGCAGATTTACTTGACTTTAACAGTATCGGCTCTACAATCCAAAGAAAATAATGCACAACAGCCGTGTTAATAATGAAATAGCACTTTACTACCCCTTTAATCACACTCATTCATTTACACTCCACTTGTGAACCGTTACATAAAATTGTTCAGAGCAAAGAGATCTCTGGAACCAGCTACAGATTAGAAATTTTGTGCTTTGGTATCATGAACCAAGTGTGGTATCAATCTCAAAAGGTTATTACACTGGACATTCAAAGTGATCTAGCTGGTCACTGATGCAGCCACTTCCATACCGAGTGTACTGGTTGACCAGCTGAAATACTGGTGCACATAACTACCTGTAAAGAAGAGACTGCATTTGAAAGATGTTGCTACACTGGCCAAAGTTCATGTTGACATCCAGAAGCTGTGCTGAGTTTCTAAAACTGCGGCAAAACCTTTGTATATGAAGAAGCCAAATACATTTAGCTGTTGACAGTGTCTTGTTCCACCTGGTGGTGGAAGCAGTACAGAAACTTCAGTGTCTTCTGCTCTATGCTTTAATAATTTTAAGTTCCTCATGATGGTCCTGATAGACTGATTTCTCTTCTTTCCACTTTGCCAAAAGGCAATAGCTCATTTTGTATACTTCTCTGTTATGAACAAGGGCATAGTGGTATATAGTGGTACTACATCTTCACAGCAGTACTAATGAAGCTGGTCAACAAATATTGCTGATTGTTGTCATCTCCATCCTCACGTAAAGAAGCACTGAATGTCAGTTCACTATTTTACACATTTTCATTCATGATGGTATCTATGATTGCTCAAATGAAACTGAAAGGTATAATAATAGCACAAAGAAAACCCCATACACTTTCATTGTCCTGTGTAGAAGTTAGTCAGGAGGTGATGTATATCTATGCTTACCAATCATGACTTTCGTGAGCTTTCATTCTTTGATGTTTAAATGTTGTCATTTTGGCATCATTCCTTTCTGCTCCTGCAGGTGCCACACTATTGCTTGTTGGATGACCGACATTATGAGACAGCTGGGCAGTGGGTTGGAGCGAGTGACAAACAATCAGCGCACATGAAATTTAAAAGCTGTACGTTCAGGTCATAACTGTATACTGTCAGAACGATATCTTTTCAAATTTGCACACATTATTGATTACTGGGGCTAATATCTTGCAAGTGTGCTTTTTATCCTTAAAATACTAGGTCAAGTTGGTGATGTGTCCTTGTTAGTGGGGTGGGGCGGGGGGGAGGGGGGGGGGGACACTGAATTGAGCTGCTTGATTAACTTATATGTGTGATGCCATTAAAATTTGTTATTGAATTGGATTCCAAGGAATTTTAGATACTCTTATTTCGTGTATGATCATTAATGTCTATGTACTTCTGGTGCTGAAATGTTATTGTTTGTTTGAAGTTGCATAATATGTCTTTGTAAGATGAAGGCTTAACCCTTTAGCTGCAAATCATTGTAGCCTTGTGCTACTATCACCTGAGCTATCTGTGGTAAGGTTGAATTTGGACCTGTGATTAGTATTTTTGTATCATCAGCAAACATTACAGTTTTTGTCCTGGCCGTTGGTGTCATTGGAAGCTTATTCATGCAGATTACTTATACAAGGAGAAACCAGTCATGTGTCACTATTGTAAATATGTATGCTAGTAAACTGAGGAGATATGGTGTGCCAATGAAACAAAATAAATGAAATGAACATTGCCCTATCTCAGTAAGTAAAACATGACTAACAGATGCTGTATCTGGTAGTCAGTGCAATTGCAAATGTACTTTTTTTTAAATTTCAATAAAATACACCTTGAAGAGTAATAAATTATATTGATTTGGATACAGCAGCAATTGCAGTGCAAACCTTTTGTGCTGTAAGAATTTGTTATGTAAAACACTTGCCGAGTACCTGTGAAAATTCTGGACCTGTGTAAAATTGTGAACTTTATTGAAGGCTTCTATTCAGACACTTGTCAACCAGTCTGGCGTGCCAACAGAAGACAGCAAAGGAAAGCTGGATATTTAAAGGGGGGAGGAACTACATCTCATGGTGGAAACTCTTTTTTAGTGTAAGATCAGTGTCCAGTGGGAAACTCAGCCAGGCAAGTACTAAAGATGTTAAAAAAGTTCAAGATAGTCACAAAAGTAAAGTGAAAAATAATGTTAGTATATTTCATCAAAATACTGGGGGATCGAAGAACAAAATTGATGAGCTTCTGCTTTGTTTAGAAGATATAGAAACTGAGAATGTAATAGATGTACTATGCCTGTCTGAGCATCACATTGTCACTGATATGCAAAAGATTAGCATCAATGGGTACAAATTAGCTGCACATGTAAGTAGAGATAATATGATGAGAGGAAGAGTTGCCATATACGTCAAAAGCTTCCACAGTGTAAAAAATTTAGAAACTAAAAAATTTTGTGTAGAGCAACATATGGAAGCATGTGCCACTGAACTAAAACTAAATGATGGCACTTTCATAATTGTAACAGTGTATAGGTCCCCCTCAGGGAATTTCCAGCTATTTCTAGAAAACTTGGATGCTTTGTTGTGCTCTCTGTCAGACAGGGGGAGGCAAATTATCATTTGTGGGGATTTCAATGTTGATTCCCTGAAAGAGTGTAATAGGAAGAATGACCTTGTAGTATTACTCAGTTCTTTCAATTTGAGCTCCGTCATTGATTTTCCTACTCGGACAACAAAGAACAGCAGGACATTGATAGATAACTTTTTTATAGACCAAGATAAGTTTAAGGACATAAATGCTTATCCTGTTGAGAATGGTCTTTCAGATCATAGTGCACAGCTAGTTACAGTACATGACATAGCTCCATGCAGTATATCAAATCAGAATTTCAAAGCAGTGCATTCAATTAACAATATAAATATTGCAAACTTTAGGGAAAGCCTACAGCAGCTAGACTGGGATGAAGTGTATAAGGAACCCGATGCAAACTTGAAATATAACTTATTTCACGATACATTTTTAAGGGTATTTGAAAATTGTTTTCCCAAGAAAATAGTTAAACATAATTCCAAGAACACATATAAAAAACCTTGGCTAACTAAAGGAATAAGAATATCCTGCAACCATAAAAGAGAACTGTATCTAACAGCAAGAGGGAGTACTGACCCCAAAATTGTTCAATATTATAAAAACTATTGTGCGGTACTAAGAAAAGTTATTAAAAAGTCCAGAAGCATGTGTATCATGTCTGAGATCAGTAACTCTGATAATAAAATTAAAGCAATTTGGAATATTATTGAAAGGGAAACAGGGCAACCAAGAGCACAGGAAGACTTTAGTGCCATAAAACTGAATGACAAGTGTACTAACAAACAATCAGAAATTGAAAATGTTTTCAATAATCATTTTTTAAATGTTGTGGAGAAAATAGGATTTAGATCTTCACTAGAAGAGGCAAGGCTACTAATAGAAGAGGCCATACCTGTGCAGTTTGAAACAACTGTATTTCCACCAACCTCTCCCTCTGAAATCAGTAAAATAATAAACTCACTGAAAAGTAAAAGCTCTTACGGAATTGATGGCATTTCCAGCAAGGTACTTAAAGCTTGTTCCCCACAGATAAGTAGGATTCTCGGCCACGTATGTAATAGCTCTTTGGAGCAGGGTGTTTTTCCCGATAGACTGAAATATGCCATTGTAAAACCATTGCATAAAAAGGGGGATACGTCGGATGTCAACAACTACCGCCCAATCTCTCTTCTGACAGCTCTATCAAAAATTTTTGAGAAAGTAATGTATTCAAGAGTAGCCTCCCATATTTGTAAAAATAAAGTACTAACAAAATGTCAGTTTGGTTTTCAGAAAGGCTTTTCAACAGAAAATGCTATATACGCTTTCACTGATCAAATATTAAATGCTCTGAATAACCAGACATCACCCATTGGTATTTTTTGTGATCTTTCAAAGGCCTTTGATTGTGTAAATCATGGAATTCTTTTAGATAAGCTAAATCATTATGGTTTGAGGGAGGGCAGTGCACAAATGGTTTAATTCAAACTTAACTGGAAGAATGCAGAAAGTTGAAATAAGTGGTTCATGTAATGTTAAAACTACAGCTGATTCCTCAAACTGGGGGGGGCTATCAGGTACGGGGTCCCACAGGGTTCGGTCTTAGGTCCTTTACTGTTCTTGATATACATTAATGACTTACCATTCCACATTGATGAAGATGCAAAGTTAGTTCTTTTTGCTGATGATACAAGTATAGTAATAACATCCAAAAACCAAGAACTAAGTGATGTAATTGTAAATGATGTTTTTCACAAAATTATTAAGTGGTTCTCAGCAAACGGACTCTCTTTAAATTTTGATAAAACACAGTATATACAGTTCCGTACAGTAAATGGCACAACTCCAGTAATAAATATAGACTTTGAACAGAAGTCTGTAGCTAAGGTAGAATTTTCAAAAATTTTAGGTGTGTCCATTAATGAGAGGTTAAACTGGAAGCAACACATTGATGGTCTGCTGAAACGTCTGAGTTCAGCTACGTATGCTATTAGGGTTATTGCAAATTTTAGTGATAAGGATCTCAGTAAATTAGCTTACTATGCCAACTTTCATTCACTGCTTTCGTATGGCATCATATTCTGGGGTAATTCATCGTTGAGTAGAAAAGTATTCATTGCTCAAAAACGTGTAATCAGAATAATTGCTGGTGCCCACCCACGGTCATCCTGCAGACATCTATTTAAGGATCTAGGGATCCTCACAGTAACCTCACAGTATATATATTCACTTATGAAATTTGTTGTTAATAATCCAACCCAGTTCAAAAGTAATAGCAGTGTGCATAGCTATAACACCAGGAGAAAGGATGATCTTCTCTATGCAGGGTTAAATCTGACTTTGGCACAGAAAGGGGTAAATTATGCTGCCACAAAAGTCTTTGGTCACCTACCAAACAGCATCAAAAGCCTGACAGATAGCCAACCAACATTTAAAAATAAATTAAAAGAATTTCTAGATGACAACTCCTTCTACTCATTGGCTGAATTTTTAGATATAAATTAAGGGGGGGGGGACTTAAACATTAGTGTCAGGCAATATTTTGTGTAATGTGATATCTTGTACAGACATCTTTTATTAACCTGACACGTTCCACATCATTACGAAGTGTCGTATTCATGATCTATGGAACAAGTATTAATCTAATCTAATCTTTAAATCTCACATTTATTAAATCATTCTTGCAGGAGGATCATACAAACATACAGTAGTTTGACAATAGCACAGGCTCTCATGTGAGACATAATAAGAGGCATCCCTGGCAGTGAGCAGCATGTGAAATATTTGAAAACAAATAAATCACCAGTTCCACATGGAATCCCTGTTTGGCTTTGGCCCCTTATTTAGCTTTCATTTATCACAAGTCTGTTCCCCAGGGCAAAATCCCAAGCAACTGAAAAAAAAAAACCAACAACAACTACTGCAGGTGACTATTGTAAAAGAACAGACTCACAAAATTTTAGACTAATATCCTTAATATCATTTTGCCACTGAAATCTTAAACATATTTGGATATAATAAATTTCCTTCTGTCCAAAAATCAGCATGGATTTTTAAAACATTGCTTTTACAAGACTCAGATTATTCTTTTCTCACATGATATTCTGTGAACTGTGAGTGAAGGGCAGCAGGCAGATTCCACATACCTAGATTTCCAGAAAACATTTGACACAATGCCCCACTGCTAACTGTTAATGGAGGTCCAAGCATACGCAATAGGTTCTTAGATATGTGAGTGGTTCAGAGACTTATTAATTGATAGACTCCAGTACACTGTCCTGGATAGTGAGTGTTCATCAGAGTCAGTGATATCATCAGGAGTGTCTCATGGAAGTGTGAAGGACTGCAGTTTTCTGTACACATATATGATTAGATGAATATGGTGAGCAGCAGTCTGCGACCATTTACTGATGAAGGCAGTATGAGTCGCTTGCTGCTTGACACAGTTGCATTGATTAAATCTCCAAGCATAACATTGCAAAGTGATATGAAATGAAATGAGCACATAAGACCACTAGTAGGAAAGGCGGATGGTCATCTTTGGTTTAGTGGCAGAATTCTAGGGAAGTGCAGTTTATCTGTAAAGGAGACTGCATATGGAACACAAGTGCAGCCCATTCTTGAGTACTGTTGGAGTGTTTGGGATCCAGACCAGAATGGATTAAAGGAAGAAATCAAAGCAATTCAGATATGTGCTGCTAGATTTGTTACTTGAAGGTCTGAACAAAATGCAGGTGTTACAGAAATGCTCTGTGAACATAAATCCATGGAGGGAAGACAGTATTCTTTTCATAAAACACTATTGAGAAAATTTAGAAAAATGGCATTTGCGGCTTACTGCAGAATGATTCAACTGCTGTCAAAATACATTTTGCATTAGGACTTTGAAGGCAAGATAAGAGAAATTAGGGCTCATGCAGATGTATATGGACAGTCTCTTTTCCCCTCACTCCATTTGTAAGTGGAACAGAAAAGGGAGCAGTCAATACTGGTTCGAGGTACCCTCCACCATGCACCATATGGTAGATATAGATGTAGGTGCACAGCTGCTAGGTAAAACATCAAACAAGTACAAATGGTGTCCAGGTCATAATGTATATATATAATGACAAAACCAGATAAAAACAACAGCATATTTCTTGTGTTTATATGGTCCCATTTGACATTTTGGTAACAAATGTCCATAAAACAAAATTAAGAAATATATACTACCAAATTTATTTATTGGTCCAAGAATCAGAAGAATGAGATCTCATTCCGGAAACATCCCCCAGGCTCTGGCTAAGCCATGTCTCCGCAGTATCCTTCCTTTCAGGAGTGCTAGTTCTGCAAGGTTCGCAGGAGAGCTTCTGTAAAGTTTGGAAGGTAGGAGACGAGATACTGGCAGAAGTAAAGCTGTGAGTACCGGGCGTGAGTTGTGCTTCAGTAACTCAGATGGTAGAGCACTTGCCCGCGAAAGGCAAAGGTCCCGAGTTCGAGTCTAGGTCGGGCACACTGTTTTAATCTGCCAGGAAGTTTCACTAACATAAATACCTTACAAGATTAAGGAATGATTAAGATTTAAATCTCTTTCCAGCCTTTCAGATTTGGGTTTCTCATGATTTTTTGATTTCAGATGCTACAATGATATCTTTGAAGAGGATGTGGCTAGTTTCATTCCCAGTCTTTGTCGAATCTAAGATTCCACTCACTCTCTTATGAACTAATTTACCTCCTTTTACAGCAGCTTATGGTATATCACCACCACCATATGAAACAGGAAAGGATTTATTTTTTCAGGTCACTGGATGTACAATGCTCCAAATTTGATGCTGCGGTAATGGAAAATTTGAAGAAACGGATGCCATCCCTAAAAGTTCATGTTACTCAGTTCCAGTACCAAGACATAAACAGTGCAGATACAAGTGATGATGAAGTTTAGTACACACTATTTTGGAGTTACATTTTTTTAATCATGTTTGTACTTCATAGTGATGCTTAGAGGGAAATTGTACATACTTTTAACTGTGATTGATATATCACTACTTCTGGTGCTGCAAGATAATTGTGCAATTGTTTTGTATCTAGTCATTTGTTATTCTGGAGTTCTCATTTAGTTTGTAGTATGTTTTATGCTCTCATGTAAGGCAGCGTTGGACATTTTAGTTATAAATCAAACAGATTCTGATACATAGTATATTTGTTTATGAAAAATCAGAAATTATTGCCACAGGTGCAGTCCTGACACCTACGAGCAACTGAAGGCAGTGCTGCACAATCTGGGATATCAGTAATTGCTGGGACTATAAATCTTGTACAAATTAGTATTTTTCTCATATACCCTCTATTTGCTGTGAGTTGCTGGATGTGCACATTATAGTGGAAATGTGCAGTCTGTGAGAAACCAGTCCTTTTATTTGACACTGTCAAGGAAGAATGATTATTAATTGACAGTGTAGGCTGATGCCTGTAATACACACAATCCCAACCACAACCACAAACTGCGACTAATTATTCAGATAAGGGGCTGCAAGAAAAACTTCCACTTCCCCTGACAGTGATCCGTTGGATTCTAAATCGCACAGCTAAGAACACTGTAAAGATTTCGTACACCTAAATGCCATGGCCCAGAGGTTCCTAGCTTGCGAGCCAATCAAAAACTAATACATTGCATTACTCATCAGTGTCAGAATCTAACTTCTTTCCTTCAAATATCAAATCATTTGAGAGTAATAGCCTCCATATTTGTTGTGCTTGTTTTCCCTCTTTTCACAGTATCACTGTTTTAAAATTTTCCTGTTTCAATGGTATGAAGAGGGATATATGTAGTCATTTGAAATGTGTTCACAAATAATGGTGTATGGCGCATTTTTCGGTTTCTAGGAAATTGACAAAAACCATTATTTCCAGAAAATTATTGCAAAATAATAATGTAATTACAGATATGTATTGTTTGTGCATACAAACTATTGAAAATACTTGGTTGTGCTTTTTAAAATTGCAGTAAGCATAGGTTTTATGAAAATAAGTGAATATTAAAATGGAAAAACACTGTATAGCAATAGATATACAGCATTATTCCATATCTGTCTTCTGCTGTAATGATAAGGTTGTCTTGAATCCAAAAGTTGTAAGTAAGAAAATTATAACAAGATACAAAATAATATTTATTGTAAACTGATAACTTTGGTCTTAAAAAAAGTAATAGAACATTCCAGCCCAAGATGCTGGAGTTGGCAGTCCTGTGTGCATGAGGTGTGCTTGCTTGTTTCTACATGTGTGTGTGTGTGTGTGTGTGTGTGTGTGTGTGTGTGTTTCTCTCTTTACTTATTAAGGCTGTGGCCAAAAGCTATATGCGAGTATCTTTTAATCATGCCTGTCTGCAACTTGACATGTCTTCTTTACAGTAAATAGCAATCTGTCTTTGCCTATATTGTTAATAGAAAATGAGTTTGTTATAAAGTTGAGAGACAAATCTGTGCATGAAACTCAGTTGTCAAACTGCAGATTTTCATTAAAATTCCTATATTTTGGTTCAGGATATTTCATCATGTCCAATAAATTATTTTCTTCTTCTTATGAAGTTTCAGTGTCCAGTTGTAGAGCAACCAAAAATCAAAAGGCAACAGAAAACTTTTTACTTGATGTTCACAAACTGTTTGACAATACAGTGTCTTCCCCATGTGCGAAGCACATTGCAACTAGATGCATGCTTATGTCACTAAACAGTCTCAGCCAGAGTAATTTTCAAAGCAAGTGGCTTTTTGGAAACTTAACTCATTGGATCCTGTCTCCTCATTGGATCCTGTCTCCTTGAAGTCTTCCATCATCTTGTGAATGGTCAGCTTTGAAGGATTGACAAAGCCCTCAGCAATGGCGTGCTTCCATTCTGAAGGAACCATAACTTTTGACACTTTTTTCTTTTCTCGATCATTGTAAAGTCCATATCAGAAAGTAGGAAACTATGACCTGAACACACAAACTTTTGATGTATTTCTGTAAAGTACTTGCAGCCGATCAGATAGAAATAGGGCGCTAAAAATCTACAGTTATTTTTGTGCCCAACACAGCAGTAAGACAATTCCATCAGTTCGTGTCTCATACCTTCCTCAAGTGTATTGTAATTGTTTGTCATGAATTCAAGCAGATGGGAAACTATTTCAGCTAAATGTCTCCTTGTGGTGGATTCATCCCACAAGTTTACTGTGATGTTTTCAGTACCAACATCATGAACCATGAAATTAGATGATGACAACTGTCTCTGGTAGAATACCATGGATTGCGTCAAAGTAGGACGAAGTAAAGCCTTTCGTAGGTCAGCACAAACAATTCTGTAAGGTACACATGCTGTGCTGTGGGGCGATCAGTATGGTTGAAAATGAACACACTTCATACGCTGCGATCGCAGTGTAGACACTTTTATTGCTTCGTGATTACCGGTTTCAACAGTCTTATGCTGCCGTCCTCGGATGATCTGTACCTTCTATAAAATTGTCCTGTTACATTACATAAAGTCAGAGTGGGTATTTGGGAATGCTTTTTATGCTTTGACTTCGTGTAAATTAACTTTGCAATTTTCTGGAAGGAGCAGTAAAAGCGTGTACACTGTGATTGCAGTGTATGAAGTGTGTTCATTTTAAACACATATAATAGGTATATTGTTTTTCCTTTTACCTGTTTCTGTATCGTTTTTTAACACTTTGAGCTGCATCATACAAAAGCAGATCAAACATACCCTCTCAGGTTCAGTGTTGTGTAGTTCTGTTTTGTCAGAAGCTGCAATGATTTTGTTAAACAACAAATTTCACTGTCTGCAAGCATCTAACCTAGTACTCTGAAATGTAAATTAAAATCTGTTTGATACACACTTTGATAGTATGATCTGCTTATTGATTTTCAGGAATTTTTTTGGTAAACACTCAATACATTCTAGAGAGTTTGAGATCAGGAGGCAGACATTCTTTTGAGTATTTATTCATGTTGTAATGGCTCATCTGCTTTGGAAAACAGGAAATGTGATCCCAAATCAGAGCCATGCTGTCATGTGATATGGCATGTGGCCTACTGAAATGTTTTCCTCGACTGTCTTTAGAGTTGGTCATTCCACCTTGTAGTTTATATTGAAGAGTCTGTATTCATCGCTGGGTGATGCTGAATATGTCAAACAATATTTTTTGACGCATTTCTTTTGGCTGGAATTTGTATTTGAAAGTAACTTGTTTCCGTGAAACATCATCTGTCGTACCTTTCTTTCATCTGGCTAAGCACACCTATGTTGATGGATTTTGTCAAGTAAATGGACAGCTCATCATATATCAAGGCGCGATATTCTTTGTCCAACTTTAACTTAATTGCCAGGTTTATATCCTTGCATACTTCTTTTGAGCACACTTCTGCATTGCAAACATTATCCTGAATCATGCAGTCAAAATTACTATCTAACATTCAACTGGATCAGGTTACCTTCCATTGGGAAAGTGGGTTCACTCAGCGACTGTTATGTGATTTACAAATTATAGAGCGCTGCAGTCAGTCGTATATAGAGGGTGCAATATGACCAATCGATGTGTTCCCCACACAACCTACCTTCTTTATTCAGTAGTATTTGAAGAACTTTGACTGACGTCCAAACAACAGGGAACTAACATGCATTGAGATTAGAAAATGTTGGTATGTAATCTAATATATAAGCCATAGATGTTATGTCATGAGTTGTGACATTTTATTGCATCGTCTGACCATGTACTTCTTGTATTTTTGGCATTGAAATGGCTAGGCACTAGCCGAAATCTGGATCTGCGTAATAAAACATACAAGAAAAGGACGACTGAGAGCAGCGCTCTATAATTTGTAAATTCAACTGGATTATCATATTTCACATTTTTTAATATAAGAGTGCTCAGAGAGTGTATTATATTTCTTTGTCAATGATAAGACAAAACTGGAGTCAATTTTATTATTGTTACATATTTTTGCTGTAATGTTCAGAGGATGGGCACAACGTACATTGTTAGTGTCATACACTGCTGTACAGGGCACATATGCTTCTCTACACATGTAGAAAATCAAGCGATAGATTACAATTCAGTGTATGGGTTCAGTGTTGTAGGATTGCCGGATCCAATGATGCACACTACCACATGTAATAAGCACTATTTTCCTCTCGGAAGCACACATATACAGTTATATACATTCTTGATTTACAGTGCACGTGTATACTGTTTCGCATGCAGCCACAGACTGCTCAGAGAGAGCTTGCCAAAACAAAGATGTTACGCGAGACTTGGTCGATAGTTGCCAGATTAGTCCCCATCCCCAGAGTGTGGAGCACAAAACATAAGTATTGGGGCTTACATGTAACGAAAACAGCCGGGGGGGGGGGGGGGGGGGGGGGTGTTAAACTGAAACTATACCTTAAATTATATTACATTAGTAACTGAAGTTTTTGAGCCAGCGAGGGGCAGATGGCCCTGCCTGACCGGGTGAATCCTCATACAGGGGATGGTGGGTTGTGAGGAGCCGGGGTAGTGGACCTGAATGCCTGTTGAGGTGTGTAGGACTTTTACCGTTGATGGGTCACTACCAACAGGCAAGGGGACAGACTGGAGAAGATGAATGTGGGTTAAGTTGTCATTGGGAGAGCTGGCTCGTTCATAGAAGACACACACATTATCTGGCTGCATAGCAAAAAAAACACTTTAGAGCTACAAATAAAATCTGTGTTGACATTAACTACCACTTCCCTATACGGGTTGACAGAATCTCCACATGAGTCGTACGCAGCGGCATGACGCGTTCCGAGGCTGGCCCCTGATACGTCACTAAATCCTAACAGGGGAGAGGCGAGGGGGCTGCCTGTAGGAGGGGGAGTCATCAGATGCATCACTCTGTAGGGGACTGTCACACACACCTGTAAAACTGTCCTGTTGAGTACAGCTAGTCGGTGTGTTTGATCACTGCATCGAACTATTGCCAACACAAGGTGGGTAATTGGAAAACCATGCCAAAGCATCCGTTGGAAAACCTAGTTGGCATGTGTGCAGTGTAGTGGGCAGCAAGTGATCCATTGTGTACAGCTCGACGGTACAAGAGTTCGTTGTAGCACTCATGAACAAAATTCAGGGTCACCAGTATTGGTTTAGTGTTGTAGGATTGCCGGATCCAATGATGCACACTACCATATGTAATGAACACTATTTTATTACTTGGAAGCACACATATATGGTTATATACGTTCTTGATTCACGGTGCATGTGTGTACTGTTTTGTGCACAGCCTTAGACTGCTTGCAAAGAGTTTGCCAAAACAAAGATATTACATGTGAGTTGGTCAATAGGTGCCACAAGTGTATATCAGAGATGCTGAGTCGCAGATAGGCACAACAAAAAAACTATCAAGTAAGCAAGCTTTCAGCCAAAAAGGCCTTCATCAGAATTGGACAAAATACACACACATACACACACACACTCACAGGTGAGAGTCGTGTGTGTGCGCTCTGTAATTCTGATTAAGTCCTTTTTGTCTGAACGCTTACTTGCTTGACAGTCTTTTTGTTGTGCCCATCTATGGCTCAGCACCTATAGACATAAACCTTTTTACAAAACCCATACAGCATTATTCCATTCACCTGCATTGGAGGCTGTTTCACAGGAGCTACTTTCCCTTTACATGATTTATATTCCAATCCAGCATGACAAAGCCTTTTCCTCTTAATATCTTGCAAAGTACTGATGTTCATTTCCCTTTTCTGCAAATTATTTGCATGTTTCAAACCACTTGCACTAAGCATCACCTTGTTAAACTCCCCAATTCTAGTAACATGCATCATTGCATGAATCTCCTCGCTGTTTAGTGCTGCCCTCAGATGAGAAACAGGCCAACTATTACAGCAGGCGGTGCAGACTGTTGTATACAACATTATTCCACACAAATCTACAAAATGTCAAAATGTGCCATACAGCATTATTAGTGTGCATGCTTCATTTTCTGAAACACTGAGTAGGCAACATAAAACTATATATTGGCTTGTTTTCAGTGGGTCACTTTTTTGTTTTTGTGTGTGTGTGTGTGTGTGTGTGTGTGTGTGTGTAATGTAATATTTTCAACATGATACTTTACGTTTCATTCTGGTTACCAATTCTCACAATTAGGATAATTGATAAACTGTTTGTTTGTATTATTATTATTATTGTTATTATTATTATAACCACTGCTGCTGACACATATTATGTAAGGGAAAGAGTGTCACAATCCTTTTCCCAATTCCAGGCTATGTTTTCACATTTATGCAGTGTGATATTGAGAGTGCTTGATAGAAGCTGCAAGTCTAAGAATCAGTATCCTAAGACTTCTACTTTTATAGCATGCTGGCAGCATGAAATTCATTTCCACCAAAGAAGCTAGCACTAACTACTCTTGGCATAATTAAATAATGTAAACAATTTTTGAAAAGGTTTCTTATGTAATAATGAATCTACTGTTCCCATGCCTTTATGTTTGGATGTACTATTTCCTTTTTCATTACCACTGTGAAGACAGTATTCAGGTGAAGTATGAGAAGAAATATTCTTCACAGTTGGCTGCATATATAAATAACTGCAGTGTGTTGAAATTTTACCCTTAATTTCTTATTGTTTACTACTCTTCCACCAGTATGCTGCGGGGTGAGGTGTAGTTAAGGGTTGACTCCACCAAACTAAATGTGAACTAAGGGCATCTTTTATCTATCTGAAAATTATGAGGCTGGTTGTCAACACATGAAAGCAAGTAGTTTAATATGAACATCAGCCCATAATTTACAGAAAGATATTCATCATTCACTTATTGGCAGTGTATATCTGTAGATGTCATGTACTATTATTACTTCCTCTTTATGGAATTCTAGCATTTCTGTCTCCATCCTGTCGATATTTGTTCTGTGTAGTAAGTGTAAGAAAAGTTACTGATAAGTAAACCTCAGTAAGGTTAGTGTTTTTTTTCTTTTTTCTTTTAATGTTTAAATTCATTAGATGTATGTAAATAAAAGTAGTAGATTCACTGTTAAGGAGTTTAATGTTCTTGAGCTTGTCACTGTGTTGTAGCTAACAAAACTGTAAATTACTCTGTTATACCCTGTTTACCAGATGAGATTGTTATATGGGATGCATTAATTTTTAACTGTATAACATTAAAAACAGACATGGATGTTGGCTGTGACTAATGTTTCATTATATTGTCAGATATCTAGTTCTTGTTCTGTGTGGCTGAACTTTATTATAAATGTTCAGAACTATGAAACTTACTGGGAAAGGGAAAATGTGAAAAAATGTGGCATGTTGGATGTTGTTATTACTCAGGTTTGTTTGTTTGTTTGTGTGTGTTTGTTTGTGTGTGCATAAAGCAGGGGTAGTCAACTTCTGTGATTTTTACTAGTAAAGTTTTCTAAACGCCCACTGGTTGCACAAAGCAGAGGTGCAGTAAGATTGTATGGAAACCTAATGAAAATGTTTTTAAAACCCCTACCATCTACTGCCCACCTTGAAAGCTGGAATGCCTGCTAGTGGGCGGTAGGGACCAGGTTGACTGCCACTGGTATAAAGTTTATACTGAAGTGTAGATAAAGATATGAGACTGATCATTAGTATAAAAACTTCATTTTAAAATGTGCAGTATTGTACTCCTATTATATTATATCTGTAGTGCTACATTATGTTGTGAAAGTCTAAAGAACTCTGTCTAGTATCAGTCTTGTGGATCGTTATATGGCTGTTTATATTTGTGTAACCTACATAATATATGATTGTGTTACATGTTGAATACAAAATTTGTTGTATTGTGCTCCTAAAGGTCTGACACCATATCTGTGTAATTCTTTTATATTTGACTGGATGTATTTCTCAACTCATTATAGTAAAACGTTGTGCTCTCACTTTCACATCTGTAGAGATGTAAAAGAATATCACAGTTTATTTTTTTGATGAAGTGATCATATAGCCACAATACTACTTCTTTAACCCAAACTTTTGCCTATGCTTTCAGCAGTCATGTTCAGCCATTGTGGCAGACGCTTGTGCTTAATGATTGTGGCAATCACTCGTGCAGATTGCTTAGGACGCCGCTTCCTGTCCGAGTGCTTGAAGTCCACCGAGTAGAGGCCAAACTTGATCCTGTAAATGAGCATACATTTTTGTCAGTGTAAAGATCCTAATTACTTACAAGCTGAATACTACAATCTATTAAAGAGTCCCCGAGACTATCTCCTCTTAGTTATTTGTGAAAGAAACCTTGTGTGTTACTGTGACAGTAATGGCATAGCAATATGAGAGTGTTGTTGCAGTAGTTGAAGCAGCTACATGGTATTTATTGCAGGTTAATTTCACCAGAAATAATAGTCAAGTTTGAAATGGTATGATAAAAGACAGGAATGGTTGGAACAGGTTATGCAGTTTTGAATTTAATCAGTTGTGAGTATCGTGTTGCACATTGGGCAGATGGTTTACCCAAATAGCACATGTAGCACATGCTATGCACCCCACACAGTCATGACCCTGCAACCAAAATGCACTGTTTTTAGAGGTAGAAATAGTCGATGATGAAATCTTCTCAGGTTGTCATCCAAGTCAGAGCGTAGTTCTGCAGCAACATTTCGACAAGTTTCGTACTTGTCATGTGCAGACAAAGATGATGAGTAGGAAACTTATCAAAAGGACACCCTGACTCGGCTGATAGTCTAAGAACACTTTATCATCAAAACTCACCAGGAAAGCCTGCATTCCCATGTAAAAATAGTCATCTCTAATTTTGAATTAAAAGTAATAATACTGTCTGGGAATAACATTGCAGGAAAAGACAGATTGCTATTTACCATGAAGAAGACATATCAAGTTGCAGACAGGCATGAGTAAAAGAGACTCTCATATAGCGCGTGCACGCCCACACACACACACACACACACACACACACACACACACACACACACACGCGCGCGCGCGCGACCACAAACTCCTGCTTCCATCGAACGTGATGTTTCATTCCAGCCCGAGATGCAGGAGTTTGCAGTTGTGTGCACATGAGGTGTGCTTTGTCTGTCTCTGTGTGTGTGTGTGTGTGTGTGTGTGTGTGTGTGTGTGTGTGTGTGTGTGTGCGCGTGTGTCCGTGTGTGTGCTGATGAAGGCTGTGGCCAAAAGCTATACGTGAGTGTCTTTTAATCATGCTTGTCTGCAAATTGACATGTCGTCTTTACAGTAAGTAGCAATCTGTCTTTTCCTACACTGTTGATATTCCTACCTGATGTTTCCATTGTTTGACTGTCTGGTGTTATCTATTCATGATTGTGAGTGTTTTTGGATGTTTGAATAACATGTGTCATTATTCTTAAAACATATTTTAAATATTACAAATGGGCACAAATTGTTATTTACATTTTCTGTTACACTCTTTTCTGCTGTGCATTTATACACACTTGCACCACAATATAGTTGTCAGATATTATCAACGTAAAAGGTTCTGGAGGCCAGAGTTACAATAACGTTAGTAACATGTGGTAAATATAATGAATTTCAGGCCATTAACAAAGAAAACTGTCAGTATACTAAACACATACTCTGGCTTGCACATTCTTTGGACTTGGTAGAAATGAATAGTCTAACACTGTTCAAATGCTGTACACTATCTTTTGTTTGTTGTTGTTTATGGTTGAATTTTATATATTTTTCTTCTTCCAGCCATTGATGGGGACTTCATGCACCCAACTGTCAAAATACAAATATTTCCTTCCTCTACACAAAAGATTCTCCTATCCTAGGTGGAGCATCTTCAGTTTTCAAGAAATTACACTGTATCATATGAAGGTTTTGAAAGATTAAGTGCTGAAAAGGAGTTTACCACCAAAGCTTTGTCACAGTGCCACACTGCTGACTGTTGTAAGAGCACATAGAGTACAAGGTGCTACCCAAAAGTTCCTGAACTTTGAATGACCCACAATTACAAATGGTAGTACAAGCAAACACCACTAGATTTCGTGTGTCAGTATGCCAAGTGTGTTCTATCTAAGCGGACCTATTTATTGCTGATAAGTAGGTTTCCTGTGTGAAATTTGCTCATGTTTGCAAATTTGCAATGACCCATGTGAGAGAATTGTGTTTCTGTATGGAGTTCTGTTTTAAATTTAGTAATACACATGCAGAAACACACAAAACTGTAGTGCGAGCATTTGGTAATGATGCTTTGTGCCAGACACAAACATATGACTGGTTTAAATGTTTTAAAAATGGTAAGACATCTGTTGATGTTGACAATGATGATGATGGTCATGATGAACATTCAGGACAATCATCTATTAGTATTACAGCAGAAAATATCAGTGCTGTTCGGAATGCGATTGTGAAAGACTGTAAGCAGACGGTGCATGACATCTGGTGATGTTCTAAGGCTGCTAAGGAAGGATATGAGAAGGAAACATCCCGAGAAGTGGCCAAGAATAACTAAGTCCTTTGCCACACAATGCAAGGCCACATACATCTTTCATCATGCAGCAGTTTCTGGAAGGGGAAAGGAAAGAAGAAGAAGAAGAAATTATCCTGACCCACTGTATTCACCTGACTTGGCTCTGTGCAATTTCTTTCTCTTTCCCAAGATGAAAATGAAGTTGAAAGGATGAAGATTTGACATGATAGAGGGGATTCAAATCAGTGCCTGCTGTCCCTAGGGCACCACTACTTTGGAGGTATGAGGGCACATCTTGCATGATGTGATTGTGTTATGTTGGTGCATAAGTTTATAGCATTTTTTCCGTAAGTTTAAAAAACACAACAGTTAAACATAACAGAGACATTAGACTACAATAATATATTCTCCTTCACTATTTACAACAGTCTGCCAATGCTGGGATAACTTTTCAGATCCACAACTATAAAAATCATCTAGTTTTGAGGTGAAGATTGGAGCAAATTTTCATCCAGAAAATTAGTTCCTTGAAGGTTGTTCGACAAAGAGCATAAAAGACGAAAACCTGAGGGCACAAGATTATGTGAATAAGGTGGGTGCGGAATGACGTTCCAAAACCCAAATAATCTTTCTTTCTTTCTTTCTTGTCAGTCTAGCAGAATAAGGGCAGGTATTATCGTGGAATAGCATCAGTCCACGCCACCTTCCTGGTCTTTGTTCTTGGATTGTATCTGCAAGATTTTTTTTAGAAGCTGACAGTAAATGCAAGCAGTAATGGTTACACCTCTGGGGAGAAATTGGTAGTATGCTACACTGTCGCTGTTCCACCAAATGCATAACATTATCTTTTGCTGATGCCCGCTGGTCTTTATACAGGGAGTTTCTGCTTTGTTTGGGCTCAATCAATCCTTTCTTTTCCTTATATTAGCATAAAGACTCCATTTCTCATTACCAGTGATGATACAGGATAGGAATGGTCAGTGTTGTTCACAAGCTAATTGATAACAAGCAAGCAGAGATGCACATATGGCCGCCCATTGATTTTTGTGATTTCAGCTTAGAGGATGTGGTACCCATTTACCAGAGTTTTGAATCTTCCTCACTGCATTAAAATGTCGTACAATGTTGGAATGATCACAGTTCTTCACTTTTGACAGTTCTTAAGTATACTAATGTGGATCATTGAGGATTAATGTGTTTAAACAATCTTCATTAAATGCCGAAAGTCTTCCTGAACCTGGAGAATCACTAGTGTCAAAACAATCCTCCTCAAAATGAGAAAACCATTTTCTTGCCATTCTCTGTCCCTTGGCATTATTCCTATTAAAGACACATATGTTTCTCTGCCTCAGCTGTTGTCACCCCTCTGTTGAACTCCAGCAGAATAATATGTTGTTAATGGTCCGATTTCTCCTGTAGGCACTTAATTTTCTAGCATCCACAGCTCCACTCACTACCTCCAAAAGACAAAATGACAATACGTAAACTCAAATAGCAAAAGCCTGAACCCTGTGCGTGTGCTTGCACTTGTTTGCGTGCCAACGCCCCCGCTCGGTAAGCCACATCATCCTTGTTTTTAGACATTATATATGAATATAAAGAGGGAAACATTACACGTGGGAAAAATATATCTAAAAACAAAGATGATGCAACCCACCAAACGAAAGCGCCGGCACACCAACACACACACAAACAAACACACACACACACACACACACACACAAAATTCAAGCCTTCGCAACCAACGGCTGCCCCACCAGGAAAAAGGGAAGGAGAGGGAAACACAAAAGGATGTGGGCCCCAAGGGAGAGGGCAAGGAGCCACTCCAATCCCGGGAGAAGAAAGACCCATCCCAGGGGGGAAAAGGACAGGTACACACTCGCACATCCATCCGCACATATACAGACACAAGCAGACATTTGTAATGGCAAAGAGTTTGGGCAGAGATGTCAGTCGAGGCGGAAGTACAGAGGCAAAGATGTTGAATGACAGGTGAGGTATGAGCGGCGGCAACTAGAAATTAACAGACATACCAACAATTAAAGGGAACAGCCATGGGTACCAGGGGGCCCCCTTGTACGCCAACCTATTTATGGGTCACTTAGAGGAAGCCTTCTTGGTTCCCCAGGCCTGTCAACCCAAAATTTAGTACAGATTTATTGATGACATCTTCATGATCTGGACTCACAGTGAAGAAGAACTCCAGAATTTCCTCTCCAACCTCAACTCCTTTGCTTCCATCAGATTCACCTGGTCCTACTCCCAATCCCATGCCACTTTCCTTGACATTGACCTCCATCTGTCCAATGGCCAGCTTCACACATCCATCCACATCAAACCCACCAACAAGCAACAGTACCTCCATTATGACAGCTGCCACCCATTCCACATCAAACGGTCCCTTCCCTACAGCGTAGGACTTCATGGCAAACGAATCTGCTCCAGTCCAGAATCCCTGAACCATTACACCAACAACCTGAAAACAGCGTTTGCATCCCGCAACTACCCTCCTGACCTGGTACAGAAGCAAATTCCCAGAGCCACGTCCTCATCCTCTCAAACCCAGAACCTCCCACAGAAGAACCCCAAAAGTGCCCCACTTGTGACAGGATACTTTCCGGGACTGGAGCAGACTCTCAATGTGGCTCTCCAGCAGGGATACGACTTCCTCAAATTCTGCCCTGAAATGAGATCCATCCTTCATGAAATCCTCCCCACTCCGCCAAGAATGTCTTTCTGCCGTCCACCTAACCTTCGTAACCTCTTAGTTCATCCCTATGAAATCCCCAAACCACCTTCCCTACCCTCTGGCTCCTACCCTTGCAACCGCCCCCGGTGTAAAACCTGTCCCATGCACCCTCCCACCACCACCTACTCCAGTCCTGTAACCCGGAAGGTGTACACGATGAAAGGCAGAGCCACGTGTGAAAGCACCCACGTGATTTACCAACTGACCTGCTACACTGTGAAGCTTTCTATGTGGGAATGACCAGCAACAAACTGTCCATTCGCATGAATGGACACAGGCAGACAGTGTTTGTTGGTAATGAGGATCACCCTGTGGCTAAACATGCCTTGGTGCACGGCCAGCACATCTTGGCACAGTGTTACACCATCCGGGTTATCTGGATACTTCCCACTAACACCAACCTGTCAGAACTCCAGAGATGGGAACTTGCCCTTCAGTATATCCTCTCTTCCCGTTACTCACCAGGCCTCAACCTCCGCTAATTTCAAGTTGCCGCCACTCATACCTCACCTGTCATTCAACAACATCTTTGTCTCTGTACTTCCGCCTCGACTGATATCTCTGCCCAAATTCTTTGCCTTTACAAATGTCTGCTTGTGTCTGTATATGTGCGGATGGATGTGTGTGTGTGTATGTGTGTGTGTGTGTGTGTGTGTGTGTGGGTGGGTGGGCGCGTGCAAAATTGTATACCTGTCCTTTTTTCCCCCTAAGGTAAGTCTTTCTGCTCCCGGGATAGGAATGACTCCTTACCCTCTCCCTTAAAACCCACATCCTTTCGTCTTTCCCTCTCCTTCCCTCTTTCCTGACGAAGCAACTGTTGGTTGTGAAAGCTTGAATTTTGTGTGTGTGTGTGTGTGTGTGTGAGATGGAAAGAGAGAGAGAGAGAGAGAGAGAGAGAGAGAGAGAGCAACCTGTGACTGTTTGTTTGTGATGCTGTAGTGTATGGTAAAGTGTCATTGTTTATGTGACTGTAGGAGGATGACTTCAATAAATTTGTATTTGGTTTGATGAATGGCATCTGTAAAAATGTAAGTTAATGCAGATGAATAGAAAATATAAGGGGCTTTAAAAAAAAAAATTGAGCCGGAGGCATAATTACAGATGCAGTATCTGTATGTTAGAAGTATTGATCCTGGCTGTTGAGACACTTGTCCCACTGTGACACAAGACAGTGAATGGCTGTCTCAGAAAATTGCCAGGGCTGCGATGTTGACCACTTCCGCGCAGCTCGACGTCGTCGTCCGAGGTGAATTGTTTGCCCCCTAAGGGCCTTTTTGAGGGGACCAAAAATGATGTAATCACAGGGAGAGAGGTCCGGACTGTATGGAGGATGGCCAAGAACCTCCCATTTGAATTTCTGCAGGAGTGCCGAGACTGAGTTGGCCTTGAGGCTTTGCATTGTCGTGGAGCAGAATGACCCCACGGGTGAGATTGCCTGGTCATTTTGATTTGATCATTTGGCGAATGGTGGTCAAGGTTTGCGAGTAATGCTGGGCATTCACTGTTGTCTGATGCTGCAGGAAGTGGATCGGAAGGGGGCCATCTTGGTCAAAGAAGAACATCAGCATAGCCTTTCCTGCACTCGTGTGGACGACGACGTCCAGCTGTACATACGGAACTGGTTAACATCGCAGCCCCGGGAATTTTATGAGACAGCCATTCACCACCTTCTGTCACAGTGGGACAAGTGTCTCGACAGCCAGGGTCAATACTTCTAACGTACAGGAACTGGTTTCCGTAATTATGCCTTCAGCTCATTTCTTTTAGAATGCCCCTTATAAAATGTGCCAAGTGTGAGTAGGATTCGTGCACTGACGGTTCTGTAGAAATTTAATTATGTATTAGATGGTTCATCCTTTTCAGGAATCAAGAATCTCAACTATTTTTGCCTGTTATCAACATTGATATTGGAAAGGTATCAGTCCCAGGGGTTCCAAAGTTTTTAGAATGTTTTAATTTCAATAATATAAATGTGATAAAGTCATGCAGGAGGCTTAATTACAAATTAACAATTTTCCCATTTTTCCCTTTACTTGTACTGTGGAACCTTGCTTCTTGCCAAATTTCATGATTCTGGTCCGAAGGGCTTAGTATGTGACAAATTGCAGCTTGAGACACCTACCTATTCCTGAGATAAAGGGTTTTTAACAAATGGATGACAAAGTGACCCTATAAGGGATCTGTTTTTACCAATTGAAGTACATAACTATGCTGCAGAACAGATTAAACACCTATGCATAAAGCTGCAAAGTGACATGAAATGTAAGGAGCAGATAAGGCCAGTTGTAGGGAAGGTGGGTGGTCAACTTCAGTTAATAGGATAATTCTAACAAATTGCAGCTCATTTCTGCATATAGTATGCTCGTGTGGTCAATTTTTTGATAACTGCTGAAGTGTAGGATCCTCACTATGTCGGATAGAACATTGAAGTAATTCAGGTGCCTGCTGTTAGATTTGTTAGCTGTAGGTTCAGTCAACACACAAGTGTTCAAGAAATGCTCCAGGAACTCAAATAGGAATCCCTGGAGGGTACGAAATGTTAATTGTTTGAGTACACTCCTGTTTTCTTGATGATTTGGCATTCACACTAATAATAATTATAAGAAAAATATCAGGTCCAAGCTTTTCAGATGGCTCCAGTATTTTTGCAGTGTTGTTAATTGAAGTATTTTCTGGAGAACTGTCAAGCTAACAATTTCATTGCTTTTGTCATGAAATCTCCTCACAGTAATAACAGCCGTCATTGACATTTCTGCCATGTTCTCAAAATAAGCAGTGTATTAAAAAGATGCTGGGACTTACCAAACGGGAAAGCACTGGTAGATAGACACAATAAAAAACACACAAATATCAAGCTTTTGCAACCCACGGTTGCTTCGTCAGGAAAGAGGGAAGGAGAGGGAAAGACGAAAGGATGTGGGTTTTAAGGGGGAGGGTAAGGAGTCATTCCAATCCCGGGAGCGGAAAGACTTACCTTAGGTGTGTGTGTGTGTGTGTGTGTGTGTGTGTGTGTATATTACACACGCACACACGGTGGTCCATTGATTGTAACCGGGCCAAATATCTCAGGAAATAAGCGTCAAACGAAAAAACTACAAAGAACGAAACTTGTCTAACTTGAAGGGGGAAACCAGATGGCGCTATGGTTGGACCGCTAGATGGCACTGCCATAGGTCAAATGGATATCAACTGCATTTTTTAAAATAGGAACCCCCATTTTTTATTACATATTCATGTAGTACATAAAGAAATACGAATGTTTTAGTTGGACCATATTTTTCGCTTTGTGATGGATGGTGCTGTAATAGTCACAAACATATGGCTCACAATTTTAGACGAACAGTTGGTAACAGGTAGGTTTTTTAAATTAAAATACAGAACGTAGGTACATTTGAACATTTTATTTCGGTTGTTCCAATGTGATACCTATACCTTTGTGAACTTTTCATTTCTGAGAAAACATGCTGTTACAGTGTGATTACCTGTAAATACCATATTAATGTAATAAATGCTCAAAATGATGTCCGTCAACCTCAATGCATTTGGCAATACATATAACGACATTCCTCTCAACAGCCAGTAGTTCGCCTTCCGTAATGTTCGCACACGCATTGACAAATCGCTGACGCATGTTGTCAGGCATTGTCAGTGGATCACGATAGCAAATATCCTTCAACTTTCCCCACAGAAAGAAATCCGGGGACGTCAGATCCAGTGAACACGCGGGCCATAGTATGGTGCTTCAATGACCAATCCACCTGTCATGAAATATGCTATTCAATACCACTTCAACCGCATGCAAGCTATGTGCCAGACATCCATCATGTTGGAAGTACATTGCCATTCTGTCATGCAGTGAAACATCTTGTAGTAACATCGGTAGGAAATCGGCATACATTGCACCATTTAGATTGCCATCGATAAAATGGGGGCCAATTATCCTTCCTCCCATAAAGCCACACCTTACATTAACTCACCATGGTCGCTGATGTTCCACTTGTCGCTGCCATCATGGATTTTCCGTTGCCCAGTAGTGCATATTATGCCGGTTTATGTTACCGCTGTTGGTGGATGACACTTCGTTGCTAAATAGAATGCATGCAAAAAATCTGTCATTGTCCCATAATTGCTCTTGTGCCCAGTGGCAGAACTGTACACGACATTCAAAGTCGTCGCCATGCAATTCCTGGTGCATAGAAATATGGTACGGGTGCAGTCGATCTTGATGTTGCATTCTCAGCACTAACTTTTTTGAGATTTCCGGTTCTTGCGCAATTTGTCTGATACTGATGTGCAGATTAGCCGTGACAGCAACTAAACCACCTACTTGGGCATCATCATTGCCGCAGGTCGTGGTTGACGTTTCACACGTGGCTGAACACTTCCTGTTACCTTAAATAATGTAACTATCCGGCGAACGGTTCAGACACTTGGATGATGTCATCCAGGATACCGAGCTGCATACATAGCACATGCCTGTTGGGCATTTTGATCGCAATAGCCATACATCAACACGATTTCAACCTTTTCTGCAGTTGGTAAACGGTCCATTTTAACACAGGTAGTGTATCATGAAGCAAATGCCATCCACATTGGCAAAATGTGATACCACGCACTTATATGTTTGTGAATATTACAGCACCATCTATCACAGAGGGGAAAAAGTGGTCCAACTAAAACAATCATATTTCTTTACATACTACAAGAATATGTAATAAAACATGGGGGTTCCTATTTAAAAAATCGCAGTTGATATCCGTTTGACCTATTGCAGCACCATCTAGCGGGCCAACTATAGCGCCACCTGGTTTCCCCTTCAAGCTAGATGAGTTTCGTTCTTTGTAGTTTTTTCGTTTGATGCTTATTTTGTGAGATATTTGGCCCAGTCACTATCAATGGACCACCCTGTATATGTATATGGTAACCATTCCTTGAATTCATCAATTAGCTGAATGCTAGAAAAACACTGGAATCATTGAAGTTCCTCAGGAAAATTTAGTATATTTGTACAAGGGGAAGGGCTCAAAGGACAGGGAGGGATGCATTTTGGCAGAGAGTGATGCCTTGAATATGTATAAAAGCCATCAGGTACCTGCGAGTTTGCTGGATAGTTTGCTAGTGGAAACAGGAAATCAAGTTAACCTTTCTCTCCCTCTGAGTTCATCACACTAACCTAATAAACTGAAGTTTATGACGTAAACATAGCTGTGAGTTAATTTTTGTCAAATTAGGTCTTGGACATATAATATTTAAGAAGAATGTTTCACATAATAGTATTGCAGCCCCCATGGTAAGAACAATTATAGAGTAAGAACAATTACAGATTATCAGCATTTAGTTTCTACGAAATGTTTAGTTTTGTCTTTTTCTTACATGTTTATGTGAAGATGTAAACAGTTACTTAATATATGTTGAGTAGTGCTTTAACTTTTTTCTTAGGCTTTGTATATTTTGTGGGCATTTGTGTCATGAATATTCTGCAGTGATAGCTAGGAACATGCATCGTATTTAATGACTGCATAGTGTAGCAGCATATTTCTTCTTATATAGTTGAGTGTAGGTAAGAATGAACAGTGACTGCACCTGTTGTGTACAGGTGCAGGGGAAACTGACCACAGTTAACAGGCTTCAGGCCACTGCCTTGGACTATGACAGCATGGAGGCACTGGCAACCCAGGTGGTGCAGCACTTTCCTACATGCCGGAGCCAGCATTTTCGCTGTCATTTGAGGGCAAAAGTGGATCAGGCCACACAACTGTCCCCTTACAGCTCAAAAACAGATCTGAGATCTTGTCTATTGCTGAGAGTACACCTGAGCCACCATAGAACACGTCATAAGTTGGAACTTGATTGATTTCCTGAAAGGTTTGGACATGTGCAGATGGTGGATGTGCTGGTCATTGGAAGCTGTAGCATCAAGTGAGTGATGAAGCCCCACAGGAAAATAACAACAGATCAGTACACTGCACAGGGTCTCATCCACTGTGTGGAGCAGGCTCTGCTGGAAGCTACTGAATTCATGGCGTGCAATGAATTGATGAAGACTGACAGCTGTGCACATAGGGTGGAAGATGAACTAAGATGTTGCAACAGTGCTCGCAGAACTGGTTGTTGTCCTCTGGTTTAGAAGTGAGTAAAAGGCATACACTAGATGCTCAGAAGATTCTGTGAGAATATTACTTGTAGATTTCTTGACCTCTGCTATCAAGTTGACTATTATAGGACACCTTCCCCCCTGTAATAGATCTGGAGATTTGGAAGGCCACCAGCGATGAAGTTCATCTTCTGCTCCTCCTCTTCCAGTCCAATGTCACCTTCTCATTAGTTATGTGATCTAAGCATCTAATCTTCCGCATTCTTCTGTAGCACCACATTTCGAAAGCTTGTATTCTCTTCTTGTCCAAACTATTTATCATCCATGTTTCACTTCCATATATGGCTACACTCCATACAAATACTTTCAGAAAAGATTTCCTGACACTTAAATCCATACTCGATGTTAAAAAATTTGTCTTCTTCAGAAACACTTTCCTTGCCATTGCCAGTCTACATTTTATATCCTGTCTACTTCGACCATCAACAGTTATTTTGCTTCCCAAATAGAAAAACTCCTCTACTACTTTAAGCGTCTCATTTCCTAATCTAATTCCCTCAGTATCACCCGACTTAATTTGACTAGATTCCATTATCCTCGTTTTGCTTTTGTTGATGTTCTTCTTGTATCCTCCTTTCAAGACACTGTCCATTCCGTTCAACTGCTCTTCCAAGTCCTTTGCTGTCTCTGACAGAATTACAATGTCATCGGCAAACCTCGAAGTTTTTATTTCTTCTCCATGAATTTTAATACCTACTCCAAATTTCTCTTTTGTTTCCTTTACTGCTTGCTCAATATACAGATTGAATAGCATTGGGGAGAGGCTACAACCCTGTCTTACTCCTTTCCCAACCACTGCTTCCCTTTCATGCCCCTCGACTCTTGTAACTGCCATCTCGTTTCTGTACAAATTGTAAATAGCCTTTCACTCCCTGTATTTTACCCCTGCCACATTCAGAATTTGAAAGAGAGTATTCCAGTCAACATTGTCAAAAGCTTTCTCTAAGTCTACAAATGCTAGAAACGTAGGTTTGCCTTTCCTTAATCCTCCTCCTAAGATAAGTCGTAAGGTCAGTATTGCCTCACGTGTTCCAATATTTCTACAGAACCCAAACTGATGTTCCCCAAGGTCGGCTTCTACCAGTTTTTCCATTCGTCTGTAAAGAATTCGCGTTAGTATTTTGCAGCTGTGACTTTTTAAACTGATACTTTGGTAATTTTCACATCTGTCAACACCTGCTTTCTTTGGGATTGGAATTATTGAAGTCTGAGGGTATTTTGCCTGTCTAATACATCTTGCTCACCAGATGGTAGAGTTTTGTCAGGACTGGCTCTCCCAAGGCCGTCAGTAGTTCCAATGGAATGTTGTCTACTCCCGGGGCCTTGTTTCGACTCAGGTCTTTCAGTGCTCTGTCAAACTCTTCACGCAGTATACTAACTCCTATTTCATCTTCATCTACAGCCTGTTCCATGTCCATTATATTGTCCTTAAATCCATCGTCCTTGTATGGACCCTCTACATGCTCCTTCCGCCTTTCTGCTTTCCCTTCTTTGCTTAGAACTGGGTTTCCATCTGAGCTCTTGATATTCATACAAGTGGTTCTCTTTTCTCCAAATGTCTCTTTAATTTTCGTGTAGGCAGTATCTACACTCCTGGAAATTGAAATAAGAACACCGTGAATTCATTGTCCCAGGAAGGGGAAACTTTATTGACACATTCCTGGGGTCAGATACATCACATGATCACACTGACAGAACCACAGGCACATAGACACAGGCAACAGAGCATGCACAATGTCGGCACTAGTACAGTGTATATCCACCTTTCGCAGCAATGCAGGCTGCTATTCTCCCATGGAGACGATCGTAGAGATGCTGGATGTAGTCCTGTGGAACGGCTTGCCATGCCATTTCCACCTGGCGCCTCAGTTGGACCAGTGTTCGTGCTGGACGTGCAGACCGCGTGAGACGACGCTTCATCCAGTCCCAAACATGCTCAATGGGGGACAGATCCGGAGATCTTGCTGGCCAGGGTAGTTGACTTACACCTTCTAATTTGACAAAAATTAACTCACAGCTATGTTTACGTCATAAACTTCAGTTTATTAGGTTAGTGTGATGAACTCAGAGGGAGAGAAAGGTTAACTTGATTTCCTGTTTCCACTAGCAAACTATCCAGCAAACTCGCAGGTACCTGATGGCTTTTATACATATTCAAGGCATCACTCTCTGCCAAAATGCATCCCTCCCTGTCCTTTGAGCCCTTCCCCTTGTACAAATATACTACATTTTCCTGAGGAACTTCAATGATTCCAGTGCATTGTCCTGTTGGAACAGCAAGTTCTAGGAATGGTAGAACGATGGGTTCGATGACGGTTTGGATGTTCCGTGCACTATTCAGTGTCCCCTCGACGATCACCAGTGGTGTACGGCCAGTGTAGGAGATCGCTCCCCACACCATGATGCCGGGTGTTGGCCCTGTGTGCCTCGGTCGTATGCAGTCCTGATTGTGGCGCTCACCTACACGGCGCCAAACACGCATACGACCATCATTGGCACCAAGGCAGAAGCGACTCTCATCGCTGAAGATGACACGTCTCCATTCGTCCCTCCATTCACGCCTGTCGCGACACCACTGGAGGCGGGCTACACGATGTTGGGGCGTGAGCGGAAGACGGCCTAACGGTGTGCGGGACCGTAGCCCAGCTTCATGGAGACGGTTGCGAATGGTCCTCGCCGATACCCCAGGAGCAACAGTGTCCCTAATTTGCTGGGAAGTGGCGGTGCGGTCCCCTACGGCACTGCGTAGGATCCTACGGTCTTGGCGTGCATCCATGCGTCGCTGCGGTCCGGTCCCAGGTCGACGGGCACGTGCACCTTCCGCCGACCACTGGCGACAACATCGATATACTGTGGAGACCTCACGCCCCACGTGTTGAGCAATTCGGCGGTACGTCCACCCGGCCTCCCGCATGCCCACTATATGCCCTCGCTCAAAGTCCGTCAACTGCACATACGGTTCACGTCCACGCTGTCGCGGCATGCTACCAATGTTAAAGACTGCGATGGAGCTCCGTATGCCACGGCAAACTGGTAGACACTGACGGCTGCGGTGCACAAATGCTGCGCAGCTAGCGCCATTCGATGGCCAACACCGCGGTTCCTGGTGTGTCTGCTGTGCTGTGCGTGTGATCATTGCTTGTACAGCCCTCTCCCAGTGTCCGGAGCAAGTATGGTGGGTCTGACACACCGGTGTCAATGTGTTCTTTTTTCCATTTCCAGGAGTGTATCTTACCCCTAGTGAGATACGCCTCTACATCCTTACATTTGACCTCTAGCCATCCCTACTTAGCCATTCCTACTTAGCCATTTTGCACTTCCTGTCGATCTCATTTTTGAGACGCTGGTATTCCTTTTTGCCTGCTTCATTTACTGCATTTTTATATTTTCTCCTTTCATCAATTAAATTCAATATATCTTCTGTTACCCATGGATTTCTTCTAGCCCTCGTCTTTTTACCTACTTG
This sequence comes from Schistocerca cancellata, assembly GCF_023864275.1. Lineage (NCBI taxonomy): Eukaryota > Metazoa > Arthropoda > Insecta > Orthoptera > Acrididae > Schistocerca > Schistocerca cancellata. The sequence continues at coordinate 327,229,687 of NC_064633.1, forward strand.
ATCCTCTGCTGCCTTCACTACTTCATCCCTCAGAGCTACCCATTCTTCTTCTACTGTATTTCTTTCCCCAATTTGTGTCAATTGTTCCCTTATGCTCTCCCTGAAACGCTGTACAACCTGTGATTTAGTCAGTTTATCCAGGTCCCATCTCCTTAAATTCCCACCTTTTTGCAGTTTCTTCAGTTTTAATCTACAGTTCATAACCAATAGATTGTGGTCAGAGTCCACATCTGCCCCTGGAAATGTCTTACAATTTAAAACCTGGTTCCTAAATCTCTGTCTTACCATTCTATAATCTATCTGATACCTTCTAGTACCTCCAGGATTCTTCCATATATACAACCTCCTTTTATGATTCTTGAATCAAGTGTTAGCTATGATTAAGTTATGCTCTGTGCAAAATTCTACCAGACGTACCAGACGGCTTCCTCTTTCATTTCTTACCCATTCACCTACTATGTTTCCTTCTCTCCCTTTTCCTACTCTCGAATTCGAGTCACCCATGACTATTAAATTTTCATCTCCCTTCACTACCTGAATAATTTCTTTTATTTCATCATACATTTCTTCATCATCTGGAGAGCTAGTTGGCATATAAACTTGTACTACTGAGTTAGGCGTGGGCTTCGTGTCTATCTTAGCCACAATAATGCGTTCACTATGCTGTTTGTAGTTGCTTACCTGCACTCCTATTTTTTTTATTGATTATTAAACCTACTCCTGCATTACCCCTATTTGATTTTGTACTTATAACTCTGTATTCACCTAACCAAAAGTCTTGTTCCTCCTGCCTCTGAACTTCACTAATTACCGCTATATCTAACTTTAACCTATCCATTTCCCTTTTTAAATTTTCTAACCTACCTGCCCAATTAAGGGATCTGACATTCCACGCTCCGATCCATAGATCGCCAGTTTTCTTTCTCCTGATAACGATGTCCTCTTGAGTAGTCCCCACCCGGAGATCTGAATGGGGGACTATTTTACCTCTAGAATATTTTACCCAAGAGGACGCCATCATCATTTAACCATACAGTAAAGCTGCATACCCTCGGGAAAAATTACGGCTGTAGTTTCCCTTTGCTTTCAGCTGTTCGCAGTACCAGCACAGCAAGGCTGTTTTGGTTAGTGTTACAAGGCCAGATCAGTCAATCATCCAGACTGTTGCCCCTGCAACTACTGAAAAGGCTGTTACCCCTCTTCAGGAAGCACACGTTTGTCTGGCCTCTCAATACATCCACCCCCCCCCCCCACACCCCCCCACCCCACCCCACCCCCGTTGTGGTTGCACCTACGGTACGGCCATCTGTATCGTTGAGGCATGCAAGCCTCTCCACCAATGGCAAGGTCCATGATTCATGGGGGAAGGAGTAAAATGGTAATAGACAGAAATTTTGAGCATCAGCAAAACAGAATTAATGAGGATAACAGTGGGCAATTTAATAAGAGGAACAATCATAATGGTAACTACTTGGGAAACGACAGTCTGCCTCAATGAAGGTCATAAGGTTTTTAACATGGCTGTCAATGAAGGTCCACAGTTTTGGGGAGAGGAAACACAACAAGTACAGGACCACCCCCCCCACCCCCTTTACACAATTAAACAATAATTACACAATAATTACAGTATTAATACTGTGGCACCGGTATCTGAAGTTGAACAGAAGGAATATCAGATTTGTCATTTATGTTTTGATAAAAAGTTTTGGGATACTATGTTTAATTATAGTGATGTAGGTGCGAATCACAAACGAGTAACAAGACTTTTGATGTAGTGTGTACTAATGATTTATTCTCTTGGTAAGAGAACAGTGTTATTGATGTATGTAAAACAGGTGACGACTGTATTGTATCTGAAATAGGTGATATTTTTGTGTAGATGTGAATTAGAGCTGTGAAATAACTGAGGTTGGTAAGTCTGAGACAATACCAGAAAAGGAAAGTTGCTACTCACCATATAGTGGAGATGCTGAATCGCGATAGGCACAACAGAAAGATTCACACAGTTAATAACTTTCAGCCATTAAGGCCTTTGTCAGCAGTAGCCACACACACACACACACACACATACACATACATACACATACATCTGCAGTCTCAGAGAGTTGAAACACATTTCAGCTCTCTGAGACTGCAGGTGTGTGTGTGTGTGTGTGTGTGTGTGTGTGTGTGTGTGTGTGTGTGTGCGCTCGCATGCGCGCGCGCGCCCACGAGTGTCTACTGCTGACAAAGGCCTTAATGGCCGAAAGCTATTAATTGTGCTGTGTGAATCTTTTTGTTGTACCTATCACGACTCAGCATCTCCATTATATGGTGAGTAGCAACTTTCCTTCTCTGGTACTGTTACATTCCATCATGGATTTTCCATTGTTTAAGTCGGAGACAGCTTATTGCAAATAAATGTAGGTGAGGTATAAGACTACGATGGAGATGACACTTGTGTTGTTAATGATGTCATTGATGAAGTAATTTTGGAAGACTATGATGATGATTGATGGTATCAGGTATTTGTGGCGTTTAAGAAAAATGAAGTTTCAGTGTTATTTGTGAATATAGGTAAGGTAAGTGATGTATGTGATGATGTAAGTGAGAGTCATGGGTTACCAGTTCAGTCACAGCAGTTTTTCATAAACATTATGCAGAACAGTGATCCAAACAGTGAAGGTGAGTTATCTGAAAGCCTAGAGAATAAAGGTGAAAACTTTTTGAAGTTTGTTTGGGACCAGATTGATGATAACATAGATAAAAGTGCAGTCTGGAATAAGTTAGCTGTGGTTAGTCGAAATTTGTATCCAAATTGGTGGAATGAAATGCAAGAAGATCTAAGTACAATACAACTTCTGCACCCTTATTACATACGGTTTAGATAGCAGAAAGCTAAAACGCACCTCGCCGTCTGCTTAAATTCCTTAGCTTGTTGTGGGCTTTAGTGATCGTGTACTATAAGCCCATCAGTTCCTATAAAGCAGAATTTGTATTTGTGCTTTACATTCTGAACTCCTACTGTTAAAGGTTTTGTTTTGTACCTACATCTGTCAGTGTACAATACCCAGTGTTTACATTTATTAGTGTCATTTAAGGTAGCAGTTTTTATAGTTTTATTAGGTCACTTTCGCGTGTACGTAAACGCTTGTTTAAATTACAAATACGAGCGATAATTAGTAGGTGCAGCTTACCGTAGGTCACTGTTTAATTCGTTTATAATATTCACTAGATAGCTCCTAGCAGCTTACTGTAGGTCACTGCCTTATTCTTTAGTATTCACTAAATAGCCCCTAGCAGGAAAATAAGCACCAGATCTCGCTTCTACCATACAATCTTATTCCCATTATTGAGTGTCCTTTCTGCCAACTAGAGTGTAGCTGTTAACCTTATGTGACAGTAGGTTCCCTTAAGTTTTTTTTACAGTAAATCAGTTATTAGCTAGATAGATAGGGACTGTGTCTTTTGTGTGCGGATGCAGGGGAAGTTGGCCAAAGTCCAAACGCAGCTGGAAGCTTTGTTGGCCACAGTCAACAAGCTCCAGAGTGCCACCTTGAGGTGCGGTGGGGATGGGGTACCTGGGGCAGCCTCTGCTGTACTAGATGTGCAGGGGGGGATGTCACAGCTCTCTGTCACTGAGCCAACCTCAGGTGCGACTGAGCCGGCTGGCCCACTCTCACCTCAGTGTGGGTGGCAGACTGTGTCAAGATCTCGAGCCTCAAGGCAAAGGCTGCATGGGGGAAGCAGGCTCCTGCCAAATCCCATGCACTTTGCTAATAGATTCATTGTGCTATCTGATGCTGGGGAGGAGGCTGAGCCGGTTCAGAATGGACCTTCTGCCAGGATAGTGGCTGCTCCTTCAGCAAGGTCCGGACAGGCACGGGGGTGGGGGTGGGGGGTAGGGGTTTGTTAGTTATTGGGAGCTCCAATGTTAAGCGGATCATGGAGCCCCTCAGGAACGTAGCTGCTAGGGCGGGGAAGAAGTCCAACGTTCACTCGAGGTGCTTGCTGGGATGCCTTGTCCAGGATGTGGAAGAGGCTCTTCCGGCGGGTATCGAGCGTGTGGGGTGCAGCCAGCTGCAGATTGTTGCGCATGTCGGCACCAATGATGCCTGTCGTCGGGGTTCCGAGGAAATCCTTGGGTCCTTTCGACGGCTGGCTAAATTGGTGAAGGCGGCTTCTATCTCTCGAAGAGTGGAAGCCAAGCTGCTGATCTGCAGCATCGTACCCAGGGTGGACAGGTGTCCCCTGGTTTGGAGTCGAGTGGAGAATCTAAACCAGAGGCTACGTCAACTCTGTGACGAAAATGGTCGTACATTTCTCGACTTACTCTATGGGGTGGAAGGTTGTGCACTACACACAGGAAGCAGCTACATGGGTAGCACAGTACTTGTGGCGTGCACATGTGGGTTTGTTACATTAGGTTCCTCTCCATGGGAAACAAACCGCTGGCCTGAAAAATTGCCAGTTCATGACAGTGATGTGAGTGTGCCAACTGTAAAAATTGTTAGATCGCCTAAACAGGTCATTCCAAAGGATTTAAATATGCTTAATCTCATGTTAGTAATTTGTCGAAGTGTCTGTAGCAAGAACGCCGAGTTAATCTCTGAAATAAACAGTAGCAATGCCAATATTGTATTAGGTACCGAAAGCTGGTTGAAACGAGACATAAAAAGCAGTGAAATTTTGAACTATGATTGGACAATGTTTAGGAAGGATAGGATAGGATAGGATAGGATAGGTGTGTTCATTGCAGTTAAAAGCTGTTTAAAGGCAGTTGAGATTGATACTGCGTCAGACTGTGAAATAGTCTGGATAAATCTGTCAATCAGAAAGGGATTGACCATTGTATTAGGATGTTTTTATAGACCACCAGCATCTGCAACAAATGTCGCAGAACATTTCAGGGAAAGTCTTGAGTACATAGGAAGTAAATATCCAAATTATCCATTAGTTATAGATGGAGACTTTAATCTAGCATCCATTGACTGGGAAAATTACACATTTATCACAGGGGGCAGAAGCAAAGATTCATGTGAAGTTATTCTATGAGCGCTCTCAACAAACAACCTTGAGCAATTGGTTAGAAAACCAACTCAAGGTGGAAACATATTAGATATCTTGGCGACAAACAGTCCTGATCTTTTTGAGGAAGTTAAACTAGAAGAAGGCATTAGCGACCATAATGTCGTCGTGGCTTCAATGTCAGTGGAAGTTGCAAAAAAAAAAAAAAAAAAAAAAAAAAAGAGCACCACCATGGATTTTTCTTGTTTGGGAAAGCAAATAAAAGTGTCATTAATGAATATCTTCATAGCCAGCTCCAAGCATTCATCGCGGGACACAAAGTTATTGAGCATCTTTGGTCGGAATTTAAAGGTATTGTCCACCACGTGCTAGAGAAGTATGTGCCTAGCAGAAGTATAGGGGAGGGAAAGGATCCACCTTGGTACAACAAACATATTAGGAAGTTGCTGAGAAAGCAGAGAATTTTGCACAGTAGTTTTAAACGTAGTCACTGCCTCGTTGACAAACAGAAATTGTGCAAAATGAAAGCAGCTGTCAGAAGGACAATGTGAGACTCCCGTAATGAATTTGAAAGCAATATTTTATCTGCAGATTCTAAAAATAACAACAAAAATTTTAAGTTGTACGTAAAATCAATGAATGCTACAAATAATTCAATACCTTCTCTTGCTGATAGTACGGGTAATGTAACTGTTAATGATAAACAGAAGGCCGAAATTCTAAACCTAGCTTTCAAAAACTTACGTTAGAGGACTGCAGTACCATTCCCCCTTTCAATGATCGAACAAACAAAAGGATGGCTGACATAGTGTTTAGTGTATCTGGGATTGTAAAACAGTTAAGATCCTTAGACGCCAGAAAGGCATCTGGCGCAGATGGTATCCCCGTAAGATTTTATGTTGACTATGCTACAAATATAGCACCATTCTTATCCATCATCTATCAGAGATCATTGGAATGGTGGAAAGTTCCATGGGACTGGAAGAAGGCCCAGGTCATTGCAATCTATAAACAGGGTAGAAAATCGCATGCACATAATTTCCGGCCAATTTCACAGACATCAATTTGTTGTAGAATCATGGAACATATTCTGGGTTCAGACATAATGACCTTTCTCGACTCTGAGAAGCTAATCTGCAGAAACCAGCACAGTTTTAGGAAACAGCGGTCATGCGAGAGACAACTGACCCTCTTTGTGCAAGATACACAACAAGCTCTAGATACAGGCTCCCAGGTTGATGCCATATTTCTCGACTTTCGAAAGGCGTACGACTCAGTTCCGCACTGCCGCTTGCCCCAAAAAGTGCGCGCTTACGGTCTATCCAATGACATATGCGGTTGGATAGAAAGTTTTCTAACAGACAGGGAGCAATATGTCGTCCTGAACGGGGTGACTTTAACAGAAACAAGCGTAACTTCAGGTGTGCCCCAGGGCAGCGTAATAGGTCCGCTGCTTTTTACGATTTACACAATCGATCTGGTCGATGGTATTGACAGCGACATATGACTGTTTGCCGATGATGCTGTAGTCTACAGGAAATTAGTATCAGACGAAAGCTGTGAAGAAATCAATGATTTGCAGAAAATAAATGTCTGGTGTAATGACTGGCAGTTATCTCTCAATATTAGTAAGTGTAACCTACTGCATATAACAAGGCGAAAATTCCCATTAATGTACGAGTAAAAAATAAATGCCCAGTCTTTGGAAGCGGTAACATCAGTCAAGTATCTGGGTGTGACTATTCGAAATGATCTCAAATGGAATGATCAGATTTCACAAGTAACAGGTAAGGCGAACTCTAGATTGTGGTTTATTGGTAGAATCCTGAAGCGATGCAGCCCTTCAACAAACGAAATAACTTACAATATGTTAGTTCGTCCAGTCTTAGAGTATCGTTCATCTGCATGGGACCTTTACCAGTTGGGTCTGATTCAAGAGATTGAGAAGGTCCAAAGAAGAGCGGCAAAATTCATGACGGGTACAGTCGTGCTCAAAAGTATCCGAACGATCTGAATTGCGTTTCGCCTGATTCGAATGCAACCCACATAGTGCAGCTGTCTAGCAGGTCCTCAATCGCCCCTCGGTACAGTCATTTGACTATTGAAAATGGTTCCAACAAGTCACCACTAGGAAACACTGCTCTGTATCGCAATAACTCAAGATGTAAAGTGATACCAAGGTACTACAAATATCAGGGAACATCTTATCACAGATAAGACGGTTATTCAGGCTTGTAAGTTCACATTTATTGCAATAAATGACATACATGAAATGTTACCACTCTCATTATTAGGGGAGAGTGGGGGAAATACACGCACCTAAGGAAAAATCGATGTGAATCATTCGTTACGTCATTAAAACCTATGAAAATAAGTACATACCATACAATGGACATTTCTCCACATATTCCAATCATCTGTAAACAGTTATAAACAGTACCTTCATTTTGAACATTAAAATAAAATAAAGTGCAAATGCGTGGTATTCCCCACCCCTGAGGGTAATTACACGCAAAGTACTTGGTAATAACACGTAAAACAAACAAACCATAAAAATTCCGCTGCTGACAAACAAATTTTGGGTTTCTATGAATACATAAGTTTATTTATGAAATGCCAGATTTGCATACCACTTGAGTATAACACAGCATACCAATCAAACACAGACCCAATCGAAATCTAAGTGATTAGTATTTTACTAATTTGTGCCGATAGAGGCACGCTTGTGTACAGATACTCAGTTTTATTGAAACAGACTTTCGTCGTAAGGTTATTGTGGGTAGTTTTATTTTCTTTCTTATAATACAGTGCACAATTTTCGTACGGTTTCTTTTAGTGTTCTTAAAACATTAGGCAACATGAGAGAGAAATTAATCATCAACGATATATGCGAATTCTCTGATGTTATCTATAACAGTCTAACAATGCACATGCAGTTTATTGATTACATGCATGTAGAAAACTTGTTCTGAGTTAAAGCTGTCAAACAAGGTTTTATGAAGAGTAAAATGCCAGTGTCACACGACAGCTAATGTAGAAAATACGTTTCTGACGTATTTTGGCACGATGCGCTCTCCCCATACATAATACAAATGTTTCGAGATGCATCTGCAGCCTGGCCATCTATTAAACCTGAAAAGAACAAAATGTCGCAGAAGTTAGCTCTTTTTCCACATGCGAAGGGAAGTGAAGGGAATTATGTTCAAAGTTCCATTAGATCGATAACTTCAGCAGACAGCAGTATGGCGTTTTAAAAAATGTAGCAGTGAATGTACCCAAACTCGCGACGTCTTAACAGTGCGCGACGCTTACTGTTATGCTACTAGCTGACACATAGCTACACCACCTCCAGAACTCAACAACAATTCCTCCAGAACTTGCGCATTGCACAGTGCTGTGAGATAATGCATATGGCCGGATCTAGACTTCTGAGAGACAGACAGTTGCAGCTTTTCTTTTGCACTGTACGACGTTTTTAACAAACAGATAGCGCAATAGAGTAGCTCAAGTCGAAAGGAACACTTCCTGTTTAAATTTCTGCATCCTACACTGTTGGCAGTTCTGTGTAGGTGTCAGTTACGTGATTTTACTTCAGTGATTACAAAAGAGTCGAATGTATGCTCTGAGTAGCCGAGGCAGCTAGTTCATGGTGATTCGGTCAACCAAGTAAATGAATGTACTGAACATGCTGCAAACCACTACAGGGAGTCTGTGTGTCAGAATTCTCATCCAGTGTGGCGCAACATTGTTATGATAGAATGATGAGTGATAGAGCACAGAATTTGGTGGTATCTTGAATTAATGCTAGGTTCATATACTTATGGTCTGGGTTCGATTCCAACTTCTGCTAATGATTTTTGATAAGGAGAGACAGATTCTGTTTTCTTCTGGCTACGCCAAGTCAAGCAGGTGTAATGGCATTGTGGTCTGACATTCACGTTAAACATGATATTCCTTCTCTACCAAGTAGACGTTAGGTTGAACCACAATCAAGTCAGGAGTCGCATCACGTAGAAACTCTATCAGCTGTAACCTTTCTTATACTAGTTATTTATTTCTAGTGACAAACGCAATGTAGGGTCACAGGACACTTATTCCATCTTTTATTTGAGCTTCTGCATGTCGATAAAATTGGTTCTAATCTGGGAATGCAACTCAGACCGCCCTTAACGCGGAATTTGATCCTTTTGTGACAATACAGCTCGACTGCCATTTGTTGCTTGTTCCAAACTGCAGATTCCTCAACATCTCCACATATTGCGCGTGAAAGGGTTCAAATCCTGGCCCGACACTAAAGCTTTCATTATGAATTATCAAGCTCTAGCATGAGAACACCTATCTGCTGGTGGGTAATAATTTTGGTTTTTAATGTAATTTCATTCATTGTCAACACTAACGGTATCTGATGTTTTTGAGTCCCAGTGAGACACAGAACTGTTTGCGAAATCATTGTAAACTCAAGGATGTTATTCCGAGCTGCCGGTGGAGAAAAATTCGGTAGCTGACGTCTCTTAGTGTGCAGTCAACAACAATATGTGTGGGACTCGATTCCCAGTCAGCACTGAACACTTCTGGGCGCTACAGTCTTTAGCCGAGCGACCGCTACGGTCGCAGGTTCAAATCCTGCCTCGGGCATGGATGTGTGTCATGTCCTTAGGTTAGTTAGGTTTGATTAGTTCTAAGTTCTAGGCGACTGATGACCTCAGAAGTTAAGTCGCATAGTGCTCAGAGCCATTTGAACCATTTGAACCGAACTCTTCGTCATATTATTTCTAGTTGAAACATGCTCACATGTTGCTGCTGGTGTAACAAACCCATATTTAACGTTTGTTTTCTCTAGAATATAACAGCGATAGGTGCCAGGTTGGAGTCCTGGGAAAGAAAAAATTAATGTTTCGTCTCGTCATTTCAGTTAAAACATCTAGCTACTGCCGACCCAAAATCCGATATGTCACAGTTGATTGTGCTTCGATGACAATCCAATTAGGTTCTGGGTTCGAATCCCTGTCCAACACAAAGCTTTACCTCACGGCATTTCAAGTAAGTTACTTGTGAAGAAGCAATATTTAACATCTCTCGTAGTTCGTTAACAAGGACAATAGATGCTGGGTAAGAATCCGCGACCGTTAACAATGTTTACGTTATGTAATTTAAAGTTGATATTTGCTAAATGATACTGTCTAAAATCGAGGTATATCACTCTCTGTATGCCTAGTCAGGAATGACTGTTAGTTTCCGTCAGTCACGGAGTCTTTGCTTAGTCTACATGACCTGGGTTTGAATCCATATGCAGAACGAGACGGTTCGTCGTGTCATTTGAAGTTCATACATATTCTCAATTAGCTGCTCGTGAATAACTTAAATTTTTAATGTCATTTTGTGTTAAATAATAAGTACGGTATGTTATTTTGGAGAGGAAATCATGAATACGACGAACTTACTACGTGAATTACCTATCTAACGTAGGGGAAGGTGGGGGAATTACACGCATGTGGGTAATCCCACGCAGGTTGATTTATGCAGTTTGAATGGCGCAAGCTGTTCCCAGTTGGCGCTGCATGAGTAACAACTACTACGCAGCTTATGCCAGCCATTTTTCAGTGGCATTCTTGGAGCAGTGAAGTATTGTTTATTTTCGGCGTGTCTCATGTAATTTTGGTCAGCTGTATTTTCCAAGGTAAGTGCTACTATAAGTTGCTTTAATGTAATTTTTGCGTATCAACTACTAACGCTAGATGAAACCTTTAATTTAATTGTAGATTTGTCCCGCTATTTGAATCAGGTGCCGAGCTATGATTAGGTTAATCATTGAACTTACGGTGCGGTAATGCCACGCAGCTGTTGAAGTGCATGGTATTCCTCCTTGCAGGTCATATTTTCAATACTAACGAGGTTTTTTTTTTTTTTAATTTCAGATGGGTAGATATTATAATAATAATAAAAAAAACCAGAAGGCAAAATGGATGCAAGAGGAACGTTGTAAGGCTCTTGATGCCATCAAATCTGGAAGAAAAATAAGAAGTATCAAGAGCTTTCGGGATTCATGAAGCTACTCTGAACGAGAATGAAGGTTAAAAATACGGAGGGTCCAAAACTTGGAAGAAACCCAACATTTTCGACAGAACAAGAAAATGAGATTAGGGATCATGTTATTACAATGGCCAAGCTGTTCTATGGCATTAAATGCATGCAGTTGCGATCGATTGCATTTGAGCATGTAGAGGCTAACAACATTGCAAACAATTTTGATAAGTCATCTAGGTTAGCTGGAAAGGATTGGCTTGCTCTATTTTTAAAAAGAAACCGAAGTATTAGCATGAGAAAACCTGAAGCAACTAGCATTAACAGAATACAGGCATTTAATGAAGAAGAGGTTAATGTTTTTTTTTTTTTTTTTAATTTAGAAAATGTCTTTGAAAAATATAAATTTAAAGAGGGGTGAGTGTTCAACGTCGATGAAATGGGCATAAATACTGTACAAAAGCCCAAGAGAATTTTGGCTCCTAAATGTGTTAACCAAATACGTGGGGGCACGTCTTGGTAAAGGGGGAAAAATGTGACTGTGAAATGTTGTTTCAGTGCTGCTGGTTCCTTCTTCCCCCCTATGTTTATCTTCCCCAGGAAGAGGATGTCAAATCTCTTAAGTAAAGGTGGACCAGTTGAAGCCATATATGGTTGTTCCGTCAATGGCTGGTCCAATGAGTCATTTTTTCGAATGGATCCAACATTTTCAGAACAATGTAAAATCAACTATTGATAACCCTGTGCTGCTGATTTTAGATAATCACAGCAGCCACATTTCACTTGATATTTTTGAATTTTGTAAAAAACATTCTATTGTCATGGTAACCATACCTCCCCACACTTCTCACAAGCTTCAACCACTAGATGTTACATTGTTTTCTTCTTTGAAATCAGCCTTCAACCATGAATGTGACGTGTATATGAAGTCACAGGTGTATCAAAAAATTACACCATATGAGTTAGCAGAACTTTTTAATAATGCATATATTAAGGTCGCTATCATGGACAAAGGGCAGTCAGGGTTTAAGGCATGTGGGATTTACCCTTTCAATCCAAACAAATTTCAGCATGACGACTTACAAAAATGTGAGATCTTCAGAGATGTTGTCCTTGAAGATGAAGAGGTTCCGAATGCAACAAATGTAAATGAAGTGGTTGCACCTACAAACAAGCCACATATCCCCAAAAGGAGCCAAGAGAAAGCCTAAGGGAAAGTCAGTGACACTTACAGCAACTCCAGAGAAGAATAAACTGCTAACAGAGTTATCAATAAAGAAACAAAAAGAAGCCATGAAAAAGAAAGCTGAAGGAAACAAGAAAAGAAATCTTAAGGATAAAGCAGATAAGTGCAGAAATCTGCAACTTAAAAAAGTCTCGAAGAAGAAACAGACTTTATATAAAAAGAAACACCACCAAGAAAGTGAAAGTAGCAGCAAGGATGACCTAAATCTGGACTTGCAGAACATTTGTGATGACGATGAAATGGACGATATTGATCCATTGGCGATTTCAGAAGATGTCTGTTTAGTTTGTGGAGAGTTTGGGAAAGATGGAGAACTATGGTACCGATGTATTTCTTGTAGCAGATGGAGTCATGAAGAATGTAGTGGCTGGAACACTCCAAAAGGTTACAAGTGCGATCTTTGCTGTATGAGAAAATTAACTCTTTTCACATCAATAAAAATGTAAAAAACGAAAAATACAAGAGATGTTTGTAGAATCACATTATTTCATTCTTATATATACTGTTTACTCTTTGTAGTAACTAATAAGCAAATAAAAATAGCAAGTATTGTACATTTTTATGGTTTGTTTGTTTTACGTGTTATTACCAAGTACTTTGCGTGTAATTATCCTCAGGGGTGGGGAATACCACGCATTTGCACTTTATTTTATTTTAATGTTCAAAATGAAGGTACTGTTTATAACTGTTTACAGATGATTGGAATATGTGGAGAAATGTCCATTGTATGGTATGTACTTATTTTCATAGGTTTTAATGACGTAACAAATGATTCACATCGATTTTTCCTTAGGTGCGTGTATTTCCCCCACTCTCCCTTAATAATGAGAGTGGTAACATTTCATGTATGTCATTTATTGTAATAAATGTGATCTTACAAGCCAGAAGAACCATCTTATCTGTGATAAGATGTTCCCCGATATTTGTAGTACCTTGGTATTGCTTTACACCTTGAGTTATTGTGATACAGAGCAGTGTTTTCTAGTGGTGACTTGGTGGAACCATTTTCAATAGTCGAACGACTGTACCGAGGGGCAATTAGAGGACCTGCTATACAGCTGCGCTATGTGGGTTGCATTCGAATCAGGCGAAATGCAATTCAGGTCGTTCGGATACTTTTGAGCACGACTGTACCAGTCATGAATTTTGCCGCTCTTCTTTGGACCTTCTCAATCTCTTGAATCAGACCCAACTGGTAAAGGTCCCATGCAGATGAACGATACTCTAAGACTGGACGAACTAACATATTGTAAGTTATTTCCTTTGTTGAAGGGCTGCATCGCTTCAGGATTCTACCAATAAACCGCAATCTAGAGTTCGCCTTACCTGTTACTTGTGAAATCTGATCATTCCATTTGAGATCATTTCGAATAGTCACACCCAGATACTTGACTGATGTTACCACTTCCAAAGACTGGGCATTTATTTTCTACTCTTACACTAATGGGGATTTTCGTCTTGTTATATGCAGTAGGTTACACTTACTAATATTGAGGGATAACTGCCAGTCATTACACCACACATTTATTTTCTGCAAATCATTGATTTCTTCACAGCTTTCGTCTGATACTAATTTCCTGTAGACTACAGCATCATCGGCAAACAGTCATATGTCGCTGTCAATACCATCGACCAGATCGATTGTGTAAATCGTAAAAAGCAGCGGACCTATTACGCTGCCCTGGGGCACACCTGAAGTTACGCTTGTTTCTGTTGAAGTCACCCCGTTCAGGACGACATACTGCTCCCTGTCTGTTAGAAAACTTTCTATCCAACCGCATATGTCATTGGATAGACCGTAAGTGCGCACTTTTTGGGGCAAGCGGCAGTGCGGAACTGAGTCGAATGCCTTTCGAAAGTCGAGAAATATGGCATCAACCTGGGAGCCGGTATCTAGAGCCTGTTGTATATCAGGCACAAAGAGGGCCAGCTGTGTCTCGCATGACCACTGTTTCCTAAAACCATGCTGGTTCCTGCAGATGAGCTTCTCAGAGTCTAGGAAGGTCATAATGTCTGAACACAAAATGTCCATGATTCTACAACAAATTGATGTCTGTGAAATTGGCTGGAAATTATGTGCATCTGATTTTCTACCCTTTTTATAGATTGCAAATACCTGGGCCTTCTTCCAGTGCCATGGAACTTTCCGCCGTTCCAATGATCTCTGATAGATGACGGATAAGAATGGTGCTATATTTGTAGCATAGTCAACATAAAATCTTACGGGGATACCATCTGCGCCAGATGCCTTTCTGGCGTCTAAGGATCTTAACTGTTTTACAATCCCAGATACACTAAACACTATGTCAGCCATCCTTTTGTTTGTTCGATCATTGAAAAGGAGAATGGTGCTGCAGTCCTCTAATGTAAATGAGTTTCTGAAAGGTAGGTTTAGAATTTCGGCCTTCTGTTTATCATCATCAGTTACATTACCCATGCTGTCAGCAAGAGAAGGTATTGAATTATTTGTAGCATTCATAGATTTTACGTACAACCAAAATTTTTTGGGGTTATTTTTAGAATCTGCAGATAAAATATTGCTTTCAAATTCATTAACTTTTACATGAAGTGTCTACTAACAGAGATGATGATTCAGATTAGGGGTGTCCTTACATTAAGATTGATCAGTGGGAAGGAAACTGTTTGATTGCTACAGGTAGCCCAATTTGAGGTTTATCTGAACAATTTAGAGACAAAATCCATTATAGTAAGAAATTTGTGGAAATGCCCATTGTAGGTGTAAAGATAAGAGGAGCTGCAGATAAGCAAAGCAAATTGGTAGAATCTCAGTTACTTTTAACTTTTAGTATAGAAGGCAAAACCTCTGAACACAGGTGCTTAGTGATCCCTAGTCTGGAAGAAAACTTAATTCTTGGTTTGGATTGGATAGCCTAAGTTGGGGCTTGTTTTGGATGGAATGCTGAAGAATTTTTTATTTTGGAGCCTAAAAGTAATACTTACGTGAAAACTAATTTCTGTATTTTAAACTGTGGGAAAAGTTTTAACTATTTGCAAAATATTATGAACCAAGGTGAGTACCAGGTGTTTCATGATATAGATTTTGATGAGACTAAGGATTAGGATTTTGAGAGTGTAGTAGGTTCTAAAGTACGGGAAGCTACGACTCTTAATGACCTACAAAAGGAACAACTTAAGAATTTGTTATTGGTGTTTAGAAATGTGTTTGGTGAAAAACCAGGGAAAGTGAAAGGCTGTCGTTGCATACTTTACCTTAGAAATCATCAACCTTTCTTTCTCAAGCCATATAATATACCATTTTCATAAAGGAAAGATGTAGAGAGAGAAATTCAGAAAATGGAAAAAAAGGGGGGGGGGGAGGTAATTGAGAGAAATAGGAGTGCTTACAATAATCCTTTAATTGTGGTAAGTAAGAGAAATGGTGGAGTGCGAATTGTTTTTGACTCTAGACATCTTAATAAATTTCTTATCAGAGAGAATGACCATCCCGAGAACATGGACGAGCTGTTACAAAAATTTGATTATGTAAAATACATGAGTAGTTTGGACTCGACCCTGGATTTCACCAGATCCCACTTTAAATTTATTCTAGAAAGTATACAGCATTTTTGTGTGTAGGTAAGTGTTTCTCAATCCTGTGTGGCGCCATTTGGGCTGAATTCATAAGAGCTCTGGATTCTGTCTTGAGAATTGAAGTGAGTTCCAAATTAATTGTGTATGTTGATGACATTCTGGTTACCGAAAAGACTTGGGAGCAACGTTTGGATTTGTTAAGAGATGTGTTTTCAAAATTAGGATCAGGAGGTAAGACTTTGAAAATAGATAAGTGTAAATTTGGTATGGAAGAAGTTAAATTTTTAGGACATGTTATATCTGAAAAAGGAATTGCACCTGATAAAGAGAAACTTGATGCTATTGCTAATTTTCCTACTCTTTGCAACAGAAAACAGCGAAAATAAATTTTTGGGTTAAATGGTTTTTATAGAAAAATTTGTAGTAGTCAAACTTTGAATGCTCCATGCTTGTGTGAACTTTTCAAGAAGAATACCATTTGGGATTGGAATCAGGAGTGTCTGAATGTTTTTGGTGAGATCAAAGGACAGTTGTGTCAAAGTTAGATATTGTTCAGATCAGATTTCTCTCTTCCCTTTTGTATTATGACAGACAGTGGTGATGTTGGTTTGGGTGCCCATTTATTTCAGGAGGTTGAAGTTGATGGTGTTATTGAACATAGCTCTCTTGCAGTTGCTAGTAGAATATTACATAAACATGAAAAGACATACACTGTAACTGAGAAAGAACTTTTTGCTGTATATTGGATGTTCAACAAATTCAAAAATTATTTTCTAGGTAACAAAGTTGTCATGTATACTGATCACAAAGCATTATGTTATCTTACAGGTGTGTAAGCTGAACTGTAACAGGATTATTCATTGGGCTTTCGTTTTACAGCAGTTCAATTATGAAATCAGATACATTATGGGCACAAACTATGTAGTTGCTGATGCTTTGTCTAGGCTACCTTTAGGGAGTAAATCATCTAACAATTTTGGAAAAGGTGAGAAAGAGTTTAAAATTATATACTTTAAAGGTATGAAAGAGGAAAAAGAGGTCTTGAAAATTTGCAGAGACATCTGTAGGTATCAAAATCATGATCGAAATTTGAAATTGGTTAAGAGCGTGTTGGTTAAGAAAGGAAGTGAAAAGACAGAATGATACTATAAGTTACACAAGGGTATTTTATTCAGGAGACATAAGACTGTCTCAGAGGATTGGAAACTATGTTGGCCAGAACAGTGTATTGGTACTTTAATTACTTACACACATGAGAGTTTTGGTCATTGTGGATCAACCAAAAGCACACAAAAGATTCAGGAAAACATCTATTTTTATAACATAGGTAGGAGAGTCAAGAAGAAGATTGCCAGCTGTGACAGATGTCAAAGAGCGAAGGTAAGTAACCAAACAAGTAGAGGCCAAATGTAAAACATACTGCCTAATAGTAACCTATATCTCATGTCTGTGGATATTTATGGACTCTTGCGTAGGTCTAAAATCTAAACACTGTCCGACAAAGACTTCGGAAGGCCCAATGGTACCAACCGGCCACCGTGTCATCCTCAGCCCACAGGTGTCACATATAGAGGGGCATGTGGCCACCACACCACCCTTCCAGCCATATGTCAGTTAACGAGACTGGAGCCACTACTTCTCAATTACGTATCTCTTCAGTTTGCCTCACAAAGGCTGAGTACATCCTGTTTGCCAACAGCGCTTGGCAGACCGGATGGTCAGCCCAGCCCGACAGCACTCAACTTCGGTGATCTGACGGTCATTAGCTGCCTAAGACAAAGAATGGATTTTTTTATGTTTTTGTGGTGGTTGATGTATGAGCTGTGATTGGAAAGTTTTAAGAATGGGCTTGTAATTGTACATTGATGGTACGTACATGCTACTGTGATGCATCTCCTTCAAAATAGTCCCCTTGTGACTGAACAAACCAACTCCTACGGTGTTTCCAGTTTTGTAAACATTCCTGGGAATTTTTTTCCTGAAGTGTGTTAAGGACGCTCTCCGTATTTGCCTGGATGTCTTCCATCGAGTCAAACCGCTTCCCTTTCAGTGAAAATTTCAGTTGAGGGAACAGGCAGAAGTCCACAGAGGCATATGATGGTTGTGGAAGCACAAGAATTTTGAATTTGGTCGAAAAATCAACAATTGAAAAGGCACGATGAGCCGGAGCATTGTCATGGTGAAGCACCTGACACTTGTCTTTCCACAGTGCAGGCCTTTTCTTCTGCACCTTTTTGCACAAATGCTCAAGGACATGTTTGTAGTATTCCTAGTCAATTGTCTGTCCTCCAGGGGTAAATTCATTATGCACAATACCGGCAGAATTGAAAAAAAAAAAAAAAAAATCACCAACATTATCATCACTTTCGACCAGCTTTGCCATGCTTTTTTCGGTCATGGAGAACCTGGAGTCTTCCACTGTGAATACTGCACTTTGGTTTCAGGAACATATTCATATACCCACAATTTGTCACCAGTAAATACCCTATTTAACAAATCTGGGTCATTTTTAGTCCAATTAACCAGTTCTTGGCACACTTCAAGTCTGTATTGTCTCTGGTCACATGACAACACTTTTGGAATGAATTTTGTGGACACTCGACGCATGTTCAGATCTTCAGTTAAAATTGACTGAACTGCATAGGAACTTAAATTAAGTTCATCAGCCATCTCCCTAATTGTAAGTCTATGATCAGATCGCACTAAGTCATGAAGTTTCGCAACATTTTCTTTCGTTTTTGAGGTGGAAGGACGGCCGGACTGTGGTTCATCTCCTAATGATTCGCAGCCATTTTTAAATCTATTGAACCAGACAAAAACATTTGACTGGCTCATACAATTATCTCCAAAAGCTGTTTTTATAGTTTGTAAGTCTCAGAAGATGATTTCCCCATTTTAAAACAACATTTCATACAAACTCGTTGCTCTATTTATATGTACGTTTTCATATAGACAGAATCCGGCAACAAGCCCTAACAGACCCACACTCAACCAGCTGCCGCAACACACTGAATAAAGGAAATGCAGTTTCCTGTCGGAGGGCGTTCAAGGACAAGGCAGTGACTCACTCCACACCCTCCGTGTACCTGCCTGCCAAACCAGTAAGCAATAGTGGATCCATTCTTAAAACTTTCCAATCACACCTCGTATTTTCGAAGTTCATAAAGCTGTTTCCTCTTAAGAAAGCTACCAGTAAGGGAATCATCTCTAAGTTTGAAAGCACATATTTTAGTCAGGTGGGTATTCCTAAAACAATTATATCTGATAATGGTTCTCAGTTTACATTACAAGCTTGGAAAGATTTTGCTGATCACACAAAAATAAGGCATATTCAAACTTTGGTGTACCATCCTTTGAGTAACCCTGCAGGAAGCTATATCATAGAGATTAGAAGACTGTTTAGAACTTATTGCAGTAAGAATCATGCCAGTTGGGTGGATTATTTCAGTGATTTTAAGGATATTATGAACAGCTTGCAGCATTCTTCAACAGGTTTTTCTCCATTTGAAATAATGTTTAATCACAGACCAGGTAACTTCATGTCTGAAAATGTTGAGTTTCCACCATGTAAAATTATGTCACCACAAGAGAGGGAAGAATGTGTTAGGGAGATGATGAGAAAAAGGGGGATAGGAGAAAGCAGAGACGTGATGGTAAAGGCAGATTTTCTAGGTTTCAGGTAGATCTCATGTTGGTGAAAGCCAATGAGAAATCTATAGTGTTGATATCTCAGATAAAGAGATGTTACGATATTTATATTGGACCACTTGAAATTCTTGAAACTCCACTTGTTAATGCATACAGGCTTGTGTATCCTAAATCTAAGAAGTTGTTTGGATTACACAATGTCACTGAACTGAAAGCATATATACATGATCCATAGGTATCTAATTTTTGTTTGTTCTTTTTCCATTCTCATGAATTTAGTATGTAATATGATGTGATTTTTAATGGTCTGTCTTATCTATTGGCTGAGTTAAAATCTATTATACACTATATAATTAAATTCTGTAGTAGATTTGTGCTTTAGAATTTGATACACTGTGTGACCAAAAGTATCTGGGCATCCCCAAAAACATATATTTTTCATACTAGGTGCATTGTGCTGCCACCTACTGCCAGATACTCCATATCAGCAACCTCAGTAGTCATTAGACATCATGAGAGAGTGGAACTTGCAGAGCTCACGGAGTTTGTACGTGGTCAGGTGATCGAGTGTCACTTGTGTTATACGTCTGTACAAGAGATTTCCACATTCCTAAACATCCCTAGGTCCACTGTTTTCAATGTGATAGTGAAATGGAAATGTGAAGGGACACGTACATCACAAAAGTGTACAGGCCGACCTCATCTGTTGACTGACAGAGACAGCCGACAGTTGAAAGGGGCCGTAATATGTAACAGGCAGACATCTATCCAGACCATCACACAGGAATTCCAAACTGCATCAGGATCCACTGCTAAGTACTATGACAATTAATCAGGAGGTGAGAAAACTTGGATTTCATTGTTGAGTGGCTGCTCATAAGCCACACTCATGGAGGTAAATGCCAAACTACGCCTCACTTGGTGTAATGAGTGTGGAAAAACGTTGTGTGGAGTGACGAATCATGGTACTTGATGTGGCAATCTGATGGCAGGCTGTGGGTATGGCGAATGCCCGGTGAACGTCATCTGCCAGCGTGTGTAGTGCCAACAGTAAAATTCGGAGGCGGTGGTGTTATGGTTTGGTCATGTTTTTCTTGGAGGGGACTTGCATCCCTTGTTGTTTTGCATGGCACTATCACAGCACAGGCCTACATTGACATTTTAAGCACATTCTTGCTTCCTACTCCTAAAGAGCAATTTGGGGATGGCAATTGTATCTTTCAACACGATCAGGCACCTGTTCATAATGCACGGCCTGTGGTGGAGTGGTTACATGACAATAAAATTCCTGTAATGGACTGATCTGCACAGAGTCCTGGTATGTTTAGGAACGCCGACTTCATGCCAGGCTTCACCGACAAACATTGATACCTCTCCTCAGTGCAGCACTCCATGAGGAATAGGCTGCCATTCACAAAGAAACCTTCCAGCACCTGAGCAAATGTATGCCTGCGAGAGTGGAATCTGTCATCAAGGCTAAGGGTGGGTCAACACCATATTGAATTACAGCATTGCCGATGGAGGGCACCATGAACTTTTAAGTTGTTTTCAGCCACGTGTCTGGGTACTTTTGATCACATAGGTGAAGTATATATGTCATGAGACTAAATGAGTAGGTCCTTTTACAATTTTGAAATGGGACATTATTCATAATTTGTACTGTAAATATTATGAATAGTATCTTAGTATATCTGTATGTATCAACTTGTTAGTTCATTTTTTTATTGCATTTAACTCTGATTATTAATGTTTCATATGTGAACACTTTTTAATTGTGCCTGAAATAAATCCTATATAATTGATGTTGGGAAATGAGTAGGGAGAGCATATCTTGTGTGATGTGAAGAAGGTATTGAACAGCATATTTAGTACACAGAACAATGTTTCAGGATTTGATGTGAATACTAGACAGGACATTATTTATCTATTGGAGCATGTGATGAGAACTCTAAGGAGGAAACTGTAAGATGTGGGCAGAACCACTCTCCACACTGCTGTATGGCTGTACCCTGCTGGACCAGTCAACTTACAGGAACCGGCCGCGGTGGTCTAGCGGTTCTGGCGCTGCAGTCCGGAACCGTGGGACTGCTACGGTCGCAGGTTCGAATCCTGCCTCGGGCATGGGTGTGCGTGATGTCCTTAGGTTAGTTAGGTTTAAGTAGTTCTAAGTTCTAGGGGACTTATGACTTCAGATGTTGAGTCCCATAGTGCTCAGAGCCATTTTGAGCCAACTTACAGGAAATCATAGGTGCTGGGTAATGTACTCAAGCATCTGTTAACTACATCAGTGTTGTGACTGAGATTTGTAAATTGTTAGGAAAGACTGCCAAAGGCAGTGTTATTCCACATAAATGTATGTTTTTCCAAGTAGGGTGATTGACTTTCCAATACATTATGTAACTTTAAATCAGTATGTACTTTTTTTATCAATTGTAAATTAATCTTCTAGGCTTTTATATACGTAGGTTTGTTAGCAAATAATGTGGAAGACATTTGCTAGTATAGACAATATAACAAGATGTATACATGTCTACTTTCATACATTGATTTT
This sequence comes from Schistocerca cancellata, assembly GCF_023864275.1. NCBI lineage: Eukaryota > Metazoa > Arthropoda > Insecta > Orthoptera > Acrididae > Schistocerca > Schistocerca cancellata. Next base: position 327,251,712 of record NC_064633.1, read on the forward strand.
GGTCCTCAAGCTACTCAATTACGTCATCATTCAAAGCTAACTATGACTCTGTTTACCTGTATTTATCCTGAGTATTGCCATATTGTATCTGACTGGTATTTGTGTTGTGGGCAGATTCATGCTTAACTCTGTTTTGGGTACCCCTGGTCATCGCGGCTGTATACTCAATGAGAGTGTACAACTGTTGATTGAGGCTAGATGCTTCTTACAATTACTCTTTGCAAATAATTGAACTTATTGATATGATTATGAGCTTTATTCATTTTGTTGTGTCAAAACATTTTTTGCTGGTTTGTACCCAGTGTGGTTTCAATTCATGGATCGCTCCCCACATCTTAAACTGAGGCCCTAATATTTTTTTATCATTTTGTCCTGTAATGAATCAACACATCCTTAAATACTATGGTTTATGTGGCTGATTGATTCCTACTCATGATTGAATGTATTCTTTTGGTCTGTACTCGTTGTCATGAGTTTTTCGAGTCAGCTCACTTGTCGTACACTTGGGCTCTGAAATTTCTCTCTTCTCTTTGAAGAGTTTGAAGGTTTGATTGTGTGGATGTAAACTTAAAATTTGTAATTCTAGTAATTTACCTTGTACTTGTAATTATTTCTATAGTTTAATGGTGTAATGTTGTAGTTTTGACTTTGTATTATTTGTCTTGTGATAGTATGTTCCACAGATCCGAAAATCTGAATACCATATCCTGATATATGTATAGATTCTGACTCATATAGTACGTATTTTCCTTACATTTTCTGTAATATGTTATGTATCAGATACTTCTATACATTTGTAATCTAACTTTTGACATCATTTTGTACACCATTTGGCAAACCTTGTAGTCTGTCACAAAATATTGTAAGCACACTGTTTCCAAACTTTGTGAGGGGGCTTTTGTAATGGGACACCCTCCTCTGACATTACCTTTTTTTAATAGAAATAATTGATACCAAAATATTTTCGAATCTTGTATAGGTAAAATTATCTCAGCTGTTTAACTAAAAGAATTTCATATGATTTTTTATATGAATGCATTATATTTCAGGCTAAAATGTATAAAAATAAATTAATTTATTACAGTCGTATGTATTAACTCTGTATGTACAGTTAAAATTGCTCTTCTTTTGGAAATATTAGAAATTATGAAATATCTGGCACACTTAAATTTCCTATTATTAATTACACAATCTAATGCTTATTATTAAATTAATTTCTGGATTCATTTATAAAATAATGATGCAACTTGGTGAAGATTCTTCTTTTGTCAAGAAAGTTTGTAAACTCTTTGGAATATTGTTACTACTGCAGAAAGTAAGTAGTAGCCTCTAATGGAATTGGAGGTGTTTTTATGTTTAGCAAGAACAATGTAAATTTCTGTTTTAAAGTGGATACTGTAAAGACAGTGTGACATAGAAGAATGAGAAAAGTCATAGAAACAGAAATTACTTCATCAGTTATCATGTCATCTATAACCCACAAAGTCAAAAATTTCAGCCTCAAGAATCTACTCCTAGATGTGACAAACTGCAGCCAATAATGAGAAAATGAAGATCAGTAAAAAAGTTATTTGTACATATTACTCCTCTCAAAACTTATGAAATGAATAAATTTTTATGAAGAGACTGAATATCTATTTATTTATTTAATTATTTATTTATTGTCCTCTGAATCAATACTGTACATGATGTGCACATGGTGATGCACATACATACATTTGATGTTGGGCATTATGATAATTTGCTGGCATGAAGTAATATGCTGAAAGTTTACACAAACATGAGCTTACATACATATTTTCTGAGAAGTTATGAACACATAAATTACATACTCAGTTACACATTTGTCTTTTAGTGCTGTATTCTTCTCATACATATACACAACAGTACCTGGTTGAATATTCTTTCTGCACTTAATTTGCTTAGTAGCAGATGATATAGATGTAAGATTTTTGCATTAATGTTTTAATCTTTACAAAATTCTTTGTTGCATTTTGTTTTGTGTTTCTTTCCATCCATGTGGAGCTGAAATTCACTTGCACTGTAGAAACAATGTTCAAGTAGGAATGATTATAATTTTTTATTAAATATATTCAGGGACATACTGTTTTTTTTTAAATTTCTGATGGCAGGCTATTGTATATTTTAATGCCTTTGTTGAAGGGAGAGTTTTTAAAGGCAGAGGTGCACATTTCTTTAACATGGAGTTTCATTTTCTGTCTAGTACCATAGTCATGGACATTTAAATTTTTATTAAATTTTGTAATATTACTTTTTACAAATTTGCATAGTTCTAGTATATACAGGCTGCCAAGGGGTAGGATGAGCAACTTTTGGAAGAGAGGTCTGCTGGTATCAGTCGGCTTTGCCTTATTCATTATTCTTATAGCTCTCTTTTGTGTGAGAAGAATGTTTGGGCTATGTGTAAAGTCTCCCCAGAATATAATACCATACTGCATTACACAGTGGAATTGTGCATAGTAGGCTGTCTACTAGTGACATGTGGGAGAGTAAGATTACAAGGTGCATGGCACAGGGTAAATCACATTGTACCAGTTATTAGGGTTTCTTCCTGTCCCATTCACATATGGAGTGTGAGAAAAATGATTGTTTCAACGCCTCTGTGCATGCCGTAATTATTATACTCTTATCCTCATGATCGTTATGTGAGCAATCCATAGGGGCTTATAGTATATCCCTAGAGTAATAATTTAAAGCCAGGTCTTGGAACTTCATTAATAGACTTTCTTGGGATATTTCACATCTGTCTTCATGAGCCTGCCAGTTCGCTTCCTTCGGTATCTCTGTGACACTCTCCCACAGATTAAACAAACCAATGACCATGCATGCTGCCCTTCTCTGTATATGTTCAATACCACCATGAGAAATATTGTAGGATAGGTAGCACAGGTGATTTGTAAGCTATCCCTGCTGTAGATTGATTCCCTTTCCCCAGTATTCTACCAATAAACTGAAACATACCCATGGTCTCTCTGCCCTTGATCACTACCTCTCCCAATGCCCACCCGAAGATCTTCCAAAAACCTCATTCCTTATTACACTTACCAACTTCGTCCTCACCCATAATTACTTCACTTTTGAAGGCCAGACCTACAAAAAAATCGGGGGAACAGCCATGGGAACCAGGATGGCTCCGTCCTATGCCAACCTCTTCACGGGCCGCATGGAGGAGGCTTTCCTGAAGACCCAACAGCTTCTTCCCCTGGCCTGGTATAGGTTTATAGATGACATCTTTGTGGTCTGAACTCATGGTGAAGAAACACTCCTTAATTTCCTCAATAACCTCAACTCCTTTTCGAATCTGAATTTCACCTGGTCCTTCTCCAAAACCCAAGCCACCTTCCTGGATGTTGACCTTCATCTTGTTGAAGCTCACATCCACACCTCTGTCCACATCAAACCCACAAACAAACAACAGTACCTTCACTTTGACAGCTGCCATCGATTCCACATCAAACGCTCCCTTTCCTACAGCCTAGGTATTCGTAGCAAACGTACCTGCTCCAGTGACGAATCCCTCAACAATTACACCAATAACCTTACCAGTGCTTTCCTCTCCCACAACTATCCTGCAGACCCTGTCCACAAACAGATCTCCTGAGCAATACATTCCTCCCCATCCAACAACAATGTTCTTACCCCCAGACCACACAGAAGCATCCCCCTTGTCACCCAATATTACCCTGACCTCGAATACATCAACAAATTACTCCACCAGGGATATGACTTTCTCAAGTCAAGCCCTGAAATGAGATCATCCCTTGACAATATTCTCTCCACATCACCCAGAGTTGCCTTTTGTCGCCCCCCTAACCTCCGTAACGTCCTTGTCAAACCCTACAATATTCCCAGACCACCTTCTCTACCCAGCGTTTCCTACCCCTGTAACCGACCCCGCTGCCAAACCTGCCCCATGCATCCCCCCACAACCACCTACTCCAGCCCCGCTACTGGTAAAACATACACAATTCAAGGCAGGGCCCCATATGAAACAACACATGTCATTTATCAGTTGACATGCCTGCACTGCACAGCCTTTTAGATTGGTATGACGACAACTAAACTGGCTGAGCGCATGAACGGGCACAGACAAACTGTCCGCCTAGGAGATGTCCAATACCCAGTAGCAGAGCATGCCCTCCAGCATAATTCTAGGGACTTAGGAACCTGCTACACCATACATGCCATTTGGCTTCTCCCACCCAACACCAGTCCCTTGGAACTGTGGAGATGGGAACTTGCACTCCAACACATCCTTTCATCCCGCCATCCCCCTGGACTGAACCTACGTTAACCAACCTCACTCTCATTTACTCTTCAGTCTTCTCCTTTTTCCCTCTGCTCTTTAGCCATTCACACATCTTTTCTTCCTACATAGTTGTGTTTATCTTTATACTATATACCTCTTTACTTCTGTTTGCATCCTCTTTGGTTTGAAGCTGGCACACTACTTACAGTAGAATATCTTTGGCTTCCCTCTGACGACCATGCCTCCATCCTTACTACCCTCCCTGTTTACCTTTCCCTGTTGCTTCATAACCTGGGTTGTGAGTGACTGAATCCACTTTCCCTTTTTTCCCCTCTCTCCTGCCTGATGAAGGAACAAAGTTCCAAAAGCTAGGAATGTAAATTTTCTGTTCTGTTTTGTGTATCTATCAGCTGTACTGAGCTGAGGTAAGTACTGGTCAGCCCCTCTATCTCTTTGTTAGTATTTGTTTCACATCTTTATATGAGATTTTCCATTAATAATTTAGAACACCGGGGTATTTGTATGAGTTGGCCTATTCCAACTGTGACTTATTGATATTACTGGTATTGGATACTATGTGTTTTGTTTTTTGTTTTGTGAAGTACATAATTTTACATTTATGAACATTTAGAGCGAGTAGCCAATCTCTGGACCATGTTGAAATCTTACTTCATTATAGATAACTCCATCATCTGCAAAAAGTGTGATTTTATTATTAATATTGTCTGCAAGGTCATTAATATACAACATGAACAGCAAGAGTCCCAAAACACTTCCCTGAGGCACATACAAACTCACTTTTACATCTGACGATGACTCATCCAAGTTAACAAGCTGTGTCCTCCCTACCAAAAAGTTCTCAGTACAGTCACAAAATTCACTTGATACCTCATATGGTCATACTTTTCACAATAAGCATATGTGTGGTACTGAGCCAAATGCTTTTCAGAAATAAAGGAACACTGCATCTACCTGGTTGTCTTGATCCAAAGCTTTCAGTATGTCATGTGAGAAAAGTGCGAGTTGGGTTTCACATGGCCAGTATTTTCAAAATCCATGCTGATTGGCATTGAGGAGGTCATTCTGTTCAAGATACCCCATTATGTTTGAGCTCACAATATATTCTAAGATTCCACAACAAATCAATATCAAGGATATAGGATGGTAGTTTTGGGGATCCCTTCTGCTACCCATCTTGTAGACGAGTGTGAACCGTGCATTTTTCCAAGAACTGGGCATGGTTTTTTATTTGAGGGATCTAAGATAGATTATAGTTAGAAGAGAAGCTAACTCAGCTGCAAGTTCAGTGTAGAATCTGACAGGGATTCCAATGAGACCTGGAGCTTTTTTCAGTTTTAACTATTTTAGCTGTTTCTCAAAGCCACTGATACTGATACTTACTTCATTTATCTTTTCAGTGGTATGAGGATTAAACTGGGGTAATTCTCCTGGTTTGAAAACAGAGTTAAGCATTTCAGCTTTTGCTTTGCTATGCTCAATTTTAGATCAAGTCTCATTCATTAAGGCTGGACACTAACTTTGGTGCCACTAACAGCCTTTGTATAAGACCACAATTTCTTTGGATTTTGTGAAATGTCATTTGACCATATTCTGCTACAGTACTCACTGAAGGCCTCACACATTCTAAGATTCTACAAGAAATCAATATAAAGGATATAGGATGGTAGTTTTGTGGATTCCTTCTACTACCCCTCTTGTAGACAAGCGTAAATTGGGCACGGTTTTCTATTTGAAGGATCTAAGATAGATATTAGTTAGAAGAGAAGCTAACTCAGTTGCAAGTTCAGTGTAGAATCTGACATGGATCCCTATTAGACCTGGAGCTTTGTTCAGTTTTAACTATTTCAGCAGTTTCTCAAAGCCACTGTAATCGTTCAGCATCTCTCTATATATAGCCCTTGTTTTACACCTATTATGCAATAGTTTCTGTTTCTTTAGACAGTGACTGTATATCATGGAGGTTCCCTCCTGTTATGAACTGTTCTACTAGATACATGTCTATTCACTGCATGGTCAACTATTAAAGTTCCTCATCGAGATACGACACTGCTGATTTTTTTATTGAGTTTACTGAGCATATGTATCTTTCTGCTTGTTTTAGTTGTCATCTCTACTTTGGTAATCATTATTGCCACAACCATGTCATGGTCACTGATACCAGTTTTGATGTGGATATTCACAAAGAGGTCAGGTCTGTTTGTTGCCATTAAATCCAAAATATTTCCATCATTAGTGGGGTTCCTAACTATCTGTTCTAGGTAGTTCTCAGAGAAGGCATTTAGTAAAGTTTCACAGGATGTCTTATCACACCCACCACTAACAAAAATGTAATTTTCCCAATTAATTGTTGGGTGATTAAAGTCTCCATCAATGGTTGCAATATAATTGGGGAACTCATGTACAACTGAACTGAGGTTTTCTCTAAAGTTTTCGGCTACATCAGCAGATAAGTCTGGTGAGCAATAGAAGGATCCAATTATTTTATCTCATCCCTGATACTGAGTCTTGCCCAAAAAATCTCTCAGGCAGCATCAGTTTCTATCTTGGTGCATTTGAGTTTCTTGTCTACTGCTACAAATACACTACCTCCATTTCCATTTGCCTATCTTTTTGATATACCCTTAAATTTTCCCCCAAAATCTCACTGCTCTCAATTTCATGTCAGACGTAGTGATGCAATATTTTAGAAAAAAAACTTGGAGAAGACTGTGAGTAAATTTTAGTAGGAGATTTCAGTTTAGCAGCAATAGATTGGGATATTCAAGTGATTGAAGTGGGTAGTTGGGACAAAAATTCTTGAGACACTTTTCTAAAAATCTTATCTGAAAATTTTTTACAGCAGTTAATCAGAAAACCAACTCTTGCAAGAAATTCTCAGATCTCCCAATTAAAACAGGGCCAAATTTTTTAACTCAGTTAATATAGACCACAGAATCTGTAGTTATGATCCTATTATAGTGTCAGTGACTACAGGAGTCAATAAGAATTTTAAGAAAGTTAGGATGATAATTCTCTTTAGTTAGTGTGACAAAAAGCCAGATAAGTGCCTAGCATTTTGTGGAGGATGGGAAAGATTGGCTCTGATTTAACATTCATGTTCAGAAGTTCTACAAAAACAAAGAACTTCACCACAAATTTAAATGCAGCTAAAGTTTCACAGACAAGCAGTAACTGAATTAAGGTCCAGTTTGCTGTTGAGTGTGCTGGCACCAAAACAGGGACAAGGCTGAAATGTTAAATTCTGCTTTGTGAAATTGTACTACATTTCTTCCTCTCAAATGTTGTATGAACGCCAAAATCTCGATTACAAAATTCAGTGATTTCAAGATAAAAAATTAACCGAAATTACTCGAGAGAAAATGCAACATGGCTTAATGAGGTATCTGTATGATTCTTCCTAGAGTATGCCCCTCTTCTAACAGCAGTCTGTCATAGGTTGCTGAAGAAACAAAGTGTTCCATGCAGATGGAAAAATAAAATGCATTATCATTTTGAAGAGGGGTTGTCAAACAGATGTACTCAACAGTAGGCCTATTTCACTGAAGTTAGTGTGTTGTAGAATTTTTTATGACATGTTTTATACTCATGTATTATGACTTTTCTAGAAACTGAAAATCTCCTTTAAGGAATCAACATGGATTACCCAACAATGACTGTGTTAAATCCATCTGTCAGACTGGTCAAGATGTTGAGAGAGACCAAGGAAAATAATATAACTGGTCACCAGGTCAGTTCCTACTTTATTACTAAAAATCTGAACCATGTGTACCACTATTTATGTTATGAATAAAACTCCTTTGAGTAGCTCCTTCAGTGCCAAATGAAATATTTTTAATCTATGTACACCTTTCATAGTGACTGCGTATCACTTAATAATACCTACTTTGGATTAATAAAACCACCTTTCCACAAAGATACTATTACTTCAGGTTTCACTGACATTTTCAGTGAGATGCATTCCGTTTTACACTGGAAATATTCCCTTCAGAAATGTTTTGCATCAAGGCTTGTAGAACCCTTCCATGCCATACCACAGCAAAGTCAGATTGATCTGTCATGGCTATCTGTACATTATTCTTTGCTTTGGACACAGATATTTATCATGACATCCGCTTTTTCTTGTTTAGTCTGTAACTCTCCATCTTTTTTATTTTACTGAGCCCAGTTAGTAGCAGAAGTGTGATAAATGTTTCTTCTTACCTGTAGCCATTATCCCACTCGTAACTGTCCATGAGGCTCCAGTATGTGTATCCAATGACAGGCACTTTGTCCACATAAATAGCTTTCAGCATTTCTGACATATAGCTCTGAAAAATAACACTGTGCTTTAATGCCTCCAATTATGAATGATGCATTTGATTGTCATTTTATAAAAATGACACTGAAGTGCTGAACAATTATTTGGCCATTATGAAAGGAACAGCCAGCTTTCAAAGATATATCACATTTATTTCTCAAACAATTGAAACTCCAGGTTGGAATATTGAATATAAGGAAAAGATAGATTGCAATTCACTGTAAAGATGACACATTGAGTTGCAGACAAGTACATTGAGAGGTCATGTGAGTGTGAAGTGCTCTTGCCCGTGTGAATGAATTTGTGTATGTTTCCTTTTCTGATGAAAGCTTTACCCAAAAGCTAATGTATAAGTGTCCTCCTTTTGTGAATGTCTGCAACTCAAGTGTCATTTTTTCAGTGAATAGCAATCTATCTTTTCCTGATATTGTTCACATTTATTTTTAGATTTCTACAGATCCTCATGAGTTGTCATAGTTTAATCACGTTTACATTTTGTCCATTTCATCTACTTTTTATACTGACTGAATGAGAAAAAGTAACATTTATTATTCAGTTTTTAAGAAGTGTTTTCTATACTATGAGAGGTATTTAGGCACATGTCCAACATCAGAATCAAACTTTCATTTGACAATGGAGTGTTTTTTACTCAGACTTTTCTCACTGGTGAATATGGTGAGCTGGCCTTTGGTAGAGAACCAGAAGTATTTCCATTTTGTCAGTAATTCTTTGCCATTTCAGCCATATGATCAATTGATTCTTCTACTTGCACCTTTCACCTACTCTTTCAAACCACAAATCAGATGGCAAACACATACGGATTTCAAGTTTATATCTATACATAATAGCAAAACACAGTGAAAGCTCATCTGTTCTTACTTCATTAATCAAACTTTTTTTTTTACTTAGGTGCAATTAGCCACAACACTGCAGCTCCATTCGGCACCACATACTTGAAATTTTGTATCTGCAATATTTACTTTCTACAGAATGAATGTATAAATGTACTGCCATACTCACTCTGGAAAACAAAGACAGTACTCACAACAATGTAATGTATACGATCAGTGTCATTGAGGCCACCAAGGTCAGCATAGCCATTCTCAGTTACAAAGATAGGATATCCTGGATATTCTTTGGCCAGAGTGTTGAGGATCTCACGAAAGCCCCAGGGCACCACCTGTGGAAAACATGCAATAAAAAGCCAACAAGGATCCACACACTGCTGCATGTATGTTGTTAGTGAAATAGTTTCAGGAATTGCCATAACCATAAATGTGTACCCAGAGTTCTTTACTTCAGTAACAGACATAGACAAATATAAGATAACACTTTTGACAGATCCCCAGCAGGAAAAGTTTTAAACTTCATTAAGCCACTGTAGGGAGTATTAATAGTTCTTAGTAGGAATAACTCGGCAATGATTGTAAGTGGAAATTCCAATACAGATTTCATCACCGATAGTTCTAATTGAGGGTAGCTAGAGGTACTGATGTCTGTCTCTAAATTGGCCCCCATAGCAGCATCCTGAACAAGAATAGGACTTAGTGCAATATCAATTGATAATTTATTTCTAAATCCAACTGTATTTAATGTGAGCCCCATAATAAAAGGTTTATCTGACCATGATGACTGAATGTTAGCAATAATGGCAGGAAAAGTAACCTTTCACAGACTTGTGAAAGCCACTTCAGTTACAGTATTGAAATAAAATTTATGGGATGGAAAATGGGAGCAAGTTTACCAAGACACACAGTAAATTAGAGATTTAATCCTTTCCTAAAAAACATTCTTACAACATTATAGATTCAGTTTTCTTTTAAACAGTTCATGGATAATTACAGTAGCGCTGAGAAAAAGATGGACTCACATCTCACATCAAAATATCTTTTACTAGAAAGAGAGAGCTGTATTTAATGCAAAGGACTGGAAAATACATTAAACGCAGCAGTGCAAATTTTTTTTAGCACGTCACCAAAAAGTTAAATACAATGTACTGGAAAAAAATTCAAAAATTTGAAGAACAAGACAAGGAGAATTTGGAGCATTACTAGGCATGAAACAAATACACTCAACAAGGCAAGTTAAATACCATGTACTAGAAAAAAATTCAAAAATTTGAAGAACAAGACAAGGAGAAATTGGAGCATTACTAGGCATGAAACAAATACACTCAACAAGGCAGTTGATATTGATGGTCCAGATGCCTGTAGCAGTGAGACAAATGGTATGAAATATAAATCATTAGCTACTAAATTCAGTTAAGTCGTCCAAACAGCAGCTGAAAAAAGGGGGCAAAAAGGTTATTCAGACAATACAATGCATACTCCAGCATCAGATATCCTTTCTGCCAAATCTCAAAAATCTTTAGTTCATTGAAGAGTTTTAACTCTTTTGTTTATGATTGTACTCCATTTGTCAGAAAAGTTCCAGGACAGAGTTTTTTAAAAAATAGAAAACTGTATTCACCAAGTAATGATCCTTTCTCCTATTGAAGTAGTCTCCTTGGCTTTCTACAAGATGCTATCCAAAATTTTTGAGACTGGTGTGCCATCTGTTGAAAACCTTACCTTTGGACTAACGGTCACCATCACCCTCGAAGTAGTTCCCATCTGCACTTACACACCGGCCCCAGCACTTCTGCCACTGGTGAAATGTTTTCTGGAAGTCCTGTTCTTTGAGGGTGTTTTTCACTGCCAGTGATGCTTGTTGAATCCTCTCTAAAGTGTCAAACTGATGGCCTTTCAACTTGAGTTTCAGTTTTGGGAATAGCGCGAAGTCACAAGGTGCCATATCTGGCGAGTACGGTTGATGGGGCACAACCACCACGTTGCTTTTAGCCAAAAAGGTCCTGGTGAGCACATTTTCATGATGCAGCAGCCAGTTCCCTTGACGCTAAAGTTTGGGCCTTCATCACTGTATGTTTTCAAGGAGCCATCGCAAAACATTACAGTTTTACTGTTTTGGTTGGGTGGGACGAATTCTTTGTGCACAATTCCCATGGTATCAAAGAAAATGATGATCATGCTCTTCACTTTGCTCTTCATCTGTCTTGATTTTTTGGGTCTTGAGGAGCTCACACTCTTCCACTGGGACGATTGTTGCTTTGTCTCTGGGTCAAACCATAAATCCAGTGCTCGTCACCGGTGATAACTCGTGACAAGAAGGTTGGATCATCAGATGTGGTCTGATGAAGATCCGCGCACACTTCAACATGCTGTGCCTTCTGATCAGCAGTCAAGATCCTTGGCACAAATTTTTCGGTGACATGATGTATGCCCAATTCATCAGTCAACATTCGTTGACATGTCCCATGACCAATACCCACTTCATCTGCAAGGTCTTTAATGGTTTGACGTCGATCTGCATGAACCAATTGTTGAAGTATGGCAACAATGCCTGGCGTTGTGTGGCTAACAGGCCTTCCAGTGTGAGCATCATCTTCTACGTCTGTACGAGCATGCCACTCAAACACATGCAAATGGCTCATTCACTGTCTCCCAAACATTTGTTGAATCATTGCATGGGTCTCCGCAGCACTTTTCCCGAGATTCACACAGAACTTGATACACACGTGCTGTTCTGTTCACAGATCCATCGTAAAAAACAGTGGCTCATCCGATATGCAGCTCTCGCCACCTAGCGGTGCAAAGATCTACTACTCCTACTTCATAGATGGCAGCACTAGTCCCAAAAATTTTGGATTCCACCTCGTATACACAGTTGCCAATATTTCTGGTGGTCTTGTAAGCAAGCAAGAAAATTTTCAACTGCAGTGATTGTAAAATCATTTGTCACAGCCCGTTGGATGTCTGCAGTCTCTTGATGAAGCTTTCCTTTTAGTTGCCTTTTCATTCATGGTAACAAGAAAAAGAAAATTGCAAGGTGGAACAATGGCTGAATACGGTGGATGTGGGATGGCAATTACAGGATGTCTGGCCAGATACTCTGTAACAGATAAATCAGTATAGGGTCTTGCATTGTCATGCAGAAAGAAACAGTCCCAAGAATGTCACAAATCTGGGCAGCAATGTCAAATTGCTTGTCACAAACATTTCAATATTTCTGTGTTGTAGCAGCAGCACCATTTAGGATAGGGAAGTTAGTTTTGTGCGATATTCTGAGCACCAGTTACAGCCAGGTGTGGGCCGGATTGCAGTGAGTTACGCATACCAACAGTTGCAAAGTAGAATAGAGACCACAGGGCCGTAAAATTGCCAAAAGAGTATACATAGCTATTTTGCAAGTCACAGGCAGAAGAGGCCCACTGGCCAACCTAGTGTGTTATGAGTATGTGATTCGAAGTGGCATGCTTGGCAAAACAGAGGCGCACAGCCGAGTATAAATAGGTGCCGTTTTCTAATGAGAATCATTCAAGTGTGGCAGCTCTCCTGGATGGCAGGGCATGTCACACCACCAGCTACACACAGCAGCAGATGGGGCACCAGCATTCCAGTCCACGGCGGGTCATTGGTTCGACCCCCTGAGGTCGACACAGGGTCCGTAGCCAGCCAGGCAGTGGCAGGCCACTCCACAGCTCGCTACCACGAGCAGTCGTCCTGGCTTCAAACACATGCTGGAGGCATCCCGAGATGATGGCCGCAGATTCGGACACCAAATCACGGGCACTCATCGTCACCATGATCTGAGCCATGTTGGAGAGAAGAAGCAGCAGCTGGCCACATGCGGCTCACACCGAGCTGCATTGAGTTGGCAGGGACACAGATCACTGAGCCAACTGTCAGCGCATCCTGATGCTGTCACAATTCCTCGGCTGTCCAAGGCTGCCACAACACAGCACTGTGTTGCATGGGCCACTGGGGTGCTTCCTCAGAATTGCGGGGCCCTGTGACGCAGACCAAGAGGAATGAGGGCACTGCAGTTGGAAACAATAAATCACTTGAAAACTCGGACAAGTCTTAATATGGCACCTTCTACCTCTTTCTGCTACATTTGGTCATCCTGATACATTTGGTGGCAGAAGTCACCACTACATTTGGTATCAGAATTGTGAACATCTTCTGTACAGTACGACGTTCGAGCACCCCGTCTGCATTCGGTCACAAGATGTGGTGAATTTTGATCAGTTTTCTTTTGAGTTTTCGACGTTTTCTTGCCTTTTTTTTGTTTTTTTGAATATGGCTCCTGGCAAGCCACTTTGTAGATGTTTTGTGTGGGAATAGTATTTTTTGTTGTCAGAGTAAGTGTTAGTGTATTTGAGGCAATAAAATTTATTATTTTTTTCGTGGCATTTAATTACTTTTGTATTGGTTTAAGTATGTTGTTACCAAATATGATGATACTGAGGTGTAGGGAGTCTGGTTATTCTTGTACTTATATGTTTTGTTTTGGGACTAACTGAGAAAGAAATCAACACAATGGCAGAGCCAGGGATGAAAGGTGTGTCGGAACCAGAAGCAGTACAGAGTTTGTTGGAAAAAGTAGCACAATTGACAGCAGATAATACGCAGTTGAGAAATGAATTAACATTTAGAAGTGAGTGGGAAACCACATCTGATCAGTCATGTCTTCATTTGTGGAGGACTTGGAAATTTCAGCTGTGATGAATGGTTGGTCTGATGAACAGCTGTTACATGTAGCCAAGATTAGATTAATGGGTGAAGTGAAGACATATGTAAGGTGTTCTGAGGCCTTAATGAAGGCAGGACAGTTTAAGCAATTGAAGGAGGGGCTTTTACAAAGGTACAAGAAACAGAATAGCGCTCGGTTCTTGAGAGAGAGGTTAAGTACAATGACAAAAAGACAGGGGGAGACAATGGAGAAATTTGCGGACAGGATAAGGGAAATTAATGAGTAGACTTACAAGTTGGGTCAGAGCAATAAAGCGAATAGTGTTCTGTTGCAGGAGGCCAAGCAAAGGGCACTTGATGTATTTTTGAGAGGGTTACCAGCGCATATGTCATGGAAAGTGCATGAAGGGACTCCAAAAGATTTGTATTTGGCCATTCAGCTGGCAATTCAATGTGAGGAAATAGACGTGGCAACAGGGGTACGCGAGAGGCAAGCAGTGTTTACAATGGGTATAAAATGTTATAAGTGTGGTCGTACGGGATATGTGCAGAGGCAATGTACCAGTCACCAAGGAATAGAGGAAGGGGTGGAAATAAACAGCATGTAGGATGGAGAAGTGGAGTTAGTAGGGGTGGACAATCGTTAAATGGCAGAGGGGGCCCAAGACCCACCTAAGGGAGCTCCCGTTTAATTTCAATGCTACAAATACGTATGCAGAGGTGGAATGTTCAGTGGTAGGATCCATAGGATCCAAAAAGTTTAAGATTTTGTTGGACACAGGGGCGCAAGTGTCAGTGGCTACTTATAATATAAGGGGCCAAAGGAAGTTAGATCCACCACATTATAGGTTGTGTGGAGTGGGGGATAAGGAGGTCATGCCTTTGGGGTCAGCAACAGTTGACTTTTGAATAAAGAAAGCTGATTTAATGCATGCATGGAGGTAGTACCATGGGTAAGTGAGAGCTATGACATGATCGTAGGAGTAGACTTCTTGCATCAACATCATGCCAAAATTGACCTTGGACAACGAACTGTGGAACTTGGTGGAATGTTATTTCAGCTAGGGGAAACTGTTGTCAATGCAGTGCTGTCGCAAGGGGTGTTCAACATAATGAACAAACCAATTGAACTGTGTACATTAGCATTAAGGCTTAATTCACATGAGTGTGTGTCTAGTGGCACCAGGAAGTCGCTTTGGGTAAGTGTGGAGTTGTATCTACCTGTAGGTATGGTATGTGTTATTGAACCATAGGAGGATAATGAAATTTTGGGTTCACTGGGTTGTTTTGTGAAATGTAGTGTTGAACGTATACAGGAGGGGAACAACGGGTGAGTAGTTCCCGTGAACATGGATAATTTTAGCGCTGTAGATGCGAATTTGAGGAAAGGAGTTTTAGTAGCAAATTTGGATGTGCCAGACGACGAAGACTGGTGTTTGAGAGGTAGGTGTAGCGATCAACCACTAACTGCCAAAAGAGCTGCATTGCGTGACATAATTAAGCATTTGAAGGGAGGAGAAAGAGAGCTTATCAAAGAATTATTGTGGGAATTTAAGGATTTGTTTTTTCCACAAGGGCCGTTACCAGCAACTCCATTAGTTCAACATAAGATACCAACAGGGAATGAAGCAGCTGTTTACCATAAACCATACAGAATACCGAGGTATTTGCAGCCAATTGTGGAGGATTTCATTGATCAGAAGCTTGCGGATGGTATTATAGAGCATAGTAATAGTTGCTGGAGAGTGGGAATTGTCATTGTGCCTAAAAAATGTCTATGGACAGAACTAAGAAATACAGGTTCTGTTATGACTACCGATACCTCAATAATAAGACAGTAATGGACACTTTCTCCATTCCAAACATATCAAAGACTTTGGATCACTTAGGACAGTGTCAGTACTTTTCTACGATGGATTCAACAAGTGGTTATCATCAGTTAGAGGTGGCTCCAGAGAATCGTCCAAAAACTGCTTTCTCTACACCTGTACATTAGAATGCCATTCAATTTGAAAAAATCTCCGGCAACATTTCAGAGGTTGCTAGACAGTGTCTTGAGGGGTTTGAAACCACGGCAATGTCTGGTCTATTTGGATGACATTATAGTGTTTTCAAGTAGTATGGAGCAACACAGACAGCAGTTAAGGGAAGTCGTTATGAGATTAAGAGCAGCTCGTTTGACATTGAGCCTGGAGAAGTGTCATTTTGCATTAGAAGAAGTAAAATATTTGGGTCATATTATCAGTAAGGATGGAGTGCAAACAGATCTGAGGTTGGTACAGGCTGTAAGGGATTTCCGGAATCTGCAATTTCTATCGAAAGTTTGTGAAGGGTTTTGCAGATTTAGTACAGCCATTGATGCAATTGTTATGGAAGGACGTGAAATTTGAGTGGAGAGAAGAGTGTCAGAAAGTGTTTGACAAACTGAAAGAAGTGTTAACATCAAGTCCGGTTCTTGTGTTTCCAGATTTTGAAAAGGAGTTTATATTAGCATGTGATGCATCGAATCAGGGCGTGTTCTCAGTCAGGAAATTGATGGGAAAGAATATTCTGTAGCCTATACATCTAGGCAGTTGAATGCAGCAGAGAGGAATTACTCAACAACAGAGAGGGAGTTGCTTTGTGTAGTCAATGGAATCAAATATTTTAAATGTTATTTATATGGGAGAAGATTTTGGGTACTGACAGATCATGCTGTGTTGAAGTGGCTGTTGGGGTTGAAGGATCCATCCACCTGACTCACTAGATGGACTGTGAGACTTAAGGAATTTGACTACGAGGTGGTGCACAAGGCTGGGAAGAAGCACGGTAATGCAGATGCACCAGGTAGGAAGGTGACAAAAGTAGAAGTCATAGGTTATGACCTAGCAGTATAGCAAGAATTACAGGATGCTGATAATGATTGAAAATTGTATCAGACACAGCATCAATTTAATATGTATGATGGTCTTCCGTACAGGGAAACGAAGTTAGGAGCAAGGGTATTTAGTGCCAGTGAAGTTGACGGATGAGGATTTAAAGGAAGCACATGATCATGTGTTATCCGGTCATGGAGGGTGTAGAGTGATGAATAGGAGAGTGGCGGAGAGGTATTGGTGGAGAGGTAGGAAAGTAGATGTGGATCAGTATGTCAAGAATTGTATACCATGTGCGCAGAGAGCAGATTTGAGCCAGAAACAGTTACAGCTACAATGAATACCGGAAGCAACATGTCCATTCTCTTTGCTGGGGATCATTGTCTTAGGACCTTTCAGGTGAACGCCATCGGGGGAACAGATTTGTTCTGACAATGACAGACCATTTTTTGAGGTATGTGGAGATGGTGGCTATGCCAAATCAACAGGCATCAATGGCCACGCAGGCATTAGTAAACAACTGGATTTTGAAGTTTGGTGTACCAGAGAAAATAATTACTGACCAAGCGACCAACTTCATGTCAGATTTAATGAAGGAACTGTGTAAATTGTTGACTATAAAGAGGTTGAGGATGAGCGCATTGCATCCACAGGCCAACTGAAGGACAGAATGGGTACACAGAACAATCAGGAAGATGCTGAGTTTTTATGTGGATTCTCATCACCGTCAGTTGGATGAGTATTTGAGTCATATTGTATGCACATACAATGCAAAAGTCCATAAAAATACCAATTTGTCTCCATATGAGGTAGTGTGCGGGTGAAAAATGCCATCACCGTTTGATTTAGTGAAGCTACAGAAAGGAAGGACTGGTGAATATGTGCGTCAATTCACAAGGACAGTTTGGGATGTTTGGAAATGGGTACAAAAGGCAAATGCAAAGGCTTTGGAAAGGTAGGAAGACACAGTAAGAAAGAAAGGAAGTTTACCCCAGTATAGAGTGGGGCAATGGGTAATGCTGTCAAGCCCCTATATGCAAAAAGGGAAAATGAAGAAGTTTCTCACAAGGTATCAAGGGCCATACCAAGTTGTTGAAACCACATCCCCTGTTAATGTTAAGCTTCAACTGCCAACTAGAACAACGATAGTACACATTGGGCGGTTACAGCCATTTAAGGGTTGCCCAGATGTGATTCCAGGCATGTCACAGGAAGGAAAGAGGAAGAAAGAGTGAAGAGAGGTGCTAAGCATGGAGAAAAGCAAGAAGATAGAGTACAGCATGAACTACCATATGCTTTGCGATCCAGAATGTAGTAGAATATTTGTACTGGTTTTTTTTTTATGTATCATTGACTTTGCATAGATTAATTAGGCATTGTATTTTATGTGTGTTTTCGAGTATTGTGTGCCTGCTAGGGGCAGCAGTCCTATTGAAGAGGGAGGAAGGGTGATGGTGATCCCTGTCCTCAGGTCACTGAAATGGGAAGTGTAGCATCTGATGTATGTGGAGTGTTGTGGGAGCAGAAATCAAATGCAGTTCTGGAGAAATAAGTGTGCCAGAGTAAATTTTGCAGTAAAGCCATAATAAATATGTGTTGAACAATGTCAGGGTCATACGATTTTCTGTTTAAATTTTTAGTTATCGACTATGCTAGGTCAGGAAAGTCATGTTTATTGCACCAGTTCATATAATGTAAATTTTAAAATGAAAGTTGCCACACAATCGGTGTTGTTTTCGATCAAAAATAGTGAATGTTGGAGGAAAATCTGTGAGTTACAAAAATGGGACACATGCATGGTGCAGTTATTTATAGCCAGGGGGTAAAGGAATAGACTGCCCAAGGGACATCGTGGAGCCAAAATTGAGCTTGCAATGGGTCGGGATGCATTGGATCTTCTCCACCTATGAGAATTTGGTATTAGTAGCAAATTGTTTTGAGTGGGGAGTGTTTGCAGAAGCAAAACATATAGAACTCAAGGGGAGCAGAATTTTAATCAATGGAACTTAGTGCAACATAATAGGACCAACCTTCCACCTGCCAACATCAATTTCAGGAGTCATGCAATTGAATGTTACGCAGCCACAGCTGTACTAGCCAGAAGCCACTTTAGAGTTTTTGCCAAGGCAGAATATGACCTTGTTAAATCATACCTGGAGCCAGGTATGTTGAGATCTGTAAACTAGTTCATTTTAGAGTAAGAGGGGGGCATATCAACTGAACAGCTTGTTCAACATGTCACTCAGTATAGGGAAAGGCAATGGCAAATAATGATCATTTTGAGCACCTCTGTGCCGAGTGTCATCGCAGCCTTAACTTTGTTATATGTTGTTTTCTTTCTGGTCAGGTGGAGACCTAATTCCAAAAGTGAACCAAAGGTAGTTCAAGTCCCAGTGGATTGGATTTCGAGGGCATGAGACAAGTAGGTAAGGGGCTGATTGAGCAGTGGTCGCCCAGTAGGGAATTTTTACATTGTTTCATGTCGTGGTTTTAAGGGGCACTAGACCACACTTAAATTTTCTAATAGTAAATAAATATGCCATAGGTGCCGACCCAATAAGAGCTAGTTCAGGGTTGACCCGGGGACCGGGTCTTTCCAAAGAGGGGAATAATGTAGTGGCACCACCATTTAGGATAGGGAAAGTTAGTTTTGTGCGATATTCTAAGTACAAGTTGCAGCCAGGTGCGGACTGTATTGCTGCGAGTTATGCATACCAACAGTTGCAAAGTGGAATAGATGCCACAGGGCCATCAAATTGCTGAAAGAGTATACATAGCTGTTTTGCATGTCACAAGTTGCAGGCAGAAGGGACCCACTGGCTAACCTAGCGTGCTATGATTTCATGACGTGAAGCGGCACGCTTAGCAAAACAGAGGCACACAGCCAAATATAAATAGGTGACGTTTTTTAACAAGATTCATTCAAGTGTGGCAGCCCTCCTGGATGGCGGGGCATGTCACACTACCGGCTATATGCAGCAGCAGATGGGCTCCAGCATTCCTGTCCATGGCGGGTCATTGATTTGACCCCCTGAGGCTGATGCCGGGTCCGTAGCCAGCCAGCCAGCCAGCCAGCCAGCAGCAGGCCACTTCACGGCTCGCTACCACGGGCTGTTTTCCTGGCTTCCAACACACGCCGGAGGCATCCTGAGGCAAGGGCCGCAGATTTGGACGTCAGATCATGGGTGCTTGTCGCCACTGTGATCTCAGGCTTCATAAAACCACTACAAACAATTTTAATAAGGTATGAAGAATTAGTGTGAGAGTTATTGTTTGTGGCAATTTTAATCCCAATTTTCTGTTAGAAGGTACTGATTGAGGGTATCTGGAGTTTCTGATACCAAGCTTTGAATTATTTTCTGCAGCAAAATCCCCGTCCCCTAAGTTTAAAGAGCATAGTGCATCTGCCATTGACAATTTGAGTTTAGACCCCCACAATCTGCACTGAAAATGGTGTAAGGAAGACAGAAACTGGTTGCATAAATAAATTAAATGAGAAGTGATGGCTGCAGGTGCTTTAATTGTCATCTATTTCTATGCAATATTCTGATACGCACAAGCAGCTTGTTGGAATTCCTCATATCCTTTCATTTTCCTATATGGATATGAGATGTTCATTCTTTTTGATTTAAGAGACTTTTTATATTTTGATGGAGTATACTAAATGAATTTTCTTAACATAATTGGATTTGACCAAGTTGCATTATTTTATTGTATTAATTGTATTAAGCTGTAACTATATTAGTGTATTCTGATGCTCTGCCTTTCAGTTGACTTGATCCTAAAAAGGCCTAGTGAACACAATGGAAACCACTATGTACTGTGAAATGTGATTTATTCAACTGAAAATGTTCAATTTTCAAATTGTTTGATTTGAGGTATGGGAAACATACCAAGATTTAAAATACAAAACATTTTTAAGAAAACTACAATAGTTTGCATTACTTTATCTACATTTCTGAGTTAACTGCTACACAGTTGTGTACTGCAGTTTCCAATATACAAAAATAAAATGTATAATTATTGTGTTCAAATTATTAAACTGTTCTCAATGACTTCTTCAATAGAACAACAACACTTTTCCACCAGAAGAGTAAAGAGTGAGCCAAATTCTATATTAAATATATTACTGTCTTTTTATTATATTGTAAATTTTAAACCACATATATCGCTGTGTTTGGGCACAGAGTTTTGAGCAATGTGTCAGGAGTCTAAAATTCTGTGACGAGTGCTGTAGTTGTGGTCTAAATAAAGAGAAATTATCACATGTTGATTTTTATATAAAAACAACACTCCATATATGTAAAGGGAGGGAATAAATATTATTTCAGTTTTTCTTAACAGTAGTTGACAGGATATCTTTGTTTGGCAACAAGCGTTCCTAATTATTTTCTTCTGTCATAATAGGAGTCTCATGATATTTGTTGAATTTCTCCAGAATATCACACTATAAGGGATAAATGACTCAAAGTAATAATGGCAGACTACCTTTCTGGTGTCTATGTTTGTGGCACCTGCCAAAATACACATTGAAAATGCTAAACTGTTAAGTTTATTTGCTAAGTAGTCAATTTCTGCCTTCCAATTTAGATGTTTATCAAGATTTTGGCCTAAGAACTGTACACAGTTTGCTTCTGTGACATCCTGATCATTGCAAGTTACCTTTATTTCACTCCATTCTAATGATTTAGCTTGAAATTGTATCATTTTGGTTTTTGTTACATTTAGTTTTAGTCCATTTTGATGGAAGCTAGATTCAAATTTTTCTTAACTCTTTCTGGAATTCTTTCAGGTACCTCATCCTCAATTAGAACTGATGTATTGGCAGCAAATAAGGCTGAATGAAAATCAATAACAAGTGGTAGGTCATTTATGTAAAGGAGAACAGATAAGGTCCAAATATCAGACCTTGTGGTACTACTTTGGAAATTGTTTTCCACTTTGGGGAGTAATTTATTGAGTTTGAAGTTACAATTACTTTTTGGTTCCTGTCTGTTAAGTAAGAGTTGAACCATTGTAAAGCATTGACCTGATTCCATATATGTATCTGTAATTTGTGGAGAAGTCTGGAGTGTTTCACCAGATTGATGGCTTTTGTGAGATCACAGAATATTCCTGTGACCTTTTCACCCTTATCTAATGTGGAAAATATTTTTGAGTTAACTCACTGATGGCATTATAGTGCTTTTTCCCCTATTGGATTCCATACTGGTTTTTAAAAATTGTGTCATTTGTAATCAGACATTTTTTAATTTGTTTTGCTGCAATCTTTTCAAACACTTCAGAGAAAGTTGCCAGAAGGGACAGAGGGCAATAATTTCCCACATCGTCTGTCGACCCCTCTTTTAATAATCGTTTTATCTCAGCATATTTCAAGACATTCAGAAAACATTCCTGCTCAAAAGATTTGTTCATAATGTTGATAACCAGCAGTGGTTATGAAATGATATTGTACACACTCTTGATTAAAGAAGTGAGTATTTCATCCCACCCACATGAGGTTTTTTTTTATGACAATAAATAATTTCACACATCCCTTTTAGTGATTTTTTCAAACTCTTTAAACCATGTTTTCTGGTGGTTTTCCAAGCTTATGAAATTTGCTTTGCCTTGATAGACTCCCATATCGACATCTTATCTTGCTACATTTAAGAAGCATTTGATGAAGCAATTTGACATCTGAACAGAATTTATTATATCATTTTGAAATTCAATTTTCAAAAATTCTTGACTTTTGATTTTGGCTCCTAATTCTGATTGAACAACTGACCACATTGCTTTTGCCTTATTTCTGTGTTTGAGGATAAATGTATTAGTTGACTTTTTTTGCTGTCACAACAACTTTCCTGAATACATCTTTATAGCATTTGACCTACATAATAAAATCAAGATTTAGGCTTGGTTTTAACTAGTTATGAGTTCTCTCTTTCTGGCACAACAAATTTTTATTCGTGGTACAATCCATTAGTTTTACTGCTTACTTTCTTCTGACAAGATATAAGAAGAGAAGATTCATTAAATATATTTTTAAAAAATGTATAGGATGTCTACTGCTTTGGTCAGACTGGATGCTTCTGGCAAGTAGGCACTTACCAGAAGCATTCAGTTGCAAACCATGCCATTTCTTATAAAATGGATGAAGGGGCCAATGTAACAACTACATCGATGTGTGAACTTTGCTCTCCTTTGAGTGATTTTCCAAGCTTTGCATTAACATGTTCCACAGAATGCCTCAGCCAGCAGTTATCATATTGCTCAGTGACATGATCTTCACACTAGAGTGAGGGCATTCTCAGAAGTGTGCCTGTGTCAGCATCAATCGTATACTTAAGGTCATGGTCTCATTTTCTTACATTCATATGATCACTCAAAAATCAGTTGCACAGTTCCACATAAGCATCGTGGTTGGTCAAATAGACGATACGGAACTGAAACACACTTTTAAGCTCTACCTGAACAGCAAAGGCAGCTGGGAATATTAGTAGAGAATTTTTACTTCATGCTGTAAGTAAATAAATTGGTAAATCATGCTTGAAAACAACTACCTCGACACTGAGCAAATCACTAAATTGGAAACATGAAGTACTTATTACAGTAACACATGTTATAATTTATCCCTACTGCATTCACAGGTGAAACGTAAGCACATCAACTTATTTCCCAAGTATAAGCTATTATTAATTGTCTCAAGAGTGTACCCATGGTCTGAGCATTGTAGGGGGTGGGGGGAGTAGGAGCACATTTTAGTTCACAGTGAAAGAAAAAAATAGCCATGAGATTTCAAGACAAATGGCTCTTGGCACAACAATTTATGCTGCACTTTTTCATCTATCTACCTGGTAGAGGGAGGATATGGGGTTGAATGGTGAAGATTATATTTTCAAGGGAGAGGGGTTGGGGGGAGGGGGGGAGCTGGTCCCCTTTGCTTCTTCCTGGACACAGCCATGAAGGCCTTCTAGCTCAAAGGAAGAAAAACATAGATAGTAGAGTAGTTCTAGAATCTTACTGTGAATGATGTGGTAATAATTAATTAATATGGCTTCAGGGTGTTTTGTTCAGCTGCTTTTGTATATTCTCTGTGCTATTGCTAATCTGGGAGGCATATTCTGTGTGAAAAGTGATGTAAGTCTGTAAAAAGAAAACTTATTAGATTAACACATCTGTTGCTGACCGAAGAGCAGTGTTCTCATTTCTAAACAGTTATTTCCAGAAAAGCTGTGTAATTCTGAGAGTGAGCTCAGGTCAGAAAATTAAAGCCAATATACAGGCTCCAACTCCATGGGGCCTGAGGAGGCCCAAGCCCCCTCAAAAATTCATTTGGGGGGTGGGGGGAGTGGAGCCCCCCAATAATTTAAGAAAATTATTTGTTATATTATGCTTTTTAAAATCACAAAAGTATGTTGCCATTTTTTATTTTCCTTGTTTGACAATAGTTACCTTGTAAAATACATTTAATAACAAGTTAAAACAAATAATTATTACAGTAGTAACCAGGTTAACTGAAAATGAGTGTTGTGAATCATGATAGTGTTAAAATGAGGTGGGCACACTTAGAATTTGTCCCAGTGTGGGAACCTTTGGGTAAAGTCTGACGCCGACGGGTCAGCGCTGCTGCCGTGGCGACATCAAAAGGAATGGAGCAGAAGTGCCTGGAACCCTCCGCCTCATGTCGCCTTGACGCTTCAAGACATTATGACACTGTGGCTATATAAAGCCCACCCTGCTGTTACAGTCATTCAGTGTGGATAGTTTCGTTCAGTGCATGCTGCAGATGTGTTTAGTGTTCTGACTTTAGTGTCTGGTGGACTATTTTATATGATTATATTTTATTCGTTTACTTTAGTCACTTAGTGCACTGCAAATTAAGTTTGCAATGGATACATTTGTTACCAAAAAGGCGCACTTGGAAGTTGATGGTACTGCAAGTCAACCTCCAACAATTATTGTATCATCAATTGCTTCATTGTCTTCAGGCGAGAACCTTCACAGCTGAAACCTGGACAATCTGGTAAGGGAAGATCATTTCAGAAGTCTTGGTTGATCAAATATACATGGCTAGAATATGAAGCATCTACTGAAAAAGTTTTCTGCAAAACCTGCAAAGAGGCAGATGCTAAAAGTCTATTACAATTTTCTTAAAAAAAAAAAAAAAGAAGATGCATTTACTTCCTTTGGCTTTTCTAACTGGAAGAAGGCTCTGGAAAAATTCCATCTTCATGAAAATACGTTTACGCATAAAGAAGGTGTTCTGAAATTAAATTCTATCACTAATCAAAGTGTGGCCTCCCAATTCAATGAACAGGTAGATAGTGATATGAAGAAAGGCCATTTACCTCTTGAGACAGTTTTTACTACTGTGCAATTTCTATGCCAACAAGGATGAGCAATTAGAGGACACAAAGATGTAAACTCACATTTTTTTCAATTGTTGAATTCCAAGAGAATGACATACCTGTGTTTAAAGATTGGTTAGGGTGTTCGCGATATATTTGGATGTCCCTCGATATTCAAAATGTGGATCATTGATCTACTAGGAAAGTCTGTGTTGAGAAAGGTATTGGCTTCAATCAAGAATCCTGAACATTTTTCTATTATGGTTGATGAAACAAGTGATTCTTCGATTCATGAACAAGTGTCATTTTCTATTCCCACTGTCGATGATTCCTTAATCATCAACAAAGACTTTATTGGCTTATACGAGACCCCCAACATTGAATCACAAACTCTGTTTAGTATTTTAAAACACATTTTTGCTCGTCTTTATTTGTCAATGGATAACTTAAGAGGACAGTGCCTCGACTATGAGAGGTAAGTTCAATGGACTAAAGTTAGTTTTGGATATAAAACCCAAAGCACGTTATGTGCACTGCACTGCTCACAGTTTAGACTTGGCAGTGGTAGACAGTCTCCGCCATCTTACATATATGAGGGATATTATGGCTTTAGCGAAGGACTTAATAAACACTGTAAGGGAATCCAACAAAGGCATGGAATTTTTCAGAAGCATACACTGAGAGCGGCAATGACCAAGCTGGTCTATGACCTCATTGCCCGACTCTATGGACTATACGAGCCTCTAATATCTTGAGAACATTGAAAAACTGTGAAGAACTTCTAGTGTTTTTTGAAACATTTTCTGCAGAGGACAAAACAGAGGCAGGTTACAAATGTGCTGGCTACCTTGAGTCAATGTTGCAATTCAAGACATTTCTTTTTACATCTTTATTGCCATGCAATGAACCCAGTAGAGGATGTCAATGAAAAATTTCACTGCCCTCATCTAAGTGTTGCTGATATGGAAAAAATATATGAGGGCTTGATTTGTATATTGAATGGAAGGTGTGATAGTTATGAGCGGTTTTGGGAATTGTGTTTAAAAGAAAAACCTTCACAAGCTGATGATCCTTTGCTTCCTCAGAATCGAAGTGTACCAAAGAAGTATGAAAACAATGAAGCCAGCTCATCGTACACTTTCAAAACCCCAAAGGACTACTACAAAGATATTTACATTGAAGTTTGTAAAATGGTGAAATCTTGCATTACTGAGCGGTTTGCTTCAACTGGATTCACACAGGTCATTGTAGTTGAACAAGAGTGCTTGCTTTTAGTACACAGAGGTGAAACAAATTTGGAAAAATCAACTGAGTTTTTCAAAAATGATCTAGACATTGAGAGACTGTGCTTACACTTTAATATGTTAGCCGATATCACTAATAAAAAACTACAGGTCTTACAAAACGTGTGTGATGTAAGAAAGTACATTACACAAGCGCCTGCAGTTAGAGAAATGTTATGTGAAGTAGTGAAGCGCATTAAGCTTCTCCAAGTAATTTCGATCACAACAGCAACAGCAGAATGGCCATTTAGTGCCCTTCTATGTTTGAAGTCATATCTCTGATCAACAATGGGACAGAAGCGATTGAACAACTTGGCTGTTCTTCATGCCCATCGAGATGTTTTGGATGAATTGGATATCCGACCAGTAACCAATGACTTCATATTCAGTAACCCAGTCAGACAGTCAACATTTGCACCTTTCTAAAGACACTCTAGCCCTAATAATGGCATTTAGAGCAATATTAAAAATCTTTATAAAATAGAGAATTAAATACATACATAATGTTAAATTTTCAGTTTCGAAATATTAGTACTAGTTTAGTACTGTATTACTATAATACTATAGTACTGTATTAGTTATTTTCAAATTCTTAAATATTTTTAGGGTGTAAGGCCAAATTAAAATCCGCTATTTGCATACTTTTTGACTGAAAGTATTAGGCATACTGTATTAACTTTATTAACTGTATTAAGCATTAACTTTGAGATACTGTTTTTATTTAATGAACCATGAGCCTTATTCAAAGTAAGCTTAAATCAGCTATTTCACTTATTAATCAAAGTACTATTACTGTGCGACAGTAATTCTTTTAATGATAGCTTAAGGTTTATTTAAATATAATTTCATTCTTTTAAGAGCTATATATTCACTGCTCTGTAATAATCTATAAGCATGATTATTACTGTAAATTAGCTTTTTACAAAAATGCCATACGTGTTTACGTTTTGTTTCTTTTTTCAAAGCCAAAAAATGTGTGTGGCTTGTTGAGTTTCCCTGAGAGCCGAGTTATCGAGAGCCGAGATATCGAGAGCCGAGTTATCGAGAGCCGAGTTATCGAGAGCCGAGTTATCGAGAGCCGAGTTATCGAGAGCCGAGTTATCGAGAGCCGAGTTTTTGGGGTTCCAATGTTTATCGTATGACACTAAAATGCTTAAAAAATCTTTAAAACTCACTATTTTTCATCTAAAATTTAGAAAATTTCCCAGGGCAAGACCCCCAGTATGCCATAGCACTTGGGGGCTCGAGCTAATTATGCAATGTAAACTAACTTTTTTAATAAAAAATCAGCAAATAGCACCAACACCAACTATATAAATATTTTCATAATTTTCAGTGAATTTTTACAGTGCGTAGTGTCCAGTAATGTCATTACACCAATAAAAGGAAAATGAGGATAATAGAATGTAATCAAATTAAATCAGGTGATGCTAAGGGAATAAGATTAGGAAATGAGACACTTAAAGTAGTAAAGAAGTTTTGCTATTTGGGGAGCAAAATAACTGATGATGGTCGAAGTAGAGAGGATATAAAATGTAGACTGGCAATTGCAAGAAAAGAATTTCTGAAGAAGAGAAATCTGTTAACATTGAATATAGAGTTAAGTGTTAGGAAGTCTTTTCTGAAAATATTTGTGTGGAGGATAGCCATTTATGGAAGTGAGACATGGATGATAAACAGTTTATATGAAAAGAGAACAGAAGCATTCAAAATATGGTGTTACAGAAGAATGCTGAAGATCAGATGGGTTGATCACTTAACTAAGGAGGAGGTACTGATAGAATTGGGAAGATAAAGAATTTGTAGCAGAACTTAACCAAAAGTAGGATCAGTTGATAAGACACATTCTGAGACATCAAGGGATCACCAGTTTAGTATTGGAGGGAAGTGTGAGTGGTGAAAATTGTGGACGGAGATGAAGAGATGAATACAGTAAAGAGATTCAGAAAGATGTAAATTGCAACAGTTATTCAAAGATGAAGAGGCTTGCACAAGATATAGAAGCATGGAGAGCTGCATCAAACCAGTCTTTGGACTAAAGACCACAACAACAATATGTGCAAAGTAGAGAGAAAGTATTTAATCCACAATGGCAACAATGACAATATGCATAACTAGGAGAAAGATAGATGTTACCTGTAGGAAAATTAAAAGAAACATTTCAAGAAAAGGGCGGTAACTCTACAGCTATCATCTGCATTGATATTGAAATAGATATCACTTATATTCAAGGAACCAGAGTAGTTGGTTCACTATCCTTTTGAGCAGCTTACAAACATGAATCATGAGAAATATTAGTGTGTAGTAGTCTAGAATACTTGAATTCTTTCCTGGCTTCAGACTCACCCCCCCCCCCCCCCCCACCCTCCCCCCCACACACATGCACCTTGTGCTTGCATGCAAGTGCTCACCCAAGAGGGAGGGTGGGCTTAAGGCCGTCTATTTAATCCATAACTTTTAGGGTGCAATAAGAGAAAAGTGAGAGCTCGGTTTCACATAATCAGTATTTTCAGAATCTTTTCTTATTGGCTTGGAGAAAGTAATTCTGTTTCAGTTATCCCATTATGTCTGAGCTCAGAATATGGTCCAAGGTTCTGTATGTCGAGGATATTGGATTTTAGTTTTGTGCATAACTTCTGGTGCCCTTCCTGTGGATGAGAGTGGACTTTCTTCCAGCTACTGGTAAGATGATATGTTCAAGAGAACTAAGAAACATTCTAGTTGAAAGATGGGTTAATTCAATCCCAAATTAGGTATAGACTCTGATAGGGCTGCTGTTGGACATTGGAACTTTGATCAGTTTTAGCAATTTGAGCTGTTTCCCAACACCACTGACATTAGTATCCATATCACCATTTCAGCAGTCTTTAGTGAAGCAAGAATTATAACTGAGTAATATTCTTGCATTATCCATTGTAAAGAAATATTTGAAAATGGAGTTAAATATTTCTGCTTTTGCTTTTCTACCCTCAGTTTCACTTCCTATCTCATCTATGAGTGTCTGATACTAACTTTGGTACCACCTTAGAAAAGCCCCCCCCCACCTCCCAATAAAAGAGAGAGAGAGAGAGAGAGAGAGAGAGAGAGAGAGAGAGAGAGAGAGAGAGAGAGAGAGAGAGAGAGTCAGGTGGGAGCAGAGGGGCAGAGCTTGTAGTGACATCTTGCTGAAACAATGAGTAGTTGATTTTGTCTTCCTTTAGCTGGCCAATGAAACTGTGCATCTTTAAACAGAAAAGTTTACTGTTTATGGTTTCTTCAAAAAATAAAGGTCCAACATTATGTCATCTGGATGTTGCTACCAAGGCTACAATTTTCCAATGATGAAATGGCATTGCAGTCACAGCACAAGGATCCTTTGTTGACTTTAACTGTGTGTTTTGTGTGTTAACATGACCAGAAAGATGGAACCGGGCCTTGTCTTTATAGAAGGTGACATCAAGAATATCAGTGGTTTTCCTCTCAATTTGCAGTATCCCACCTGCACAATTCACGAAAGCTGGTGCTTGTATTAAGGATCCAGATGATACAGGCTGGGAAGCAGATGGAAGTGAAGGCAATGTGTTGGCAGCATGTTCAGCAACTGGGTGGTCCAGCTGTGGCCATTCATATGGACAGCCAGCTTGTTAGTTGCCATGCCTACATAGAAAGCAGCACAGTGGTTGCAGCTTAGTTTGGACATCACATGACTGTTTTCACAGGTAGCCCTGCCTTTGATGGGACAGATGTGTGGGACTGGATTGGATTAGGTGATGGTAGAGCATGTATGGGAGAGGTATTGCAGCTAGATCTATTGCAGATACAAGCCATGAGGCAATGGGTTGGGAGTACGGGTTGAGTAGGAATGGACAAAGCAATTGCTTATGTTTGATGGGATTCAGAATACCACTGTGGGAGGGATGAAAATGCCATTAGGTTGGATGTTCCTAATTACAGGGCTCAGTGGAGATAGGTTAAACCTTGAGAAAGCATGAGAATTTGGACAAGACTTAGTATTAGGGTGGCATAAACTGATAATTGCATTCTCCAGAATTACCTCCAAAAGTAACTGAAAACTTTAGAGAAAATCTCATTTTGCTAATACACAAGTTTCTTAATCATACTGTCACCACCATAGGAGAGTTTAATTATCCAACACTCAATTGGGAAGATTACAGTTTTGCATATGGTGAGTGTGATAAGACATCCTTTGAAACATTACTAATGCCTTTTCTGAAAACTAACTAGACCAAATATGGCCAAGCTGACCTGTGAAGGTGGTCAGGATTTAGTGGGAATCCAGTGGAGTGGGTGACTGAACAACCAATGCCAGGTTGCAAGTTGAAAACTGACTGGTGTGTCATCTTTATTGCTAAAAATAAGGGATACATCAGAGCCTGGGGAGGCCACTGACAGACTGAATGTACACACATCAAAAAAAGTTTTGCATCAGCCCGGTTCCTAGAACCCCTGAAGATAGACATTGACTATGGATATTGTATCACAGACACAGTCCCATTGACTGTTGAGTTATCACTAAACCTGCCCAAAGATGTAAACAGCCATGCTTGAGCAGTGCCTATTAGACGGAGGGAGTCTGACAGCTCATCAGTTCCAGTCATTCCACCAGGCTTGTGTTGTCTGAAGTTTAACCATGCCTAGACGTTCAATACCACAGTTCAATTGCTTCTGCATTGTTACTTTGTGCCAGGAAGAGCTCTCAACAAGGGAAGTGTCCAGGCCTCGGAGTGAACCAAAGCAATGTTGTTCAGACATAGAGGAGATACAGAGAGACAGGAACTGTCAATGACATGCCTCACTCAGGCTGCCCAAGGCCTACTACTGCAGCAGATGACCACTACCTATGGATTATGGCTCGGAGGAACCCTGACAGCAATGTCACCATGTTGAATAATGCTTTTTGTGCAACAACAGGATGTCGTGTTACAACTCAAACTGTGCGCAATAGGCTGCATTATGCGCAACTTCACTCCCAACATCCACGGTGAGGTCCATCTTTGCAACCACGACACCATGCAGCAGGGTACAGATGGGCCCAACAACATGCCGAATGGACTGCTCAGGGTTGGCATCACGTTATCTTCACCGATGAGTGTCATATATGCCTTCAACCAGACAATCATCAGAGACATGTTTTGAGGCAACCGGTCAGGCTGAACACCTTAGACACACTGTCCAGTGAGTGTAGCAAGGTGGAGGTTCCCTGCTGTTTTGGGGTGGCATTATGTGGGGCCAACGTATGCCACTGGTGGTCATGGAAGGCATCGTAATGGCTGTATGATACATGAAAGCCATCCTCCAACCAATAGTGCAACCATATCGGCAACATATTGATGAGGCATTCATCTTCATGGATGACAATTCACGTCCCAATCATGCACATCTTGTGAATTCCTTCCTTCAGGATAATGACATCACTTGACTAGAGTGGCCAGCATGTTATCCAGACATGAACCCTCTTGATCATGCCTGGGATAGATTGAAAAGGGCTGTTATGGATGTCCTGACCCACCAACCACTCCGAGGGATCTATGCTGAATCACCATTGAGGAGTGGGACAATCTGGACCAACAGTGCCTCGATGAACTGCTGGATAGTATGCTATGACTGATACAGGCATGTGTCAATGCAAGAGGATGTGCTACTGGGTATTAGAGGTCCAGTGTGTGCAGCAACCTGAACCACCTCTGAAGGCCTCGCTGTACAGTGGTACAACATGCAATGTGTGGTTTTCATGAGGAATAAAAAGGGTGGAAATGATGTTTATGTTGCTCTGTGTTCCAGTTTTCTGTACAGGTTCCAGAATGCTTGGAACCAAGGTGATGCAAAACTTTTTTTTTATGTGTGTACATGGAACCCAAGAGGATCAGGAAGGTGCATCTGACTGGAATAAGAGCTGGCTGCCAAGAGATGGTGAGATCTCTGCTTGACTGTGCTTCCCAGTCAACTTCACAGGTGTCATGTGACACTCTACAACCTTCTGAGAGGTGGGCGATGCCACTGACACTATTTGTAAAGTGTCACATCATCAGCAGTGTCAACTGTGAGAGTGGTGTTTACCAAACAGCTCATGAACAGAGAGTGGGTTGGTGTTGACATCTGGTGCCAAGCCAGCCCAGACTCAGCCATAGATCGCAAGAAAAACTTAGTTACATCAAACACTGAATAAAGAATCTGCTTTAAAACATTTGCTTCCCATACAGTCTGCTAGTCTACCAGAAAAGATACTTCAGAAACTCACTCATATTGGAAATATATTGGATCTAATGGTAACTAACTGACCTGTCCTTGTTGAGGATGCCCACACTGAAACTAGTATCAGTGACCATGATACAGCAGTAGCTACAATGATTATCAAAGTACAAAAGGAAACTAACATGAGTAGATGGATTTATGTGTTGGGCAAACTAGAAAAAGAGACTACTGTGTCATATTTCATTAAGAAACACTGTGAGGAAGACCATTTGCAACAACTGGAAATTTTACATATTGCTAATGTGCCCCTTGACGAATTTTGTTGCCATAGAAACATTAAGCTCTGGAGGGGAGCATGTAGAACAACACTGACTCAAGTCTATAAGAATAGTTGGCCATGCAGTTGTTAGATATGAACCTATTACCACAGTTATTGATGACAAGGACTCTCCATGGTATACAGAGACTACTACTGCATAATAGATGTAAAACAAAATGTAGGACTGCAGATATTTATGCTGAATGAAAGGCATTTGGCTGTGAAGAGGCCAATCCATCAAGCCTTCGAAGACTAGAGTAGCAGGATATTGTCAAAATATCTTTCACAAAACCCGGAGAAATATACTGGTCATTTGTAAAGGCTGTCAGTGGTACCAAAGTTAGTTTCCAGACACTCATAGGTGAGATAGGAACTGAAACTGAGGGTAGAAAAGCAAAAGCAGAAATACTGAACTCTATTTTTAAAGTTCCTGTGTAAGTTAGCAATCAGTTTTGCCATTTTTGGGGAGTGATGTGGAAGTTTCACATTGCAGTCCTAGCTAAATCTCTTTGGAGGTGTTACATTATTCCCACTTTCTCATCTCCCAGCAAGTGAGGAAAGTGCTCTTGCACAAGGTGCTTGAAGTCTGCCATCAAGTTCCCCAGGGGATACTGTAAGCATTTTGGATCAAATCCACCACACTTTTTGACTGCACAGACTTGAAGCTTATGTTAAAAAGAACTTTGTCACAATTCATAAATCATTCGGTCATTAAGAAATTGTTCATAATATAACTAATAAATTTAAGTTCAGTCAAAACAAAAAAATTCAGCACAACAAGAATTTTGTCGCAGAAACACATGCATTTAATTTTTTGCACAAATTATATAATAAATAATTAATGTGTTTGACCAATGGTAACATAAGCTTGGCATAAACACAATGATTAGTGGGAGTCACCATTAGCTTTATCAGAACCAAAGCCACAAGATCAACATCAAAACAAAGGGAGGGGGAGGGGGGGGGGGGGGGGGGAGAGAAGAAGGTTAGAGTTGCCAAATTGCCTGCTATACTGCTCTTATTAGCTATACATTATGTCAATTACATAATATTGTGCAATTTGACATGGCCTCAATACTGGACACATGATCTTACCACCACATCAAAGAGCAAAAGTTGATTGTTTCACATTGCCATTTGACTGTGTATGCTGTCTAGCAGGAAAAGTGCTCCATCCCAATCCATGATCAGTCATCAGTCCTACTTAAATCACAGATTAGGATCAGAGTAGAATGCATGACACTCATTTTCTGTCAACAGCAACCTAAATGCATTGAATATAATAAAGATTAGCGTTCTTGGGCACCAGAAAATTGCTCTCTAATTTTTGTAATGTTTAGTAAATATTAGCATATGGCCCATAAATATCCTTGGAAAGTAGCACCTCTGATCTGAGGTCAAGGAAAGCAGTAGACCTAATTGCAACTTATTTTGGCCTCACAGAATTCTGATTTCATACCAGAAATGATATGTATTGTCACAAAATAGGGAAAGATTATTTGTTTTGATTATGTACACATATGTTAAAATTAATCCTTATCTGAGAATTTCTTTACAATGTTGAACTTTTATATTGAGTAATAATAATGATTTTTAAGATTTGGAAAACTCAAGAATACTGTTATTAAATATCATGCTAAAAGACTGATATGAACATCATTCAAAATTCAATAAAACAAGGTCAGTGAAATGGCATCCACTCTCTTCCATTCTTGCTCTGAAAGATTCAAAAAAATCCACATGTATGTACACTACCATCCTTTAAACTAAGCGAGATAGCACAGTGGTTAGCACACTGGACTCACATTCAGGAGGATGGCAGTTCAAACCCGTGTCCAGTCATCCTAATTTAGGTTTTCTATGATTTCCCTAAACCACTTCAGGCAAATGACGGGATGGTTCCTTTGAAATGACACGGCTGACTTCCTTTCCCATCCTTCCCTAATCCAATGGGGCCGATGACCTCACTGTTTGA
The DNA here is from genome assembly GCF_023864275.1 of Schistocerca cancellata. Classification (NCBI taxonomy): domain Eukaryota; kingdom Metazoa; phylum Arthropoda; class Insecta; order Orthoptera; family Acrididae; genus Schistocerca; species Schistocerca cancellata. The sequence continues at coordinate 327,286,788 of NC_064633.1, forward strand.
TCCCCTCCACCAAATGGACCAACCAAACCTCCTTTAAAATTTTGTGATGAACACAAAAATCAAGAAAAGCCTAAAATAATAGATCTTGAAGGAGTGAGTAGCTGATCACTGACAAAAAGGAAAAAAAAGATGATTAATCCATCCTAAAAATATACTACTCACAAAAGCTTCAGCTTAACAATGTGAGTTTCATGGCAGCAGAAAAAAAAAACTGATTTGAAAAAGGAAAGAAGAAAATGATAGAAGAGAAAGTATGGAAAAAAAGATTCTTGTTATGTTTGTCATCTTGACAACTAAAATGAGGAGCAGTCATGGCACTAAACTAACAGATTCAATTATCACAGTGTACAGTAAAGTTTTTAATCAATAATCTGACAGGTTAGACATGGTCTGTCACAATTTCCTATCTCTTCCCTCCCATACAAGTTTTGTCCTCCACAGCTCCTTCTAGTATCATGGACATTATTCTGTGATGTTATATAATCTTGTCCATTCTTCTAGTTAGTGTTTTCCAATAATTCCTTTTCTCTTTGGTTCTGAAGAGCATTTCCTCACATTTTATCAGTTCAATCATCAAAATCTTTTTGTAATATATATCTCAGGTACTTTGATTCTGTTGTTTTTTCCAGTTCTCCCACAGTACATGATTCATTTCCTTGCAATGCTATACTAAAGATGGACATTCTCAGAAATTTCTCTTCCAATTTAATGTTTATCTTTCACGTCCATAGCAGTCTTGTAGTGAGGAATGCTTTCTTTTGCTGCACAAGCCTGCTTGTTGTGCCCTGCTTACATCATCATGCCTTGTTTTGTGTCCAAGGTAGCATATTTCTTTCATGGTCCCATTTCTGATGTGAAATTTATCACTAATCTCATTTCCACTACTACTCGACACTTTTGTCTTTGTTCGGTTTACCTTCATTCCACATTTTGAAGTCAGTAGACTCTTCATTCCATTCAACAGGTCATATAAACATTCTTCACTGTTACTGAGGATGGCAACATGACCAGTAAATCTTGTCATTGATATCCCTTCACCCTGAATCTTAATCCCTCTCTTGTATCTCTCTCTTATTTCCACAATTGCTTCTTTTCTGTACGGGTTGAATAGTAGAGGAGAAAATCTATATCCTTGTCTTATACCCTTTTTAATTTGAGCACTTCTGACTTGATCTTCCATTCTTATTGTTAGCCCTTAGTCCTTGTATATATATATATATTATACTTTTCCCTGCAGCTTATAACTGTTTTTCCACAAATTCCAGATATCTTTCATCGCTTTAATTTGCCAAAAACTTTATCTAGGTCAACAAATCCTATGATAGTGTCTTGGTTTTTCTTTATTGTTGCCTCAAAGTGCAATGTCAGAGTAGCTGCTCTGGTGCCTTTACATTTCCTAAAGACAAACTTATTGATTGGCATCTAAGAGATCCTGAATTTTCTTTTCTCACATTCTGTATACTGCAACTGCACTAGTGTTTCTTATAATTTCAGCAGCAGAAGAGGTATAGTAGTAGGAGGACATAGTTCATGTAATGCATTCAAACCTGAAGCCATTTGGCTGCAGCAGTTGGCCACTGTGGGTTGAGGTCCATGCTGGCTCCAGCATCCCCTGCAGATTCATTGGACCTCCCCAGTGATGATGTGTATTCATTTACACCTATGAAGTCTGCAGAGCCTATAGGAACAAAAATATCAGGTACTGAAGACATGAAAAAGGACAAGTTGGTTTATTCACTGAACTGGAATGATAAAAGCAAGAACAGTATTTTCAGCAAGTCTAAGAAGTATACACCCAAATTCAAAATGTTTGTGTATCTTTGTGGCAGAAGTCTAAACCATAACAAGTGGACAAATTACTTTTTGTAAAAACTAAATGCTCCCCCACCCCATCTATCTTCATCACCCCTGTCCTATCCCTTTTATACCGATAACCTTTGCCCATCCTAGCTCTCTTTCTCTCCCCCCCCCCCTCCCCCTCCCCCTCCCCCTCCCCCTCCCCCTACCTCCTGTTTTTTTCTTGCCTACCTCATGATTATTTTTAACTAGGCATAGGCTGAAACTTACCAATATTTCTGTAAGTATAATGAAGTGATTATATACACCATTTTACACACAATACCCTTTTATTTAGTTGCAACATAACAAACAAAGTGTATACCTCTAAATAAATACATTGTCTGAAAGACATTTTCATTGCATGAGCAATGTGACCACTCTCACACCTATCAGAATAACTGAGAGAAATTACTAAAAATACGTAAATGAGAGGGCTGATTTCAAGGCTAATTTTTACTCTCTGTAGTGTTCCCCTTGACTCAAATGTCATAGACGTGAGTCATGTGTGATTCCAGTGGAACAGTTGTGCACAGCAATTGTAGTATACTGCAAAAAGGGAAAAGGTATTCAACAATCAACTGCAAATCCAATCTGTATTTTTATTGCAGATCTACATTTCAGCTACTGAATAGCTGTCTTCAATGTTAGAAAATACAATAAATATACAAGAATCAGTACTTAAAAGGTGTAAATTAAAACCACATTGTACAACAGGTGTGATAAAGTTAGGTAACATACCATTTAAACAGAGGCATATAGACTCACCAAGGTTGTGACTTTAATTACTGCATTAACTAAAATGGGTTGGGTGCAATTTATGTAAAAAAGTTGACAAGCAAGGTAACAGCAAAAAATTAGAAGACAAACAACAACCACCATAGTATTAAATTTTGTTTTCACTTGTTGAACTGGCAAATGCAAGTTTACTTGGTTTTTAGTTCTCTAATTTTAATATCAACTTTATAAAAAAAACTGTACTGGTACTGGTAACTTTGAGCTGATGTTAGTAATGTAGAGGGCATTGCTCTAACCATATGACATATCCTGTGGCTGCTTGTACTGCTCTGGAAACAACAGCCCCAGTTAGAATCTGGCAATGTATATCTTAAAGCCATATAATAACCTTTGTTGTCACAAGCTCGATGAGTATATGATTTGACTTAAAAAGTACGTTACCTAACTTTGTCACTACTATTGCACAGAGTGGTTTTTATTTACAACTTTTAAGTTCTGATTTTTTATATTTTCATGTAGTTTTTAGAAGATAGCTATTCAATAGCTGAAATCTTGATCTGCAAGAAAAATACAATTTTAATTAGTGACTGATTGCTAAATTCCTTCCCATTTTTAACATATTTGAGTGTTTAAAACCACCTTCAATGTGTGAAAAATTGGTGCAGAACTCCTTAGAATTTGCAGGCCACTCTAGACCTGATGCTTCTGGGGCTTGAGCTGGATTTAAGTGGGGGCCACCTCCAGGGTGATTTCTGGATCTGCAAGGGGTCCTGATTTTGGAACCTGTGTGCCTGTACACCATGGGCCTGACTGTTTGAGGAAGTATCCAACTGTTCTGCACGCAATCCTGTGGTTTACCAAGCGCCTGACATCAGTTGTTTGGGTTGTTTAGCTCTTCTAGAAATTTCTTGTACAATTTACGTATCTTTTTGAACAGTACTGTTCAAGTGTTTTCAGCAGTGGTACTTGGGCAACAGAGAGTTGCATTTGGCCAGCTACTGCAAATTGTTGTTTTAAGTATTCAGGTACAGGGAAATGAACAACCTATTAACTCTCTGAAATACTGAATTAAGTTATGTTTTAAAACTGAAGATTAATTCTTGCAGGTAAAGAGCATAAAAATGATATGGAATGGAAGTTCATCATTTTCTGGAACATGAACTAGGGATGCAGCTTATCAAAGGTGTTGCAGAAACACACTTGTGTAGACTTCACAAACCACGGTGAGGTGGACAGGCTAGCTTCACATGAAATTTGTGCTGCTGGGGCTGGAATATTGCTGAAGCAGAAAGGTGAAAGACTCCAATCCATCACAGTGGCAAGCTAAATTTCCTCATGTCAAAGCCCAACACTGAGCGGCCTAGGTCAACTATGTGAGCAAAAGTGGCATCCTGTCATAACAAAACCAGGCTGAGTAACCATTAATACTTGTCACTCAGACCCTAGCAGTATCATGTCTCCAAATGCTGATAATGCTGAGACGTATACAGCTAGACCTGATACTTCTGGGACTTTGGTGGAGTCACAAAAGGGAACACCACCAGGGTGACTGCTGGATATCTTCAAGGGGTCCTGGGCTTTGGCTCATGTGCCTGCATGCCAAAGGCCTGACTATGGAAGCAGCCAGCTAATCTACTGTGGTTTACCAGGTGCCTGCCATCGGTCTTGCATCTGCAATGTCACTTATCAACTGCACCTTCCGCCGACCACTGGCGACAACATCGATGTACTGTGGAGACCTCACGCCTGACGTGTTGAGCAATTCGGCGGTACGTCCACCCGGCCTCCTGCATGCCCACTATACACCCTCGCTCAAAGTCCGTCAACTGCACATACGGTTCACGTCCACGCTGTCGCGGCATGCTACCAGTGTTAAAGACTGCGATGGAGCTCCGTATGCCACGGCAAACTGGCTGACACTGACGGCGGCGGTGCACAAATGCTGCGCAGCTAGCGCCATTCGACGGCCAACACCGCGGTTCCTGGTGTGTCCGCTGTGCCGTGCGTGTGATCATTGCTTGTACAGCCCTCTCGCAGTGTCCGGAGCAAGTATGGTGGGTCTGACACACCGGTGTCAATGTGTTCTTTTTTCCATTTCCAGGAGTGTATATGGCCAGAAACAAGCTATCACCAATTGAAAGACTCAGATCTAAAATATGGAATGATGATGAATCAGTGCTAAATTTCACAAGAAATTCATTGGAAATATGGAAGCAAGTACAGAAAGTTAGTACAAAGCCCTTCAAATCTCAGGAACGGATGGGACAATGGAATGCAAAGCTATCTAAGTACTGATTAGAATAGTGGGTAATGTTAACTAACCCTTACACCCTGAAGGTAAAGATAAACAAATTCTTCACACATTATCAGGGTCCATATCAAGTAACTAATTCTGTCAGAAACAGCAAAGGACTTGGAAGAGCAGTTGAACGGAATGGACAGTGTCTTGAAAGAAGGGTATAAGATGAACATCAACAAAAGCAAAACAAGGATAATGGAATGCAGTCGAATTAAGTCGGGTGATGCTGAGGGAATTAGATTACGAAATGAGACACTTAAATAGTTTTGCTATTTGGGGAGCAAAATAACTGATGATGGTCAAAGTAGAGAGAATATAAAATGTAGACTGGCAATGGCAAGGAAAGCATTTCTGAAGAAGAGAAATTTGTTAACATCTAGTATTGATTTAAGTGTTAGGAAGTCGTTTCTGAAAGTATTTGTATGGAGTGTAGCCATGTATGGAAGTGAAACGTGGACAATAAATAGTTTAGATAAGAAGAGAATAGAAGCTTTCGAAATGTGGTGCTACAGAAGAATGCTGAAGATTAGATGGGTAGATCACATAAATAATGAGGAGGTATTGAATAGAATTGGGGAGAAGAGGAGTTTGTGGCACAACTTGACTAGAAGAAGGGATCGGTTGGTAGGACATGTTCTGAGGCCTCAAGGGATCACCAATTTAGTACTGGAGGGCAGAATGGAGGTAAAAATCGTAGAGGGAGACCAAGAGATGAATACACTAAGCAGATTCAGAAGGATGTAGGCTGCAGTAGGTACTGGGAGATGAAGAAGCTTGCACAGGATAGAGTAGCATGGAGAGCTGCATCAAACCAGTCTCAGGAATGAAGACCACCACAACAACAACATAAAGTAACTGAAATGACCTCATCAGTGAATATAGAACTACAACTACCTGGTACGACAGTCATATATATTGGGTGTATCTGTCCCTTTCAGTGTACTCTGGACTCTTTACTGCCATTACTGGCACCTGTCCCAAGAAAGTGGAGAGGAGGTAGGAAGAGGAGGGCAACACAGCAAGCAGAACAGACTGCACTTGCACCCATCCAAGCTATGCACAGATTACCATACATTTAAGACCTAGGATTAGGGGAATGTAAAAAGGATGGATATAATGAGTTTTTGGGTTTTTTTATTACATGATTTGTTTTATGAAGGGTTTTGTTTTTATTTATATGTATATGTATTTTGTGTGAGGATCTATCAAAGTGCTGGAGCATGGGTGTATGAGAAGTATGTGATGTATGAATGATGAAGGAGTTTTATCTTATTTGTGTGTATTTTGCTTGAGATATTAATTTGGGGCTTGCAGTGTGAAAGTAAATGACATTCATGTTAACCATAAATTTGGGGGTGATCCTTTTGGTTGTGCATTTGTGTTCTCACTGTGGTAATTTGAGATTTCTTTTTTTAACTTCACAATGAACAGCAGATGTTACCTACATGTTACAGTTATGAACAACTTAATATATGATGATCATATGACCTACATAATAAAATCAAGATTTAGGCTTGGTTTTAACTAGTTATGAGTTCTCTCTTTCTGGCACAACAAATTTTTATTCGTGGTGCAATCCATTAGTTTTACTGCTTACTTTCTTCTGACAAGATATTACAAGAAAAACTTGTAATATTTTTATACAGCCAGACGGAACATCACGCAAAATTTCTGTAGCATGGGGAGGGTTATTTGTGATACTGTGTGGTGAAGTCACGATCAGACACATACTGGACGATCCTTGCCATTGACAAATCTCTAAATCTGCTGGAAACCCCAAATTCCAACTTGTGAGGGTGGCACCTACTCGAGATACTGTCAGATACAATTCCTTTCGTACCTACCTGCAAGTACAGTCATGGCTGAGTGGCGAAAACATTCCATCAGTTCTTGACTGGACGCTAACAAGAGGAGCAGTAATTCCTATAACTACAATGAAAACTGCAGCTTCAGGCTGTTTGCTGAAAATAAACAAAAGAGTGTAGCACAGTGAACTACAGCTGTAGGAAAGCAGGACTCCTGTATTCAGTCACGGGCAAATACTTTATGGGTATCTATCTGAGAATTCAGGCTTTGCGGAACGAAGAAAATATTGATACGGATTAGCCTAACAGATACACTATGTGATCAAAAGTATCCGGACACCTGGCTGAAAATGACTTAAGTTCATGGCGCCCTCCATCAGTAATGCTGGAATTCAGTATGAAGTTTGCCCACCCTTAGCCTTGATGACAGCTTCCACTCTCGCAGGCATATGTTCAATCACGTGCTGGAGGGTTTCTTGGGGAATGGCAGCCCATTCTTCACAGAGTGCTGCACTAAGGAGAGGTATCGATGTCTGTCGGTGAGGCCTGGCACAGCACGAATCGGCGTTCCAAAAAACATCCCAAAGGTGTTCTATAGAAGTCTGGTCAGAACTGTGCAGGCCAGTCCATTACAGGAATTTTACTGTCATGTAACCACTTCACCACAGGCCATGCATTATGAACAGGTGCCTGATAGTGTTGAAAGATACGATCGCCATCCCCGAATTGCTCTTTAGGAGTTGGAAGCAAGAAGGTGCTTAAAACATCAATGTAGGCCTGTGCTGTGATAGTGCCACGTAAAACAACAAGAGATGCAAGCCCTCTCCATGAAAAATACGAGCACACCATAACACCACCACCTCCGAATTTTACTGTTGGTACTGCACACGCTGGCAGAGGACGTTCACCGGTCATTCGCCATACCCTCACCCTCCCACCGGATCGCCACATTGTGTTCCGTGAACGTCACTCCACACAACATTTCTCCACTGTTCAATCGTCCAGTGTTAACACTCTTAACACCAAGCGAGGCGTCGTTTGGCATTCACCAACGTGATGTGTGGCTTATGAGCAGCCGCTAGACCATGAAATCCAAGTTTTCTCACCTCCTGCCTTACTGTCATAGTACTTGCAACGGATCCCGATGCAGTTTGGAATTCCTGTGTGATGGTCTGGATAGACAGCTGCATATTACACATTACAACCCTCTTCAACTGTCGGTGGTCTCTGTCAGTCAAAAGACGAGGTCAGCCTGTATACTTTTGTGCTGTACATGTCCCTTCACGTTTCCACTTCACCATCACATCGGAAACAGTGGACCTAGGAATGATTAGGAGTGTGGAAATTTCGCGTACAGACATATGACAGAAGTGACACCCAATCAGCTGACCACATTCGAAGTCCGTGAGTTCCGCGGAGTGCCCCATTCTGTTCTCTCACAATGTCTAATGACTACTGAGGTCGCTGATATGGAGTGCCTGGCAGTAGATGGCAGCACAATGCACCTAATATGAAAAACGTATGTTTTGGGGTATATTATCACAGAGGAGGAAGAACCTGATGCCCAATTTGACTTGGCGTATGGGCCAAATAGATAAAGGTGTGAAGCTTATATCCGTGTCGATAACCGCCGGGTCAGCGCAGCAGATTGCTAACTTAAGTGACCTGGAAATTTTCTCCGCTCAGAAAGTGGGTGTGGTGTTGTCCTTATCTTCGTATCGTCATTGCTGGTACGAAAATCGCCTACCTGGGGTCACAGGGCAAGTCATAAGCCTGTGTATCTTAGTACAAGGGTACAACTCGCACCTAATGGACGTTCTGAATTATCGAACTATGCTGTCATATTGTCTTTCCACTGTTGAGATGGCTGTATGGGCGCCTACCGAAAGCCAGCAAATTAAAAAAAAGTTGTGGACATTTTTTGTGTGGTGCCAAATATATGTTTAGATGGTAAGAAAATACAGTTTATTAGTGGGCGGGAGGTGTTCCTGCAGTTGTTTGATATTTGAAAGCACCTTCCATGAGGAATCTGGATTTCTTGTCATTCTTAGCAGAAATCAGCAGTCCCTTAATTGTAGGGGAGGGTGGTGAGGTACTTAATGTGCATTAAACATTCTTCCAAAAAAGTTGTACAGTTAAAATTACAATGCTAAAACCTGTCCTTTTTGCACTTTTTCTTTGACGATTTCCAACTTTTGCCGTTCATTCTGTGTGATAAAAGGACATTTGACCAGAACAAATTTTAGAAAATTTTACGATCTGCAAGATAGTTCTGAGTACCTTTTATTGTGGGACGAAAAGAAAAAATGTTTTGAGAAAAAACTGAAGAAAGTGTCAAAATATTATGATTTTTTGGCTCCATAGTTAGCACAGGGCTCTCGAGGTCGCTACACACCACTACAGGATTCTACCCTACATACCACATACACAGTACATGACGTACTAAAAGTTCATAAAATTCGTTCCTTTTGTAACGTCCAACGAATGTGACGACTGGGCTACTACCACGTGATTGAAATTAAAGTGCAGCTACACTATGAGATCCAGTGTGGGCTGTAATCATCCCATGGTATTAAAACTTGGTAGATATGGTGATATAGAACCGCTTTATGCTGGAAAACAAATTAGTTCCAGTTGTGGCACCATGTGTAAATTTGGTGCTGCACACTGTATGACGGTTTTTAGCATCCACGCTGTCATTTGACAAGCCATAATGTGACTGAACAGTGTGGCTATCGAGAAAAAGAGACCGAGCACTGTTAGTAAAACCACTTTATGTGAACGACAGCACAGCAATAACAGTGCTGCATTAAGAGAGTGTCGCTTGCTGAGAGGCCCGATGTCATTAAGAGGTGTAAAGAAGATAATGAAATCCGAAAACGCGGGCGAGCTTGGTGAGGCACCTGGGAAAGGAAGGCATCCGATACTGGTGGAAGTTATTGACGAGGTGGTTGTTTGTGTGACTGACCATGCAGCATTTGCGCCGGGTAGTGCTAGAGTTGTGCAGTGTCAGGAAAATTTTCCAGTCCGTGGTCAACAGAACATAGTTTTGCGGTTTATTTTACACTGTTACACGTACAGGATCCAGACGGTGCAGCAACTGAAACCTTATAAACCGCAGAAATGTTCCGAATTTGCTCTTCGGTTTCTGACACGAACGGAAGTTGATGACATGTGGCCGGGCAATATTCTTTGGAGTGAGGAGGCACATTTTACACTACAGGGTGCAGTGAATGCACGGAATTTGGGGTACTGGTAAACCGCGTATTGTGGATGTTCTGGTAAATTCTTCTTTGAAGAGAATACTCTCAGAGGGCCTGACGGGTGTATTGTGACCTCAGCACATTATCGAGACAACCTCGTACAGCACTTGACTGCTTGCTTTGGAAGAGCACACCTGTATGGAAACCACTGTTTTCATGCAAGATGGGGCAACACCTCAACACCTCATGCTGCTCGCCCAGCAGATGATCTGCTTGAGCAGTAGAAGGTTTGCTTATCCAACCTTCCACGAACGTGTTATCTCCAGAAGTTTTCCAGATGCACGGCCTGCAAGATCACCTGATCAGAATCCATGTGACTTTTGGCTTTGGGGATATCTAACAGAACAAGTTCATCTGAGATACGTTTGGTCTCTACCTGATCTGAGGACCAGTATACAGGAACACATTGTTTAGATTCCATCAGAACTGCTGCGAGCAATTGTTGATCACGTTTCACAGATGCGGCATGTCGCCAGTGCTCATGCTGAAAAAATTTGTGTCAACGGCGGTTAATAGTAAAATGAGCATTATGCATGTCTCACTTGTTTCACCTTTTCTGCCCACGTCCAGTTCCTAAATCCATTACATATGGAAACATTTCTCTAGGTTTTTCTTGCATTCACAGCACCAGCATGTTATGGTCTTAGGTGGAGATTTCAATTTACCAGATATAGACTGGGACACTCAGATGTTTAGGACGGGTGGTAGGGACAGAGCATCGAGTGACATTATACTGAGTGCACTATCCGAAAATTACCTCGAGCAATTAAACAGAGAACCGACTCGTGGAGATAACATCTTGGACCTACTGGTAACAAACAGACCCGAACTTTTCGACTCTGTAAGTGCAGAACAGGGAATCAGTGATCATAAGGCCGTTGCAGCATCCCTGAATATGGAAGTTAATAGGAATATAAAAAAAGGGAGGAAGGTTTATCTGTTTAGCAAGAGTAATAGAAGGCAGATTTCAGACTACCTAACAGATCAAAACGAAAATTTCTGTTCCGACACTGACAATGTTGAGTGTTTATGGAAAAAGTTCAAGGCAATCGTAAAATGCGTTTTAGACAGATACGTGCCGAGTAAAACTGTGAGGGACGGGAAAAACCCACCGTGGTACAACAACAAAGTTAGGAAACTACTGCGAAAGCAAAGAGAGCTTCACTCCAAGTTTAAACGCAGCCAAAACCTCTCATACAAACAGAAGCTAAACGATGTCAAAGTTAGCGTAAGGAGGGCTATGCGTGAAGCGTTCAGTGAATTCGAAAGTAAAATACTAGGTACCGACTTGATAGAAAATCCTAGGAAGTTCTGGTCTTACGTTAAATCAGTAAGTGGCTCGAAACATCATGTCCAGACACTCCGGGATGATGATGGCATTGAAACAGAGGATGACAAGCGTAAAGCTGAAACACTAAACACCTTTTTCCAAAGCTGTTTCACAGAGGAAGACCGCACTGCAGTTCCTTCTCTAAATCCTCGCACCAACGAAAAAATGGCTGACATCGAAATAAGTGTCCAAGGAATAGAAAAGCAATTGGAATCACTCAACAGAGGAAAGTCCACTGGACCTGACGGGATACCAATTCGATTCTACACAGAGTACGCGAAAGAACTTGCCCCCCTTCTAACAGCCGTGTACCGCAAGTCTCTAGAGGAACGGAAGGTTCCAAATGATTGGAAAAGAGCACAGGTAGTCCCAGTCTTCAAGAAGGGTCGTCGAGCAGATGCGCAAAACTATAGACCTATATCTCTGACGTCGATCTGTTGTAGAATTTTAGAACATGTGTTTTGCTCGAGTATCATGTCGTTTTTGGAAACTCAGAATCTACTATGTAGGAATCAACATGGATTCCGGAAACAGCGATCGTGTGAAACCCAACTCGCTTTATTTGTTCATGAGACCCAGAAAATATTAGATACAGGCTCCCAGGTAGATGCTATTTTTCTTGACTTCCGGAAGGCGTTCGATACAGTTCCGCACTGTCGCCTGATAAAGTAAGAGCCTACGGAATATCAGACCAGCTGTGTGGCTGGATTGAAGAGTTTTTAGCAAACAGAACACAGCATGTTGTTATCAACGGAGAGACGTCTACAGACATTAAAGTAACCTCTGGCGTGCCACAGGGGAGTGTTATGGGACCGTTGCTTTTCACAATATATATAAATGACCTAGTAGATAGTGTCGGAAGTTCCATGCGGCTTTTCGCGGATGATGCTGTAGTATACAGAGAAGTTGCAGCATTAGAAAATTGTAGCGAAATGCAGGAGGATCTGCAGCGGATAGGCACTTGGTGCAGGGAGTGGCAACTGACCCTTAACATAGACAAATGTAATGTATTGCGAATACATAGAAAGAAGGATCCTTTATTGTATGATTATATGATAGCGGAACAAACACTGGTAGCAGTTACTTCTGTAAAATATCTGGGAGTATGCGTGCGGAACGATTTGAAGTGGAATGATCATATAAAATTAATTGTTGGTAAGGCGGGTACCAGGTTGAGATTCATTGGGAGAGTCCTTAGAAAATGTAGTCCATCAACAAAGGAGGTGGCTTCCAAAACGCTCGTTCGACCTATACTTGAGTATTGCGCATCAGTGTGGGATCCGTACCAGATCGAGTTGACGGAGGAGATAGAGAAGATCCAAAGAAGAGCGGCATGTTTCGTCACAGGGTTATTTGGTAACCGTGATAGCGTTACGGAGATGTTTAACAAACTCAAGTGGCAGACTCTGCAAGAGAGGCGCTCTGCATCGCGGTGTAGCTTGCTCGCCAGGTTTCGAGAGGGTGCGTTTCTGGATGAGGTATCGAATATATTGCTTCCCCCTACTTATACCTCCCGAGGAGATCACGAATGTAAAATTAGAGAGATTAGAGCGCGCACAGAGGCTTTCAGACAGTCGTTCTTCCCGCGAACCATACGCGACTGGAACAGGAAAGGGAGATAATGACAGTGGCACGTAAAGTGCCCTCCGCCACACACCGTTGGGTGGCTTGCGGAGTATAAATGTAGATGTAGATATGCACCTGGTGGCCAACATTGTAACTAATTTTTTTCCAGGGTAAATCGATTCGTGATCGTTAACACATTAGAATGCATACGTAGTTTCGCTGCCATACGATAATTACAGCCCACACCGGACCTCTGTGAACAGCTGCACTTTAATTGCAACCTCCGGGTAGAACCAGCGACGTGGGAGGCGTGATACCAGGGAAGATTTTTCTGTTTAGCAAAAGTGACAAAAAGATTTCAGAGTACCTGACGGCTCAACACAAAAGTTTTGTCCCAAGTACAGATAGTGTTGAGGATCAGTGGACAAAGTTCAAAACCGTCGTACATTATGCGTTAGATGAGTATGTGCCAAGCAAGATCGTAAGAGATGGAAAAGAGCCACCGTGGTACAACAACCGAGTTAGAAAGCTGCTGCGGAAGCAAAGGGAACTTCACAGCAAACATAAACATAGCCAAAGCCTTGCAGACAAACAAAAATTACGCGAAGCGAAATGTAGTGTGAGGAGGGCTATGCGAGAGGCGTTCAATGAATTCGAAAGTAAAGTTCTATGTACTGACTTGGCAGAAAATCCTAAGAAATTTTGGTCTTATGTCAAAGCGATAGGTGGATCAAAACAAAATGTCCAGACACTCTGTGACCAAAATGGTACTGAAACAGAGGATGACAGACTAAAGGCCGAAATACTAAATGTCTTTTTCCAAAATTGTTTCACAGAGGAAGATTGCACTGTAGTTCCTTCTCTAGATTGTCGCACAGATGACAAAATGGTAGATATCGAAATAGACGACAGAGGGATAGAGAAACAATTAAAATCGCTCAAAAGAGGAAAGGCCTCTGGACCTGATGGGATACCAGTTCAATTTTACACAGAGTACGCGAATGAACTTGCCCCTCTTCTTGCAGCGGTGTACCGTAGGTCTCTAGAAGAGTGTAGCGTTCCAAAGGATTGGAAAAGGGCACGGGTCATCCCCGTTTTCAAGAAGGGACGTCGAGCAGATGTGCAGAACTATAGACCTATATCTCTAACGTCGATCAGTTGTAGAATTTTGGAACACGTATTGTGTTCGAGTATAATGACTTTTCTGGAGACTAGAAATCTACTCTGTAGGAATCAGCATGGGTTTCGAAAAAGACGGTCATGTGAAACCCAGCTCGCGCTATTCGTCCACGAGACTCAGAGGGCCATAGACACGGGTTCCCAGGTAGATGCCGTGTTTCTTGACTTCCGCAAGGCGTTCGATACAGTTCCCCACAGTCGTTTAATGAACAAAGTAAGAGCAATGGACTATGAGACCAATTGTGTGATTGGATTGAGGAGTTCCTAGATAACAGGACGCAGCATGTCATTCTCAATGGAGAGAAGTCTTCCGAAGTAAGAGTGATTTCAGGTGTGCCGCAGGGGAGTGTCATAGGACCGTTGCTATTCACAATATACATAAATGACCTGGTGGATGACATCGGAAGTTCACTGAGGCTTTTTGCAGATGATGCTGTGGTGTATCGAGAGGTTGTAACAATGGAAAATTGTACTGAAATGCAGGAGGATCTGCAGCGAATTGACGCATGATGCAGGGAATGGCAATTGAATCTCAATGTAGACAAGTGTAATGTGCTGCGAATACACAGAAAGATAGATCCTTTATCATTTAGCTACAAAATAGCAGGTCAGCAACTGGAAGCAGTTAATACCATAAATTATCTGGGAGTACGCATTAGGAGTGATTTAAAATGGAATGATCATATAATGTTGATCGTCGGTAAAGCAGATGCCAGACTGAGATTCATTGGAAGAATCCTAAGGAAATGCAATCCGAAAACAAAGAAAGTAGGTTACAGTACGCTTGTTCGCCCACTGCTTGAATACTGCTCAGCAGTGTGGGATCCGTACCAGATAGGATTGATAGAAGATATAGAGAAGATCCAACGGAGAGCAGCGCGCTTCGTTACAGGATCATTTAGTAATCGCGAAAGCGTTACGGAGATGATAGATAAACTCCAGTGGAAGACTCTACAGGAGAGACGCTCAGTAGCTCGGTACGGGCTTTTGTCAAAGTTTCGAGAACATACCTTCACCGAAGAGTCAAGCAGTATATTGCTCCCTCCTACGTATATCTCGCGAAGAGACCATGAGGATAAAATCAGAGAGATTAGAGCCCACACAGAGGCATACCGACAATCCTTCTTTCCACGAACAATACGAGACTGGAATAGAAGAGAGAACCGATAGAGGTACTCAAGGTACCCTCCGCCACACACCGTCAGGTGGCTTGCGGAGTATGGATGTAGATGTAGAAGGGTACTGTGTACACTGCAATACCTGTGAGCATCTGGCGCTCGTGTTCGCTGAAGCTGGGCAGACGCGACCGCCTGCGACCCTCCATCCGACTGCGGCAGTCTATGCGCTCGCGCATCACGGGTGGGTAGTCGCCTTCCGCGCTATATACGGGGTGCGCGAACCAGCCCACCTGCCAACAGCCACAGCACCACACCCAGTTACAACAGTTTAGAAGCAAATGTTCCGATTCAAACGTGCCACATGTAGGCCTATTTCGAAGTTGATCCCTGTGAAGGATGTCCCAAAACTGGAAAAAACAGCTGAAAAATGAGACAGTGTACAGTATAGTATCCAAAAATTGGCGAGTATGCGCAAGGTGGGTCTCGCATTTACTGAATTATGATCAAAAGCAAATATGAAAAAGTTTTCTCAGAAATGAATTAACGCAGAGCCATACTATAGGGACGATGAGACATGCAGATGCCGAGGAAGCAGGTACAGACGGGGTAACAACTGTCCAGGAAAAAAAAGTAACTCCTAGCAAAACTATTTAGTACTGTAATCATTACTCTTCATCAATTCCTGAAATCTATGCATCTATTAGTACATTATTATCCATTAATATATCTGTCCGTCTGTATCTGTTCAAATGGTTCAAATGGCTCTGAGTACTATGGGACTTAACTTCTCAGGTCATCAGTCCCCTATAACTTAGAACTACTTAAACCTAACTAACCTAAGGTCATCACACGCATCCATGCCCGGAGGCAGGATTCGAACCTGCGACCGTAGAGGTCGCGCGGTTTCAGACTGTAGCGCCTAGAACCACTCGGCCACCCCGGCCCGCGTCTGTATCTGTCAGTCAATATGAATTTAAGAAATCACATTACTATGTCCCCTAGCTTGAGTCACCTTTGGCCATTCAGAAGCTGTGATTTCTCAACAATTCATGGACATTTAGAGTCTGCAGCAGGTGTGGGCAACATTTGGTGTCCTGCACGCAAACTTTATTGATGAATAATACAGAGAAGAATTATCAAATAGGCTTTCTTAATACTTGATTCATTAAATTGTTTATTGTACATGCTAAAAAATCCTTTCATCAACTGACGATTGCAGGTGCTCCATCAGAATAGACTCCACGGAATTGTCTCCACTGCAGATTGAACGGTTCGATAACTTTTTCACTTCAAAAATACCTTCACCAGTAGTGGCTCCTTTAGCGGAATTATGCTAACAATTTTTCCACTATGGTGAACACATCTACATCATGAACAAAAAATTGCCAACTGAGTTGTGTCTCATAAATCAGTGCTCTCCAAATATTTGTATAATCCTGCAGCCATATATGAACATGAATCGAATGAAAGAGAGAAAGTGGCAGCTAGTGGACACTGAAAGAAATCAATGGGAAAAGTTGAATTTAAATGCTCTGAGCACTATGAGACTTAACATCTATGGTCATCAGTCTCGTAGAACTTAGAACTACTTAAACCTAACTAACCTAAGGACATCACACAACACCCAGTCATCACGAGGCAGAGAAAATCCCTGACCCCGCCGGGAATCGAACCTGGGAACCCGGGCGCGGGAAGCGAGAACGCTACCGCACGACCACAAGCTGCGGACGGGGAAAGTTGAAAATCTGTGTCAGACTGGGACCATATCCAGATGGCCGAGTGGTTAAGGCAACCACTCATGAGAAGTGGTTCGAATCCCGGTCCACCACAAGTTTTCAACTTTTCCCATTGATTTCTTTCAATGCCCAAGAGCTGCCATTGTGTGTCTTTCCTCCGATTTATACACTTTTTGTCATCAACCGTCATACTGATTCAACAAATCACCAATTCATGGAACCACAGTTTGTCTCGATAAATGTATTTGTTTGGACTCTCTCTCTCTCTCTCTCTCTCTCTCTCTCTCTCTCTCTCTCTCTCTCTCTATCGGGGCATAGTACACCTTCATTCTCCAAGACGCACTCCTTTGCGAATTCGCCTTCAGCAAAAGATTTTAAAGGTTTCGCAATTTTTATGAAACTAGTTTCAACTGAATCGTTTGGCAAACAATTCTGCTATTGCTTGTCCAATTTGTAAATTAATACTTTAACTTTGTCTTTCCGCAATTTCCTGTTAGTTGTTTTTGAGCAACATGTTTCGTAGAAGAGAACACGGTAATTCCTTCAGAACAGACAGTGAATGAACTCGGTAAAGACGAAAAGAAACACTTGCATGAAATTAATGAACAACTAGCATTAAATTTCATGAACACTTCCACTGGTCTGCCTCATGAGCTGCAAACCCGAGGTGAGCGGGAGTGTCGATGGAAAATATCCGAAAATGCGTACTCGGCCTAGCAAATACGGCTCCTAGTTCCCTCCCCCAATTTCTTCCGTGTGTCAGATTGAAACCTGCGGACCACCCGTTGCCCACCCGTGGTCTACAGGAATACTGAAAACAATTTACAAAAACAGAGCATAATAATCTAAGAAAGACATAAATCACTAGCTTCGAATAGATAAAATTGAAGGGAAAACGATGAGACCATAAATCCATCTTTAAAGATTGCTTAAGAATCACGAGCGGCGTACAATAAGTAATGCAACACTATTTTTTTTTCTCGGCCAATTTCAGTTGAAAACACGAGGGACTCGTTGTGGGCCATCGTGGAATATTCCCGCTTCAGCCCCTATAGTTTTCATGGAGTTCAGATAGGTGACGGCGCTATACGTAGCCTTCAAAATGGTATCAGTAACAGAGACCCGATTCAAGCAAAGAGCTGTCATTAAGTTTCTTTTGGCGGAAAACCGGAACATCGTAAATGTTCATAGGGGCTTGCAGAATGTCTACTGACACGTGGCAGTCAACAAAAGCGCGGTGAGTCGTTGGGTGAGGAACCAGGCATCTATCATCACAATAAGGTCACGCAAAACTATCCGATCTCCTCGACACGGTATACACGCGGGAGTACCCCAGGGAAGCATCCTAGGGCCCCTACTGTTTAACCTCTACATAAACGATCTCCCAACCACACACAACACAACGATGGCAATCTACGCGGATGACACAGCCATCCTCGCGCAAGATTGGAAATCATCAAACATTACGTCACGCTTACAGACTGCACTCAAAGTGGCTGAGCCTTGTCTGAAGAAATGGCATGTTAGAGTAAACGTCGACAAGTGCGAAGCCGTTCTGTTCACTAGAAGACAGAAGCAACTGCGCAAACCCCGATACTGCAGACCAATAACTCTACATGCACGCCCAATGCGTTTCCGCGAGAAAGTCAAATACCTCGGTGTCTGGCTGGACAGGAAATTACTCTGGGGGGGACCACATACAACACATGACCAACCGAGCAAGCGCGAGGCTCAAACAGCTCTACCCTATGCTCAACAGGCGTAGTACACTGAACAGAAGGGTGTCGAGGTCCATGTACATGACACTTATTCGACCCCTGTTGACGTACGCAGCTCCTGTCTGGGGATACGATGCGCCTACACGCCTGCGCCGTCTGCAGCTCATACAAAACAAAGTACTCAAAATCATAAGCAATGCTGCACGATACACACGCATCGCGGACCTTCACCGGGAATACCGACTTGAGACTCTCACGGAGGTAATCCACAAACTCACCACAAGACTATACAGAAACTCCAGACATTTGCAGAACCCGTTTATTCTGAATCTGGGGGACCACAACCATAGATGGAAACATAAAAGACCAAAAGACATATTTGTAAGGACCTAACATCTATGGTCAAGCACACGCAAACACAACGGTACAGGTGAGCCCCTGTTAATCAGACGCCATTACTGGATATCCAGCTGGAACACACTGCCGAATAACTGGCACCACGCAGGGAAGCCGCACCGTACACTGCATGCAGACAAGCTCCACACGCCCCCCACACAGTGAGATGATCTATGGCCGATCTCCCACTACTACATAACGATCTTGATTGTTCCAGGAATGCAGCAGCTGCAGCAATGGGATACATCGCCATCGCTTGCCACGGTAATGATGCATGATACCCATGCTAACTATCGCAGCTAGTAAGCCACTACTGCTCTTACTACCCATCCCACTGTCGCAGAGGTTTTTTTTCCCCACGGCACGAGCCTTGGCACTTTTTTCCCTCTGCTCTTCAAATTGCTACCCTCACTCGCGTTTCGTCCACTATTTATCACCCGATGGAGCGTGTTAATGCGTAGTCTTGCCCTGACTCACGGATAACATCACAGCCCAGCATCCTGTGATCCACTTACTAGATAACTGACATGTTGACGGAGGTGACAGTAGAACTTTTGGTCTGGTCACCACGTTGGTGCGGGCGTGGAGGGGCCCCGTCTCTTTTTTTGTCCGATCTCCCGCGTTCCGGTCGACCACACACAGTTGTGACTCCTATGTTGAAACGTGCGAACACACTCGTGTGAGTTGATCGATGGATCGCAATCAAACACCTCATTGCTCACCTGGATGCGTCTGTTGGTAGTGCTGATACACTCCTGTCCACCAGTTGGGGTACTCAAAGGTGTGAGTGACTGCTGGGTTCCTTGCAGCTAACAGATCATAAAGAGCAAATGAAGGAACATGTGTGTGGAATTGCTTAATGGTGACACTTTTTGTCGAACATCGTCACAAGCGGTAAAACATGTGTTCATCATTTCGAACCGGAAGCCAAACAGCAATCCGTGGAGTGGCATCACACCACCTTTCCTCCGAAGAAAAAGCTCAAAGACGCACCCTCAGCTGGCAAAAAACTCCGAAGGGGTTATTCAGTTTGACGGCTTCCCCTATGGTGCAACAGTCCACTCTGAAGTGTATTACGCTATACTCAGGAAACTGAAGAAATGGCTTCAGCGTGTTTATCGCTAAAAAAATGCAAACCAACTTCGTGACAACGCAAGGCCTCTCCTTAGTCTGCATACCTGAGAGAAGTTCACAAAACTTCATTCGACTATTCTTCCTCGTCCACCCTACAGCCCAGATCTAACACCTTCCGGCCTCCATCTGTTTGGCTCAATGAAGGATGCACTCTGGAGGAAGCAGTATGTGGATGATGGAGAGGTTCTTCATAGAGCAAGACATTGGCACTGTTGTCGACCACTAGAGTGGTACTGTGTGGGCATACAGGCCCTCTCAGTAAGGTAGCGTAAGGCTGTCACATTTAAAGTAAATATGTTAAGAAGTAGGGTTTTGAAGCCAAATGAGTGGGAAATAACATGGTGTATTGGAATCCCGAACAAAATCAACTAGATTTCAGAAAAAAATGTGTTGCTTTACCTATTGAACTCCCCTTGTAACTTGGGGATACATGCGAGTTCTGCTACCCCAGCATTCCTATCTTATGCCTACGAGAAGAAGCCTTTCTCACGGCCTGTTTCCACAGTGCTCCTACTACGTCATTTCGTCCACGTACCAGTCACAAAGAAACGACTACCATCGCTAACATGGTGTACATGACGACAGTATGCTTTGTTTAAACAGCTGTCGCCTATAGTCGTTCGTGTCAGCAATGTAGTTTTTTCTGCTACTTCGCTACAGTATTCGAGTCGACGAAGGAAATTTGGGGGGAAAAATTCGTGTGGTTCACAAATTTTTGTAAAGTGGTAGGAGGGAGCACCTTGACAACATACTAAAAATCCTGACTGGTGGGCCAGCCGGAGTGGCCGAGCGGTTCTAGGCGCTACAGTCTGGAACCGCGCGACCGCTACCGTCGCAGGTTCTAATCCTGCTTCGGGCATGGATGTGTGTGATGTCCTTAGGTTAGTTAGGTTTAAGTAGTTCTATGTTCTAGGGGACTGATGACCTTTGAAGTTGAGTCCCATAGTGCTCAGAGCCATTTGAACCTGACTGGTGGGGTGTGAGCATGGGGGTGGAAAGAGGGGGGGGGGGGGCTTTTAAAGGTTACTGCGTCGCCAGTGAATCATCAGGCGAGCTGTGGAAGGATTGGTTGATATAACTTTGCGAGACACCCTCTAGTTGCTTGTGTGGGCGCGCACTGCCTTGCTGAAATGTAAGCCCAGGATGGCTTGCCATGAAGTGCAACAAAACAAGGCACAGAATACCGTCGACGTACCGCTGTGCTGTAAATGTGCCGCGGATGACAACTAAAGGTGCCCTGATATAAAAAGAAATGGCACCTAAGGCCATGACTCCTGGTTGTCAGGCCATATGGCAGGCGACATGTTGGTATCCCACTGCTATCAGGGGATCAGTTCGAAGCGGGACTCATCACTTAAGACAATCCAGTCAACGCGATTCCAAACCGAAGGCCTGTCTGGAGATGCCCCGGACAGTGGTGGGATACTAACGTGACTGTCGCCTGTCGTACGGCCCGACAACCCGGAGAGGTGGTCAGGGATCTAACCCGCCAGTTGGACAGAATTTGGTACGATATCCCTCAGGAAGACATCCAACAACTCCCTCAACCAATGATAAGCAAAATAACTGCCTGCATAAGGGCCAGAGGTGAACAAACGTTTTATTGACTTGCTCCATTTGTGAAGCTCTTTCTTTCCTTGAATTTGTCTGAAATTGTAATCATTTGTTTGTATGTGCATAGACATTATATGTACCAGATTTTCGACCTAGCCGTTTAATTCCTTCATCGCGCGTCTTTTTTTCCCCCTTAGAGTGTATATGTGATCAAAGCCATAACGATTATTTTGGTACACCCTGCACTTAGGGGCCGACGGCCAATTTATCGCTCTCTTACTATAGCTAATCTATTGGTGGCCCATAACTTACTAATTTATGTACACTACCAGTTAATAATTCGATACATTACGGCCTGATGTGCCGTCCCACAACGTCAGTATTAGCTCTTAAGCAAAAAAGTTGGACGACCACTGGTGTAGAAACCCTCAACAATCGTGGCCAACAGTAACTGCTGGCCGCAAACTACTTTATTCAATGCGCGTCAAACCACTACCACTTGAGTCTTTTGACGCAACAAAATGTTCCCATGTCCCCTGTCCTTCAAAGAAAGTACGCTTATTTCCGTACCTGTAGCTGTGTCGTATACCGCAACACGGGGTCCATATTTCTTGCGTTATTTATCGCACAAAAGTTGCCTTAGAAAACGGCCGCCACCTAACCTTAGACTCTCTCCTATACATATATTTTCCATATTACTTTGTTTTAAGATGTCAACTGAAAAGTACAGCGCAAAATATGAACGAGTTTGTGAGAGAGAAGCAGCCTGCTCCTTTCAGGATGTTTAGCACTTTTATCTCAGCTGTTAATACCTGCTACGTGACTGACTACGAACCTGGAACTGGAAGAGACGGCGCGCAGCTGCAACATCCTCTGGAGCATCCGATGCAGGCTGTATGTGTACAGCGCTCAGTGCCAGTCCCAGACGACCTGCAGCAGAACACATTGGAGTCAGTAACCAAAAGAAACACACACGAACAAATACGATACTTTAGACCGTTTTGATATAGCTGTTCTGGTCCAAACGCTACCGTAGGTTACAGACTTGGTAGTTCTAAAAGATCTCATGCTACGAGGGGCGTTTGAAAAGTCCGTGCAAAAATAAAAACTGCTGACGTGTTTGGGGTAAACCTTTTTTATTTTTCGACATAGTCTCCTTTTAGACTTATACACTTTGTCCAAAGCTGTTATAATTTGTTGATCCCTTCCGAATAATAGGAATTGTCCATGTCTGCAAAATAGCTATTAGTTGCTACAATCACCTCCACATTTGAATAAAATCTTTGTCCCGGCAGCCATTTCTTCAAATTGTGGAACAAATAGTAGTCCAAGGGGGCGAAGTCTGGAGAACAGGGGGGATGTGAACCGAGCTGAAATTCTATTTCCATTAATTTTGCGACCACAACTACTGAGGTGTGTGCTGGTGCACTGTCGTGATGGAAAAGAACTTTCTTTGCAGTCCGATTGCCGGCGTTTTTCTTGCAGCTCGGTTTTCAAACAGTCCAGTAACTATGAATAATATGCACCTGTAATAGTTTTACCCTTTTCCTGATAGTCGATGAGGATTATCCCTTGTGAATCCCAGAAGACAGTCACCATAACCATTCCGGCCGAAGCACTGGTCTTCGTCTTTTTTGGTGCAGATTCTCCCTCAGTAACCCATGTTTAGATTGTTGTTTGGTCTCAGGAGTATAGTAATGTATCCATGTTACATCCACAGTGACGAAACGACGCTTAAAGTCCTGCAGATTCTTCCTGAACTGCTGCAAACCATCCTTGTAACACTTCACACGATTCCGTGTTTGGTCAAGCGTGAGCAATCGCGGAACCCATCTTGCGGATACCTTTCTCATGTCCAAATATTTACGCAAAATATTATGTACCCGTTCATACGAGATGCCCATAGCACCAGCAATCTCACGCACCTTAACTCTTCTGTCGTCCATCACCATATCATGGATTTTATCAATGATTTCTGGAGTTGTAACCTCCACAGGGCGTCCAGAACGTTCAGCATCACATGTGCCCATATGGCCAACCCGAAAATTTTGAAACCACTTATAAACTGTTCTACTTGAAGGTGCAGAGTCACCATAATGTTTATCAAACTTCTGTCTAGTCTCCTGAGGCGTTTTGCTTTTCATAAAGTAATGTTTAATCACCACACGAAGTTCTTCTTCGGCCATTTTTTGACAATCACTCGACTTCCTTGATTCGCACGAATCCCAAACACAAAGAAGTAGACCAATATGGCTGAAACTTGGTGTGCGTTCTTTCCAAAGATGCTACTAACTAAACATGACGTCGATACGCGCCGGTGGTGCCTTCTCTCGGTCTTCGCACAGACTTTTCAAACGCCCCTCGCATATGTACACCACTGGCCATTAAAATTGCTACACCACAAAGATGACATGCAACAGACGCGAAATTTAACCGACAGGAAGAAGATGCTGTGATATGCAAATGATTAGCTTTTCAGAGCATTCACACAAGGTCAGCGCCGGTGGCGACACCTACAACGTGCTGACATGAGGAAAGTTTCCAACCGATTTCTCATACGCAAACAGCAGTTGACCGGCGTTTCCTGGTGAAACGTTGTTGTGATGCCTCGTGTAAGGAGGAGAAATGCGTACCATCATGTTTCCGACTTTGATAAAGGTCGGATTGTAGCCTGTCGCGATTGCGGTTTATCGTATCGCGACATTGCTGCTCGTGTTGGTCAAGATCCAATGACTGTTAGCAGAATATGGCATCGGTTGGTTCAGGAGGGTAATACGCAACGTCGTGCTGGATCCTAACGGCCTCGTATCACTAGCAGTCGAGATGACAGGCATCTTATCCACATGACTGTAACGGATCGTGCAGCCACGTCTCGATCCCTGAGTCAACAGATGTGGACGTTTGCAAGACAATAATAACCATCTGCACGAACAGTTCGACGACATTTGCAGCAGCATGTACTATCAGCTAGGAGACCATGGCTGCAGTTACCGTTGACGCTGCATCACAGACAGGAGCGCCTGTGATGGTGTACTCAACGACGAACCTGGGTGCTCGAATGGCAAAACGTCATTTTTTCGGACGAATCCAGGTTCTGTTTACAGCATCATGATGGTCGCATCCGTGTTTGGCGACATCGCGGTGAACACACATAGGAAGCGTTTACTCATCATCGCCATACTGGCGTATTACCCGGCGTGGTGGTATGGGGGTGCCATTGGTTACACGTCTCGGTCACTTCTTGTTCGCATTGACGGCACTTTGAACAGTGGACATTATATTTCATATGTGTTACGACCCGTGGCTCTATCCTTCATTCGATCCCTGCGGAACCCTACATTTCAGCAGGATCATGCACGACCGCATGTTGCAGGTCCTGTAAGGGCCTTTCTGGATACAGAAAATTTTCGACTGCTGCCCTGGCCAGCACATTCTCCAGATCTCTCACCAATTGAAAACGTCTGGTCAATGGTGGCGGAGCAACTGGCTCGCCACAATACGCCAGTCACTACTCTTGATGAACTGTGGTACCGTGTTGAAGCTACATGGGCAGCTGTACCTGTACACACCATCCAAGCTCTGTTTGACTCAATGGCCAGGCGTATCAAGGCCGTTATTACGGCCAGAGGTGGTTGTTCTGGGTACTGATTTCTCAGGGTCTATGCACCCAAATTGCTAGTAAATGTAATCTCATGTCAGTTCTAGTATAATATATTTGTCCAATGAATACCCCTTTGTCATCTGCATTTCTCCTTGGTGTAGCAATTTTAAAGGCCAGTAGTGTATTAAATCGTTTTGATCTGGGAGTCAGCCTTGAAACATACTTTAGATAAGCAATTACAGAGCTTGTCAGTGTATGCAGACGCAAATGAACAATTTTTGGTGGAAAAATTATACAGGTTCGCGTTCTTGAGACAAATAAGCACCATACTTACGATTTTCCTGACGAGATTCGAATTTACTGCGAAATGTCGAACTTCTCAGCAGTGAAATGTATTTCGAATAAATTTCTGAAATATCACTGTCATGCGGAGCACCAAAAAAGCATCAACTAACTACTGTACCCACTGCTGCAAGCAGCGAGGTCCTCGTCGCGAGCCTTTCTCACTCGTCACAGCAACACACGTCTAGACCGAGTTCGTCGTCAGGTTAAGCTCGGAAGATGTTACAATGTTGTCAAGAACTGGGCTTTTGTACGGCACGCTCCAGCTCATCCGACCATTCTGATTTAGATTTTCCGTGGTTTCCCTGAACTTCTCTACATCCATATTTCTCATACAACTGTTAAGTGTACGGCAGAGGGTACTTTCCATTGGACCAGGCACTACACTGGAGCGCAAAACTTAAGGATGAAAGTAACTTTCTCATGATGTGTCACTGCCAAATAACGTAGCTCGGTGAAACTTTTACCATATGTAGAACGAACTGCTACAGTATAGCACAGAACGTAACTGCAAGAATTACGCAGCTGGACGAACAGAAGTGACACTTTTATTCAAAGACAATAATTACGCTGAGATTTCAGCGATCCATGACGGTCCCCTGAAGATTGCAAAAGGCGCGACATGGTTCTTAGTAGATTGTGTGATCAGCAATGCATATTCTGCAATGTTCTCCATTGCTGAACGTAAACTGGCTAAGGAGTTCTTGTTGTTGGGCGTTCCAGTCTCCCACCAGCGCGGCTGACATCTGATGGGTGGTCTTCAAGCCGTCGGCAGTCGGACCATGCATCCGAACGTTGAGCCTTGACCGTGGCGAGTTTGTGAGGTCATAGCGTGGAATAGCAGGTTGGGAAGTCCTTACGAACGTGCTGAGCAATATCTAGCACGTCAGATATTCTGAACGTGCGGTTGAACATTGACCAATGAGGTGGCAGAACGCCACTTACGTTACGTGCACGCCATCTCCCTTCGGTGCAGAGTTGCGAGGCTCCATATTGGCTTTCAGTTGAAGCTCGTATGTATATATGTCATTTCTAAGCACCAGCAAACTGGGGAGCTCTCAAAAACAGTCCTTTAATTGTATGATTCGTTGTGACAAAATGACAAAAAACGTCATAATCGTGGGAAAAGTGTTATTGTAACTTGCGTATTATGAGAGTAGGCTATTTGAAATCAACAGCATGTTGAGGATCCATTAAAAATGCATTGTTCAAGGTTCAATTTGTTATAACTTAATTTGAATTAGTAATATAGCTATAATAAAACTTTCAGGGTATAGTAATAAGTTAGATATGGTCCTTAAACAGCCGTGGTCGCGGTAGTGTTGGTGATTCGCATCCCACTACATCTAAATATTTTTTTCTTCTGTCCTTCACTTTTTTAATAGGTTCTGATACTTTTCATTAGTTCAGTATAAGTGTATACTATAACATTCGATGTTACGTAAATATATGTGCTCTTTTTGAGGGATGAGTTCGTTCGCTAAATCTATAGGGCACCTTGAACTACTTGCAGTAAGATATTTTGCCCTTTTTCTGATGAGTTTTGTAATTTACATGTAAAGATTCTGCTACTGAGTAGAAGCAGTGATCAAATAAGAATGATCCCAAGGTTTTACTAAAAGGGAAGAATGATGAATTAATTTTTATCTTATGTGGGGAACTATTGTAAATTTGTATCGCACTATTTGTAATGGAACTTTTATAAGCCGCTGTCCTTGTTGACATGTTAGTGTCATTTTTGCCTTATTTTCATGGATATTGAAGTTATCATTTACACAAACATAAAAAAAAGTTTTGCATCACCCCAGTTCCCAGAACTCTTGAAGATAGACGTTGACTGTAAATATTGTATCACAGACACAGTCCCTTTGACTGTTCAGAGATGTCACTGAACCCATCCAAAGATGGAAACAACCATGAATGAGCACCGCCTATTAGTCGGAGGGGGTCCGAAAGCCGATCAATTCCAGTCATTCCACCAGAGAGGAGGTACACGGCTCGTGTTGTCTGTAGTTCAACCATGCCTAGACGGTCAATCCAGCGGTTAGATCGCGTCCGCATGGTTACTTTGTGCCAGGTAGGACTCTAAACAAGGAAAGTGTCCAGGCGCCTCGGAGTTAAGCAAAGCGGTGTTGTTCGGACGTGGAGGAGGTACAGAGAGACAGGAACTGTCGATGACATGCCTAACTCAGGCCGCCCAAGGGCCACTACTGCAGTGGATGACCGCTACCTACGGATTATGGCTCGGAGGAACGCTGACCATGTTGAATAATGCTTTTCGTACAGCCACAGGACGTCGTGTTACGACTCAAACTGTGCGCAGTAGGCTGCATGATGCGCAACTTCATTCCCGACTTCCATGGCGAGGTCCATCTTTGCAACCACGACACAATGCAGCGCGGAACAGATGGATCCCAACAACATGTCTCACGGACCGCTGAGAATTGCCGTCACGTTCTGTTCACCGATGAGTGGCGCATATGCCTTCAACCAGACAATCGTCGAAGACATGTTTGGAGGCAACCCGGTCAGGCTGAACGCCTTAGACACACTGTCCAGCGAGTGCAGCAAGGTGGAGTTTACCAGATGTTTTGTGGTGACATTATGTGGGGCCGACGTACGCCGCTGGTGGTCATGGAAGACGCCATAACGGCTGTACGATACGTGAATGCCATTCTCCGACCGATAGCGCAACCATATCGGCAGCATATTCGCGAAGCATTCGTCTTCAGAGACGAGAATTCGCGCCCCCATCGTGCATATCTTGTGAATGAATTTATTCAGGATAACGACATCGCTCGACTACAGTGGCCAGCATGTTCTCCAGACATGAACCCTATCGGACATGCCTGGGATAGATTGAAAAGGTCAGTTTATAGACGACGTGACCAACGAGTCACTCTGAGGGATCTACGCCGATTCGCAGTTGAGGAGAAGAACAATCTGGACCAACAGTGGCTTGATGAACTTGTGGATAGTATGCCACGACGAATAAAGACATGCATCAATGCAAGAGGTTGTGTGTCCGGTATTAGGGGTCCTGGTGTGTACAGCAATCTGGACCACCACCTCTGAAGGTCTCGCTGTATGGTGGTACAACAGGCAGTGTTTTGTTTTCATGAGCAATAAATAGGGTGGAAATGATGTTTATGTTGATGTCTATTCCAATTTTCTGTACAGGTTCCAGAACTCTCGGAACCGAGGTTATGCAAAACTTTTTTTGATGTGTGTGTGTGTACTACAGACACAACAATCTGACTAGCATATGGAGAAGGGAAAAAAGTACTTTTTAATAGAGCTAATATGGGAATTCTACGCCAGTCCCTTTCGTAAAGAACGTTACTTACAAGGCAGATACGACTGACAGCTGCCACTGGAGCGCGTTGCGATCGCATATATCACGTCGTGGCCCACGTACCGTATGCACAAGTCGCATCGTTTCTGAGTATTCAGCAGCACGTAGAAGTCAGCACGCTCAGCGTTGTTCGACAGCATGGTCCGTGTGCCGACGACTCCAGTGTATGTGAGTGTGCTACAGTATGTCTCCTCCATCCATTCCACACATGCTAGAAGGGGATTTAATTCGGGGGAACTGGTATGCTAGTTCATTCTCCTAACATCTCGTTCCAAGAGCTCCTTCACATGCGTTGTTCGATGCCGTCGTGCATTGTCATCTTTTAAACCGTGGTCGAGGCCGAACGTAGGTCTGAAAAGACGCAGGTGGGGAAGGAGTACAACGTCACAGTAACTTTGCCCGGTGAGTACACCGTGTTGAAGCATTAGCACGTCGGTACGCCCATGCATCATTTTACCTCGCCACACCATAACGCCTGGACCACCAAAATGATTACGTTCGACAGTGTTCCTGGCCGTATTAAGTACCCTCATACGACGAGATGGGGGAACACGTAATGTACCTAGAAACATTGTTGCACATGATTCTTTTGGTGATTCAGGTGTAATGGTGTGGGGATACGTAATGTTGCATGGGTATACTGATGTCCAAATCTTTGAATATTGTACGCACGCCGGTCAACATTACGAGGTTGCGTTTGAAAAGTCCGTGCAAAGTCCGAGAGATGGCACCACCGGCGCGTGTCTGGATCATGTTTAGTTAGTAGCATGTTTGGAAAGAACACAAAAAAATGGTTCAAATGGCTCTGAGCACTATGGGACTTAACATCTTAGGTCATCAGTCCCCTAGAGCTTAGAACTACTTAAACCTAACTAACCTAAAGACATCACACACCTCCATGCCCGAGGCAGGGTTCGATCCTGCGACCGTAGCAGTCACGCCGTTCCGGACTGCAGCGCCTAGAACCGCAAGATCACCGCGGCCGGCTGAAAGAACACACGCCAAGTGTCAGCCATATTGGTCTATTTCTTTGTGTTTGACATTCGTGTGAATCAAGGAAGTCGAGTGATTGTCAACAAATGAACGGAGAAGAATTTCGTGTGGTGATTAAACATTATTTTATGAAAGGCAAAACGCCTCATGAGACTAAACAGAAGTTTGATAAACATTATGGTGACTCTGCACCTTCAAGTAGAACAGTTTATAAGTGGTTTCAAAATTTTCGGAGTGGCCATATGGGCACAAGTGATGCTGAACGTTCTGGACGCCCTGGGGAGGTTACGACTCCAGAAATCATTGATAAAATCCATGATATGGTGATGGACGACAGAAGAGTTAAGGTGCGTGAGATTGCTAGTGCTGTGGGCATCTCGTATGAACGGGTACATAATATTTTGCGTAAACATTTGGACATGAGAAAGGTATCCGCAAGATGGGTTCCGCGATTGCTCATGCTTGACCAAAAACGGAATCGTGTGAAGTGTTGTAAGGATGGTTTGCAGCTGTTCAGGAAGAATCTGCACGACTTTAAGCGTCGTTTCGACACTGTGGATGAAGCAGGGATATATTACAATACTTCTGAGACCAAACAACAATCTAAACAATCTGTTACCAAGGGAGAATCTGCACCAAAAAAGGCGAAGACCAGTCTTTCGGCCGGAAAGGTTGTGGCGACTGTCTTTTGGGATTCGCAAGGGATAATGTTCATCGACTATCTGGAAAAGGGTATAACTATTACAGGTGCATATTATGCATCGTTATTGGATCGTTTGAAAACCGAGCTGAAGAAAAACGCCAGCATTGGACCTCAAAAAATTCCTTTTCCATCACAACAATGCACCAGCACACACCTCCGCTGTTGTGGTCACAAAACTAATGGAAATAGGATTGCAACTCGTTTCACATCGCCCCTATTCTCCATACTTGGCTGCCTCAGAGTACTATTTGTTCTCCAGTTTGAATAAATCGCTGGCAGGACAAAGATTTTATTCAAATGAGAAGGTGATTGCAGAAACTAATAGCTATTTTGCACAGACTTGGACAATTCCTGTTATTCGCAAGGGATCAACAAATCAGAACAGCGTTGGACGAAGTGTGTAAGTCTAAAAGGAGACTATGCTGAAAAATAAAAAAGGTTTACCTCAAACACGTAAGTATTTTTTATTTTTGCACGGACTTTTCAAAGGCCCCTCGTATTGTGACACACGACTCGTTCTCCATGGGAGGCTCTTCAGGTGTGCTCTTAGCCCTGACTTCATTTTTATCGATGATAGCAACCGACCGCATCGAACAGAGCAGGTGGTGGAAAACTTGGAACGAGAGGATATTCGGGCGAATGGACTGGCACGCCTGTTCCTCCGACTTAAATCCCATCGACCACGTGTGGGATGCATTGGAGGGACGTGCTGCAGCACGAGCACATGCGCCAACGATCGTCAACAAGTACTCCTTAGCAATATTGTGGCCAGCATGGAACAACGTCGCAGAGCACGCATACCGTATTAACAACCGTGTCCCGCCTTCTTGAATGTCCACAGGACCTTAATAAATGGCGGTGACTTCAATGTAATTACTGATTTTAGATAAACGCGTCATTTCTTTTCGTCTCATTGCGTATTGCTTTCACTTAGCTTCTCTACCACACTGTAGAAGTTCTTTGTATGCGTGACCCTAGTTCAAAATGGTTCAAATGGCTCTGAGCACTATGGGACTCAACATCTTAGGTCATAAGTCCCCTAGAACTTAGAACTACTTAAACCTAACTAACCTAAGGACATTACACACACCCATGCCCGAGGCAGGATTCGAACCTGCGACCGTAGCAGTCCCGCGGTTCCGGACTGCAGCGCCAGAACCGCACGTCCACCGCGACCGGCGACCCTAGTTCCATCAAGCTATGTTACTTGACAGAGACACATCTTGCGAGAGTTACTTTTTCCATGAATGATTTGGGCAAGTAGGTCGCCCGACATGAATCCCATCGATAATTTGTGGGACATAATGGAGAGGTTAGTTGTTGCACAAAATCCTGTATAGGCAACACTTTCGCAATTATGGACGGCTACACAGGCAGTATGGCTTAATGTTTCTGCAGGAGACTTGCAACGACTTGTTGAGTGCGTGCTGCAGTACGCCGGACAAAAGGAGGTATCGCATGATCTTTGTCACCTCTGTGTAAATTGGAAAAAGTGGTCTGAACAGTCGGAAAGAGGGACGGACTACAAAGTGATCGTATAAGCGCTTCGTTTCAGATACGGAACCCAAAAAATAAAAAGAATTCGACGCGGGGAATGAGTGCTATCGACAGGGGATCTCAGATCGATTCCATATTCCTAGATTTCCAGAAGGCTTTTGCTACCGTTCCTCGTAAGCGATTATTAATCAAATTGGGCGCATATGGAGTATCGTCTCAGTTGTATGACTGGATTCGTGATTTCCTCTAAGAGAGGTTACAGTTCGTAGTGATAGACGGTAAATCATCGAGTAGAACAGAAGTGATACCTGGCGTTCCGCAAGGTAGTGTCATAGGCCCTCTGCTGTTCCTGATTTACATAAATGATCTAGGTGATAATCTGAGCAGCCCCCTTATATTGTTTGCAGATGACGCTGTAATTTACCGTCCAGTAAAATCATCAGACGATCAGTTGCAATTACAAAATGATCTAGAGAGAATTTCTCTATGGCGCGAAAAGTGCCAATTGGCACTAAGCAAAGAAAAGTGCGAGGTCGTCCACATGGGTACTAAAAGAAATCCGATAAATTTTGGGTATACGATAAATAGCACAAATCTAAGGGCTGTCAATACGATTAAATATCTAGTAATTACAATTACGAGATACTTAAACTGGAAAGACCACATAGATAATATTGTGGGTAAGGGGAAACAAAAAAAACTGCGCTTTGTTTGCAGAACACTTGGAAGATGCGACGAACCCACTAAGGAGACAGCCTGCATTACACTCGTCCGTCCTCTGCTGGAATATTGCTGCGCGGTGTGGGATCCTTACCAGGTAGGATTCACGGAGGACATCGAAAAAGTGCAAAGAAGGGCAGCTCGTTTTGTGTTATCGCGCAATAGGGGTGAGAGTGTCACTGATATGATAAGCGAGTTGGGATGGCAGTCACTGAAACAAAGATGGTTTAAGAACCTTCAACATCGCAGCGCGTCAGCAATCGCTGGTTAATATATTAAAAAACTAAAAACCCGCCTCGATTGCGAAAAAAGTACCTAGTGTTAAGTGTTAACCCAGGTTTCGGCGTAGATAACTACACCTTCTTCAGAACAACAAAACCCACAAGTGCCTAAGACCTTTGTCAACGATTAAAAGAACACCATAGCTATACATTTATAAACGAAAAAGCAAAGGAAAACACAAACAGTGCATATGTACAAAGTAAAAACCACTACTTAACTTAATGATGTACGCTCCACCTCACACCGGCCTATGTTCGATGGGCCATGGGCATGGATGTGTGTGATGTCCTTAGGTTAGTTAGGTTTAATTAGTTCTAAGTTCTAGGGGACTGATGACCACAGGTGTTAAGTCCCATAGTGCTTAGAGCCATTTGATGGGCCATGACCCGCCGTAAACTGCAGCTGCAAACAGTCGCTCACTTACAAGCCTGACCCGCTATCTATGCACATGCGCAAGACAAGGGAAGTTACTTGAATGCGCATGCACATACGAATACGAGTAAGTTTATCTCATGTGCCGAGTCCCCCAGTTAATATCGAGTTACTTCATGCCGAGGTTAAGGGCTTAAAACTGGATGTTTTGGAAGAAATGCACATCTTTAAGCACCTGCGACATGTTAAAGACAATATCCTCAATGACCAACTCCTACTAAGAAGTAGAAATTTTTTTGAAAGTTTCGCGCCCTTACTTTGTTCTTCATACTTGTAAATCCGATGATCTGGCTATTATCTCCTGCGCGCGCTGATTGGCGAGCGCGGTTGGTGAAATTGTTCATCTCCTTTCTTTTTATTCTCACTTTCCTTTCACGATGAAGGTGATATTAGCCCGTTGAACACCTCACGTTTTATCCCTACATTACCACGACGTCTTTAGATTACGTCCCCTCAGCCCCCTCCCCCCCCCCCCCCCCCCAGGTTAACTACTGGCTTTAGGTATAGTTTTCAAGAGTTCCTTCTGTTGTCAAGGGTAGCTTCATATGTAAGTTTCTTTACTAGCATAAGCAACCGTGTGCGGTTATTTTTAGGTTCATATCCTATTTAGCTTGTCTCTTGTTCTATCCATTTCATCTGTTGATATACGATGATCCACGGTTGGGAATATATGGGCTATTTAGCGCCGACCCATGTATAAACTTACTCGTATTCGTATGCGCATGCGCATTCAAGTAACTTCCCTTGTCTTGCGCATGTGCATAGATAGCGGGTCAGGCTTGTAAGTGAGCGACCGTTTGTAGCTGCAGTTTATGGTGGGTCATGGCCCATCGAACATAGGCCGGTGTGAGGTGGAGCGTACACAATTAAGTTAAGTAGTGGTTTAGACTTTGTACATATGCACTGTTTGTATTTTCCTTTTCGTTTATAAATGTATAGCTATGGTGTTCTTTTAATCATTGACAAAGGTCTTCTTAGGCACTTGTGGGTTTTGTTGTTCTGAAGAGCGTGTAGATATCTACACCGAAACCAGGGTTAACACTTAACACTAGGTGCTTTTTTCGCAATCGAGGCGGGTTTTTAGTTTTTTAATATAAAAGACGGTTTACTTTGCGGGGAGGTCTATTCACGAAATTTCAATCACCAACTTTCTCTTCCGAATGCGAAAATATTATGTTGACACCCACCTACATAAGGATCATCATAATAAAATAAGAGAAATCAGAGCTCGAACGGAAAGATTTACGCGTTCCTTTTATCCAGGCGCCATTCGAGAGTGGAATGGTAGAGAAGTAGTATGAAAATGGTTCGGTGAACCCTCTGCCAGACACTTAAGTGTGAATTGCAGAGCAACCATGTAGATGTAGGTGAACATATGTTCAAATGTGTGTGAAACCTTATGGGACTTAACTGCTAAGGTCATCAGTCCCTAAGCTTACACACTACTTAACCTAAATTATCCTAAGGACAAACACACACACCCATGCCCGAGGGAGGACTCGAACCTCCGCCAGGACCAGCCGCACAGTCCATGACTGCAGCGCCTTAGACCGCTCGGCTAATCCTCCGCGGCGTAGGTGTAGGCGAACCGGAGACCCAGGTTAAAGAAGACCGGAATAAGGGAGGTTCCGGCGTGAGGCCCGACGGGAAGGAGAAGGCGCCACATACCGTGCTGGCGGTGTCGGAAGGTGGTGTTGTAGAGGCGGTAGGCGCGGCCGTGCGCCAGCAGCATCGTGTGGGCCGCCAGGTAGGAGCCCACGCCCGGGTGGCCGCGCAGCCCCGGCGCCGTGCTGGGTACGTATACGGAAAGAGAAGGCTCGTAGCCCGCCGCGATGTGCTCCGGCTCGTTGATCGTCACCCACCACTTCACCTGCAACACGCGCAGCCTCCGCTGCTGGTCCGTCACACTGCGAGGACAGCTCGACAACTTCTCCTCTCACTATACAGATAGCATCAGTACCAAGGAAATTTCATCTGTGTTACGCTGGTACGAGTTGTCAGAGCCGTAAGGAGGAGGTAGCAAGATAGGCCCAATTGAAGGACGCCGGAGAGGAGGTGGGGAAAAAAGCACAGAAAAAAAACTACAAGAAAGAAAGACGATTTGGTAGTCAACCGGAAGAAGTACGTGATGTCTACTTGTCATGTTCCTATCTTTCGCCAACGAAAAGAAGCCTTTCGGTCGACCCTCAGTTATTAATGGTCGTTATTGTCACAGTAATTGCTGTAGTCTCGTTTCGTCAAAGTACACTACTGGCCACTAAAATTGCTACACCACGAAGATGACGTGCTACAGACGCGAAATTTAACCGACAGGAAGAAGGTGCTTTGATATGCAAATAATTAGCTTTTCAGAGCATTCACACAAGGTTGGCGCCGGTGGCGACACCTACAACGTGCTGACATGAGGAAAGTTTCCAACCGATTTCTCATACACAAACAGCAGTTGACCGGCGTTTCCTGATGAAGAGTAGTTGTGATGCGTCGTGTAAGGAGGAGAAATGCGTACCATTACGTTTCCGACTTTGATAAAGGTCGGATTGTAGCCTATCGCGATTGCTGTTAATCGTATCGCGAATTTGCTGCTCGCGTTGGTCGAGATCCAATGAGTGTTAGCAGAATATGGAATCGGTGGGTTCAGGGGCGTAATACGGAACGCCGTGCCGGATCCCAACGGCCTCGTATCACTAGCAGTCGAGATGACAGGCATCTTATCCACATGGCTGTAACGGATCGTGCAGCCACGTCTCGTTCCCTGAGTCAACAGATGTGGACATTTGCAAGACAACAACCATTTGCACGAACATTTCGACGACATTTGCAGCAACATGGACTATCAGCTCGGAGACCATGGCTGCGGTTACCCTTGACGCTGCATCACAGACTGGAGCGCCTGCGATGGTGTACTCAACGACGAACCTGGGTGCAAGAATGGCAAAACGTCATTTTTTCGGATGAATCCAGGTTCTGTTTACAGCATCATGATGGTCGCATCCGTGTTTGGCGACATCGCGATAAACACACTTTGGAAACGTGTTTTTCATCGCCATACTGGCGTATCACCCGGCGTGATGGTGTGGGGTGCCATTGGTTACACGTCTCGGTGACCTCTTGTTCGCATTGGCGGCACTTTGAACAGTGTAAGTTACATTTCAGATGTGTTACGACCCGTGGCTCTACCCTTCATTCGATCCCTGCGAAACCCTACATTTCGGCAGGATAATGCACGACCGCATGTTGCAGGTCCTGTAAGGGCCTTTCTGGATACAGAAAATGTTCGATTGCTGCCCTGGTCAGCACATTCTCCAGATCTCTCACCAATTGAAAACGTCTGGTCAATGGTGGCCGAGCAACTGGCTCGTCACAATACGCCAGTCACTACTCTTGATGAACTGTGGTACCGTGTTGAAGCTGCATGGGCAGCTGTACCTGTACACACCATCCAAGCTCTGTTTGACTCAATGGCCAGGCGTATCAAGGCCGTTATTACGGCCAGACGTGGTTGTTCTGGGTACTGATTTCTCAGGATCTATGCACCCAAATTACGGGTAAATGTAATGACATGTCAGTTCTTGTATAATATATTTGTCCAATGAATACCCGTTTATCATCTTCATTTCTTCTTGGTGTAGCAATTTTAATGGCCAGTAGTGTAGCATCACAAAAAATCGGACATGTCTATCACTATAAAATGGTAATGTACCCTGATCAGGCAGAACATCATGACCACTTACCTAATAGCCAGTAAGTCCACCTTTGGCATGGGAAACAGTGGAGACGCGTCTTTGCATTGAAGCAATGAGGCCTCGATACGTCGCTGGATGGAGTTGTCACCACATCTGCACACACAAGTCAGCTAATTTCGGAGAGTGGGGCGATGAGCTCTGACGCCACTTTCAATCACATCTCATATGTACTCGATCGGGTACAGATCTGACGAGTTGCTGGGCCAGCACATCAATTGGAACTCGCCACTGTGTTCCTCAAACCACTCCATTACACTCCTGACCCTGCATCATGACGCTTTATTTTATTGAAAAATGCAACTGTGGTCAGGAAACATGATCGTCATGAAGGGGTGCACGTGGTCTGCGACCAGTGTATGATACTCCTTGGCCGCCATGGTGCCTTGCACGACCTCCACTGGACCCATGGATGCCTTCGTGAATGTTTCCTAGAGCGTACCGGAGCCGCCGTCAACTTGTCTCCGCCCCACAGAAAGGTGTCAAGGAGCTGTTCCACTGGAAGAAGATGGAGTTATGATCTACCATCGGCATGGTGAAGAAGGTACAGGGATTCATCAGACCATGCAACGCTCTGCCACTGCGCCTAAGTTCAGTGCCGATGGTCAAGTGCACATTTCAGTCGTGGTTCCTGATGTCGTGGTGTTAACATTGTCACATGCGTGGGCCGTTGGCTGCGTAGGTCCGTCGTTTGCCGTAGTTGGTGCACTGTGTGCTCACACACACTTTTACTTTGCCCAGCATTAAAGTGCGATGTTAGTACCGCCACAGTTTGCTGCCTATCCAGTTTTACCATTCTGCCCAGCCTGCGACCGTCCGACATCTCAAATGAGGTGTAGCCGCCCAACCACTCGACGTCTGGACATGGTTTCACCTTGGTTTCGCTTTGTGTTGAAGACGCTCAACACAGCACTCCTCGAATAGCCGAGAAGTCGTGCAGTTTCCGAAATGCTCGGGCCGAGTCTCCCGGCCATCACTATCTGTCCTCGGTCACACTCAGATCGCGCGCCTTCTCCATTTTACACACGGACAGCACGCTCACTGATGCTGTATGCACCGTATGTCTGTCTAACCAGCAATCATTCCTCGCCAGGTGACGCTGCAATCGCCCGTACGGGTTTACATTGGATAATAGATCGGTGGTCAGTGTTCTGGGTGATCAGTGTAGCAACATTGCGCTTGGTACACAGGACAGCCGTTTTACATAGCTCCCTCGTCTTCAACCATTGAGTTCTTGCTGCTACGGTATTATTGTGTCTCAAAGGTTGGAGATTGGATACTGAAGCAAATATACTATTTGTTCGAAGGTTTCTGGTTTCTGCTGACCGAGAACTAGCGAGATGCGGCAGTGGCGGAAAGAAGGGAGAAAGGTGGAGGATGTGTTATTTACTTGCCCCTCCAGCCAAGGGCGCCCATACCCGGGGGCAAGAGGGGGCCGCCGACCACCCCCTCCCCCGCCGAACGCGACCCCCTCCCCCGTCGCCCCCCCCCCACTGCTCTTGGAACAAAGAAAGAAAATGTAGTTAGATGTTTTTCTTTCAAGAATATGATTTCGAAGTCGATATTATGCAGGTTTTCAGCAGGGTGTTCCCTGAAACTTTTTTTATCGTGATTTACAAGTCGCCATTCGTCTTCCAAAATACTAAAAATCTCCACACCCCCTTCCATCCCCCCCCCCCCTACCACAAACTATCGTATTATTATGCCCTTGCTTCTAGTCAGTACTTCTGCTGCAGCCGGCCGGTGAGGCCGTGCGGTTCTAGGCGCTTCAGTCTGGAACCGCGTGACCGCTACGGTCGCAGGTTCGAGTCCTGCCTCGGGCATGGATGTGTGTGCTGTCCTTAGGTTAGTTAGATTTAAGTAGTTCAAAGTTCTAGGGGACTGATGACCACAGATGTTAAGTCCCATAGTGCTCAGGGCTATTTGAACCGTTTTTGAACTTCTGCTGCTCCCAATTTCCTTTGGTGCTATCTGTTCAAAAATGGTTCAAATGGCTCTGAGCACTATGGGACTTAACATCTGTGGTCATCAGTCCCCTAGAACTTAGAACTACTTAAACCTAACTAACCTAAGGACATTACACACAGCCATG
Source organism: Schistocerca cancellata (assembly GCF_023864275.1). Lineage (NCBI taxonomy): Eukaryota > Metazoa > Arthropoda > Insecta > Orthoptera > Acrididae > Schistocerca > Schistocerca cancellata. The sequence continues at coordinate 327,326,217 of NC_064633.1, forward strand.
CCCGAGGCAGGATACGAACCTGCGACCGCAGCAGTCACGCGGTTCCGGACTGAGCGCCTAGAACCGAACGGCCACCGCGGCCGGCGCGATCTGTTACGTAAATAAATAAGAACTCAACAGTAAGCTCTCAGTTCACAGATAGTATTACCGGAGTTGTTAGCTGTGCCTTTAGACAGCTATATGCTATTCATCTAAGTTGAGCCATCATGTAAATAAACGTATGCCTTGCCGTTGGTCATTGTCAGTGACCTAATCAATGAACAAATCCTGGACAGGAGTAGTCAACATTTCGTTGTAACCCTTTTTGTTTATTTATGATTCATTATTTATGCACTATTAACTGTGTGTTTATAAGGAGTAAATACAATACATTCTTTGTTATTGTATGTATGAAGGTTACGAGCGCTCAACGGCGAAGTTATCAGCGCCCTTACACATATTAAAAGAAATGAATGTTCTTTGTTATACCTCATAGTAAAACCAGTATACAACAGTATCCACCATTAACAATTAGATGGGGAAGCTTTATTGGTTTGAGGGCGGGCCCGTGGGGGGGGGGGGGGGGGTAGCTTTGTCGAAAAAATGTGTTTATACATCTTATTTTCCCAGAATTTACTCATTGAGGAAGATCAGGCAGCAGTTCGTCCTTTAAATCGTCGCATATATCAGATATAGAGATAAGTGACTGCATGATAGTTGCTCTGGAAGGTCGGTCGTTTACTTAGTAAACTCAAGCGAATTTTCATGCTAGTTTAAATACTGCCAGAGAAAGCTCATGTTATCCGGATATAACTAACAAAGCATTAGGGTCTTGACTGATCCGCACAGATCTGTTCTTTCGGACATGTCCGAAAGAACAGACACCATATCCACATAAATATATCGTTCCGGCAATACCGGCCATGACCTCCTCCTTCTGTGCGGATACACACATATTCCCCGAACTCTTACAGGACTTGGTAAGAATGTTTTCCACGAGTATTGAGTATGTTGGGGTGGGATACTACGAATGTAGTGTGTGGACATACAAGGTGAGAATGTGGGTCTCGCGGGAGGCATGCACGAGATAGTCCTTGCAGTCGCGCTATCCTCTGTGTCCTCGGTGGCTCAGATGGATACAGCGTCTGCCTTGTTAGCAGGAGATCCCGGGTTCGAGTCCCGGTCAGGGCACACATTTTCACCTGTCAACGTTGACATATATCAACGCCCGTCAACAGCTGAAGGTATTAATATAATTCTAATTTCAGACATGTCCTACAGAACAGACACCGTACCCATATAAATACATCCGCAAAGAGTCGTTATACTAGTGGAGGGACTACTTTTCTCGGCAGGAAATGTGTGGGACGTGTTACTGGGTGACCTTACCCTGTCGCCGAACTTGGTGAAGAGCACATTGGCGTACTCCTCGAAGTAGTAAGCCATTATCGGGTTGGCCCATCCACCTAGGTCTTGCAGGCGTTGCGGCAGGTCCCAGTGGTACATCGTCACCTGCAAGCAGCAGAACATTAAACTGACGTGTCTCTTGTCCAATGGACAGAATTAACTTGTAACGGGGTCATCTCTGTACATACACAATGTTTCACTGAGTGCATGCTTAAACGTAACAAAACAGCAGCCCTAAACTGAAGAATTTGTGAGAACTATGATTCACATTTATCTATGTGTGGCACGTTGAGTGTTGAGGCTATAAAATAAAACGTATAAACACCAAAAATTATGTATATATTGTATGGCACTTTAATTACGCAACCATTACGGCACCTCACCTGAACCTCTCGATACCAGTAATATTCTACTGAATTTCTGTTAACTACTTAATATATTTCTGAGACAACATTCAGATTTGATTTCATTTGTGATACATCGATATGTTTATATTGCAATGATATTATTCTTATGTATATTCTTTCTTTTGTCACTATGATCTTTGACGTACTTGTAACTCTGATTTTTGGGCGCGTAAGCGATAGTTAGTTAGTTGTTGAGTTGTTAGAGAGTCGGACGTCTTGGAAGTAATGTAGGAGAGACGCATATTGTAGTCAACTTATAAAATGTGAACTTTAACAGTGACTGTGAGGAAGATGTTTTCAAGTATGTTTTGTATTGTGAAGTGATGTTTTGTGTTTACGTAATATTGCAATTAAAAGGAAGTGTAACTTAAATTCGGAGTGCTGATTATTTTTTTTTACATCACCATTGTCCAGTAAAAGTGTAATCTTCAAGAATGGTTTGTGAAGCGCATCTACAAAACTTTTGAATATAACAGAATAAAACCTAGGCCTCTTTGCATCCGAGCTTGGAATCATAACCACCTAGATTTTCTACGATTCGGCCATGATAATACAACGAGACCAGCGTGGGAAACACAAAAAGATGAGTGCCTAGTTTTTTGATTATTACATGAAATGACATTATTAACTGTGCTCTAATGACACCTGCCACATAAAATGACTGTTGTTGCCCGAAAATGCAGCGTGAGCAACTCCACAATCGTTATTAAATGCTGACCCTTGTTGTGGTAGGGTTGTTAGAATATTTAAGTTGAAATTTAAACGTGTAATCCAGATGTCTCATTTGTCATTGAGGAATCGAGTGTAGCACTGCGGTACATTCCCATTACGATTACTGGTGAACAATGTGCTCAATGGTCTGATTTTTCACAACACGCTTCTTCCATTATCAAGTCTTATATTGTTGAGCCTTGACTATGTGACAAGTGGATCCCCATGAGAGGCACAATATACTGTACATGCTCGTATGTTGCCAGTGAAAAACGCAGGAAGGGTAGAGGGGAGTGTGCATTTCTCCTTCTGAGGCTTGTCATGAATAAAATTATCTTTTCCTAAATTTTTGTTTTTATTAAGGTTGGGTCTCTCAGCAGTGCAGTCATTGGTAGCCTTAACTGTCAGATATTTAACGCTGCAGCTGAGCCGAATAAAAATTGTAATAATTAGAGAATAAATGTAAGAAAAAATTAACAAAAATGAGCAAAAAATTTATATTACCTATCAAAAAAGATACCACATGACTGGCTATATTCAAATGGGAAATTAGTAAAACTGCTAAACACAAATATGTAATATTTTGGGTCAAGACGGCTGCATTTAAAAGAAATGTATTTGCTATTTGCAATTTTCCGTCCTCACGGTAAATAAAATGGTTCAAATGGCTCTGAGCACTATGGGACTCAACTGCTGTGGTCATCAGTCCCCTAGAACTTAGAACTACTTAAACCTAACTAACCGAGGCAGGATTCGAACCTGCGACCGTAGCAGCAGCGCGTCTCCGGACTGGAGCGCCTAGAACCGCACGGCCACCACGGCCGGCCTCACGGTAAATAGAGGCCAAGTCCACAGACATTACGATTTGCTCTCTTATGGGCAAAGTACACCGATAAGCCAAAACATTATTACTACGGTACTTCCCACCGCGAAGTTGGATGCCGCCTGGTGGCGTTGGGGCACGTGAGTCGGTCAAGAATGTACGAGGGTAAGTCCAAAAATACGGTCTCCTATTTTTTTATAAGTACATAGACCTTTTTATTTCTCGAATGGTTTACATCAACTTACAAAATGGCCCTGAGAACTGTGGGACTTAACATCGGAGGTCATCAGTCTCCTAGAACTTAGAACTACTTAAACCTGACTAACCTAAGGACAGCACACACATCCATGCCCGCGGCAGGATTCTAACCTGCGACCGTAGCGGTCACGCGGTTCCAGACTGAAGCGCCTAGAACCACTCGGCCACCATCAGCTTACAGCTTGAACATTTAGCTATTTTTCGACACAGTCACCATTTCTGTCAATGCATTTTTGTAGACGCTGTGGCAGTTTTTGTATACCCATGTCATACCATCTCGCCGCCATGCGGTTCAGAAAGTTACGAACCTCTTCTTTCACCTCGTCGTCGGAGCTGAATGGCTTTCCGGCCAAATGTTCTTTTAACCTAGTGATAGTCATTGGGCTCCAAGTCAGGACTATTGGGTGGGTGGGTGATTATGTTCCACTGAAATTGTTGCAGGAGAGCAACGGTTTGCCGAGCGATGTATGGGCGAGCGTTGTCATGGAGAATGTGTACGCCCTTGCTCAACATTCCTCTTCTCCGGTTCTGAATTTGAGTTTTTTCAGAGTCTCACAGTACCTGTCAGCGTTAATTGTGGTCCTAGCGATTCACCTCCGACAACGAGGTGAAAGAAGAGGTTCATAACTTTCTAAACAGCATGGCGGCGAGCTGGTATGACATGGGCATACAAAAACTGTCACAGCGTCTACAAACATGCATCGACAGAAATGGCGATTATGTCGAAAAATAGCCAAATGTTCAAGCTGTAAACTGATGTAAACCATTGTAAAAATAAACAGGTCTATGTACTTATAAAAAATAGGAGACCTTACTTTTGGGATTACCCTCGTATGTAAGTGGAGGAGACACCCAGGGTATCACCCTAGTGAAGATATCGCCTACAAATGGGGAAATCCATTGAGATAAGCGTCTTTGACAAAGGGCAGATTATTATCACGCAGACTTTGTGAACAGTATCTCGAAAACGGCAAAGATGATCGAATGTTCACGGACAGGGGTAGGAGGACAGTGAAACAAGCACTAGGCGCTAAATGTTCGGACGTCCACGACTCTTCACAGAACGTGAGATTCGGAGGCTTGTCTTCTTCGTGAAGTAGGATGGGTAATGATCTCTGCTGAAAGAGCACAGTGCTGATGCACGCCCAAGTATTTCGGAGCACACCGTTCATCGTACATTATTGAACATGGAGCTCCGCACCCCTACGTGTTCATACGTTGACCCAACGACATCGTCAAATACGATAACAGTGCACACGGGACCATAGGGATTCGACCGTCAATCAACGGAAAAGTGTCGGCTCTTGGGGTGAATCACATTTGTGCTACACTAGGTCGACGGTCGTCTCCACAAACAGTGTCATCAATGGGAACGACGGCTCGAAACGTGTAGCGCGCCACGGTCGCTTGCTGGTGGGGACATTATTATACTATGGGAGACATACTCCTGCCCTTGCGTATGGTCTGCGGTAGTAATAGAAGACACGCTGACAGTTGTGAACCACCTACATTCCTTCATGCTCGATGTCTTCCCCAATGGTCTGAGCACTATGGGACTTAACATCGGAGGTCATCAGTCCCCTAGAACTTAGAGCTACTTAAACCTAACTAACCTAAGGACATCACACACATCCAAGCCCGAGGCAGGATTCGAACCTGCGACCGTAGCAGTCGCGCGGTTCCGGACTGAAGCGCCTAGAACCGCTCGGCCACCGCGGCCGGCTCCCTAATGGCGATGTCACCTTTCAGCAGTATAATTGTGCATGTTTCGGAGCCAGAACCATGCTACAGTTGTTTGAGGAGCATTATAGTTAACTCAGGTTGATGTCTCGGAGTCCAAATTCACCTGATGTAAATCCTATGGAACCCGTCTGGGCCGCCATCGGGCTCCATCACTGTGCACGTGAGTCAGCGGCCCGTTATTTACGTGAATTAGATGACCTGTGCGTAGACGTCTAATGCCACATACATCCCAAACCTACCAACAAACTGTCGGATCCCTGACACTCAGAATCAGAATATCTGGTAAATGCAGCCCAAAATAAATAAACAAGATTAGCATTTGCCTTTAAGATGGAACTACTAATTGCTTTAATAATCGCATCGTAAAAGACACGTGTTACTCTTTTTTACCTGCTTTGGGGAGATTTTACCAGATATGACGTGTTAATGGTCTAACAAATTTCAGTACTGTACTCGATAAAGGGGTACAGAAGAAAAATACAGTCAAATGGCGGTGTATTCTTTAAAAATGTAGGCATTCTTTCTAGTGCGAAAGAAATATATCTTGGTGAATATAAAATGGCTCTGAGCACTATGGGCCTTAACATCGGAGGTCATCAGTCCCCTAGAACTTAGAACTACTTAAACCTAACTAACCTAAGGACATCACACACATCCAAGCCCGAGGCAGGATTCGAACCTGCGACCGTAGCTCTCGCGCGGTTGCAGACTAAAGCGCCTAGAACCGCTCGGCCACACGGCCAGCGTGAATATAAACTGAGCGTAATGGATCAATAGGCCGATTAAAATTGCTTGATAGTTGACATTTCGGGCGTTGGAGCTGGTTTCCTTCAATCAGAGCGCTCAACTCACGCCCGAACCGTTCGCCGTTGCCGGCCGCGGTGGTCTAGCGGTTCTGGCGCTGCAGTCCGGAACCGCGGGACTGCTACGGTCGCAGGTTCGGTTCCTGCCTCGGGCATGGGTGTGTGTGATGTCCTTAGGTTAGTTAGGTTTAAGTAGTTCTAAGTTCTAGGGGACTTATGACCTAAGATGTTGAGTCCCATAGTGCTCAGAGCCATTTGAACCGTTCGCCGTTGCCGATTTGCCACAACACACACACACACACACACACACACACACACTCACACAACGATGCTAACGAAATACACGTTTCATACATAGCTCTAACCAAACACTACTGGGTCCTTCTGCACAAGACTCAATTTAGCCTCACATTCACAGTTATTACGATCACAGAGATCGGCTTACATTAGGTAAGCTTTGCACGACGTAGCGTGAAGGCGAATTTTTGAAGACTTCAATTAATCGTTTCGACTGGGTCACCAGAGTCGCAAATATAACAACACAGGGCAACTCAGTGGCGTAGTGCGGTGATTACCGTGTAAACGTTACAACTAGAAGCTCGTAGGTTCGAATTTTGTCACATGCAGCGAAATTGTTTTGATTTCTAAATCTAATCTAAAGACTTTTTATGCAATTAAATACTTTAAATATTTTTTTATTCCTAATATTTTGCCGCATCATTTTCATCATCGTATTGACACCTTTTTGCTCTTATTTTTCATTCTGTCATTTTTTCTTCTGGAATCTGCCTGTGTCGCCTTAATCTGCATCCAAGTGCCAGCCAGGAGTGCTCATCGGTTGGTAACACGGCAGCTCGTGAAGCCAGTGTGAGGATAGTTTCTGGTAACAAATGACAGCGAGAAATTACAACTTTCTTTTAGTACTGAAACAATTTCGTTTGTCGTGAGTCTGCTCGTAGAGGTTTGCTTCAATCACTGTGAACAAGGCGATCGTGATTTTATTTCTGCCACAGATTGTTGACCTAGGTTTCTCTCAGATACATTGTATACCAAAAGTTTGCATTTAGGTTTGGATCATAAAATCAGGGCTACAAAACGTGTTATCAGCCGCAGTTCACTCGTTGGTCGCTTAAAATCAGCTGTCGACAAAGCATCTCTCATTTCCGTCATACGTCGCTGCAGCTGCTTCCAACGTAACTCCGTATTATACTTTAACATCATTTTTAAAGTGACCCGCCGTGTTTGTGTGTCGCCTATAAACCGAACGGTTCTCGGCAGTAGAATGGGCAACACTGTGGCAGCAAACGTCAGCTATCAAATAATTTCAATAGGACTGTAGTGCCAGTGACACTATGGATAGAGTCATAATTTGCTGTCTACTAGGTTTACGTAGAAAGAGCTGCTACGTGCAGAATACCAGTACTCAGTAACGAGGTAGATGATCGCAGCATGGACGCAGGTTGGTGGAGGCAGTAGTATGTTGTGGAGGACGTTTATCCTAACTTCCATAACAACTGCGTCAGTAATCTAAGGTACCTTGACATCTGTAGACTACGTGAACATTACTGCAGATCACCTGCATCCCTTAATGCTTGACGTCATCCGCGACAACAATGGCGTTTTCCAGCAGGGTGACCCAGTGTCAAGTCCAGAATAGTCATACAATGGTTTGAGGAACGTTATAGTGAACTCACGTTGGTACCTTTGCCACCAAATTTGCCTCTTCTGAATCTGATGGAACTTATCTGTGATGCTATAGGACTTTAGCTCTACGTCCACAAAGCACTGGCTCGTAATTTACGAGGACTACGTGACTTGCGCACAGACATCTGAAGCCACATACCTCCGGAAACCTACTAAGAACTTGTCACGTCCATTCCATGCTGAATCGTTGCTGTATTTCGTTCCAAAGGTGGACCAAAGAAAGATTGAAGTTTAACGTCCCGTCTACATCAAGGTCGTTAGAGACGAAGGACGAAGCGCTCTCTCGGATTAGGTGAAGGATGGTGGAGGAATGGGAGAGGGGGGGCGGGGAGGGGGGGGGGGGGGAACCGGTCATGCCCTTTCATAGGAACCACCCGGCACCCGGGAACTTGCCTCGACTGATTTGGGGAAACCACATAAAACCTAAATCTGCAAAGGTTGACCAACATGCTGTTTAGTAGGGGGTTATAAATTTTTGTGTCATTGGTATGAAACGGATATGATACTTTGCTGCCATATTAAATCATTTCTGTTTTGTATCGCCACTCGCTATCTGTGTGTTTTAGGTAATAATCCTACAGGAAGGATTTTGCACTGATATTTGTGTATCCGTCTCTTTCCTATATCCTTTTCCTTTGATTTAATCCAGTATACGTAACTGAGATGAGTGCATCTGAGTTTCACAAGGTGGTCGGTGTCTGTAGCAGTTCTGCTAACTAACTAGCAGCAGCATAGGCGAAAAGGTAAATAGGTCTAACTTTACCGTCGGGGCAGGGCTTGGTCAGATAGGCACAGTTAGGTTAGCAGAGGGTGCGGTGGTGCCTCTTTGGTAGCTATCACCTTTCTGTTTGAAACGCGAGAGTGCTTACGATATGTCTGGTGTAGCACATTCTGCCACTGAGATCGGGTGACAACTAGTGTGCCTTTCGGACACTCTTTGGATTGAGGATATGTGATATTTGTATTTAGTGTCTTTATTTCAGCATTTTGGATATTGTGGGAAATCATCTTAGTTATTGTAGGGATAATTTCATGTGCACTGTAATTATTATTATTCTTTCTTTCCTCAGACGTTATGTCTGGTCAAAAATAAAAGTGACGCGGACCTTGATCAAGCGTCACTTCCTTTTACGGTACGGTACGGTATATGTTACATTGCATTTAGGAACTTTCGGGTTATTGAACATGTATCAATAATTACGGATTTCTGTAGTTGTATATATACGTTTGGATGTAGCTGTATTGCGTTGATGTACTGGTGGATATAGTGCGGTATGACTCCTGTAGTTGATAGTATAATTGGTATAATGTCAACTTTATCCTGATGCCATATGTCCTTGACTTCCTCAGCCAGTTGGATGTATTTTTCAATTTTTTCTCCTGTTTTCTTCTGTATATTTGTTGTATTGGGTATGGATATTTCGAATAGTTGTGTTAATTTCTTCTTTTTATTGGTGAGTATGATGTCAGGTTTATTATGTGGTGTTGTTTTATCTGTTATAATGGTTCTGTTCGAGTATAATTTGTATTCATCATTCTCCAGTACATTTTGTGGTGCATACTTGTATGTGGGAACGTGTTGTTTTATTAGTTTATGTTTTATGGCAAGTTGTTGATGTATTATTTTTGCTACATTGTCATGTCTTCTGGGGTATTCTGTATTTGCTAGTATTGTACATCCGCTTGTGATGTGATCTACTGTTTCTCTTTGTTGTTTGCAAAGTCTGCATTTATCTGTTGTGGTATTGGGATCTTTAATAATATGCTTGCTGTAATGTCTGGTGTTTATTATTTGATCCTGTATTGCAATCATGAATCATTCCGTCTCACTGTATATATTGCCTTTTCTTATCCATGTGTTGGATGCGCCTTGATCGATGTGTGGCTGTGTTAGATGATACGGGTGCTTGCCATGTAGTGTTTTCTTATTCCAATTTACTTTCTTCGTATCTGTTGATGTTATGTGATCTAAAGGGTTGTAGAAGTGGTTATGAAATTGCAGTGGTGTAGCCGATGTATTTATATGAGTGATTGCTTTGTGTATTTTGCTAGTTTCTGCTCGTTCTAGAAAGAATTTTCTTAAATTGTCTACCTGTCCATAATGTAGGTTTTTTATGTCAATGAATCCCCTTCCTCCTTCCTTTCTGCTTAATGTGAATCTTTCTGTTGCTGAATGTATGTGATGTATTCTATATTTGTGGCATTGTGATCGTGTAAGTGTATTGAGTGCTTCTAGGTCTGTGTTACTCCATTTCACTACTCGAAATGAGTAGGTCAATATTGGTATAGCATAAGTATTTATAGCTTTTGTCTTGTCTCTTGCTGTCAATTCTGTTTTTAATATTTTTGTTAGTCTTTGTCTATATTTTTCTTTTAGTTCTTCTTTAATATTTGTATTATGTATCCCTATTTTTTGCCTGTATCCTAGATATTTATAGGCATCTGTTTTTTCCATCGCTTCTATGGAGTCACTGTGGTTATCCAATATGTAATCATCTTGTTTAGTGTGTTTTCCCTTGACTATGCTATTTTTCTTACATTTGTCTGTTCCAAAAGCCATATTTATATCATTGCTGAATACTTCTGTTATCTTTAGTAATTGGTTGAGTTGTTAATTGGTTGCTGCCAGTAGTTTTAGATCATCCATGTATAGCAAATGTGTGATTTTGTGTGGGTATGTTCCAGTAATATTATATCCATAATTTATTATTATTATTATTATGTTTTACATATCAAGTAGTTTTTGCGCTAGTTGGCTTGCTACTACTTTGAGTACGGTACAAAGAAACTTTATTCACTTGTATATTTAGTTCAAATGGCTCTGAGCAATATGGGATTTAACTTCTGAGGTCATCTGTCCCCTAGAACTTAGAACTAATTACACCTAACTTACCTAAGGACATCACACACAGCCATGCCTGAGGCAGGATTCGAACCTGCGATCGTAGCGGTCGCGCGGTTCCAGACTGTAAGGCCTAGAACCGCTCGGCCACCACGGCCAGCGTATATTTAGTAAAGTGGAATTGATTTCAGTATATAAAGTAGATCTGCGAAGTATAATTGTGCATATGCAGGGTTGAATTTGTGTATTTTTCATGATTTGTGGAGAGTTGGATGTTACTGGCTTTGTTCAGCCATGACTCCACATGACTGATGGTAGAAATTAAGTTCAGTCTTTCATTAATTTTCCTTAAATACTCGGACCTTCAGCAGTTACGTTATATACGCGTAGGTTTCCAAAACTAGGGATGATATTTTTCATGGAAAAGATGGGTTTTCTTTGTGTGCACAATGGATATGTTCAGAGTGCACCGAAATTCAGTTACTTGCTAATAATTAAACAGATCCGAACTTGCAGAATATAATGAGTACTTACACACGTGAATCTTTTTCCTTAGTTTTTGTGATGTGTAATTTAATGTATTTTTCGTGGTTTGGTATGTGTTCGAGGTTGAGTTGTGACTTCTCTGCCGAGTATACAGTAGACTTGGTAGCGGTTATTGCTAGTGGAGAATCGCCTTTATTTGTATTTCTTTGATGAATGGGCAAGAACATGATTATGTTGTATTGCATCCCATACCTCATGCTCTTTTGTGAGCACATCAGTGCCCTCTCCATTCACATTGTACTGTATATGGAAGGTTAGTTATTCAGCATTGAGACATTGGTAAATTTATTTTTATTTAAAGTGGGGGCCATGCATTTATATTACATTTTTGAAAGTATTTTCTTTGAGCATGTTCAGTCTGATCAACCATACTTGACAACTGCAGCATCTGAACGGAATACTAAAGAGAAACCCAATTCTGTAGTTAAGATCGTAGCAAATCCTTAATGCATTACTACGCAATGAGATGGTATTTCATCGGTAAAAGTAGATGTTGTACTCTGATTTTTCTGCTGCATGATTTAAGTGAGGTAAGATTTTCCACTGCTCTTTATAGCAAATATTTTCAGGTTCACGTTAGAATAAGAACTTACAGAAAAGTGAAGTAATTAAAGTAGCACTTTTTATATATTTGGTGACCGAACCCAGGTCAGTCAAGGAAGATGCAGTTAATAGAGAAGGTAACCGTTATGTGCGTTTTAAGTGAAAGTCTCCAAGTGATCGTAATCTTAACACGTTCAGCCAATAACGTGTCTAGGAGCACTGAATGCTCTGGTCGAAAGCTGTCATTTATCGTATGAAGAAGTGTCGAATGGTTACTACAGCTTTGCTTTTGTAACGATTGCTGATGCGAACAACAGTAAGGCTTAATAGATTATCCACGATATTCGAGGTGCTCACATCAGCCTTGTCATTTATCAAGCAGAATGTTTCTAAATGAAAAGTCAGCTGGTTCACAAGCGCTTCCAAGAGCCTATTAACTCATAATACCGTATGGACAGACAACATATGTTTTTGAAAGAAAGCCGCTAATTCCAACTGAACATTAACTGGTGGTTCAAGGCATATAGGTCATCATTAAAGTTTGACAAGACTCAAAGATTATAATACATTAGTTCTCACAAAATCCCACGAAATCTAAAATAGTCCTTTCAAATAGTGAAATACAAGAACTAGAAGTACTGAGTTTTTGCGAGTCTATCTCTAACATAACTGGAAAAGCCACTGCGTGGAATTAATGAAGGGCTTCAGTTCAGCTGTGGTGGTTGTGTGTTTCGTTAGTGCTAAAGGTGATTTGAAAAATGAAGCAATTAATTTATTCTGCTTGCTTATATTCACTGATGAATTGCATAATCATCTTTGGGGGAAACTCAAGTTACGTGGATAGCACTTTCAGAATGCATAAGCGCCAATAAAATCTTCTCGTCTTTTTTTTCCTGTTTTCCGTCTTTCCTTAGTTGCTTTAAAATTCGTGGAGGTATATTCCGCCTATGCAATTAACTGAAGGCAGTTTGTCGTATAACTTGACGGAAAATGCCTGACATGGTGTGATATTCCTAGCTGTAGCCGCCAGTATTTTATTTTGCTGGAAGCTCGCCTTGTTTCAGCTTGATACACGTGAAGTAGCATATGGTACAAAAGTGGGGTGAGGTACAAGCGACAGATGGTACAGTATGTACCATCCCGTGGGAGAGTCCGCCAATTATAATAAACTTGCTTCTGATTGGTCGGCACGTTCGGGCGCTAGGCGCCAAAACGCCTGACTTCTCTTATTAATTATTTATATATTTTCCATTGCATTTAACCCAGTTTTCAGTATGACAATCTCTCATGGTTACCCTACAAGTCTATCGTTTTTGTTTATTAAGTTGCACTAGTTTTGAGAAACACAAAAGTAACTATATTGCAACTGAAGTGCTTCGGACACCTTCGGGTCGCCTTGGCGCGCCTGGGAGACAAAGTACTTCAGCTACGCTAGTCACTCTGTTTCGGGCTTCTGCAAGATCAGACACGTATCTCAGTATCGTGCGTTACTTAATTGTGAATATGTAACAGTCACACTGTTTTGAGTGTTCTTCAGGGTCGGATATGTTATACTCCATATCGGGCGTAACTTAGTTGTGAATATGTAATACTCACTTTGTCTAGTGCGTACCAGAGAGCCGGACATTTGTATCGTATTTCGAAAGTTGGATGGAAAAGTTACCATAGAATTAAGAAAGCTGTGCCGAGTGTTGTAAAAGACAGTGTAAATGTGTAAATATTTGAATAATAACCGAACAGGATGTATTAATGAGAAGTGTTGCCTACCGTCATTGTCAGTAGTACAGATCTTACCCTCTGTAGATACAGAGACTAACCTGGGCAAGTGGCATCCCGCAAAGAGCACAACCACAGGTTCCAGATTTTTTGTTTGTTTGTTTTGTTTTGGTTTTGAGGCGCAAAACTGCTATGGTCATTAGCGCCCGGTCTGTGACTTAGGAAACGGTAAAAAACGAAAATGGAAACCAGCAGCAATGGGAACGAAACTCAAAAAATTGGAGAAACTAAAATCAGAAGGATAGCTTAAAAATCCACTACAGAAAGGGGTTGGTTGTCCCCAAAAAGAGCTTCAAATGACTGACGTCATCTCACTGGCACTAATAAACTCGAGAACGCGATCGGCCGAGCGCGTGTCATCTGCTAAAATGGACGATATATCAGGCGACAGCTGAAGACGGGCGCGTAACGGAATCAAATAGGGGCACTCAAGTAAAAGGTGTCTTACCGTCCACAGCTGAGAGCAGTGGGGACAGAGGGGGGGAGGATCGCCGCTTAAAAGATGTCAATGGCTAAAAAAACAGTGCCCTATCCCGAGTCTAGTTAAAATTACCTCCTCCTGGCGACGCGTTCGGGAGAAAGAGGTCCTAGCACAGGGAAGAGCTTTCACGTCCCGCAATTTATTATGGGGAAGTGTCGACCAATGTGCATGCCATAAAAGAACAAGACGACGACATAATACACTCCGTAGATCGGCAAAGGGAATCAATCGAATAGCTTGCCGAAGAAGAGAGACTGCAGCCTTGGCCGCTATATCGGCCGCCTCATTTCCACAGATACCAACGTGTCCTGGGAGCCAGAGGAACGCCACCCAGACGCCCCCCCAAATGGAGCAAGCGCAGGCAGTCCTGAATCCGGTGGACCAGAGGGTGGACAGGGTAGAGAGCTTGGAGACTGAGGAGAGAGCTGAGAGAATCTGAACAGATAACAGACTGTATCCGCTGATGGCGGCGGATGTATTGGACAGCCTGGAGAACAGCATAAAGCTCCGCAGTATAAACCGAACACTGGTCGGGAAGCCGAAATCGATTTGGGGTGTCGCCAACAATATAGATACTCCCTACACCTAACGATGTTTTCGAGCCATCAGTGTAAATGAATGTGGCTTCCTTCATTTGTACACATAGAGCAGCAAATGCCCGACGATAAACAAGTGAAGGGGTACCATCCTTGGGAAATTGACAAAGGTCACGGAGCAGGCAGATCCGGGGACGGAGCCAAGGCGGTGCTGTACCCCAAGTTGTCAAGAAGGTTTTAGGAAAGCGGAAGGAAAGAGAATGGAGCAGTTGACGGAAGCGGACTCCCGGTGGTAGTAGGGAGGAAGGGCGGCCTGCATACCCTACATCCAAGGAGGCGTCGAAAAAAATGTCATGGGCCGGATTAGCAGGCATGGAAGACAGATGGCTAGCATAACGACTCAGAAGGACAGCTCGCCGATTGGACAGCGGAGGTTCAGCAGTCTCAGCATAAAGGCTTTCCACAGGGCTGGTGTAAAAAGCTCCAGACACTAAACGTAATCCACAGTGGTGGATAGAGTCGAAACGCCGAAGAATAGACGGCCGAGCAGAGGAGTAAACTATGCTGTCATTGTCCCATTTCGAGCGCACTAAGGCGCGATAGAGGCTGAGAAGGACCACTCGGTCCACTCCCCAGGAGGTACCATTCGGGACACGGAGGGTGTTGAGGGATCGCAGACAGTGAGCCGAAAGATAGGAAACGTGGGAGGACCAGCACAGTTTTCTGTCAAACATAAGACCCAAGAATTTAGCGACGTCCGAAAACGGAAGGTTGACGGGTCCTAGATGTAAGGAAGGTGGAAGAAACTCCTTACGTCGCCAAAAATTAACACAAACGGTCTTACTGAGAGAAAAACGGAAGCCGGTTTCGATGCTCCAATAGTGGAGGCGATCGAGACATCCTTGAAGACGTCGTTCAAGAAGGCTGGTCCGTTGAGAGCTGTAGTGGATCGCAAAATCATCCACAAAGAGGGGGCCTGAGACATCGGGAGGGAGACAGTCCATAATTGGATTTATGGCAATGGCAAACAGTACAACACTCAGCACGGAGCCCTGGGGTACCCCGTTTTCTTGGGAGAAAGCACGGGAGAGAGTGGTGTTCACCCGCACTCTAAATGTGCGCTCTGCCATAAATTCGTGAAGAAAAAGGGGCAGCCGATCTCGAAAGCCCCCAAGAGAACAGTGTGCGGAGGATGCCTGTCCTCCAACAGGTATCGTATGCTCCCTCCAGATCAAAAAAATATTGCTACTGTTTGGCGTTTCCGCAGAAAATTGTTCATGATATAAGTGGAGAGAGCAACAAGATGGTCAACTGCAGAACGATGCTTTCGGAAACCGCATTGGGCAGGTGTTAAAAGACTGCGGGACTCCAGCCACCAAGCTAAATGGCAATTCACCATATGCTCCAAAACCTTACATACACTACTCGTGAGAGAAATGGTGCGATAGCTAGATGGGAGATGTTTGTCCTTTCCAGGTTTCGGAACAGGAACGACTATAGCTTCCCGCCATCGTCTGGGAAAAGTACTGTCGGTCCAAATTCGATTATAAAGGCGAAGGAGGTAACGCAGACTATGGATTGATAATTGCAGCAACATTTGGATGTGGATACCATCCGGTCCTGGGGCGGAGGAGCGAGAAGAAGAGAGTGCATGTTGGAGTTCCAGCATGCAGAAAACAGTATTATAGCTTTCGCGATTTTGAGAGGAGAAAGCAAGAGGTTGCACTTCCGCTGCACGTTTCTTCGGGAGAAACGCTGGCGGGTAATTTGAAGAGCTCGAAATCTCAGCAAAGTGTTGACCCAATGAGTTAGAAATTGCGACGGGGTCCACTAACGTATCATGCGCGACAGTGAGCCCACAGACCGGGGAGAAACTAGGCGCGCCTGATAACCGTCGAATCAGACTCCAAACTTCCGAGGAGGGAGTGAAGGTGTTAAATGAGCTAGTAAAGAATTTCCAGCTTGCCTTCTTGCTATCGCGGATGACGCGACGGCATCGCGCACGGAACTGCTTATAGCGGATACAGCTGGCCAAAGTAGGATGGTGGCGGAAAACGCGAAGAGCACGTCGCCGCTCACGTATTGCGTCACGGCATGCCTCGTTCCACCAAGGAACTGGGGGGCGCCGGGGCAATTCGGAGGTGCGTGGTATTGAACGTTCCGCAGCTGTAAGAATAACGTCTGTAATAGGTGTGACCTCATCGTCGACGCTGGGAAAGTGACGGTCATCGAATGTCGCTAGAGACGAAAAAAGTGTCCAATCGGCTTGGGCAAACTTCCAGCGTCGCGGGCGCATATATGCCAGTCGAGGCTGCAGTCTAAGGACAATTGGAAAGTGGTCACTCGAGTGTGTATCATCAAGGGCGAACCATTCGAAGGGCCGAGCTAGCGGAACAGTACCGACCGAAAGGTCCAAATGAGAGAAATTTGTCGTGGAGGCAGATAAAAATGTAGGGTCCCCAGTGTTGAGGCAAACTAGATCCGCTTGGTAGAAGACGTCTGACAATAGTGAGCCACGCAGACAAGGATGTGGAGATCCCCAAAGCGGGTGGTGGGCATTGAAGTCTCCAACCAGCAAATAGAGGGGTGGAAGCTGACCAAGAAGATGAAGGAGATCAGCTTGTGCCATTGGTGTGGACGATGGAATGTATACAGTACAAAGAGAAAAGGTATATCCAGAAAGGGAAAGACGTCAGCAACAGCTTGGAAGGAAGTGTTTAAGGGGATTGGGTGATAATGGAGAGTATCATGGAGAAGAATCATGAGTCCTCCAAGTGCTGGAGTGCCTTCAACAGAGGGGAGATCAAATCGGACGGACTGAAAATGGGGGAGAACAAAGCGGTCATGGGGACGCAGCTTTGTTTCCTGAAGACAGAAGATGACTGGCGAGTAGGATCGTAAGAGGATCGACAATTCATCCCGATTGGCTCAAATGCCGCGGATATTCCAGTGGATAATGGACATAGGGTGAACAGAAAATGGAGGAATGTGACCAAGGTTGCTGTCAACTCAACGACTGCTCAGAGCTTGCGACCAACAGCATGGAATGGCATTCAGCCAAAGGCAGAAGATCCTGATCCATAGGTTGTTCAGGAGCAGCTCCTGCCACCAGCGATCGGCCGGTCGATCGGCCGCCAGCAGTGCGCCTCGGAGACACAGAAGACGGCTGAAGGCGACTACCGCCAGGTGGTGCTGTAGAGGAGACACGCCTTGACGGAGAAAGAGATGAACTGGGTTTCTTATTAGCCTTCTTGGAAACATGATGTTTAGATGAAGGAGGAACCGATGGTTGTGAAGTTGGGGTACGTAAAAAATCTTCACGAGTATGCTCGTTTTTGGTAGTCTGGGTGTCTTACTTTTGGGCTCGAGAGTTAGCAGAACCCGATGAAGGGTGAGCCGTAGAATGGGCAGGCGAAAGTGGGGAGGTTGAATGGGCGATCTTTGCGCTGGCCGTTCTGACGACCGTGGCACTAAAGGTGAGGTCACAAGTCTGCGTGGCCAGCTCCTTTGTTGGCCAAGGAGAGGCAAGGATAGTGCTGTATTTTCCTGTCTGAGGCACGGTGGGCTGTCGACTGTCGAATAATTTTCGAGCAGCAAAGGTCGACACCTTTTCCTTCACTCTGATTTCCTGAATGAGCTTTTCGTCTTTAAAAATGGGGCAATCTCGAGAGGAAGCAGCGTGGTCACCCATACAGTTGATGCAACGAGGGGATGGAGGTGGATAAGCACCCTCATGGGCATCCTTGCCACACATAACACATTTAGCCAGATTGCAACAGGACTGGCTGGTGTGATTGAACCGCTGACACCGATAGCAATGCGTAGGGTTCGGGATGTAAGGGCGAACGGAAATTATCTCATAGCCTGCTTTGATTTTCGATGGGAGTTGAACTTTGTCAAATGTCAAGAAGACAGTACGGGTTGGAATGATGTTCGTGTCAACCCTTTTCATGACTCTATGAACAGCTGTTACGCCCTGGTCAGACAGGTAGTGCTGAATTTCCTCGTCGGACAATCCGTCGAGGGAGCGTGTATAAACGACCCCACGAGATGAATTTAAAGTACGGTGCGATTCCACCCAGACAGGGAAGGTGTGTAGCACTGAAGAAGGCAGCAATTTTTGTGCCTGGAGGGCACTGACTATTTCTAACAACAAGGTGCCATTTCGTAATCTGGAAAAAGACTTTACAGGACCTGCAATTGCGTCGACACCTTTCTGAATAATGAAAGGGTTGACCGTGGAGAAGTCGTGACCTTCGTCAGCCCGAGAAACAACAAGGAACTGTGGCAACGATGGAAGGACTGTCTGTGGCTGAGACTTATTGAACTTACGCTTGTGAGCAGACAGAGTAGAAGAAGAGGAAACCATTGCGAAAGAATCCCCCATGATTACCGGCGTCTCCGATGGCGCACTCCTTCCTTGTGGGGGCCCTCTCTGAGGGCACTCCCACCTTAGGTGATTGTTCACACCTCAGGTCACACATACCGAGAAACGGACAGAGGGACCAATCGGCACTTTCGGAGGGTATCAGCTCGGGTAATCACCCCTCCCTGGGCCTGGCCGTTACCAGGGGGTACGTACGTGTCCTACCTGTCTACTCGGGGTGGGGAATTACGCGTTACCCCGTCACCGGCTAGGCATGAAAATGCGCGGGTCGGCCTTCAGACACGCACAGGGAAGAAAAAAGAGAAAGGGAAAAAACAAAGGGAAAGGAAGGAAGAGAGGTCTCAAACGGCGCAGCGGAGAAAAGGGCAAAGGAAGAGGTAAGGAAAAGAGAAGGACAAAGGGAGGACGAAAACTTGCAAGCGGAGAAAGCAAAGAATGTGTTACAGTTCCGAGCGTCCGTCTCTGGACATAGGCACAAAACATGCTCCCAGAGGGGGAGAAAGGGAGCCCGCATCTCGTGGTCATGCGGTAGCGTTCTCGCTTCCCACGCCCGGGTTCCCGGGTTCGATTCCCGGCGGGGTCAGGGATTTTCTCTGCCTCGTGATGGCTGGGTGTTGTGTGATGTCCTTAGGTTAGTTAGGTTTAAGTAGTTCTAAGTTCTAGAGGACTGATGACCATAGATGTTAAGTCCCATAGTGCTCAGAGCCATTTTTTGGAGAAAGGGAAGGAAAGAGGCGGAGGTGAGGGGGGGGGCGAAGATGGGGGATGGGGAAGGATGCAGAAAGGGAAGGTATGCAGCCCGGAAAGGAAGGAAGGCCACATTAGCTCTGGGTCCCGTGCTCGCTACACAGTATCCACAAAAGAGTTGTGGACCCCCTGGGGGACAGGTTCCAGATGACGGCATAGCAGCCTCCGCCGAAGAAGATCCCACGACCTACGAGCTGTCTTCTGCGCTGGGGACACAGCTTTAGAACACTACAGGTTGGTGGAAAGAACGGTCAGAGACTCTTATTCAGTCTCTCCAGATCTCTCCAGCTTCCAGATCTGACTTCCAAAGGGACACAATTTATAATAGCTGCATTATCGTCATTTGTTTTTTCCTGTTTTCCGTCTTTCCTTAGTTGCTTTAAAATTCGTGGAGGTATATTCCGTCTATGTAACTAATTGAAGGCAGCCAAACTGCTTTCAATTAGTTACATAGACGGAATATACAGGGTGTTTCAAAAATGACCGGTATATTTGAAACGGCAATAAAAACTAAACGAGCAGCGATAGAAATACACCGTTTGTTGCAATATGCTTGGGACAACAGTACATTTTCAGGCGGACAAACTTTCGAAATTTCAGTAGTTACAATTTTCAACAACAGATGGCGCTGCAAGTGATGTGAACGATATAGAAGACAACGCAGTCTGTGGGTGCGCCATTCTGTACGTCGTCTTTCTGCTGTAAGCGTGTGCTGTTCACAACGTGCAAGTATGCTGTAGACAACATGGTTTATTCCTTAGAACAGAGGATTTTTCTGGTGTTGGAATTCCACCGCCTAGAACACAGTGTTGTTGCAACAAGACGAAGTTTTCAACAGAGGTTTAATGTAACCAAAGAACCGAAAAGCGATACAATAAAGGATCTGTTTGAAAAATTTCAACGGACTGGGAACGTGACGGATGAACGTGCTGGAAAGGTAGGGCGACCGTGTACGGCAACCACAGAGGGCAACACGCAGCTAGTGCAGCAGGTGATCCAACAGCGGCCTCGGGTTTCCGTTCGCCGTGTTGCAGCTGCGGTCCAAATGACGCCAACGTCCACGTATCGTCTCATGCGCCAGAGTTTACACCTCTATCCATACAAAATTCAAACACGGCAACCCCTCAGCGCCGCTACCATTGCTGCACGAGAGACATTCGCTAACGATATAGTGCACAGGATTGATGACGGCGATATGCATGTGGGCAGCATTTGGTTTACTGACGAAGCTTATTTTTACCTGGACGGCTTCGTCAATAAACAGAACTGACGCATATTGGGAACCGAAAAGCCCCATGTTGCAGTCCCATCGTCCCTGCATCCTCAAAAAGTACTGGTCTGGGCCGCCATTTCTTCCAAAGGAATCATTGGCCCATTTTTCAGATGTGAAACGATTACTGCATCACGCTATCTGGACATTCTTCGTGAATTTGTGGCGGTACAAACTGCCTTAGACGACACTGCGAACACCTCGTGGTTTATGCAAGATGGTGCCCGGCCACATCGCACGGCCGACGTCTTTAATTTCCTGAATGAATATTTCGATGATCGTGTGATTGCTTTGGGCTATCCGAAACATACAGGAGGCGGCGTGGATTGGCCTCCCTATTCGCCAGACATGAACCCCTGTGACTTCTTTCTGTGGGGACACTTGAAAGACCAGGTGTACCGCCAGAATCCAGAAACAATTGAACAGCTGAAGCAGTACATCTCATCTGCATGTGAAGCCATTCCGCCAGACACGTTGTCAAAGGTTTCGGGTAATTTCATACAGAGACTACGCCATATTATTGCTACGCATGGTGGATATGTGGAAAATATCGTACTATAGAGTTTCCCAGACCGCAGCGCCATCTGTTGTTGAAAATTGTAGCTACTGTATTTTCGAAAGTTTGTCTGCCTGAAAATGTACTGTTGTCCCAAGCATATTGCAACAAACGGTGTATTTCTATCGCTGCTCGTTTAGTTTTTATTGCCGTTTCAAATATACCGGTCATTTTTGAAACACCCTGTACCTACAAGACCGAAAATCTTCTCGGTTTATAGGCCACATCACTTCGAATAAAAAATTCGAACTTTCGACAGCTGCCTCCGCCATTGTCATTACGAGTTAAAGTCATCGGCTGTGGATGATGGCAAGGTGTTCCGCCTACATAGGTGCGATAGCAGCGACTGGAACCTTCCAGAGAGAACATACGTGGGAAGGCGAGTTGGACAGCACATAGCAGCTCTGGCCCACTGACAGTCCTGTTCCGTCAGGTGGCGCGAGGGACCTGCGCCACGTTTGAAACTGCCGCTCCCACCACCCTACATGCGTCGAGCATCCATATTTGCTTGCGCTTGGTATCAAAAGCCCATTCGCATGCCCAGCTGTGAGCCTCTGATGTCTATTAAAATTGTTGCAGTTCATTCTAACCTCGGCAGCCTTCTTTATTACGTAATACCAGTATCACGGTGTATAAGCCAAGACTCTCGTCTTTTCAGTTTTTATTCTTTGTCCATATTCCAGTCAATGCTCATTTACGACCGATTTCTCAAGCTCCCTTTGTTTAATATGTCGTGAATGCTCAGCACAATACTCTACATCTAGATCTAGAGGATTACTCAGTAATTCACAATGAAGTGCCTGGCAGAAGATTCATCGACACCATCAAGCTATTTCTCTATCGTTTCACTCCCGAAGAGGGCACTGGGAAGACAAACACTTAAATCTTTCTGTGCGAGCTCTGATACATCTTATTTTATTATGATGGTCATTCCTTCCCATTTAGGTGGTCACCAACAAAATATGTTCGCACTCTGAGGTGATGATTGGTGATTGAAATTTTATGAGAAAATAGTGTCGCAACGAAAAACGTCTTTGTTTTAATTATTGTCCCCCAATACACATCCGCTGCACTCTCTCCCCCGTTTCGCGACAGTCCAAAACGAACTGGCCTTCCATGAACTTTTTCGATGTCCTCCGTCAATCCTATCTGATACGAATCACACACAGCACAGCAGTACTCCAGGAAAGGGCAGACAATTGTAGTGTAAGTAGCCTCTACAGAAGACCTGTTGCATTTTCTAAGTGTTCTGCCAATAAATTGCACTTTTCATTTGCTTTTCTCACAACATTATCTATGTGATCCTTCCAATTTAAGTTATTCGTAACTGTAATCCTAAAGTATTTGAGTTTACAGCTCTAGATTTGGATGTTTTAGCCAGTAACCGAAATTTAACGCATTCCTTTCAGTACTTATGCGGATAACTTCACACTCTTCATCATCCGGAGCCAATTGCCACTTTTCGCACCATACAGTTACCTTGACTAAATCGTTTGCAATGTCTTTTGATCACCTGATGACTTTATAAGACGGAAAATGACAGCATCATCTCCAAACAATCTAAGAGAGCTGCTCCGATTGTCTCCAAAATTGTTTATGTAGATGACGAATAGCAGAAGGCCTATAACACTTCCTTGGGGGACGCCGGATATAACTTCTGTTCTACTACACAATTTTCCGTCGATTACTATGTACTGTGACCTTTCTGACAGGAAATCAGGAATACAACGGCACAACTGAGACGATACTACACAGGCAAGCAATTTGATCATAAGGCGCTTGGGAGAAACAGTGTCAAAATCCTTCTGGAAATCTAAGAACATGGAATCAATCTTACATCTCCTGTCGATAGCCCTCATTACTTTGTGAGAATAAAGAGCTAGCTGTGTTTCACAAAAACGATTATTCTGAATCCATGTTGGCTATTTGTCAATAAATCGTTTTCTTTGAGGTAACTCGAAATTGATTAACTTCACAGTTAGGTGGAATATTTTATAAGACATTATATTCACCGTTAACTGTAGAAATTATTTGTATCACACCAGCAGTTTCGGCGTTTGGGCCGTTTTCAAGAGGTACTGCAAAAGCTTTTTAGTTCGCTTCACTGCTGCACATGTGTTAATTTTAACAGTGATATATTTTGGAGTTACATCGTTGGCCTTACACTGCTTGTTACTTTACTCACTGAGCTGTCTTCAGCAACTTAAGTTTCGTACGAAGGTTAAGTTGCTGAAGACAGTAGAAGATTAAACTGCTGAAGACAGCGGGATGTATAAAGTTTAACAAACAATGTAAAGCCAACGACGTAACTCCAAAATTTATCACTGTTAAAATTAAGTCGTCTATAGCAACGAACTGAGCTAAAAAGCTTTTGCACTTTCACTCGAAAATGGCCCAAACGCCAAAATTTCAACTGTGAAATAAATAATTTCTCAAGTCAACGACGAATATGATGTCCGTCACAAAAAAAGTGAACTCTTACTGTTCCAACGCAGTATGTGTCCCAAAATACTACTACAAATCGACGTTAACGATATGGGTCTGTAAATCAGCGGATTAACTTATTTCCCTTCTTGGACATTAGTATTACCTGTGCAACTTTCCAATCTATAGGTAGAGTTCTTTCGATTAACATTCGACCAGATTCTCTCTGGATTTTGTGCCAGAATTCGAGAGAGTTTCATTGTGGGAACTATCAAAAACATCGCGCACTATCCGCCCCGATAGCTGAGTGGTCAGCGTGACGGATTGCCGTCCTACGGGCCCGGGTTCGATTCCCGGTTGGGTCGGAGATTTTCTCCGCTGAGGGACTGGGTGTTGTGTTGTCTTCATCATCATTTCATCCCCGTCCGGTGCGCGGGTCGCCCAATGTGGCGTCGAATGCAATAAGACCTGCACCAAGGCGGCCGGACCTGCCCCGCAAGAGGCCTCGACGCCAAACGCTCATTTCCATCTCGCACTGAAGTTCGCGCTACATTTCAAGCTTCTTTAAAAACTTCGCCATTCTTGGGAGTTTTGCCTTTTTTGAAAGTTGGCATGCTTTTTTCGTAGCTTCTGCAATAGTGTTCGGAACTGTTTTGTGTACCATGGGGAATCAGTACCATCTCTTATTAGTTTATTTGATTGCCGTTGATACTATTCATTTTAATCAGCAGTCATTCGTTGACATCCTCAAGAAAATAAAGCTAGTCTGAAACGACGTAATGGTTAATCTGGACGTCACTTTTTACGAGGATGCCAGTACTAAACATCCTAGATCTTTTGGCCCAACAGTTTCCGATTGGGATCGCTAAGGTGTACCGCCATGCCTGAACGACAATGTACTTCCAATAATGCAACGACTGTTATGAGATGACAAGGTGATGAGATCCCTATTATCTCCGGCCATCTCGAACTCGCTCATGGAGCGCTTTGAGGAGCAAGCTCTATACTCTATCAGATTGCATCTGTGTTCCTTCCTACGGTACGTAAACGACACCTTCACGATATGGGTTCATGGTGAAAATGCACTGCAGAAGTTCTTTGACAACATAAACAAAGGTCACACCAGTATTAAGTATAGTACTGAGGTGCAGACGAATGGTAAGCTTCCGTTCTTGGATGTTTTACTTGAGCGAAAGGCAGAAGACTGGCTTGGTCATTCCGTATACAGGAAATGTACGCCCACTGACTGGTACTACAATGTCAATAGTTTTCACCAACATGTACACAAGAAAGCGGACCCGAAAACGTTAGTACACAAGGAAAAGACTGTTTCTGACGATGATCTGCTGTCCGAATTTCAGCATTTGTGACGCGTGTTCAGGGAAAATGGTTACAGAAAATGTGGGCTAACGATTAGCTAGAAGGATACCAGGTACAGAAAACTTAGGTCTATGAGATCCTGGCGTGTATGGTGTCCTCAGTGACTGCAATAGCATTGGCATATGATGAACTATTCGCACTGTTACTGAGCGTTCTGCAGATCACTTAGGACGTTAAATGAAGGTAACTTGAGAAGTATGCCGGGACTGAACATTGACTGAAATTGGAATAATCAGCAGCAACAGTTTTTTGATAGACACCAGTGCTACACATTCAGTAAGGCATGACGGGGGGAGGGGGGGGGGGGGCAGCGTCACCTGGCGAGGAACGACTGTTAGTCAGTCGCGCGCAAGGTGAAAGTAGTATCAGTGAACGTGCTGTCCGTGTGCAGAATGGGGAAGGCGCGCTATCTATCTGAGTTTGATCGAGGGCGGATTGTGATGGCCCTAAGGCTCGGCACGAGCATTTCGGGAAGTGCACGACTTGTCGAACGTTCGAGGAGTGCTGTGTTGTCTTCAACACGTGGCGAAATGAAGGTGAGACCCACGTCCCGACGTCGTGGAGTTGAGCGTCCACCCCTCGTTACAGATGTCGGATGTCGTAGGCCGGGCAGACTGGTAGAACAGGACAGGCGGCGAACTGTGGCGGAACTAACATCAGACCTCAATGCTATGCAGAATACAAGTGTGTATGAACACACAGGGCACCGACCACACCTAATGATGGTCCTCCGCAGCCGACGACCCATGCATGTGACAATGTTAACACCACGACATCGGTAACTACGACTGAAATGTGCACAAAGCCACCGGCGCTGGACGTTGGAGCAGTGGTAGAGCGTTACATAGTCTGATGAATCCCTGTATCTTCTTCTTGATGCCAATAGGAGGGCGCGAATCCGTCGTCATCCAGGGGAAAAGCTCCTTCACACCTGTACTGCGGGACGGAGACAAGCTAGCCGTGGCTCTGTTATGCTCTGGGGAACATTCGCGAGGGCATCTATGGATCAACTAGAGCTCGTGCAAGGCACATTGGCGGCCAAGGAGTATCATGCACTGTCTGCAGATCACGTACATCCTTTCATGACGATCATGTTTCCCAGTGGCAGTGGCATTTTTCAACAAGATAATGCTCCGTGTCACGAAGCCAGGAGTGTCCTGGACCGGTTCGAGGAACACAGTGGCGAGTTCCAATTGAAGTGCTGGCGCTGCAGCTCGCCAGATCGAATATATCGGGGATGTGATTGAACGTGGCGTCACAATATATATAAATGACCTAGTAGATAGTGTCGGAAGTTCCATGCGGCTTTTTGTCGGATGATGCTGTAATATACAGAGAAGTTGCAGCATTAGAAAATTGTAGCGAAATGCAGGAAGATCTGCAGCGGATAGGCACTTGGTGCAGGGAGTGGCAACTGACCCTTAACATAGACAAGTGTAATGTATTGCGAATACATAGAAAGAAGGATCCTTTATTGTATGATTATATGATAGCAGAACAAACACTGGTAGCAGTTACTTCTGTAAAATATCTGGGTGTATGCGTGCGGAACGATTATCGGGTTGACGGAGGAGATAGAGAAGATCCAAAGAAGAGCGGCGCGTTTCGTCACAGGGTTATTTGGTAACCGTGATAGCGTTACGGAGATGTTTAACAAACTCAAGTGGCAGACTCTGCAAGAGAGGCGCTCTGCATCGCGGTGTAGCTTTCTCGCCAGGTTTCGAGAGGGTGAGTTTCTGGATGAGGTATCGAATATATTGCTTCCCCCTACTTATACCTCCCGAGGAGATCACGAATGTAAAATTAGAGAGATTAGAGCACGCACGGAGGCTTTCAGACAGTCGTTCTTCCCGCGAACCATACGCGACTGGAACAGGAAAGGGAGGGATGACAGTGGCACGTAAAGTGCCCTCCGCCACACACCGTTGGGTGGCTTGCGGAGTATAAATGTAGATGTAGATGTAGATGTAGAGCTCATCGCTCCCCTCTCCGAAATTTACGGGAATTAGGTGACTTGTGTGTGCAGATGTGATGCCAACTCCCTTCAGTGACGTATCGAGGCCTCATTGCTTCCATGCCACGACGGGTCGCCGCTGTTAGGTGTGCCAAAGGTGGACATACTGGCTATTACGTAGTTGATCATAATGTTCTGGCTATACAGTGTATTACCGTGCCATCCACATTAGTCAGTGATTTTAACTTCTGGTACCAATGGCACGACGGCGAACGCTATCGAAAGCTCGAGTAACGACGCTTCATTTCAAGTTTTTTTACTGCTCTATTTATTTACTGGTAATGACAAAAGTTATACTACGTGCTTGTTTCGGCAATTGTCATTATCCATTGTACCTGAGTAGATAGAATAATAGATGTAACATTGTGCCTTACGCCTGTGTAAGTCTATGTATACATATGTTTCCTTCGTAGGAAGTTCTTGAAAGATCAGGTGTTTTCACCGAAGTGAGGGGGCTTGTAAATTGAGAAGATTTTGATATAAAAATTTTCTGTGTATGATACCGACCCATACGCGGTACCATACTCAAAAACACTTTATATGAATTGACTTTGGCTGGTGAAGCCTACGCAATTATATGGGAAGATTTTTAGTGAAGAATGACCATATGAAAGACTGAGGACACAATGCATAAGCACGTTAGAAGTATTTTATCTGGTGTTAGCTCAAGAACATCCTGCAGAGACCTTTTAAAAAGTCTTTGTATTTTGACAAAAATGAATATAATTAGGACCAAAAACCAGTCCCTACACGTGAAAACGTGCATTCAACTGCATTAGTGACTGTATTTAAAGTTTTGCAGTTGATGTGGTATAGTTTAAAACTAAATTGAAGAACTTTCTTTTGGGCGACTTTCTACTCCATTGGAGGGTTCCTTAAGAGAAACTTAATGGTTTGGATTATTTTGTAATTAACATTAGCATTTTAGTACAATAACCTTTCATATTATTAAGGCAATTCGTTCTGCTAGCTGATTCTTCTATCGCTTATTGGTGGAACTTCACAGATATAAATCAAAGTCCCAATATTGTGGATGTTCTACACTATTAATTTATTTCGTCAACCGGTTTTCGGCTTGCAAGGTCATCTTCAGACTGTCTATAGATGGCCTCTTAAGCCAAAACCCTGTTGCCGAAATAAATTAATACTGTAGAATATCCACAATATTGTACTTTTCATTTATAAACATTTTGTTCTATTGTAGTTCATTAAAATGTACGTCTTTGACCTCTTTCTGCATCCCAGCCCTCTCGACGGGATCCTCGGAGCACAAGTAATTATAATGTTGTAAATATAACGTAACCGGCATATGTCAATTGCTATAGAGCAGTGTATCACCGAAATATCTCAAGATATCTCGTTACGCTACCATGAACTGCTGCACTTCTCAGCATCAACTCCAACTTCAGTACAGCTGTCTACGCTCAAGTGAAAAGACCTCGTACGCGGCACTGACATAAACGGAAAATACCCAACAACACAACGTACTAAATAAGCAAGCTACCTACGCATCATTACTCGAGACACCGCTTCTTACTTGGTCAGTAAATTACTGAAAATGCTGTCTGTAGTTTGCTGCATCCACATTTGGACCTGTACTGTAGCCACATGGATGGGGCAGTTCAACAGTTACTTTCTATTCTGTGATTTCGTCATGGCCTTTGGATATTTAAACAAGGAAGTTTGCACATTTTGGCTCGACAGATACAAACACAAAATATCTTGCCCGTGAAAGGTTCAGATCGTCATGTTTTAATAAACGTGCCTTGCGATCTAGGCTGTTATGATTAATTACAAAGATTATATTTTGATTGCAGTTTGATGTTTTCAAAAATAATCTTGCCCGTACCTGGTAGGGGTAGGGACAACGGAAGTGGTGGGGGCTCCGTTGTTAACGGCCGCCGCATGGTAGAGTAAGGGAAGTTTGATAGCATAGCTTACAGCCAGCGATTCTGCAAACGATCATATTTATTGATTATCATATAGGATGATTGGCCGGGATTGTGTAGATTCAGCCAGCTAATGCGTGCACAACGTGCAGTTTACCTCTGCGGATGTTAGAGTTCTCTCTTAAGTGTATCTATTGAGTGAAGGTGACTGTAATAGATCTGTGAATAGATGTGTGTATAGTGTAGTGTTATGCTTGTGCTGTATGACGTAGAAGGTAGAGCGGTGAAACTTGCATTGCCTCTTTAATAGCACCAATGTGATCACCAGGTTTAACAACCCCATATAACAGATGGATCACCAGCAACGTGGTCACATTCGCTCACTTTATGAAACGCTGTGGAGAGGTTTGGAATATAATCCAGGATATTAGCACAAAGTCTGGTGATCAGGAGCTTTACGCAACCACCAACAACTGTATTACTAGGTTATTTGGAAATTTGTGGTAAGCTTCTATGGGACCAAACTGCTAAGGTCATCGGTCCCTAGACTTACACACTACTCAATCTAACTGAAACGAACTTACGCTAAGGACGACAGTTACACCCATGCCCGAGGGAGGACTCGAACCTCCGACGGGGGGAGCCGCGCGAACCGTGATGCTATGTTATGACAGTGCCTCTACACCTACGTGATTACTCTGCATTTCACAATTAAGTGCCTGTCGGAGGGTTCAGCGAAACACCTTCAAACTATTTTGCTACCGTTCCACTCTCGAACAGCGCCCGGAAAAATGAACACTTCAATCTTTCGATGCAAGCTCTGATTTCTCTTGTTGTAGTATGATGATCATTTCTTCCTATGTTGGTGCATACCAAAAAAATATTTTCACACTCTGAGGACAAAGTTGGCGAGTCATGAAAAGGCTCCGCCGCAACGAAAAACGCCTTTGTTTTAATGATTGCCACGCCAATTCGCGTATCATACCCGTAGCCCTCTCTCCACTACTTCGCGATAACAGAAAACTAGCTGCATTTCTTTGAACTTTTCTGTATCCTCTATCAGTCCTATCTGATACGGATTCCGCACTGCACAGCAGTACTCCAGAAGAGGGCAGACAAGCGTTGTGTAAGCAGTCTCTTTAGTAGAACAATTGTATTTTCTAAGTGTTCGGGAAATAAATCACAGTCTCAGGTTTGCTTTCCATCACAACCTTATTTATGTCATCGTTACGTTATTTGCAACTGTAATTCCTAGCTATTTAGCTGAACTAACAGGCTTTAGATTTGTGTGTTTTATCATGTAACCGAAATGTAGCGGATTCCTTTTAGTATTCATGTGGAGGACTTCAAACTTTTCATTACTTAGAGTCAATTGCCACTTTTCGCAACATAAAGGTATGTAGTATTAATTCGACAAATATAGACATTCAAAGTCAATAGTTTCTCTTTAGAATACCGAGAAAGAAAGTCGGAATAACAACGGACGAATCAAGGCGAAAAGAGTCTGACCATGCACTGTCAGAAGGAAACCCCATAAAACAAAAAAGGCGTAAAAAATTTAATGTAGCAGTCAGCGTCGCATACTATGATGCTGACAATCTAAAACAATGAACATTTGTCACACAGAAATTGAGTGTCAGATCCCCTGACAACGTGTAAGTCAAAGCTACAAATAGAATTCTCTCTTTCTCCTCCTGCTGTGTCTTTTCTAAAACAGGGAAGCCGTGGAATGTGCTCCTAGCAATGTTTCCCACCTTCTCCTTTACTGTGTTTATTATGCGAGTGGACGAGCTAGCGGGTGTTATAACCCTCTCAAGCACACTTTCCAATGAGAATCTAGCTTCCTTGTTTGCCTCTTCTAACGCCATTTAATGGCGTTTCATATAATCTCATGATTTTAGAAATATTATTTATGAAATAATGGAAGCACACGGAGCATCATTGAACTTTTGGTGAACAGAAACATCACCAGATACATTGGAACGTCCAATTCTAAGGCAAGAAGAATACCACATGATCTGAAGGCCTCTAATAAATGTTTTAAAGCTGTCAGCTGCTTCCATTACTTTGCTGTCCCCTTAACCAGAGATAATAACATGAAGCTGTGTGTTAGAGAAAAGAATACAAGCAGAAAGCAGAGGCTATTATGCAAACTTACAGGTATTCAAGAATTCTCTGATTACAAGAACTACCAAGTTAAATGTATACTATTCCTTTGTGCGACCAGTTATTACATATTAGTCAGAAATGTGAACTATGACAGAAGCAGATATGAACAGCCTACAGCCACTTAAAGGAAAATCCTGAGAAAAGTAAATGAGTTAGTGAGAGAGGCAGAGGGTTGGAGAGTAAGGCACAACTACCACGTACAAGAGCTTGTAAAAGGGAAATATACAGTGAAATTTATTATATCTGAAAGAATACGCTGGTTAGGACAAATTGAAAGGATGACAGATGACAGGATGTCCAAACGAATGATGAAAGGCAGATTGTGTTCTACCAGAAGGAAGGGCCGACCAGGATATAGACGGCTGGACAGTATGTTGGCTGACTTATCAAGATGGAGATCCGGCGATGGAAGAGAAACGCGGAGAACACAGTTGTATGGAGGAAGAGTGTTGAGGGAGGCAAGACCTATCAAGAGGTGTAGTGCCAAAAGAGAAGAGGAGGAAGAAGAAGAGGAACAAGAAGAGGAACAAGAAGAAGAAGAAGCTGTGTACTCACCATGGGTGTGATACCATTCTCCAGCAGCAGGTTGATGAGTGCATCGTAGTGGGCGACGCCCTTTTGGTTGATCTCAGTCGGGTCGCCAGTGGGCATTATGCGAGGCCATGACACTGAAAATCTGTAGACGTCCACCTGAAACAACCACGGAAAGGCGTGGAACAGTTGGGGAGTGGCGAAATATCTAAATAGAAGTAGCAATAAATTATTTTGACGATACATCTACAACAAGAAAGGACTATCGTCTAGTGGTTGAATGAGTGAGTGTGCCGAGGTGGTGCTGTGCCCTGGGAGAACTTGCAAGGCTGCTGTGTCCGCTCTCTGAACCCTGTCTTAACACCTCTCTGATATTTTTCTGTGCAAATGTAGGACATATTATAATTATCTAAGTAAGTACAAAGGGCGTTCAAAAAGTTTTGCACAGTCGTCTCTAATTTTTTTTATTTTTTGCAGGATGAGAATGAAATTTTTGGCGAACATGCTTGGAACATTTAGCTGTAAGTTGGTGTATAAAAGTATTTTCTTTTATTTACAGGTGAGCCATAATAGACCGTGAAGTAGATGTTAGGTTGCGACAACGGTCGGTGATGGAGTTACTCTTCAAGAACGGCGATGACACTGCCACATCGATTCACAGGAAGTTGCTTCCTGTTTATGGGGAGGACACAGTGGATCGCAGCAGTATCCAGCGGTGGTTGCAGAGGTTTAAAGAAGGTGATTTCTCTCTACTGGACAATTCACGATGCGGTAGACCATCAATGGTTCAATTGGGGCTGAGCACTATGGGACTTGACAGCTATGGTCATCAGTCTCCTAAAACTTAGAATTACTTAAACCTAACTACCCTAAGGACATCACACAACACCCAGTCATCACGAGGCAGAGAAAATCCCTGACCCCGCCGGGAATCGAACCCGGGAACCCGGGCGCGGGAAGCGAGAACGCTACCGCACGACCACGAGCTGTGAACGACCATCAATGGCAATGAGTGATGTGAATAAGGAGACCATCCATCAAGTCATCCAAAATGACAGATGTGTGATGATACGACAGCTTGCTGAAATGACTCGTTTGTCATTGGGTAATGTGGTATCACTGAGGTACAGTCACTAGGATACAGAAAAATCTGTGCACGTGGTGCCTAGATTATTGACAAGATGAATTAAAACGATGAGGAAGAATGTGTGTGACGATCTCATGAAGACCTTTACTGAAGAGTGGAAACAGTGTTTGAACGGCGTCATTACCCAGAATGAAAAATGGTTGTTTTTGTCCGAATCTGAGAGCGACACCCAATCCATGGAGTTGCGTCATCCGGGTTCCCTCTGAAGAAGAAACCAAGACTTTCACGAACAGCAGGACGAAAGGTGATGGCCTCCTTCTTCTGGACCCAGTCTGGTGTCAATTTCATTGACATTTTGGAACCTGGTTCCACAATTAACCGGGAAAATTACTGTTTGTCATTGGACAAGCTGCGACATGCCATCAAGACCCACAGACCACAGCTTCAGGGTCAGCTTATCAGACTACACCATGACAATGCCAAAACCCCATACAGCCCTTATGACGCAGGAGAAAATCAGGAAAATGGGTTGGAAAATTGTTGCTCATCCTCCCTACAGTCCGGACTTGGGTCCGTCTGATTTTTACCTCTTAGGCTGTCTGAAGGCCTACCTGCGCTGTAAAACACTTGATAGTCAGAAAGACCTTATTTCCCGTGTCAAGCGATGGCGTAAAAGTCAATCCCCAGAATCTTACCAAAGTGAATTTACATCATGGAAAGA
The DNA here is from genome assembly GCF_023864275.1 of Schistocerca cancellata. Lineage (NCBI taxonomy): Eukaryota > Metazoa > Arthropoda > Insecta > Orthoptera > Acrididae > Schistocerca > Schistocerca cancellata. The sequence continues at coordinate 327,359,951 of NC_064633.1, forward strand.
ACTTTGGGCCAGATGCGTCACAGCTGATGAAGGCTCATTGAGTACCCTCATAGCTGAATGTTTCAAGTATGTTCACAAAAAATTTCATTCTTCTCCTGCAAAAAATAAAAAAATTAGAGACGACTGTGTAAAACTTTTTGATTGCCCTTTGTGTAATAAAATTGTTGCATAACGAAATCAAATGTCCAGTATAGAACTACACTGACAAAACATTTAGTACAATGATTAGGAACTAAACTTGTACTTTCGACGCTTTGGCATGTGCAGAATTTCATAAGCGATAGACTAACAATAAAATATCTAATACATAAATAATGCATTCTCTACAGTTGTCTTATGACACCACATGCTAGACCAATGCAGCCGATGACGAATGGCACATCATCCGTTTCTTTTTTAAGAGGGGTTCAGCTTAGGCTAAATAACTCCCTGTAGGAGTAACGACCAACTCGCGCAATACTGTTAATCAGCTACGAAAGGCTTAGTCTTGAATTCTTTTTTATTAGCACAGCTGACCATACCTACTGAAACTCGTAGCAGCGAAAGTACTAGCTGGAAGGACAAGTAAACCACATATCATCCTCTACATTTCTTTTGCTTGCTTTCGCTCTTGTCGCGTCTCGCGGCAGGTCTCAGTCGGCAGAAATAGGCGAATATCGGAATCTTTGGGTCAAATAGCATATTTACTGCTGCAACTGCTGGCGATCTCTGAGACCCTACAATATTGTACCGGTGGCGAAGCAGCAACAAGAACTCCATTGCTGAACATGAGTGAGCTGTGTAGGCAACAACTATATGAACCAAGTGCACTATTGCTCATAAACCATGTTAAGCAAAGGATGACTGTTCTATAGCAGTCGTTCTCTTATACACTGAAGAGCCAAAGAAACTGGTACCGCTGCCTAATATCGTGTAGGGCCCCCGCGAGCACACTGAAATGCCGCAACACGACGTGGCATGGACCCGACTAATGTCTGAAGTAGTGCTGGAGGGAACTGACACCATGAATCCTGCAGGGCTGTCCATAAATCCGTAACAGTACGAGAGGCTGGAGATCTCTTCTGAATAGCACGTTGCAAGGCATCCCAGATATGCTCAATAATGTTCATGACTGGGGAGTTTGGCCGCCAGCGGAAATGTCTAAACACAGACGAGTGTTTCTGGAGTCACTCTGTAGCAGTTCTGGGCGTGTGATGTGTCGCATTGTCCTGCTGAAATTGCCCAAGTCCGTCGGGAGGTACAATCGACATGAATGGATGTAGGTGATCAGACAGGATGCTTACGTACGTGTCACCTGTCAGTCGTATCTAGAGGTATCAGAGGTCCCATATCACTCCAACTGCACGCGTCCCACACCATTACAGAGCCTCAGCCATCTTGAACAGTCCCCTGCTGACATGCATGGTCCATAGATTCATGAGGTTGTCTCCATACCCGTACACGCCTATCCGCTCGACACAATTTGAAACGAGACTAGTCTGACTAGGAAACATGTTTCCAATCATCAACGGTCCATTGTCGATGCTGACAGGGTCAGGTGAGGCGTAAAGCTTTGTATCGTGCACTCATCAAGTGTACTCGAGTGAGCCTTCATCTCCAGAAGCCCATATCGATGATGTTTCGTTGAATGGTACGCACGCTGACACTTTTTGGTGGCTCAGCTCTGAAATCCGCAGCAATTTGCGGAAGGGTTGCACTTCTGTCACTTTGAACGATTCTCTGCAGTCGTCGTTGGTCCCTTTCTTGCAGGATCTTTTTCCGCAGCAGCGATGTCGCAGATTTGGTGTTTTACCGGTTTCCTGATATTCACGGTACACTCGTGAAATGGTCGTACGGGAAAATCCCCACTTCATCGCGACCTCGGAGATGCTGTGTCCCATCGCTCGTGCACCGACTATACCACCACGTTCAAACCCACTTTAATCTTGATAACCTGCCATTGTAGGAGCAGTAACAGATCGAACGACTGCGCCAGACACATGCTGTCTCATACAGGCGTTCCCGACCGCAGCGCCGTATTCTGCCTGTTTACATATCTCTGTATCGGAATACGCATGCCTATACCAGTTTCTTTGGCGATTCAGTGCAGTACTGTACTATAGTACAGTCCCATTAATATAACCATCGCCTATGTTCGACATCAACATGCAATAACCACTCACGGACGGTAGGTGGCTGCACTAGTAGTGGAGGATATAGAAAGTGTGTCGGGGAGCGGGAAGCGAAGAAACAGTGGAGTCGTCCTATCACGTAAACGGAGCAATTCTTCTGGCATCGAAAAGCTCATAATCATTTGCTTTCAGGCCAAGGGTTGGAGCATTTCAGAAACGGCTAAGTTTGTAAATTGTTCGCGTTTCGCAGTGGTTAAAATATACCGTGTATGGAAAAATGTCACTTTCCAAAACCCGTGAAAAGACAACTGTGGTACACCACGGAAGATAAGTGACAGGGGTGAAAGACGGTTGCGGAAATGTTTACGAGCGAATAGACGCGCAACTATTGAGAGGATAACTATACGGATGAACCAATGAGCTACCGATAGTGTCTTCTCAACGACCACTTTGTGATCGTTACTGCGTATAGGCCTCTGCAACAGGCGTCTGGTTCTAGCACCCATGCTGACTGCCGTTCAAAGCGACGAAGGCTGGAACTTTCACATCAGTAACGCAACTGGACGACCATTGAGTGGCGACAGGCGGTCTTTTTAGATGAACCACATTTTATGCCCCATTGAAAAGATGGCTGCTGGCGTGTACGGCTTGAAACTTCGTTAAGCAAACACCCCACAATAATCGTCGGAAGGGTGCAGGCCGGAGGAGGTGGCGTTGTGGTCTGTGGAATGTTTCCCTTGGTGATCTCGTCATTCCGAAAGGCACAATGCTCAACTCAAGCATGCATTTATCTTTGTGGGACCATGTCCACCCCTACATGCAGTTTGTTTTTCCTTGTCACGATGGCATCTACCAGCAGGACAATGCAACTTGTCACACAGCTTGGAGTCTACGTGTGTGGTTTGAACACCGGAATGAGTTTACCGTACTCCCGGATTTAAACCCAATCGGGAATCTGTGGGACCACCTCGGTTGGGCTGTTCGCCACACGGCTCCTCAACAGAGACACCTAGCGACGCTGGCCACGGCGCAGCAGGGCTCCACATCCCTGTCGCTACCTTACAGAATCTCGCTGACTGTCCCTGCGTGTCTCGCAGCGGTCCGCACTGCAAAATGTGGTTATTCGGGCATTTGAGAGGTGGTCACATTGTGTGACTGCATAGTGTATTAATCAGCCACGGAAGGCTTCATCTACATCTACGTGATTACTCTGCTATTCACAGTAAAGTGCCTGGCAGAGGGTTCAATGAATCACCTTCAAGCTGTCTTTCTACCGTTCCACTCTCGAAAGGCGTGTGGGAAAACTGTGCACTTGAGTTTTTCTGTGCGAGCCCTGATTTCTCTTATTTTATTGTGATGACCATTTCTCCTTATGTAGGTGGGTGCCAATAGAATGTTTTCGCAATCGGAGGAGAAAACTGATGATTTAAATTCCATGAGAAGATCCCACCGCAAGGAAAAACGCCTTTGTTTTAATGATGGCTACTTCAATTCACGTATCATGTCTCCCCCATTTCGCGATAATACAAAACAAGCTGCATTTATTTGAACTTTAACGCTGTCATCCGTCAGTCCCACCGGATGCGGATCCCACACCGCACAGCAATACTCCAGAATATGGCGGACAAGCGTGGTGTGAGCACTTTCTTTAGTTGACCTGTTACACCTTCTAAGTGTTTTGCCAATGAATCGCAGTCTTTCGTTTGCTCTACCTAGAACATTATCTATGTGATCGTTCCAATTTAGGTTATTTGTAATCCCTAAATATTTAGTTGAATTTACAGCCTTCAGATTTGTGTAACTTATCACGTAATCGAAATTTAGCGGATTACCACTTTTTGCTCCATTCAGATTTCTTACTTTACAATTCGTTTTGGTAATCTGATGACTTTACAAGACGGTAAATGACAGCATCATCTGCAAACAATCTAAGAGGGCTACTCAGATTGTCTCCTGTGTCGTTAATATAGATCAGGAACAACAGAGGGCCTATAACAATTCCTCGGGGAACGTCGGAATGTACTTTTGTTATACGCCATGACTTTCCGTCAGTTATTATGAACTGCAACCCTTCTGACAGGAAATTACGAATCCAGTCGCACAACTGAGGCGATATTCCAAGGGCAAGCAGTTTGGTTAGAAGACGCTTGTGAGGATTGGTGTCGAAAACCTTCTGCAAATCTAAAGATATGGAATCAATTTGACATCCCCTGTCGATAACACTCATTACTTCATGTGTATAAAGATGATGATGATGATGATGTTTGGTTTGTGGGGCGCTCAACAGCGTGGTTATCAGCGCCCGTACAATTACCCAATCTTTGCTCAGTCCAATTGCGCCACTTTCCTGGATGATGATGAAATGATGAGGACAACACAAACACCCAGTCATCTCGAGGCAGGTGAAAATCCCTGACCCCGCCGGGAATCGAACCCGGGACCCCGTGTATAAAGAGCTCGTTGTGTTTCACAAGAACGATATTTTCTGTATCCGTGCTGACTATATGTCAATAAATCGTTTTCTTCGAGGTAACTCATAATGTTCGAACACAGTATATGTTCCAAAACCCTGCTGCAAGTCGACGTTAGTGATATGGCCCTGTAATTCAGCCGGCTGCTCCTATTTCCGTTTTGGCTATTGATGTGACTTGAGCAATTTTCCAGTCTAGGTGCGGATCTTTCTATGAGCTTGCTAAATATAGTGCTATTGTATCAGCATACTCTGAAAGGAACCTGACTGGTATACAGTCTGGACCGGAGGCCTTGCCTTTAGTAAGTGATTGAACATGCTTTACTACACAGAGGATATCTGCTTCTCTGTGTCTCATCTTGGCAGTTGTTCTTGACTGGAATTCAGGAACATTTACTTCTTCCTCTTTGGTGAAGGAGTTTCGGAAAACCGTGTTTAATAACTCTGCTTTACTGGCACTGTCATCAGTGACTTCACCGTTGTTATCGCGCAGTGGAGGTATTGATTGCGTCTTGCCACTGGTGTGCTTTAAGTATGACCAGAATCTCTTTGGGTTTCCTGCCAGATTCCCAGACAGAGTTTCGTAGTGGAAATTATTAAAAGCATCTCGCATTGAAGTAAGCTCTATATTTCGAAATTCTGCAAAAATTTTCTAATCTTGTTTTTGTCCTTTTTTGCACCCATCTGCACCTGCATCCTTTGGAGAGGGGGGGGGGGGGGGGGCTGTCACACCACATCCTCGGTAAGTCCCTGATTGAGTCGTACTGCATACGACTACACGGTAATGAAAGGAACAATATCGCACCATTCCTCTGTCCAGTCCCTCGTACAGTTGCCAGATTAAATGGACAAAATTGCCGAACTTTGCCTGGCGAGAGGGATTTGCTGAGCTGAGGGCTCAGATTGAACACAAACACTTAGCAAATATTAAAAATCATATTACAACGAATGCATAATTCTGCTTTCACCATATCTGCATCTACATGAACACTTTGCATTTCACACTTACGTGCCTGGGAGAGGGTTCACCGAACCACTTTCCCTCTATTTTTATGCCGTTCCACTCTAACTGCGAGCGAGGGAAACGAACATTTTTAAACTTCTGTGCGAGCTATGATTTCACTTATTTTATTACAATGACCATTTCCTCATATGTGAAAGGTTGTCTACAAAATGTTGTCGCATTCGGAGGAGAACGCTGGAGATTGAAATTTCGTGAAAAGATATCACAGCAACGGATACGCCTTTGTTTTAATGACTACCACCCTTACCCGAGGCACACTCTCTCCTATTTCGCGATAATGCAAAACAAGCTGCCCTTCTTTAGACTTTTCTGACGTCCTTTGTCAATCCCATCTGGTAAGCATCCCATTCTGCACGGCAGAACTCTAGCAAAGGACCGAGCGAGGTGGCGCAGTGGTTAGCACACTGGACTCGCATTCGGGAGGACGACGATTCAATCCCGCCTCCGGCCATCCTGATTTAGGTTTTCCGTGATTTCCCTAAATCGTTTCAGGCAAAAGCCGGAATGGTTCCTTTGAAAGGGCACGGCCGATTTCCTTCCCAGTCCTTCCCTAACCCGAGCTTGCGCTCCGTCTCTAATGACCTCGTTGTCGACGGGACGTTAAACACTAACCACCACCACCACCACCACTAGCAAAGGACGGACAACCGAAGTGCACGCAGTCTGTTTAGTAGACCTTTTGGGTCTGATAAGTGTTTTGCCAATAAAACTTTCGGTTGCCTTCCCCATAATATTATCATAATATTATCTTTGTGATCGTTCCAATATAAGACATTCGTAGTTTTAATTTCTGAGTATTTAGTTGAAGAATTGTCAGCCTTTAGAGTTGTGTGATTTATCATGTGACCAAAATTTAACAGATTCCTTTTGGTACTCAAGCGAATGAGCTCACACTTTTCATTATTTGGGGTCATTTGCCACTTTTTTGCACCATACAGATACTGTGTCTAAATCATTTCGCTATTGGTTCTGAGCTTCTGGTGACTTTGTTAGACGGTAAACGATAGCATCATTAAAAACATTCTGAGAGGGCTGCTTAGATTTTCTCCTAAATAATTGATATAGATCACCTTGGGGAACGCCAGATATTACTTCTGTTCTACTCCACGACTTTCCGTTAGTTACTACGAACTGTGATCTTTCCAAAAGTCGTACAACTAGGTACGCAACTTTATTGTAAGCCGCTTGTGAGGAATGGTAACAAAAGCCTTCTGGAAATCTAGAAATATGGGATGAGTTGCTGTTGACAGCACTCATTACTTCGTGAGAATAAAGAGCTAGTTGTGTATTACAAGAACGCCGGCCGCGGTGGTCTAGCGGTTCTGGCGCTGCAGTCCGGAACCGCGGGACTGCTACGGTCGCAGGTTCGAATCCTGCCTCGGGCATGAGTGTGTGTGATGTCCTTAGGTTGGTTAGGTTTAAGTAGTTCTAAGTTCTAGGGGACTTATGACCTAAGATGTTGAGTCCCATAGTGCTCAGAGCCATTTGAACCATTTTTTTATTACAAGAACGACGTTTCCTGTATCAGTACTGACTATGTGCTAACAGATTTTCTCGAGGTAATTCATAATACACTGACGATACAAAACGCAGCACCAAAGAATAGTTAATGTACAGTAACGAAATTTCTGGAATAAATCTATCTAGGTAACATATTTTAGTGAGTAACATTACAAGATTACGCACGAGATAAGTCTTTTGCAAATGTGAACTGTTGGTACATTAATAACCAATATTACCGCCAGACTGTTGAATACAAGCATGCGAACGTGCATTCATTGTGAAGTACGGGTGTCGGGTGCAAGTTTGTGCGATCGAGTTGCAAGCCTGTTGTAATTGGTCGGTCAATACGGTGATGGTTAATGCTGTTTGCAGATGACGGAGTTTTTGTCCGATGCTGTCCCATACGTGCTCGACTGGAGAGAGATCTGGTGATCGAGTAGGCCACACACTGTAGAGCACGCTGGATTACGACAGTGTTGTGTGGGCGAGCGTTATTCTATTTGAAAACACGCCTTGGAATGCTATTCACGAATAGCAGCACAACAGGTCGAATCACTAGACTGATGTAGAGATTTGCAGTCAGGGTGCGTGGAATAACCACGAAAGCTCCCCTGCTGTCACACGAAATCGCACCCTAGACTGTAACTCCACGTGTAGATCCAGTGTGTCTAGCATGCAGACAGCTCAGACAGCTTGGTTTCAAGCTCTCAACTGACCTCCCCCTTATCACTACATGGCCGTCAGTGGCACTTAGGCAGAACCAGTTTTAACAGGAAAGCACAACAGACCTTCACCTGCCATATGAACTCTCGTTTGTCACCACTGAAGTCGCAGGTGAGAGTGGATTGGGGTCAGTGGAACGCGAGCTACAGGGAGTCTGGCTCTGACCTTTCCCTCAACTAACTGATTTGTAACAGTTCGTTGTGTCACTGTGGTGCCAACTGCTGCTACAGATGCAGTACAGTGCGTCAGAGCCATATTCCGAACACTGGTCTTCCCTCTCGTAGGGTCACGTGGTCGACTGGCGACCGTACGTTTCCTCGACCACCACTGCCAAAAGTGATGTACAGTAGCTACATTCCTGCCAAGTTTTTCTGCAGTATCGTAAAAGGAACATCAAGTTTCTCGTAGCCCTATTACACGACTTCGTCCAAATTTAATGAGGTGTTGATAATGCGTCTTCGTCACCTTAGCGGCATTCTTGACTAACATCAACTCACCACGTCCTATCTCAAAGGTGACTAACGCTCACGACCGTTATAGCGTGTATGTAAAGCAAAACCGATTTGCATCCTCATAGTGGCGCTGCTAGCGCCACTCTTATCCGCCTGGTGCGGACTGAATAATCATCATCTTTCAGATGCTATTGAATGCAAGGCTGCAAATGTACATTCTTTGTAAAGTACGGGTGTCGGATGTAAGTTCGTGGGACCGAGTTCCAAGTCTGTTATAATTGGTCGGTCAATTTCCTTTCTTGGGTGTTGATAGGAACTGCGCATCCTTCCAGTCGTAGATATGGATCTTTCGTCAATCTAGAGGATGAATATGACTTAAGTATGGGGTTATTATGTCAGCATACTCAAAGTTATTTAATTGTTATACAATCTGGACCGGAGGACTTGCCTTTATTAAGCTATTTAAACTGCTATACTACACCAGGGACATCTACACTACTGGCCATTAAAATTGCTACACCAAGAAGAAAAGCATGTGATAAACGGGTATTCATTGAACAAATATATTATACTAGACTCGACATGTGATTACATTTTCACGCTAATTGGGTGCATATATCCTGAGAAATCATTACCCAGAACAACCACCTCTGGCCGTAATAACGGCCTTGATACGCCTGGGTATTGAGTCAAACAGAGCTTGGATGGCGTGTACAGGTACAGCTGTGCATGCAGCTTCAACACGATACCACAGTTCGTCAAGAGTAGTGACTGACGGATTGTGACGAGCCAGTTGCTCGACCACCATTGACCAGACGTGCTCAATTGGTGAGAGATCTGGAGAATAAGCTGGCCAGGGCAGCAGTCGAACATTTTCTGTGTCCAGAAAGGCCCGTACAGGACCTGCAACATGCGGTCGTGCATTTCCTGCTGAAATGTAGGGTTTCGCAGGGATCGAATGAAGCGTAGAGCCACGGATCGTAACACATCTGAAATTTAACGTCCACTGTTCAAAGTGCCGTCAATGCGAACAAGAGGTGACCGAGACGTGTAACCAATGGCACCCCATACCATCACGCCAGGTGATACGCCAGTATGGCGATGACGAATACACGCTTCCAATGTACGTTCACCGCGATGTCACCAAACACGGATGCGTCCATCATGATGCTGTAAACAGAACCTGGATTCATCCGAAAAAATGACGTTTTGCCATTCGTGCTCCCAGGTTCGTCGTAGGATACACCATCTCAGGTGATGCAGCGTCAAGGGTAATTGCAGCCATGGTCTCCGAGCTGATAGTCCATGCTGCTGCAAACGTCGTCCAACTGTTCGTGCAGATTGATGTTGTCTTGCAAACGTGCCCATCTGTTGACTCAGGGATCGAGACGTGGCTGCACGATCCGTTACAGCCATGCGGATAAGATGCCTGTCATCACGACTATAAGTGATACAAGACCGTTGGGATCCAGCACGGCGTTCCGTATTACCCTCCTGAACCCACCGATTCCATATTCTGCTAACAGTAATTGGATCTCGACCAACACGAGCAGCAATGTCACGATACGATAAACCGCAATCACGATAGGCTACAATCCGACCGTTATCAAAGTCGTAAACGTGATGGTACGTATTGCTCTTCCTCCACGAGGCATCACAACAACGTTTCACCAGGCAACACCGGTCAGCTGCTGTTTGTATTTGAGAAATCGGTTGGAAACTTTCCTCGTGTCAGCACATTGTAGGTGTCACCACCGGCGCCAACCTTGTGTGAATTCCCTGAAAAACTAAACATTGGCATATCACAGCATCTTCTTCCTGTCGGTTAAATTTCGCGTCTGCAGCACATCATCTTCGTGGTGTAGCAATTTTAATGGCCAGTAATGTACTTTTAAGTTACACATGTTGGCAGCAGTCCATGATTCGAATTCTGGAATATTTACTTCGTCTTCGAGGGTGAAGGATTCAGGAAGGCTTTATTAAGTCTGCTTTAGCAGCTCTGTCATCGATAGTATTTCCATTACTATCGCGCAGGGAAGGCATTGATTGCGTCTTGCCGCTAGCATCCTTTACAAACGACCAGAATATCTCTGGATTTTCTGCCAGGTTTCGAGACACAGATTCGTTGTGGAAACTATTATAAGCATCGCACATTGAAGTCTGCGCTAAATTTCGAGCTTCTATGAAACATCGTCAGTCTTGGGGATTCTGATTTCTTTTAAATTTAGCATTTTTTCTTTGTGGCTTCTGCAAGAGTCTTCTGACCTGCTTTATGTACCATGGAGATCAGTTCCGTCTTATTAATTAATTTGGTATGAATATATCCATTGTTGTTGATATCGACACTCAGTTTCTTTCTAACGTCAGACCACAAAATGATGATGACGGTTCCATGCAGCAGTGCCCACGTGGAAAAAGTCTTCAGTCACATTCAAGATTCGAATGACTGAAGACTTTCCACGTAGGCGTTGCTGCATCGAACCGCCATTACCCTTTTGATAATTTGTTTTATGTTAGCCGCTTCTTCTCCGTTTACAAACTTTTCCATGAAAACGGGTTTTTGGACGTAGGAGCTTGACTTCGTGATTGTTCCAAAGTTTTATTTAGTATCTATCTTTATCAGTGTCACGAATGCAGCACGCGTCATCTGGCAGCAGCGCACAAACTTTTATGGACTTCATGATGTCTGGTTTGTGGGGCGCTCAACTGCCCGGTCATCAGCGCCCGTACAAAGTCCCAATTTTTACACAGTCCAGTGTTGACATAATACAAACTAGCCACTGTTACAAATGATGATGATGGTGATGATGATGATAAGATGAGGACAACACAAACACCAATCCCTGGGCAGAGAAAATTCCCAACCAGACCGGGAATCGAACCTAGGACCCCGTGATCCAGAGACAACAACGCTAGACAGAACATGAGCTGCGGGCTTTTATGGACTTCATTTTGCAAATCAGCAAATAAATTAGTGCCATAAATGGAGTTCTGAAAATACCGAACCACTCTTATTTCGGTACCGCAAACGGGACTTAGATACAGAACAGTTAGGTAAAAAAAAACTTAAAATCTGGCAATGCAGCTTCCAGGGAATCTGTCACCATATGATAGGCACACCACCACCACCACCACCGTGCTGTCAGTGCTATCACCACCAGTCATCACCACCAGTCATCACCACCAGTCATCACCACCAGTCATCACTGATATAAAACTTTCTGGCAGATTAAAACTGTGTGCCAGACCGAGACTACAACTCGGGACCTTTACCTTTGGCAGGCAAATGCTCTACCATCTGAGCTACCCAAGCACGACTCACGCCCTGTCCTTACAGCTTTACATCTGCCAGTACCTTGTCTCCTATCTTCCAGACTTCACAGAAGTTAATTTGCGTAACTACACTGAGAAACAGGAAAGGAAAATCCGTTACACCACACTCCCTTCATAAAAAGACTTTACTGACCCACATTCAATTAAAACTTGTCTTATATGATTACATGGAAATTCAAAGGGGAACCCTTACGGCGCACAGCCTTAAGCCAGCATACAGTACACTATTTGAATCTCACTAACACCCCTGCCTGTATGTGTAAATTTCACAGTGCCTCCAATTTCTTCAATTTCACCATTGCAAAAAGGCGAATGTTGAAGTTTCGTGTAAGCAACAGTGACAAACTGCGAAAGGTGTACACCATATAATCATTTGGAGAAATTACAACGTTCTCACCAACAAAAATGTGAAACTCGAGTGCACTAGGTTTCACACATTCAGGATGAAATTATTTCATCTTGAAATTAATTATTTGTTCAAATAACATACGTTAGCAAAAATAACTGTATATCAGCCATATACTTAACGACCAATAAAACAAACTTTCGTTGCTTTCTGCAGTGTACAGCTCAGCATCGACACGTCCACTCGCGACGAGGCTTCAAGCCAGACTTGTCCATCAAGCCACGCTGCCCTTTACATTTTGTGTACCCTTTCATTCTACTCGCGTGACAGATTTAACTAAGCCTTTTGCATTTGGCCAATACCTAAATAATTGGTGCGTTTTTTAATGTTAGTGATAAATTTGGTTTTCTCTGCAGAGACTCTTAAAACAGCTCTAATGACCATCTTTTACGAGAGAGAGAGAGAGAGAGAGAGAGAGAGAGAGAGAGAGAGAGAGAGAGAGAGAGAGAGAGAGATACTCAGTTCTGCATCTGCCAGATTTTCAGGACGTACAGCAAAATCGTCTGAAAATTACGGGCAGTTTATTTCAATGCATTGCTCCAGTCCTAGTTTTATTGATGACACTTTATACTCTTTTAATTTTCCATTCCAAATTCTTAGCATTTTTTCTAACAAATATCTGAAGAAGAGTGAAGATAAGCGTCATCTTATGTCACATCCGTATTTCTATTTTATAGACCTTAGAAGTTTCGCTCGTGAACTTTACGTTTGAGACTCACTCAGTAAGTTTTTTAGATTTGTCAATTTAGTTTTAACTTCAAAATTCAAGATTAATTGGTCTAGTGCTTCCCCCTTCAACAGAGAAAATTGCCTTCTTGAAATCATCAAATGTTTGAAATGTGTGTCTGATATTCATTTAGCTTTTGGTTGAAGGGGCAAACTCAGTGCAGCCATGTTAGCTATTGCAGTGACAACGTTCAGTACTCACCCCCAATTCCTTGAGCATGGCGACGTCTCTCCTGTACTTGTGATACGAGTCGGCTGCCACATCGCCGTTACTGCAGTCAACGGAGTAGTTGGGGTTCCTGTGCAACAGGTTATCCCATATGCTCTCCCCTTTACCTAGAAAACACGTTCTATAAGCTCCACGTATCTGTTAAGACATCATATGTTCCAAGCTTTAGCAAATTTATCTTACAAGTAAAGTTATTTCACAAACATGCTACATTGCATGTAAGTCAGACGTAAATGAACAATGGCAGTCAACTGATGACGAGAATGATTTCCGTTCCTTCGGCACATACGCGCAAACTGTAGGCGCGCCGAATGCTTGCTCGCCCGCGCCTGGAGTGCAACGAGAATTTCAGCGAGATTTTCTATCCGCAAAGGGAAGACAGACTATTGTCTCCATCTGTTTGAATATTCGACGCTGCTTTTGGAGGTTTGGATGTTAAATGTGGCTGCCAATTATGATTAACAATACTGCATTAGACCAGTACCGAGATTATGGAAGCAATCTACGAATACGCAGCGCCAGAGAACCTCTAGTAGGTAAGCATTTTCTTTATTCCCGTCAAATTTTAGTACTCAAGACTCTTTGGCATCAAAGTGCTCTGCAAATACAGTGGCTTAGAAAAAAGAGGGTTAAGCTCTACTTTAGTACGAATCGGAAACCGGGAATTCTAGCACAATACAAATTTTCTGAAGTTCGTAGCTCGGTCATCCCCTGTGTCTCGATTTTTACAATACCGCACCAACATACTGAATTACTCATTGGAAGAGAAGTTTGTCACCTAGAAGAGACACTGGATATCGTTTTGCGTTAGAACACTCGAGTTCGACAGGTAGATTCGAGGACTGATAACTTTTTTTCTATATTGCATGATATGGTACCTCGCTTGTGATTTATACAGCAATTACGGTAGGGATTACAGGAAACACGCGCCATTATTTAATACCAACAGAGAAATGAAAACACAATCATTGTTTATTTTACACTTTTAAAGATGTATATTGGCTTTAAACGTGTACTGTGTTGTCTTACACACGCAACAACCTTCCATGCTTCATGGTTCGTTAACAGCACTGCATCCGTTTTCTTCAGTTACATCCCTTCCCCTAAAGTAAAAAAAAAAAAATAAATACATACATACATACATACATACATATAGTTTGAGGAAGATCATTTTTATAGCTATCCGCTGAACAAATTTAACTTTATTCCTTACTGGCTTTAGTTTCTACAAGCATCATCACTGGAAGACTAAACAAAAACACAAAAAGAGTATAAAAAAGAACGAAAAATGTAAGAATTATACTTACCTACATCAAAATCTTAGTCAGTACTAACAAAGCAGTGCATCAGATGGAACAAAAATGCATGTTACTCATACAAGACTCATTAGCATATCAAGTACGATGTCTCACAGTGGTTTGTAAAACAGACATTACTAAGCCGACGTCAAATCACGCAGACAGGCTGCGTAATGACTACTGACAGTTACCGGATGTATCTAATCAAAGGCATCTGTAACCTAAGACCACCAAAGGGTTTAACATCAAAGAGTAAAAACATACGAAGATCTGTAATTTAGTCTTTAGAAGAAGAGTACAATTTACGCAAGAGTAGTTCAGTGTTGGCAACATGTTGTGGTTACCATCAAAAAACGACATAAATTGATTGCAGTATAGGAAGAACAAGGATAGACGACGTTACGTCGTAAAACATGGCAACCAAATCTTAAAATTGATAGCTTGCATTATACATACTTTTGGTCTAAAAACATTATATAAATAAATTTGTAGATAATAATTACAGTCAACGGGCTTGTCATCCAAGCAGAGCAACCACATAATCCTATATTTAAGACGCAATATTAAGTGTCAGTCTTCTCATCAACAATGCGGAGGTAACAAATGGAACGCATACTGACACTGAGCTTTATGGTCAGATCGCCATCAAAGCCGTAATTGAACGGATATGTAACATAGTGATGAAGTAATTCTTTTGTATCATAAACATCGAATGCTAGAGACAGTGAGGTCAGCTGCTGTGGATATAAGACAATTTTTGACAGTATAGAAACAAAAAAGGTCAGGGAATTATATAAGATATGGACCTACATTACAGGTCACTAATAAAACTTGAATTTAACAAACCTTAGACCTCGGGCTGCGGATGACCTATAACCATTACACACAGGAAATGGCTACATGGGTAGGGGGGCAGTGTGTGGGGGAGAGGGTAGATTTTTAGGTACCAGCGTCTCGAGAAACTAGAAAAGGGACATCAGTATAATGGGTGTGGCGCAAACGCAGCAAGGTAGACCTAGCTAGTTGTAAATTGTCGTAGCTGTGTTGGTAAACAACTGGAGCTCCAAGCGCTAATAGAAAGCAAATCGTTATAGGTACGGAAAATTGGCTAACGACGGAAATTAGATCATCCGAAATTTTTTCAAAGGACAAAATCGTGTTCAGAAAGGATAGATTAAATATAGTTGGTGGTGGAGTGTTTCTTGATGTTAGAAGCAGTTTACCTTGTAGTGAAACTGAAGTGAGTTAGTATGATACTTCACAATCGGAACCCCCCCCCCCCCCCCCAATCCCGTCGACTCAGATGATTGTTGCTGAACAGTTCAAATAAAACTTGAGTACCCCACTCATACAATTACAGTTTATGGCGATTTCAGTCTACCCTCAATATGTTGACGAAAATACATATGTAAAGTCGGTGGTAAGCATGAAATGTCGTCCAAAATCGTTCTGAACGCTTTCTCAGAAAATTAATTTGAACTATTAGCTCAGTAACCAACTCGAAGTGTAAATGGTTGCGGAAACATGCTTGGCCTCTCTGCAACAAATATCGTAATCCTGGGCAAATAGGTAGCATTATGACGGATATAGGGATTAGTGATTACAAGGTTGTTGTAGGGAAAGTAAGTACCATAATATTAAAACCTACCAAAAGTAAAAGCTAAATACATCTGTTTAAAAGATCAGATAAAAATTCGCTTGACGCCTTTCTAAGAGACAGTCTCCACTCTTTCCAGTCTGACTACGTGTAGACCAGATACGGTTTGAATTCAAAGAAATAGTATCGAGGGCAATTTAGAGATTATATATACCAAATAAACTAAATAACCTAAACCCCAAGATTGGCAAAGTTTAACAAAAGCTCGAAACTTAGAGCGAACTGCAACGCGAGATGCTTTTAATAATTTCCACAACAAAACTCTGACTCGAAATCTGGCAGAAAATTCAAAGATATTTCGGTCATATTTAAAGTACACTAGCGGGAAGAGACAATACCATCACTGCTCGATGATAATGGTCATATTACGAATGACAGTGCCACTAGAGCAGAGTTACTAAACACTGTTTTCCGTAATTCCTTCGCCAAAGAAGATGAAGTAACTATTCCTAAATTCGAGTCAGGAACGACCGCCAACATGAGTAACCTGGCAGTAGATATCCTTGGTGTAGCGAAGCAGCTTAACTCAATGAAATTTCCTGGCAGATTAAAGTTTGGAAGGTAGGAAACGAGGTACTGGCAGAAGTGGGGTTGTGAGGACGGTGCGTGAGTCGTGCTTTGGTAGCTCAGTTGGTAGAGCACTTGCCCGCGGAAGACAAAGGTCCCGAGTTCGAGTCTCGGTCCGGCACACAGTTTAATCTGCCAGGAAGTTTCATATCAGCGCACACTCCGATGCAGAGTGAAAATCTCATTCCAGCTTAACTCAATAAAGGCAAGGCCAACACAGATTTAGAAAAAAATAAATAAATAAAAAAACAGTCCTTGTTTGAAACTCAACTAGCTCTCTATTCTCACGAACTAGTAAGTGCTATCGACAGGGGATGTCAAACTGATTCTATATTTTTGGATTTCCAGAAGGCTTTTGACACCGTCCCTCACAAGCGTCTTCTCATCAAATAGCCTATCTATAAAGTATCGTCTCAGTTGTGCGACTGGATTCGTGATTTCCTTCCAGAAAGGTCACAGTTCGTAGTAACTGACGGAAAGTCATCGAATAGAACTATGTAATCTCTGGTGTCCCTCACGAAAGTGTTGAATGCCTTCTGTTGTTCCTGATCTACATAAACGATTTAGGAGACAATCGGAGCAACCCTCTTACATTGTTTGCGAATGATGCTGTCATTTTACTTCTTATAAAGTCATCAGATGTTTAAAACAAATTGCAAAACTATTTAGAAAAGATATCTCTATGCTTCATGTTGCGGGAAGTAGTAACTGGCTCTAAATAATGAAAGGTGTGCAGTCACCCACATGATTACTAAGAGGAATCTGCTAAATTTCGGTTACAGGATAAAACACACAAATCTAAAAGCTGTAAATTCAACTTAACAATTAGGGATTACAATTAAGAATAACAAATTGGAACGGTCAGATAGATCATGTTGTGGGGAAAGCGAAACAAGAACTATGATTTATTGGCAGAGCGCTCTGTCCCCTTCTGGAATATTGCTGTGCGGTGTGGGATCCGTAGCAGATATCACTGACAGAGCACATCGAAAAAGTTCAAAGAAGGGCAGCTAGTTTTGTATTATCGCGAAATAAGGGAGTGTGAGCAACGGATGTAATACGCGAATTAAGGTGGCAATAATTAGAGTAAAGGCGATTTTCATCGCGTCAGGATCTTCTCATGAAATTTCAATCACCAACCTGCTCCTCAGAATGTGAAAATATTTTGTTGGCACCCACCTACACAGGGAAGAATGATCATCACAATAAAATAAGAGAAATCAGAGCTCGCGCGGAAATATTTGTGTGTTCATTTCTCCCCACACTATTCGACAGTGGAACGTTAGACAGATAGCTTGGAGGGGGTTCGATGAAGTTTCTGCCAGGCATTTAATTGTGAATTGCGGAGTAATAAAGTAGATGCAGATGTAGATGTAACGTAGATCTCAGGCCACGAATGACAAACATTGAGTACGACTGATAAGTTACATCTATACTACTTACATTTCAGCTGATCATACAGATAGAAACACATCAACTGAATTGTATACAATATAGACATACATTATCAGTTGGTAATAAAATACTAAAGTAACAAACCTGGGCTCCGGGTTACACATGACTAAACTTAGGGCTACATGCATTACTGGTCAATAATAAAACATAAATGCAGCAGACATGGCCCCGGGTTACAGCAAACATTGTCCTCAAGCTGTGCATGACATAAATCTTGGGTATGACCGATTATATATATAGGAAATATGAAGAATAACCACTGAACAGAATAAGCAATTTAAACCTTTAAATCAAATCAAAGGGACAAGTGTAACCTACGTGTATACTTAGTCCATAAGTTACAGATCATATAATGAAGACACTACTGATAATAAGGTAAAGTCCTATACAAATTCCATAAAAATCAAAACCTACATTGCTCACATGCACATATCAATAATCTTACAAGAGGGTACAAATGATAAGCATGAAATGCATCTAAGATGATTGTCAGACAGTAGAATTAAAGTGCTAGTGCAAACATCATGTTTATGATTAATATCAACATAAATCGAGTAATATGTGTACCACGATTGTAATAAAATTTTTCCTCTTAACTTCTGCATCTAACAAACTGATGCAATCGTTTCGTTTACTGATTAATATTTCCTGTTCTTTTACTTGTATTCAATAGTTATTTTACTTTTTTCCTTACCGTTTTTCATCAGAACACTGCTGTTGTTGACATAATTGTGCTGATGTCCAAATTTTGTCCTTTATAATCTGATAACTAGGTTCATACACATTTTTCATATTCTTTATTTGTATTAGCAATCCTTAGTCTTTAATATTTTCCATTTTTATGTATTATTAGTCACATTTGTATGTGAGGTAATATAGTTAAAGATTTCAGGTGAATACGTAGTGTCTAAAGCTTGTGTGAACTGTAACCGAAAGCCTACAAATACTCATAGTCATTCTTGTCCCTATGACTTGTTTTAAAGGTCTAAATTGTTTATTCTGGTCCACAGTTGTTCATATACATAATCAATCATGCTTGCTGTGTGCATCATTTGCAGCTAGAGAGCTATGGCAGCTGTAACATGAGGCCTAAGTGTGTTGCATTTATGTTTTATTATTGATCAGCAATGTATATATTTATTATATACAATTTCATTGATATATTTCTTTTTGTTCGATTAGTTTAAATGTAGATAATATAGATTTAACTTATAATCAGCCATACCCAATGTTTTTCATCTATAGCCTGAGATCTAAGTTTTGTTACACTCAAGCTCCAGTATTGACCTTTAATATATGTCTATATCTTATATATGGCCGGATATGTTTTGTTTCTACATTGTAAAAACTTTTTGTTCCATATACACACTGGCTGGCCTTAGTGTGTCTAGCATTTAATGTTCGTGGTATCCATTTTTTTTAAATGACTATGTTACATAATGTTTCAATTATGGACTTAATGGTGACCTTAGCGCTAAACTCTGTGTCACTATGCATTACGTTTGTTACTTCCACTTTGTTGGAGACAAGAATGACAATATTTTATCTTAAACACAGGATTACATCTACAAGTCTCTTTATATAATATTATTAGAGCAAGAAATACGTATCATACAAGACATCATTTTTAGGATTTACAGTTGATTTGTTTGCCATGTTTTACGACATGTAATGGCATCTATGCTTATTCTCCTTAAGCCATTCTCAATTTATGTCGGTTGTTTATATCTATCAAACTGAACTAGTCTTGAATAAATTTTGTTCTGTGAGTTCTTCCAGATTTTCATATGTTTTTAATCTTGTGCTAGACTCCTTGGTCATCTTAGGTTACATGTACGTTTCATGATATTCACCTGCTAACAGTCAGTAGTCTTCACGTAGTCTGTCTGCCTGATTTATGGCAGTGGCTAAATTATGTGTATTTTACATGCCACTGCAGGACTTCGTTATAGCTGATATGATAATCAGCCTTGTATGAGTAAAATGCCGTTTTGATTCATCTGAGGAACTGCTTTGTAAATACTAACTATGATTCTGATACAGGTAAGTGCAATTCATTAGGCTTCAGTGTGGAACTGCATCCTAAAGTCACGAAAATAGCATCTACCTGTGCGTATGTATTTACTGTTGTCTGAGTCTTGTTGACAAACTGAGCGAACTGGGTTTCAAATGACTCTCTTTTTGGGAACAAATGTTGATTCCTACAGGGACATTACCGGCCTCCAGAAACGTCACAACACACGAGCATAAAACATGTTCCAAAATTATGCACAGACAGGCGACAGAGTAATGTTATTGTTGTGGTCTCCAGTCCAGAGACTGGTTTGATGCAGCTCTCCATGCTACTGTATCCTGTGCAAGCTTCTTCATCTCCCAGTACCTACTGCAAATTACATCCTTCTGAATCTGCTTAGTGTATTCATCTCCTGGTCTCCCTCTACGATTTTTACCCTCCACGCTGCCCTCCAATACTAAATTTGCGGTCCCTTGATACCTCAGAACAAGTCCTACCAACCAGTCCTTTCTTCTTGTCAAGTTGTGCCACAAAAACCTCTTCTCCCTAATTCTATTCAATACTTCCTCATATGTTATGTGATCTACCCATCTAATCTTCAGCATTCTTCTGTAACACCACATTTCGAAAGCTTCTATTCTCTTTTTGTTCAAACTTTTTATCGTCCATGTTTCACTTCCATACATGGCTACACTCCATACAAATACTTTCAGAAACGACTTCCTGACACTTAAATCTATACTCGTTGTTAACAAATTTCTCGTTGTCAACAAATGTTTCTTCTTCAGAAACGCTTTCCTTGCCATTGCCAGTCTACATTTTATATCCTCTCTACTTCGAACATCATCAATTATTTTGCTCCCCAAATAGCAAAACTCCTTTACTACTATAAGTGTCTCATTTCCTTCTAATTCCCTCAGCATCACCCGACTTAATTCGACTACATTCCATTATCCTTGTTTTGCTTTTGTTGATGTTCATCTTATATCCTCCTTTCAAGACACTATCCATTCCATTCAACTGCTCTTCCAAGTCCTTTGCTGTCTCTGATAGAATTACAATTTCATCGGCAAACCTCAAAGTTTTTATTTCTTCTCCATGGATTTTAATACCTACATCAAATTTTTCTTTTGTTTCCTTTACTGCTTGCTCAATATACAGACTGAATAACATCGAGGAGAGGCTACACCCCTGTCTCACTCCCTACCCAACCACTGCTTCCCTTTCATGTCCCTCG
Source organism: Schistocerca cancellata (assembly GCF_023864275.1). NCBI lineage: Eukaryota > Metazoa > Arthropoda > Insecta > Orthoptera > Acrididae > Schistocerca > Schistocerca cancellata. Next base: position 327,381,156 of record NC_064633.1, read on the forward strand.
ACTCTTATAACTGCCATCTGGTTTCTGTACAAACTGTAAATAGCCTTTCGCTCCCTGTATTTTACCCCTGCCACCTTCAGAATTTGAAAGAGAGTATTCCAGTCAACATTGTCAATAGCGTTCTCTAAGTCTACAAATGCTAGAAACGTGGTTTGCCTTTCCTTAATCTTTCTTCTAAGATTAGTCGTAAGCTCAGTATTGCCTCATGTGTTCCAATATTTCTACGGAATCCAAACTGTTCTTCCCTGAGGTCGGCTTCTACCAGTTTTTCCAATCGTCTGTAAAGAATTCGCGTTAGTATTTTGCAGCTGTGACTTATTAAACTGATAGTTTGGTAATTTTCAAATCTGACAACACCTGCTTTCTTTGGGATTGGAATTATTATATTCTTCTTGATGTCTGAGGGTATTTCACCTGTCTCATACATCTTGCTCACCAGATGGTAGAGTTTTGTCAGGACTGGCTCTCCCAAGGCCGTCAGTAATTCTAATGGAATGTTGTCTAGCCTGGGGTCTTGTTTCGACTCAGGTCTTTCAGTGCTCTGTCAAAATCTTCACGCATTATCGTATCTCCCATTTCATCTTCATCAAACAATTCTCTGCGTCTTTTCGATCACCCTTCTTGAAAATACGAATGACTTAAGCTTTTCTGTAATTGTTAAGAATGCTCCGCTTCCCCAGATACCTACCGTACACCCTGATAGAACAAGGGCATGTCCTTTTGCATAATAAATGTACAGTCAAACTAGGTCCAGTGCCCTTTCCTGTGTCGAGTGATTTCAGTTGCGTTTCTGTCCCATGGTCACTTATTTCGATATCTGTTATTTTATCATTTGTGCAACAGTTTAAAGAAAGAACAACAGTGCCGTCTTCCTCTGTGAAACAGTTTTGGAAAACGGCATTTAATATTTCGGCAATTTCTGTTTCATCCTCCGTTCCAGTGCTCTTATGGTTACGGAAGTATTGGGATAAGGCGGTTCTGGTGCACTCTGCATTGTTGCTAGATGTATCCAAGATGGCGACATTGATGTCATCCAAGACAGCAGCATGTAGACTTGGCAACAGCGCATGACGTCATCCAAGATGGCGGCTCTGATGTCATCCAAGATGGTGGATTCTGGTGGGAAGATAGGTCAATTGAGCAAATCCATTAACCAAAACTCCTCCGTTCCCCTCCCCCAGAAAAGTGGCGGGAAGATATGTCATTTTGGCTACCTCCACCAACTGAAGTCATCCGACCCCCACCTCTCCCTAGGAACTGGTGCCAAGTTTGTATTATGGCAGGAAGATAGATCAACTGAGCTATCTCTACTAGTATAATAAATTGGTGGGAAAGAAAGAACACTTAGGCTACCTCCATTAACCTAAGACAACCGATCGCAACCTTGTCCTTGGGATCAGTTTTGGAGGTAAAGAAAGGTCACTTGGGCTATATCTACTAACGTAAGAAAATTGCAGGTAAGAAAGGTCACTTTGACTACTTCCACTAACCTAAGTTATCTGATCACCACCTCTTCCTAGGGATTGGTGGGAAAAGGACCCAGCCTGCACTGGGCTGCTGGAGAGAGGAAGGAGTGTACTTTATTTATTTTGGGTCAACTTATTTAGGGACGAATTTTGAGATCTAGTATATTTATCACAGTGATACAGAGCACATGTTCTGGCATGCCACACAGCCTACAGACCTGCAAATCACTCATACACAATCGAATACATTTATGTTCAGAGAGCCAAACAACTCATAAATCGTCAAAACAATAATCCATCTAAAAGACCCTGCAAACATGCTTGCTAATCATCAATTCTCGAAATCATACACCAGTCATTATATAAACAATTTGAGGCACTACTGCAATCCAGTGTGTTTGCTACGAGGGCTATCTCTACTAAGATAAGAAAATGGCTGGCACTACCATAATCCAGTGTGTTCACGACAAGGTCCAGAGCCCAACTGACCTAGTACACAGTGCCACCACCACCAGAGGGTACTGTCATCCGTTTCATGACGAAATCTAAGTTGGTGGCCTTGACGTCAGCTGATGATACAAGTACTGTTATCCAAGATGGCGGCAAACAGTGTGTTCACCACGTGGTATGGAGTCCAACTGGTCTAGTACACAGTACTGCCACCAGAGGGCGCTGTCATCCATTCTGTGATGTTATCTAAGATAGTGGGGAAAATAGCAGGAAACAGTGTGGTCACCACGAAGTATGGACATAGCACATAGTACTGTCACCAGAGGGCACTGTCCTCCACTCCATGATGTAAACTAAGATGACTGTCTGGAGGGGAAAAAGACTCATCCTGCACTGGGCTGCTAGAGAGAGTAAGGAAGAAGTGTACTTTATTTATTTTGGAACAATTTATTTAGGGATGGAGTATATTTATCACACTGATACAAAACACACTCTCTGACATGCTTGAGGTCACACCTCACAGCCCACAGATTTGTAAACTACTCCTAAATAATGCTCTGCAGACACGAAATCAACTCGTAAACTGTCCAATTAGTACATAACACAGCCCACAGACCTGATTGCAAAATAATGCAACGAACACACACAAGCACCGCCTGCCGCTCCCTGTCCACTAGGCTGCACATGAGGCTACCAGCAATCGCAGCAATCGAGATGCACCGACAGCCCTTGTGTAGTGATGTGACCATCAGCTGCCAAGTCAATCACAGGTGCCCCCAAGAATGAGGCGGCAACATCCTGTTCATACTTTTCATCTGAGAAATTCCCATCGAAATACATGTTCACCTAAGCACCGTTGCTGATGTGACCAGATGGGAGCAAAGATCTATTTGCAGACCTTGTCGACACCGGACACAAGCCAGCATTGACACATCACTCTCACTGAGCTGCCGATGGCATGTGAAAGTTTTCCGAATGTTATACTGACTTCGCATGCATATCTAAATAACCGTAAAGTCATTCTTGGGACTGCATGTGTGTTCACCATTGCTGGCATGATGATGCATAGCTGCAGTGTGGATCCAGTGGGAGTACTGTTCATCATTGTTTTCTCCAAGCGAGTCTTTCAGCAGTAAAATTATTTTGCACAGATCCCTAAATTGCACTGTCAGTTAAACCACAAAGTTGTCTACAGATCACCAAATACATACGAGACTCACAGGAATATTGGAAGCCAGGGACATATTTATCAGCATAACTACAATTAAATATTACAGTTGCTGCTACAGTCTGACACCGATCAATGTGCAGGTAATGTCCCCTCTTGACGGTTGTGCTTCTGGAACGAATCTCAGTATCTATAGCGCACATAATTTTCCACGTAAAAAATCTCTCTCATACCCTCGCAATTATCGATGTGCTGAATCTATACATCCTTCATGACAGGACACACAGACACCTTCTCTAGTCATGCCACAACATAAACCACAGTAACTTTACAGTGCAATATATACACATTTTGCCCAAACAGTGCAGTTTTCTTTTGTATCTGTACAGCACCGAAAAAAAATTATAGCATGCTGGCACTCACACTCATGATTCTCCTCAGTCCTAGGGAAGCACCACCCACCTTTTCTTTCTTTCTATGGACTCTTACTCAATTACAATGCTCTCCCACTGAGGACAGGAGCTTGAATATCAGAGCGTGAAACCGATCTCCAACCCAGCAATATATCACCGTGTACCTTGTCTATCTAGTAAACATACAATTCATATGCAAATACTGGTTACATACTGTGTTCTTTAGCCGAATCACTTTCAAAATTCTGAAATTTTATCATGAGGTTGCATTGTGGGTTGTGTGTAACTGGGCTGCTGGTATGATAATATATACTCCTACAGTCATCTTCTCGGTATTTGTCTGGACGAAAACCACCTCATTCGGAGATAATGCCATACCTCGATTTATAAATCAGTCTAGATTACAACATGGATACTTGTGTGCACCTGTAGAACCAAGACCGCTTGTGGTAGTAACATAGAGTAGTTGTTGCAATCGGGTTTTTTTAACATATGAGCCAATTATGGCTCTCTTTCTAAGACACAGTGGTATCACTCACAAGAAAAACTTATGAGACAGGTCCATCCATTGCTGATTTTCTCTCAGTATTATTTTGTATTGTGGGCAATCAGTTATTGATGAAGTATTGTAGTAGTAGTAGTAGTAGTAGTAGTAGTAGGGTATGCGTGATAGGTTCACCTTGAGCATCAGGCTTATAAAGTGTGTGTTTGTGTTCTCATATGTGCAAAGGAGGTGACTGTGGAATACTGTGAAAAGAGAGGGAAATGTATGTCAAGTCATAAGAAAGGTAGTGATATTTATATTTCTAGAGCCACAGCCATCAGCAGGGTGTAATTCCGATATTTACCTCATTGTCGAATGTCTTTCAACTGCGACAGCAATCTTAACATTTACCTGTAAGTGCAATGATAAAACATATATGTGATTGGTTTTCTAGGATGATTCTGTCTACCTTGGGCGTGTGGTGGGAATGATTCACGTTTCCCACTAACGACAGGAGCCGTCCGAATGCAAAGGTCTGTTGGAATGCAGGAATGTAGCTGACTTGACTGCATCGTCCTCTAGACGGCAGAATAGCGAATTAATACTTAGTATGTGTTGGATAGATTTCGTGATCGTGTGGAAATTTGAGAAGATTCAATATAGACATGTGTTTGTGCTGTGCCATTATTCCTGACAATGTAAATTGTTCAGTTAATTGCTTCTGCAAATTTCGCGTCTTTATTTAGTTGCGAGACCATGGATTGTGGTGTGTGCATCTAGTAGGTGAAAGACAAGTTTGCTGATTCTCTATACATGAGAAACATCTTAGTTGACTTCATAAATTATAGGGATGATTTCGAATCTTTTACAAAGGATGCATATTCTCACAGGATGGCAACATAGTGAAAGAACTGGAAGCGAGGTGTAGCAAAGCTAATTCAGTGAGCGCTCAGCTACGATCTACTCTCTTCTGCAAGAAGGAAGTCAGTACCAAGACTAAGTTATATGTGCACCGTTCAATCTTTCGACCAATTTTGTTGTATGGGAGCGAAAGCTGGGTGGATTCAGGTTACCTTATCAACAAGGTTGAGGTTACGGATATGAAAGTAGCTAGGATGATTGCAGGTACTAGTAGATGGGAACAATGGCAGGAGGGTGTCCACAATGAGGAAATCAAAGAAAAACTGGGAATGAACTCTATAGATGTAGCAGTCAGGGCGAACAGGCTTAGATGGTGGGGTCATGTTACACGCATGGGAGAAGCAAGGTTACCCAAGAGACTCATGCGTTCAGTAGTAGAGGGTAGGAGGAGTCAGGGAAGACCAAGGAGAAGGTACCTGGATTCGGTTAAGAATGATTTTGAAGTAATAGGTTTAACATCAGAAGAGGCACCAATGTTAGCACTGAATAGGGGATCATGGAGGAATTTTATAAGGGGGGCTATGCTCCAGACTGAACGCTGAAAGGCATAATCAGTCTCAAATGATGATGATGATCCATCACCGAGACTGGTAATCGTGAGAGGAAATACACTCCTGGAAATTGAAATAAGAACACCGTGAATTCATTGTCCCAGGAAGGGGAAACTTTATTGACACATTCCTGGGGTCAGATACATCACATGATCACACTGACAGAACCACAGGCACATAGACACAGGCAACAGAGCATGCACAATGTCGGCACTAGTACAGTGTATATCCACCTTTCGCAGCAATGCAGGCTGCTATTCTCCCATGGAGACGATTGTAGAGATGCTGGATGTAGTTCTGTGGAACGGCTTGCCATGCCATTTCCAGCTGGCGCCTCAGTTGGACCAGCGTTCGTGCTGGACGTGCAGACCGCGTGAGACGACGCTTCATCCAGTCCCAAACATGCTCAATGGGGGACAGATCCGGAGATCTTGCTGGCCAGGGTAGTTGACTTACACCTTCTAGAGCACGTTGGGTGGCACGGGATACATGCGGACGTGCATTGTCCTGTTGGAACAGCAAGTTCCCTTGCCGGTCTAGGAATGGTAGAACGATGGGTTCGATTACGGTTTGGAAGTACCGTGCACTATTCAGTGTCCCCTCGACGATCACCAGTGGTGTACGGCCAGTGTAGGAGATCGCTCCCCACACCATGATGCCGGGTGTTGGCCCTGTGTGCCTCGGTCGTGTGCAGTCCTGATTGTGGCGCTCACCTGCACAGCGCCAAACACGCATACGACCATCATTGGCACCAAGGCAGAAGCGACTCTCATCGCTGAAGACGACACGTCTCCATTCGTCCCTCCATTCACGCCTGTCGCGACACCACTGGAGGCGGGCTGCACGATGTTGGGGCGTGAGCGGAAGACGGCCTAACGGTGTGCGGGACCGTAGCCCAGCTTCAAGGAGACGGTTGCGAATGGTCCTCGCCGATACCCCAGGAGCAACAGTGTCCCTAATTTGCTGGGAAGTGGCGGTGCGGTCCCCTACGCCACTGCGTAGGATCCTACGGTCTTGGCGTGCATCCGTGCGTCGCTGCGGTCCGGTCCCAGGTCGACGGGCACGTGCACCTTCCGCCGACCACTGGCGACAACATCGATGTACTGTGGAGACCTCACGCCCCACGTGTTGAGCAATTCGGCGGTACGTCCACCCGGCCTCCCGCATGCCCACTATACACCCTCGCTCAAAGTCCATCAACTGCACATCTGGTTCACGTCCACGCTGTCGCGGCATGCTACCAGTGTTAAAGACTGCGATGGAGCTCCGTATGCCACGGCAAACTGGCTGACACTGACGGCGGCGGTGCACAAATGCTGCGCAGCTAGCGCCATTCGACGGCTAACACCTCAGTTCCTGGTGTGTCCACTGTGCCGTGCATGTGATCATTGCTTGTACAGTCCTCTCGCAGTGTCCGGAGCAAGTATGGTGGGTCTGACACACCGGTGTCAATGTGTTCTTTTTTCCATTTCCAGGAGTGTATCATTTTTCGTCTGTTTGTTTCGAGTTCTCACGTAAAGGTCTTCACAGGTGGGATAAGCGCAAAAGTTTCGGGTTTGTATAGAAATAATTTCTAGTCTATATCTTCGGAATTATGTTGTGTGAGCGATACTGTTGTGCAGGCTATATCCCTATGTGCTTGATATCGAGAAGTACGACGAAAATGGTATAATATTGTGGCAACCCATGCGAAAATACATGAGTTATTGTAATCCGAGAGTCTGGAGATGGGGGTAGAAATGCGAGGAACAAGGGTGGTCTGGACCAGAAACAGTAATGCGTTTGTACCGAGGGGTGAAACGAGCCAATCTTAGCACAAGAGTTCTCAGAGTGACTTCGTTCCACTGAGGGCTTTCTGATGTAAAACGGATGATTTTGTATGGTGGAGGATATGAATTGTGTGTTTATTAGATCGACACGGTACTCGGTGATATATTGCTGAGTTGGAGATCGGTTTCACACTCTGATATTTAAGCTCCTGTTCTCAGTGGGAGAGCAGTGGAATTGAGTAAGAGTCTTTATGTATTTAACGATATGTTTGTTACTCTGCAAGGTTTATTCGGTGGTGCAATATGGCGATCAGTGTAGAGTAATTTTTTGCCACTGAAAGTCCCCACTGTAGAAAGAAAGAAAAGGCTGACGGTGCTTCCCCAGGACTGAGGAGAATCATGACATTTAGCCTGTGTGAGTGTAGGCATACCATAATTTTTTTGGGTGTGGTACATATATAAAAGAAAACTACATTGTTTGTGTAAAATGAGTATATAGTGTATAGTAAAGTTACAGTGGCTTATGTTGTAAAAAATGTGTTTATATTGCGTTGTAAAGTTACTGAGGTTTAAGTTGTGGCATGACTAGAGAAGATGACTGTGTGTCGTATCATGAGGGATGTATAGATTCAGCACATCGATAGTGGAAAATTATGTGCACTATAGATACTGAGATTCGTTCCAGAAGCACAACTTTCAAGAGAGGACATTACCTGCACATCGATCAGTGTCAGACTGTAGCAGCAACTGTAATATTTAATTGTAGTTATGCTGGTAAATATGTATTTGATGATCTGTAGACAACTTTGCGGGTTTAACTGTCAGTGCAATTTAGTGATCTGTGTAAAATAATTTTACCACTGAAAGTCTCACCTGCAGATAAAGATGGCGAACAGTGCTCCCACTGGATCTGCACCACAGCTATGAGGATTCACACCAGCAATGGTAAACACATGAGCAGTCCCAACAATGACTTGGCGGTTATTTAGAAAGGCATGTGAAGTCAGTATAACATTTGAAAAAATTTCACATGCCATCGGCAGCGGAGTGAGAGTGATGTGACACGCTGGCTTTTGTCTGGCATCGAAACAGTCTGAAAATAGATCTTTGCTCCTGTCTGGTCATGTCAGCAAAACAATGCTTAGGTGAACACATATTTCGATGGGAATTTCTCAGGTACAAAGTATGAATGGGATGTCACTGCCTCAATCTTGGGGGCACCTGTGCTTGACTTGGCGACTGACGGTTACATCACTTCACAGGGGCTGTCGGTGCATCTCGATTGCTGGTAGCCTTATGTGCAGCCTAGTGGACAGGGAGCGGCAGGCGGTACTTGTGTGTGTTTGTTGCATTATTTAGCAAGCAGGTCTGTAGGCTGTGTTATGCACTAATTGGACAGTTTACGAGTTGATTTCGTGTCTGCAGAGCATTATTTAGGAGTTGTTTACAGATCTGTGGGCTGTGAGGTGTGACCCCAAGCATGTCAGAGAGTGTGTTTTGTATCAGTGTGACAAATATACTCCATCCCTAAATAAATTGTTCCAAAATAAATAAAGTACACTTCTTCCTTACTCTCTCTAGCAGCCCAGTGCAGGATGAGTCTTTTTCCCCTCCAGACAGTCATCTTAGTTTACATCATGGAGTGGAGGACAGTGCCCTCTGGTGACAGTACTATGTGCTATGTCCATACTTCGTGGTGACCACACTGTTTCCTGCTATTTTCCCCACTATCTTAGATGACATCACAGAATGGATGACAGCGCCCTCTGGTGGCAGTACTGTGTACTAGACAAGTTGGACTGCATACCACGTGGTGAACACACAGTTTGCCGTCATCTTGGATAACAGTAGTCGTGTCATCAGCTGATGTCATGGCCGCTATCTTTGATTACGTCACAGAACAAGTGAAAGTGCCCTCTGGTGGTGGTACTGTGTACTAGATCAGTTGGGCTCTGGACCTCGTAGTAAACACACTTGACTGCAGTAGTGCCTCAGATTTTCAAATAAAGACTAGTGTATGATTTCGACATTTGGCAATTGGTAAGCATGTTTGCAGTGTCTTTTAGATGGATTATTATTTTGACTATTTATGAGTTGTTTGGCTCTCTGGACATAAATGTATTCCATTATTTACAAGTGATTTTCAGGTCTGCAGGCTATGTGGCATGTCAGAGCGTGTGTTCTGTATCTCTGTGATAAATATACTAGATCTCAACATCCACCCCTAAATAAATCGTCCCAAAATAAATAAAGTACATTCGTTCCTCTCTCCAGCAGCCCAGTGCAGGCTGCGTCCTTTTTCCACCAATCCCTAGGAAGAGATGGTGGTCGGATGACTTAGGTTAGTGGAGGTACTCCAAGTAACCTTACTTCCCGCCATTTTCTTAGATTAACAGAGATAACTGTGGTGTGATGCATTATCCTGTTGGAATTTGAACTTGCCACCATTTTTCTGGAGGAGGGGAGGGGGGTTAGGTTAGTGGAAGTCGTCTAATTGACCTATCTTCCCGCCAAAATCCGTCTTCTTGGATAATGTCATGCACTGTTGTCACGTCTACACACCTCCATCTTGGATGACGCCATCGCCGCCATCATGGACACATCTGGCAACAATGCAGAGTGTCCCAGAAACCGCCTTGCCCCAATACTTATGGAGTGTGTGGAGAAATGGCTTCAATCCCTTTACTGATTTAACAAAAGAGCAAAACTACTTAGGATTTCTGTTAAGTCAGTAGATATAATTTTACTTTCAAATTAGTTGAACACTTCATGCATGTCCCTCCTTACACTCATTTTGATTTCGTTTTTGTTTGTCTGTGAGGCACTGGCTTTGTTAATTTTGTAGTGTAGTTCTCTCTGCTTTCGAGCAGCTTTTTACTGCGATTGTCAAACTATGTCAGATCTTTTCCATCCCTCACAATTTTGCACGACATATACCTGTCTAAAACAATGCTCTTGAACGTTGTCCACCGACACTCAACATTGCTAATACTGGAGATGAAATTTTCGTGTTGAACTGTCATGTAACCTGCAATCTGTTTCTTGTCGCTCTTGTTAAACAGGAAGATCTCCCTCCCATTCTTCAAATTCGTAGTTACAGCCGTCCGTATTCAGTGATGACGTAACAATCTTACGATCGCTGATTACCTATTCTACGCTGACTCGAAAAGTTCGGGTCGGTTTGTCACAACAGGTAACTTATCACCATCACCAATTGGTTCTCTGAGTAACTGCTCGAGATAATACTATATGTAAATTGAAGGGGGATCACTTATCAGCTGCAGCGAGACGTTAGGCGGAGTCAGCGGCGACCAGCGAAAATGTGTACCGGACCGGTATTCGAACCCGAATGCAAATGTGGTAACCACTGCACCACCCGGGACACAGCGTTATCGCAACTGCACGGACTACCTCGGTACGCCTCTTGGCCGATCCACACTCCCATCGAGCACCACCTATCAGCAGTCCCTGTCCATTCTACTTCTGTTCGGGACTGCCTAGTAAGCAGGAGATCTCGGGTTCGAATCCCGGTCCAGTACACATTTTCGCTCGTCGCTGCTGATTCCGCTTAATGTCCCTCTGCAGCTGATTGCAGTAATCCCCCTTCAGTTTACTTATAGCGTTTCACAGCTGCTGGATCTGCGTGACGTCTGTTCTTTCGAAGGAACAGACACTGCGCATTTAATTAATGCTAAAGATAATTTTCGGATAAGGCATTTAGAACCATTTCAATCGATTCCCTGCCCGTATGCCCCGCCATACTCACTTGAATCTCCTAGGCTACAGCTGGTAAGGAGAAATTTCTTCCTAAAACTATAAAATGACCGGGAAATTTACGGAAAATGTTCGTCAAGTTTCCCCTGAAATATTCCGCCACCATTGCTCCTGAGGCGGCGGGTCTATAAAAGCATCTGATGATCTGTTTGATCCATTGTTAACACATATCTTCCCGCAAATTGTTTCGCATTCCGAGTCCGTAGTAATCTTAATAGATGTTATCGTATTTTTTATTGCTGTAAAAACACCACCAGTAGCGTTCAACCTATCTTTGCGATAAACATTTCAGATAGGGTTTCGAATTTCATTGCAGTTAACCTCAAAGTCATTCAACATTCTGTACCTGTGATACGGATATTGTTATCGTTTGTGAGCGAGATTACTTCCAGGATCTTTCCATAGACACTTCTGCAGTTATCTAATATTATATTAAAATTTTATTTCTGCGATCTGCTATGACGAATGCTGTGTTGTCTGGGATTGGTATGCATCTTATCGATCATGTGGAGGGATTTCTCCATCCTCGAAGACCAAGGTGCCCACGCTCTGTGTACTCCACTACCATAGTAGCAGCTTCTTACATGTAGTGTGCACCAGAGCTACTGAGTGGGCGGTCTTACATTTCTCCAGCCGATAGCGGAGGTCGAGAAATTCGCAGTCAAGATCGTCACGGAACTGTCTGAGCCTCTGGTTTAAGCCTTCCACTTGGCTGAAATCAAAGGACCACGATCGGTTCTGGGGACAAAACGATATCTCTGCTTCCAGCCTGTGAGTGAGGCTAGCTGTCTTCAAAAACTCAGTCAGCCACCTCTAGGAAGCGAGGAAGGCCTCTGAACCCAGACGGCAGCCCTCATTCTTGCTGGCATGAGCCACGATGCCCAGCCTGGTGCATGAAGTGCACTCAGACGCTACAGGCAGAGTGCGACCTCTGGTAAGCAAACTGGGCACTGGCCTCCTTTCGCGGCCTGCCCACGATTTCCTTGAGGAGCCCCACGACTCACCCAACATTGGAGCACCCAAGAACAAGCAGTCACACACTCTGCGTTGTCCATACTTCTCAGGAAGATCAGCGACAATCCCGATAGTTGAGGCGTCCCGTGCTGACTCAGAAGTACTTTCAGCAGTAGGCGATAAAATGGCTCTGAGCAGTATGAGATTTAACATCTGAGGTCAGCAGTCCCCTAGAACTTAGAACTACTTAAACCTAACTGGCCTAAGGACAGCACACACATCCATGGCCGAGGTAGGATTCGAACCTGCGACCGAAGCGGTCGTGCGGTTCCAGACTGAAGCGCCTAGAACCGCTCGGCCACCCCGGCCGGCTAGTAGGCAATACTTCAAATCTGTTTTAAGACGTAAAGTGACAGACGTGGGGCCGATATGCACTTGCGGTATCCGTCCAAAGATTCACAATCCTGCAACTGTTCGCCAGTCACCGTCGGACAAGTGTCTAACGGCAGGTAGATGCGAATCTAAAGGCTCAGTGGCAACCGCGATCCTAGGCGACACTATGGGCTCCAGAGGTGCCAAAGCTTTCGTCTCGGGTGCCCCAACGCCGCCCCAGCCCAGGGCAATGGCCTGAAGCCTGTCGACCGTGGCCAAGACAGCTTCCAGCTGTTTACAGACAGTGGAGAACTCCCCTTGCATCTGTACACAACATACGCAATCCTCACCGATTTTTAACCATTCTTTGTGTACATTAAAAGTAATGTAACACTAATACAAGAAATAGCTGAATGCAATCTAAGTTCTCCTGCTAAGAACCAAGTTGTCCAACGTGTCGAGTAGTGACACTGATATGGAACAAAACATTTATTTCTAACAACCAACAAAATCTGCAGGGCAAATGACTTCTTTGAATTGTTTACAGACCTTGTACCATTCTAGTCTTGGGCCATTCACATAGTGTACGAAAGTAGTGGAATCCACAAGGCACTAAACCTAGTGGCTACAAAAACTTTCCATACGCACCATCCTCGTTCCAGGCGCCCTCTGTCTGGTAGGCAGACGTGGCTGTGCCCATCAGGAAGCCGTCAGGCAGCCGTGACAAGTCCACAGCCGATTCCTCCGCTGCTACTGCAGACACAACTGCCACCAGTATCACCAACATTAGGCTGCTCTCTGCAACAGCAAGCCACGCCCAACTTTTGCCTTGTCCTGTCTTCGACAAATAAAAAAATCTGTATGGCATTGTTGGTTGGGTAGGCGCTGCACTTAATTGGAAATATTTTCTTTCTTTGGGCACCTTTCCCTTACCAAGTGAGAGTTGTATCATGTTAGCTGAATACCCTGCATTGCCAGGTTTTTATTTATTCCAGTGTTCTATTAGAAAGGAAAACAAAGAATTGTGTTTCTAGTGTAATATCCTCTCTCTGTCCATCCCCTTTCCCCCCGACCCACCACCCTCTCGGTCCATCTTCTCCTCCCTCCATTTCGTCCATCTCTTCCTCCCCCTATGTCTGCCCACTTCATACGTCACCCTCCCCCGTGGGAGCTAGCTGGTTCTTAACCCCTCAGTCCTCCTTTCCAGGCAATACGGGATGTGCAACATGTATGGTTGACAAACGCTCATCCACCACCATTGCAGGCTGCGTATCTAATGGTTTCCAGGGGAAAAAAATTGATTTTCAGTATTTCATGTAATTATTGACGAATTTAAAATTTTAAAATCCTGTCATAGTCCACTCGGTAAAAGGTATAATATACATTAAAGGTCGAACACAATAAACATAAAAGTTAAAAACTGTGTAAACGTCTTGAGGCAGAATGACTCAGGGAGTACAAATTAGCCAGAATCTGTTAATCCAGTATTTGAGAATGAGACAACTTAAAGACTTCCAACAAAGTTTATGCATAATTTCAAACGTTTAAGAAACCTTTTGTTGCTGACAACCTCTCAAAACGATGAAAGGAAAAACATTTATCGGTTACTACCTTTTCGCTGTTCATACAGTAAAACTTCAGCATCATTTATTACGCCTTTACTACTAATTGTATTACCAACATATTTTATTTTCAGTATACAAGTATATCATTACACATACCTTCAAAACGTCCAACATTGTATTGCACATAGCTCAGGAGACGTCATAAACATTGATATGCGCGAAAAACTAGCTTTTCTTAAAATAGAACCCAAGATTTACAAGACAATACTCATCCTGTGTTTTGTACAATGGAGTTAGTTACTTTAAAGAATTAAGGGTGAGTTACTGATATTGAGTTATTGCCTAGTACCAAATGCATCGAAGTCACTAGCAATGAAATTTCAAAACTGTTTCGTTATTCGTCGCTGCTTTCCTTGTAACTATAAGTGCCAAATGACACTGTGGTCTAGAAACCTCCAGTAGCCTTGCACCATTAATTAGCGAGTCTTCCCCTTTATAAGACATACATGAAATAGTCTGGTGATGTCTTCGAAAATGGAACTTACACGCTGTAAAGTGTTACTGAATGGCACTCTGGTAAACAAAGAAACAAGATAAAAGTTAACCAGGGCGTCCTTCGGTCCAAGTTTTAGTTTCTTCCACTTCACAATGAAATTTCCCGAGTCCTTTATTTTATTTCTCTCGTGCAACTGAAGCAGACAGGTCAAACGTTTCATACTTCCGTGAGCCAAGAGCCACTGACGATTGGACTTGTTGTACGCCATCTATGTGGATTTTTGATGATTCGTATAGTTGGTATGCTTTCTGTGTTTCGCAGATTTCTCGGTACGTTCGCAGAGGCGGGAGACACCTTGATTAACCGATTCGTATTTCACGCACTAAGCTGCGTCGGATTTGTTCTTAGCTTTCGGTAGGTGGTCGGATCTAGTGGATGATGCATCTTCCGCTCATAATCTTAGGTCTTCATTACAACGGTCGCAATGCCCTTGTCGACAGGTGGTACCAATGAGCTCTTGTTGATTGTAATGCTCTTGATAGCTTGTAACTCTCCCGTTTTCAGTTTTCCAGGTGGTGCATTTGCACGTCGCAGTGTATTCACGGTTTCAGTGACCGTTTCCCCGGCTTTTCCACACGGACGGGTCCGGATGGCCGCTTCAGTGTTAGCAATTATATCCGTCGTATGTAAACTTTTGGTGATGATAGTGAAATTCACTCCTTTATAGTAACAGACAATCCCTTTGAGATCAATGGTTGCTGACTTAGGTTGACAACTGCGCATCATTTATCAGGAATAGATTTGTCGATCTGCTTTTCGTATCTTGCAAACTAATTTTCTGTCATTCGATGCAGCGATCGACTTGGTTCTGCACGGCCCTTTGTGCGGTGCTGTCGATAGTATTCCAGTCGTGTCGGTGCATGCTGCCGCTGGAGTGGTAGAAAATGCTCGAGAGTTATTCATCAGTTCTTTTCACGTTTCTGTGTTCCATCAACTCGTTCACGAAGAAAAGCTCGTTTCGTCCTTTCATAGATACGAGGCGCTTGGGTGGCGGTAAAATGTCGTGTGACTAGGGCCTCCCGTCGGGTAGATCGTTCGCCGGGTGCAACTCTCTCGATTTGGCGCCACTTCGGCAACTTGCGCTTCGATGGGGATGAAATGATGATGATTAGGACAACACAACACCCAGTCCCTGAGCGGAGAAAATCTCCGATTCAGTGGGGAGTCGAACCCGGGACCTTGGGATTGATATTCTGTCGCGCTGACTACTCAGCTACCGGGGGCGGAGGGAGTCCAGTAAACGGTCTTTCCTGTTCTGTAGTTGGTCAAGATGTCGATACAAATTTGAAATCTCTTCCCTATAGAGGCACTAGCGCAACAAGTAAATACAATCCTGCCGCGTGCTTCTCTCCAGTCCGTCACCGACAATGGAGAGTGGGTATTTGACAAGTCACTTGTGCTGTAGAAACGTCAGAAAAGTCATTAAACAAGGTGGGTAAAATTTTCAGGAGAAGCGAGAGGCATACACTGAAAAACTTATTTTATTAATTTATTCGAGTTTTACACAAAACATTCAGGTAGAGCTCTTGATAAAAATGTTTTATTACTTTTTTTTTAACTTCCAAGATAGAGCTTTTGTGATGGACTAAATGCGGTTTGTTGGGTGCACAACATGCCTTATCACCTAAGCTGTTTTGGACATAAAGCAACTTGCTATTTCGACATTTTGATTAGGTTGCAATAACACACGACAATGCTGCAGCACCGAAAAAGAATGCCAGTCAGTCATTGTTGGTCAATCAAAAGTAGAGATGGGCAAACTGAAACACATAATTGTTTCGAAACAGTGAAACAGTTTGTGTCTTATAATAGTATAGGCCTTCACATTATATAATCTTGAGTGTCTACTGTATAAATATTGTCATAAAAACACAAATGAGGTGCGAGACCGCCAATCATATCGCAGAAAGTGTGAAACTTTCACTTAGGCGTCTTTGCAGTTCCATATTTCGTGTAGCAGCAAAATAGCAAATGCACTGCTTTCGTGTCATGTGACTTTCACACTTTCCAATTGGCCAAGGTCAGACTCAATATGTTTGACATAACAGATTTTGCCAAACTCGTTTCCCTGTATTCTAGTGCATACTTTTGATAGGTTTTATGAGTGATAATCTGTATGTGCTCTTGAAAAGGCATATCATGAGATATAATTTATTGAGATAACATCCTGGAAGCGAGGCACTGAATTAACATTTATGAGTATGCCACTCACACTTTTACTACCCGTAGTTAAATTTTCCATTGTTTGTCACACAGAGCAGGATGCAAAGTGACTGATGCACACAGATCAAAAAATTACCGTAACAGACTGGAGGATATAGCGCAATGGTCAAGTATGGCAGTTTCTCATCAAACATTCACAAGTTAGCTGGATACATCTCATAGTAAGTACACTTGATAGAACAGGAAAACATTTCAGGGTAACTGAAATGCAGAAATTCGTATGTTTCTTTGAAGTATAAAATCCAGACGAAAATTTAAAGCAGTTCCTACAGTGTAATGCCTTTGTGATACCTGTATCATGGCAGATCTGCCTCTACACCACTTATAGTTCTTGCTAAAGAAGTTTGTTTGAGGTACAGGTACATGGAGTTCCCTCAAGTACTCACAGCAAGCAGATGTATTACCATTTTATTGTATACTTGCCCAGGAACTCAGAGATGAAATTAGTTGTAGAAAAACAGTTTTTATCACAGTATCTGAAGACCAAAAATAAAAGTATCGAAGAACACTTGTTGATTTGCCTGAGAATTTTTTATCATACACAAGTATCAAGATTCCTATAGTGTAATAGCCAAACACAGCACATTTACAAAAATATACACACAAACATATACATACACAAATCAGATAATTATTCTCAAACACATAAATGAATAAATAACATACTAAAAAAAATTAAACTCACTGAATGGTAAGCAAAAACGTCTCTTCTGTGTGCAACAAATTTGAGAAAAATGTTCTTGTAAGGTAGCTACATGCACAGTTTAGTGGACTAAACAAAATACAATCAAATATAAATTCAGTGCACTCTGTCCAGAGAAGAACAAAATCAATCGAAATTTTCCTGTTTCATTTCTGAGTAGATCTGCTGTACCTATTCTAAGTTGTAGTTTAGAAATATCATTTTTGATACTTTTTTGCTTGAAAGACGGGATCGTCTGTCTGTTGTAGTTTGCCCCTGCTTTGAAAATATGCGCTCACATGGAACAGAGGTGGCCATAATACAAAGACGTCGTTTCATTATTTCAAACAGTGTAGGAAACAACACATGATTTTCTTTCCACCACAGCAATGGGTCTTGTGATCTGTGTATCAGTGGCATCTTCATATATTTATCAAGCTCGACTATACTTGCAGCACGTGGATTGTCTACACATTGGATCAAGCCACCTACAGCTTGGTCAAAATCTTGCCAAATGTTGCCACTGCTAGAAGTGAATGTGCTCACCTCAACTGGTTTGGCTGGTGGCGGATTTTCTGTAGAACACCGAGTGGGTTTCTGTCGTATTGCACAGCACTTGTTAATTATGGCATCTTTTGTTTCTTTTAATCGATGCCCAGTTTTTGGAAAACCATGCTCCCTGAAGCGAGGATCCAGTAACGTTGCTTCACAAGCAATTGCTTTATCTGCAAACTTTTGAACGAGGCGGGTACAGATTCCATCCTCAAGTTTAGCAATTACTGTATTAGTGGCTTCATTGCTGTGATCTGAGTTTTTCAGTCTCAGACAATGACTTTGTAAACCTTTGCTTAATAAGACAACTTTTGACAAGGTTACATTTCTTTCACTGCTAATTTCTGTTGTGACTTGTTCAAAAGGAGATATTATTTCACAAGATTTTTCAATAACTAACCAGTCTTCATTGGACAGTTTGGTTTGTGAATCCACACTGAGGATGGCAAGGGTGCTTTGCAAAGGCTCTTTGATTTTCAAAAGCCTCTCAAACATTTCATATGTGGAATTCCATCTCGTAGGGCAATCTTGTTTCGGTGTTAAAATAGGGAAGCCCATTTGCTTCTGAAAATTGTGTAATTTCTCAAGTGCTTGAGGACTTCTTTTGAAAAATTCCACTATTGACTTCACCTTTGCCCTTGTGTCTGTAATTGGTTCAAGGCTTGCTTGCACAATTAAATTCAGTGCATGTGCAAAACAAGGTACATGCCACCATTTGCACATATTAGGTAGTGCACATATTAGGTGCGTTATCTGTAGTGCAAGCTACAATTTTATTGGTGATACCCCAAGTTGAAGTCACATTTTGCAATTCATTGGAAATGTTTTCTGTTGTGTGCTTGTCACGGAATTTAAAACTAGATAACAAATATGACTTCAGATTGCAGTTTTCATCAATGAAGTGAGCAGTCACTGCAATATAATTCTCATTTTTCACAGATGTCCATCCATCAGTTGTAATGCAGATGTAGGATGCAGCTTGCACTGCAGATCTTACTCGCACTGGTGTGCTGTCGAACACTTGAGAGAGTAAACTGTGGGAGAGTGTTTTTCTACTTGGTGGTACATAGTTTTCATTTAAAAAATAAGTAATTTTTCTAAACTCTACACTCTCAACTACATTAAATGGAAGGTATTCTTTAACAACGAATCTTAAAATCTGTTCGTCTATTTTGGCTCGTTTGGATGAAGGCACTGGTCTTTATGCAAATCCAGTAATCATTGTTTGTTTACCACACCTACCCAGAACTGAACTGGCGGAAGTGCTGGGTATTTCTTGCACAGATTGTTCATCTTGACGCACAGGCACTGGAATGGCAGATTCCTGAACAGTTGCTGTAGAAACTGAACTGGTTTCGTCACTGCCCAGATTCATAAAGACTGATTTCGAACGAGTTTCACTTAAATTAACTGTTGGATGCTTATGTCGCAAGTGTCTGTTTAAGCAAGAAGTTGAACTACTTTTAAACGACAACACTGCCGAGCACAAGTTACATTTAATTTTCTCAGGATTTATCTTCATAAAATAATCCCACACCGGACTTCGTAACGCCATAGCTGAAGACAGAAGAACCAACACGAACTGTACTGGAGGCGGCAAAAAACTGCAGAAACAATGGATACGCTACTGGGATTCCCACATTTCGTTAGTATGGATAATATATACCCAGCCTGCTAATATCCATGCAAACAAAAGAAATCGTTGTGGAGAATAGGCACATTGACTATAGACTCACAAATAAAGCCACATAATTCGAATAAATGACAAAATATAAGAGAAAAAATTTTTTGTCCCTTAAGGTGTTTCGAATCATTACTATAAATCCACCATGCTTCCCAGCCCTTCCCGTTCACCATTACATCATCAATGATCCGTCAATCATATTGCTTTTCAAGTGCATCCAATTTACGTATATGTCTAAAAACTGCCACTCTACGCCTTTTATAATTCAAAATGTTGTAGGTTTACTCGCGTTTTTTAATATGATTACTGTACATCAACAGATAAGCATATGTTATAGGAGATGTGTAATTTAACTGAATGTTTTCCACACTTTTATTATTTTGAATGCGAATAGTGTGCTTTATTTTATTGCTTGTTAGTGTTTATAAAGTATATATTACGCCATTTCGGAATAGAGCAGTCAATTAGAAACGAAGCTTTATTTTCGGAAATCTTAAGCTTCATGCTGTTGTGTGTCAAAAGGATTTCGACACTCTTGAAAGAGTTCGATGAAGTAGTATATTAAACGTATTTCCGTATCTGTGCCGTGCCCGAATCTCGTCCGAGACAAAGCGAAATGAAACATCACTGTTTCGTTCCAAGCACAAGTGGACTGAAACAGCGTTATTTTGAAACAACGATACAGTTTCTGTGGCTGGCTCGAGATCGAATCAGGTCCCGTTATCCGACTCAGAGCGGAATGTAACACCACTGTTCCGAAACAGTGAAACATAGCAAACATAGCCGTTTCGAAACACTGAAACAGTTCCACATATCGATACACTGTTCCGAAACATAGAAACAGTAGCCCAGTCTAATCAAAAGGTTTCACTGCAGTCCACCAGTCTTACATTGTAGGCACTTGTTTAAAAAAATTAAATTTAGGGACTTTATGCTGTTTTATTCATTCATACTAGACGACGAAATGCCATTCATTGCATCTGCTACATTTGAAAGCACTTTTTAAAATGAATTTCGTTAATACCTGACAGAGTATGTAGAGCGAGTCAGAAAATACACGATTTCGTATCAAACTCATTTTTGTGCACCAGTGGACATTGTGCGTTTTGGAAAGTTGTTCCTCTAACTTAAAGCGAAGATCCCAATATGAAAGCTAACAGGAAGTACGTTAGCAAGTTGCCAGTAAAGCTTCAATCCTACTGTAAAATAAATGTATAAATAAATAAATAAATATACGAGTCTCAAATTTGTGTGCGAGATTGAAAGTTAAATCTTTAGTAAGGGTCATTTGAAAGTGTTGCGTTAGCAGTTATGACACGAAAAATGTTAGCTGGTAATGACTTACCATGTGCATCAGGGTGACGACAGAAACTGAGTGTCCTGGAGGTGCAGAGATCAACCTTGTACAGAATGTATGTATACCACTTCACAGAATGGACATGGTCGACAATCAAGACACGGAAAAAACAAACATGCAGAGGCTGATTTTGTGCATTGTTCTAGGTGGTATGAACTGCAAAGTCATGAACTTTTCAGGAGGGATAGTTTGCTCCAAAGGAGTATGATTTTTATACGCAAAGCAGGTATCAAGCAAAAGCAAGTTATTTTGACCATCTATTGGCTAAAAGCCGTTCTCATACCATAGTTTTAGTTCTCTCGATCCAGTTTTCCCGCTCTTGCTTACTATGAAGTAAATATTTCCTACTACCCTTGCAAGATAATGCACCCGAGAAAGGGGGGCAAAGCACCTCCACTTCCTCGCAGCACAATAAATAACTTTCTAGGCGATTTACCACCCAGATTAACAGTCGGCATAATTGTATGCGTTATGGCACTGATGTTAGCTGAACTTGATGCAACTCTCTTGGCACCTCTAACTTTCGGGTTCTTTTCATATGCATTTCCTCTTCAATGACTGATTGATTGATTAACTGTGAGAGTATGGGACCAAACGGCGAGGTCATCAGTCCCGCCATTCCAAAGGGAGTTATATATAAGAAAGTGTCTGCTAAAAGTGAACAGATTCAGTCAGAGGAGCCAAATTATAAAAGGATGAACATTAAACACACAGAGTTTAAGCATAAAAGGTGAGACCAAATCTAAAAACTGGAAAAATGGGGAGGGGGGGGGGGGGCGGGGCGGTCATTGGGTCACAGACCGTAAAGGCTGCAAATGGAGTCGCAATCACAACTAACCCGCCCCTGCTCCAAGACGAAAGGAGAACCTTATATCTGGAAATAAAAACCACTTTCACGGAGGAAACCGAGGACCAGGTCTATACCATCCGTAGATCGTCCGCTAATATTAAATTTAAGGCAGCAGGAATACTATACTTAGCACGTAGGGTCGAAAGAAGGGGACATGCCACCAATATGTGAGATATCGTCAGTCTGGCGCCACAACCAAATTGTGCGGGTGGGTCGTTACGTAGGAGGAAACAATGGGTAAGTCGGGTATGGCCAATGCGTAAACGACATAAAACAGTGGACTCCTTCCGAGAGCAGCGGAAGGAAGAGCCTCAAATTGCGATTGATTGTGCGAAGTTTATTACCGTTAGGAGCAGTGCACCAGATGTCATTCCATTTTTGGGCAAAGAGAGATTTGATGTAGATCTGCATACCGACACAGCTGGAATCATAAAAGGAAATGGGGGTAAGTATCTACTTCTCTAGCCAAACGGTCAGCCAGTTCATTCCCTAGGATGTCCACGTGTATTGAGACCCAGAGAAATACAACGGAACAGGTGGCACGGCCGAGGGCAGAGAGGAGGTCATGGATAGCAGAGACCAAAGGGTGACGAGAGTAGCATTGGTCGATAGTATGCAGCTTGCTCTTTGAGTCTGAAGAAATTAAAACACTGTGGAGTGAGGCCTAAGAAACAAAAAGGATGGCTCTGTGAATGGCTAGAAGCTGTGAACACACAACATGATCTCGGCAATAAATGATGTTCTAAGCCAATAGGAGATGTGAAAGCGTATGCCACCTTAACGACTGAAACATTAGTGTAAAAGATGGTGGCACTCTGGAACTCTGCGAGGATGGCGCATTCAAGACACTGGAAAACCATAGGAGCGACAGAGATCTTAGGAACCTGGAATAGATTGGTCCTCGTCCGTGATCTAGGCACCATCCAAGGGGGGCTATGGGAGGAAAACATGGGGTGCATTCCAGTGGGTGGTGATGGAGATTCCGACAGTGGGAAGTGAGACACATGCCAGCCGGCAATCCCACCCATGGGTGGGTGTCAGGAGGAAGACATCCCTCATTGGCAAAGAGCACAGGGTACACATGATGGTCAGGAAATTGGACAATGGCGATTGCATAAGAAACCACGAGTTGGTTCCATTGTATGTGTAGAGGGAAATCTCCACTTCTGTGAGGAGACTATAAACAGCACTAGTGCGAAAGGTACCAATAGCCAGACGTACCCCACAATGATGGACAGGGTCAAGCAGTTTAAAAGTGGAAGTAGCTGCTTAGCCATAAACTTGACTGCCATAATCTAGTCTGGACAAGACCAGCGCATGGTGAAGATGGAGAAGAGTGGAAAGGTCTGCACCCCAAGATGTGTGGGCCAGGAGGCAGAGAGCATTAAGCTTCCTCATGCGTGTAGTCTTTAGGCGGCGAATGTATGTCAGCTTGTTAGCAGAAGTAAGGCCCAAGAAACGGGACTGTGCTACAACATCGAGGAACTGGTCGCCTAAATAAAGTTCAGGATTGCGGTGTACTGTGGGTCGAGAACAAAAATGCATAACCCGCGTTTTGGAGGGAGAAAACTGAAATCCATGTGAGGTGGTCCACGCAGAGGCCCATTGGATGGCGCCTTGGAGCCAGCGCTCAGCAGATGCCACTGAGGGGGAGCTGCAGCAGATGCAAAAATCGACGACGTACAACGCCAGGGTAACCAGAGGCCCAACAGAGGCCACAAGCCCATTGATGGCAATGAGGAAGAGTGTGACACTTAGCACAGAACCCTGTGGGATACCGTTCTCCTGAATTTGAGGGACGCTGAAGTGACAACTCGAACCCAGAAGATACGGCGAGATAAAAACTCGTGGGTAAAAATCGGAAGGGGACCATGGAAGCCCCAGTCATGGAGAGTAACTAAAATGTGATGGCGCCAAGCCATGTCCTACGCATTACGTAGGTCAAAGAAGACCAGAACAAGGTGCTGGCAGTGAGCAAAAGCCTGTCGGATGGCTAATTCCAATCAGAGTAAATGGTCATTTGGAGGTCGTCCTGCCTGGAAGCCACACTGATACAGAGACAAAAGGCCCTGAGATTCGAGTATCCAACAATCTGAAGCTGACCATAATTTCGAGCAGTTTACAAAGTACATTCGTCAGGCTAACTGAGCAGTAGCTGTCTAGAGACGTTAGGTTCTTCCTGGGCTTAAGGACGGGGATAACTATACTGTCTTGCCATTGGGAAGGAAAAGCACCTGTGAGCCACATGCAGTTGAAGACACTGATGATATGTTGCCTCTTGGGAACGTCCAAGTGTTGGATCATCTGGTTGTGGATGGAATCCGGGCCTGGGGCCATGTCTCATGAACAGCTAAGAACGTGGAACAATATCCATTCAGTGAAGGGTTCATATAGTGCTCAGCATGGTGCAGGATGGAACAGAGAGGGTCTCTTCAACTCTGCATTTCTGCCTGAGAAAGGAAGTAGGGTAGGAAGAGGATGCTGATGCCATCGCAAAGTATGTCGCGAGGTGTTCTGCAAGAACCAATGGATCAGTGCATAGAGCAGCTTGGAGGTTAAGACCCTGGACAGTTGACTGTCGCTGGCAGCCCAGGAGGCTATGGAGCTTGGATCAAACATGCGATGGTGCATACATCCCAGGGTGGAAATTTGTGGTAATTCCTATGGGACCAAAGTGTTGAGGTCATCAGTCCCTAGGCTTACACACTACTTAATCTAGCTTAAACTAGCTTATGCTAAGGACAACACACACACACACACACACACACACACACACACACACACACACACACACACACATGCCCAAGGGAAGACTCGAACCTCCGATGGGGGGAGCCGCCCAAACCGTGGCAAGGCGCCCGAGACCACGAGGCTACCCCGCGATCCCAGCATTCCTTTTTACTCCGTTTAATAAGGTAACGAGCCTTAGCGTGGAAACGCTTAATAAGGAGGAGGCTGATCTGTGAAGGGTGTCACTTAAATCGTTGCAGCGGCTGTCGGAGGTCCTGAACAGTGGCTGTGACATCCTTGGTCCACCACAGTACTGGTCGAGATGAGGGGGACCTGCAGATAGGAGGACAGCAGTGCGAGCAGCATGAAGAATAGTGGCAGAGACACCTTGTACGACTACATCAATGGAATTCGAGAGAGAGGTGTCGAAGTGCACAGCAGATGTATATAAAGGCCAACTGGCCCTGTGGAATGCCCAACGTGGGGGCCTGTCTGCCTGGCAGCAGCAGGGGAATGATAGGATCACCAGAAAGTTGTCACTGTCACAAAGGTCATCATTGGATGACCAATGTAGGGAAGCCATGAGGGCAGGGGAGGAGATCGTGAGATCGATAGCAGAGAAAATGCTATGAGCAACACTGAAGTGGGAAGGAGAACCATCACTGAGGAGAGACAAGTTACGGTCCATAATAAGTTGGTCACCTAGGATATCCCTATCCATTGAAGTGACACGCCCCCACAGTGGGTGGTGGGCATAGAAGTCCCCAAGGAGAAGAAATGGGGGTAGGAGTTAAAGGATTAAGGTAGACAGTTCAGTGTAAGGAAGTGGCCTACCTGAAAGGATGTAGACTTGCAAATGGTGATTGCCTGAGTCGTTTGCTCTCAAACTACTATTGCTTCCAAGTCGGTACATAGGTTATCCAGTCACTAATGGCATAAGAGCGAACCAAAGTGCAGACCCCACGAGATGCTACCCCAGGGTCAGCACATTTCCAACAGAACGCATGATAACCACAAAATGGTGGAGAGTGGTCATTACAGAAATGCGTTTCTTGAAGAACAAGACAGAATGCAGTATAGGAGGAGACAAGACGTTTCATTTCCGGTAAGTGACAATAGTATCCGTCGAAATTCTACTGGATGATTGTGTGGTGAGTGTCCAGGTTAGACTAAAAGAAGCTGAGATAAGGTCATGTCACTCTGTCAGTAGTCGTCACTGATAAGGATGGGATGATATCTATAAATAAGATATCAGGCTCAGGTTGCCAGGGGGGGGGGGGGGAGATGGCACCTCCGGGGGCACCAGGGGGAGGGGGGCTTGTCTTGGAATTTAAGTTTCTTCTTCTGCTCTTTCAGAGGCGGAGGAGGGCAGGGCAAAAGGAGAGTACAGACTTCTGCAATATCTGGAACCGAATGAGAGAGTGGGCGACCTTGGGGCGCAGTGATGGTGCGTCTTGTGGCCAGGTGGTGGTAGGAGTCTTCTGGCCTGAGACATGCTGCAGAGGAGTCTCAGGAGGGAGTCCAATCATTGGCAGGTGCCAAGGAAGGGGGAACTTCTTTGGCCAGAGAGGAGGAGTGGCTACTGGACAGGTCATGGGAACTTCAGAGGATGGGGAAGGGAGAGGGTGATGGGGCTGGGGTAAGGAAGAGGTAGGAGGAGGAAATGAAGTAATAGCAGCAACAGTTGAAGACAGTGACACTGAATGGAGTCTCTCATACTTTTGGCGAGCCTCAGCATAAGACAGGTGATCCAGGGACTCGTATTCTTGGGTTTTCTTTTCTCTATTTTAAGCTAGGCAATCCAGCGAGCGAAGGGAGTGGTTGTCAGCACAATTGACACACAGGTGGCGGAGCACAGGAGCTTCCCTCATGGAGTGGGTGTCCACAGTCACCACACAGGCAGTCTGCTGTACAGTGGGAAGACATATGCTCAAAACTCAAACACCTAAAGCACTGCATATGTAGATGGATGTATGGCTTCACATCACATCTGTAGCACATAATCTTGACTTTCTCCTGGAGGGTATCCGCTTTGAAAGCCAGAATGAAAGCGCCAGTATCAGTCCGGTTGTCTTTGCGACCCTTCTGCAAATGTGAACAAAATGAACACCTCTCCAGATTAGCCTGGAGTTCCTCATCTGTTTATGGGGTGAGATCCCTATGAAAAATCACTCTCTAAACCATATTCAGAGATTGGTGAGGAGTAATAGACACTGGGACATTGCCAAGACGATCACAGGCATGAAGAACTGCGGATTGGATGGCAGAAGTAGCTTTGCAGGGAGCCCGATCGCATCTTACTAAGATACTCCACTTAACCAAACTTGTCCTCGATATTCTCCACAAAAAACAATGGCTTTGTGGCAGTGATTGTGTCCTCATCCGTTCTAGAACAGACGTGGTAATGGGGAAAGTGTTTCATCCCAAGACAGCTTGCCTGGCCTCCTCCCATGGTGTAGCCGAATCATACGAAACAGCATTCAATGATCCTTCACCATCTGAAGAGACGGCCATTTGAGAAAGGCCAGATTTTTGCAGCTTGATACGCTTCATGCGCCAAGCATCCGCCCTGCCATCACACACTCCTACCAGGGGCTCTCCTCATGGGCACCACTGAGCCACAGCAAGGGCCGTCTGGCTCAGCGACTGTTGCTGGGAGTTCTGATGCTCCAAGAAGATAAGCAACCACTCCTTGTCATACAAGGGGAGGGAACAGCTCATGTGTCAGTAGTGTGATCCCTGTGTTGTCAGGGGGCTACCTATCAGAGTGTAAGGGGCTGCAGTGGGGAAGGAAGAGGATAAGGAAGGGGGGGAGAGGAATCCACACCATAGATGCTAGGAGGTAGTTCTTTCCCAAATGGCTCACACTAAAACCAGGAAATTTTGAAGTGGAGGTCAAACCTCAAGTGGGGACCTAAACGCCAAAAAAAGGATGAAAAAACAAGCAAAAGGAACAAAATTGCAACCAACAGGAAACCAGATGGATAGCCACGTCGACATAAATCAGAACGCCGAGAGGGGGAAAGGAAGGGGCAACAGAAGGGAGGGAGGAGGGTGAAGAAAATGCAGCGAGGGAAGGAAGCATTGTCTCAATAGCTCGGGGCTCCGTGTGCATCACTCACGAACGCACGAAAGAACAGTGAGCTTCTTGGGGTGGGGGGGGGGGTGGGGGGGAGCAAGGCG
This sequence comes from Schistocerca cancellata, assembly GCF_023864275.1. Lineage (NCBI taxonomy): Eukaryota > Metazoa > Arthropoda > Insecta > Orthoptera > Acrididae > Schistocerca > Schistocerca cancellata. Next base: position 327,408,860 of record NC_064633.1, read on the forward strand.
AGATGGCCACATTATGGTAGATTTTTTCATGTTAGCGCCCACTAAAATACCAAGCTGTTATTGGCTGCCTCGTTTTAATAGTGTGCTGTGTTGAGCACGAGGGAAGTGGGAGGGGAGGTTAGGAGAGGGGAAGGGTGGAGTAAAAGGGGGTGAGGCTTGTCACGTGATGTCGATAGTGTTTACAGTGACCTCATCACAAATATAAATGAAGTGCACCAGAATAGCAGATGTAAACATACAGGCCTAAGTAGTACATAGATTATACTACTGGCTTGTACAAGGAGTCCAATGAAATTTATATTAGTCGAAGGAAACTGTCATAGTTGTGCACAAAAATTTGTGTGTTTTCTTAGCTCTTAAGAGAGGTAAAAGGAAGTAGACATACACTGAGTTTAGAGAAGTCATGGGATACTTCCTAATATCGTGTCGGATCTATGTTTGCCGGCGTAGTAACTCTGTGTGTTATGGACTAAACAAGTCGTTGAAAGTTCCCTGCTTTATAGCTGTCCACAATTGCGAAAAGTGTTGCACGTGCAGGATTTTGTGCACGAACTGACTCTCAATTATGTCTCATAAATGTTCAACGGGATTCCTGTTGGGAGATATGGGTGGTCAAATCATTCGCTTAAATTATCCAGAATGTTGTTCAGACCAGTCACGAACAATTGTGGCCCAGTGACATAGGGCACTGTCATCCATAAAAATTCCATTGTTGGGGAACAAGCCCGTGAATGGCTCCAAGTGGTCTCGAAGTAGCTGAACATAACCAATTCCATGCAAACACATCCTACAGCTTTATGGAGCCACCATAAGCTTACACAGTGTCTTGTTGACAACCTGGGTACATCTCACCAACTGAAATAGGGACTCATCACGGTTTTCAAGTCGTCCACGGTCCGATACGGTCACGAGCCCAGGAGAGGCGCTGCAGGCGCTGTCGTGCTGTTAGCAAAGGCACCAGTGCCGGTCGCCTGCTGCTATAGCCCATTAACGCCATTTTTCGCCGCACTATCCTAAGGATATGTTCGTCGAACGTCCCACATGGATTTCTGCGATTATTTCACGCAGTGTTTGTTAGCACTCTTAACTCTACGCATAAGCCGCTGCTCTCAGTCGTTAAGTGATGGCCGTCGGCCACTACGTTGTCCTTGGTGAGAGGTAATGCCTGGAATTTGGTAATATCGGCACAGTGACACTGTGTATCTCGGAATACTGAATTCCCTAAAGATTTCCGAAATGGAATGTCCCACGCATCTACTCAAGCTACTACACCACGTCCAAAGTCAGTTAATTCGCGTCGTGTGGCCATTATCACGTCGGAAACCTTTTCACGTGAATCAATTTAGTACTAACGACAGCTCAGCCATCGCACTGCCCTTTTGTACCTTGTGTACGCGAAGCTACCGCCATCTGTGTACGTACATTTCGCTATCCCCATGACTCGTCACCTCAGTCTACACAACTGAGAAAAGCTTTCTTCTGTGTGTCACACTGCTACTAACTTCTGCCACACGCACCGATAAGGAGCTATGGTAGAAATGACCCACAAAAGTATGAACGTTTTGTGAAATCGGATTCTACGGACATTCATGTTCAAATGTTTCAGATGGTCCGTTTGCATACCGGGCAGCTACGATGCCGCAACTCTAGGTCGTTGATGTTATCTGCAGTGAAAAACAAAACATCTTAGTAACGAAGCCTTCGAGGACAAAAGAGTCTGTGCATAAGTTTGTTTATTGGCGTCGGTTTTTAGCCTTTCTTTGCCTAAGAGTACATGGAAGTAACTTTGTGTTCGTTTGCCGCCTAATTCTCAATTTCTTCATTTTGAATAGCTACGACTTCCCTTATTATATCTGTTTCAGTCTATGCCTCGAAGAGTAACACTAACTGTTCGTACTGAAAGACAAAGAGCGAGACAGACAATTTTTGCGTGGACAAAGAAATAGAAGTAATGCGGACATTGATGATGATTCTATTGTAGTTTTGAAAATATATTTAAATGCGTCCGAGCAAACTTCCAAATAATTTTGAGAGTTATAATTTGGTTTGACGAATTAACAAAGCGGATTCTGTAATGCAGAATATTTCGCATCTAAGGTTACTTTAAGCGGTACAACGGCATTCACGTTATGTTGTCAGTAGGCAAAAGCTAATTTGCCACCGTTAACACAAAATTTATTTTTCGACGAACTGTATCAAGCACTCACTTTAAATGATCGAACAATTAAAGAGAAATCAAAGATTTATTTCAGTAATATTTCGTCGCCACGGTGCTGTATTTGCTATGTTCAGCTCTGAGACTAAAATTTCAGCAAGTTTTACGTGGAGTGTATCACTTTAAGATACACATCTTTGTCATAGATAAGGTCCAATGACTTCTTCGTAAGGTCGTTCACAATGTTTTGCGCAGTTATATTTTTATGACATCGACAAAATTGGTCGAATTTTGATCTTAGGCGATACTAGTATACTTCATTCTGAGGAAGCGCGACGTCCTTCGGAAGGGCTTCGGCGACATGGCATGTTTGGAACTTGATCGAACAGAAACAAGGTAACAGTGCAACCAATCATTGTCCACCGTCAGCAAAGAGGTCTTCTAAACGTATGCCCTGTCCTGTCAAATACAACCGAACACGTTGGTCAGGTGTGGTTCGTGTGTTTGTTATTGCGGCAGTCCTATGAAGTGCTAAACCCGGACGGGACGTCCCGGCCAACAATGGCTCATATGGCTCTGAACACTATGGGACTTGACTGCTGAGGTCATCAGTCCCCTAGAACTTAGAACTACTTAAACGTAACTAACCTAAGGACATCACACACATCCATGCCCGAGGCAGGATTCGAACCTGCTACCGTAGCGGTCGCGCGGCTCCAGACTGTAGCGCCTAGAACAGCTCGGCCATTTCGGCCGGCTCCAGCCAACAGTGCCATACGATCATTTCATTTCATTCCTCAAAATATTGACCTAAGGCAATGATACATGCTATACAGCGATTTCAACTGGATTAGCCATTGTTACACTGCATTTGGTGCCCTGTTTTAAATTAAAAAAAATAGTTCAAATGGCTCTGAGCACTATGGGACTCAACTGCTGAGGTCATTAGTCCCCTAGAACTTAGAACTAATTAAACGTAACTAACCTAAGAACAGCACACACATCCATGCCCGAGGCAGGATTCGAACCTGCGACCGTAGCGGTCTCGCGGTTCCAGACTGCAGCTCCTAGAACCGCACAGCCACTTCGGCCGGCTTTTAAATTTCCCTCACCGGTAAAAGTCCAGAGGTGATAAATCTGCTGAGCGTGCCGTTCTGTGTTTCCCGAACGAGCGATTTAACGACCTCCGAACGTTCTGTTAAAGCAGTCTGCTATTATCTGCGCGAGGGATGGGGGAAGCATCCGTCGTATTAGTATCTTCGGTGGAATGTCTCCCAATAACTACGGCATGATATCTGTTATGAGCTGTACTGTAGATACTAGTGGCTATTTGGAGTCTCATCATCATTAAGATAGGAAATAATAATACGATTCTCGAAGAGACCACACCACACATTGACCTCCAGAGGTCGGTGTCTACCCACTTCTCTCAGCCAGCATGGATTTTCACGTGACTATACTGTACTTGGTTGTCATAAAAATGAACCAGATGTAAACATAAACCCGGTGATTTGTCAGCTGCAGTAGCACACGTACACTGGTGGTTTTACGCTCTTGGAAGTAGGTCCTGCTTATGTTAACTGTAAATGAAACTAAGATATTCTAATGTGTTAACGGCCGTCAACCTTTTTCTTAATCATACTTTAGCTATTTAGTTTTTATTTCAAAACTCGTATTCAAACGCAGTATGCGTAACCGATAACTGTGTTCTGATTGTCGTGCTGTTGATACGTGCCGCTAAAATGGCTGACGCTGAGTTCTGCTCCCTAGTTAAACGCGCTCGTGAACACCGTTAAAAATAACCTGGAACATGTTATTAATTTTTTTACAAGTTTGCAGATAAATTAGGCTTTGAAGTTTTCCGAGGAACTTTACTGAATAAACTTCAGTCGTTTTCTATACAAGACCTGGTAAAGGAAGTTAGATTATTTTGTTATCTTCCATGTTGAAGTTCCCCTTAATGTTCAAAACTAACGTCATGTGTCCTGTACATCCTTTATATATACTACAGGGATCGGTTTTTCTGTAAACAACAGTAAAGGTATATGGTAATGAATTAATTTTTATTCAGTTCTCACATATACAGTTTGATTCTTGAGATACAATTTGGTTCTAATATTCTGTACAGAGATGCTTTTTTACACAATAACAAAAAGAAAATTCACCATTCGAAACATTTACAATTTTCAGTTATATACGAGTAAATGTACACTAAAAACTGACACAGAGATGGTTTCATTCTTTCACTACAACAGCTCCAATAGTACCAGCTATACGATTATTGGCTCTGAGCACTATGGGACTTAACATCTATGGTCATCAGTCCCCTAGAACTTAGAACTACTTAAACCTAACTAACCTAAGGACAGCACACAAAACCTAGCCATCACGAGGCAGAGAAAATTCCTGACCCCGCCGGGAATCGAACCCGGGAACCCGGGCGTGGGAAGCGAGAACGCTACCGCACGACCACGAGATGCGGGCTATACGATTATTATACAACACCAATTCTGATAAACTGTTCAGTATATAGATATATATCTGTGCACATATTTACAAGTGTATACAGTACATATTCCTCACACACATGGTTTGTATAAATAAATGCTTGCACTCGCACTCTATGCCAAAAACGTAATACTGTTCTGTGACATTTACATCCATTGTAAGTCTCTCATTCAGTCCCCCACTCCCCCTCTCTCTCAACAAGTGAACTGTGTGAGTACAGGAGAGTTTCAATCCCATCATGTCAAATGACCCTGTAATCATTATGAGACAACACGCTGTCTTTAGATTGCAGCACAGTGTATACCTTGCGTCCTCTTGGTCGAATACCAGTTTGCCACATCATATGCCGCAGCTGGAATGGAACACCGCTGTGCAGCACTGCAAATAGTGTCTGATAGAGAAGCCTCTCAATGTCATGCTATACACACCCATAGCCTGCCTCCAGGTGGCACCCTCCAATTTGGAATGTGCATACATTTTTGCTCGCAGACCTACAAATTCCACAATCGGCAATCATTAGGCTAATAATTGTTCTGTGGAATAATACTGTGAGGATTATTGCCTATGTGTGAAGGACATCTAGTTATTCACTGTGGCACCTCATTACTTCATATGGGTTGCAGTTCTTCATCTTACAGATGAAGTTATCTTTATCCATATAAAGTAACTGACGGTCAGTGAAATGAAGTTTCACAAACTCATAACGAAAGTTGTACATGTAGAGTTTGGATAGGTATAGTATGCACATCCCCAGATAGATAGGTTTTGTGAACTCTACTGCAACCTTTCCCATCTCCACACCAACAAAGTTCTCAGTGAATATTGTGAACCACTTAAAATTAGGTCTGGCAAAGCATTTTCTTATGCCCCAGCGCTCAGCCCACCATTGAGTTCTGATCAATATTTAACGATGTTCCCTCAGATTCTCCAGTGTTTTGCCAAAAACTGAATTAATCAGTAATTTAAAAAATCTTTGTCAAAGTCACATCGCAGGACCTATATTTCATACTCAAACCAATCAGCCGGGGGAATACCTTGAAGGAGGTAGCCCAGGTGAATAAACCAGCCCCATCCCAATCTGAGACACTGCAGGAGATTATTTACTAGCGTAATGTTTTTCGCTTGCTTCCAGATTGTCATCAGTTTTAGGTTGGAGCCTCCTTGTGGAACTAGTTGCTCCAGAACAGTGGCAAATCAGGGTGTGCCTCATGCATTCTAATAGTGTATGCGAGTTCTGCCTCCACCACATATCCCACACATCAGAATCAGCCGCCAAACCCTCGATCTTTGCCATCCAAGGACATTGTGTAACTCGAATCAAGGTATGCATTGAACATGTCACCCATCCGTGGGTTATTTGCCTTGGCTTGACTCTGCACATACTGACAAACTCCTCCATGGATACCTCGTCAAAGAAAAGAAGCATGTCAGCATCTGTCAACTTCGTTTTCTTGAGCATAGCGTCCCTAGACAGCCCAGGTCCTGTGTAATTAAAGGTGGGATCCAAGAATTTGTGGTCATGGATAGATTCTGAAATTTCTGTGAAACATTCACGAGCTAGCGTACATCTGTGTCCATGTAAAGCTACGCATTCTCTCCTAAAAAGACATTCACAGCATAATCAAACTCTGCATCCATTATGGCATAGCCTGTAAGGTCACTGGAGAATGCAGTTATGTCAGATAGTCTGGTTTCGTCGAATTTTGCCATACTATCCAGATATTCATATGGAAGACCCCTTTCCTAGTCACATGTTGAAACTTTTTCTCATTGGGAAATGCAGCTCGAGTGATGTGATATCATCTTGAAGCAGAGTTTAATAAGTATCTGGAGTGAGGCCTCTGTAAAATATAGCGAGTCGTGGAATTGCAGCGTTATTCTTGGTGTAATTTGTCTGGAGAATGAAATATTTCTCGACAGTCTCAGGTAGGACAATGGCCTGATCTTTCTCCATACCGAAATGAGCCAAGTGCTCAGCAACAAAGCGAGCGCCATACGCACTTAAATAATAAAAGAAAACGGGTATGTGTCGTGGTAATTGATACCTCAAGTTACATGTATTGTGAACTGCGCCACGGATCTTCCCCCTAAGATGACAATGGTCCCTATGAGGACTTTCCGCTTCTCTGTGTAATGGCAGCCCATAAATATGGCAGTCAACCCCTGCATGCACAAATCTTCGTTCTCCTTGGATTTGGCTATGGGTGCATTGTCGCTGTAAAGCTTATCAACATCTCATGAAAAGTTTTCATGCTCAGTGAGAAGCCAAACCACCGGATTATCCTCGACATAAAATCAGTATTGGTTAAGACTCTAATCATAGGATGGTAACATTTGATATGCTGCTGCATATTGTACATGTTTTTTGTGAGGCTGTAGTGACACCTTCACATCGGGTCACAGGAGCGAGGAGACATTGAAAGTCGGCATACACCGCTTCTGATGGTGAGCACCTTAAACGTTATGAACTTATTTTCCTCAGTAGGTATAATAATACATACCAGGTGTTTGGAAGCGCCATAATCTAGATGCTTTGCTAATAACCTGTCTGAGCAAAAAGCATTAATACACATTAAGCAAATATGCTGTTTACCATTATTTTTACTAACTTGGGAGTAAATGAGTTGGAACATGTGCCTAATCGAATCATAATGATGTGTCTTCATCACAGAATAGCAGCATTTCACATGCATGTTACGCTCACCAGCAAATTTTGAGAAATGGGTCCTACGACTATATGCTATTCAGATCATGTGACTCATTTCTTCAGACCATAAACATGAACCAATGCTGCAGTATTCCGTACCTCAAATTTAAGTATGTCCTGGATCTTGACAGGGAACTCTATACTGTCAAAGTTATAACACTTATGAATATCTAGGTATCTATCTTATTGAAAGAAATTTCCATGTAATTCTTTTCACTAGCCATGACTGACCATGCAAAACAAGCCCCATCGTGCTCATTGTTCAGATTAATTCATGCCTTCTTATCAGCTATATCCTTAGGAAGCTGGATATAGCTGAACCCTCCATTTACTGGATCATAGACATGTTTATGGGTGTCAAAGTGTAGTATGTGGATGAGTGCTTTAGCTGACTCTGTAACTTCTCTCTCAAAACCTCTCAGAAACACTTGGTGATCGATGTGCTCTGTGATATCACGCCATTTTCCCTCCAAAGACAGTGAAGGCTTGTCTCTTCAATGCCAGAGGTCGGTTTTTTTTTTTGGGGGGGGGGGGAGTATGTGTGACAGTTCGTTGGACAGCACTGCATTTAATGGTGGGATACCATGGATCATTAAAAACCTAGAGGAGCTCCATTTCAAGAACAGGGAGGTATGCTTTCAGGAACGCTGCAGGATCACGGTACCCTACTGCTGGGTTCTTGATACTAGTGAAGAAACTTCGCTCCTCAGAGGCGTTCACAATCACCGAATATTCTAATTGCAGTATGATCATACTAATCTGATATTCTTAAACAAAAGGACTGGAGAGGGAAATGCTGCAAGCCACTGGATCGCTACTGTTACTATAACTACAACTGAACCATGACAACGATGCTGTATCTGGCTGCAATAATGACGATGGCTGCGTGGAGGAGTAGGGAGGTGTATGAACCTTGTGGATTAGGCAAGAACATGGAGGGAGCAGATGGTGTGTTGCCCCTGTGAGCAGCCTGGCTGTGGAGATGGTTGTTGCCACGATCCTGAGCCAGTTGGCATAGGGAGAGTGGTCCTTGGACGCCAGAGCAGTGTTGGTGTGGGGGGGAGGGAGGGGCTGCAGTGGTGGGGGCGGCTGCAGCTGCCACGGCTTCCCTGGCAGCAACGAGCGGCGTCTTACCTGCCTGTGCACTGAGCACAGGACCACGTCTTGTTGGCTGTTTCTTCAACGCCCCCCCCTGTACCTGCACCACAAAGTATTGTGGTGAGACTTGCTGGAAGAAGAATGACGAAAAAACGAAGTACAATATTCCAGATACTGGATGCTGCTGTTGCTACTGCTGCTGCAGCAGCAAGGCAATGAAGAACACTGATTATATGAAAGCAGCGTCAGTGCATTTAAAAAATTACTTGTATTGCTCTGGCTGCACGATAATATCACCACCATCTATGGCACCTCCTCAGGCCAATGCAGATCCCTCTCCATCTACCCCACCCATTCTAACATGCAATAATTCTCGCCCAAAACATCGTGTATACATCGATCCAGCTTGCTGAAATCACCTACAACAGCAACATAATGATTTAATAAAAAAAGAAATATACACAAAACTGAGAAAATTTTTTTCGGAATGTACACCTACCCAATAGCTGTGACAGGGAGGAATCCTAACCTCCATCGCTCCCTGCTCCTGCTCCACGAAATCATCTACTACAACAAAGGATATGCCTCAGGAAATAACGTATTACATAAACAAACAGCACTATGAAGAAGAAAATATGTACTTATACTGCTGCTGCTGCTGCTGTTGCCTCTCAGTTTCCAGCTGTTTCACTGTTTCATGGATATGTGCTGAAACAATAAGAAGATACGTATTCAATACTACGAAATTCTTAGTAACAGAACTGTGAGTTAAAAAGTTATCAATTTGAATATGTACTTACCAGGTAATTCTACTTACCTAGGGTGTTTGCCATTAGCACCACTTCTGCCGCTGGCTGAACGTCTCTTCTTGTAATGTAAACGAGTAATGCATAAGAAAACAAAGATAGGGAACATCGATAAGTGCACAGACAGTCTGATACATCCATGGACAATAGCAGATTGAGAGTGACTGGGGAGTTGGGGTGGGCTTTATATAATTCACTGATTCAGTATTAGCCAATAGGAACACAGTATTCTGAGGAGGGATGAAGAGCTCCATCTGTGTGTTTCGAAACTGGTGGTCCATACAGTTGTTCACACAAACAGGAAGTAACTAAGGAGAGAGAGAGAGAGAGAGAGAGAGAGAGAGAGAGAGAGAGAGAAATATACCTCTGGTTCAACAGGAATTTCCCAATCAAAGGGCTGGTTGCCAGGAGGTAACCACTTGAGACAGTGCACAGGTTCTGAGGAGGAGGGGTTTCTCCGAAGTATAGGTTATCCCCAGAGGGTCATAAATCAACCCTCAGGGTGTCAAACGACTTAGTGGAACAATAGGTTAAGGCGGAGGGGGAGTGGAGTTATTCACCCCTGGATATATGCAACCCACACAAACAAGAAGTGGGGCTGATGATCTTGTTGTCTGGTCCCCTCCCCCAAATCAACCAACCAAAAAGGTCCAGAACTCTTTACCCTACTACTCATGGGAGAGTGTATGTCCCACAGTACTTGTTATTACGGATTTTTCCCTTTCCATTCACATGTGGTGCATGGAAAAAATGATTGCTTAAATGTCTCTGTGCACTGTTTAATCAGCCTAATATTGACTGTGAGATCCCTATGATGATGTCTGGTTTGTGGGGCGCTTAACTGCGTGGTCATCAGCACCTGAACGAAGTCAGAATCTTTACAGAGTCCAATTTTCTTTACACAGTCCAAACTAGCCATTGTCGTGAGATCCCTATGGGAGTAATACACAGGGGGTTACAATATATTCATGGATCCATCACTTAAAGTTGGTTCTAGAAATTTTTTAAGTCGACTTTCATAGTATACTTTTCGGATGTATGTTCAAGCGTCTGCCAGATTTGTTCTTTCATGACACTCTCCTATGGGTCGAACAAACCTGTGACTCTTCGTGCTGCCTTTCTTTCAAACCACCTGTTAGTCCTTTCTGGCACAAATCTCACACACTTGAGCAATATTCCAGGATGAGTCGCATGAGTGTTTTGTGTGCAGTGTCCTTTGTAGACTGATTGCATTCTACCAATGAACTGCAGTCTACCACCTGCTTTACCTATGACAGACAATATGATCACTCCATTTCATTTTCCTACAGGTTGTTAGACCCAGGTATTTTTATAAATTTACCAATTCCAAATGTGAATCAATGACGTTATACTCATAGGATACTACGTTTTTACATTCTGTGAAATGTACAGTTTTACATTTCTGAATGTTTCAAGCAAGTTGTCAGTCTTTGCACTACTTTGAAGTCTTATCAAGATCTATATGAATATTTGTGCAGCTTCTTTCTGACAGTACTTCATTGTAGCTAGGTAAATCTGCAAAAGTGAGATTACTACAGCGTGGCGCAAAATAGGTGTTAGAAATTTTTTGTCTACTACAGCATAATTTGGGGTGATACATTCGGTTAACATATTTACGCTATAGCAGTCAGCATGAAATTTAACACATAAGGTTTTCAAAGTGGTTTACTTCTACAGCAATGAGTGTATAGAACCTTCAGCTGAATTACCTGATTAAGTTCTGAAGAGCATCATTTTAAACCGCACGAATCTCTCTGGAAATTGCAATACAAATATCTTTGAGTATTGAAGATGCATCTTGGAAGACTATCCTTCAGATAACGCCATAAGCAATAAGCAATAACCATACGGGCTGAGTTTGGGTCTGTAAGTGGGCCACTCCCTATCATGTCTAGTGAATGCTAAGGTGTCCACGGAACGAATGACCTCTAAACTTCTCCTGAAAGAAATTTAAGACGTCCAATGTATGGTGTGGACGAGCTCCATCCTGCATGAACCAGTAGTTTCTGAGCATTTGGCAGTGTTGTGCAGGCAGTACAAATTCATGTTCCAGTACCTGTCTGTATGTCTGCTGTCACAAATGTTTCAAATGGCTCTGAGCGCTATGGGACTTAACTTCTGAGGTCATCAGTCCCCTAGAACTTAGAACTACCTAAACCTAACTAACCTAAGGACATCACACACATCCATCCCCTAGGCAGGATTCGAACCTGCGACCGTAGCGGCCGCGCGGTTCCAGACTGTGGCGCCTAGAACCGCTCGGCCACTCCGGCCGGCTCTGCTGTCGCAGATCCCTCAATAAAAATGGACCCAGTAGTGCACTGTGCACTGACTGCGCACGAAACACTGACTTTTTGTTGCTGAGGTGGAACAGCCAGTTGAAGGTGTGGATTCTCAGTAGCTCAGGGGCGCCTGTTCTGTTTGTTGACGGATCCACAGAGATGGAAGTGTTCATCACTAAACCAGTTGTGATCCGATTGACTGTTACATTTTCAAAGGCCCCAATCATCTAATTTCCAAAAGAACGTCACCACTCTACATCCCTGACCTTCAAAGGTTGGCAATGTTGAATTTTGTGAGGGAAAAGGTTACGTTTATCCTTTGGAGGACTTTCGTGACATCCTGAGTTGTTCTGCTGCGTTTTTTGTTGATGTGGTGGGCTCCTCACTGAAAAAGGCTCACACTTCGTTCCACATTGACAGGCTTGTAACTGAGGCTGGTCGTTCTAACTGTCCCTTCCTGGAATCATGTAGAGACCCGGTTCTTTCAAAAGATTTCATCGGCCTATTAACAATGGGGAAAACATTACACAAAATCTTTATCAGAGGTTGCTCAAATTTTCTCGCCAAAATTTGACTTCAGTTCTTTACTGTAATCTTACTAAGAAACGGACGTTCCTGATGGTGCAGTTCTCGGCCACGTGTGTTGCTGAATGAACGTCCCATGACAACGATACGTGAAGAATTTGCTTAAAATATATTTACGAACAACAAGTGCTGTTCCAATGTTAGTGCTTCTATTCTTAAATAAGACATCAGTGATTGAACTATAGAATTTTCAGAGTTAGAATACAACAATACCATAAGGAGAATCATTTCTGGCATGCTATTAAACTACAATAGACAAATAATTTCTAATATTTTACGTCACCCTGTATTAATATTGTCTACAAGGCCATTAATATCCATTGTGATTAGCAAGGGTCCCAATACACTCCCTGGGGAACACCTGAAGTTACTTCTGTGTCTGCATGGTGTGTAATTTGATACCGTGAAGACAACGATGCGTGAAGACGGCATCAGATTCGATTGCTTGCCACTGCGACACAACCAACAAGGACGCGACACAGCCAGCGCGAACAACGACTGTGCAGATCTCGTACAAGTAGACCCATGATACCCAAAGGGAGATGTGCTTATTCTGGACCTTCCCAAGCAGGTCGTGCAGATCTGCCGAAGGATAATTCTGGGGATTTTCTCTCCGAAACCTAAGGAGACCACGGCCCAGTTGGGTATGTACCTTGAGGCGAACTGGCAATGAGGTGGAGCTCTGTGAGGAGAGAAGGGATGGTCGGAGATCACTGGCTCTGAGGCAGATGTACATACACTGATCTGATGGCTCATGATTCACTGCAACTAGATAACTTACACTAGCTACAATGGTTAGAGACTGAGGCCATGTCATCTGGCTAAAAGCGGAAATAATTGAGTGACGTATAGTAACACTTCGTCGCGCTCAGGGTGTATAAAAATAGGAAGGTTGTGTAATAACACTAGAAAATAAATGGCTAACTATTGTTACAATGTCAGATAATATGTAACTGAATACAGATAGTATATTAGCACTAGTTTGCCTTATATATCAAAGTTGTTTGTAATATACCAACGCACAATTATAACTCACCTGAATAGTATCTGTATTTCGTTGAGCTCAGTATACGTGCGTACATTACAATGTCTTAATGTTAAACGCAAAAAATGACAAAGTTTTTTGGTCGATCTAATCGTCACTTGATAATGTAGAACACAGTTTTTTTTTTTTTTTGTGATATGTTACAATACAGCATCACCGGTCTATTGCGGTCTAACTGTGTTGGTGAGGCAGTAAATTTATCCACAGGGCAGTGACTGCGTCACTGCAATTCACTTTGGAGGGGTGGCGGTGAGACTTGTAGTCCCGTACCACCCTCTGATGGTGACAGTACTACATGAGTCAGGCAGAAAAATTTAGCCTAACGTGGGCAGGTATGATTGGAAAGTATTGGACGTAGAATGGGGGCTAGTCCCGCCAAATGATGCGTCCGTGGTGGGCGTGCCAGACCTATCGTTAGCCATGGTCGGAATCCGATTCCTCTAGGATGGTTAGGGGAACCGGATGTCGATGCCAGCGGCGTGGAAGTGTGGTCCCAACGTGGCGTAACCCATGGACAGTGTCCCGCAAGGCATCCACTTTCTCATAGAGCCGCCGCGCGTTGTTGCGTATGGTCGTCTTTAGGGGGACGATATCAGCTTCCTCGTGGAGAGTGACAATTCTCGTGAGTGGCGGGGCGTGCAGACTCCACCTGAGCACCTTGTTCTGTAGGCGCTGCAATGTCCGCATCCTGGTGACACTAATCGTGGCCCATGCAGCAGATCCATACGTGAGGGCAGGCAGGATAACTGTTCGGTAAATGCGGAGCTTGGTATGCAGGTTAAGTTCCCTACTGCGAAAGAGCGGGTACAAAGCCCTGGTTAGCTTTTGCCCCTTGTTGGTGACATACTCCGCATGACAGTGGAAGAGCAACTTGTGGTCCATCTGGACCCCGAGATAGGTGGTTGTCGGGGACCAGGGCACCTGCACACCTGCAATCGAGATATTGCGGCGGAGGACTGGGCGCCGTTTCGTGAAGTAAACTGCCGTAGTTTTGGCGGCATTGAGAGCTATTTTGTTTGTCCGGCACCAGGTGATAGTGGCGTCCACCTGTCGCTGGAGGCGAGCGACGACGGCCTCAGTAATGCGGCCAGTGGTGTATAGTGCTGTGTCGTCAGCGTATTGTGCAAGGTGGCACTCGGATATGACCGGCATATCATTGACATAGATATTAAAAAGGATGGGAGATAACACCGATCCTTGCGGAGTGCCTGCCGACAATTGGCGAATGCCAGAACGCATTCCCCGTTGAGCCACTAGGAAAGTCCTGCCACGGAGGAAGTCATCAACGATCTTGACATAAATATCTGGTATAGGGGTCTGTGTCAGCATCTTGTGTACGAGGTTGTCTTGTCAGATCTTGTCGTAGGCGTTTTGCAAGTCCAGAAAAACGGCAGCTGTCGACTTGGCAGTGTTGAAGCCTTTGCTGATATGTTCAGTGATCCGTAGGACCTGAAGTTCAGCAGAGAGGTGCGAAGTGAATCCAAACTGTTCAGGACGGATCGTCCCAGCTGCTGCAAGAGGTTGGGAAAGTCGGTGAAGGATCACAGATTCAAGGACCTTCGCCATAGTGTTTAGGAGGCTGATGGGCCTGTTGTTGGTGGGGACTGTAGGGTCCTTGAACCTCTTGGGGATCGCAATTAGCTTGGCTTGTTTCCACTGAGGGGGGAAAAGGCCAGATGTGAGACAACAGTTTAAAATCTTGGTGAACAAGATGAGTGGTGTGCGGGGAAGGTGGCAAAGATGTTCATTTAAAATTCCGTCTAATCCAGGGGCCGACCGGCCACGTTTCCGTCGAAGGATGCGCTGAATTTCTGCCATGGACGTAAGACGGGGAGCAGACTGGGGTGGGTGGTTGCGGAAAGCAGCAACAGCTGTCAGGACTTCATGTTCTTCCTGTAGTTCGTTCGGAGAAAGGTCTTGGACCAGAGGGCGGTTTTGGGCCTCGAACGCATCTGCCAGCGTTTCCACAATTTGCAGGGTATCATAAGACAAGCCCGCTGCTGTGCGAATAGGATGGGCAGTCGCTGGCTTAGAACGCCGCAGGGTGCGAATGACAGCCCAGTCAGATTTTTGGTGGAGTAGGAAAGTGGACATCCTGTCCTCCCACTGTTCAGACCTCCATTCGGCGAGCCGGTGGCTGAATTCGCGTTGGAGGCGTCTCATTCGGCGTTTGTCCTGAGGGTCACGAAACTGCTTCCACCTCCGGCGGTAGCGGTTCTTCTGTACCTTCAGCTCTCGTAACAGAGGGGGCAAGTCGTCCAGAGGTGTTAAATTTCGAGGTGCAGTGGAGGTGGAGAGTTTCACTGCTTTCTGTATTTTGGCAGTAAGGTAGTCCACAGCACGGACTATATTGGCCGGTGTTGTCAAATTGAGGTCGTGTCGAGTGGTGTTATTTAGTACCCTGGCAAACTTGTCCCAATTGGTGAGGGTCGCAGTGGAACGAACATCAAATGAAAGGGCAGCATTGGTGAGGTGCAAGAGTACTGGCTCATGGTCAGAGGCCAGTTCGTGGAGAACTTCCAGTGAAAACTGAGCGGTGATGTTTTTGAAGATGGCCACATCCAGAACGTCTGGCTGGCAGTTAGTACGGACTGGGATATGGGTAGGTTCGTGGGGGCCATAGACTGATAGTGCTAAAGTATCCTCCAGGTCAAGGAGGAGCCGGCCTTTGGGGTTAGACACGCGAGAATGCCAAGCTGGGTGCTTGGCATTGAGATCTGCCCCAATGATGAGCCTGTGAAGGATGACAATGTGCGGAGGTCTGCTTCCAGCAGCGGCTTGTTTGGGCTCAAATACGCTGCTGCAAAGGTAATGGCACCAAGGCGTGTGGAGATGGTAACTGCTGTGGCCTCTATGTGTTCCATTGGCTGGAGGGGCTCTTGGGTGTGGACAAGAGCTTTGTTGAGGAATACAGCTGTGCCTCCACCACGGCGGTCGTGGCGGTCAGAGCGGTAACATACCATGTTGCGAAGGCGGAAATCGTCTGCCGGTTTCAGGTGTGTTTCTGTGACCAGTAAAACATCCACACGATAGTCATGGAGGAAGGTGTTCAATTCCGTCTTCATACGTTTTATGCCATTGGCATTAAAAATGCAAGTGACAAGATCCCGAGGGGGCTGGTGGTGGTGTGGAGGTCCATTAGCCATTACAACAATATTTGACTAAGCCCTTCCACTAGGGCGATTACCTTGGAGAGCCCGTCCTCCGACTGACGGATTTTTTGTGCAGTGTCACGAATAACAGCCCGGATGTGGGGTTTCGTGAAAAAGGAGATGACCTGGAGGATTTCGCGCATGTCCGCCCGAAAAGACGCATCAGTCTCCACCACTGGGGGAGCGTCCCGGGTGGTCTGCTTGCCCCTACGGCGCGCAGGTGCAGTTGTAGTAGTAGGCAGAGTGGAGGTAGGGGCCGAGGGCTGAGATAGAGCCACAGATGGACTGGAGGGAGCTGCAGCTGGCTCCTGTAGTTGGTGAGCAGTGGGAGCTGTCACGGAAGACGGACAATGAGGAGGAGACCGGGCTGCAGCAGCAAAGGATGTCGTGGCAGTCCGGGCAGGAAGCGGCACAGGAGCCACCGAGCTATCTGGTGCCTGAGTGGCTGGTACCAGAGTGGCTGCTGAGGACAGTGCACTAGGCTGACCCTGCAAAACAGGATAGTTGGTCATGTCCCGTAGCGGTGGGGGAGGTCGATTTGTTCTCGGTTTCTTTTTGGGCGGACGAGAAGACTTCAGTGCCTTCTGGTAAACAGGGCACCCCCTCCAGGATGCCATGTGGTGGGGATCGTGCGTCGTTCCCAAACATCTGGCACAGGTAGGTTTCTCCAAAGCAGGGAGTGTGCAGTTCTCCACTAAATGTGGTCCAGCACACTTAACACACCGCAACGGCAGGGAGCAGTAATTCCCAGTATGTCGTAAACGTTGGCATTTGCGACAGATGGCTGGCCCGTTGCGGCCCTCGTACGATTCAATCCGGACTTTCGTGTATAGAAGATACCGGATTTGGTAAATCCGCTCTATGTCCTCCCTCCGGGAAAGGGAGACGACGTCGGTAGGGCAGGGGATCAATGCCCTGGTCTCAGGATTCCTCTTGCTATACTGGTGGACCAAAGGATCTTCGAAATCGAGTCGAAGCAGTTCCTCCTTGACCTCCTCTGCCGTAACCTCTGGTGGCAAGTCCTTGATCACGATTTTGGTGCGGCGATTACCCGACGTCTGGTGGGTAAAGTAAGGCATCGCCTTTGATTTTACGAAATCGAGAATGGTAAGATAGTCGTCCCTACTGTCAAGCAGGTATTTCACATGATCTTTTTGGTAAACAGCTCTCAATTGGCCGACAATGAGCCGCTGGAGCTCAGTGTTCAGTTTCGTATAATTAGTGACATTATATACCACAATGGGGGGTATCTTCTTTTTCTTCAGAGGGCTTGACGGGATCTCTTGAGAAGGACGGTCGGGAGCATGAGCCATTTCCTCATCCACAGGACCATCTGGTGCGGCGTCCCCCGGCAGGGAGGTATCGGAACACGATCCGCTGCCACCACAGCCCGCGTGGGCGGAGGGGCGTCTGGAGCGACGGCCAGAGGACTTTCCGACTGGGTCAGGGTGACCAGAAGACTCGCCACGGTGGCGGGACGGCATAGAGCGAGGTGCAGGTACAGCCGGGTGGTGGTTAGACAGAGCTGATGTGTTCGCCGCCTCACTACGAGAGAGGTCAATTACTAGGCGGCCAGGTGAATCGTCGGACGACGACGACGACGCGGATGAACGGACCCTGACACGCGACGGAGGACAGTCGTCATGATGATCGGTTTCAGTGCCGGTGGTATCAACCGGCGATTTGTGGCGGTTGGCGCGATCCTTCGCCCGTTGTGAAGTGGGCGGAGCATTGTGCGCGACGGGAGGCCGGGACGAGCGGCGTATCCGACGCGGTTCTCCCCGAAGGGCGGCGGTACAAGAGTCGGAGGGTCGCGAGGGCTGCTCTGCGAGCCTCTCCATAGTGTACTCGGGTCCGCCTGACATGGCCAGGGGCCCGGCACGAGGGGACAACGCACACCAAAAATCTCCCAGCTCACCTGGGGTAATAACTACTAAGACACCAACGCCGAAATATCAAATATACCAAAGCTGTTACGCGGTGTAAAACTGCAACGATACGACACAGTAACGCACTCGTATTGAGACGCCGAAATATCAAATATACCAACGCTGATACGCGGTGTAAAACTGCAACGATACGACACGGTAACGCACTCGTATTGAGTAACACTTTCAGGAATCCAACCTGAAGCACGTAGAACACAGGTTTTTTTTATTTATATTTTAATGTATTAAAGTGGGATGGTTATAGGATATATATTTTTTTCTGTTAAAACTGACTGCGAGACATAAAATACTGTTCTGTGTTGTAAAAATCTGCGGTTTCATTTTTCCTTCTCGCCGTCGGTTTTAACTATGATAACAGAACATTTAAACCTCAAGACAAACTGTTAGTAAAAATGACGAATATGCTCCTGTTTGAGAGTGGGGTATCAGCCGTCTCATTCTACCTTCCTCAGCACCATTCGAAACTTTCCCAAAAATTTCGGCCTGCGAACATTTGGCGCTCCTTGTAACACGAAGCTTATCTCTCATTGTCACAAGCTCCCTTGACTGACTCACTCACACACACACACACACACACACACTAGCCCATCGCTGAAAGTCGCTCATACCCATCCACTACCACTTAACCATTCTGTCAGACTTATTCCGTCCAACTCATTGTCATTATCTTTTGTAACTCCTCTGACTGTCTCTCCCGTTCTGTCTTGTAACTGCTGTCTCCTCTCTTTGTCACTATCTCTCTCCTGCTCTCTCTTACTGCTACTGTCTCATTCATTCCCTCACATTGCTGCTGTCTTTTCAGTCCCTCTCTCTTCCCCTCTTTGTCATTGCCATAGACACACTATCACTGAGTCTCGCCTTCTTCCATTCTCTCTTTCTCATTATTCCAATCGCACTGGCACTGTCTCCTTCACTGTTTCCCTAACAATGTTCTGTCACTGTCAACTATGTTACTCTGCTACTGTGTCCCTCTCCTTCTCTCACGCTGTCATTGTCTCCTTCGCTCTTTCTATACCACAAACGCTGTCTGCTATCTTCCATTATATATTACTTTTCGGTCTTTTTCCCATTGCCACTGTCTCCTCTCAGCATAAAAAGTGAAAAATATGTTCGCGTGCAAAAATTTTTGGAAAAAATTAGGTAGAATGAGGCACTGCTGACACCAGATTTTTCAGTCAGTCTTTTAAACAGGGGATACTCTTTTTTTGCTTTCTTTTCCCCACTAAAGCGAGGCAAGTCACTCATATGAAAAGAACTTTACAGACCCATGAAATTTCGCTAGTTTGCTTATTTGAAACTGAAATGACGCAAAACGATTTTACACCTCAGACCGGAATTTATGTGCACTAAAATTATGCATGTGCTTCAGTACTACAAAATGGGTTTTCTAGAATCCTTCTGATAACAGAGATACTTTACAGCCTGTATTTCCGTTCTACGTCACTTCGTAAACCACGTTTTCGCCTCACATCGGATTTTACTGTCTGTTTTACAAGTAGGGTAACAGAGCTCTGTATCTCGGAAACGGATAAAGATATCAAGAAAGTTTTCAAGACTGTTCAAGACAGGATCTTAGGACTACATCGTAAAAAATTAGAGCAATTTGCTGTACATGGCCGACTTATAATTAGCAGCTCGGTTTTTGCTCTCAAAAACAATTTTTTTGAGTGTTTCTCGTTGAAGGATAAAGATTTTTTTGGAAACGGGAAGATGGCACTTCTAGTTAAATACCTATAGAATACAGCGTTAAAATTTAAGCAATTTTATGTGGCTAGTTATTTAGATATCCGCTACTGACGGCGAAAAAACTGGTGAGAAATGTAGTGTGTCGTGCACAAATGCACTCTGCGAGACAGCGCTCCCCAGGTCTACGTCGTACGTGCAGGCAGAATCTGCTTTCAACGGTAAAGACCGCGGCGTGCCATTCTACCTTCCAAGTGATTCTTTGACTGCAGAAATCGAAATCTATTTTATATTCCACGCAATCGCAGCTCACTCTGAAAGTAGGCTGTTTAGGTTTTTATGTTGGTAACGCCACGTAGCACTCTGTATGAAAATCACTGACTGTGCTGTGTGCAGTCTGTGGCTGGTTTGCATTGTTGGAATATTTGCTATTGTAGTGTTGGGCAGTTGGATGTGAACAGCGCGTAGCGTTGCGCAGTTGTATTATCCTTGCGCAGTTGGGAGGTGAGCCGTCAGTAGTGGTGGATGCCGGAGAGAGACAGCAGTGGTGGATGTGGGGAGAGATGACAGAATTTTGAGAGCGGACGATCTGGACGTGTGTCCGTCAGAAAACGGAAATTCGTAAGATTGGATGTCATGAGCTGATATATGACTTTTGAACACTATTAAGGTAAATACATTGTTTTTTCTCTATCAAAATCTTTCATTTGCTAACTATGCCTATCAGTAGTTAGTCCCTTCAGTAGTTAGAATCTTTTATTTAGCTGGCAGTATTGGCGATCGCTGTGGCAGTGCGGTTCTGGCGCTGCAGTCCGGAACCGCGGGACTGCTACGGTCGCAGGTTCGAATTCTGCCTCGGGCATGGGTGTGTGTGATGTCCTTAGGTTAGTTAGGTTTAAGTAGTTCTAAGTTCTATGGGACTTATGCCCTAAGATGTTGAGTCCCATAGTGCTCAGAGCCATTTGAACCATTTTTGAACGAAGATTTTTGTGAGGTAAGTGATTCATGAAAGGTATAGATTATTGTTAGTCAAGGCCATTCTTTTGTGGGGATTATTGAAAGTCCGATTGCGTTGCGCTAAAAATATTGTGTGTCAGTTTAGTGTTGATCAGAATAAGTCAAGAGAGAAATGTCTGAGTACGTTCGGTTTTGATCAGCTGTTTGAAAATGAAATAACGTAAGAGGTTTTATCAGGACAGTCGTTAATACTTTTCCAAAGGGGACGTTTCAACTCCACTAACAGCTGGTGAAATTGTTGTTTATTAAAACACAACCGGCTCCGCGGCCTAAAGACGCATCATCAGGTGCAACAACGTTAGGAAATTATAGACATACCCATCGCTCCTAGTCAAAATTTACTATCATTAACCATATTCTCTGAATAGTAAACTGACTACGAGCGATGGGTATGCTTATAATCTTCTGACGCTGTTGCACCTGATGCGTCTTTAGGCCCCGCAGCCGGTTGTGTTTTAATAAACAACAATTTCACCAGCTGTTAGTGGAGTTCTTTCCTGTCATTCACGTCGATGCTCTGGTGTGAATGGAAGACAGGCTAGAGCCGTGTGTGCCCGTAGTCCTGCTGCTAACAAACGGTTCGCAACACCCGTCTGGGCTGGGCTCACACGCAGTCTTATCTGCGCTGTAGTAGCTCTGCTGCCCTAAAAACACGACGATGCTGATGGGCGTGTATGCTTGGTGGACGTCCAAAACCTCGTCTATGGATCTGAGAATGTTCACGTGACCACTGATACCAACACCGTTGCACAACTGACGCAGCACATCCAACTTGCGTAGCAGTTCTCCGAAAGAATCATCCCGCCACTCAGAAGGCTGCAATTTGATCCCTTTCAGAGTCGCTCATTTGGCTTTAGGAAGCACGAGTGTGTGTCCGGGGCACGGCTGCCTCCTTGCTTCACACGTTTGCGCCACACAGAGCCTTCTGGCTGTGAGAATTCCCTATTAAGGGTAGACATAGATGGTGCTCTGTTAACTATGCCACTACGGACGCAACTGGCGGACGGCGTTGAAACAATTATCACTACATATACTATCCCCCAGGTGCCATATGCATGTCTTCCCAAGTGCATTAATTTTTTTCCCCGGCAGTGTTTTATACCGGGAAGGTGACGAAGTTCATAGCGTTTTTCCATAATTTTAATAAACACAACAGATACACATAACAGAGACTTGATCCTGAATAATACACTACTGGCTATTAAAATTGCTTCACCAAGAAGAAATGCAGATGATAAACGGGTATTCGTTGGACAAATATATTATACTAGAACTGACATGTGATTACATTTTCACGCAATTTGGGTGCATAGATCCTGAGAAATCAGTACCCAGAACAACCACCTCTGGCCGTAATAACGGCCTTGATACGCCTGGGAATTGAGTCAAACAGAGCTTGGATGGCGAGTACAGGTACAGCTGCCCATGCAGCTTCAACACCATATCACAGTTCATCAAGAATAGCGACTGACGTATTGTGACGAGCCAGTTGCTCGGCCACCATTGACCAGACGTTTTCAATTGGTGAGAGATCTGGAGAATGTGCTGGCCAGGGCAGTAGTCGAACATTTTCTGTATCCATAAAGGCCCGTACAGGACCTGCAACATGTGGTCGTGCATTATCCTGCTGAAATGTAGGGTTTCGCAGGAATCGAATGAAGGGTAGAGCCACGGGTAGTAACACATCTGAAATGTAACGTCCACTGTTCAAAGTGCCGTCAATGCGAACAAGAGGTGGCCTACACGTGTAACCAATGGCATCCCATACCATCGCGCCGGGTACGCGCCAGTATGGCGATGACGAATACACGCTTCCAATGTGCGTTCACCACGATGTCGCCAAACACGGATGCAACCTTCATGATGATGTAAACAGAGCCTGGACACATGACGTTTTGGTTCGCAGCTCATGGTCGTGTGGTAGCGTTCTCGCTTCCCACGCCCGGGTTCCCGGGTTCGATTCCCGGCGGGGTCAGCGATTTTCTCTGCCTCGTGATGACTGCGTGTTGTGTGATGTCCTTAGGTTAGTTAGGTTTAAGTAGTTCTCTAAGTTCTAGGGGAGTGCTGACCATAGATGTTAAGTCCCATAGCACTCAGAGCCATTTGAACCATTTTTGAACATGACGTGTTGCCATTCGTGCACCCAGGATCTCGACCAACGCGAGCAGCAATGTCGCGATACGATAAACCGCAATCGCGATAGGCTACAATCCGACATTTATCAAAGTCGGAAACGTGATGGTACGCATTTCTCCTCCTTACACGAGGCATCACAACAACGTTTCACCAGACAACGCCGGTTAACTGCTGTTTGTGTATGAGAAATCGGTTGGAAACTTTCCTCATGTCAGCACGTTGTAGGTGTCGCCACCGCCGCCAATCTTGTGTGAATGCTCTGAAAAGCTAATCATTTGCATATCACAGCATCTTCTTCCTGTCGGTTAAATTTCGCGTCTGTAGCACGTCATCTTCGTGGTTAGCAAATTTAATGGCCAGCAGTGTATATTCACCTTCACTATTTACCACGGTCTGCCAACACTGGGGTAACTTTTCGATTCCACGACTGTAGAAAGCATGTAGTTCTGAGGCAAAAGACTCGTCGAGCCATGTTCGGAGCGTATTTTCAATCGGAAAGGAAGTTCCTTGTAGATCGTGCGACAGAGAGCGGAAAAGCTGAAAATCTGAAGGCGCAAGATCAGATGAATAAGTTGGGTGCGGAATGACCTTCCATCCCAATTCCTGTACAGCGGGTTTTTGTCGATGTAGCAGAATGCATGCGGGCGCTATCGTAGAGTAGCATTTCTCCGCGCAATCTTCCTGCCCGTTGTTCTTTGACTGCGTCTGCAAGATGCCTCAGTTGTTGACAAATGTTAGCAGTGATGATTACACCTTGGGGAAGCAATTCGTGGCACGGCACACCGTCGCTGATCCAGCTGCTGATAACATTATCAAAAATGGTTCAAATGGCTCTGAGCACTATGGGACTTAACTTCTGAGGTCATCAGTCCCATAGAACTTGGAACTACTTAAACCTAACTAACCTAAGGACATCACACACATCCATGCCCGAGGCAGGATTCGAACCTGCGACCGTAGCGGTCGCGTGGTTCCAGACTGTAGCGCCTAGAACCACTCGGCCACCCCGGCGATAACATTATCTTCTTTGGTTGTGCGCAGTTCTTTGTACGGGGAGCTGCCGCTTTGTTTGAGCTCAACCATTTCTTTCTTTGCCTTATGTTAGCATAAAGACAGAATTTCACGCCAACGGTAACGACACAGGATAGGAATGGTCGGTGTTGTTCACGAGCCGATTGGCGACGAGCAAGTAGAAATGTACGAGGGTCACTCCAAAAGAAATGCACACTATTTTTGTAAAAGATACAGTTTTCATTCTGCATGTGTGAAAGTTTTACAGTGTGTAGATACATCCTTCCCGCTTGTTTTCAAACTTAGTTCAACCTGAAACTTCCTGGCAGATTAAAACTATGTGCCCGACCGAGACTCGAACTCGGGACCTTTGCCTTTCGCGGGCAAGTGCTCTACCATCTGAGCTACCGAAGCACGACTCACGCCCCGTCCTCACAGCTTTACTTCTGCCAGTACCTCGTCTCCTACCTTCCAAACTTTACAGAAGCTCTCCCGCGAACCTTGCAGAACTAGCGCTCCTGAAAGAAAGGATACTGTGGAGACATAGCTTAGCCACAGCCCGGGGGATGTTTCCAGAATGAGATCAGCGCACACTCCGCTGCAGAGTGAAAATCTCATTCTTAGTTCAACCTGTTCCTGTGAGTGGCGCCGTCAGAGCATGTCTTCAAGATGGCTGCTACACTTGACGTTCGTCAGAAGCAACGTGCTGTCATAGAATTCCTGTACTGTGAAAACGAGACAGTGGCAAACATCCACAAGAGATTGAAAAAGGCGTATAGAAATGCTGCTGCCGATTGCAGTACAGTTAGTCGGTGGGCAAGCAGGTTACGTGATGAAAGCGGGCACGGCAATATTGAGGATTGTCGTCGCAGTGGCCGGCCTCGTACTGCACACACTGCAGACAATGTGCAGAGAGTTAACGAATTGGTGACTGCTGACAGACGAATCACAGTGAACGAATTGTCATACTACGTTGGGATAGGAGAAGGAAGTGTTTGCAGAATACTGCAAGTGTTGGCGTTAAAAAAGGTTTGTGTCAGGTGGAAAAAGGTTTGTGCCAAGTGGGTTCCCATGATGTTGACAGTGGCTCACAAAGAAACAAGAAAAACGGTATACAGCGAACTTTTGGATCAGTACGAGGATGGTGGAGATGAATTTCTTGGAAGAATTGTGACAGATGAGGAAACTTGGCTCCATCATTTTTCACCAGAGACGAAGAGGCAATCAATGGAGTGGCATCATGCAAAACCACACCTTCTGCTGGAAAAGTTATGGCTATGGTGTTTTTCGATTCCGAAGGACTTTTACTTGTGGACATGATGCCAAGTGGAACCACCATAAATTCAGATGCATATGTGACAACACTGCAGAAACTTCAAGTTCGACTGAGTCGTGTTCGACCACATCGGCAAAAGCAGGATGTTTTGCTGTTGCACAACAATGCACGGCCACATGTCAGTCAAAAAACCATGGAAGCGATCACAAAACTCTGATGGACAACACTAAAACACCCGCCTTCCAGTCCTGACCTGACTCCATGTGACTATCATCTCTTTGGGAAACTGAAAGACTCTTTATGGAACAAGGTTTGAAGATGATGACTCCCTTGTGCACGCTGCCAAACAGTGGCTCCAACAGGTTAGTCCAGAATTTTACCTTGCGGTTATACAGGCGCTGGTTCCAAGATGGCGCAAGGCAGTTGAGAGGGATGGAAATTATGTGGAGAAATGAAAATATTGTTCCTAAAGGATGTATCTACTCTCTGTAAAACTTACAAACATGTAGAATAAAAGATGGAATTAAAAAAAAAATATATTGTGCATTTCTTTTGGAGAGACCCTCATGCATATGGCCACCTGCTGATCTCTGTGATTTTGGCTTAAAGCATACGGTACCCATACACTTTATTTATGAACATCCCCACTGCATGCAAAGTCACACGATGGTGGAATGATCACAGTTAATCACATTTGCAAGTTCTTGAGTACACAGATGTGTATCGTTGCCGATTAAGGCGTTTAAACGATCTTCATCAAACCCCGAAGGTAACCCCGAAGGTCTTCCTGTACATGGAGAATCACTAATGTCAAAATGACCCTCAAAACAAGGAAACCATTATCCAGCCACACACTATCCAGTGGCATTATCCTCGTATACAGCACAAATGTTCGTGGTTGCCTCTACTGCTGTAAGCCGTCTACTGAAATCAAAACAGGGGAACATTATTGAAATTTCCGATTTCTCCACTAGGCCCTCCATTTTCTAACGTCAACAGCTCCACTCACTATCTCCAAATGACAAAATGATGATACGTAAACTCAGATAGCAACAATGAGCTACAAATGAAGAGTGACAATCGATAAATAAACCCACAGCAACCGGGTTACCAACATGCAAAACAAAATCTCTACTTACGCACCAATTTAATAATTTCCAGTTCCATACCTTCAACGTGGGCAAAGTCTTAATAAGCAGCCGAAATTTGCTTCCCGGCACAGTTTCCAGTGACATCCCAGTTCAGCGGGTATGTCTAATTCCCAAACACATTTAACAGTTGCGAAGCGTTGCCAGGTTCATTAGTAAGTAATAAAGTGCAGCACTGACGGAGAATGTATGCAACTCATGCACTGTCACACATATAATCATTACCTTGTATTTGGTTCTTGAAATGTCATGGAACACGCCGGAAACTATCTCCCAATGAATCCCCCATCTACCTTCTAGTACAGACAGCTGTAGTAATCTGAAGCTTTTAATGCTTTACGACCACTATCTTGAATGTATTGCATTCTTATCCCACACATTTGTATAGGTGCTAGCGACTTATCTCCAACTTAACGGTCTCATATTTTGCCAGAGGTTGGCATGTGCTTGTTGTTCGGTCGTTGCTCAGCACGTCTAACGGCTGTTTGTTGTAACTACTGTCACGTCCGCTGCAGCTGTGTTTTTCTTGTAAGAGCATTTTTCTTGTAAGTTGTGTTTAGTAATGGCTGCAGCCTCTAGCCATGAGTAGTTTACCTCTGCCCTGATGCGGCGGTTACCGAACGATGTGGCACGGGGATATGACAGTTGACATAAATACATTCTCGTACTCTTTTGTATGCAAAAGCGAAACAGACCTTACCATGACTTTGATCCATCTGTGTAGGTGCCTGTCGAATGGGGCTAGCCACGGAGAACCAAATGGAACAGGTGCCTGAGAATGGAGAGATCGGCGTTTTTCTTAGGGCCACAAAGAGGTCTATACTAACCACAGGACCGGGTACATATGATGTAGATTGCCTAGAGGGGACGCTACGACCACAGAAAAAAGGAGTAGTTTGGTTTCCTTGCATAGAGCTTCCAGTCGTATCCTAGCTGTTCTACCCGTTTTTGGGAGTTTCATAAATATTCTGCACTGTCGGTTGTATCCAGACGTTTCCGAGTTAGGAAATTAGGATGGTAGTTATTGCATGCGGACAGTTTGATGAAGTGTGCAGCAAAAAATTCAGCAATTAGCGCGAGATCAGTGCGGATGTCGCCGATGAGCGAGATGCAAGGAAAAGCTGTTGATGGTTGGTGGTCACGTCTACATCCATACTCCGCAAGCCATCTGACGGTGTGTGGTGGAGGGTACCTTGAGTACCTCTATCGGTTCTCCCTTCTATTCCAGTCTCGTATTGTTCGTGGAAAGAAAGACTGTCGGTATGCCTCTGTGTGGGCTCTAATCTCTCTGATTTTATTCTCATGGTCTCTTCGCGAGATATACGTAGGAGGGAGCAATATACTGCTTGACTCCTCGGTGAAGGTATGTTCTCGAAACTTCAACAAAAGCCCGTACCGAGCTACTGAGCGTCTCTCTCGCAGAGTCTTCCACTGGAGTTTATCTATCATCTCCGTAACGCTTTTGCGATTGCTAAATGATCCTGTAACGAAGCGCGCTGCTCTCCGTTGGGTCTTCTCTATCTCTTCTATCAACCCTATCTGATACGGATCCCACACCAGTGAGCAGTATTCAAGCAGTAGGCGAACAAGTGTACTGTAACCTACTTCCTTTGTTTTCAGATTGCATTTCCCTAGTATTCTTCCAATGAATCTCAGTCTGGCATCTGCTTTACCGACGATCAACATTATATGATCATTCCATTTTAAATCACTCCTAATGCGTACTCCCAGACAATTTATGGAATTAACTGCTTCCAGTTGCTGACCTGCTATATTGTAGCTAAATGATATGGGATCTTTCTTTCTATGTATTCGCAGCACATTACACTCGTCTACATTGAGATTCAATTGCCATTCCCTGCACCATGCGTCAATTCGCTGCAGATCCTCCTGCATTTCAGTAGAATTTTCCATTGTTACAACCTCTCGATATACTACAGCATCATCCGCAAAAGCCTCAGTGAACTTCCGATGTTATCCACAAGGTCATTTATATATACTGTGAATAGCAACGGTCCTACGACACTCCCCTGCGGCCCACCTGAAATCACTCTTACTTCAGAAGACTTCTCTCCGTTGAGAATGACATGCTGCGTTCTGTTATGTAGGAACTCTTCAATCCAATCACACAATTGCTCTCATAGTCCATTGCTCTTACTTTGTTCATTAAACGACTGTGGGGAACTGTATCAAACGCCTTGCGGAAGTCAAGAAACACGTCATCTACCATTATACTCTAACATAATACGTGTTCCAAAATTCTACTACTGGTCGACGTTAGAGATATAGGTCTATAATTCTGTGATATAGGTCTATAATTCTGCACATCTGTTCGACGTCCATTTTTGAAAACGAGGATGACCTGTGCCCTTTTCTAATCTTTTGGAACGCTACGCTCTTCTAGAGACCTACGGTACACCGCTGCAAGAAGGGGGGGGGGGGGGGGGGGCGTAAGTTCCTTCGCGTACTCTGTGTAAAATCGAACTGATATCCCATCAGGTCCAGCGGCCTTTCCTCTTTTGAGAGATTTTAATTGTTTTTCTATCACTCTGTCATCTATTTCGATATCTACCATTTTGTCATCTGTGCGACAATCTAGAGAAGGAACTACGGTGCAGTCTTCCTTTGTGAAACAGCTTTGGGAAAAGACATTTTGTATTTCGGCCTTTATTCGACGATGGGGTGTGGGCTCCCACATATGATACATACTGTTCCCAAAACTCCTGCTTTCTCTTCTTTTTTAAAAACAGTGCCTTCCCTCGAAGTCTCTTCAATGTTGTTAAATGTTTCGTACAGGGATGCGTTTGTGTCGAACTGCCCAACGTTGCTCTTTATAGCTGCAGCTATTTCTTCAGACTAGCATAACACCAGTGTCCATGAGGAACAGCCTGAATAATATGGTACCGTTCCTGCTGCAGCGTGTGTAATCGTGCTGAATTACGCTCCACTGGATTCCCATTAACAGATGTCTACTTAGGCAGAGCCCCACGGGCGTGATCAAGCCTTATGCAACCGGAGTGCAGTTGGTGCCCCAGAAGCAAAAACTGCTTCACCTCAGTATCACCCATCCCATCGAAGAGAGAACACACTGAAGTTGCTTTCTCTTCTTTTTCGTAGAAGTTCGTACCTTCCTAATAACGCAGGTCAGAATGTTTAGCCAAGAACCATGTTCTCTGAAAATTACATCGTTCTGTAGTCACACGTAACAATGGTCACTGATTCAAATGGTTCAAATGGCTCTGAGCACTATGGGACTTAACATCTGAGGTCATCAGTCCCCTAGAACTTAGAACTACTTAAACCTAACTAACCTAAGGACATCACACACATCCATGCCCGAGGCAGGATTCGAACCTGCGACCGTAGCAGTCGCGCGGTTCCAGACTGTAGCGCCTAGAACCGCTCGGCCACATAGGCCGGCAATGGTCACTGAATTATGCTCAGAGCTTACGGTAGAAGAGGACTGGTGATTCTGACCAGTCCCCAACTTGGGAAACCTTGGTGTGCCATGCCTTTACCCAATCATTACTGTTGATATCTCTTGAGGAAGGAGCCCTCAGTCCACCTTTTCTTAACGTGGGGTGGGGGACACGATTCGTCTGCCCACTGTTCTGAGGCTGGTTCAGATTGGGAGGCCCCACCAGCAGCTATCTGTGGTTTGCATACAGTCGAAAATGTTGGGAGTCGCTGCTTTAATTATGACAGAACTACTTAGCAGTTTTCTGAGGGAAGAGGTTTCTCCAAATACATTTTCCATATTATTCACAAATAACATAGGTTTAGTAGTTAGAAAGAATTCTGCATCAGTCGTTGTGCAAACCGGATATTGAGGGGAGTATGTTTCTGCAGATCACATGATCTTTCTTTCCTCCATTGGCTTGACCTAGAAGGGAATGTTCTTGGGGTCATAATCTAAGCTAAAATATTCACGTCTTTCTGGAGGTTCTGCTAGTTCGTCACAGGCACCAACTGACAATCTCGGTCTTTTCACAGTACATCATATCCTCCAAAATGCTGCCTACTCCAGTCGATGACTCTCACAATGGGCACAACCTAGCCAGTGCAATGACCAACTGATTTGATGACAATCACGCGGAGTCCCGGTACCCTCAAAAGGACAGGTTCCTAAACCCCAGCATGTGCGGGAGCTAACAGCTCTGATATCGACAGTGCGATAGCTATATAGTCAGTGGGCTACTATCATGATGGTATTTTACTACCCTCCACCAGGATAGTTTATTATTTACCACATGGACTGGCTACCAAGTTGGATATAGCGCGCTGGTCCCCGCATGGTAAGCTATTTTGTAAAAAACATTCTGAAAAGTGGAAGTCAAACACGGATTTGGGGCCAAACATGAGTTAACAGAAATGAGAGTTGTGAAACAACGTTTGAGGGAAAAGTGGGAAGACCCATAATCGACGTCTTAAATGGAAAGCTAGGTTGCTTCCAATGAGATGGTCCTACGGTCATAGATAGTAAGGCTGCAGTTCAAGAAAGGAAAGAATACTGTATTGATTCAAGGGACCCTCTTGTTCGCCACACACATTCTCCAAATAGTTGTTTGCCTCCTGGGTAGTCCATCTGTTCGTAAAACTGGTCGTTCTATTTCAAGTACTTAGCCTGAAATAGTACTTAAAAAACACTACAATATCGACACGATCCGGTTCAGTTGTTGCTTAACTTGTTAAATAGAACCATAGTAAACAGCGATACCTCACTCAAGGTGAATAATACGTCCTCCAACTGGTCTATCAGTTTTGTGCCGAATACAATCCTGTTGGTTACCACGCAGTCTTTACAGTGTTGTCCAGAACTTAACAATCGATTAGGTGGTTGAACCAACTGCACGTACTGAAGGCTCCAATGGACAGTCTCCTCTCTGAATTTCTGGCAATCCGTATAGCCATGTAGGGCATCCGATCTGAAAAGAACTTTCTTAGTTTGACTGAGGAGTTTACCAACCGCACGCATGTTCTGAGAACTTTTGCTGTGGGGTCCTTACAAAGTTTCCCGTGTGACTGGATGTATAATAAGTCGGCAATCTTACTGTGATAGCCAGGTTTGTAACTACTGGTACACTGCTCTTGTGAGGAGGGAGAGTGGTAATACTATCGTCCGCTTTTAAGCGTTTTATGGCATTCCTCTCACTCACAAGAACATTTTGGTGGCTTTGCCGGTGCTAATAGTATTGCCCATTCTATACTGATTTCTTCAGCTGTTACAGAGTACGCATTACAAATGTCTGCTGCTACACTATTTATAGTTTCCTCCTTTTCCTCATCTCTGGGATTAAAGGCAAAATTTCCCATTCGCAATCACTGAACTCTCATTGTCAGATAATGAATATCCGGGTAGATTGATGACAGTACGGGATACGTGTAAATTGTAGATCGTTAGATTAGGCTGATAATTTTCAAATTACAGTGTCTGACAAGAAGAACTGAAGCAGCCAGAAGATACGATCGGATTTCAATGTACCCATCATCGGCCGGTATGTGAATGATTAGAGTGCAGTTCTCTGTGACTGCTAGAACTGCCACCATAGTGCATTAGAGTTGTTGGTGTTTAATGTTGTTCCAGGGGTGTGATCAGCTTCAGATGCGGAGTGATCACTGAAAGCCACGGACTTGCCACTTACTCGGAGGAGATAGTTTTATCAGAACTTGATATAGTTTGAAAGTGTCTTTATTGTGGGTCTCCATTTGGCTGGCTGGTTGATTAGTGCAATATCGTGATTTGTAGGCCATTGGAATATGATACTGACCTGATGCTGGACTGCATAGGAACGTGAGAGCAGGTGTTCTCATCGCCAAGGTACCAGTCGACCATATCTGACTACCACAAGCGAGGGTCGCTGTATGGTGAACCAAGCAGATCGTAACCATGTTTTAAGTTAGAAAATAATGTCGAAAAATGCACAAGGATTCTGTTAGTCAATAATTTTAAAATTATTAATGAGAGTTTTAAAAGTGAAATACACACATCAAAAAAAGGTTTTCATCACCTTGGTTCCGAGAGTTCCGGAACCTGTACGGAAAATTGGAAGAGAGATCAACATAAACATCATTTCCGTCCTTTTTATTGCTCATGAAAACCACACATTACATGTTTTACCACCATACAGCGAGACCTTCGGAGGTGGTGGTCCAGATTGCAAACTGGGATGAAAGTCTGCCACAGTGGGCTGCCACCTGGTGTCACTGACAAACTTCTAGTTGAGTGGCAAGGGCTAGCTGTGCACATCGTGAACCGTGAATGTTGTTTATCAAATCGGTATGTATATGGCCCATAAGGCAATTACGTCACGCGAGTTGCGCATGTGCAAAAGCTCCTTAAAACGTGCGCAACTGAAGGTGTGCTCGTGACCCTGAAGCCAAGTTTCATGGAGTCTAGAGGAGCAGTAGAATTAAGTGCTGTATCTTTCAGATTGCAGCATCTTTGTTACGTTTAACAGCATTCAAAGAAAAATAATAAATCCAGTAGGCGTCGAAAAATTTAGGTGTTCACGTGCTCTTACACCACAGCTGCCACTCGCCAGATTGTCAGTAATGATATAAAAACATTAATCTTGAATAAATATTCTGAACTCATATCTGTCACACTCCTGGTTTCATCACGAAATGATTTCCTCCTCTGAGTGCACACGTCAGGAAATTCAGGATTGATATTAATTGCACAGACAACAACTTTAGATTCAGTTGTCCCTGAGTCCCAATTTTCGCTAAGCTATTTTAAGTCATTTAATAAGGTCTCAGAAGTGTCTTACATCAAAAACTGTCGTAGTATTCCGAGCTTGTAGCTCGTAATTTGCTTTTGTAGTCAATTAGTAGCAACAACTTTAGCCAAATTGTCGTCATGACTAATCAAATGAAAGTTTTCACCTTCTCCAAAACATCCTGCACTACGGAACGTGTTTCAGCTGAAAAATTTAGCTTACTGTGAGTTTCAGCAGCAATGGCAATCTGATCAAAGTCAGCTGCAATTAGTCCTAACTCCAAAAGGTGTCAGAAAAGGAATATAAAGAACTTCCGATCCACTGTTTCAGAATTTCCCGTCGTTGTGAACTGCAGCTGAACAGGTTGGAAGAATGAAACCATAAAAAAGTATCTGCTTCGTGACAGCTCTTGACTTCATATAGGCCACATGACGCTACGACAAACACACAGCAGATTTCACTGAAGAAAACGTGGCTGAGCCCCTTTATCAAAGTGTCTCATATTACTTGTTACCTTGTCTGCAGCATTAACTGATAGCAACTATGTTTCACAGATACTGATAGAATTAAATGGCCCATAGCAACTCCTGTTTCCTGATTACAATCTATGAATTCAAAAAATCGTTCATTTATTTCGTATTGATCAATTTCCTTACTGAATAAATATAATGCAGGATGAATGTTGTCTGCTCAGCATGATTTGAATCAGGAATTGCATTAACAGTAATCGAATAATACTTCTTAGTTTCTCTCTGTTCCAAGATGGAACTCCTTAAAAGATAAGCAAAACTAGAAATAATTTCATTCTGAGTATCTGTTGACAGAAGGCACTTGTAAACACTTTCCAATTTCTTGTCCGTCTGTGACCTTGATTAGGTGTTCTGCAAGAACTGCATCAAAATGACTCAAGAGCTCTAATATTCCGCGGAAATTTCCATTATTTGGATCTCGAATTTTCCGAGATGAACCTCTTAAGGCCAAGCCTCTTTGATCAAGAAATAAGTTCATGTCAAGTAACATGAGAGTTCCCATGTTAGTTAGCTATTCTACGGACAAACAAAAAACATAGCCTCTTTTCTCCGAGCATCAGCATGGCCAATGCACCTGTTTCATGTATCATTTCTTCGTTCTTATGATTCTTCCAGAACAATTATATAAAAATTCATATTTTTTGTTTATATTCGAATGCAAACTACTTCCTCTATATTTCGTGTAAAATCTACTTGTGATGGAATCAGAAGTACCTTGCCTTTGAATGTTGTTGTTAAACCTACCAAATTATAATGTTTCACAGCTGAAGCCACGTAAATTTGCTGTGGAAATAATTTTGGTGGGATTTCAAACTACATTTAAACAAAGCGCATTTTCGATTCCATTACAAGATGGTTTTAGCGCACCATGTCTAAAGAAAATATTCTAGATCCAAGCTTAAACACGAAAAATGAAAAATGGAAATGAAGTCTCATGCTTCTTTACAGAACGTAGGGGAACGATGCGGGAGACCCGCACCGCTTTACTAGGCAAGGTCCTAGTGGAGGTGGTTTGCCATTGCCTTCCTCCGACCATAATGGGAATGAATGATGATGATGAAGACGACACAACAACACCCAGTCATCTCGAGGCAGGAAAAATTCCTGACCCCGCCGGGAATCAAACCCGGGACCCCGTGCTCGGGAAGCGAGAACGCTACCGCGAGACCACGAGCAGCGGACAAACACGAAATATAATTGTACGTAATAGGCCTGTAAGAATTGTAAAAGCCAAGAACTAAAGCGGAGAGCAAGAGCTGGATTGCTGTGCTACTGACGGGGTAACAGTTCTTTATTTATTATACGATACATAATTTATTTTTTAGTAACAGTCCGATATTTGTCAACTGATGCAAGCCCCGGAGACTCCCCCCACCCTCGTCGGGCCTGTGTGTAACAAAACGAAATTACGCGACAAATTTGAGTGGGAAAGAAGTGTACGTGATCTGAAGAAGGGACGATGCAGCAGGAAGAAACCAGCAGTGGACGAAGAGGGATGGACGCTGTGGAACAAGCTTTTATAATATCTCAGAGAAGTCGCGTGTGAGGCAGGTGTAAATCAAGTGCTCGCCACATTTTACAGCAAGCAGAGTGGAAATCATACTTTCATAGGTTACTTCACACGGTGAATGAGAACCATCCGGATAGTCGCCTGGAATATTGTGACTGGATTTGCGATAGTGAACAGTTGACTTACGTAATTGTTTGATCTGATGGTTCAAATGGCTCTGAGAACTATGGGACTTTACATGTGAGGTCATCAGTCCCCTAGACTTCGAACTACTTAAACCTAACTAACCTGAGGACATCACACACATCCATGCCCTAGGCAGTATTCGAACCTGCGACCGTAGCAGCAGTGCGGTTCCAGACTGAAGCACCTGGAATCGCTCGGCCAAAACGGCCGGCGTTTGATCTGATGACGCAATCTTTAAACCTGAATGGAACCATCAATCGCCATAACTGTGTGTGGTGGGCAAGAGAATCTGCATGTTACGGAAGAACGAGCTGATTATCTTCCTGGGTTATCAGTGTGGTGTGATACGGTATGGTGTGTCTAACAGAGGACTTAAGGTCATTCTTTTTTGAAGGAACAGTGAAAAATGTAGAATACTTACCTTGTTACAGGAACGATTTGTACCAGTTGTTCATCAACTGTACCGAGATTTTTTTATCTTCAACAAGACGGTGCACCGTCACGTTACCATCCGTGACGTGCGGCAAACATTTGTTGAGAGGTGGATATCCCTACGAGAAAGTGTTGAGTTCCCACACAAATCTCCCCATCTGGCGGCATTAGGCTTCTTTTAGTGCGTCGATCTGTTCCGCGACGTTCCAGATGATGTACTGCTGCTGATGGAGGACTTCGACGGAAAATCATCAGCAGTAATGCCGTGACTATGTGGCTTAAAAATTCGAGGTTTTTTATTTTTGTTCGAATTATTAAAGTTCAAACAGTGTAAACTTCTTTTTAGGATATTTTATATACAGCAAAAGTATTGTGAAACATTGATTTTTAGGTATCTGATATTTCCATATCCCCGCGAGGCGTAAAACAGCTAAAATAATTCACTATCAAGTATTCCGTGAGATTTGAACGAGTTATATGCATGAAATGAACAGTTTAACCACCGAAATTCATACATACAGTACAAGATGTGAAAATTAATTCTGCCGATTGTTTGTGTGATAAAAACGAACGATAACATAGCTGCTGTTTGAGCGGAGTTAAGCCGCATTATTGAAGCAGACTATTTTGAATTCTAAAATTTACGTATTGTACTGAGAGTTTGAGAGTCAACATTCTCTTTGGCTGCGGTATACTGCCGCCCTATTGGCTACGGCCAACATCAATGAACTGCCAACATCAGTACGCAACACAAGAACCGCGGACACCGCCAAGTGCACTATAACATTTCTTTCATACCAGGAACAGCACAATAAACGTTTCGGGTTCAATTTTTAGTACGTGACATAAGATACAGCATCGGGAATTTCTGGTCTATGTTCTCAAAACCAGAAAGATTAATTTCTGGTCAAATTTCTTGACAACGTAAATAATCAAATCGCACAAAATAAAGAGTCCTCAGTGGTCTAACGGAGATGAAAGTAGTCGAGTAGAAATTCTCCAAGACTTGTTAAGGTATTATACTTTTTGCGGGTGTTACGTTGCAAGTTTGGTGGCTAAGTGTCCAGGATTCAATCCTCAGTTGTTTATAGGATTTCAGTCGCGCACAGATTCATTCCCCTCTAGCATTGATTTGTGTATGTGGAAGATGCCAAATTGCACCGTGGTTGAGAGTCCACGCAAAGATGGCTACAAACGTAACTGCAAGTTTGACAAGAATGTTCGAACAAACAGTTATGCAAGGACGTTGACTCTCCGCAGGGTTATCTTGGCTATGCACTCAGACTGTTCAAGCTGTTAGAGGCTTGATGAATTTTCAATCGTCCACGTTTGTGCAACGTGCATATACTTGACGTGTGTACCGACAATGTATAGATGCAAACGAGATCTTCGTAACCCTTTCAGATAGCAAAAAATCGTTAACACTGCAGTTTGCCTTTCAAGTGGCGCTTTAGGTCTTTTCCATGTGTCCTACGCTTTAATCACAGATTTTGCGTGTAACAGTTTCTCCATTGATACTGAAATAATGTCATCAATCACATGGTTAGGCAATATATTCAGTTCACAGATGAGTTAATGTAAAAATAAGTTCGTTTCATCAACTTGTTTTTACGCCACTAATCAGCGTTCCTACTGTTTTCGCATCACAATGACAAAATATCGTCCTCGTCCGATATTCACATATTCAAAGCCAAACAACTGTTTATCCACGCAAATCTACAGAACAACGAAAGCCTACGGTATATTTTTTGAAACGTGACGACATACGAGTATGTTACTTATAATTATTGAAGAATGTGATTCTGAGCTAAGTAGCATTAAGCTATCTGTGTAACCAGTCGTTTATCAGTGGAATATTTCCTGAATGGTTGAAATATGCTGAAGTTAAGCCACTGTTTAAGAAGGGAGATAAAGAAATAGCATCAAATTTCAGTTCAATTTCACTTTTGCCACCATTCTCAAAAATTTTAGAAAAAGTAATGTACAGTCGGCTTTATAACCATCTTATCTCAAACAACATACTGTCAAAGTCACAGTTTGGATTTCTAAAGGGTTCTGATATTGAGGAGGCTTTCTACACTTGCAGTGAAAATGTGCTTAATTCATTAGACAAAAAAAATGCAGGCAACTGGTATATTTTGTGAGCTGTCAAAGGTATTTGACTGTGTAAATCACAATATCCTTTTAAGTAAATTAGAATATTATAGTGTAACAGGAAATGCTGCAAAATGGTTCAAATCTTACATCTCTGGCAGGAAACAAAAAGTGTTATTAGGAAAGAGACGTGTATCAAGCTATCAGGCATCATCCAACTGGGAACCAATTATCTGTGGGGTCCCACAAGGTTCCATTTTGGGGTCCTTACTTTTTCTTGTTTATATCAGTGATCTTTCATCAGTAACATTACCAGATGCCAAGTTAGTTTTGTTTGCCGATGATACAAACATTGCAATAAATAGCAAATCAAGTGCAGTCTTAGGAAGATTAGCTAATAAAATATTTGTGGACATTAATCACTGGTTCCTAGCCAATTCTTTGTCACTAAATTTCGAAAAAACACACTACATGCAGTTCAGATTTTTTAAGGGGTGTCCCACGAGTATATGCCTAACATACGATGACAAGCATGTAGAAGACGTGGAGAGTGTTAAATTCTTGGGATTACAGCTTGATAATAAATTCAACTGGGAGGAGCACACCACAGAACTGCTGAAGCGTCTTAACAAATCTCTATTTGCAATGCAAATTGTGTCAGACATAGGGGATATAAAAATGAAAAAGCTGGTATACTATGCTTACTTTCATTCCATAAAGTCATATGGGATTATTTTTGGGGGTAATCCATCAAGCCAAGCTAAAGTTTTCCGGGCACAAAAACGTGTGAACTCAAGAACATCCTGCAGAAGCCTATTTAGGGAACTAGGGATTCTAACTACTGCTTCCCAATATATTTATTCCTAAATGAAATTTGTCATTAAAAATATACCACTTTTTCAAACCAACAGCTCAATTCATGCAATCAGTACTAGAAATAAGAATAATCTTCACAAGGATTTAAAGTCACTTAGTCTTGTACAAAAAGGTGTGCATTATTCAGGAACACACATTGTCAATAACTTGCCAGCAGCCATAAAAAGCTTAACCAATGAAATTCAGTTTAAGAAAAGCCTAAAGGATTTATTGGTGGCCAACTCCTTCTACTCCATTAATGAATTTCTCAGTAAAACCAACTGATCTAACTTCTGCACAATTTCAGTGCAGTAATGTGTTCATTGTAAATAAGTATTATAGTAGTTGTATTACACGTTTATTACCTTATAAATAAATTTTTTTTTAATATTTTAAATTCAGTGCATTAGTATTTGTAAAATAACTCTTTCATATAGTGTTCATTAAAAAATGACGATCATTCCACTTGGGGCCTATGGAATGGTACATTAGCTTATTTGTTTTATTTGTAAACATTTGTCATGTATTGTTGTTTTTCTGACATGTTGTACATCCTGGAGGACCTCCTCACTACGCATCAATTGGATTGAAAGTAAATCTAATCTAATCTACGTAGATTACGGCTCGTGTGTGTGTGTGTGTGTGTGTGTGTGTGTGTGTGTGTGTGTGAGTGTGTGTGTTTGTGTTTAAGTTGTAAAAGTCGGTTGGATGCTTTGCGTATTTCTCGTGGGATCGTGTTTACTAGACTTACATAGGACATGAACTGTTTTGAATTGTTGTATACTAGACGTATGTATGAGTTTGTAAGAAGTTGTTGTGACAGATTGAACTGCAGCATAGCCCGAGGTATTTGTTAGGTTTGAAGGTGACAGTTTAGCTTAAGTGGAAAAGCCAACAACTCTGTCATGATACTCTTATTTTTGTATACATTTCGAATTCTACTTGCATTTGTGGCCATTCACGCGAAATTTTTTTTATGTTTGCAGGCATTTATTGCAAGGACATTCTTGGTCCAAAAATCCCTGTTCTCACAGATATCGCATTAATTTGACGAATTTTATTTTGCTAATTTTTTCATGTTGGTGATGTCAATCGCTGGTCATTCCTTAACATCCTCAGTCCTTATGCCGTATACATGCTACATCCAACTTTAATTTTTTTAGCTCAGGGAGTTAATTACACTTGCTGCGCCCGATTTTAGCGAGTACTTTGGACCACGTGTTTTCTTTGCATCACTTCTTTTTTCTGTGAACTCCCAGTAATTTCAGTATCTACTGGAAGAAAGCTGTTTATCGTACAGTCAGCACAAAGGTAATTTGTTTGTTTCTGTAATTTTGAACTAAAATGTGTTTAGAATATACTGCAGTATGGTAACATACCCAGTACTGTGGATAAGTGTATTTCATCACAACGATATGGTCGTACATTGTTGTTTGTTGCAGCACTAGATCTATCTTCGGCAACGATCTGCACTTCCATATTAACAAGACAGTGCAAGAATGTGATGATAAAGTTTATGCAGTTTAAATGAGGAAACGCCACAGAACACGTAAGCGTGCTATCCATTTACGTGATATGATTTATAAAACCCAGAAAAGTTGTTTCAGAAATAGGTGTCTCAATGCTAGGGTTTCGTATTTGTGCAGTGCACAGTGTCACAAAAATAAATAAATAAAAAATTTAAAAAAATCCATTCCATAAAAAAATAGAATTAAGAAAAATTTTCTGATTTTGTGGTGAACTAATGTTTCGTGTACTTACATAGTACATTTATCACAGTTCCAGTTTATAAATGAAATCAATAAAGCAATTCCTGGAAACGTTTTATAACTAGGATAAAGAGCACATTTCAGGTTTGGTGTGCCATATGTTCCACATAACCCAATATTTTGGTGAATCACACCAGCTTTTAAATTTGGTATTTTACTCTTATTTCGTCCCAGGACAACGCAGTGACCACCAATGTAAACATTTTATTCATAATATCTAAGCTCAGGACTGAGGAAGTTAAGGCTCGTATCTCCACCATGCTACGGACATCATCCAATCGACGCAGTATCACGCTGTTAACTAACGCCTTTGGAATACGTAATAGTAAATTGTATTTGTGCATGCTTCCAGTTGCGTGTGTGGGCGCCTTTAAACTGTAGAACCCTATAACTGGCTGGATGAGTGAGTTTGAAAGCACTGCGATACTGCAACCAATTTTCGTGTTAAGAACAGCCTTACCTTAACCTGCAGTCGCGACCGCGTCGTTACACAGCTGGCGACACGCTGACGGATCCCTAGCCCGTTGGGCGCCTCCGTCGTGCCTTCACTGCTTTGCGCTCTGTCATTGGCTGGGTCGCTGATCGCGACAGCCCCCTCCGCTGTGCTGCAGTTTAAGACCCCCTTCACACGCAACAACTTACCGGCCGGCCGACCAACCGACCGACCAATTTCATGTTAACCTACACACGTCTCGATCGGCAGCAATCAGCGATCACAGCTCCGACCTGTTGATGTGACTAGTTTATGATAAGTTCATTGTTTATTTTCCGTGAGATCCCGTTTTGTTTCACACAGAAACAAAAACAGGAATTTGCCTTAGCTGTTTTAGAGGAAGCAATTGTTGTTAAGGGGGAGTAGGACGTCAAACGGGCCGACTTGGAACAGGAGAGGCACCACACGACATTTTAATTTCCACTGTCTATACTTTTACAAATAAATTCATAAAACTTTGTCAACATGACCAGGAAGGATTCAGGATTCAAACACATAGCAATGTAAGTTCAAAAGTATAACAAAATAATTTTTTTTTAATGTGTGAAATTTCATCATTTTTCACTTACTATTGGCTGCATTTGTTGCTATAGGTACACTTTTCTTCACAAGTAAGAGATATTCTTCGATGAATTTTGCACAGCATACGAACCATACTTACAGGTGTATGAAACTTTGGATTTTTTTTAATTAATGAAAAATGAATGAGCTGTTACATTTTAAACTTCATGTTTAGAAAAAACACAAATTTTATGGTTAATTATCTCAATTTTTAGCAGTTTTTAATAGATTTGGAAAATTCTAGAGTTTCATACACCTGTAAGTATGGTTTGTATGCTGTGCAAAATTCATAGAAGAATCTCCCTTACTTATGAAGAAAAGTGTACCTATAGCAACGAATGCAGCCAATAGCAAGTGAAAAAATGATGACATTTCACATGTAAAAAAAATATTTTTTGTTATATTTTTGAACTTTCACTGCTATGAGCGTGAATCCTGAACCCTTCCTGGTCATGCTGACGAAGTCTTATGAATTTATTTGTAAAAGTATAGACAGTGGAAATTAAAATGTCCTGTGGTGCCTCTCCTGCTCCAAGTCGGCCAGTTTGACGTCCTACCCCCGTTAATAATAGTTTCCACAGCGAAACGTTGTCTCGAAATCTGACAGAAAATCCAAAGAGATTCTGGTCGTACATAAAGCATTCTAGTAGCGAGGCACAATCAATGCCTTCTCTGTCCGATAGCAATGGAGATACTGTCGAAGAAAGTGCTGCCAAAGTAGAGTTACTAAACACCGCCTTCCGGAATCTCTTCACCAATGAAGTCGAAGTAAATATTCCAGAATTCGGATCAAGAACAGCTGCCAACATGAGTAACGTAGTAGTAAATATCCTCGGCTTAGTCGAGCAACTTAAATCACATAACGAAAGCAAGTCTTCCGGTACAAATTGTATACCGGTCAGGTTCCTTTCCGAGTACTCTGAAACAATAGCTCCAGTCTTAAAAATCATATACAACCGTTCGTTCGACGAAAGATCCGTACCCGAAGACTGGAAAACTGTACAGGTAACACCAATATTCAACAAAGGTAGTAAATTACAGGCCCATATCATTAACGTCGATATGCAGCAGGATTTTGTAACACATATGGTGATCGAACATTATGAATTACTTCGAAGAAAACGGCATTGACACACACTCCACAGGGATTTAGAACCCATCGTTTTTGTGAAACACAACTAGTTCTTTACCCGCACGAAGTGTTGAGTGCATTGACAAGGTATTTCAAAACGATTCCGTATTTTTGGATTTCCGGAAGGCTTTTGACACTGCACCACACAAGCGGCTTATAGTGAAATTGCCAGCTAATGGAATATTGTATCAGTTATGTGACTGGATTTGTGACTTCCTATCAGAGAGGTCACAGTTCGTAATAATTGACGGAAAGTCATCGAGTAAAACAGAAGTGATTTCTGGCGTTCCCCAAGGTAGTGTTATAGGCGCTTTGCTGTTCCTTATCTATATAAACGATTTGAGAGACAATCTGATCAGCCGTTTTAGGTTGTTTGCAGATAGCACTGTCGCTTATCGACTAGTAAAGTCATCAGAAGATCAAAACAAACTGCAAAACGATTTAGAAAAGATATATGAATGGTGCGAAAATTGGCAATTTACCCTAAAAAATGAAAAGTGTGAGGTCATCCACACGAGTGCTGAAAGGAATCCGTTAAACTTTGGTTACACGATAAATTATTTAATTCTAAGGGCCGTAAATTCAACTACATACCCTGGAATTACAATTAGGAATAACTTAAATTGGAGGGAACATATAGAAAATGTTGTGGGGAAGACTAACCAAAGTCTGCGTTTTATTAGCAGGACACTTAGAAAATGTAACAGATCTACTAAGGAGAGTGCCTACATTACGATTTTCTATCCTCTTTTAGAATATTGCTGCGGGGTGTCCGTTCCTTACCAGATAGGATTGACGGAGTACATCGAAAAGGTTCAAAGGAAGACAGCTCGTTTTGTGTTATCACGAAATAGGGGAGAGAGTGTCACTGAAATGATATGGGATTTGCGGTGGACTTCATTAAAACAAAGACTTTTTTCGTTGCAGCGGAATTTTCTCGCGAAATTTCAGTCACCAGCTTTTTCCTTCGAATGTGAAAATATTTTGTTGACGCCGATCTACATAACGAGAAACAATCACCATAATAAAA
Source organism: Schistocerca cancellata (assembly GCF_023864275.1). NCBI lineage: Eukaryota > Metazoa > Arthropoda > Insecta > Orthoptera > Acrididae > Schistocerca > Schistocerca cancellata. The sequence continues at coordinate 327,452,750 of NC_064633.1, forward strand.
TAAGGGAAATCAGAGCTCGCACTGAAAGATATAGGTGTTCGTTTCTTCCGCTCCCTATACGAGATTGGAATAACCGACAGTTATGAAGGTAGTTCGATGAACCCTCTGCCAGACACTTCAATGCAGTTTGCAGAGTATTCATGTAGATGTAGACGTAGATGTAGAACAAGGCAAAAAAACGAGGGAAAGCTGTGGGTAAAGAAGTGGCTAATGCAGAGAAAGAACTTTACCCGCGTCCTGTCACTTAAAGCAGCTGGGAGCCGATGATTTTAGTAATTATCTAAGAATGAGTGAAACATGCATTTCGGAGCTGCTGAACTTCATCAGACCATTCTTAACGAAAAAGAATACAGTCATTAGGGAAGCTATAAGCGGTAATGAGAGGCTGTTAGCTACATTACGATTTCTAGCCAGTGGGAGAAGTTAAGAGCGCCTCAAAATCAGTGCTGTTGCATTCCTTCAATTATTAACTAAAATTGTTCCTGAAACATGCAAAGTGATTTATAATTGACAGAGGAAATACATCATGGTAAAGCAAAAAAATGGTTCAAATGGCTCTGAGCACTATGCGACTTAACAGCTATGGTCATCAGTCCCCTAGAACTTAGAACTACTTAAACCTAACTAACCTAAGGACATCACACACATCCATGCCCGAGGCAGGATACGAACCTGCGACCGTAGCAGTCGCGCGGTTCCGGACTGCGCGCCTAGAACCGCGAGACCACCGCGGCCGGCCATGGTAAAGCAAAATAAATGAAACAAAAGATATTAATGTAAGCGTTATTAATTTATTTATATGCGTAGCATAAAAGGTGACCTGTAAATTTAAGAAACTCATTTCACATTCGACGAAGATAGACTACACATGATGATGACAAGTACATAAGAAATGAGGCATTTTGCAAGTGTTTGAACTGTAAAAAAAAATACACTTTGCTCTTCATAATAGAGGGCTTGGATGTAGACTGGATTTTTTTAACACTATTCTAATGAGGCAAGCGCGTTTAATGAATTAACGCCCATTAAATGTCGATATTTCGATTTTTATATTTCTTCTCCCATAAGCGCCAGAAATAAAACCTAAAAACAGGAATACATCAGGTCGACGGACTTATATTCTCTCTAAGTTCCACATGAAACCATTATGGATTTTAATTATTTAGTAAACATAATCACGGTCGCGCGTAAGTTATCACTTTTTATTTGTGGATGACCGGTCATCCACAAATAAAAAGTAATAACTTACATGCGACCATGACTGTGCTTACGTAATACTAATAATAATCATCATCATTCACTTGAGCACGAACAACTGCTACAATTCCGCACTGGTATGTAATGTTAACATTAAAAGACAACGATGTGATGGACTTATAACTTTTGTAAATCACATTGTATTATATACTTTTGTATTTGTTTTAGCATTGATAATGACCTGACACAGGTCGAAATCTGATCTGCGTTGTGACTATAAAATGTCATTTTAAAGCAACTTAATTCTACGACTGATTGCTGCTCTATCTAACCCAACTAATAATATTTCTATTAGGTCACTGTTTCTTCGAACAACGTTAAAAAAATTCATTATAGGTTCGTTAAAAAATGAAGAAAGTGTTTCATTTCTTTCGTCTGTGTTGGCATACTCTTCATATGTCCCACAAACATGTGCAATCTTGAAATTTCACCAGAAACTCTGTCGTTAAAGTTTCGTCCGCCTCGCACCCTGTTATGTACTATAAAAGATTAGCATTTAAACACGCGCGCAGCGACAAAGACGAACTTTTGTCGGGCAGTTGGCACGACAGCGCTACATACGACACGGTTAAGGTTGGACTGGTCGGTAGTCAGATGGTCCTACCCACCCGATATTCCGACAAATTTAGTCTGTCGGTCGGTGAAAACGCCTACACATGTCTAATTTGTCTGTCTGTCGGTTGTTGCGTGTATAGGGCCCTTGGAAAGAAACAGCAGAGAACTGCAGCAACTTCCCTTTCCCAACAGCAGGCTTCCAATCACCCCGTAATCCCACAGCCGAGTACCGCCGGCACAGCAGACGCGCTTCCGTATCATCGTCTCTGCTGAGTGCATCATTGATAAGTACGAGGGTCCCTCCAAAAGAAATGCACACTATTTTTGTAAAAATACAGTTTTCATTCTGCATGTGTGAAAGTTTTACGATGTGTAGATACATCCTTTCAGCTTGTTTTCAGACTTAGTTCAACCTGTTCCCGTGATTGGCACCATTACAGCATGTCTTCAAGAAGGCTGCTACACTTGACGTTCGTCAGAAGCAACGTGCTGTCATAGATTTCCTGTGCTTTGAAAACGAGACAGTGGAAAACATCCACATGAGGTTGAAAAAGGTGTTTGGAGATGTTGCTGTCGATCGCAGTACAGTTAGTCGGTGGGCAAGCAGGTGACGTGATGTAAGCTGGCACGGCAATATTGAGGACTGTCCTCACAACGGCAGGCCTCGTACTGCAAAAATGGTTCAAATGGCTCTGAGCACTATGCGACTTAACTTCTGAGGTCATCAGTCACCTAGAACTTAAAGCTAATTAAACCTAACTAATCTAAGGACATCACACGCATCCATGCCCGAGGCAGGATTCGAACCTGCGACCATAGCGGTCGCTCGGCTCCAGACTGTAGCGCCTAGAACCGCACGGCCACTCCGGCCGGCCCTCGTACTGCACACACTCCAGAAAATGTGCAGAGAGTTAACGAATTGGTGACTGCTGACAGACGCATCACAGTGAACGAATTGTCACACTACGTTTAGATAGGGGAAGGAAGTGTTTGCAGAATACTGAAAATGTTGGCGTTAAAACAGGTTGTGCCAGGTGGGTTCCCAGCATGTTGTCAGTGGCTCACAAAGAAACAAGAAAAACGGCATGCAGCGAACGTTTGGAACAGTACGAGAATGGTGGAGATGAATTACTTGGAGGAATTGTGACAGGTGATGAAACATGGCTCCATCATTTTTCACCAGAGACGAAGAGGCAATCAATGGAGTGGCATCATGCAAATTCACCCAAGAAAAAAAAAATTCAAAACCACACCTTCTTCTGGAAAAGTTGTGGCTACGGTGATTTTCGATTCCGAGGGACTCTTGCTTGTGGACATCATGCCAAGTGGAACCACCATAAATTCTGATGCATATGTCACGACACTGAAGAAACTTCGAGCTCGACTGAGTCGTGTTACACCACATCGGCAAAAGCAGGATGTTTGGCTGTTGCACGACAATGCACGGCCACATGTCAGTCAAAAAACCATTGAAGCGATCACAAAACTCGAATGGACAACACTGAAAGACACGCCTTACAGTCCTGACCTTGCTCCATGTGACTATCATCTCTTTGGGAAACTGAAAGACTCCTTTCGTGGAACAAGGTTTGAAGATGATGACTTCCTTGTGCACGCTGCCAAACAGTGGCCGTGCGGGTATACAGGCGCTGGTTCCAAGATGGCGTAAGGCAGTTGAGAGGGATGGAAATTATGTGGAGAAATGAAAATATTGTTCCTAAAGGATGTAATACACACTATAAAACTTTCAAACATGTAGAATAAAAAATGGATTTTTAAAAAATAGTGTGCATTTCTTTTGAAGTGACCCTCGTACATCACAGAGACTACTTCACGTTGCTTCAAAGAAACCGTACCACGCCCGCGAGACGGGCTGCGGCGTGTGCGTTCTACACGTGACATTGCAGCTCTTATCAGTATCATTAGCCGTCACTGGAGAGGAGCGAATAACCACACTGAAGCGCTAGAGAAACTGGTATAGTCATGCTTATTCAAATACAGAGATATGTAAATAGGCAGAATACGGCGATGTGGCGGCAACGCTTACATAAGGCAACAAGTGTCTGGCGCAGTTGTTAGATTGCCTACTGCTCCTACAATGGCAGATTGTCAAGATTTAAGTGGGTTTGAACGTCGTGTTATAGTCTGCGCACCAACGATGGGGCGCAACATCTCCGAGGTAGCGATGAAGTGGGGATTTTCCCGTACGACCACTTCACGAGTGTACCGTGAATATCAGGAATCCGGTAAAACATCAAATCTCCGAAATCGCTACGGCCGGAAAAAGACCTTGCAAGAACGGGACCAACGACAACAGAAGATAATCGTTCAACGTGACAGAAGTGCAACCCTTCTGCAAACTGCTACAGATTTCAATGCTGGGCCATCAACGAAATATGATCGATATGGGCTTTCAGAGCCGAAGTGCCACTCGTGTACCCTTGATGACTGCGTCAACATCGACATTGGACTGTTTATGACTGGAACCATGTTGCCTGGTCGGAGGAATTGTAATGAGCTGATGGACGTGTACGAGTATGGAGACAACCTCATGAATCCGTGGACCCTGCTTGTCAGCTAGGGAGTGTTTAAGTTAGTGGAGGCTCTGTAAAAGTGTGGGGCGTGTGCAGTTGTAATGATGCGGGATCTCTGATACCTCTAGATACGACTCTGAAAGGTCACACATGCGTAGGCATCCTGTCTGATCCCCTGCAGCCATTCATGTTCATTGTGAATTCCGAAGGACTCGGACAATTCTAGCAGGATAATGCGACACCCCACACGTCCAAAATTGCTACAGAGTGGCTCCACGAACACTCCTCTGAATTTAAACACTACCGCTGCCCACCAAAGTCCCCAGATATGAACATTAATGAGCATATCTGGGCTGCCTTGCAACGTGCTGCTCAGAAGAGATCCTCACCCCTTGCAGTCTTACGGATTTATGGACAGCCCTGCAGGGTTCATGGTGTCAAGTCTCTCCAGTACTACTTCACACATTAGTCGAGTCTACGTCACGTCGTGTTGCGGCACTTCTGCTTGCTCGCGGGGGAGCTACACGATATTAGGCAGGTGTACAAGTTTCTATGGCTGCCCAGCGTATTTCACACGAGTTTAACAATTCTTAACCGCCAGTTTAAACGTATACAAGCTGTCGACTGCACACGAGAACGTTAAGGCCTTTAGTCGGCAGCTATTCATTGACATACGGATTTCCCGCGAGCTCGGCATGGAGCCGAGCGCTCACGAAGTACGATTGGAATGCCGTCGCAAGTTCGTTGCAGGACCCGCATTTCTCGTGGACTCCGAATTAGTCATGCATGGATGAATGGAAGGGCTAGTAGAAGCCGACGTCGGGGAACATCAGTTTGGGATTCGGTAAGGCGTACTTCGATATTCAGCTACAAAGTACGAGATTTACGTCTCACAGAATTATACTACACATAGATGCATTTACAATATTTTATATCTTTCAAAATTTGTCCATAATATAATAATTTGGATGTTTCTGTGAGATAATGTTATGCTTCGAAAATTAGTTACAAGTCAAATTTCACTTTATAGTGATATCGCCATTAAAAACAGAGTATGCATCTATGCAAGGGTGCTCATACTATAGTAAGAAGAGGGGGGGGGGGTTGCTAGACCTGGCGGTATTGAGAATCCACCTGATAGTTCAGGAGATATAACCTTACGAACAATGGATGCATGAAAAACTGCCGGAACATGCATGACATTTAAATTTATTACATCTGAGCTACTAACGCTATTCACAATAAATTTAGCTTACAGCATCCATCCATGCCGCTAAATGTACCTACAAAATTATATCATGGTACCAAGCGTGGTTCAGGAAGTATGACGTTATAAACACTGAGATTCGTGAAAAACTGCTGCGTCGTGTATGACGTTTAAATTTATTATTTCTGTGTTACTGACTCTACTCACAACATATTTCGCAGACAGTATCCACGTATCTTCATCATCATCATCATTGGCTTGAGGTCTTATTCCCGCTGCATTGCGGGGTAGACAGTATCCACGTATGCGGCTGAATAGACCTACACAAGTATGTCATTGTACGACTCATAGATGAGGAGACATGACATCATAAACACTGAGTTGCGTGAAGTTTAAATTCATTTATTCTTTATTACTAAGACACTCCCACACTCGAATCAACTTAAGGAAATTCTTGACACCTGGCAGCGCTTTTGACCGTTTCAACTGCGAAGATTAAACGACTGTAAGCGAAAACAAATTGGTGTGTAGAGCTATGAAGAGACTTTGCCATAGAGACGTACAGCAGATCGCCTTACAGACACGTGAAGCAGCTGCACCCGGCATAGAGAAACTGTTCAGGATCAAATCTCACTCCGAGTCTACTACAGGGGCGCGTATAAGGTTTCGTTTCTAATAGAAAATTGGCAAAATGAGCACCCAGGCATTGCGGGATTTGTCAGCTAGTTTTTTATGTATTTTTGAAAGACAATCGGCGACTTCTAAGTAGCCATAAAAAAGTTCCAGTTCCAACACTGTTAAAAACATATGTATTATTGAATTTTAAATCATTTGCTTGAAAGAAAAAACCTGACTAGACTACGTTTTTTTCCATTTCGTGAGAGCTAGCGGGAGAGGGAGGGGCTCAGTCCCCCTTGACCCCAGAGATGGGCGTCCTTGTATATACGCGTAACATAATCTAGTTTTTATTTTTTCCTGATATTCATAACAAATGACACTTGAATACGATTATTTTCAAAATTTAATTTACGTGAAGTCAAATCAAACTTCATTGCTCTCTAAACAAAGAATTAATTTCATATTCCAAATCCATGATTAACTTATTCAGAAATAACTTGACTCGATGTAACACTAAATTACAAATAATTTCGAAAGTTATGTTTCATAACTGTAAACTGGGTGGTTATAACTAAAATGCATCTAGTCACAGATGTCCAATGTTGTCTGTAATTATCGTGTGACAGCGAAAATTCGTAGATATTCTAATGTATTAATGCGTAATCGATCTGTACTGGAAAAAAATTAGCTCCACCTTAGGTCACCAGGTGCGAATCTGGCGCTACGAAGACATATAGAAATGTTTCCATATGTACTGGATTAGGAACGGGCTATGGACAGAAAATTTCAAACACGTGAGAAAGGCATAATGTTGATTTTATTATTAGTTACTGTTTAGGTAATTTGTTCAGTATGAGCACCGGAGACGTCGACGAGATGTTGTACTGCGCCATATTTGCACCTAGTGGCCACAATTAGAATTAATTTTTCCAGTGTAAATCGGTTTTGAATTAACCCATTGGCATATCTATATAGTTTCGCTGCCATACAATAATTACAGACCACAATGGACCAGTTTCGCTGCCATACAATAATTACAGACCACATTGGACCTCCGTGAGTAGCTACACTTAAATTGTAAACACCTGGTAAATCTCCGTACATTTCAAAGTGCGTGCAATGCGTGTCTTCTTTGTCTCAGTTCTTTGTAAAATCTCTTTTGTTACCAAGAAAAAGGCGCGTGTGGAGAAGCTCTCCTTAGTGCTGAAAGATGAATAACGTAGATTTTTAGTGTTGTGATAAATCAGCATCTGGGATAAATCTTGTGCAATGATAGCATGAAGATGCATGAAGATGCACTTTCACTTTATTATTTAACGTGTACAGGACTTCTGATCAGCTCCAAGAGAATACGACGAGCCTAAATCATGAACAGCTTAAAAGATGAGTACATTACCTTGTTATATTATTATGGATTGAACTTTCGTTGGCTTTTTCCTAGCAGGACAAAACATTGTATAGCCAGAGCATTATGACCACCTACCTAATAGCCTCTATGTCCACATTTGGCACGGATAACATCGACGATGCATGGTGGCATGGAAGCAATGAGGCCTTGATAGGTAGCTGGAGGGAGTTGGCCCCACATCTGCACACACAAGTCACCTAATTCCCGTAAATTCCAAGGAGGTGGGCAATGAGTTCCGACGCCACAATCAATCCAATGCCAGATGTGTTTGATCGGGTTCAGATATGGTGCTCTGCTGGGTGAGCACATCAATTTAAACTCGCCACTGTGTTTCTCGAATCACTCGATCACACTCCTCGCCTTGTGACCTGGCGCATTATCTTGTGGAAAATTGGCACGGCCGTCGGGAAACATGACCGTCATGAAGGGGTGTATATGATCTGCATCCAGTGTACAATACTCTTTCGCCGTCATGGTGCTCCACTTGACCCATGCATGCCCACGTGACTATTCCCCAAAGCTTGTCTCCGTCCCACAGTACAGGTGTCAAGGAACTGTTTCCCTGGAAGACGTTGGATTCGCGCCCTCCCATCGGCATGATGAAGAAGGTATCGTAAATCATCAGACTACGCAACGCTCTGCCATTGCGCCAATTTCCAGATCCGATGGCCACGTGCCTATTGAGATGTCGTGGTGTTAACATTGACACATGCTTGCGTCGTCGGTTGCAGAGGCCCATCGTTGGGACTGTTCGGTGCACTGTGTGTTCAGACACTTGTACTCGGCACAGCATTAAAGTCTTATGTCAGTTCCACTGCAGTTCGCCACCTATCCTGTTTTGCCATCTGCCCACCCTACGACGCCCGATATCTGTAATGAGGGGTGGCCACCCGACCCCACAACGTCTGGATGTGGTTTCACCTTGGTTTCGCCACGTGTTGAAGACACTCACCACAGCACTCCTCCAACACACAAGTCATGTAGTTTCCGAAATGCTCATACCGAGTCTCTGGGTCATCACAATATGCATTCAGTCAAACTCAGACAGATCGCGCAACTTCGCCATTCTACACACTGACAGCAAATACATTGGTACTACTACATGTGTGTGTGTGTGTGTGTGTGTGTGTGTGTGTGTGTGTGTGTGTGTGTGTGACTAGCAGTCATTTCTCGCCAGGTGACGCTGCTATCGTCTGTACGGGTTTACATCGATAGTAAGTCAGTGGTCATTATGTTTTGGCTGGTCAGTGCATGTACTGTAAATACAGTAACAAATGCTAGAAGAGTTCATTAAGAGACCAAATTCCAACATTATTTTCGTGTAATACCGCAAAGAGCAATAATTACATAATGATATTGTAATCCAGTCAGAAGGGGAAAAAGACGTAAGATCAATTGAACAGAATGGATATCGTCTTGAAATTAATTCGAAATAAATTTGCCGAATGCGAATATCTTAACATCTGCCGTTTGCTGTATAGATGTACCACCGAAATATTCACATTCGGTGAATTACACTCTAAGGGAAAGAAAACCGACTAACTACGAAGGAATTATTCAAATCAAACGGAAATCTCTAGATGGAATGTATAGGTACAGTTAAACGGATGATTACAATTTTAAAAAAAATTGACGTCTTATTCAAGATACAGAGCTTCACAAATGAAGCAAGTCAATAACACGTTCGTCCACCTCTGGCCCTTATGCAAGCAGTTATTCGGCTTGGCACTGATTGGTAGAGTTTTTGGATGTCCTCCTGAGTGAAGTTGTGCCAAATTCTATCCAACTGGCTCGTTAGATCGTCAAAATCCCGAGGTGATTGGAGGGTCCAGCCCATAATACTCCATACAGTCTCAACTGTGGAGAGATCCGTCGACCTTGCTGGCCAAGGAAGGGTTTGGCAAGCACGGAGAAAAGCTGTAGAATGTCTCGCCGTGTACAGGCGGGAGGTATCTTGCTGAAATGTAAGCCCAGGACGGCCCTCCATGACGGGCAACAATACTAGTCGTAGAATATATTCTACGTACCGCTGTGCTGTAAGAGTACCCGCTTCAGTCCGGAACTGCGCTGCTGCTATGGTCGCAGGTTCGAATCCTGCCTGGGGCATGGATGTGTGTGATGTTCTTAGCTTAGTTAGATTTAAGTAGTTCTAAGTCTAGGGGACTGATGACCTCAGATGTTAAGTCCCATAGTGCTTAGAGCCATTTGAACTATTTTTTTAAGGGTACCGTGGATGACAACCAACCTGTTCTTGCTATGAATTGAAATAGCACCTGAAACCATCACTCCTGGTTGTCGGGCGACAGTCAGATTAGTATTCCACTACTGTCTGGGTCGCCACAAGAGACGTCATCGGCCTGGAATCTCATGACTGGAGTAGAAATGTCACGCTACGAATTGAACCCCGGTGATCAGTGAAGACGTGTCTGGAGACGCCCTGGATAGCGTTGGGATACCAACCTGACTGTCGCCCTTCATACGGCCCAGGAACCAGGAGTGATGGTCCAGGGTGCCATAGCAGGACCCCTTCGATTGTTATCCGCAACACGCTTACAGTACGGCGGTGCATCGACGATAATCTAGACCCCTTTTTGTTGCCCGTCATGGTAAGCCAACCTGGGTGTACATTCCAGCAAGATATTGCCAGTTCTCGCAGAGTGAGAATTTCTACTCCTTGTCTTCGTGCTTGCCACAACCTACGTTGGCCAGAAAGTTCGCCGTACCTCTCCCCAACTGAGAACATTTGGAACGTTATGTACTGAGCCCTCCAACCAGCTCCGAATTTTGACGAACTAACGCGCCAGTTGGACAGAATTTGGCAGCAACTTTATCAATCTGCGCCGAGTCGAATAACTGCTTGCATACTATTGCGTTACTGACTTGCTCAATTTGTGAAGCTCTTTCTTTTGAAGACATCGACCAGTTTTTTTATAAAATTTTAATCATTCGTTTGTCTGCACATGTACATGTACATCTATCAATTTCCATCCCATTTGGATAATTTCTTCAAGGTGCATCGTTGGATTACTTTTTCCCCTGAGAGTGTATAGCAACTCCCGACGTATCGCTCTCATAGGGAGAGTGAAGACGAGATTTAATTACATCGTGCACAGAGGCATTCTAGCAATCAGTCTTCCTGTGTTCCATTCGTGAATGGAATATCTACATCTACATCTACATTTATACTCCGCAAGCCACCCAACAGTGTGTGGCGGAGGGCACTTTACGTGCCACTGTCATTACTTCCCTTTCCTGTTCCAGTCGCGTATGGTTCGCGGGAAGAACGACTGTCTGAAAGCCTCCGTGCGCGCTCTAACCTCTCTAATTTTACATTCTTGATCTCCTCGGGAGGTATAAGTAGGGGGAAGCAATATATTCGATACCTCATCCAGAAACGCACCCTCTCGAACCTGGACAGCAAGCTACACCGCGAGGCAGAGCGCCTCTCTTGCAGAGTCTGCCACTTGAGTTTGTTAAACATCTCCGTAACGCTATCACGGTTACCAAATAACCCTGTGACGAAACGCGCCGCCCTTCTTTGGATCTTCTCTATCTCCTCCGTCAACCCGATCTGGTACGGATCCCACACTGATGAGCAATACTCAAGTATAGGTCGAACGAGTGTTTTGTAAGCCACCTCCTTTGTTGATGGACTACATTTTCTAAGGACTCTCCCAATGAATCTCAACCTGGCATCCGCCTTACCAACAATTAATTTTATATGATCATTCCACTTTAAATCGTTCCGTACGCATACTCCCAGATATTTTACAGAAGTAACTGCTACCAGTGTTTCTTCCGCTATCATATAATCATACAATAAAGGATCCTTCTTTCTATGTATTCGCAATACATTACATTTGTCTATGTTAAGGGTCAGTTGCCACTCCCTGCACCAAGTGCCTATCCGCTGCAGATCTTCCTGCATTTCGCTACAATTTTCTAATGCTGCAACTTCTCTGTATACTACAGCATCATCCGCGAAAAGCCGCATGGAACTTCCGACACTATCTACTAGGTCATTTATATATATTGTGAAAAGCAATGGTCCCATAACATTCCACTGTGGCACGCCAGAGGTTACTTTAACGTCTGTAGACGTCTCACCATTGATAACAACATGCTGTGTTCTGTTTGCTAAAAGCTCTTCAATCCAGCCACACAGTTGGTCTGATATTCCGTAGGCTCTTACTTTGTTTACCAGGCGACAGTGCGGAACTGTATCGAACGCCTTCCGGAAGTCAAGAAAAATAGCATCTACCTGGGAGCCTGTATCTAATATTTTCTGGGTCTCATGAACAAATAAAGCGAGTTGGGTCTCACACGATCGCTGTTTCCGGAATCCATGTTGATTCCTACAGAGTAGATTCTGGGTTTCCAAAAACGACATGATACTCGAGCAAAAAACATGTTCTAAAATTCTACAACAGATCAACGTCAGAGATATAGGTCTATAGTTTTGCGCATCTGCTCGACTACCCTTCTTGAAGACTGGGACTACCTGTGCTCTTTTCCAATCATTTGGAACCTTCCGTTCCTCTAGAGACTTGCGGTACACGGCTGTTAGAAGGGGGGCAAGCTCTTTCGCGTATAGGAGAAAGCCCTAATGACTCGTACAATGGGGTGTACCCTAAGCCATGCACTTCACAGTAGACTGCAGAGGATGGATGTAGATGCAGATGTAGGTATCCTGTGTCATCAAGAAATGTTCACTTCAGTGGCGGATGGAAATGTGGGCGGAAGAAAAATTGTACAGAGGGACCAAGGTTTGACTATGTTCAAGCGGATATCCGTAGATTGCAGTAGTTATGCAGAAATGTGGGAGCTTGCACAGTATAGCCTAGCGTGGAGTACCGCATCAAACCAGTCTTCGGACTGACGACTACAACAGTGAGGGTTGTCATTAAGGTACTCTTATCTTTATGGCCCCATTAGAAGAGGAGTGGAGACGACGGCTAATGTTGCCAGATTCCTCATTCGGATAAGGTTATGAAAACTTTGTCAAAGTTTTGAGACGAATTCGTCTTTTTTCTTCAAGTATTCTGTGCAGTGATTTAGTATTCTGAATTATTCAACTCCGAGCATACTCGTAGCATTTAAGGAAACGTCTTCGTCTACGACAGACAGGCTTCGTCAGTACAGTAAGACACTGCCATCATACGTAGGCTACCTGCAGTATCAGTATAGCCTGTAGAAGCATTTTACAAGCAATTTTCCCAGTAACTGTCCAGTTAACCGAAGATTACGACATTCTTTGCCTACAACTGTTTCAATATGATAGTTTTATTATATTTATACGTATTTGTGGGCTGTTCATTTACTTCCTTATACAAAGTTCCTAATACACGAAAACGAGGTGTGTGTCGATAAAAAGATTGCCATTTCCAATTCTTATGGTAATATAACAGAGGAGATGTGATGATCTACAGCAGCTGATAATCGGACAGTGTGAAGATGTCCTAGGCTAAACCGTAAACATATCCACCAGAAGACTCGTTTTGTTGCGTTTAAGGAGAGCGAGCAGTTAGGAGGTATAGAGTTTCTCCCATTTCCAAAATCGTCCACACCAGCACAAAAAGTCACACTATGTCGGCGAGGGAGGACGATCCTGCTTCAGTACTTCATTCTATGGCAGGGGTAGCTATAAAAATAAGCCACGGTATCCAGTTTGGAAATAACGTCTAGCCAGACATTGTTGCTACCAAGCGTCATCTACTTGTGTTAGCGGCTAGTTGTGACTCAATCGTTATTGAACCAGGTGGTGCGTTAGTTGGGACAATGCACTCGGACATTTCGACTGCCGCAGTTCCCTGGATCAAATAAATACGTCATCTCCAAAGAGACAAAACCTTTGAACTACTATTATATTATACAGGGTGAACCAGAACACCATCGAAGTTCCGGAAGTGGGAGTGTGGACCAACACAAGGAAAAATGTGTCATAAACGTGGGCTCTGAAATGCATACTTTGGGAGCTAAGAGCATTTGTATATCTTTGCTAGACTGTGAGACAAACCTCTTCTAATGAAAGCTGTTTGCTTCCCATATTTTGAGAGGTGTCAAAATTGACCGAAACAAGAAGTCCACTAAACATAGGCTGTGAAGTGCATATCTTAAGAGCTATGAGTGCTTGTTCATCTTCGCTACTGTAAAACATCTCTTCTACTGAACAAGTCCTCATAGCTCTTAAAATTAAACTAGGTGGTCAGAAACAGTCTGAAGAGTTTGTAAGAGGGTTGCAAGGTAGGTTTTGCTGAGAAACAATAGTTAAGAAAAAAAGTCGATACTGTGCGCCGTTTCCGAGCTACTTGGCATTGGAGTTAGACAACCAGGCCGTTGGGCGCGCAAAATCGGGTGTCCCGCCCGACATAGTAGTGTCAATTGTTCTCATAGCGCCGATGACAGCTCACGAGATTGCTCAGCCTTTGGTTCGGTTTCGATCCTTACTGCCGCCCCACATCTAATTTTTGTTTAACTCTCTTGCCTGGTTTCAGGAAACTAAACGAAGAACATGTTTGCTGACCAGTCCCCGACAGGGTGCGTGAATTTGGGCGCAAAACGGTCTGATTGCCTAATTTTAAAGCTAATTAACTCATAAGCACGCCAACGTATCGTACTTTATCTTAACAATTATTTCCCAGTACAAACTCCCTGTAGAATTATGTATTTTCTGATGAGCAAAACAATATCACCACCTACTTATTAGATTGTTCATCTCTGGAACGAAATACATCACTGATTCCGCGTATCAGGTATGGTTCAAATGGTTCATATGGCTATGAGCACTATGGGACTCAACTGCTGAGGTCATAAGTCCCCTAGAACTTAGAACTACTTAAACCTAACTAACCTAAGGACATCACACACATCCATGCCCGAGGCAGGATTCGAACCTGCGACCGTAGCAGTCGCGCGGCTCCAGACTGTAGCACCTAGAACTGCTCGGCCACTCCGGCTGGCGTATCAGGTATCTGACAGTTTGTTGGTAGGCATGTGGACCTATGTGGTATTAGATGTCTACGCACAAGCCATGTTATTCACTTAAACTGCTGATTTACGTGAGCAGTGATGGCGCCCAATAGCGATGCAGGTGGGTTCCATAGGATTTACATAAAGAAAATTTGGCCGGTGAGACATCAAGGTGAGTTCACTATAATGCTCCTCAAACCACTGTAGCGCCGTTCTGGCTCCAAGACATGGACAATTATACTGCTGAAATATGACATCAGTAGTAGCATGATAGCAGGGATGTTTGCCACTTGGCAGTTTGCCTACATCAGGGGCAAGCATACATTCAAGGGCAAGCAAACATTCTGGGGCAAGCTTACATTCAGGGGCAAACTTGATTGATTTCTGGCCCCCACCCCTTCCCCTTAATCTATTGTAATGCTAATTGTGTTATGTCCCCCTGGCAGTTGATTTATGACCCCCTTGGGATAATCCATCATTCTGAGAAACTCCACTCCCCACCCCTTTGGGAAAGCCCCAACCCCCTCCCTCTCACAGATACAAGCACAACTAATTAATTGACTAATTAATTGAATTGATCAATTAATTACTCACTCCCCCTCCTGGGAAAACCCCATCGCCTTCCCCTCCACTTCCCCCTCTCCCACCTGGAAAAATATTGACAGAAAAATCACTCAGTCTGTGCAGGACTGTTGGTGAGGAAGATGCAGTTATTACCCTGTCCAGCAACTAAATGTCCTAATTACATAATTACACTGCTGCAGATTGGACCTGTTGTCTTATTGGAAAATTTTTGCTTGACATGCAGGGATCGACTGAGCTAGTGCACAATGCCACCACCAGAAGACATCCCACCTGCTAACCCTTGTCTCCTCCCTTTCCACATCTCCCATAAAAAGTCGGTGCAAAAAAGACTACATCTGTGCTGGAGAGGAAGGATCTCACAACAAGAAATCAAAGTTGGTAATATATTGATGTATATTCTTTATTTAATCACTTTCTGGGGGCAGGGCTCCCCCACTTGGTCTGAGCTCACATCTTCATCCCCCATCCCCACTTCCCATGATGTAGTAACTGGAAGCAATGAGGAATGGAATGAAGTGCCACTCTCCTCCACCACAACATTTCCAGTAAACATATCTGGTGAACAGTCTTCGAAAGGGAGGTAAGAAGGAAATGACAAGTATTTTGGACAGGTCAGGAAAACTGCTGGTGAATCCTGTGGATGCCTTGGACAGATGGAGGGAATATTTTGAAGAGTTGCTCAATGTAGGTGAAAATGCGATCAGTAATGTTTCAGATTTCGAGGTAGAATGGGATAGGAATGATGATGGAAATAGGATCACATTTGAGGAAGTGGTAAAAATGGTCAATAGATTGCAGTGCAATAAAGCGGCTGGGGTGGATGAAATTAAGTCGGAACTCATCAAATACAGTGGAATGTCAGGTCTTAAATGGCTACACAGGATAATTGAAATGGCCTGGGAGTTGGGACAGGTTCCATCAGACTGGACAAAAGCAGTAATCACACCAATCTTTAAACATGGAAACAGAAAAGATTGTAACAACTACAGAGGTATCTCTTTAATCAGCGTTGTGGGTAAAATCTTCTCAGGTATTGTTGAAAGGAAAGTGCGAGTATTAGTTGAGGACCAATTGGATGGAAATCAGTGTGGGTTTAGGCCTCTTAGAGGTTGTCAGGACCAGATCTTTAGCTTACGGCAAATAATGGAGAAGTGTTATGAGTGGAACAGGGAATTGTATCTATGCTTTATAGATCTAGAAAAGGCATATGACCGGGTATTGTCTGTTCTACAAGATTATGGAATAGGAGGCAAACTTTTGCAAGCAATTAAAGGTCTTTACATGGATAGTCAGGCAGCAGTTAGAGTTGACGGTAAATTAAGTTCATGGTTCAGAGTAGTTTCAGGGGTAAGACAAGGCTGCAACCTGTCTCCACTGTTGTTCATATTATTTATGGATCATATGTTGAAAACAATGGACTGGCTGGGTGAGATTAAGATATGTGAACACAAAATAAGCAGTCTTGCATATGCGGATGACTTAGTTGTGATGGCAGATTCGATTGAAAGTTTGCAAAGTAATATTTCAGAGCTAGATCAGAAATGTAAGGACTATGGTATGAAGATTAGCATCTCCAAAACGAAAGTAATGTCAGTGGGAAAGAAATATAAACGGATTGAGTGCCAAATAGGAGGAACAAAGTTAGAACAGGTGGACGGTTTCAAGTACTTAGGATGCATATTCTCACAGGACGGCAACATAGTGAAAGAACTGGAAGCGAGGTGTAGCAAAGCTAATGCAGTGAGCGCTCAGCTACGATCTACTCTCTTCTGCAAGAAGGAAGTCAGTACCAAGACTAAGTTATCTGTGCACCGTTCAATCTTTCGACCAACTTTGTTGTATGGGAACGAAAGCTGGGTGGATTCAGGTTACCTTATCAACAAGATTGAGGTTACGGATATGAAAGTAGCTAGGATGATTGCAGGTACTAGTAGATGGGAACAATGGCTGGAGGGTGTCCACAATGAGGAAATCAAAGAAAAACTGGGAATGAACTCTATAGATGTAGCAGTCAGGGTGAACAGGCTTAGATGGTGGGGTCATGTTACACGCATGGGAGAAGCAAGGTTACCCAAGAGACTCATGGATTCAGCAGTAGAGGGTAGGAGGAGTTGGGGCAGACTGAGGAGAAGGTACCTGGATTTGGTTAAGAATGATTTTGAAGTAATAGGTTTAACATCAGAAGAGGCACCAATGTTAGCACTGAATAGGGGATCATGGAGGAACTGTATAAGGGGGGCTATGCTCCAGACTGAATGCTGAAAGGCATAATCAGTCTTAAATGATGATGATGATGATGATGATGATGATGATGATGATATGTGGTGAAAAAATCCTGCCGATCACACACACTCGTGATCACAAAGAGTGCACTGTCCACTGACTGCTGAGAGCCACGGTCACACTGCCACTTGGAACATTGCGTCGTCATGCGGTTGCCAGTCGGGAGACACACACACATGCATTGGCAACTGCAGATCCATTCCCCAGCATCCACACTCCAGCCCCACCGATTGCTCAGAAGTCAGAAGCAGTCAACTGATCGATTTAAATGGAGGGAATAATCAATAAGTGCAAACACCAGTCGTATTGTATGTTCTCACACAACTCATACATCCGCTTCTGTCACTGCTCACCCTGTGTACTGGTCACGTCACTAGACAAGTCAGCCAGAGAGAGCCACAGCTGGGGCTTATCCCTGTAGCCACGGGCAAGAGTCGACAGGTTGGAGCATTCTTTTTGACTAACCCCCCATCACAGGCTAAGCTAATCTGTGACTTCCAGTTTACTGAAGCATCATTCTCACTCATGCTGCTAGCCACAATGTACATCAAGACAAGCAGGTGTGTCTTGGACCTACAGTTCTAATAGCAATTCCAGCCCAACATAGACTCTTCCCAGTTTAAAAAATCCACTTTACCCAATCTGAGAGAGGGATGTTGTTACCATACACCTCAAATTTCTCATGTGAAATGTATATTTCTCCTTTTTATATGAGCTATTTTTGAAGACTGAAGTAATCGTTTCCACAATGCTAAAGCGTCGTTACTTGTAGTGAAAATCCTGTAACAGTATGGCATAGGCTATATTTCCCCCAAGTAGTCTTTCATCAGGTAAAAAAATCTGTTCTAATCAACTTAATATCTATTACATCTTGCATCACAGGATTATAATACTGAACTCATTTTTGGGTCATGATGGAGTACTAAGATCTACCTCTATCAGTGAATGCTTCCTTGCTTTCGAATTATCTTACAGTAATCAAATTCTTTGTCACATATAAAGTCTCTTTAGATAACAGCACAGAGAAGTGGCAAATATCAGGTTTACTCTATGTATCATTTTATAAATTCACTAATATAGCTGATTTTATTACGATGGTCATCTCTCCTGGTATAGGTGGGAGACTGAAATTTTTTTAAAAGATATCGCCGCAATGAAAAAACGCCCGATTACTCCTCCAACTCCCAAATTATATCTGTGGTACTCTACCCCTCGTTTCCACCCATCCAACAGCATGTCAATGACATCAGATTGATAGGCTAATTAATTAAATTGATTATGAGAGTCAGTTTGCATGGTGACTATTTTTTTTTTTTTTTCCAGCAGTCACATTACACTCGTCAGGTAGCTCAAATGGGAATCCCTGGAGGGAAGATGATGTTCTTTTTGAGGAACATTATTGAGAACCGACATTTGAAGCTGACGGCAGAAGGATCCTTCCGCTGCCAACACATATTTCGCATAAGTACCATGAAAACAACACTCATAAGGAGGCATGTGGGCAGTCTTTTTTCCTCACTCTATTTGCAAGTGTAATATGAAAGGGAATGATTAGTAGTGGTACAGGGCCGTACACACCGTACGATGGCTTGCGAAGTAAGCATATAGATGTAAATGTAAATGTAAATTTACTTTACCTGTTAATATGTCACTCCACCCATTTATAGCCACACAGAGGAATGTTAAAGACGGAACTTCTGCTGCTGATTGTCTCTCAGTAAAAATCTTCATATTAGCTCCTAATTTTTTCATTGCAGTCAGTTCACGAGATTAATGTGAGAAATTGCAATAAGTTTGCTCACAATAGTTAGAAGAAATCGTATAGAGCTCACATCTCAGCTTCCCTTTCATCAGCGTATCATTTGCGTGCTGAATTCTCACGCACCAAGTACAGACCCTTGCTAATTCTCTCAAAATCCTATCACATTCCGACAACACTGTTCCATTAGTCAGAAGGCTGTCTATTCCTCCACCTGTCACTGACTAGGTAGAGGGCTATCACAAGAAAAATAGTGCACTAACATACAGGAGGAAAAGCACAACCATGCAGAGTACTTGTGGGCTGCAGAAAGAAATTCAGAAGCATAACATCTATAACTCATCGATATTGAATGACCTTCTATAAATATCATGCTCTACATGCCTTGATCTCCTTTACCTGTTCCTATGATAACTACCTTAGAAATATGACAGTGTAATGGTACAGAGGCTTCACTGACACCAGTCTCTCCCCTCCCCCCCCCCCCTCCCTCTCTCTCTCTCTGTTTTTTTTATAATATCCAATGGAGTAAAACTATGAAATATAAAAGCTTTGCTAACATCACCAGGTAGAGAATTTGATAAGATATTACCACATCTCTCTCTTCCAATATATCGAAAGCAAATACCATCTGTGTGTTGACATTAAGCACATTAAATATACATATATTGGTCCATTGGAGCAGGTGCCCAGTGATTGAAGTCGCTTGCGCAGACCTATGTGGAGTTTTGTAGCCCAAATTGTAGGAGGTCCATATCCCACAGATTATCAATCACAAAAGGGGGTTTCTGTGTTATTCTTTCAAATGTTTGATACATTTTTTTCTACTGTAACACATCCAAGCATGTATGGCTACAGCTTTGTATAGGTGTATTAAATGACCAGTACCTATTAACAGTTTATTATGCACTCTTTCATAGCCACATTAATTATGGTCTGCTGTTGTGGGAACACTCTGCATGTTGTAAGGAGGTCTTAACGCTCCAAAAAAAGCTGCCAGGACCATTACATCAAGTAAAAAACAGGAGCACTGCAAACCTATATTTATCAGGCTATGGATAATGACAGTATTCAGCCAATATGTGTTCCTATGCCTCAGCAGTGTAAAAGAAAACCAAGTTGATTTCAACATGAGACAAGGCATTCATAATCATGACACCCGCAACAAGAGGAACATTGAAGTATCAAGTTGCCAACTGACTGGAACGCAGGACAGTTTTCCAGTGGTATTCCTAAAAATGTTCAATACACTGGACCAAGAAGTGCAGTCTCTGCCACTAGGACTATTCAAAAGGACAATTGTACAGGACTTGAAAGAAGACCCATCACATTCTATTGGAGAATTTGTCAATAGTGACCAAAGTGAACGGACAAAATAATGTTGTCTTAATATGTTATATCTGCCCTTATGTGAATCCTTTTCTGTATGTTGTATAAAATTGTAACCAAACTGGATACTTGCCAATTATAGTATGTGAATTTAAAGTTCTGTAATCACCACACAAATGTAAGGTACCATCTTTCTTTAAGACAAGTTTAATGGTTGAGTCCCATGCACTATCGGAGGGGTGGACAATCCCTGCATTTAATAATGCAACAGCCTTTGCTGCATTAGTTGGACCTGAGGTGGTGGAAAACCAATGTACAGTTCCATTACAGATACCACTGATCACAAAGGGCATAGTGGTACATGGGGGTGGCATGTGTCAGTTGCACCAGCGGGTTCTTGCACGGTATCTGATAGCAGTACTTCACTGACTTTAATTATGATATCGAGTGGACTGGTTGAGTTGGTCTGGAAGGTGCACCATGGCTCTGTCAATAGAGACAGTGGCATCAATGCCTCGTGGGTGGGAACACATGACATCGATGTAAAATGGTGAGATATTCCACTGCTGTGGTGCTGTAGCAATATGTCAGCAAAGACCATTATTTTCTTCCCATGTATGAATTTTGGAGAGGTGTATGTTAAAATATTGAGTCTTTAGTGACTTGAGCTCATTGAGAATGGTGAGGTACTGAGAAAAGTGTTTGTGATGATCAACAATGAGATGGCTAGTAGAGACCAACATGGATCCTCGGCAGGGTGAGGTGAGTTTGTCACTGATGATGCTGACAATGGGTTGATTGCCATTCCTGATGAAGTAAAACATTGTGAGCCAAATCTGGGAGCAGCCAGTAGTGTCATAAGGAGTCTGCACTAAGGATGGGTTCTGCAATGTCAGCGCTGAGGAATGTCCATTGTAACAAATTGTCAGAACCCAGATCAGCATCACTTGTAGTTGAGTCATACACAGTGATTGTGGTGTCATTCATTGTGTGAAGTTGAATGTGTGATGGGACAGCAAGAGGGGGCCTGCCAATCGGGGTTGTGGTGCTGAAATAGGTGCCTGTATCAACAAATAGATAATTTTATGTTGTGCGGTCAAACACATAGGGGTGAGAGCCAGAAAGTCATTGTCATGGAGTGGCTTAACTGATGAGAGCAAGCTGGTATGCCTAATGCAGGCTGCTGATTGTGTTTCGGAACACGCATAATGGTTGACAGTTATGCGCCATATTCCCAAACTGAGAGTGAAATCAGCATTTGCATGGCATGGGAAGAGGGGGAAATGGGGAGGGGGGGAGAGGTGGCAGGCAAAACTGTGTTGCTGATGGGTGGAGTTGTGTGTTAACATGCTGAAGGTCATTGCCCCTTGTGGAGGCTGCTGACTGTAGGTCAGGCAGAGTAGGGTGAACTCAGACAGTCTCGACAACACCACGTTTGGTCATGTGGCGAGATGGTTGAGAGTCAGCGATTTATGCATTGTTAGCTCAATAACCGGTACATTTTTTATGCTGGCTAATTCAATTCAATTCAATTTATTAGCGTCCTTGAAGTACATCATCAAAATGACATAGGACTTGTCAATAAACATTACAATTTAAAATACATGTAAGAGGAAATTTATAATTGAATTTACTTGTCACTTAGACATTATAATTGTAATAGAACTATAAGAACATTAACATAAAAATATACAAGTAGGATAACAATGTACAAAAAAAAAAAAAGCTAGTGATTCTCACATCAAAGATTATTTCCATTCTTACATTAACAATGTTTCACACTTTCATAAAAACAGCAAGTATTTAAATGTGAGCAATTGCACATATTTATTATGTAAGGGAAATATTAACTGCACTTTTATTGTCAACAATTCATAAACTCTTCAATACTGTAAAAATTATTGCTCAATAAAGTGTTTCTTAATTCTCTTTTAAATATGTGCAGTTTTGGTATTACTTTTAGTTCTTTGGGGAGAGCACTGCAGAGGATTTTGGGTTGGTATAGTACAATTTTGTGATACATAGCTATTTTATGAATTTCTCTGTGGAAATCATTCTTATTCCTTGTTTCGTAGTTGTGAAATTCTCTGTTTAATGTACAAAATTCCTCGTGTTCTTTTAAGAAACATATGCTTTCATATATGTGTAAGGATGGAAGTGTCATGATTTTTAATTCTTTGAAAGCATGCCTACAAGAGACTCTATATCCTATACCTATTTTTATTCTGACTGCCTTCTTTTGTAGTCTAAATGAATGTTTTGTTAGACTGTTGTTCCCCCAAAACTTTACACCGTATCTTAATAAACTGTGCATGAATGAGAAATAAACATATAACACTGTTTTAATATTACATGAGCTTTTAAGCATTCTAAGTATATAACATGTTTCACTTAATTTTTTGTTCAATGATATTACATGCTTTTCCCATCTTAAGTGTTCATCAAACCATACTCCCAAGAATGTAATGTATGATGCTTGTTCAATCTTACACTTACCCAGTTTTACTGTAAGGTTAGTTTTTATTTTATTTGTAATATGTCTAAAATTGATCCACGTTGTTTTTTGGGCATTCACAATGAGTCTGTTTTCATTAAACCATCTGTCTGCTTCGTCTGTTGCTAATGTGACTTTTTCCTGTAAGTCAGCTTCACTATTTGCTTTAACAAACATACTTGTATCAGCAAACAGTGCTGCCTCTGCTTCAGATAGCTGACTTGGTAGGTCATTGATAAATATTAAAAACAGTAATGGCCCTAATACAGATCCCTGGGGTACTCCATACAAAACTCTCTCGAATCTTGATGAATATGTCCTATCTGCATGGCTTATCTCCACTTTCTGATACCTGTCTGAAAGATATGATTGAAACCGTTTGTGGGCAACTCCACTTATCCCATGGCATATAACTTCCTAAGCAGTAACTTATGGTCGATGACATCAAAGGCCTTTGATAAGTCTAAAAACAATCCACAGTTTAATTCCTTTCTATTAATGGAATTTAGAACAAGTTGCAAAAAATTGAGGATAGCTCTTTCAGTTGATTTACTTTTAAGGAAACCATTTTGCACATTAACCAATATTCTATTCTTAATAAGATATTTGTATAGTCTATGATACATTATCCTTTCTATTATTTTTGAGAAACCTGACAACATTGATAGAGTCCTAAAGTTACTAACATCATATTTATCACCGTTCTTGTAAAGTGGCTTTATAGTTGACATTTTAAGTTTTGATGGAAACACCCCTGTCTTAAAAGATTCATTTATAATTTCAGTGAGATATGAGGGTATGTTTCTTGCACTTTGCTTAATGACATTTTATTTTTTTACTTATTTATAGCATTTAGTACCTGTGATTCAGTTACTGGATAAAGAAATATTGTCATGTCATTCATGGGGATTTTTGCCTTGCAATTGGAATTGCATTTAGTTTTAATTAAATTTATGGCTATATTTGTGAAATGTTTGTTAAATATGTTGGCAATCTGAAGTGGGTCCTTAACAGTTTTACCCCCACTTTTAATGACAAAGCTGTTATCTTTCCTTTTGTGTCTACCTATATTTTTATTTATTACCTCCCAAAACTTCTTAGCTGCAATTATTACTTTCTTGTACAGGCTTCTATAACATTTCACACGTGCTTTCAGTGCTACATTCTTCCTCGCTGATTTATTTAACTTTCTGAGAGTGTCTGATGACTTTCTAATCCCCTGTGTAACCCATGTTTTGGTATGTGTTCTATCCACAAACCATAATTTTGCTTTCAGGTGTGCCTGTTCATGCAAAATCATGATGATTTGCACTTGCGACAGCAGTTTAATGACTCCCCAAGTCCACAGAGTACAGTCACACATTACATTCATATCCACCAGATTTCAGAGGTGGTACCATAGCTATGAAGGAGTGCTGTTGCCAATGGATTCCTCAAAAATAACTTGTTTGAGCTGTTGTTCCAGTGTCTATGACAAATATTGGAGCAGCAATGACTTGTCCATATTGTACTCGTTCACTGTGGGTAGTGTGGAGGTAGGTCAGGTAAGTGACAAATTTAGCACTGTCATCAGTTATTTCACATGTGGTCTTGATGCACTCACTGACAGCATACCACATTGCGGGTTGATTGATGAGGACAGTGGAAGCTTGAATGTTGAACTGAAAATAGGCGAGTAATCCCAAGGTTTTAGATGTGGTGTAAGCTGGTGTACAAAATGAACTGGCATACCAAAATCCAGTGCAGTAGGTACAGCAGCAGCATAATTATTATTTAACAGTTCACATGGCTTTATCAACTATTAAAACACAAGTGGCAGAATTGTGGATAAGTGTAACATGGTGAGCACAAGGTACCTGGATAAGGAAAATGGTTTTGGGTGTTGCCCAATCTGTTACACAGAAAATATTGGAAAAGTCATGTGTGCAGTAGGAACACTGTGCACACTTAATAAAATGCCTGTTTGGTACATCTGTTGAGGAGGGAGTGCAGACACACACACTACACAGTAGGTGTGACGTACTTTAGTGGAGCAAGCAGATCGGAACATTGCACTTTCTGTAGCAAAGGAAATGCCAAAATGTCGTGGATGCAGTGGGTACACCATGCACATCTGATGAAGTGTATGTTTAATGCCATTGTTCAGGTAGAAGATTGGCACCTTCACAGCCAGTGCATGGCACTGTTGCATCGCATTCTCAATTTTAGGCACAGTCTGATGAAATTCAGCCATTTGTTTAGTGTTGTGGCATGGCATGCAACATGAGGTAGCAAGAAAGTCACTGTCTTTTCATGGTAATTGTGGAACTCCAGACTCCAAAAATAGCTGCATTTTTACTGTGTAGATACCAATGCAGTTCTACAGTGAGAAAACACAGCCACATGCAGTCATTGTGTATCATCAATGTAGTTCCTTGTTATGTTGGAAGTAAAGGAACATAAACGATACTCATATGGCTGGTAAAAATAGTAATTTGTTACCATGTGTAGAAGCTCACATCAATGTGACTGGCATATTGCAAGTCGGAGAACAGTCTGTTATTCCAAAGAGAGTTCACACAATACACTGCTGCCAGGAACCAGAAAGGTATTTTTCCCTCACTGCAGCAGTGTTGGTAGTCAAGTCCTCACAAGGTAATGGAAAGTTCTGATATGTAAATAATTTAAGAGTATAGGTTTAGCACCCGAAAACCTCAAACCACACACAATTTAAGAGTATAGGTAATAACTCACCAAATACCACAGGTGCTGAGTTGTCAACAGGCACATATACAAGAATTCATTTACATCTACTACTTGATTATTGTTAAGTTGCAGAAATTATCAAAATGAGTATTATATTATTAGAACTACAAATTTAAAAAAAATGTTGTTAGATAATATTCAGTGCATTGAATGCATTGTGTGACCTGCTTTAGACACACAGGATAACAGGTTTTCAAAAACCAGCAAATAAATAAATAAAATTGTTACAAACAATGGAAACTATTTTATCATCATGGAATTCAAGACCTACCTACAGTCTAAAGGAATTAAAAATGCTCCCTGTGCCATGTTTTGATCAGAATCATTACAAGCAAATTTATTTAACTTTCTCAGCAAGAGAGAGAATCCCTATGAACTATAATAGGAAAATCACCTGCTCCAATGTTTCTCAGACATAGTATGTGGACCAGATTATCTAGTTTCACCTAATGACATCAATTAAAAGATGACAGAAAAACAGCAAGATACATTCACTGATTCATTCTGAAAATTTCAACCTGAGCAATTAGTTACTTTCTCTCAAACAATTCACATGTGAATAAATGGATCAGGAGTAGAGCTGCTACAAGACTAGGTGACCTTTATTATAAAATTGATTATGAAGGCCTCCAATTCAAGAGACTTGTTGACCAGTTTTTCAGTTACGCTGATGGTAATGAGGAGAAGCAGACTAAGACTTAGCCGACGTAGTATTTTTAGCTGCTCTGGGCAGAAGAAATGTTTTCTTGATGCTGCACATTTTCACAATTTTGATTTACTTAAACTGACACTGCAGTGTTCATCTTCAGCATGCCAGTCTAGGAGTTGCCATAGAATCAGTTAAGTAAAAAATCCATACAATTCACATGTTTGGTTATACGTAAAAGCTAACTTTGAAATTTTCCTTTGTGTGAGACTGCATGTGCCAGATTAGTGTGCTGATTTGAAATTCTAGATACACATATTTTACTGTTCATGTCACTTATTTTGTAGAAAATCAGCATTTGAGATTCACAGTTACTGCCAAAGGATAGATCACCCTTAATTTCCATGTATATCAATGCAAACAAACGTATATTTTTGAGAATTTACTGAAGTTACCAGTGTCTCTCCATAATCTAATTCAAAGTAAATAGGCTTTTGTGATTTAGTTACTGTGTGATGATTTCCCCTGCTTTATTTCTTCGTTGATCGTCCTTGGTGTCAGCTTACTGCATTGCTACACTGGCTGAAAAATGGAATGTGGAAGTACAACACAGACTACTGTAAATGATGTAGCCAACAGATGCACATTCGCGATTCACAGTACTTTACTTTCATTGTTCACAATCCCCCAATAATACATAGTTGTATGGACAGTGCACTATTGTTTAACATTTGATAAGCCTCATTAATAGGTTGCAAGCGAACACCACATACTGCTACAATAGTTTCCTGTGGAACATCTAGGAGCAGTAAAAACTTAACCACAAAGTTCACAGTTCTTGAAGAACAGAGAGGTACGTATGGATCAGACACTCATTGTTTTAACACACACCCTAATTGTATAACACTTATTTCACAGTTAAATTGAAGCATTGTTGTTGTTCTAACCGACTGACTGTCTTGGGACCAAAAATTGGGCCCTTAAATATCCTCACAATAATAGATACTGAAACTACACATTGTTTGATGTTTAATTTACAAAAATTACAATTAAAACTTAACTCATTAAATTAACTGAATACATCAAAAAATTCCGTCTTTTTAACAGTTTCTGCTATTACAAGAGTTAGGCCAAATTATTTGTTTAAATCATGAAATTAACAAATATAAGTATGCAAACAAAACTTATGACAAAACTGTTAACTACTTTGGAATTATTTAAGAGCTGGCTTTGTTAACATGTTTTCGAAGAGAGGCAGACAGGTAATTTAAGATTACTAGTATTTTGTCTTCCAAATGTTTATAATTAGTACAGAATTTATATTTGTTTATACATCAATAATAGAATTTAAGTTATGAATCAATTACTGATTTTGCTCTAAAATGAAAGTATTAACTAGTAGTAGTCAAAATAAATTAGAAAATCAACTTCATACATGAAACTAAGCACAAAATTAGATCTGGTGTTGTATTCTTTAAAACTGAGGGTCAATCTTTCTCTTTTATGAAAATGCAGCTTATACCCATGTAAGTTAATGTTAATTAGTTAAAAGTGAAAAAAATGAATTCTAACTAGAAAAATGGCAAAACAAGAGGGGAAGAAAAAATATCCCAGCTTGCTTTGTCACAACTATAGCATATATTTAACTAATATATAATGTTACATCTATTTTTCTCTTCAAGAGGAGTACGAATAATCTACATTTATTGTAAATTAACTCTGTTTTCGAGTTTGTTAATGACTATAATTAAATTCAGTAGTTTTATTAAACTAATAATTATTACTAATTAATATAAATCTTGTTTTGTGTATTTGCTTCAGTTCTAATAGGGAATTAGTAATCTTTTAGCTCAACAGATTCAAACATAGTCTGCAGGCTTAGTTTAAAGCTATTTTTTACTGTCCTGTAACGCTGCACCAACCGCAATACAGTTCAAACAGGTGAAGAGTTGGCTGACGTTCATAAGCTACTGGGAATAACTGTGATCTTTGTCAAACAATTGGCAACTGCTGTGAATTGCTGTGTTGGAAGACCTCCTGAGAGTCATCTACTTGTGGTATTGGTACCAAAGGTATCTCAAGTACTGTCATCTGCTGTGGATCCCACCTCCTCTGCAGGAAGTACAGGATCTGTTATTACTCATCTACTAGACTGTGAGTGGCATGTGAGTGGTGGATTTAGGCATCCTGTACAGGGTGGACAGGGACAAGTTTGAGCTGCTGTCTTTCACTGAAGCTGAAGCTGCACCAGTGGGAACTCATTTCACCTGTTTTGGGGAAACAAGCTTTGTCCTACATCAGGAGGAGGCAAACACAAGAAGGTAGGGGGTCTAATTAAATGACAGCAAGGGGCAGGCAAGAACACCAGGTTCACTCAGTGCTTTTGCCTAGGGTTCTCACTCAATGTGTTGAAGAGACTATTCCAACAGCCACTGAGAGAACAGAGTGCAACCAACTGCAGATTATGGCACACATTGGAACAAGTATGCCAGTGATCTGTTTTGTGACAGCTCCCAAACCCAAGGTCCTCAGCAGTACTTTTGGGGCAGCCACCAC
This sequence comes from Schistocerca cancellata, assembly GCF_023864275.1. NCBI lineage: Eukaryota > Metazoa > Arthropoda > Insecta > Orthoptera > Acrididae > Schistocerca > Schistocerca cancellata. Next base: position 327,481,695 of record NC_064633.1, read on the forward strand.
AAATTGCATAAAGCGTGGGTAATGACCAGGATGTAGCTATGTCTGTTGGCTGAAAAATAATTAATGACTAGAATTTTGCCCGCTAGAATGAAGAGATAACTTATCTTTATTTCTGACGAAACGTGCACCAGCAATACAAGTCCAAGTAATGTCCAAGAGTAATCCGTGTACTGAGCCTAGTCAAATACAATAGCAAATATCACACTGCAATGGCTCCGCTATAAATTCCATGAAAGGCTAGCAATAGACAATCGACAATATACTGTCCATCTTGGGGCCAGCGCTCCTCCTTACACGCAAAAGGCAGAGGGTGCTATGGACCCGAGCTCAGCCATGCTGCGACCTCTTCCGTCGGCGGTAACGCCCTGAGATGCCGATGGCCGCAACAGGAACTGTGGCCAGCGATGTCACGCTCAGGGTGCGTGTGCACGAGTTGGTTGGTTGGTTGGTTGGGTCCGTGGATACAACAATCTGGGCTTTGAGATCATGTTTGGATCATTCCAGTGCCTGACAGAGAAGGTTGAAAAGACCAGACTTGTGCATGGATTTTCAACAAAGCTCACAATTTACAGCACTGTCCCCAGAACTGATAATCGCCTTCTAGTTCTGAGTTGAGTGGAAGGACTGGACCAGAGACTTTGAAGGTTTTGTGACAAGCTAGGCTGTGACTTCCTGGTCTTGCACCATATGGCTAAGAACTGTAGAGTACACCTAAATAGGTTGTTTAGTCTGATGGTAGTGGCTGTATTATGCCGCTGTTGGTCCTGAGTGACCTTGCAGTTTCCATGATGAGCACTTTTGCTCAGATATTTTAAACCATGGTGTGATTACATTGATTCCATGTAACTTTTTATTCTGATGAATATTGCCCTAGTACAATAGAAACTGTGGTCAAAGGGCTGTTAAAATAATGAAAGGGGTTCCCTGCAGAGTGTCATGCAGGGAAATATTTAAATAATTTAAAATAATGGCTCTTCCTAGCTTATACATCTATAAATGTGTATGCTTTCTGAAAACTCACCAGGAATTTTCAACATTAAATAATCAGATTCATAACCATGAAAAAAGAAACAGGGGTGATCTTCACAGAGACACCCACAAAGGAGCACTCTACCGAAAAAGTGTAAACTACCAGCCCAAAATACTTTTTAGTGCATTGCCTTCTACAATAAAGAAAATTAAAGAATTTCATAAATTCAAGGTAGATCTTAAACAATTTTTAGTAACACATAGCTTTTATAGCATTGAAGAATATCTGAATATGGAAAAGTAATATTATATCTAAAAACAAAGATGATGTGACTTACCAAACGAAAGCGCTGGCAGGTCGATAGACACACAAACAAACACAAAGATACACACAAAATTCAAGCTTTTGCAACCAACGGTTGCTTCATCAGGAAAGAGGGAAGGAGAGGGAAAGACGAAAGGATGTGGGTTTTATGGGAGAGGGTAAGGAGTCATTCCAATCCTGGGAGCGGAAAGACATACCTTAGGGGGGAAAAAGGACAGGTATACACTCGCACACACACCCATATCCAATCGCACATACACAGACACAAGCAGACATTTGTAAAGGCGAAGAGTTTCGGCAGAGATGTCAGTCGAGGCAGAAGTACAGAGGCAAAGATGTTGTTGAAAGACAGTTGAGGTATGAGCAGCAGCAACGTGAAATTAGCGGAGGTTGAGGCCTGGCAGATAACGAGAAGAGAGGATATACTGAAGGGCAAGTTCCCATCTCCGGAGTTCTGACAGGTTGGTGTTAGTGGGAAGTATCCAGATAACCCGGACGGTGTAACACTGTGCTAAGATGTGCTGGCCGTGCACCAAGGCATGTTTAGCCACAGGGTGATACTCATTACCAACAAACACTGTCTGCCTGTGTCCATTCATGCGAATGGACAGTTTGTTGCTGATCACCCTGTGGCTAAACATGCCTTGGTGCACGGCCAGCACATCTTGGCACAGTGTTACACCATCCGGGTTATCTGGATACTTCCCACTAACAACAACCTGTCAGAACTCCGGAGATGGGAACTTGCCCTTCAGTATATCCTCTCTTCTCTTATCCGTCAGGCCTCAATCTCCGCTAATTTCAATTTGCCGCCGCTCATACCTCACCTGTCTTTCAACAACATCTTTGCCTCTGTACTTCTGCCTCAACTGACATCTCTGCCCAAACTCTTTGCCTTTACAAATGTCTGCTTGTGTCTGTGTATGTGCGGTTGGATATGAGTGTGTGTGTGAGTGTATACCTGTCCTTTTTCCCCCTAAGGTAAGTCTTTCCACTCCCGGGATTGGAATGTCTCCTTACCCTCTCCCTTAAAACCCGCCTCCTTTCGTCTTTCCCTCTCCTTCCCTCTTTCCTGATGAAGCAACCATTGGTTGCGAAAGCTTGAATTTTGTGTGTATGTTTGTGTTTGTTTGTGTGTCTATTGACCTGCCAGCACTTTCGTTTGATAAGTCACATCATCTTTGTTTTTAGATATATTTTTCCCACGTGGAATGTTTCCCTCTATTATATCCATATCGAAAAGTAATGTTATTTATATGTACTGATATAAAATATTTGTATTTACTATCCAAGTTTTTGAAACAAATTAAAGATAAGAAACTATATTGTAATTGACTACATCCACACAATGTATATTGTTAATGGATTAATAAAGAGATTGATTGATTGATTGAACAGACAAAAAATTTTGTGCAACTGAAGTAGCTGTACAAATGACCTGTATTAAATAGTGCGCAGTTTCTGCATCACAGCCAATTCAATGTTTAAAATTTCTAAATGGGTCAGGGGTACACTACATATCAGATGCTGCTACCCAGGTAACTGACTGTGTATGGGATCCACATAAGACTTTTTTTTAAATTAGTGTCATAACACAATAAGGGTTTGGTTACAAATGACAGATGAATAACAGTACAGCAGCTATGGTTTAAGATGCACATTATACCATCCATAGTGTTTAATGTTATGACTGCACAAATTTGGATGTCAATAGTTGTAGCACTGTTAGTTTCATAAGCCCATCCACCACAGCAAGGCTGTGCCACATCAGATGGGAAAAATCAGCTTTAACTATGCCAAAAACTGCATAAAAAGCAAAATGACATCAGTTTCTAATTGTCATAAGACCTGCGCAAGACATGTTCAGTATGCTATCAACTGTTTTCTGCCACAAGTTGAAACTGAGAAACAGCATATCCCACAGCAAATTAGTGTGTCTTAGGGGTCATTCAGAATGTGTTGCACAATGTGTACCATCAGTTCAGCTACATTCATAATTGTAGCACTGAACATACACTCCTGGAAATGGAAAAAAGAACACATTGACACCTGTGTGTCAGACCCACCATATTGCTCCGGACACTGTGAGAGGGCTGTACAAGCAATGATCACACGCACGGCACGGCGGACACACCAGGAACCGCGGTGTTGGCCGTTGAATGGCGCTAGCTGCGCAGCATTTGTGCACCGCCGCCGTCAGTGTCAGCCAGTTTGCCATGGCATACGGAGCTCCATCGCAGTCTTTAACACTGGTAGCATGCCGCGACAGCGTGGACGTGAACTGTATGTGCAGTTGACGGACTTTGAGCGAGGGCGTATAGTGGGCATGCGGGAGGCTGGGTGGACGTACCACCGAATTGCTCAACACATGGGGCGTGAGGTCTCCACAGTACATCGATGTTGTCGCCAGTGGTCGGCGGAAGGTGCACGTGCCCGTCGACCTGGGACCGGACCGCAGCGACGCACGGATGCACGCCAAGACCGTAGGATCCTACGCAGTGCCGTAGGGGACTGCACTGCCACCTCCCAGCAAATTAGGGACACTGTTGCTCCTGGGGTATTGGCGAGGACCATTCGCAACCGTCTCCATGAAGCTGGGCTACGGTCCCGCACACCGTTAGGCCGTCTTCCGCTCACGCCCCAACATCGTGCAGCCCGCCTCCAGTGGTGTCGCGACAGGCGTGAATGGAGGGACGAATGGAGACGTGTCGTCTTCAGCGATGAGAGTCGCTTCTGCCTTGGTGCCAATGATGGTCGTATGCGTGTTTGGCGCCGTGCAGGTAAGCGCCACAATCAGGACTGCATACGACCGAGGCACACAGGGCCAACACCCGGCATCATGGTGTGGGGAGCGATCTCCTACACTGGCCGTACACCACTGGTGATCGTCGAGGGGACACTGAATAGTGCACGGTACATCCAAACCGTCATCGAACCCATCGTTCTACCATTCCTAGACCGGCAAGGGAACTTGCTGTTCCAACAGGACAATGCACGTCCGCATGTATCCCGTGCCACCCAACGTGCTCTTGAAGGTGTAAGTCAACTACCCTGGTCAGCAAGATCTCCGGATCTGTCTCCCATTGAGCATGTTTGGGACTGGATGAAGCGTCATCTCACGCGGTCTGCACGTCCAGCACGAACGCTGGTCCAACTGAGGCGCCAGGTGGAAATGGCATGGCAAGCCGTTCCACAGGACTACATCCAGCATCTCTACGATCGTCTCCATGGGAGAATAGCAGGCTGCATTGCTGCGAAAGGTGGATATACACTGTACTAGTGCCGACATTGTGCATGCTCTGTTGCCTGTGTCTATGTGCCTGTGGTTCTGTCAGTGTGATCATGTGATGTATCTGACGCCAGGAATGTGTCAATAAAGTTTCCCCTTCCTGGGACAATGAATTCACGGTGTTCTTATTTCAATTTCCAGGAGTGTATCATCTCTGAGATAACACTACTGCCACAAGTCATACAGATTAAGATCAGGTGATCTGGATGGAGAGGCTTTGAGGAAATGATGGCTGATAATTCTAGTATTTCTGAAATGCCTCTGCAGCAGCTGCTTCACTGGCTGTGCAATGTACAGAGGTGTGCCATCCTGCATAAAGAGGATTCTACCCACACATCCTGAAGGGTGGGAATAATGTTGGTATGCAAAAGACACTCATAGCATTTACCACTGATGGTACAGGTAACGGGATCCACAAAACTCATCTCCTTGAAAAAAATATGGCCATGTGATAAATGACGCTGTCAGTCTACACCACATTGTCACCTTTGCAGAATGAAGTGATGCCAGTTGATGTGTATGCAGATTTTCTATTTCCCATATTCTGCAATTCTGTATTTGACAGTTCATTGGAGATGGGAATGACCTTTTTCTTTCCACAGAATGTTCCATGGCCATTCATTGTCCACTTTCATCTGAGCAAGAAATTCTAGAGCAAATATTTGTCTTGCGGCAAGTCAGCAGGAAGAAACTTCTGAACATTAGTGACTTTGTATGGATAAACACAGGAAGTTTCATTGGATTTTATGCACTGTGCATTTGAGCAATTTCACATACACTGTATATTTGCACTTCACTGCTTGGCCCCTCCTGCAATGCTGTGGCCACATCTTTGACAGACATCAGATCACCTTCTTTCCTCCCTCTGCCACACTACACTTCAAAAGAATCTGTCTTTTCAAATTTTATCATCATTTTATTCAGAGCCTTGGCGGATATTGGACCAATGCCCTTTTTCATACCCTTGAGTGTACAGAACTTCTGTAGGACTACTGGTACACAGTCACCTTTCTTGTAAAAGAGCTTTACTAGCAGACATGATCTTTCATGGAGACTGTCATGCTGGGCTTCTCAGATTCAAACTGAGGAATATCTGTGTGCCACGTGTCTATTGGTGTGCATATTCTGATGCTTATAGTGCCATCTGTTGGCCAAATTTTCATTGATTTATTTATTTACTTTCCTAAGATGTTTTTCCGTGCATCAATCATACACTGTTCAAATTTGATGTCATTCTGAGTAGTGGTTCTCTTTCTACAGCATATTTAAACTGGAACTTTAATTATGGACACCCTGTATACATTCAGTATCCTAGATGAAAAACCAGTAATGTCATATCTCAATGAGAAACTCAAAACTTTCAGCGCAGGGCTGGAGCATGTAGAGGAACTATGACTCAAGTTTAAAAGAATGGCTGACCATGCATTGGATAGCCATGTACCCAGTAGAACATTCATAATGGGAGGGACCCTCCATGGTAGCCAGTCACTGTATAGAAACTTCTAACGAAGCAGAGACTACTGCATAATAGGTGTAAAACAAAGTACAAGACTACAGATAGAGAGAATGAGATGCATTTGGCTGTTAAGAGAGCAATTCATGAAGCCTTCAGTGACTACTGTAGCAGGATATTGTCAAATGATCTTTCAAAAAACCCATAGAAATTCTGGTGATATGTAAAGGCTGTTAATGGCACCAGAGTTAGTGACCAGTCTCTCGGGAATGAGATAGCAACTGAAATTGGAGGTAGCAAAACAAAAACTGAAATGCTTAACTCCATTTTCAAATGTTCCCAGAAGAATTGCCCTAATTAATCCTTGTACTACTGAATAGCTTAGTGGAATAAGTGTTAGTGCCAGTGGTATTGAGAAACAGCTGAAATCGTTAAAATTGAACAAAGCTACAGGGTCTCATCTAATCCCTATCATATTCTAACCTGAATTCGTGGCTGAGTTAGCCCCTCTTCTATCTGTAGTAGATCCCATTAATACAAAACCCTGCCCAGTTCTTGGAAAAAAGTGCAGATCACACCAGTCTACAAGAAGGGTTTGGTTGTAGAATCTTAGAACATACTCCGAGTTCAAATACAGTGAGGTATCTCAAATGGAATAACTTCCTCCATGCAAACTAACACGAATTCTGTGAACGTCAATCATGTGAAACCTACTCAGACTTTTCTCACATGACATACAGAAAGATTTGGATGAAGACAGTCAGGTAGATGCAGTATTTCTTGATTTCCAAAAAGCATTTGACTTAGTACCACACTACACTTAATGTCAAAAGTATGATTATATTGGGTATAAAATGAAATTTCTGACTGGATTAAGGACTTTCAGTAGAGAGGATGCAGCATGTTATCTTGGTGGAGAGTCTTCATCAGATATACAGGGTGCGGCAGTCAAACATGCATTTTTTAAATGACTGTGAAATAAACATGGATGCAGATATCAAAATTTTATTCATATCATCTTATTCTATGTTAAAAAGCATTTAAGAAACATCCACACATCTTTGTCATTGTTTGAAAATAACATCAGCAAGATGGCGTCCTTCTCGATCACGGCATTCTCGCAGGCGATTTACGAAGCTGTCCATCACATGATGGAACATACCCTGAGGAATTCTCTTGATTTCCAGCTGGGTATTTGCTTTGAGATCACCAGCATTACGAGGTCTTTCTTTGTACACTTTGCTCTTAAAGTAACCCCATAATAAAAAGTCACAAGCTGTAAGGTCGAGTGAAGGAGGGGGGCAAGCAATCACTCCATTCTTGGAAATCACCAGGTTAGGAAAAACTTCATTGAGAACATTAATGCTCATGTGGGCTTTGTGACTTGTTGCTCCATCTTGTTGAAATAATATGTCATCGTTCACTGCATATTGATGAAGCTGAGGTATGAAGAAGATTGTCCTTAACATTGTTGAAAAGTGCTCAGCATTCTTGGTAACAGACTGCCCTCTTTTGTTCTCCAAAAATAAAGGCCTGTCATTCCCAATGAGGACACTGCACATCAAACTGTTATCCTGGTTGAGTACAGGGGTTTTTCATGGTCTTGTTGAGGGTTCTGATCACTCCAATATCTAAAGTTCTGTTTGTTCAGATATCCATTGAGGTGAAAAAGTGTCTTGTCACTCATCCAGAGGTTGTGAACAAGCTCCTTGTTTACTTCAGTCATTTGCAAAAGACTTTCACAGAAATGCTGTCAGACCACAAAGTCATAATTATTCAAAGTGTTAACCACTTGGATTTTGTATGGGTGGTGATGTAAGTCTAATCTCAAAAACCTTCGGACGGTCCTGTCAGAAATTCCAAGCACAACACTGTCTATTCGCTGATCTCTGGGGCTTCTTACATATTCCACATTCTTGGGAATACGCACTATCTTCAGTCTGCCACCTCTTTTCCTTGTTGTTTCACTGACATTTTCAAAGTTTTTGACCCAAGTTTTTATTGAGTTAACTGAAGGCACACGCCTATTACAATTAATTTGAAAATGCACCCAGAGACGATGCTGAGAGGCTACATAGCTACCAGTTTGGTAGAACACTTTCACTGCAAACGGCCTTTGTTGCTTAGTCCACTGCTCCATGGCTACTGAAATGCTTTGTGTTGTGGAACAGAGTGGTGACCTTGGTTATTGGCCTCCCACTACTTCCAACACTTCCATGCACTGATAACAAATGCAGGTTTGACTGCTGCACCCTGTAAAAGTAACTTCAGATGTGCCCCAGGGTAGTGTGTTGGGACCCCTGCTATTCATGCTGCATATTAATTACCATGTTGACAGTAATAATAGTAACTTCAGCCTTTCTGCAGATGATGCAGTTATCTATAATGAAGTACCATCTGAAAGAAGCTGCATAAATATATCAGTCACATCATGACAAGATTCTAAAGTGGTGCAATGATTGGCAACTTGCTTTAAATATTCTGAAATGCAGAATTGTACTTGGCCAACTCATATAAATACTTGGGTGTAAAACTTTTTAGGGATATGAAATGGTATGATCACATAGGCTCTGTGGTGTGTAAAGCACATCATAGACTTCAGTTTATTGGTAGAATACTGGGGAAATGCAAAAGGAGATTGCTTACATATAACTAGTGTGTATGGGAGCTGTACCAAATAGAACTAACAGGGGATACTGAATGTATACAGAGAAAGGCAGCACAAATTGTCACAGGTTTGTTTGACCCATGCGAGAGTATCACAGAGATTCCGAAGAAACTGAAGTGGCAGACTCCTGAAGATAGACACAAAATATCCCAAGAAAGCCCAATTAAAAAGTTTCAAGACCAGATATTAAATGATGACTCTATGTATATACTATAATACCCTATGTATTGCTCACATAGGAAACATGAGTACAAGATTAAATTAATTACAGCACTCACAGAGGCATTTAAATTATCATTCTCCACACACTCCATATGTGAAGGGATTGGAAGAAGTCCTAATAACTGATACAATGGAATGTAACCTCTGCTGTCTAGTTCACACTGGTTTGCAGAGTATAGATGTAGATGTAGACCATCGTATCACAGGAGAAGGATCAGCCACTTTGAGTTCATTTCTATGTCAACGAATGTATACTGGCATGAATAGAGTTGCACATCTTCATCTTCAAGAACACCTGCACTCCCAGGCTCATCTGCATCTCTGGATCACAGTGGCATCTTTTTGACATCCAAGGTCAACACCAATGGAGAGGCAATAAGATGGGGTCCCCACATAACTTCTTCGCCATCAAGATCTGTCAACAACAAATCCAGCTACCTTATGCTGATGAACAAAAACATATCATCCTCTTCAGTGTTACATACTATATGATAAACTTTCTTTTAAATCACTCTATTATTTTGCATCTGACCTCCAACCCCACAAGAGAGAGAAGAGTACTGCGTATGGACTCAAAGGTTGGCTATTTTGCTCTATGACTGTTGTATATATAATTCTCTCTGGCCTTTTTACATGTGTTTGTTTATCTAACTGTGTGTGTTATTTTCCCTCCCCCCCTCCCGCACACTCCAACAGCCAAACCATAAAAACTCCTTTCTCTGTGTCCCACTCCTCCTTTCGCATTTATCTTCCCCTTTTCAGATTCTGTCCATCATTGTCCCTCACAAACCTGGTACTCCAAAAACATATCTCCATGGTACTGGCATCTCAGAACCACCTCTGCATCCTCTGCAAGATAGTGCTGCTCTGTAATCCCTATTACATACATCAAATTTCTGAACTTGGACCCCTTTTCCTCCAACAGCTGGAAGGGCAGCTGGCAGACCCTCAAAAGTTATACACTCTCTGAAATGCTACTGCCACCTTGGGGCACCACTAACCCACTGCTATCCTACCCTTAATGTTCCTCCTCATCAACCACATATAGCCCCAGACACTGCCTAGCTGAACTTTTGCACTTGCCACATCCCCCCCTCCCCAAACTCCCTACCAATATTCCACTATATCCATAGCCAAAAATCATAAAACACAGTTATTATTCTTTCCAACAAAATCCCCAGCCCCACAGAAGTTTTAGTCCCATTCAAAGGCTTCATCTTTTGACCTACACCCAAATTTAACTGTCTTGCACTTGTTGAAGACCTACTCTCCTTTTCTTGATCCCTTCAATGGAAACACTTCTTTGTCATTAATCTCTTCAGCCAAAGCCAACCAAACCTTAACAATGAATTCTGCCTCTCCCAGGTCATACCACCATCCAAGTGTGATCATTCCCCCCCTCTCACCTAAACATCCCAAGGTTACCTTCCAGGAATTTCTTACCTCCACCTTGGCCTCACCATCCTTCCCCAACTCCCTAAGAACACCAGCCTTTCAGCAGAGGAAAAGAGAGCTATACACAGCCTCAAAACTGACCCTCACCTGATCGTCCTATGTGCAGAGAATCACAGTGGCTACCTAGTGGAAGGCCTCTGTCAATTATCTGACTCCTCCACCTATACGTTCTGCCAGAGTGATACAATCCCAGAAGTCCAACACAATATCCAGTCCCTGCTTAAAGCCTTAGGCTTTTCCAGAACCTCTTCCCTCTGAACCCCTATTACATGCTGCACAAAGTCCACAATCTGGTTATTGCGCCCCACTGAAAGAATTTTGGCCTGCATTGATCAACACCTAAAACAAATTGTCCAAAACCTAGATTTCCACATCAAATATACCAACCACTTTCTCCACCAACTCTCTACCACCCCACCCTTTACCTCATGGATTCCTACTCATCACCGTTGTTGCACCTTTTCTAAATTTTTATGTTTGTTGAGTTACCCCAAAAAACAATACCATACCTAATAATGGATTCAAAGTAGCTTGTGTATGCTACTTTTCATGTGTCCATGTCAGCTGCAGTTGATAATATTTGCATTTCAAAGGCAAAGCTGCTCAGTTTGTTCGCTAGGTATTATTTTCCATCACACACCAAACCTCAACAACCCAGCACGTCCTATTCAAGTCCTGTCAAAGGCTTACCCTACCTCAAAAAAAGGCCAGGTTGCCAGTGAAATCAGCCATGTCGTATATGAGGGTAATCCCAAACCTAAGGTCTCCTATTTTTTTATAAGTACATAGACCTGTTTATTTCTACAATGATTTACATCAGTTTACAGCCATTTTTTGACATAATCACCATTTCTGTTGATGCATTTTTGTAGATGCTGTGGCAGTTTTTGTATACCCATGTCATACCAGCACGCCGCCATGCTGTTCAGAAAGTTATGAACCTCTTCTTTCACCTCGTCGTTGGAGATGAATTGCTTTCCGGCCAAACGTTCTTCTAATCTAGGGAACAGGTGATAGTCACTGGGCACCAAGTCAGGACTATAGAGTGGGCGGGTGATTATGTTCCACTGAAACTGTTGCAGGAGAGCAATGGTTTACCGAGCTATGTGTGGGTGAGCGTTGTCATGGAGAATGTGTATGCCCTTGCTCAACATCCTCTTCTCCGGTTCTGAATTGTCCATTTGAGTTTTTTCAGAGTCCCACAGTACCTGTCAGCATTAATTGTGGTCCCAGCAATTCAGCTCTGACGATGAGGTGAAAGAAAAGATTCATAACCATCTGAACAGCGTGGTAGCAAGCTGGTATGACATAGGCATACAAAAACTGCCACAGCATCTACAAAAATGCATCGACAGAAATGGTCATGATGTTGAAAAATAGCTTAATGTTCAAGCTGTAAACTGATGTAAGCCATTGTAGAAATAAACAGGTCTATGTACTCACAAAAAAAGGAGACTTTACTTTTGGGATTACCCTTGTATGAGCTCTGCTGCAATCCTTGCACAGATTTTTATATTTGTATGACTACCAACCAGGTGTCTACCAGGATGAATGGCCATTGACCAAGACCAAGAGCAAAGTGGGCCATCCTGTGGCACAATGTGCAGCTGAACATAACACGCTCAACATCAATGGCTGCTTCACAACCTGGGACATCTTGGTCCTCCCCTCCACCACCAGCTTTTACAAAGTATGCAGATGGGAATTATCCTTAAACATATTCTGTATTCTGCAAAATTATCCCAGCCTCAACCTATGATAACCTACAGTCCTCACATTCTCCACCCAACAGCTTCCACCCCCCTCTGTCATATCACATCCTCCCAATTCACTTCCCCTCATCTTAATTGTGTGCTACTCTCTGCCAGTACACCCACCGATCTTCCTCCCTCTCTGCTTCTCTGCTTCTCTCCTTTTCCACTCCCTAGTCCTCACCTCTTCCCCACAACCTCCTGACGCTGCATCTAGCAGCCTTATCCTGCCATCTCCTTGACCCTGCATGCTGTGCCAGACAGTGCTTTCCCTCCCTCTTCCCTACGCCACTCTAAGCTGCTGCCTTCATTCAATGCAACAGCCTATGCCACTCCTAGCTGCTGCCTTCATTCAATGCAACAGTTGCAGTCTGGCCTGAGAGTCTGAAGAAACTGGCAACTTGTGCATGAGGTGTGTCTGCTTGAGTGATTGTGTATGTATTTCCGTTTCTTCTCTGTAGAAGGCTTTGGCTGAAGCTCAGTGTGTAACAAAATTTTTGTTGTGTCTCTCTGCAATTCAGTGTGTTATCTTGATGGTGAGTAGCAGTCTATCCTTTTCATAACTGTTGGTTCATGAGGTAAATCAGAGGAGACACTAATATCAGTGGTATGTTTTAGGGTGTAATTTGAACAGCCATAGATATCTCCACTTTGTGAATCACCTAGTGTATCATCTATGGTGTATCGTCTTGCGTCAGGCCTTAGTCCACCTGAATGTAATGTGTCTCAAGTCAGGTAGGCCTATATTGTCCAAAGTACCTTCAGAGTTATTTTCATTTATTTTTGAGGTATCAGATTTTCCGTGATTTGCACGGTTTATGAAGAAGTTATTTAGCACCTCAGCGAAGAGCATCTGCAATATTTTTTCTAAGAGGGAGAAAAATTCTAAAATTTTCATTTTTGAAATACAATATGATGTGATAAGTTTGAAACAGTCTTGCATTCCTGGAATTAAATCTGACAAGAAATATAAAAAGCTTTCCCATGCCATATGCTCACACATCCCCAAACCTCCCACTACCACAAAAACCAGGAACAAAGGAGCACCCACTTTGCCACCGAATACCATCCCGGACTGGAACAACTGAACTACACTACGTGATCAAAAGTATCCAGACACACCCAAAAATATATGTTTTTTCATATTACCGTATTTACTTGAATCTAAGCCGCACTCGAATCTAAGCCGCACCTGAAAAATGAGACTCGAAATAAAGGAAAAAAAAAATTTCCCGAATCTAAGCCGCACCTGAAATTTGAGACTCGAAATTCAAGGGGAGAGAAAAGTTTTAGGCCGCACCTCCAAATCGAAACAAAGGTGGTCCATTGTAATATGAGACACAATTCAGGTCGAATGAATGACGATACAGCTACAGTAGTTTGGTTCGAGTCGTAAGCTTAGCAGTTAAGCTTTACCGCGTAGCCATTGCTATGCGTCAGGCGCTCCGTCCGTATTTATACGGGTGCCCTTCCTTTTTCACGTGCTTCATCTGGTTTGAATCGATTGCTTATTTTGCTTTGATCTGATAAGTGCCGTTTTCTTTGTTATAGGTGTTTGCGTCACTCTTAAGCTGAAAGTGCATTACTGCACTGTGTCATGCATTGTTTGTCGCATTCTGATAGTGCGTGTTTACGGCCTGTCGCGGCTCGCGGCATGGCTTGCATTTGTGCGCGCTACCGCCGCGTACAATTAAAAAAAAAGAGAGGAATCGTCTCATTAGCGAAACAATGGCAAGAGACTGCTATTTGTTGTTACTTACACTGCTGCTTTCTTTGATAATGATCAACAAGAATCAAATAATAGACTGCGTATGATAGAACATGTTCTGAACGAGAGTTAGGCGAAAATTTTTCTCTGTTTGAAAATCTTTGCGGCCGCTTCTTTAGTACATCAAATTCTGCACAGAAATTAGAGTCATCTTAGATTTAAAAATCTAGTCACTTGCCGTGCTTCATTTCTGACTGTATCACTATTAGGCATAAGAATAATACGAATATAAACATGACACGATACGTATATTCTTCCGCGTTTGCTGTTGTCTCACTCTAGTTTCGTAGTTTATTAGGCAGACAGGATTTAAATGAGATAGCAGCAAACACGAAAGAATACATTGCAAAATGTTTATATTCGTATTATTCTTATGGTGAAGAGAATACTGTATGTGATTCAAATTTCATCAGGTTCCTATTAGCAACCATCTCTTCTCACAGATAGGAAAAAAATTCAGAACGTAGAGTTGGCCATATTGACAAACAACCCAAACAGTCTTGCCAGTCAGATTTTCGTAGTACACTGAAATTTTGCTACATTCAAAGATGAACAATACGGAATTTGTATTTACTTCGTTGGATAATGTATGAAAATGCAGTAGTCGAAACTCGCTCCGGAGAAAAAAAGCTCGTCTTCCACTTTTTTTTAAATTTATTTACTGACGCAGAGGTTTTGGCGCCAGTATTTATCTTTGTGCCTACAAACTACAAAGCATGTCTGCGTAGCGCTACATATATTCGACGGCAGAAGTTAGTTGTGGCGGCACGTACCAACATTTTTCATAACTTCCGCTTGCTTTGCACTCGATTCTAAGCCGCAGGCGGTTTTTTGGATTACGAAAACCGGAAAAAAAGTGCGGCTTAGATTCGTGTAAATACGGTAAGTGCATTTTTCTGCCACCTACTGCCAGGTACTCCACATCAGTGACCTCAGTAATCATTAGACATCCTGAGAGAGCAGAATGCGGTGCTCTGCAGAACCCATGGACTTTGAACGTGGTCAGGTGATTTGGTGTCACTTGTGCCATACACCTGTGCATGAGTTTTCCACACTCCTAAACATCCCCAGGTCCACTGTTTCCAATGTGATAGTGAAGTGGAAACGTGAAGGAACACGTACACCACAAAAGCGTACAGGTCAACCTCGTCTGTTGACTGACAGAGATTGCCGACAGTTGAAGAGGGTCATAATATGTAATGGGCAGACATCTATCCATACCATCACACAGGAATTTCAAACTGCATCAGGATCCACTACAAGTACTATGATAGTTAGGTGGGAGGTGAGAAAACTTTGAGTTCATGGTCGAGCAGCTGCTCATAAGCTACGTATCATGCTGGTAAATGCCAAATGAGGCCTCGCTTGGTGTAAGGTGTGTAAACATTGGACAATTGAACAGTGGAAAAACATTGTGTGGAGTGACAAATTATGGTACACAATGTGGTGATCCGACGGCAGGGTGTGGGTATGGCAAATGCCCAGTGAATGTCATCTGCCAGAGTGTGTACTGCCAACACCAAAATTCAGAGTCAGTGGTGCTATGGTATGGAGGGGGCTTGCACCCCTTGTTGTTATCACAGCACAGGCCTACATTGATGTTTCAAGCATCTTCTTGCTACCTATGTTGAAGAGCAATTCGGGGATGGTGACTGCATCTTTCTACATGATCGAGCACCTGTTCATAATGCATGGCCCATGGTGGAGTGGTACATGACAATAACATCCCTGTAATGGACTGGCCTGCACAGAGTCCTGACCTGAATCCTATAGAACACCTTTGAGATGTTTTGGAACGCTGACTTTGTGCCAGGTCTCACTGACTGACATCAGTACCTCTCCTCAGTGCAGCACTCCATGAAGAATGGGCTGCCATTCCCCAAGAAATCTTCCAGCATCTGACTGAATGTAAGCCTGTGAGAGTGGAAGGTGTCATCAAGGCTAACAGTGGGCCAACACCATATTGAATTCCAGCATTACCGATGGAGGGCACCACGAACTTTAAGTCATTTTCAGCCAGGTGTCCGGATACTTTTGATCACATAGTGTACATTCTTCATCCAGGTTATAGACTCATAGATCTTTTGAACAGTCTTATATACCCCCAGATGATCCCCCCATTACAGAACTATGGTAATATTTGAAAACAGCCAGAACGAGCGTGGTATGCCGACAGATTTTAAGCTCTTTATCAGGGCACCCACAGCAGCAGAGAATGTCCTTCTGCTGTCTGTACCTGGGAACTTGCTGACAAGGTCTCAATTGCTCTCTAATGGAGCCCAACTGGAGGCCCTGCTCTTGTCATTGCACAAGTTCAGCAAACAATGCCAGAACCTCAGTAAGCACTGAATTAACAAGACCTTCTACCACCTTAGCATCATGGGGAGAAGAACCCTCCTCCTCTTCAAACATTCTGCTTAAGATATTCGCTACAACATTATTGCACCCTGTAGTGTGGAAAATGTTGAAGTGGAAGGTGGAAATTCAGACAGCCTACCTCACGATATGCCCTGTTTCATGTGGGCAAGCCAGAACCCAACTAAGGGCCTTGCTATCCATACCCAGTGTGCATTCCTGGTGTTCAAGCTAGTATTTAAATTTCGCTGCTGTGAAGAGGACAGACAGCACTCCCAACTCATAAGTAGAGTATTTCTTCTAAGCTGGAGACAGGCACCTATAGGCAAAGGCTAAGGGACTTACACTTGATACCTTGCTTCTGAAGCAACACAGTGGCAAGCCCTGAGTTGGAGGCTTTGGTTTGGACCATGAAGGATTAATTGAAGTCAGGAATGGCCAGAACAGGGGCTTACTCAAAGTGATCTTAAGCAATCCAGCACCTCCATGGGCCACGAAAATTCACCAATGCAGTGACAAAAGGACATGGGCTCTATCAGAGGTGGAGCTTGAGCATTAACAGTTCAACAAGTTTTATCCATGCACTTTAAATTAGGAAAGTAACAAATGATCTGACATTTGTTTGTCCCTAATATAACCCTTTGGGTGCCAGGCTAGGATCCTAAGGATGCTCACACACCTCAGCCACAGGTAGAACTTAGTGCCTCTGGTAATCTCAACCAACTCACACAACCAGGCAGGTCCAAGATGGCAGACTACAGAATACTGCTCAAGAGTGTTTCTCTGAATAGTAAAAGCAGTAAGTACCGGTTAATGATGGCTCTTGAGTGAGTGATCCTGGATAATAAAGTGAGATGTGAGTGTGTAACATGTCATTCCCTAGCCATTCCTGTGTGCTATTGTCATCACTAGTCTAGTTTCCAGCTGTAGGAGAAAAGGGGTCTTTGTTCGGTCTGAAGGCAATGGGATGGCCTTTCCTTAATCATCCTAAGTGGTTGATGGTGGAGTCCAACTTGATGAGTTTCACCAGCAAGTAATTTTCCAATGATGAAAGGTGTTTTTTAAAACCTATTGCAGAAAATCTTCTGAAAGTCCTGGCCAGAAACCGCACATTACAGATGCATTGTAAGTGGGAGTGGGAAATGACCAATGAAGGTGCTTTTATTCAGCTCTTGATTCTGATTGGCAGGAAAGCCTAAATGTCAAAGAATTTCACAGAGCATTTTGGAAGCTTGTGAAATTGACAATTGGCTGACAGCTCCCATGCATGTACATGAAGTTGTGTGCCCTCTGTGGTGGAGGTAGTGGTCTAAAGTTTGCATATAAAGTCAGTAGCTGATGGTCATGAGTGATCAACCAAACTGTTTTTCCAGTATAGGAAGTTCACAAGAATCTAAAGCGTTTTTCTGTGAGCCAGCATGGAATTTTGCTCATGCATTTTCTAGTTTTTCTTGTGGAATGTCACCTTTAAGTGAGCATGCATGTGCCTGGGAGGAAAAGCTGCTTCATCAAATCATAGAAGCAGTAGCTAGCAGGATGGAAGTTTTTTTAATGAACAAGGTGGAATTGGCAGGTTTAATAGACACCAATAAATTATATCTGTTTCTGCAGAGATTGAGAGTGAAGTTTTTGAGTGTGTGCATTGTATTGAACTGTCAGTGGTCAGATCTCAGGATCTGCCCTGAAAGTAGTTAAATAGCTACAGAGCTTTTTATTATTGAATTTGGAGCTGTTAGAAGTTTAACCCTGTTTTTGGGTCAAAATGAGGCTGGCAACACTTATTTTGATTGATCTAATACTGTAGCAGAGCACAGAATTAACCTGGATCTGCCAGTAAATGTTCCTGACTGAGTCTGTGGAGTAGTACATCACTTATTTTGTCTCACACATCATACACTGCCAAGAGTGTGTGGATTCTGGTCACAGTCACTAGTTTGATTTTGCACATTGTCCAAGAAGCTCTGAGGCACAGATGAAAGAAACATTCCAGTATTTCTTAGCCACAGACAGAACCTGATTCCTCTTGTCAATCCAACCAACTCTCACATTGTTGGACAAGTGCCAGATGGTGGTATGTAGAATACTGCTTAAAAGTACTTCTCTTTATAGGGACAGTTGTGAGTGAAGATGAGTGATGATGCCTTAATAAGTGGTGTTGGAGCATGAGGTCACATAAGTGTTTATTGCATCATTGCACTTTATTGTACTGCTCAGTCACTAGCTATTTGTTCCTTAAACACAGGGTATTGCCTTGTCCACTCTGTGCTGGATGTGTGTACAGAATACAGTTTGTTCTGCCTGATCCAAGCCTGGCCAAGCTATATGTATATTGGTGGTGAACTTGATTTTCAGAATTATCCACTGATCATACAGATGTGATCTCAATGAGATGGGGCTTCTTTCAACTTACGAGTATTTCTAAAGTTAACTTTGACCCATTCTTCTTTTTTAATTTTTTGTGCAATGAATATTTTGTGCCCAAGTGTAGATTCATTCCTTATGGAAACATACAAACTACACTATCTTTGGTAACTGAATCAGCTTTATTTTGAAAGTATCTTCCTGACACTTTTACTACCAAAATCAACAGATACACAAAAAGCAAGTAGTTGTTGAAATGAAGGTTTAAAAACATAATGAAATGTTATATCTTCTGTCATTATATCTACAGTGGAATTTGATTGGTCCTTACATCACCAAAAAGGTAATTATTTTGTGTGCAAACTGATAGATATTGTGCACCTTGAACTGCTGGCACACCTCTGAGAGTTCTCCTTCTATGAGAACTACTTCAGCTTGATGGTGGTCTACTGATTGAGACTAATGGCACTGATCATAAGGGAGGACAGCTGATGGTGATTTTATATGGATAACAATAAAGGATGTTGTGTATGATTTTATGCAACATGTTTGCAGACGTTTCAGCAGTTCCCCATACACTGCATGTTTGCACACCACCGCTTGTCCCCTCCTGCAATGCTGTGGTCACATCTTTGACAGATGTCAGATCAACCGCTTTCATCCCTCTGCCACACTGCACTTCAACAGAACCTATCTTTTCGAATTTAGTAATCATTTTTTCCAAGCCCTTGGGCAGACATTGGACCAATACTTTATTTCATTCTCGAGTGTCTGGAACTTTTGCATCTCAGGTGCAAACTAAGGAACAGCCGTGTGCCATGCAGCTGTTGTTGTGCACATTCTGATGCTTATTGGTCAAATTTTTGTTAACAATTTTTTGTTCCATGATGCTTGCCCCTGTGTCAATAATATGATGTTCCAATGTGACGTCATTCTGAGCAGTGGTTCTCTTTATACAGGTTTTTAAACTGGAACTTTAATCATGGACACCCTGTATATTCCAAAAACATTCTGTCCATTTAGTCGCTGAATATTATTTACTTGAGCAACTTCTTTTTCTGTTTGATTGGACATTTTCATTGTTTTGCAAGCTATCATTTGCCTTCCCTGAGTATCTCCTCTATTAAGTGCATGAATGATTCTTCTCTGTCTCCTTCATACTCATATGTGACATCGCAACCTAAATAAGCTATTTTTTGTCCACAGAGGGGATTTTCCTTTAAAAGCCATTGATTTTGTTTTCTTTTCTGAAATCATCAAATCATACTGACAGATATTGTGCACCTCAAATTACCCCCACACCTCTGAGAGTTATGCTTCGTGATGAGAACTACTTGAGCTTGATGGTGGTCTACTGATTGAGACTGGTGGAACTGAGCATAAGGGTGGACAGCTGATGATATCTACCTTTGTTGGTCATCTGCATTTTCATTCTGCATATAAAAAGCATTTAAAGTGGGAATTTCTGTTAATCTTAATTCTCCCATTAAAAACTCATCTTTATTCCACAATGTATCCTAGGTGTAACAGTTTCCTTGTTACTTATAACTGAAGACAACAGGAAAAGGACATTATAAGTCTTGTAGCTATACTTCAAAGACAAGGTGTCTGTTGACAACAGACACCAAAGTGTTGCTGATGTCAGTGTAATAAGGGGCATTACTCTCAACCAAACATCAGGCACAACTACAAAAATAATTACATTCGTATTTCCAAAACACACATTCATTCAGTGACACACAGATCACTTCAATAAATCACTTACTATAATCCTTGCCTGTGACAGGCCTGCTCTGAAGTCAAGTCCAATTGGTGCACACTACAGTCTTATATCCAGAACTGGCACTTCCATGGTGATTTCATGCATCATCGAAGAACAGCGGTCCTATTTTGAAAAGGTGAACTGTGGTGAACTGGAGTGATAGCGACTGGAACTGGAAGACAGACTGGCTCTCACTGGAACACTGCGAAATGTCGGTTAAGCCACAGAATGCAGCTTATATCCTAGTGTGCAGTAATACTATGTTCTGCACTGTTTGTTTCATGTGATGTGTGAGGTGAAACATAGGGCCATAATTCTGCTATGCAAGTGATGTCTGCGGAAAGCTGCTAGAGTTTGCTGGCAGACTCGCTTTGCCTGATGACATGGCCATCCTGCAGAGCTTTCAGTGTTTGAGGGAAGTCTAGTCTGCAGGAATTGCAACTCATGGCCACAACTATAGGACAGCCTTAGGATAGAAGAAAGGGAGCAATAGACCCTGTGGAACACAATTTGGCCTGTCCAGCTTGGATGACCTTTTTGGTAGATAAGCTACTCCGTAACTGTGGTTTGGAGTAGCATCTTTGATTACTAATCAAAATGTCCTTGGTCCCTGGTTCAAAACCTGCCACCCCTTAAATTTTGATTAACAATCAGCATTGGTGGCTGAAGACTTCTGGCATAAGAAGTCACCCTCATTCTGCCAATGGTCTTGTCAAAGAGGGTGGAGGGGCAGGTAGAGGTTTAGGGCACTCTCTTGTCCTTGGGGTGGGAAACTGCCCCTAAAATGTGGAAGAATCAGCAATGATCAATGACATGAGGATGCAGAAGGCAATGGAAAACACTGCACTAAAGACACATAGAGTGTCAACAGGACACGTGGCCTGTAATTGAAAAAGTGTTGTGATGATCTCTCCACTGGGAAAAAATTCTGGAAAAGTCCCCCATTTGGATCTCCATGAGGGACTGCCAAAGGGAGGTGGCCATGAGAAAAAGATTGAACAACCAACAGAAGGATAACATTCTATGAGTCAGGGCATGGAATGTCAGAAGCTTGAACGTGGTAGGGAAGCTACAAAATATGAAAAAGGAAATGCAAAGGCTCAATCCAGATATAGTAGGGCTCAGTGAGGTGAAATGGAAAGAAGTCAATGATTTCTGGTCAGATGAGTATGGGGTAAAATAAACAGCAGCAGAAAATGGCATAATGAGAGTAGGATTCATTACAAATAGGAAGGTAGGGCAGGAAGTGTGTTACTGTGAACAGTTCAGTGATAGGGTCGTTCTTATCAGAATCAACAACAAACCAACAGTGACAATGATAATTCAGGTATACATGCCAATGTCACAAACTGAAGATGAAGAGATACAGAAAGTATATGAGGATACTGAAAGGGTAATACAGTACATAAAGGGAGATGAGGATCTAATAGTCATGGAGAACTGGAATGCAGTTGTAGGGGAATGAGTACAGGAGAATATGGGTTTGGGACAAGGAATGAGAGAGGAGAAAGACAAAGTGAGTTCTGTAATAAATTTCAGCTAGTAGTAGTGAGTAATCTGTTCAAGACTCACGAGAGGAGGTGGTATACCGCAAAAAGGCCAGGTGATACAGGAAGATTTCAGTTAGATAACATCATGGTCAGACAGAGACGCCAAAATCAGATACTGTGTTGTAAGGCATACCCAGGAGCAGGTACAGAGACAGATCACAATGTAGAAGTGACAAAAAGTAGGATGAAGTTTTAGAGATTAGTCTGGAAGAATCAATAGGCAAAGAAGTTGGATATGGAAGTACTAAGAAATGACAAGATACGCTTTAAGTTCTCAGTAAGAATGCAACAGGCATTCTGCTCTTAAATACAGAAGAGAGACGAGATAAATGGAAAGAGTACATTGAAGGCCTCTATGAGGGGGAAGATTTGTCTGATGTGATAGAAGAAGAAACAGAAGTTGATTCAGAACAGACTGGGGATCCAGTAGTAGAATCAGAATTTAAGAGAGCTTTGAAGGACTTAAGAACAAATAAGGCAGAAGGGATAGATAACATTGCATCAGAATTTCTAAAATCATTTGGGGAAGTGCCAACAAAATGATTATTCACATTAGTGCGTAGTATGTACGAGTCTGGCGACATTCCATCTGACTTAGCAAAAATATGATCTACACAGTTTCTGAGACTGCAAGAGCTGACAGGTGTGAGTGAGTATAATCACACAATCAGCTTAACAGTTCATGCATCCAAGTTGCTAACAAGAATAATATACAGAAGAATGGAAAAGAAAATTGAGGATGTGTCAGATGATGATCAGTTTGGCTTTAGGGAAGGTAAAGGCACCAGAGAGACAATTCTGAGTTTATAATTTTCAATGCGATAGGGTCCACAGCTGCGATGAATTTTTTGAATGATTTCTTGAAGCCTTCAGCTGCCATTTTCTTTATTTCCTGTACGATTATACAATTTTGGCCTTAGGCCATTTTCAAGTATGTTACAAATGAATTTTTGGTAACAGATTATGTCATATACATCATTGCTCCTATGACATCATATCATGCTCATAAATTGGTTCAAGGTGAACTATTTATGAGCATGATATGATGTCATAGGAGCAACAACGTATATGACATAATCCGGATTGGGGGGGGGGGGGGGCTAGATCTGCAGATATGGAGTATTTTTACTATTTTGGAAGATGAATTGCAACTTGTAAGTAGCTGTAAAACAAAAATCCAGTTCTGACCCTGTTAAAAACCTGTGTAATACTGCCTCTTTTGAAAATTATTTTTTTGAATGAAAACCACCTTACTACACTATATTTATTCCTTTCCCTGAGAGCTGAGGGATTTTTTTGGGAGGGGGGGGGGGAGGGGGTACAGTCCACCTTGGCCCCGGGTATGGCTGCTCTTGCCAGGTGCTGGAGTTAAATGACAAACTTTTTTCTGCAACTCGGTTACAGACTTTGTTTCTGTCTAATACACTGGCAGAAAAACACCCCTTGGGACAAATAGTATTTTGTTTAACAGAATAATAAAACTTATTGTATAAAAACTGTAATCTATTTATCATAAAATACATATATATTACACATATATCAAAAGCATTTTTACATTGCATATTATATCTACACATTCTATGTTACATATTTACAAAACATATACAAATGGCACTGATATGTACAAAATAAAATATGCACAGAACACCATTAAATGTTACATCTACTTACACAATTATTGTTATAAATTAACAAACTCCAGTAACATGTCATTTTGATTAATTAATACACTACAGCCTGTTTCTGTTCCTTTACATGACAAGATTTGTTGCTCATCAAAATGTATCTGAAACATTCTGTACTAATTTCTGAATGAAATGGTTGTGCATAGTAATTTTCTCATGTTGTCTGTACATTCATGTGTATCAGACAAAAGAATGGCAATTATTTGTTTCTTTTATGAGAATGGTCACTCTTGTTATCTGCAACTGCTTCTGAAATATTGTGACAAACTGTTTTGCTGGCTTGAAATTGTGCTATGACATGTACTGAAAACACAACTTTACAACTTTCTATAAAGAACACAGTCTACTACAAACACTCATCTGAGAAAGCTTTTAAGTCTGACATGAAATCTACACAATTTTCTCTGTTTTGTGATGTAATTGCAACACAGTTTTTTTATGTTTTACAATGTCTATGAAACTTGCATAGAAATGAGTATTTCTTTACACATATGAGTATTATGATGTGAAACATTGATCCATAACTCTTCTCTGAGAGTATAAATACGTTCAGTCTATGATATTGACAATACTTGCTTTATGGTGACTCCTCTCTTATAAGCAAAGTGACTGCTTAGCTCCTGTAGATAGGCTGACAAAATTTCTATCCTGCAGCTGAAGTGTCATCTTTTTCCATCATGGAAATATATTACTATAATGTGGTTACTTGATGTCATGAGGGGTAAAATGACTATATATCAAGCAGAGGCTTCCAAACGTTTTTACTAATGAAACAGCAATTTATTTCTGGGGAGAGGAATGTAGATGACTAACAACTAAGGTTTACAATGGTATTGACTGAGAATTTTTGTCAAAGCTACAAAATCTAAAGTAATTGTACATTTTATCAGCCTACCTATTAATGACTTGCATTTACTTGAGCAGTAAATTCCTATCCAACTTTGTCATGAGTGCACAATATAAACCATTTCCCACATTATTTGTACATGATCTGTCTTATTGCACACAGCAGTGAGATGTCTTGACTGAAAATAAAGTAAAATAAAGCCTCATTTGTGAGCTGCTTTTTATTTATGCTTCGATGTTGTGAATGTGTTTCCTATAAAGCTGTGCATCCTGTCATTACACTTGGAAAAGTCTTTTCTACTCTCAGCGATTTACATTTATAGTATCACAACAAAATTCTACCCAAACTGAGAATTTGTAATAACAGTACCATCATTTCTATCATCTTTTACTGTTGCCCTTCTCCTCACATTTGGTAACAGTCTTTTACAAAGAAACTGGCAGCATCTGTGCTTGCTGTTGTCATGATTCCTACTGCTTATTAATTTCAACACAAAATGGTACATTTCATAAATAACAGTCTACTGTCATCATGTTCACAGGATCACTGGAACTTAGTGTCTTCATGATCATTTTTGTTCACAGCAGATGATGCTCAGTTGTATGAAATTTGCCTAAACATTGCTGTAATCTCCTCCAAGGTCTTGTTCTTGGTCTCAGGTACTTTGAAATAAATAAATAGCACAAACAGTGCTTGAAGTATGACGAATATGATGAACACATAACCTCCAATTGCTTCCTGCAAAATGAAAAAGTAAGGGGTAAGATAATTCCTTAGAATATGAAAGCACACAATATGACACTAAAACTATCACATAGCAAATCCAAAAATATACAATCAATTGCAGCTCAAATGCAGACTACAAGGAAATGTAAATGTGAAAAACTGTTTATCAACCTGAATTGGAGCAGCAGGGCAAAAGCCAAACACAGAAAAGCAAAAAATTTGAAGTCTATGGAACCAATAGTTCTCCTCTTCTGTGTGAATCAATCAACCTGCTGTCCTCAAAGTTAGTAAACAACCAATTTTCCTATATCTAGGTAGGCTACTAAAATCTGAATGCCATATATAGTTCCAGACTAGGGCCACACATGAAGTTATGAGTAACTGAACTGAAATGTATGTGGAGAACAAAAATTTATTATGGTAAAGTCTATATATCTAATATTTCTTCAGTTTTTGTTTCTGTGCTTCTACAGTCATTCTTTAAATGCTACTTATGTATAGAAACTGACAGATTTGTTACCTGAATGGGTAAGAAAGCAATGCCCACAATGAAGTTGGCAGTCCAGTTGATAGCAACAGCAAGACTTGTAGCAGTTGGTCTCGCAGACTGATTGAAAAGTTCAGAAACCAAGAACCATGGAATTGATCCTGGTCCAACAGCAAACATTACCACAAACAGAATCACCAGGATGATTGATATCACAGACAGCCACATTACTCCTGGTTTCTGCAAGAAGAAAAGAAAATCATTGCTATAAGGAAGGCAAGAAGAGTAGCATTTAATATCCAAAGACAAAAACATTATAGCCATGTATTAATACTTCATACTGGAGGTAAACTGGTTATGTAAATATGGTACCGAATGCAAATAAGCCACAGGTGTGGACAATTAATTACAGGAAACCCACACTGTTAAGAGTTATCTAGTTTGTTAAGATGTGTGAGCCCCTATTTCAGGCTTTCCATATCTGGTAAAGCTTAGTTGATCACTCGACTATGCTTATGATTTCTAACCAAATTAGCAACAAAACCACAGAGATAACCAGCTGTAAATATCCATATTTTTAACTGAATTTTGTTCTCGGGGTGTCTTCCTGAAGTCTGCATAATATTTTTGTTACTTACCACATATACAATGCAGATTGTGAGGAGGATGGTCACCACACACATTCCAGAGAAACCTATCAGAAGTAATGTTTTGCGGCCGGCCCTTTCGACCACTACCAAGGACACCACTGTCATGAGTACATTGATAGATCCCATACCCAGAGTTGCATATTGGGCATTTTCCTTGCTCAGCTGTGCCATGGTGAAGATGCGTGTTGAGAAGAACATCACCTGAAATGTAAGGTTTCATGATAATAACTGGAAAAAATTTCTGAGAAAGTAAAGGTATGAACTGTGCAATAATGATTTATAAAGAAAACATATATGCTGATTTTAACTTATTTTATGTGTATTTCCTTTTATAGCTTGTTATGTGCAAAGGACTGTTAATGCTCTTCTGATTATGGAAATGAAATTTAAATCCTATTATTTTCTTTCAGTTCTTCTTTGTGTAATTTTATTGAGCCTGATGTTCTTGGAAAGCTATTGTTTATTATAGGGGAGGTGGGGATGGAGGTAATGAAACCTTGATTTCTTGTATAAAATAACTGTGCAGCTTTACATAAGAATAGAAATGCTGTGTTCAACTGTATCCTGAACCACAAACAATTCCAACCACCTGCATCATTATAGCAACAGACTTGACACTGGTATACAGAAATTATTTCGTATTTTAGTATATATAAAAATGATTCAACATATACATTATGAAAGACTATTTCAAATGCTGGACAGTTAGAATGTTGTTGATCGACTTCAACTAATTAAGGAGAAGAGGCTGGAACATTTACGTATCTCTGGTTAATCTGCAGCTATAGGAATGGGAAGTGCCCTACAACAACACTGGGATCAGGCCTCTACCACTACTTTGTGCCCAAGAACAAACACAGGAAATGATGTTGAAATATAGGTATTCCCTCATGTGAAGCAAATGTAGAATTGCACCTACACACATGCATAAATTGTGAAATTCTTCTTTTTCAACTGAAGTGATTTACAGCATATCTCTGTTCTTGACCAGGGGGCAGCAATCACTGTGGAACTCCATGAGACTAGTTTCACAAACTGAGGGATAAAAGTTGGTAAGTTTTGAAATGTCATTAATGGAATCATCGTACACTGTGACAAAGTTGGCAATAGGCATTTCAGGAGGTTGCTAGGGAAATATTTTAACATCTTATGGACAGACAATTTGTCATTTCTGTCCAGGCCATCTGTTGTAAAGCATGGAATGCTTGCCCCATTTTTACACTTAATGCATTATTGAAAGCTATATTTTGTATTTTAATATTGCCTCTAGTACCTTCAAGGATTATTTTTAATCAAGCTGGCAAGCGGAAAAATAGGTTATATTGTAGGCTAAAGAAAGAAAGGGAGGAGGAGTGGCAATAGATATTATTTCTGGAGCAACTGTCCAAGTGTTAGGTTCTTACAGCTAACAAATTTCATCATTTGGTAAAGAATAGTTTTATAGTAGCCTGAATTGATGTTTATCTGAAAAAGATTTTCATAGTAGCTCCTTTATTGCTTCACGAATCTCACCAATGGACTCCCTCACAGAAAGTACAAGACTAAAACCTGCAGCACAAAACACTAAACCTCATTTCTGTTCTCAAGATGCTTATGAAACATCCTAGTTTAATAAAAGTACAGACACATGTTGTTACAATTTGCTCTCACATTTTTGGCAGAGTTTACTTCATCTAGTCAAATCACTACAACCAGAAGATTTTTTTTCAGCAAATTGTAGTGCCATTCCTATTTTAACCATGGATTGTTGACTAAGCGTATCACCAGCACTCTTTTATACATAGCCTCAACATGTAGTGAACAAATCTAATAGTAAAGGAACTGCAGTAAAATTAAGTTACTGTAAGAACATAGTTTAGAAGTATACTTACAGCATTAATACCAGAAAGCTGCTGAGCAATCATCACCATCATGGCAATTACAAGTGGAATACGAAGGCTAGCATTCACAAACATCTCTGTCAAAGTCACTTTCGGAACCATCTTCAGATTTTCATGTTCATTCCTCATTTCTTCCATCTCATCATGAACCTCAATTGTACCTCGCAACCAAGTAAGAGCTGGAATTGGAAAAAGTACCATGTGGAATACCACTGACTTGCTGATATTCTGAATAAGAGTAAATACAATACACTCAGAGTTGCTTTGGTGTGCTTCAAAATTGTGATTAATGAAACCTCAGAGCTTCTGTGATCTGCGGTGGAACTAATAAACTGAGTTTTCCAGAGAATATTTGTACTTTAAGCCAATATGTACTGAAACTCAATTACAAAGAAAAATTTATTTTTATATATAAAACTTTCATAGGTTTTGCTTTCATTTGTAGCTCATAATCTTTAATACAGAGTCTGAACTTAATATTGTACCTAACAGATTATCCAGAGTCCACAATAAAATTCCATAACCTTTTGATTTCCCCAAATAACACATTTATTGCAGCAGTAATTTATTGCTTAAAATGTGGCTTCTGTGACACAAATGTACTTTATGGGTCCTGCCATGGACTGCGTATCTTACCTCTCTGTGCTTCAAGCTCCTGTCCCTTATTGATGAGCAAATACTTGGGACTTTCTGGACACATGGGCAGTGTTGCCAACTGGAAGAGGCCAGGCACAATGGTCAGTGCTAATAGCAGAGGCCACAGGTCACTGGTTCCCAGGACAGATTCCAGGCCAAGTATTTGAGAAATTAAAATTGAAATTGTGATCACCAACTGGTAAACAGTACCAACCTGTAAAATAAAACATTTGTTGTAGGCCAGTTTCCAGACTGTCTTCTTCTTAAGAAAAAAAAAAGTCAGAATTAGGTTGCTATAAAACAAAACTAACTGAATGAAGCTTTCACAATGAACGGAAACTTATGCTACATCTTATTTTGTGTCATGAGCAAATGCATCAGATCTAGAGTTTTGGCTATCACCAGCAACAAGCTAGTGGTTGTGTCAACCATCCCTGTTTAGGGTATATATAATGCCCAGAGTGATCAACAACCATTCATGTTTAATAATAGCTTCTTTGCCATTGCAGTTATTATGCAGTCATGATGGTAGATAAACCATTTTCACACAGAAAAAACAGAACTCTTGACTCAAAAAAGAATTGTCTCAGTTAAAGGATGAACGAAGAATGGTAAGGCCAAACCCTTATTTATTATATGACAACTGCAGTGTAATGTACAAATCCATACATGTTATAAAAAGGATGTACGTAAGTGTTTATGTGTGTATATTCCACATCTCCTCCTAAACCACAGGACAGATTTCAACCAAATTTGGTACACATATCCCCTGGTTCCTTGCAACAATTACTGTGGGTGTAAGAACCACCTATCTACCATAGCTTAGAAGATATATCATACAAAATTACTACGAAGATGCTCCCACAGTTGAGTCTACTTGAGAAAATCCCTGACACTGGGTGTGCTTTTGAGAGCTTACAGCTGAAAAGTGCAAATGGCTGTAGGCAAAAACAATAGACATCTGTAGAGCAATGAAGAGGTGTTGCCATAGACATGTAGACACACAAGAGAGCTGTACCCAGTATACAGAAACTGTCCAGGACCATCCCACACCAAGATTACTGCAGGAGTGCATACTGTATAAGGTAATAATAAATGAAAGGAAATGTTTACCTTTGTCACATGTCAAATTGGCAAAATGAATACCTAAGCAATGCTAGTTTAGGCAGCTAGTACAATACTAAAATGTGGAGATGCACAACAAATTGTAGGTATCATTGATCAAACCCTTATTAAATGAAAAACTATCTTACTGGTGCACAAATAACAAAAAATGTTCAGTATAACATTATAATCATTTTAAAAGTCATTTTCTCCACTGTTCTTCCATCTTCTCTCCTCTTTTTATTTCATATCCTAACAAAGAAAATGTCTGAAGGTTCAAAAACCCAGTCTTGAATATGTTACTTTAATCTGCATGTATTTCAGCCTATGAAGTCAGATACAAACCCTCTGCTACCATTCCAAATCAATGGCAAAAATATTATGTATCATGGTATGTGCCGTCTGTTCAATCTGATACCTCTCTGCCCTCCTTCCAGTACACAGATTTTGGTTCTGTGGGGAAAAATTACTAATTGTTGGATATCTATGGCAGTGGTTGGTGGTGGATAAGGCATGTCTACTTTCATATGTGTTGTTAGAATGCTTCTCAGTAGTATGTCAGACATACATGAATTGTCCACTAGTAATCTGTTGTGGCTTGAAACTTCACTTATAACCTGTATGAATCACTAGGATTATTTTATGTGTAATAAGTGTAAAAAATAGAATTAATTGCATTCATTTGCTTCTCCATTTAGAGACTAATAAATGCAATGGTCTATGTATTGTCAGTAGTACACGCATGTTCGAACAGTTTTACTTGTATTTCTCATACTGGTGGACTTTTTTCTTTTCCTGTTGACTTAGTGTAGTATATTGTCTGCACTTAACCAAGCCTGTAAATTTACAAAGTTCACATACAGATTGACCTTTACAAACTTTTTCACTATCATACGTGTCCTTCTGATACTATTCCTCTTCATGTTCATGAACATTCAGAAATAAGTATGGAGCAACAGTGGGATGGAAGAGTAATTAGTTATACGTACCGCACCCCTGAGGTGCTGTGGAGAGATCTCTGCCAGGTACATTGGTGTGAGACCAGCATTTAGTCCAGAATTGATTCCTATTAGAAACCGGCCAATGATGATCATTTCATATGAACTTGCTGCCTTTGAGCACCCTGCAAAAATAAGAAGTAGGTTCTAATAATATAGACATTATTAGTGTGTTTGATGAATAAAACTATTACTGTGAAGAAAATTTCTAATGTCCAGGATTATCCATTTTTATTAAAAAGAGTGAAATACAATAAAAGTTAAAACTGGAATGGAAGAAAAGGGTAGCAGTCCACTGTAGGAAAACTGACCTTATTGAAACCACAAACTTCAGAAAATTTTAACAAATTTTACTAATGAAATAAGTAAGGAAAATGTGATTCACTAATTTTCACAGAGTAAGAATTAATGCAAATTATATGAATAGTAATTAAAATGTGATAGAAAAATATAGTGGTAAGGTAAATGGTAACATGACTATTTGTTGCAGTTATACAGGGTGGCACAGATAAAAGAAACCCATGTAAGTATAAAGGAAAAGCAGTGAAATTACAAAAATGAGGAGCCAAAATGGACTTATCATTTATTTACAATGAAAAATACAGTGGAACATTCATTTATAGATGTCTAAGATTATTCAGATACAACCAGCATAAAGTTCAGATAGTGATGGCAGCAACTTCATGATTGATACTGTCTTTGTGTTGCTGTATTGTACGTGGATTTGTTTCATAGACTGTGCTCTTCAACTGCACACACGAAAACATCACATGTTACATCTGGCGAAGTTGGTGGCCATAAACGTTTGCTGATAGTTCTTTCCTCAGTAAAGACATCATGGATTCATTTTTGGGATATGTTAGATATGTGGCATGCTGCTCCATTTTTTCAGAAAGAAGCAGTATCATCTTTCATATTTAGTAATTTGAGACAAAATGTATCAGAAGTTTCCATATATGCAACTGTGTTGACAGTAGTGTCAAAAAATGTTGGTCTAGTGATGTGTGTTACTGCTGTACCAAATCAAACAGTGATTTTTTTCATCATGGAGTGGTTGCTGACATATAGTTTTAGGCTCTCCATTGCCCAGTACCTCATGTTGTATGAATTCATATGACCAGAAAGATGAAACCATACTTAATCACTCATAACGTAATGGAAATGGTTAAACAATCAATCATTAATGTTATTCAGAAGCCACGTGCAGTAATCTACCTGTTTCCAGCTGTCATTCTCCCATAATTGCTGAACAGCTGTCGTACGATATGGCTTCAAATTAAGACTTTTCAATATCTGCTGACCACTCCTCCTACTTTCCTGCACCTGTTGGGCCAGTTTATGTATAGACTTCTTTGGGCTCTGAATAATTCTTTAGCCAACGACTACAATAACTTTTTTTATGTTAACTGAAGGAAGGCTTTGTTATTTTACATTTTGCACAGATCTGAAGGTGTGCCAGTTTTTATACAGACTCTGTATTGCTCTCTATGCTGTTGGTCCTCTATCCATATACTTGACCCAAAAAATTTGGCAGGTTTCCTTAATCGAACCTGCTTTCACATATGCTTCCACAATTTCAACTCTTTCTTATATTGATAAAGTCATTTGCAATTCATAAAGAGAAACGTGTAACTATACTGATGAAATAAGCTGAAATGCTGACAGAAAAATGCTAACAACCGACTACTGCATAAAACTGTCCATTGTTGCAGTTATTTACTCTCTTACAGAAGTCAAAATATGCATTTGCATTCAAAAGACAGGTGGGCTACTTTTAATTGTGCCACCCTACACTTACTATGCTGCTTCAAGGTTTCTTGGGAATGGGTTATTTCATTTTCAATATCTTATCGATGACTTGTTACACCCTAATAACGCCTCATCAGGACAACAGATTGTAGTACAGAGTCCAAGATTTTTAGTTTGTCTGTCATCAAAAATAAGGGCAAATTTTTTTGTGCTAAAATATTGGAGACCAAAGGAAAAAAATAATGAAGTAGATTTTAAAAGTGTAACTATCCTGGGAAAAAATATCAAGAAAGCTGTATATGAAAATGATTTTAAATTACAGTGCACACACAATGCAAAGCTTTTAGGAGGCAGTGTGAACATTTATGTGTAAATATTTTGCCTGACAAAGCAAAAATAAGTCATCAGTGCGTGATAGACAGGCCAAACTGCTTCAGTGTAGTCAAATGTCTTCCAGCATATTATAAATTAGAAAAGCTGGAAATACTGAAAAAAAGAAGAATTTTGATAAAACATTTATCTACACTGACAA
Organism: Schistocerca cancellata; assembly: GCF_023864275.1. NCBI lineage: Eukaryota > Metazoa > Arthropoda > Insecta > Orthoptera > Acrididae > Schistocerca > Schistocerca cancellata. Next base: position 327,514,917 of record NC_064633.1, read on the forward strand.
ATGCACAAGCCTGAGAGAAGATAAAAACAATGTACATAAAATCTACAGAAATTGCCACAATATAAAGTGATATTAGTTCAACATTTAAATTGAATCAGTGGCAATATTTCAAACAAAATACACAAGAAGTCCACAATAAAAAGAAGTTGAATCCACAAAGTTAAAACAGACAATAAAAAATAATATAGGAGACAAGAATCCAAAAGACATATGTTTTCAGGAAAGGAAGTTTGGATGAGAAGAGTTTCTAGAGCAGAGCAATAAAATAACAGCATCAAGTGATGACAAAAAGAAGAAAAAATGGCTAGAAGATAAAGAATAGGAAGGGAAAATATGCATGTGTAGCACATTAATAATTAAAAAAAGGGAGGGTGATCAGAATGGCTCTAGTACCTTGCAGTAGGGCACTAACGACGACAAGTGCATTGTTGAGCAGAAGTCCACCCTTGCGGCCAAAGCGATCTGCAACAATGCCAGTGATTGCGCCACCAATCATGCCACCCACACAGAAGATGGAGACTGCAATGGACCAGATCATAGTGACCTTAGTCGAAGTCACCACCTGGCCCGTCCGCGCCTCTTCTGTCTCATTGATCCATGTCTCGATGAGCTGCATGCAACAACACAAATTACACATTAGGTTTTCTATTGACATTATCTCACTTGTGAGATGTACACTTTCACAGTGCTAGAAATGTCACACATATTAAAATATTCCAAACTGCTGTGCCAAGGCTGAATGAATTTTTGGAGAAGAAATAATTGTTGATGAAACACTGAGTCTCTCCAAAGAAGAAATTCATTTGTCCATGGAATAATAACCCAGAATATTTTATTAAGTGGGACTGCCTCACTTACATTAGTATTTATGCATGTACTTTAATGTAAATGGATGGATAACTTTGCTATATTTATGTACTTCACAAGTCACTGAACAGAGTATGGCATGGAGTACTTTCTGTGGTTATTAGTGTCTATCTTTCCTATTAGATTCATAATGGGAAAAAGTAAGGGCTATCACATAATATTTATGTGGAATTGTAGAGTGAGCGCAACAATCTATCATATTCCACTTAGTTAGACAAGAATAGTCGACCATCTGAATGACCTCTTTTAAGGTTTCCTTTATTGTAACTTATGTGCACTCTTGAAAAAGACAATAAATACTGTATTAATACTGATATAAAATTACCACAATAATAATGGAACCCACCCACCCTCTCTCTCTCTCTCTCTCTCTCTCTCTCTCTCTCCCTCCCTCCCTCTCCTTCTCTCCTTCTCTCTCTCTCTCGCTCTCTCTCTGGGCTCTGCTGTATAGTTACATATGTGACTTTTTACTGTATTTCAGTAACTGAAAAGAAACTCACTGGCCAACTGTTTGCTGTGAATGGTGTGCTCCTCATAGATTCATACACATCTTAGCAACATTGATCTAAACAGGTTCATTTCTGAATGTACTCACCTCCTGTGGGGCATTGACGACTCCAGTGTTATACCCATGCTGGAACGAGGAGCCTAGGGCTGCCGCTGCAATGGCGAATGCGAGGCGAGCGTTGAATCCCTGCAACATAAACCAGCTGGTGAGCACACTTCAAACTGCATGAAAACAAGACAATTTAACTCGCATTATAAGTAAAATAATTTGTATTTTAAACAATCATCTGGTCTGTGACTTCCTAATAACTTTGCTCTGCAAAATATTGTTTCTCAACTAAATTTATTCAACATGATCTATAGGGCTGGGATAGTTCAATATGACTGAAATAATTAACAGTCAGTGCTCAGTATTCTACGTACTTCATTTCTTGCAAATATATCTGATTAATTTTGCTCACACACCTGTCTTCCATTCCTTTATTAATTTTCTTTATTATTTCTGCAGCTGATGTGAACTAATAAAAATAGTGTCCAGCTGAGTGGCAAACTCTGACCCCTGAATTTTGAACACTGTGCAACTCCAATAGGACATCTAGATGCTTGACAAGAACCACCTCTGAGTTTTTATCTGTGTCTCCTATCTTCAAAATGCAACAGTAGCTATCTTGGTGGCTACACAGTGCTAAATCCAAGGACAGTGACGAAAAAGAGACACAGTGGAGGCAATCAACAGTCCTTAATGAACTTTTGAATGTACTGATACCCATCTACCTTCTTTCAGCCACATAGTCTTCAGAACGGTGGGCATAAACCACTCATTAAGCTCTTATTGTTTTTAATGTCTTCAGCATTTCTAATTCATGCCCCATAACAGGAAATGTTATTCTCATGGCTTCACATTTGTTCGCTTCACCAACATACAACTAAACTGTCACCTTCCAACCCGATCTAGGTGCTAGGGTAGGCTACAGATCATTTTGTCTCCACAACCTACATTCCGTAACACAATGCAGAAACAAATTAAACATCATCGGTGTTCTATTCTATTTCAGTGTGTGCACATATGATGTCACATCATCATTATGTCCAGTGTCATAGCTGATGTTCAGTACTGATATTTTCAACCCACTTGCCTATAGAGTAGAGTTTAAGTAGCTCAAAAGGAAGACCACTGGCAGATTCCGTGATGTCTCCAGATGTGTCCCATTAACCAATCTCTTATTTTACTCAAGTTGTGCAATAAATTTCGTTTTTAATTCAATTCAATACCTCCTCGGCATTTATTTGATCTTCCCATCTCACCTTAAGCATTGTCCTGTAGCATCACATTTTAAAAGCTTCTTTTCTCTTCTTGTCTGAAGTGTTTATCTACAACATTTCACATGGATACAAGGTTACACTCCAGACAAATGACATCAGGGGAGACTTCCTCAAACTTTAAACCTATGTTGTATGTCAATAAATTTGCTCTTCTTCAGAAACACTTTTCTTGTCATAGCCAGTCATTGCCTCTCTACCTCCACCGTCTTCAGTTATTTTACTGCCCAGATATCCAAACTCATCAACTATGTTCAGTGTCTCATTTCCCAGTCTAAATCCCTCAGCATCACTTGATTTAATTCAACTACATTCCATTACCCTTGTTTTATTTTCGTTGATTTTAATTTTATAACCTCTTTCCAAGTACTATCCATTCTGTTCAACTGATCTCCCAAGTCATTTGAGGTCTTACAGAGTATGAAATTTAGGTTGATGAAAATAGTTGCAGTAGTTCATATTCGAATTCCTGCAGATGGAGGAGAGAGAAGAATTTGTGATCGCGCTGTTACTTACTGACTGATGCCGCTGTGAGCATAGCGGTTTTGACGCAGCAGTGGAAGCAACGTCGTAGCAAAATTTTGTTATAGCGCTTTCTTTTACCTAGTCTTGCTTATCAGTTCAGCAGCGACAACTACGTAAACGACGACAACGACGTCGATGTCGTCGTTAGAAGTGGATCACAAGGTCAGAATACGGAAAAAAATCGGCCGTGTCCTTTTCAAAGGAACCATTCCGGCATTTGGCTTGAGCTATTTAAGGAAATCACAAGATTCTTTCAAGCGTTAGTAGTTTCACGCATGTATGTTAATGACAACAAAAACTACCAATGAGAAATCACGAACACAAACCTCATCATCGCAAACGAGATCAGTGAATTACTACGTTCCCCTCATGAGTACTTCGTATTTTCCGGAACGCCAGAGTTTCTGATAGCAGAGAGCAACTCGGATCAATCTCAGTATCTACACGAACTAGCGACAAGCTGTGTCGTCTGGTAAGTGCTTGTCCCCGCTGCAGTTGACGCGTGGACTGTTGGACTTTCGCACACCCAAAGCGTAACCTCAAAATTCCGTAGCTATAGCGTCTGCGAACAGTCTTATCTTTCTTATTCTTTCTTCTCGTCTTTCTCTGTCGAACGGGTTGAAATAACCTGCTCGTGCTTGGGTGCCCGACTGGCGACACGCCGTCCGAAAGCGGTCAACCGCTTGCCCTTTCAGAGTACTTAACAGTTACAATTAGTGCCGCTCTGTTAGGCACGCCTGCTACAGTTAACAACTGCAGGATTTTAGGTGTACGCTGTTCTCGGTTGCCGTTGAGATATTTACTGGCGCGAGAATCACCTAGGGGTCTACATAATGCGGGAGATACCCCGCAGTGTCATAGTTTGGATAGTTCGCTAATTGGCAGCGGGCTAATTGAAACCATTTTCACAACTAACGACAGCAACGAGGTATGTCCGGGCCTAAACTCACGTAGGCTGAAGGGCCACCTGGCTTCTGTCTGCACCAAGCAAAGCCAAAATAAAGAGTTGCACTAATAGAAACAAGTAATTTTTTATGTACGTGTATGCGCGATTCACTTTCATGGATGAAACCTTGGGAGCATTCAGCGCTGTTTCTTTAACAAACTGTTGAACAATCCATTCAGTCGTTTTACTGATGACATTCAATGCACCCACATTCGTAGATATCACTACAGATTTTTGGTATGACTACATTCTGGATCACTTCATGTTTCGGTCGAGCTGGACTGCAGCAAGCAATTCTAAAGATGGAATTGTTTGAATTCGAAATAGATCGCGTGAATTAAATGTTATCAATAAAACAGCTGAGGGGATTAGCACACTAAAATTACATTAACATTTCCTATTTTTAGAGTGATTCTGTTCGTACCTGTTTACAGCCTGAAACGGTGGAAGATTTTTATACTTTTTGTCTAGACTTATTAGAGACTTTACGTCCCTAATAATGTGACAACTAATTTTCACCCAGGTACACAGTCTCAACCGTACTTTCCCGTTCACTGAAAAAATGAAGGAATGAAGTTTTTGTCTAAACTTTCAAATATTGTTCTGGCTACGTGAGTCCTTCCTGCTGGCAGGATGACTTCGCGATGAACATCTGTAGGGTGACTTCGCCTCACTATGGCTGTTGCGATCATGAACGTCTCGAGTCCCACATTATCATCTCAAAATTATTAAGGTAGCTTCCACAGAAATGAGGCGATATAACGTTAGTCAATACAACTTTAATTACAGGAAGCGCAAAAATCCTGTCAAGCTTATAACTCGAGAAATAGTTGGTTTATTCGCTCGCGACCCAACATCAACTCCTCAAATTCTGCTCTGTAAACAATCCTTTATCGAGAACCTTGACCAACTCATCGCGGCTTGAACGACCCAGTTACTCGGATGTTTCCATCAACGACGACGAATTTCTTTAATTAGGACGATTCCTGTAGCAACGACACACTCGTGGAGCTTCCTGGAGCCTGCAGCATACACTAAATACAGGTTCTGCAAGTTCTTGCAACGAATCGCTTCGAGAAACGCTTACGAAAGTACAAAAATTGGTAAACTCTATTGCGGACACACAATAGAAGATTGTGTGCAGATTATTTTAACGTAGCACAATCAGCTCCGGTGCGAAAGTGTTAATATGGAAGTGAAACATAGACGATAAACAGTTGAGACAAGAAGAGAATAGAAGCTTCTGAAATGTGATGCTATAGAAGAATGCTGAATGTTAGATGTGTAGGATCACGTAACTAGTGAGAAGGCACTGAATAGAATTCTGGAGAAAAGAAATTTGTGGCACAACTTGGATAAAAGAAGGGATAGGTTCATAGGGCACATTCTGAGACATTAGGGTATCACCAACTTAGTATTCGAAGGAATTGTGAGGGTAAAAATCTTAGAGGGAGACCAAGAGACGAATACTGTACGCAGACTGGGAGGATTTAAGTTGCAGTAGGTATTCAGAGATGATGGAGCATGCACAGGATTAACATGGAGAGCTGCATCAAAATATATAAATGACCTTGTGGATAACATCGGAAGTTCACTGAGGCTTTTTGCGGATGATCCTGTAGTATATCGAGAGGTTGTAACAATGGAAAATTGTACTGAAATGCAGGAGGATCTGCAACGAATTGACGCATGGTGCAGGCAATGGCAATTGAATCTCAATGTAGACGAGTGAAATGTGCTGCGTATACATAGAAAGTAATATCCTTTATCAATTAGCTACAATACAACAGGTTAGTAATGGAAAAAGTTAATTCCATGAATAATCTGTATGACAGAGACACATTTCTGGAGTCAAAGCTAAGCGACAGTTATGGTGGTGCAAAGAGCGACGGCACTAGACAGTGGAGATGGAAACGAGTGATCTGAGTCATGAATTACCCTGTGCCCTGTGGTAACCTGGTGGAAGGGTTTGGGTTTGGCGAATGCCTGGATAAGGTTACCTGCCAACAGCGAAGTACGGAGGAGATAGTGTTACGGTGTGAAAGTGTGTTTCGTAGTTAGGGTGTGGTCCACTCATTGCGTTTAAGAAAACGCTAAAAGCGGAAGCATATGAACAAATTTTACAGCATTGTGCACTGCATGCTGTATAGAACGATTGACTGATTAATCGAGAGGGTTTATGGGACCAAACAGTGAGATCATCAGTTACGCGATTCCAAAGTTACTCACAGAAGAAAAATGGCCCATTAAAAGTGGTCGGATTTAGTCAAGGGAATCAAATTATAAAATAATGTTGTTAATACTCATACAGTTGAGCAGGCGGTACGGCCAAGCAGAGAGGTGGTCATGAATAACAGAGACCAAAGGGTGACGAGTGTCACTTCGTTCGATAGCTTGTAGGCTGCTCATCGAGTCGGTAAAAATTAAAAGACTGTGGATGAAGGCCTGAGAAACAAAATGGAGGTCTCTGTGAATGGCATGCAGTAGAGGAACAATTCGGAGATGATCACTGTTTCTATCAGCAGACGATGCATCCTGCGAGGCCAAGATTTGTGGACAATATCATTCCTAAAATGCACTTTCCTGCCGAGAGTCCAGATATGAATCCAGTTTAACACGTTTTGGATTAATCAGAACGCCGACTTCGCTCCAGGCCCCAGAGTCTTCTCCAGTTGCGGCTCTTGAGGAAGAAAGGGCTGCCATTCCTCCACAGACATACTGACGCCTCACTGAAAGTATCGCCAGCAGGTTTCAAGCCGTCATAAAGGCGAAGATTGGACACACCCCATATTAATGTCCACTAATAGATGTCCGGATATTTTTAATCAGAGAGAGTAGTTTAGTAAAAACCACAGCTCTGTATATCCTCTCGATTCGGATATATTTGGTGTGGTCTGTATTAGTTCTGGCACCCTTCATTATTTGTGAACACTGGTGTCCATCCTAATTAGGATTAACGTCTGTAAATGAAAGAAATCGAAGGAGGACATCAATAGGGTGGAGGATGACAGACTTTCAAAAATACTACATCGTTACAAACCAACAGATTCATAAATGATAGGGAGACACAAAACCAGATGGAAGGACTTGCAATTAGTCTCTGTAAGTAGGTGGAACAACCGGAGCCTGATGTGTGCAGATGCTGCTGCTGCTAATGATGATGATGATAATGACGATGATGATGATGATGATGATGATGATGATGGTCCCAATTAAAATATTCTGTGTAGAATATCGTACAGTCTGCATAACTGTGACAATAATGGTTAAATCGCCCAGTTTAATGTGGAGCCAGAAGACATCCACCAAAAAGACATCACGAATATGGGCAACCACTGCACTGTCTACTGATTCGATGCGCAAATAAACTGTATATTGAAGGAATCTCCGTAAATGCGTTTTTTAGAAGAAGATGCAGGTCGGTGACATGCTTTTGCTCTGTCTAATTTCCTTTAGCCGCCGTTTGTGTGTAAGCGGCAGGATATTCGCCGGCCCGTACTTCCACAAGAAGCCGTTGCTCCCGTATCTGGGGCTCTTCCGTCCGCAGCGGAAGCTGTGGCGCAGACCCCGCATTGCTTGCTGCCAGCTCAAAAGGAGAGACCTAGGTAGGTAGGCAGGCATGCCTGCCGTCCCACACGAAGCACTTTCAGAGCACCCGCAGGGAGACTCTGGTCTGACTGGTGCGTATGGGGCGGCTTCGAACAGTGGTTGCGGGCCGCCGATAAGCCGCTATCTGTGTGCACAGCACAATCTGCCAATCACCCGGTGCAAATGGCGAAGCGACGTTCCGGCGCGGTTCGCCGTACGTCCCACGGCGTGCAGCCTGCCATTCTGTGCTCACTAGCCAACTGCCTATACTCGCAGTCACGGCTCCGAAACAGGCTAAACTGTCACTCTTTACGCTCAGAACATGATGAGATACACTGACGATCCGAACTCCAAAGTATAGAAACAAGCGTTCATCAGAGAGAAGCACTTTTAGGCTCCGTGTGACATATGGATTTGATAAGGTTTGTACTCGTGGTTGTTATAGCCATTCTGATTAAATGCTGCAGCTGTTGTGGTCTTCAGTCCGAAGACTGGTTTTGTGCAGTTCTCCACGCTGCTCTATCCTGTGCAAGCTTCTTCGTCTCCGAATAACTACGGCAAGCTCGTACTTTTCCACCTGCTTCCTCCACTCATGTCTTTACTCTTTCTTTATAATCCGCCCACCTCCTCCCCTGCCCTCTCCACGCACACACACTTCCTTCGAATGGTGACCCCTCGATGTCTCAAAATGTGACTCATCAACCGATACCTTCTTCTAGTCAGGTTGTGCCACAAATTTCTTTTCTCTCCAATTCCTCATTGTTTACATGATCTACCTATGTAATCTTCAGCATTCTTCTGTAGCACTACATTTGAAAAGCTTCTATTCCCTTCTTGTCTGAAATGTTCTTCGAGCACATTTCATTTTCCTACAAGGCCACGTTCTAGCCAAATACCTCCAGAAAAGACTTCCTAACACTTAATCTGCATTCGATGTTAACAAATTCCTTTTCTTTAGAAACACTTTTATTGCGATTGTCAGTCTACATTTTGTATCCTCTCTACTTCGGCCATCGTAAGTTATTTTGCTCCTACTTTTAGTGGCTCGTTTCCTAATCTAATTCCCTCAGCACTGGATGATTTAATTTTACTACGTTCCATTATCCTTGTTTTGCTTTTGTTAATGTTCCTCTTACATCCTCCTTTCTAGACACTATCCATTCTATTCAACTGCTCTTCGAAGTCCTTTGCTGCGTATGACAAAATTATGTTATCCGCAACCTCAAAGTTTTTATTTCTTTCCCCTGAAATGTAATTCCTTCTCAAAATTTTTCTTTCGTTTCTTTTTCTACATGCTTAAAGTACAGATTGAAAAACATGGGGGATAAGCTACAGCTCTGTCTCAATCCTTTCTGAACCTTTCATTCCTTACGACAGTTGCAATTTACGTCTTGTTGCTGCACAAGTTTTGTGTATAATCTTTCACTTTCTGTATTTTATCCCTGCTACCTTCATTTTACTTATCTTATCTTCTAAGACTAGTCGTAAAGTCATTATTGCTTCGCTTGTTCCTACATTTCTCCGGAATCCCTTCCAGAGGTCTGCTTGTACCAGTTTTTCCATTCTTCTGAAAATAGTTCGCGTTAATACTTCGCAATCGTGACTTACTAAACTGATAGTTCGTTAATATTTACAGCTAACACATGCTTTTTTTTTGGAATTTGAATTATTATATTCTTGTTGAAGCCTGAGAGTGTTTCGCCATTTCATACATCTTCTGCACCAGGTGGAGTAGTTTTGTTATGGCTGGCTCTCCTAAAGATATCAGTAGTTCTGAGGGAATGTTGTCCACTCTAGGTAGCTTGTTTCAATTTAGGTCTTTCAGTGCTCTGTGAAACTGTTTTCTCCTGCTACTTCTATCTTAATTTGGCTAAACAGTCTATAGCGAAGTAAGTCTACGAGGAACAAAGTCTATGGAGAAGAAGGTACTTGGAGAGCCCTTAGTAGCAGAAGGAAATGGTTACTGCAATATATCCGAAAGCTTCGAGAAATAATTCGGAAGAGAAATTAGAACGAGTGAGAGAAAAAATTGGATGAGAGAATAGTTCAGGGCTGCAAAGGATCAAACTAATCAAAAGACTGATGAGCAACCACAAATAAAAAAATTAAATCAAGACCTTTCCTTCACCTTCTAATGGTGGAGTTCCAAATTTTTTAAATAGCTGTAGAACGACATCTTTGGCTACGTGCTACAGTTGCAAATGAAGCAAGGAATTCATCAAGTAGCATATCGGTTTATAAAACATTGATTTGAGTATTATAATCCTGTTGGTAGTGATATATCTACCTTTCACCCACTTGAGAACTAACTCAGAACACTTGTTACGTTTGGACCTCCAGCCACGATTAAGAGACACAGGAAGAGCTGTGATTGAATGGCAGTCGAATACAGCATCGTTGGATACCTAGTCAGATACTTAACTAGGTTAGTAACTTCATCAAAAATCTTTCTCAGATACGAACACAAGAAGTTTCCATAATGCATACCACTGTAGCTGTTCCGACCGAACGAGGTGGAAAGTAGTAACAGACTGCACTAATATTCGGGAGGATGGAGGTTCAAACCCCCTTGCCGGTATTCAGAATTAACTTTTCCATGATTTCCTTAAATAGTTTACGGCAAATTCCGGGATGATTCTTTCGAAAGGGTGTGGCTGATTTCCTTCCCCATTTTTCTCTATTCCGAGCTTGTGCTCCGGCTCTGCTTACGTCGTCGTCGTCCTTCCTTGCGGCACAGCACTCGTGCAACGTGACAGTATGTCCTTCCAAACGTCTCGTGAAAGTAATCGCTCATTCTGCAGTTGGACACGACAGCTTTCCGGTTGGAACTGGTTGGCCTCTGTGTGGGGTACGACGGGCCCGACACCGTGACGCACTGCCCCGTCGGACTTCGCACGCTGGCCTGCGACGCTGACGTCTGCTGTGTATGCTTATAGTATCAGAGCTCATTTGTTTGTCGTGGTCCGCGACAACCCGGATCCGTAGACGCGACCGCCCACCGGCCGAGTACCCGCGCTAGCGTTGGGTAGGCTTCCCCCGCCTGTATTCCCAACTGAAGAACCATGCTGTGGATCACACACAACTGTTGAAATGGACTTCTCGGAGTCAACAACACAATCTCAAACACGAGTACGTCCCTCCAGAGCAATCTTCCCTGTATATCTGTGGCAGACAATGGCTATTTCTGATGTGCATTCTGTATTTGGTCACCAGACCATAACCGTGTTTGATCGTCATGTCGTATGTAGTCAACAAGTAGGAATACGTCATGCATTATGGGCGTAATTACAGATATGGTGTTCCTTCCCATAACTTATTCAGCAATGGGTTGGTTGTTCATGAGCGTTGCTGCAATTGCTGTAAACAGTAACGGCACCTCCATGTCAAGACTTAAGTGGCCCATTATACCAAGTTAGACCAGAGAGGAGCACTGAGACATATGCTCTGCATAAACGATGCAGTCTGGAGGAGACACGCTTTTTCATTAGTGTAGCAACCACAATACCAATCGTGGCCTGAGGTCTATAACACTCGTCCTTCAGAAGCCATGGTACGCTTCGTCTACACAGTCGACCTATTCAAGCGAGCTGGAAGATACTGCTCCCTCTGCACTGACGGCGATACGAGATCCAACAGTTAACACCACTTTTATTATGCTATTTGACACGTCAACGACATGTAGAAGAGAAAACACAAGGAGGAAATGTTTGAAAATTTGTAACTAAAACAATTAAATGTCAGGAATTTTTCATTGGCCACCAGCCGCAAGCATTCACTTGGTATAATTCACAGGTAAATTGAAGGGGGATCACTGCTATCAGCTGCAACGGAACGTTAAGCGGAATTACCGACTGGCGTAAATGGGTACCGGACCGGGATTCGAGCCCGGGATCTCCTGCTTACTAGGCAGGTGTGGTAACCACTGTGCCATCCGGGACACAGCGTTATCGCAACTGCACGGACTAACTCGGTATGCCTTACGGCCGATTCACACTCCCCGAGCACCATCTATCCACAGTCCCTGTCCATTATAACGAAATTAGAATTATATATTAATACCTTCAGCTGCTGACGGGCGTTGATATATATCAACGGGGACAGGTGAAAATGTGTGCCCTGACCGGGACTCGAACCCGGGATCTCCTGCTTACATGGCAGACGCTTTATCCATCTAAGCCACCGAGGACACAGAGGATAGTGCGACTGCAGATCCTATCTCGCGCACGCCTCCCGCGAGACCCACATTCTCACCTTATATGTCCATACACAGCATTCGTTGTGTCTCTACATATTGTGTCCCATATCCATGTAAGTATAGACTGTCCATTATACTCCTGTTCTCTACTTAGAGATTCCCAGAGGAGGTCGGACGTATCTTTGCATTCGCACTGAAGAAAGTGGATTCATTGCCCAGCCAGGCTTATCAATTATTTGAATGCGGCTGATAGCATTGATCACCCTTCAATTTACATATAGTGTTTCACAGCTGCGGGATCTGTGTGGTGTCCGTTCTTGCGAAGGGACAGACACCATGCATTCAAATAAATGGTGTAATTCAGTTTGAGATCGTCTGTTGTAATCGAAATAAGAAATAGTAAGTACATTCTGTTAGCTGTATCCAATCTTTACGACTGACTTACTAAATGGCGACACAAACACTGACAAATAAGAACCACTGTCCAGCCACCAGCCATGTTATGTGGTTTGGAAGTACGTTTAAGGGCCGTCGGTACTCGTCTGAAAATATTCAACACTTTTCAACTACGTCAGCCGTATTCACATTACAAACATAACCCTCATTGTAACTATCTGTGTACCAAACAACCAAGCCAATTCCCATCACATTCTATGAGAAATCTCTCAAATACATTAGCATCAGAAAATCCAATTTCTCCACAGAACACGAGATATGACCTTCACACGCCACGGTAAACATTGCTCGCATGCGCAGAACATAGGCACAACCAATATTACATAGATTTTTATAAGGTCTCCGTGACTGCTTCGATCGCTTTGCCAGAATTCAGAGATACCTAAGCTGAATAAAGCTTCTGTCAAAAAATCATACAGTTTCATGCTCTGAAAACTAGGAGAATCTTGGATTCATGAAATGTCAACCAGTCACCAAAAGCCGTAAATTCAATGTTACTCAAAAGGAAACAATTTTTTAAAATCTCCCATTTGCTCTTGCAATTAGTACAGTCCCTTTAGCTCTTCCAGTTTCGTAACATGGGTTTCAAACGGACAAGCAATAACAGGAGTGGTTACCATAAGTGTATTATGGACTACTTCCTTCATAGAGATACTACCATTCCTCAGGATGCTGCCAGTTTAGCGAATTATGTCATTCCTTGTCTCCATTGCTCGACACACGACGTCCACCTATGAGGCTGAAGTATTATCACGTATAAGTTCCACATAGAGAACCTGCGTTTAATGGCTGCTGTCGTCTATTACTTTTACTTTATGGAGGGATTGTAATCAGCCCTGTAAGAACAAGTAAGAAAGTAACTGAAGGAACAATGGCTACGCTACGCTGGCGTCGAAACCCGACAAATATCACGAGATTTTCGTGATGATGTTGTTGTGAAACTTCGCCTGGGAAAGATCAGTCACCAGCTATTGCAGGCTCACAGTACTAAGTTCATAATACAAAAGATACCATGTCAAACCAATTAAGTCTCAGCTCTGTCTCCTCTTACACGGCGTAACTGAGAAATATATCTCTGGTCACAACCTTGGAGAGTAATGGTTTTCACTCAAAATCAGTCTTCCAGTATTAGTCTTGGAAGAAACTACGTGGAACTGCAGACAGAAGTGCAGTGGTACAAAAAGCAGTTTCTTCTGGTACAGTCTTTGGTGGTAATGTGACAAGCGTTTTGGCTGATCTGATGATCCATTATAGAAACGACGCTGCTGCCAACAGGTGGTCATGCATTCACTACTGCCGCACCATTCATTAGGTGTGATTCATGATCACTCCTGTTTCGCTACATCGTAACGGTGGTTGGTACAATAACAAATATAAAATTCGGGAAATGTCAAAATACTTCCGTTCGTCGAGTATAAACCATTCTTATAACCTCAAATAACTAACTGGAAATGCAGTTAGAACAAGAGCAGAAACGTGGTCGCCCTTGAGTTAGTAGAAACATAGGCACGTGTCACATTGGCTAAAAGACTGGTTTTGCGTTCGCCCGTCCGTTCGCCCGTCGCCGTGTTTAGCTTCTGAGTGAGTTGTGTGGAGACTGGGGCACGTTCTGTTAACAGACACACTAAAGCTAGTCTGCCGTGGCTCTTACTGAGTAGAAGCAGTCCTCTTCTACAGAAAAGTTACGTCGCAGTGCAGCTGTTTTTGTGACAGCCGTTCTGGAATAGGAGGTGGCTCCAAGGAAATTACTGTCCAGTTACTGCAGCCCTAATTTCCTGTTTGATTTCAGTATATCAATCATGTGGTCTGCAGCACTTTAGTGTAGACCTCATCAAATCAGACGACTGAGAATAGTGGGCCCATTGTGACGTCTCTGACTTGGTGCCTACCTTCGAATTAGAGGTCTATAATTAGTAATACAAATGAAAAATCTGTCACTGACTGCTGGAATCAGATTTAGCTGGTTACTGCTAAATCCGCACATCTGTTGGCCTCATACTCGACTCACGCATCCCTGCCAAAGCTTTAAATTTTACGGAGACTGCAGCTTTACGAAACGACATACTCCGTAACGTGATCATACACCACCCTTTTCGTGTCGACGAGGTTTCATGGTCTCTAATGTAAGCTCTTTTGCTGATAGACCAGTTAAAATTGATCAACGATCCTCTAAAACTCCACACAAACAGCCAACATGGCCTCACTCAAGGCACTGCTCGAACCATGTACACTCTGTCGCTAGCTAGCTCTCATCATTTACATTTCCAACCCTGCTTTGAATCTCTTATAAAATGAATGCTTTCATTATGACGTTAATCTGACGAGAAAGAATAGTAAAGAATGCGTTGTGCCGGAACGAAGAGCCGCAGCGGTAAAATAACGGATTTATTTTCGAGGATCACGGTTAAATTCCAGTTCAAATGGTAAAAATCTGGGGTGTAACGTCCCAACGACTTAGAGACCACTCGTGTAACTGCTCAGAATAGCCAACGGTGCCATTGCGCTTTGTAATAATATTCCTGGAATTTACCTTAATCGAGTCATGAAAATCGTAGTAAACCTAAATCAAGATGACAAACTAGGATTTGCAATCCGATCATTCTGAATAGGAATCTAGTGTCTTACAAAATCTCCAGATGTCAGACACTCAGATCGGTACCAAAAGTTGTATGTCGACAGAGTATCAGCCAAAACTCCGATATAGTTCGTACTATGTGTTGTCATTCAGCATAACGAACGTCAACGTTAATTAAAAGTAATGCTGGGACTACGGACAACATCAGAAGCCTAACGGTGAGTAGGTAACTTATGTTGCTCCGGGTGGGAAGTTAGTAGAGCGTTAGATTTTCGTGCCAAAGGTCCCGCGCTCAAATTCCAGTAACGACAATTTTTTTTACTGTATTATGTGTGAAAGTGTTAAATGGGACACCGTATTTATGATATGTAGAAGGGCTATTTAGAGTTTACAGCAATGTTCTCTTGGCAGTCTGCTTTCGCTTCGTTTCTTTGAAAATAGTAAACCTGTAGAGTACATTTATAGTTTCACAGAATATACAATTAGAACAGAAAAAAATTACATAACACATGCCGAAGTAATAGTAATGAGAATAATTATTAATAAACAAAATAATAAATAATAAGATTAGTAATAAGTACATCATGTTCAACTAACGAAGCGAAAGCAGATTGCCAAAAGAACATTGCTAAAAACTTTGTAAAGTCCTTTTACATGTCAGAAAAATACTCTCACATACAACAATTTCATGTGTAAATAGTAAAAAAATATTGTTATTGGTGGTGTTTGAACGCTCCATCTTCTCACCCACGCGAGATGTACAATACAGTCAATCACAGGTATACTTTTCCTGTGCTCCGTAGCTCTGGTGATAATTACCGTTTCCGCATGTTCTACTCGACGACAGCACACAGCACGTACTAAATTAGTGTTTTGTTTGATACTCTATCGGGACACAACGTTTGGTACCGATCTGAGTGTCTGGCATCTGGAGGCTTGGGTGTCAGCAACTGCGCCACCTCCTTCGATGATTTCGATTTGGCCTTCGTGATTATGCTTGCGCTGCTTGCCCATATTACAGTCTAAGTCGCGACCTCTCTGCGACCTCGATTATTAAACTACGGAATCATCAGGTGTAGTCGAGATATTGGTTTTTTGTGTAGTGTACATTGTCCCATCAAACCATCAGAAATAATAGAATCTATCGAATGACGTGGCACATCAACTATTGAACTATTGATAAACTGGTAAAACGACATTGTTTTATTAACAAAATACACGACACGGACGACAATGATTGTCCAGTTCAGTGACCAATCACAAAGTGTTCGTTACACACGTTGAAAAATACTCAACGGTTAACTGTTCAGTTTGCTTAGCAGAGGTATGGTATATTAACTGTTAGATTTAACTGCTTCAGTTTCATTTGTAGAAACCCCTTCAAAAGGATGATACTGTTTTTGACAGGACATGGTCCATATCCCATGCAGTGATGTAGAATTAAGAAGACAAGAACACAGACGCCTAGCTGAGGATTAGTAGGCACATCTGAACATACTTTGAATGTCATCAATGTACTGAATTTAGACGCGGACTGGAGATAAGATCTGACACCCCGTAATGAAGAGAAGTGGGAGCTGCTTGATACTTTAGTGAATAATATATCCGAAGTTACACTAGATGAATATCAAAATACAAGAAGTCTCGATGAAGAAACTGAAGTCAGTAGCAGTCAAAACAACTCATCGAGTTCCGGTGCAAATGGAGAAACATCGCTTGGAGTTATGACAAGATAAAGATCAAGACGTGGTCTTCTCAGGAAGCGTGTAGTGAAGAGTCACGGAAGGCCAGTGGGGAAGAACCAGTGACAGAAGAGTATTTTTGTGGGTTTAAATGATGGGGCTACGCCGGACGTCGGGTGCCGTGTTCTCCCGGGACATTCCAGGAGAAATTAAACGGCTCCCGATGAGTTTGGTGTGGATGCGATGTTGCCTGCTGGAGCCACCGATGATGCCAGGAAACTTTCCTAATGAAACGGTGGTCGTGCATGTCCCGCTCAGAGAACGGAAACCTTTCCGTGTCACAAGAACTTCCTGCGCAATCCGTAATGTGAGATTGGCCAGAATGAATCATTAGGACTCTCATGGTAGTAACAAGATGTATAGTTATCGTGAGGTGTTATACTTAGCGCTTATTTAATAGCTTAGTATAGATTCTGGGTGCCAGAATCATATTCAGTTTATATTCTACATCTCTATTCTTCGTGTCTACATATTTGTTTCTCAAACACATTTATCAGAACGAGAGACCAGTTTGTTGATACCGTGACTGAAGTGTGTTTGACTTTGTTGACGGAACCACAACCTCACCTCTGCTTGCACCACTTTATTACGATCAAATTACATGAAAATCGGATGGGACTAAGAAACTCGAAGGCGCCGAATCGTTGCAGCTGTCGCAACGCTCATGTGTGGTCTGGTTACGCCTTGCTGGCAGAACACACTGCCACGTTACAAGCTACAATTCGGAGACCTGTAGCGGCAGAGAGCTGCAAATGTGTAGCCATGAAGAAAAAATTTCGGAGGCATTGCTTTCCAGCAGGCCCTAGTAAAATGGCATACGTACTCAAAGTAACAAACCTGACATTTAGTTTCAAGAGGTTAAGTGGTGGTTTCTTACGATAGACTATTATGGCTGTAGAAAACTCATTCAACAAAGAATAATGCTTGTAAGAGTGAAAGATTTATTATACCTGCAATTACAATTGGTGTTATACAACCTGAAATAGGTAGCGAGACTTCAGTTTTAGGTGTTTGGCAAATAATAAAATTATAAACAGCCGACCAGTTGCAATGGATAAAGAATTCTTTACCTATGTTTCAACAAATTTAAATTTGTCTTCTTCAGAAGGTGGCAATTTTACATTAGTATGGACTAATGTACCATCGCCGTTTTTATAAAAGTCGGTTGTGAGCTCTGCAACATCCATGTACTAATTTATATTTACGTGACAAACCCTATTTCTAGGGCTATATTTTAATTTTGACAAATGGATCTACGCCGACATTTGTAAAAACGGCGATGGTACATTAGTCCATACTAATGTAAAATTGCCACCTTCTGAAGAAGACAAATTTAAATTTATTGAAACCTAGGTAAAGAATTCTTTATCCATTGCAACTGGTCGGCTGTTTATAATTTTATTACGTGGAACCGTTACTGTTGTGCAGCTATGTTTACAATACCGTTTAGCAAATGTTAATTTGCGACAGCCACTATGTTTAATGCGAGGCACTACGGTATCATTGTAAGATACAACTTCATGAACAGAGCCACGACCTGTTCTCCCGACATTTATTGTACAACACGGAAGGGCGTGTCAATTGGACGTTCGGCACTGCCAGATGAAAGTGAACAGCGGGGCTTGAGAAGTATGCTTACGCGCATGCGCATTGCAGCCGTTTGTACATCTTAACAGACCGGCGACTGGTCGGTGACGCCTCGACCCCAATTCAACACCAGTGGTGAGCTACACACTTCGTTCACGATTGCCAATGCGTACTCACGCGACACTGATTCCGCTCTACGTGCGGCCTTCAACGTCGCCAGCTCAGACCCTGCTCAGGGCCATCCCGTCAATCCACGTAGATCGCATCGCCCGAACCTATTAACACACTTCCGACAATGACAGGAACTTCCAAAGGCCGAGGTAAGACCGATTACGTACACAAGCGACATCAGCTGTCCCTGACATCCCTATTCTCTCTGAAAGCGAGCAAGAATTTCAGGACTTGTTCAATGGAATGGACAGTCTGCTGGGCGCAGATGGTGGATTGCGAGTAAAGGAGAGAATTTCGTACTGCGGATCAGCAGAAATGAAGCAAGAGACAAGGTTAACATCGAAATTGGGAACCACATAATAGTGAAGGGATTCCGCTACCTTGGTCGCAAAATAACGCATGAGAGAGAATTCAGACGACAGATGACCCAAAAATAAACTCCTACATTAAAATCAACATTAACTGCACAATACTGTACACTGTTCAGAGCAAGTAACCAATGTGGTGTCCCATGTTCCCCAAAATCATCTCTTGTTCACTATCTCTTTCTTTTTACATGCCTTGCAGTTTGTTACAAAAGAAATAATTTACAAGACAATAAAATATCCTCGAGTATTGCTCCCTTCCTGAGATAGTACCACGAAAAAAATGACTGACTATGCCGGAAAGCTTCTTGGAGTTGATTGGCGGAAGAGCTCAACAAACAAAGAACCAGTACAAGAAAATGGCTCTAAGCTATGTGGGACTTAACACCTGAGGTCATCAGTCCCACTACAAGAAAACACGGACGGGGATTTGAACCATCGTTCTCCCAAATGCAAGTCCAGTATGCTAACTACTGCGCCAGTCCGCTCGGTAATTTAAGACGTGGAGTAGACAATGATAAATGAGAGGAATTTTTTACTTTCGTAATTATACTGAGGTACTGAGGGTCAATCAGAGTAGTGTAAATAATTAGAGATAACGGAATATGGAGGAAGACAATCAAAACGACTTTTCTTAACAGCAAGTTGACATTGGATGCCGTCCTCTTGAGTGAACGAACAGTCGTTGGACACTACATGATTTGATAAACAGTGTTCCATTAGTATGAACTGCCCGCGTATTCCATACATCCATATCCTGCTGTGAGTGTCAGTTTTCTAACAGTGACGCTTTTGGTGACTGTCTAACGGTACGGGATGTATTTTAAGGTGACAGCTGGACTCATATGGCTGAAGTGAATCAGTTTTTAACTAGAAATAACTCTGATCACTACAGTTCCATGAACATTATTTATAGTACAAATGGTGACATCTTTCACAATGACAGTATTTCATGGCGCTGGGTACAGACTTTTGCAAGCGAATTGACAACAGATGTACACAATTTTACCACATTATTTGTCCACCGATGTTATGAAATATTTGGGATACCATCGAACGATCTACTGTATTTTCACGTTAGATCCAGTGTGCACAGTATTACAGATATTGTAAATTAACGGCACAAAATTAATAATCTATACCTCGTAGAAATCGCCAGAAGTTAATCGAATGTGGTTTTTGAGGGCTCAGAATGCCAATCGCCACCAAGAGAACGATAATACGAGTCATGTTGCGCTGTTGCTTCCCCCGACGAGTGCTGGAAGCTTGAGACATCGGAAGTAAGTATGAACAGTCCGAGCGATGAACTGTCTGAACAACGGAATGGTACGGTGTAGTTTCTGTTCTTCTCTCTCTCTCTGCGCGCGCATGTGTGTGTGTGTGTGTGTGTGTGTGTGTGTGTGTGTGTGTGTGTGTGTGTGTATGTGTGTTCAGTCTATGTTAGTTGGCCAGTGGCCACATTTCCGACCTCTAAACAACGCGAGTGATCCTTATTGTGAGTGGGCTTCCATGATATCCGTCGAAGCATAATTCACTGCGTATCTTCTAGGAATTTACGCCGACTTTAATAATCTATCGGTATGCTGTCCTTCGCTCGTTTTGAACACGTGCTGCGTGCTACGGCCACCTCTAAAAGTATACTAGGCCCGTTTTTATCTAACAAATTGTATTCCATTATATACTTGTCCGGCGGATGTAGTAATCTGTGAAGGAAAGTGCACGACTGAAATAGAGCGCACAGGCGACGAACGTGCCGTCTTGGAACCGGAAGACAGCATCCAGGAACACTCGTTTTGAGGTGAAATTATACATCGTAACTAAAGATCCCGGTGAACAAATGATTAGTTAGAACTCTCATAAACCCAGAAGAAACATGACATACAATGGTTTGCAACGAATTCCTAGGGATGTAGCATAAGCGGAAGTGCTGAGAGGAGGACGAATGGACGTAGTAGACGTCTCGCCAATGCCGAGATCGTAAGGGAATGAGCACTACCGCAATTAGAGCAATGAAGAGAAAGAAACCACCTGGGACTTTGCTGAAGGAACCATCCCAGCATTCTTGTGAAGCGATATATCTGCTCAATGGCGATCAAGAATATCGAAATACAGTAAGAGTACGTCGACAGTGTGTCTTTTTACCTTGATGACGTGCCAACTTACGCGAATATTTTCATAGATAAATCCTGTCTCTTAACGAGAACTTAATTTATCTTTACAAAGATAGCTGGCTTAGCGATGAACACTGAATCTGATTTTTTTTTACTGTGGAAAAGTCATGATTCTGTTGTGCTTACCGGGACCAGGTTTACCGAATTACCGAATGTCATTTTATTACTGTTGTTATTGCTGAGATCGAAGTAGAAATGTATGCAAAAAAATGTTATGAGATGACCGAGTAAACACAGAACTTCAGATTTATTCTCCTAAGGATTTTTTAGACATCTGTGTTTTCCTTTGTAATGCGTCAGTCATTTAGGTCCAAAGACTCATAGCGAGAAAAGCAAGCCAAATCTCATTACTGTAAAAGCGACGCCTGTGTCAGAGGATCAGAAGCTAATAGTGTTTCGGGCGCCGTCGTAACAAAGCAAAGAGCTCTGCAGCGATATGGCTTCTTTCCGGAAAACAGAAAATTTGCGGCGTCACAACTTTTAACACTGGTGATACTTGGTGTAAATGTTTAATGGTAGCGTGTTGAACACCATCAGCTTGTTCCTTTCAACGGCACCGAGCGGGGAAGCGCAGTGGTTAGCACACTGGACTCGCATTCCCGCTTCAAACCCGCGTCCGGCCATCCTGATTTAGGTTTTCGTGATTTCCGTAAATCGCTTAAGGCAAATGCCGGGATGGTTCCTGCGAAAGGGCAGGGCGGCTTTCCTTCTCCATCCTTCCCTAACGCGAGCTTGTGCTCCGTCTCTAATGACCTCGTTGTCGTCGGGACGTTAACTAATCTCCTTCTCCTCCTTTCAAGGAAGTGTTTAAATATGTTACCTAACTTTTTTTCCCCCTTAGCTACGTGGATGTCAGTGAAGGCGACTTGCGGTAAACGTGTTTGAAAATAATACGTACGAAATTGTAATGGTACTTCTACAAAATACTATGCAGAATGACCAATTCGTGCTCTCACAAAAATCCGGAAGACTGACTACAGAACATAGAAAAAAAAACCCATTTCGTTAAAAAAATTTCATCTTCCCAGTATCGCTGCTATACTTCAGAAGCGAGCAGGTTGTCTTCTGGCTGAGAAGGTAGCAGCATAAGCGTTCAACAGTTTACTGTATATAAGCAATTCTGTGTATATGGTGAATTTTAGAACAGTTACTACTTCAGTTGACTTACCATGTAAATAATAATAAATAATAGTAACAAAAATTAATTTACAAAAGGTGTATCACATTTCTTGTTGTGTAAAGTGATAATGAATGAAATGAGTTTTTTTAACATGTCTAAAACAACGGAAACATGAATTCATCATCAGAACTCATGAAAAGCTGTAAAATGCAACGTAAATATAAAACTACTAGCACAAAACAACTGATAGCTTCATTTGAGACAGATAAACAACAACAACAACAAAACTCCCAGTGACAACACAGCTTTTATGACCGGTATTTGCTCCCTTGATGACTTTCGTTCTACGTGCCTTAGGCAGCCGTCCAAGGCATCTTCCTGTGCCTGAGGTTTCGTCCCCTAATGTTGGAGACATAATCACAGGCTAGGAAGGAAAAGAAAGATTCTAACTGAAAGAAACTCGGCAACCGAACTTTTTACAGCCTCTGATGATGGCTCCAGCATTCATAGGCCAAAAGTTGAGCATAGAAGCAAGCCTTAGGCCACAGCCTAATGCCCTTATAACAAAAATCAACAAGGGCGCAGTGAAGATAGCGCAAAAAGTGCTGAAACATGTTTGGGTAAAGCAAAGATAATTATGTTAATATCAGTGACTATTGTCCCTATCGCTCTCTCTAAAGCCGGAAACATCACACGTATGGCTTTTCTGGGCAGTGAGAACTTATCCGTGATCCCCAAATTAGCCAAGTAACAGAAACTTCCGTTTGTTGCGCTACACGCTTCCGTCCCCAGAGCACAATTCCTCTTTTTATGAGAAAAGAAGGGCTGCCATCTGTGGTCAGTCCCGTAGCACAGCCCAGTCGCGCGGGAACCCGCCAAAGCTGCGCCGAGCGCTTACTCACCTTGACGTACATGGCTGCTACTTGCCGGCTAGACCGTCACTCGGAACTGTGCGTCGCGCGGCGAGCCCCCAGACATATAAAGTGGGGATCCGGTCGTGCGCGGGTGGGAGGAGGAGGGGCGGGGGGAATGTGGGGGCACGGCCTCTGCGCGCGTGACGTGGCACACTCCCATTGGCCGGCGGGAGACTGGCCCACCGGCGCGCCTAGAGCCGCCCGCGAGCTGCGGCGCCGAGACGCGTTGCACGTGGGGCTGAGGGGACGCCGAACCTGGCTTTCCCGCCTCCGGAGAACAGCGGAAGCTGATGGCTTTGTGCCGGCCCCAAGGTCGCCAGTGTTCCCAGTAAAGTGTATCCTCTACTAGTGAACTGTCGCTGCCCTCAGGAGTCCCAAAATTCACGGAAAACTGAACTATTTCTGTACACCATCTTCTTTTCGTTTCTAGGCCCTAATTGCACCCTTTGAAGAGCAAAATTATGAGAATTGGGTGTGCAACATCACCAATGTGGCCTTATTGTATTGAGACCTTAAATTCCAGTTGGTTAGGCTTTGTAGTATTTTCATTAAATGATCAGATACTTTGTCATAATTATTTTCAGCCATAATGGCTATGTTTTTGAACCGTGACTGTGTGGGAAAATTATTTATTTCAAGTTTCTGCTACCAGTCACTTTTTATTTTGTGCTTAATCTAACATAATGCAACGCGTTTCGAACATGTTTTGTTCATCTTCAAGCGTTTGTACATACACACATTTCTCGATGTATGTATGTATGTATGTACAAACGCTTGAAGATGAACAAAACATGTTCGAAACGCGTTGCATTATGTTAGATTAAGCATAAAATAAAAAAAAGTGACTGGTAGCAGAAACTTGAAATAAATAAATACTTTGTCATAATTTGTGTGGTTGTTCTAGTGGTCATCCTTAATTTCCTTACTTGCAAATGGAGGTGTCAAAAAGTACACATGTTATCAATAATTTATCCACTTTGCTGGCTGTCGAGGTCTATGGCTGTGGGCTATATTACGTTGGTGCATAAATTCGTAGCGTTTTTGTTTTGCATGTTGGTATTCCGTTACCTACGGGTATATTTATTGATTATCATTTTTTTTTATTTGTAGTTCACTGTTGCTACTTGAGTTTACATATTATCTTTTTGTCATTTTGACATAGTGAGTGGAGCTGTGGAAGCTAGAAAATGGAATGCCAAGTACAGAAATCGGAACATTTCCTAACTATTCTTCTTTTTGAGTTCAATAGAGGACTGAAGCAACAGTGGTAACCACGTGTGGGGATAACGCCATTGGACGGAGCACGGCAAGAAAATGGTTTTCTCGTTTCATGGAGGATCGTTTTGAAACTAGTGACTCCCCATGTTCAGGAAGACCTTCGGGTTTTGATGAAGATCGGCTAAAACGCATTAACCCACCACGATCCACATCAGTATAATCGAAAACTTGTACATGTAATGAACTGTGCTCGTTCCACCGTCGTGCGACATTTGCATGCAGCGGCGAAGGTTGAAAAATATGGTGTGTAGCTACTCTATGTTCTAAGCCCAAATCACAAAAATCAACGGGCATGTGCGCATCCCTGCCTACTCGTCATCAATTGGGTCGTGAACAACACTGACCATTTCTATCCTGTATCAGTACTGGTGACGAGAAATGGCATCATTACGCTAACATATGGAAAAGAAAGGACTGGTTGAGCGCAAACAACTCCCCGAACAAAGACCTTCGCGCATCCAAAAAAGATAATGTTATGCATATGTGGAACAGCAAGGTGTACTACAAATTGCTTCACCTAGGTGTAGCCATCACTACTCACATTTATTGTGAATAACTGAGACGTTTTGCAGACACAGTCCAAGAACAACGATGAGGAAGTTTGGATGAAGAGATGCTACTCCACGATAACACCCGCCCGCATTCTGTTATACTGACGAAAGACACTGTACAGGAGGTGGGATGGGAAGTCACTCCGCGCCCACCTTATTCACTTGATGTTGTGCCTCCATATTGTCACATTTTCCGCTCTCTATCCACCTTCAAGGAACTTCTTTTCCAGATGAAAATGCGCTCAGAACATGGCTCGAGGAGTTCTTCGCCTCAAAACCACGTGATTTCTACAGTCGCAGAAACGAAAAGTTACCTCAGCGTTGGCAGACTGTTGTAAATAGCGAAGGAGAATGTATTTTTGATGACTCAAGTCTCTTATGTGTATCTGTTGTGTTTATGAAAAAACGATACGAACTTATGCACCAACCTAATACTATTGTAAGGAAAATACCAACTAGCCACATTTTTATGTAATTTTATTTAAGCCAATACACATTTTGGAGTTTCACCCATATTCAATTAGCGTAACACATTTCATAGTGTTCTGTAAGTTCAGTCACTATAATGTCTACAAAGTGTAGTAGCTAAACAAAATTTTTATTTTACACAAGGCAGCTGAAAATGGATGAAAGCCTGAAACGCCTACTGGCTTAACTAAAAATACACAAAAACTTGGGTGGTTGCTGTATTTCTTCAAATAACGCACAAGTTATTTTTCGTAACAGCACGAAACAAGCTTAAGCATTTGAATATGTATATTATGTTTCTGAAGTTCAGTGAGTGTCGTTACAAGACATAATAAGTGTATTATTTTTGTACCTCCATCTGCAAGAGAGGAACATGTGCATGATGCCAAGCACAACGATACTAACTGTGACAAGTTATGTAATCAGTTAATCCATGTCCTAAAGAGCGTGACCAAGTAGAATTAATGCCTCGTTAACGTCAGACCACTTTGTTGAGGATGAAAATGTTCCGAAACATGTTTGAACGAGGAGAGTAATATAAAAAAGATTCTAGCTCTATTGCAAGAGATCATCTTAGTTGCTACGTATACAAACATGAAACACATCCATTTATAAACGGAAGTTCCGGGGATACCTAGGATCACATTTAACAATCCTCTCGACAGAAACTGAGATCCAAAGTAATTTTTCCGATTTTTATTTCTTTTCTCCACCGATTTTGGATTCCTCTAATGCGTTGACCAACTTCTCTTTCCACTCAAGCTTAGCTAAGTCGGCTGGCAATTTTTCTTCGACAGTTTGAACGCACGTTGTCTTATTTGCTTCCTACAATCTCTATCAGCTGTTTAGCTGCATTACTAAATTTTTTACGTTTACCCCGATTACGCCTCCGACCGCCTGACAAATGTTCCGCACCTGCCTCTTGGTTTGTGTATAACGATTGCTCCACTTCACTTTAAAATTCAATTCGACCTACTCCCTTAAATATTTACATTCTCCCTTACTATCAGATACAACACACTTCTGACCTCTTAATCACTAGATCCATATTCTCTGCATTTCACAATCACGTAGTAATTCCGATGTAACGAATTATTTCAAGAAATTTTTCTGTAACTGTAGCGAAGTATTTGGGGCCAGCAGATTTCTTTTTTTATGTTCGCCAATACTAGTCCGCTTTTAATCTGCATCAGTATGTGCCGTGGATATAACAACTACTACTATACATAGTATCATCTTACCCTTCCCCATTCCATTCACGGTGGTTCCCCTTAATGTATAAACGCATCTCTGCGATTTTGTCATACTCATAAATGCTGCACGTATGTTAGAGAAAAATACGTATTTATTTGGCTCCTCTTGGAATACACGCTCCCTGTAGTTCAAGAATAAGCTTTTACGTGGCGTAGTCTTTTTTGTCCTTGCCTGTCAAACCGTAAGAACGATTTTATGCCACCCAGAAGTCGTAAACAAGCCTTGGGTACGGAGATAATACAGTTCGCACCATGCGCAAAGAACTGAGACAACAATATTCCGTATTTGGCTTCTTTTCTTCCCGCTGATTGCAGTTCACAGCGACATTGACAATTTTGGCCCACACTTTAAATTTCCTACGCGCGACATAGTTCAAAATCACACATAGAAAAATTAAATAAAAATATGGAAATAAAATAATGAAAAACTTATACCTCTCCGACGTCGATAAGCGGCAACTAATGTAAATAAACACAAAATCGTATAAACAGAGGAAAGACACCTCCAAAATGACCGTGATGTGAGGCAACAGTCACACGTAACGCGTGTGACTTGGAAAATGTCAACACACATAAGCAGGCTCGACACTTCCTAGGAACTCATGCAGACATACTACGCAGTGCAAGGCGTCTGGGATTTTACGTCAGCCTAGTGTGACACACAATGTTTCGCTAACAACCCGTGGTAAACCCTAAGCAAACGAGTGCGTTACCGCCTTGACAAGATGCGCGGGAGATTTCCAAGGAGGTCGTAACTCAGAGATACCGCAAGTACACAGATAAGGACGCCATTTCTCCTCCGTACGCGACCTCTTATTCAAAAGTTTTGGGGACGTTTGCATCATACAACCAGAAGAAAACTAAATGCGAAATTGGTGCGACAACTACGAGCACCCAAAGACGCAAAACATTTTATGTACAACAGCAGCACGACGCCATTAAGAGATTACAGAAATGTTGAAAATCAGTAGGTCTCGAACTGTACGTTATTAGCATAATCTAAATCTATACTCTGGAAACAGTGTGAAGTGCAAGGAAGATGGTACTTCCCATTGTACCGCTATTAGGATTTCTTTCTGTTCCATTCGCATATGGAGCGTGGGAAGAATTATTGCGTAAATGTGCCTTGCAGGTGTAATTAGTTTTCTGTATTCGGAATCGCTACGAGTGGCACGACCATAGACGCAAACCGAGCTTCCGTAGTCTCACCAACATAAGTGGAAGATTTATGTCGGAACTCGAACAAAAGCTGACGTGCAAAAGAAACTATTTCTATGCCCGTTCTGTTCAGTCGTGAAACCTGCCTCTTGCGGAGATGAACAACGCAGTTTGCCGCGCTGTGTGAAGCCCCTTATCCGTCTGAGGGGCTGTTTTGGTTGTCCACCCCTGGGCTGGAGATTCTGCCCGTGCCGCGAGGCACGTACGCACAACGCAGCCGCCGTACGCATCCATTCGACGTTTCACCACCGCATATACACTCTTTTCTGGGTACCAGATTAACATGCAAGTTCACTACAGGCCCCGAATTAAATCACCCAATTGAACAATATAATTATCTGTCAACTTGCAATTAACATATAACATTCAGACTCCGCAGAGAGCCAGAATGACTTCTGCATTAGACGCATACTACTATGGAGCTCACTAAATATTTTTAATCTTATTTTTTATCTTTTCTAGATCTCAGATATCAGACGAGTATCACTTTTCAAGTTGTGTAGTTCGTCTTCTACCTTTTCGCTATCTTCATTTCCAGTATATTTCATTTTTTGCTGTTTTATTCTTCCATCGATTTCTTAGCTTTCTTCTGCATGTGTATACTTGTAGTTCAGTATTTTCTTCTCAAAAATCTCTCTTCTTTACCATTCTCTTAACCATTTTTTCTGCATAGATCTTTTAATTTCTGCGGTCCGAAGTATTGTTAATTTAATTTTAAAGAAATCTGGAATATTGTTTCGGTGATGTATGGGGCAATGTATTATGGTTTCAAGAACTGTGTATCCGAATTTAACATTAGAATAAGTAATCTTTGTGTTTGTTTATTTGTCCACAGAGAGAAAAGATTTCTTGCAATATACATAGATACTGTATATATACAGAGTGTCACAGAATAACGGAAATGTTTGAAATGAGTAGTGGCAGCCATGGGCTGGCGGCATCACCGCGGGTTCGTGACGGCGAGTAAACAGTCCGCCAGTTCAGTAACCATGGATCAGTGGAACGGACAACAGCGTGGATTAGCCATAAAAACAATGACAGTTTGGTAGCGGCGCAGAGGGAGTTTTGACGTTTTTATAATTTAGGACGTCATGATGCTGTTCCGTCGAAATACGCGATAAAATGTTGAATTAATAACTTTGAAGAGACTGGATCTGCCCTAAAGAAGAAACCACAGGACGACCATGAAATGTGCGTTCTCCAGCGAACATCGATGGTGTACGCGAGTCTGTCTTACGGAGCCCACGGCGTTCAATTCTAAGTAAGCAGCAGTGGTTGGAATGTCCCAAGAGAGTGTTCGCAGAATTCTTCATGTTGTTTTAAAATTTCATCCGCACAAACTACAGATGGAGCAACAACTTAAGAACAACGATTACCGGTTGACATTAGGATTCTGTCAACAAATAATAACAAAAATAAACAACTACCATGATTTTCTAAACAAGTTGTGGATGTCAGATGAGGCACACTTTCATCTCACGGGTTATGTGAATAAACACAAATGCTAATTACGTTCATGAGCGCCCTTTGCACACTACTAAAGTGACGGCATGGTGTGTTTCATCACATGCGATTATCGGACCGTATTTTTTCGCAAATGAACAGGGAAACAGAATAACTGTCAATTCCGATAGTTACGTGGAGATGTTACGAACTTTCATTACAGCTGCATTGAACAACTTTCCAAACGTTCAAGAAGCCTGGTTTCAACAGGACGGAACGACATCACACACTGCACGGCAATCACTGGCATATGTGTGAGAATTGTTTGGCAACCGTGTGATCTCACGATTCGGTAACATTCCCTGACCCCCTAGATCGCCAGATTTATCCGTTTGTGATTTTTTCTTGCGGTGCTACTTCAAGAGCAAAGTCTATACGACTCGACCAAGAACCCTGGATGAGTTAAAGCACAGAATTCGAGATGCAATTCACAGTATCCCAGCTGAGATGTTGCAGAGGTCAATGAGGAATCTCAACAGTTGTACTCGTACAGAAGAACACCATATAAAGGACGTAATTTTTAAAAAATGGTAAATGCCATTAATGTTTCGTAAATGGCAAAGTTGTAATCCGACATCCTTCTGAATCTGCTTACTGTACACCTCTTTTGGTCTTCCTCTACGATTTTTACCCCTCACGCTTCCCTCTAATGCTAAACTGGTGACCCCTTGATGCTCCAGAATGTATCCTATCAAGTTGTGCTTCTCATTAGTTTCCCATCTAATCTCCAGCATTCTTCTATGCGACAACACATCGAAAGCTTCTATTTTCTTCCTTTCTACACTGTTTGCCGTGCATGTTTCACTTCTGTACATGGCTACACTCAATATAAATACTTTCAGTAAAGACTTCCTAGCACTTAAATTTACATTCGATGTTAATAAATTTCTCTTCTGCAGAAACGCTTTACTTCCCACTGCCAATCTACATTTTATATCCTCTCTACTTCGACAATCATCAGTTATTTTACTGCCCAAATAGCAAAACTCGTCTTCTTTTATCTTATATCCTTCTTTAAAGACACTGCACATTCCGTTCAACTGCTCTTCCAAGTCGTTTGCCGTCTGTGGCAGAAGTATACTGTCTTCGGTAAGCCTCGAAGTTTTTATTTCTTTTCCCTGAAATTTAATTCCCTTCCAAAATTTCTCCTTGATTTTCTGTATGCTTGCTCAAGGTACATAATGAATATGTCGAGGATAGGTTGTCTAAAATTATACCGTAAAATAATGAGACTGGTTCAGTCCTTTCAAAAATATTTAAGCAGATATCTAAGCTTTCGGTGTTTTATGGTGGGATTATACGTGGCTGCTTGATGACCTAGTTAAATCATATCGGAGACTTGACACAACATAACACTTTAGAACATGTGTTACTCTTGATCCAACACCTCCTAAAATTGATGACAAGTTGATCGACCGCATATGAAACACAGCATGTTAAGAAGGGATGCAGTTGAAGGAGTGTCGTCTCAAATTAAGATTCTATACCTGTGGTAGAGCGTGCGTGATCAAGCTGCTTCTGCTGCAGCTTGTGAAACTAAAGTGTCCTCTATTCTAATCTGATCACTGCACGCAAAGTGCAACGCCGACACAACATAGCACAACTTGATGCTATGCCGTTTTATCTTTATACTAACTACCCATGGAAGCTATAGAGCAAGTTAAGGATGCGGTAACGGTAGTCGAGTCTGCTTTTAACAGAATTTTTATTTACTCTAAAAATGAACAAAGACAAATCTAAAGTTACTTGAGTTTCACAGAATTTGCCTATTCTCTTAAACGAAAGAAAGGTTGATTGAACGAAATCTGCCTTTAATAGAATTTTATTTATTCTAAAATGAAACAAAGTTAATCACAAGTAATCTGTCTTTAACAGAATCTCAGGTACTCAAAAAAGAAACAAAAATTAATCACAGGTAACCTACGCTTAGCAGAATGTAATTTACACTTAAATGAACCAGAGGTTCGCCAAAAGTTAGCAAAATTAACCAGAGGTTAATCAAAAGTTAGCAGCAAAACAAAATTAATTGATGCTTGAATTAGGATTCTCCAATTTGTTTGTTTGGAATTTTCTATTCTATTTAGGAGAATTTCTAATAATACTTCAAAGTATTTTTTGCGAATTTTGTCATCGAATTGCTTAAACACTCGAAACATAAACCTTGACACTCTACATTTTTCTTATTATTTATTTTCATTATATTTTGCTTGTTGTATTCCCGAACTTAATTTGACGCTGTTGGACGGCAATTCGAAATTGATCTTAATTCAAAATTTGCATCCCTGGTGTGCTTTACTATTACATAATATGGACCATAGGCGAGAATCTGTAGAATAGGTGTCCTAGCAGCTATTATTGCCCATAATAGGAATTTATATATATGGTCAAGTTCTGGTTCATTTCACGTCAAATTTGATTTTGGTCAGTTCGTAGAATAGTGAGCGTTCGCATTATCTTGTCACATGTCCGGATCCCGCTCCATAATTAGTAGTGATGCGAGCGAGATCACGATGTAAACTTGGATTGGAATTTAAATTTTGTGGAAACTTCGACCCAAAGAAGGAAGTTAACACTCAGTCGATGAGTTCATTTTAGACGCAACTGAAGATTTTTTCTCAAATTTGTAGTCGCTTATTTAGTATGATTATTTGCTGAAGATTGCAGGTCTTACATCGTTCAGTTTTATGCTTACAAGCACTTAAGTTGCATATGAATATATGTAGTTTGTAACCCGCACGAAGTCTTGCCCTCAAGAGGTATTATTCTGACCGTATCACTCGGACCAAAGAGCATCTATGCAGGAATGAATTATTACCGTAAAACGTAGGCAACACGTGCTAGATCATATACACCTACTCGTACAAGCAGCAGCAGAGAAAGTGTCTGCTCGGGGAAATGCGCTTCTGTCCGTACATGGAAAGCATTCCGATTCATTTCCGAAGA
Organism: Schistocerca cancellata; assembly: GCF_023864275.1. Lineage (NCBI taxonomy): Eukaryota > Metazoa > Arthropoda > Insecta > Orthoptera > Acrididae > Schistocerca > Schistocerca cancellata. The sequence continues at coordinate 327,547,180 of NC_064633.1, forward strand.
ACTGAATGAACAAATTATTGAGGACTTGTTGCGAGCGACTATTTCTGAACCCTGTCTCATATTTTCTCGATGAGTTCTGCAGATTGGTGCAGTACGAAGTAGTTTCCTTTTGGATACGTATCAGTATCCTAGTTACGCCAATGTTTTTCATCGGAGAGAAAATCTGTTTTTACAGGCAATACCTGCAGGAGGAGCTGACAACAGACTGATATCAATGATGCTCGCTGATCAGCATAAAACATGACTGCATGTGTTCTGAAACTATTAATGGCCGGCAGTGGTGACCGAGCGGTTCTAGGCGCTACAGTCTGGAACCGCGCGACCGCTACGGTCGCAGGTTCGAATCCTGCCTCGGGCATGGATGTGTGTGATGTCCTTAGGTTAGTTAGGTTTAAGCAGTTCTAAGTTCTAGGGGACTGATGACCTTAGAAGTTAAATCCCATAGTGCTCAGAGCCATTTGAACCATTTGATACTTTTATCGCGACTTTGTCAGTATGTGGTTTTGCTCTCACTCTAATGATCCTTGAGGCGTTAACCTGTAATTATTTCTGTTTATGAAAAAAAGCTTTGTTTTAGTTTACATTGTGTTCGTCATGTAGGCTGCATAAGAACAGCAAAATAGCCTTCGTTTAGAATTCCTACCGTGCGACATTATACACCAGCAGCAGTTAGTGGTTTACAGATGGACAAGATGTACTTCTCCCGACTCCAGACAGATGACGACCCACGAGGCTGGCCGCTAAGAAGCCACCAAGTGGCGCCTGTAGCTGGAGGAGTGTTGCTAACCAAGTGGTTAGCGCTGAGACTACGCGCAGCGAACACCGTCGTCACGCTAATGACGTCTTCGAGGCGACGAGATAAGAGCGCGCCAACGTACGCCACGGGGGTGGGGGGGGGGGGGGGGGGCAGTCGCCTGGTCTCCACCAGCCTATAAAACGAGCAGCAACGGCTGGCAGCTGCTTCTCTGGAGACATCTAGTACACTGCACTCCATCACGAACTGATGCAGCTTAGCCACAAGCCTCAACAATCTGGCTTTTGGCAGGTTGATACCTTGTATACTTCTAAAAGAAATAAAGAGTATTACGAAATGGGTGAAAGAGACCTTTAAAAACTTCGACAGTCCCCGTTCCTCATTAGCCCCCTCACCTCTACACACACAAAAAGATTAACATAAACATAGTCCGAAAATCCTTGGGTTTTGGGGTGCTTAATGAAAAAAGAAACGTTTTATATAGTCAGAAACTTACAACAAATAGTCGAAATGTCCTCAGATCGCGTCTATACCTCCCGTATTCATCTGATCATGCGAAGTGGTTATCTTGCATGGAGTATAATGGTTTCGCAGACTTCCGCGACACATTGGTGACACGTCTCTGTATTACGAAACCAGTGGTTCCAAAAGGGTCCCGCAGATAGAAGCCCAAAGAACTGAGGTCGGGTGAACGTGCAGACCACGGAAATGGCCCTAATTTACCTATCCACTATCCATCTGGTTCAAATGGCTCTGAGCACTTTGGGACTCAACTTCTGAGGTCATCAGTCCCCTACAACTTAGAACTACTTAAATCTAACTAACCTAAGGACATCACACACATCCATGCCCGAGGCAGGATTCGAACCTGCGACCGTAGCGGTCTCGTGGTTCCAGACTGTAGCGCCTAGAACCGCACGGCCACTCCGGCCGGCCCACTATCCATCTGTTATGGGAGATGCCGTCCAGGGAATCTCAAGCAACGCGATCGCGCCGGCCAGGGTGGCCGAGCGGTTCTAGGCGCTACAGTCTGGAACCGCGCGACCGCTACGGTCGCAGGTTCGAATCCTGCCTAGGGAATGGATGATGTGATGTCCTTAGGTTAGTTAGGTTTAAGTAGTTCTAAGTTCTAGGGGACTGATGACCTCAGAAGTTAAGTCCCATAGTGCTCAGAGCCATTTGAAGCAGCCAGTGCGATCGCAATGTACGGGAATTGCATCATGTACGTACAACACGCTTCCTCTAATTTTCAGTGTTATGTCGTGTACTAGTGTGGAAGAATATTCTTAATAATATAGTAACACACTGCCGCTGGTGCGATAGCCGCCGCCAACCACAACCACCACCACCACCACCACCACCACCACCACCACTTCAAAGGTGAAAAGCTCAAGACGTTATAACCTCAGTCGTACATATACGTCAAATGTAAACGTCTCCATAACCACGTCGTCATCTATAATGCAATGAGTTATTAGTGAATGTGACTTGAATCAAAAATATAACTAAAATCTCAAATAAAATAGTTTGTAATTATTGAGAACAAGCTTCATTTGGTGGATTTTACCTCGAACTATCTTGAACGTAAATTTTCATTAACAATGACCTCACGGAGAATATTTGGAATTTGCTTATTCTGTTTCATTTGCCTGTTCTTATGTGAAATCCGCGCTAATGCCTGTAAAACCACACTACATAAAACACATGATACGGACAGAGAGATTAGTCGAGCGGTCTAAGGTGCTGCAGTCATGGACTGTGCGGCTGGTCCCGGCGGAGGGCATGGGTGTGTGTGTGTGTGTGTGTGTGTTTGTCCTTAGGATAATTTAGGTTAAGTAGTGTGTAAGCTTAGGGACTGATGACCTTAGCAGTTAAGTCCCATAAGATTTCACAAACATTTTCACGGACAGAGAGAAAGAGGCTGCAGTGTATGAAACATCCGTGATGTGGCACAAAAGCGAACAACAAGAGCATCCTAACGTTTTTCTGATGAGTTACCTACAATTCTAAGTCGACCTATGTTGATACGTGGCTGAAAATGATGGGTGGGAGGTCCGCTGCCAACTGACAAGCGATCGAAAGCCATTTATGTTCAATCGGCTACAGTGTTGTCAAGCGGACGTTTCCGCGCGGTTCTGAAAAAAGCCATTTTTGTGACATTCCTTCCGTGTACAGAATGGAAAAATATCTTACTATCAGCCACAGTATAAGATATCCTTTCTGCATCTACACAAATACTTCACGAACTGCTTGGAGCGCATGGCAGAAGTTACCAAATTTTTACCTTCCTTCCATGTTCCACCAGCGAATTGAGATGCCTTTACATTAATATCCACCGCAACTGCACTACACTTTCCGTGTGTTCTCCTCGTAAGTCTAAGCTGTTGATCAACACTGCTTATCACAGTTTGTACGTCCGTCGCACTTGACATAAATTTGTTCCCACTACATACACTGAAGAACCACAGAAATTCGTACACCTGCCTAACATCGTGTAGGGCTCCCGCGAGCACGCAGAAATGCCGCAGCACGACTCAGCATGGCCTCAACTACTGTATAAAGTAGTGCTGGGGGGAAAATGACCTAATCAATCCTGCAGGACTGCTCATAAATCCTTAAGAGTACGAGATCTCTTCTGAACAGCACATTGCAAGGCATCCCAGATGTGCTCAATAATGTTCATGTCTGGGGAGTTTGGTGGCCAACGGAAGTGTTTAAACTCAGAAGAGTGTCCCTGAAGCCACTCTGTAGCAATTCTGGACGTATGGGGTGTCGCATTGTCCTGCTGGAATTGCCCAAGTCCTTCGGAATGCACAGTGGACATGAAAAGATGCAAGTGATCAGACAGGACGCTTACATACGTGTCACATGTCAGAGTCGTATCTAGACGTATCAGGAGTCCGATATCACTTCAACTGCACACGCTCCACACTATTATAGAGCCTCTATCAGCTTGAACAGTCCCCTGCTGACATGTAGTGTCCATGGCTTCATGAGGTTATCCCCATACACGTTCACGTCCATCCGCTCGATACAATTTGAAACGAGACTCGTCCGACCAGGCAACATGTTTCCAGTCATCAACAATCCACTGTCGGTGTTGACGGGCCCAGGCGAGGCGTAAAGCTTTGTGTCGTGCAGTCATCAAGGGTACACGAGTGGGCCTTCGGCTCCGAAAGCTCACATCGATTATATTTCGTTGAATGTTCACGCGCTCACACTTCTTGTTTGCCCAGCATTGAAATCTGCAGCAATTTGCGGAAGGGCTGCACTTCTCTCACATTGAACGATTCTCTTCAGTCGTCGTTGGTTCCGTTCTTGCAGGAACTTTTTCCGGCCGCAGCGATGTCGGAGATTTGATGTTTTGCCGGATTCCTGATATTCACGGCACACTAGTGAAATGGTCGTACGCGAAAATCCCCACTTCATCGCTACCTCGGAGATGCTGTGTCCCATTGCTCGCGCGCCAACTATGACACTTGTTGTCTTACATATGGCGTTTGCGACCACAGCGCTGTATTCTGCCTGTTTTGCATATCTCTGTATTTGAATACGCATGCGTATACCAGTTTATTTGGCGCTTCAGTGTATATCGGTCTAAATATATAGGATGGACAGAGTGTTTGTGGTAATTTTCGTCTATTTCTTGCGTATGTTCTTGAATTTAAGATTTTGCACCAAGTGTGTGTTCCGCCTGCCACACATTTAAAAAAAGATTTAGAACGTATAGCTGACGTGGTAAAAAAGTGAAAAAGTACACTCATTGGTTGCTGTAAACATTCTGATACGGGGCACTGAGTCATTGTATTGTATATCGAAAAGTTTATTGCTGCAAGTTTCATGAAATATTCAGTTATGTTTCGTAGTTCTCATATTACGTAGCAGTGTTGATCGTGAAAAACTTGTGGCGATCCGTAGCACTGTTTACTGTTCGTGAAATACTGTTTCTCGAAACGCCTGATTTACACAAAAGACAATCCTCATCACCTCGGATTACAAATAGGAATTAGTAAGAGTCTTGCTTATTCTCTGTAAAACGTTTGGAAGGTTTCTTCGCAGCATAGCTCGAAGTATTACTTCTTCGGCATATTTGTTGTCAAGGTAGTATCACTAAGCAACCGGGGCATTATTATATTTAAGCAGTTACTGCCAAGTAAATTTTGGATTCAAATCGAAACACAACTGGATTTGGTGTCAAAATAACCGTCTTTTGACGATAGTTAAACAGGCTCAAACGTAAGACGTTTACTTGTATTATAATGTATTTAGTCGTATGTCAATAACGCCGTGTGAATTTCAATCCTTTATTTGATAGTGTAGCTGTTTTTTTTTTTTAATGGAGCAGATTGAACATCAGAATATCTGACGACGTATGTGAACAAAACGATCATTCTGTAGTTTGCAAACAGTCAGTTATCTGTTACGCTTTCCGTGTAACACATTTAACAGACAATGCTTCGTTCTTAGACGTCACTGGCTGCAGTTGATTATCTGCCTGCGGCGAACTGACAAACCATTAACACTTTGTGTACTTCACACTTCTTTAATTAACAAAGTTCTAGGTATTAAAGCGTGTAAATTGTTCTGGAACTTCCTTGTATACCTATTTCTTTATCTAAATAGACACTGCCACGGGATTAACAAACCTCATTCTTAGAAACAGCCAGTCGAGATATGAACCTACTGCGCAGAGAAATAATACACGTTTATTTAAACAATAGTCATTAAATTCATCCTTCTTTCAAGTAGCAGTATCATCGCATTGCAGGGAACTTAAAAGAAGGGCAATGTGTGAAGCCTCCGTAATGATTCCAGCAAATTTTTATTGAAGAACTGCTCCTAAAATCTTGAGAAATGCTGATGATATGTAAATCCTGCAGTGCCAACCAGATATTCAGGGATCGAAGTAGACAATACGTTAGTGCCATTCAATTGTTATAATAATACATGAAAATATATAATAACTGAAAAAATGGCGAGAAATATGAACCTTTCTTTGAAGAACGACTGGTTTCGCTCCTTGGGTTGTTTGGGGAAGGAGACCAGACAGCGAGGTCATCGATCTCATCGGACTAGGGAAGGACGGGGAAGGAAGTCGGCCGTGCCCTTACAAAGGAACCATCCCGGCATTTTCCTGGAGCGATTTAGGGAAATCACGGAAAACCTAAATCCGGATGGCCGGACGCGGGATTGAACCGTCGTCCTCCCGAATGCGAGTCCAGTGTCTAACCATGTTTCGCTCATTTCCTGCCCTACAAGTTCGTTTGACAAGTCGCCCACTGAACTGCCGTATGATCTGCGATCGACAACCTATTCGCGAGGGTCCTCCAATTATCACTGGTGTAGTTTTGTGGTTCCCACGTAAACTGCTTGAAGAGAGATTCACTAGGCGTATATTTGGGACATTTTTGTTTTCATGCTATTACGTCTAGTTGCTCTGATGGTTTGACAGAATGCTGAATTTTCAGTCACAGATGCAGTACGAGTATTTCACAATCCTAATAATGTATACATACCTAATTGTGGTATAAAATTCACTTCAGTCACTGTTTACTTTCTCGATGTTACAATTTTCACAAACGCGAGTGTTAAGTGTTGCTCACGCGAGGGTTCAAATATTCTCCCGTTGAGGACTCCCCTCACTAGATACTATGGACACAATTTGACGGAACCACTTTTTCTTGCTCAAGTTGTAAGAACGAATGACTGATAAAACAACTGATATTGCCTTTGACTGCAACAAATTGTAGTAAAGCTTTCTGCTCTGAAAGACTGGCTAAGGATGTTTTACTCTGATCTTCAGTCCGAAGATTGGTTTGATGCAGCTCTACACACTATTCTATCCTGTGTAAGACTGTTTCAACTTCGAATAACTACTACAACCTACACCCATTTCAATTGGTCACTGTATTTATTCCTAGGCCCCGCTTTCTTCGATTACCATTCTTAAGGCTTTTCCTATCAAATGATGTTTGCTTTTAGTCAAGTTGTGCGTAAATGTCTCTTTTCCACAACAGGAGACTTCTTTATTAGTTACTCGGTTTATGCATCTGATATTCAGCATTCTTCTGTAGCACCACATGTCAAAAAAATTCTATTTTCTTTTTGTCTGAACTGTTTACCGTCTTCGCTTCACTTCCTCACCAGGCAACTCTCACTCAAGAAAAATGCCTCCAGTAAAGACATCCCGCCACTAGTACAAAGTTTAATTCATTGCTTCAGCCTGCATCATTATTGTAGATAAAGGTAAGACTCAATTCGCCTCAGGACTGTATATGATTAATACTAAAATTTATATTTCATATTAACAAATTTCTCTTTTTCAGAAATGCGTTTTTTGCTGTTGCTAATTTGCATTCTATATTCTCTCCACTCGAACCTTAGCTTTTTGCTGCCCAAATAGTAAAACTCACCTACACTTTTAGTGTCTCTTTTTATAATCTAACACCTTCTGCATCAGCTGATATCATTCGACTATATTGCATTACTCTTGGTTTATTTTGTTCTTGTTCATCCTATAACCTCTTTACGAGATCACTATCCATTCCATTGAACTGCACTTCCAAGTCCTTAGCGGCAAACCTTGAAGTTTTATTTTCTTGTCCATAAACTTTAATTTCCTCTCCAAATTTGTCCTTGGTTTCTCTTACTGCTTGCTCATTGTATATGTTGAATAACGTCGAGATGTAGGCTACATCCCTGTCTCACCCGTTTCTTGACCATTGTTTCCCTTTCATGTCCTTCTACCCTTACAACTGCAGTCTGGTTTCTGCACAAGTTGTAAATAACCTTTCGCTCTCTGTATTTGATACATGTTACCATCATAATTTCAGAGATAGCATTGCAGACTACATTGTCAAAAGCTTTACCTGACGAGTAGAAAAGAAGGTTGAGGACACTTCACGCCAAGGTTAAATGCAAGCATTCGAGATATCATATTCCTAGTTTCTCGGATGGAAAAATCCTGGTCTTTGAGAAAATCTTATCAAACGAGAATTGTATGGTAGGCCAACTCATTGAAAACCTCGGACAACGGATAACGTACAAGAGGAAAAACACAGATCCAGTGTAAGTTGCACAATTGAAGGTTACAGTTCGTCCCTTTCTTTATTGGTTGGGCGGAAGGATTGGTCGTGCTCTGAGAGGACTCCTTTAGTGGCCCGTACAAGGACGCAGACAAGAGTTATCAGACGAGGACGCGAAGATAGATGGCATAGTTGGAAATAAAGTAGATATTGACATCCTTGTAAACGTTGTATCAGCTCAGTTTGGAGGTGACTGAACCAAAGGTTCATCTTTTCTTGGGGGTGGGGTGGAGCGTGGGAGTAGTGGTAACGACCGCGTTTCATTTTATAAACTGGCCTTGTATTTGCATAAAAACCAGTGAAGCATTGGACTAAGCTGACTTATACAAAGAGAATCAGAGGGGCACACAGGCATATCCACATTCGTGCACTGTTCCTCGTAATTTTCTAATACAATTCAGGAGCTATGGGATTGTGAACTGACTTGCTGAAGAATATAGTTACCCGCAATAGGCTATCTGTAACCTTCGCTAGTCAGACACTGGCACCCTTATCAGAAGTCTGATTTTGTCTCATGTGGTTTAGACGCTCACGTATACTCCCCCCGGCGCGCACCAAAGCGTACTGTACCAGCCCAGGAGACCTCTCATTGTTCAAGTGTCCAAAGCCGGTGTTCCTGCGCGCGCATGTTAATTTCCGTGACGTGTGGAAGGGCGTATCCAGCGAGTGGAAGGCGAGTGCAGTTGCAAAGTTGCAACCCCCCCTCCTCCCCGCTTCTTATCTGAAGAAAAAAAAAAATATCTTTGAAAACTTAAGTCACATTCTGCCCTGCCAAACAAGCAGAAGTATTAGTTTCAAGACATCAACATTTAATGGGTACCGACTAGTAGCAAGTGTATCGAGAGTCGTCAAATATCAAAGCTCCGTCGTCCACCATCCCAGGTCCTCGATACGCTCTTGACGTTCGGCGAACAGAGGCACCGTACATGTGTGGAACGGTGGATGCTTTGCCCTGAGGCGTGGAGGTGGATCTATGTAATGCGATTGCTCAATGGTTGTCGTCCTGCGCTGAACAATCGGCGATATTCGACATCGGTCCCCAGCACTAACAAGTTGTTGCCCACGCGAGTAGCGGATGTTTATTCAAATCTGTGAATTTGTGGAACATCCTTGACACTTTGGGTGGATGATCTTGCTGTAGGAGTATAGAATGACACTCATGATATGGTCGAGATCAAATGCACTGATATCGAGCGTCTTCTCCATCCACCAATCGACTATCAGGCCAAGGACCAGTACGAGATCTGACGATCTTCTGCTCATGTGACACGCCGAATTATTCCACTAGCCAATGCACTAATAGAGCTGTCTCTCCAACGCAGCCACTGTCTCTCATTAAGTTGTTCATGAGTAAATTCGCACTATCTGTTCCTTTCTGTCCTCGGCTGGTGAGGTTTGTAGTACGCACTTCACATGTTCCTTCTAAAGGAGAAATCTAATGGCGTCGAATTACTTCGGTGCCACAACAGGTCCATCTCTTTTTGGTCCGTTGCTCTTTGCAGATAGCGGTAATTTTCACTCACATCCCAGTCCTGGCCTCATCGATCAATGAGTAGACTTGTCCCGCACATAATGCCACTCGTACGGATAAACGACGGAACATCAAAACTGCTTGATAGGAAACTCCAGCTTTTATGTATCACAGTGGACTCTGTCCAGAATGTTTCCTGTTTCCTGACAAGGAGAGGTGGTGTAGTCGTCAAGGCAACAGAGAATTAAAAGGCTCGTATCAACCACTGAGATTTAAGCTTTCCGCAGATTCTCTGAACGGCTTCAGCCAAATGAGATATCGATTTGATCAAAATTATCGCGACCATTTTCGGCCTCGTCATTGTCTGATGTGAACTTGTTCAAATGGCTCTGAGCACTATCTACATCTACATCTACATTTATACTCCGCAAGCCACCCAACGGTGTGTGGCGGAGGGCACTTTACGTGCCACTGTCATTACTTCCCTTTCCTGTTCCAGTCGCGTATGGTTCGCGGGAAGAACGACTGTCTGAAAGCCTCTGCGCGCGGTCTAATCTCTCTAATTTTACATTCGTGATCTCCTCGGGAGGTATAAGTAGGGGGAAGCAATATATTCGATACCTCATCCAGAAACGCACCCTCTCGAAACCTGGCGAGCAAGCTACACCGCGATGCAGAGCGCCTCTCTTGCAGAGTCTGCCACTTGAGTTTGTTAAACATCTCCATAACGCTATCACGGTTACCAAATAACCCTGTGACGAAACGCGCCGCTCTTCTTTGGATCTTCTCTATCTCCTCCGTCAACCCGATCTGGTCATCAGCCCCCTAGAACTTAGAACTACTTAAACCTAACTAACCTAAGGACATCACACACATCCATGCCCGAGGCAGGATTCGAACCTGTGACCGGAGGGGTAGCGCGGTTCCAGACTGAAGAGGCCACAGCGGCCGGCGATGCGAACTTGTATTTCGTATCAAAGCACCATGTCGACGTCACGTTAATTCTTAGTTTTTCTGCATTTTGTTTTTCCTTTGCCAGCGAGAGACATTTTTGTAGAGCCATCACAGCTGTTAGCTTCTGTAAATCCTCACTAGAGCAAGGACGTAGTGGTATTAATTCCAGGTACATATTATTTGTGAAATGATGTATAATCAAATGGAATGAATTTGTCAGTTTCGTCACCATTACTCTTCCTGGTGTTGACTCAAGCTGGTAATGCAGCGCATTTGATAGATAGTTCTGCGTACAGTTTCAGGTTATTCTAATAGTTGTGAAGGCTACACAGCTCTTTGATGTTTTCAAGCGCTTGTTAATGGAAATGCTTCGATATCATGTGTTAGTGTACAAGTGAACAATGAAATAAAGAAACATTCAGTTAAAAGTTATTTAACATCTGAAGGTGACAAAGGAGTTTTAATCTTCAAAAAAATGTTAGAGTTAAATGTGAATTTCCCAGTAATGATGTCTCTCTCAGTCTCGGAATAGGGAAAGCGGGCCCAGATATTGTATGCGTAGAGATCAGCCAAACTTACTTACTACTGTCTTCGATCACCCACCTCGCTAGGGTCTAGTACTCATAGCAGACATCGTTCCCAAGTTTCTGGCAATCATAGTTTACTACGTCATTATATGAACCTCATCTTCATATCCCCTACAGATTTCAGGTGTACTGCAGACTGCATACAAGCGTGAGGGCAAAATTAAAAACAACAACAATAGCATCCGGATAATTCTTTCCTGGTGCGTCTTTTTTTTTGTCTCTGAGTGTATTTGTGCGCTTAAGAAAATGACAGAATGAAATGCAAATGACGCACTAACGGGCTGTACCGGCGGATATCACTACAGATTGAGGGAACAGTGTTGGGAAGGTGCAGTTCATGCATGGTGGTCAGATCAGCGCAAGTGGCAATCCTGTAAGTGTTGACTGACTAACTATCCGATACTCTGTGATTGGCGTAAGAACATGGTAAATACTTCACTTGCGTTTAACTTGAGGGTAAGCAAGTAAGCTCCAGTTAACGAAGAGCGGAACGGCCAGTACGATAATCGGATGAACGATTGTTGCTCGTGTCTTATTTCCCACGACCCCGTGCGTTGTGTACTGTTTAAACACCGTTTCGCTCCTTCACTGTTAACTGGCGTAGTTATGTCTGTGCAATGTTTTGGTTTCTTTCCTGTCTGTATAGTCTGGGACGCAAAGCTCCTTGTACCCCCCTCACCCCTGCTCACGACAAATTATATGTACGGAAATTTCCGCAAAACTGACACACCTACAACGTCACCAGTGTCTTGAACAAGTATGCAAATGTTTGAATTAGTCGGACAATAAGCAGAATAAACAGATAGCGCCACATCGCGTCTCATCCCTCCTGGAAACGCGAACACTAACGGACAGGTGTTTAGTTCTCACAGAAACGCTAAACGTCTGCGGTTAGCGTACTCGGCCGCACCGTTTCGCGGTACCGTACTTTTCCCCAGCCACTTCCCTAGTTTACACGCGACTGCAGGTCAATGGGCGGAGACAGGGATCAACTGAAGTGAATAGCGTGCGTAACTGGCGCCAAAACAACACGGCGCATATGCATGGACACACACAAAAGAACATCTTACTAAAAGCTTTTACACACTTACATATTTTAATTTCCAAATTTTCCATTTCACTTTCAGAGAGTAAAATAGCGTGAGAACTAAGCGAATTGAGAATGGTGAGACATTCTGGAACATTAAAGAACCCGTATTTTTCTCCTCTCCCCGCCTGCTCTCTCCCCGCGCCAATCTATACTCTCGCAGAGCTACATTATGCAGGCCTGTATTCAAAATATTATACTCGAAATTTCCTGTCAGACTAAAACAATGTGCCGAATCGGGGCTCGAACCTAGGAACTTCAGAAGGTCCCAGGTTTGAGACCCCGTCTGGCACAAATTTTTAATCTCCTAGGAAATTTCCAATCTACGCCCGGACCTCTGCAGCACGAAAATTCATTCTGGAAATAAAGTCTAGTGCTCTCATCAATCTTGGCAGTGGTAAGAGCAAACTTTGATTTTATACCTTCTTCACTATGAAATCGAGGTTACTGTATAAACTATGAAATCATCAATTGTGTAAGTTGATTGTCGTCATTGCATTATAGAGCTGGAAGTGATTCATATTCGCAATTGCGAATATATTTCATATTGTGAATGTTTGCCGCTATTGCTGTTCTCGAATCATTTGCATGACACAGGTTGTTCTCAAAATTTTGCATGAACGCTTTTTAAATGAAATATTTATCTTCAATGCTATTTCTAGAAACTTACGCTAAAGTAATGTAAACCAATTAATTTAATACTAATACACTTTCAGTCCGGAACCGCGCTGCTGCTATGGTCGCAGGTTCAAATCCTGCCTCGGGCATGGATGTGTGTGATGTCGTTAGGTTGGTTATGTTTAAGTAGTTCTAAGTCTAGGGGACTGATGACCTCAGATGTTAAGTCCCATACTGCTTAGAGCCATTTGAACCATTTCGAACTAATACACTCTGTATACACTCATCATCATCAGTTATCTGCTATATTAGCAGGTCTTTTGTCACTCTATTTTCTGCGATTCAATGTTTCCTTCTTAAGGCTGCTGTATGTTGTACCGTCCATCATGTCATCCAGTAACTGAAATCTCTTCCTTCCTCGCTTCCTTTTCCCTTCTACATAACCTTCTAAAACTGTTTTTATCAGTCCGTCATTCTTTCTTAATATATGCCCAATCCAATTTCTTTTTCTTCTCTATATTACATCTAGTAACTGTCTTTTCTCTCCCACTCTTCTCAATACCTCTTCATTTTTTACTCTGTCCATCCAACTTATTCTTTCCATCCTCCGCCATGTCCAGATCTCAAACTCTGATCATAAATATCCGGAAACCACTATGATATGTGGAACTGAACACTATGTGTCATGAGTGGTGGACCCGCCAGTATAAAAGGAGGCAGGGAGTACCGTATTGGCAGTAGAGAAGCAGTAACACCGGAAAGAGTCGGTCATGAGAGCTCAGTGACTTCGGCTGGGGACTAGTCATTAGATGTCACCTGAGTAATAAATCCATCAGGAACATTTCAGCCCTTCTAAAGCTGCCCTAGTCGAATGTTACTGATGTTACTGTGAAGAGGAAACGCCGAAGGAACAACCACACTACACTAAGACCAGGCACATATTGTGTGTTGAACGGACGGGGATCGTCGAGCAATGTGGAGGATTGCTCTCAAAAATAGCATGAACCAGCGGAAGGAACCAGTCGGGAGTGCCGATGTCCTACCAGCGGTTCAGCTGGTACAATGACTGCATGGGAATTAAACAGAACAGGGCGCAGTGATCGAGCATACATTTCTGCAGTCACCCCTAAGCGACACTTGGAAGTGGTGCAAAGGGTGATGCCACTGCATTGTGCCTGACTTTACTGGAAACTAGTGATTTTTAATTATGAAATACGTTATATCCCGTGGCAATCCAAAGGAAGCGTTTGGGTCTGGCCAGTGCCTGGAGAACGTTATCTGCCAACACGCGTACGCCCAACATTTAAGTTCGGAAGAGGTGGCGTTAGGAATGGGGTGTTTTCGAGTCGGAGTGTGGTCCCCTTATTGCGCTTAAGAACACGGTAAAATCGGAAGGTTATGAATACGTTTTACAGCACTGTGTACTGCTTGCAGTAGAGGGAAAGTTCAGAGACGATGATTCTTTGTACCTGAATGACAATGCACCCTGTCATAAGGCAGCTTATGTGAAGCGATGTTTTCTAGACAATAAATGGACTGGCCTGCCCGGAGTCCCAACCTGAACTCAAAGGAACACCTTGGGGTGAGTTAGAGCGTCGATTCGCTCCAGATCCCAGCGTCCAACCTCAGTAGCTTCTCTGGTTCTGGCTCTTGAGGAAGAATAAGTTGCCTTACTCCCACGACATTCAGACACCTCACAGAAAGTAATAGAACCCAGTACGTTGTCCTCGATGGTGAGTGTTCATCGGAGGTGAGGGCATCATCTGGAGTGCCCCAGGGAAGTGTGGTAGGTCCGCTGTTGTTTTCTATCTACATAAATGATCTTTTGGATAGGGTGGATAGCAATGTGTGGCTGTTTGCTGATTATGCTGTGGTGTACGGAAGGTGTCGTCGTTGAGTGACTATAGGAGGATACAGGATTTGTGATTGGTGTAAAGAATGGCTGCTAACTCTAAATATGGATAAATGTAGATTAATGCAGATGAACAGGAAAAAGAATCCCATAATGTTTGAATACTCCATTAGTAGTGTAGCTCTCGACACAGTCACGTCGATTAAATATTTGGGCGTAACATTGCTGAGCGATATGAAGTGGGACAAGCATGTAATGGCAGTTGTGGGGAAGGCGGATAGTCGTCTTCGGTTCATTGTAGAATTTTGGGAAGATCTGGTTCATCTGTAAAGGAGACCGCTTATAAAACACTAATACGACCTATTCTTGAGTACTGCTCGAGCGTTTGGGATCCCTATCAAGTCGGATTGAGGGAGGACATAGAAGCAATTCAGAGGCGGGCTGCTACATTTGTTACTGGTAGGTTTGATCATCACGCGAGTGTTACGGAAATGCTTCAGGAACTCGGGTGGGAGTCTCTGGAGGAAAGGAGGCGTTCTTTTCGTGAATCGCTATTGAGGAAATTTAGAGAGCCAGCATTTGAGGCTGACTGCAGTACAATTTTACTATCGCCAACTTATATTTCGCGGAAAGACCACAAAGATAAGATAAGAGAGATTAGGGCTCGTACAGAGGCATATAGGCAGTCATTTTTCCCTCGTTCTGTTTGGGAGTGCAACAGGGAGAGAAGATGCTAGTTGTGGTACGAGGTACCCTCCGCCACGCACCGTATGGTGGATTGTGGAGTATGTATGTAGATGTAGAAGTAGAAAGTGTCCACAGCAGAGCTCAAGCGGTCATAAACGCGAAGGGTGGGCAGAGTTCATTTTAATGTCCACTATTCAGCGTCTGGATACTTTTTGTTATCTCTCTCTCTCTCTCTCTCTCTCTCTCTCTCTCTCTCTCTCTCACACACACACACACACACACACACACACACACACACACACACACACATTTCTCCCCATGTTATTTTTTCCTTGCTTTTGTCCATGTTCTTCTTGACTTTGTATTTTGTCTCCTTTCACCGAAATACTGGAATATTTGTGACGTTAGCCCGTTCTCATTCTCTGACACTTCTTACATTTTCTATATGTTTTAGTAGAGCTCATTACTTTGCATTATTTTACTAATAACTCGTGTTTAAAGTATATATCTCCTCTCTCCTGACTGGCTTTTAGCTTTCCTTTAACCGTTCACATTCATGTAAACATCCTGCTCTCACCAATGTGATTCAAATGGTGCTGAGCACTATGGGACTTAACATCTGAGGTCATCAGTCCCCTAGACTTAAAACTACTTAAACCTAACTTCCCTAAGGACATCACACACATCCATGCCCGAGGCAGGATTTGAACCTGTGACCGTAGCAGCAGCGCTTAGAACCGCTCGGCCACAGCTGCCGGCGCTGTGGTGCAATGCTTTGGCTCAATGGCTCTGAGCACTATGGGACTTAACATCTATGGTCATCAGTCCCGCAATGCTTTGGTGTCACATTTCTAATCACATATTTCTTCTTGTAAATATTTCACCATATGCTTTTCCATTTTACTAACTCTTACATCTAATGCAAATTTGCTAGTGCATTGTGCTGTATGGTTTTCCCAAATGTAAATATGCATATACAAACTCAATCTACTTTACGTATTTGTGCCTTCCTGAAATTTTTATATTTGTCATGATTTTATTTTTTTTGCAGATGAAATTCTATGATTAGTTTTGTTAGTTATTCTTGGCAGAAGATTTTTTTGAGTAATGTCATCTATATGTCTTTTTGAGAGCTTAGCAAAATCATCTGCAAGAGCTAGGCATTTTATCTGAAAACCCTTTGATTTTAACCCCAGAATTATTAGTTCAATTAGTGATGTTTTTAGCTCTAAATTCTAAATCTTTATACTTTTTTAAAAAACGGTAATAGTGATACGTCACCCCCTTGTCTAATAACAGGTATTATTTGAAAGGCTGAGAAATTTCCCCCCAAACTCTCTCTTAATATGTAGTATCTTTAGAGCTTCATGAATGACGGTCATTACTTTTGCTTTAACATCAAATTGTCTAATGGTTTCATAAGTTGTATCTCTGTGTGCAGAATCAAATGTTTTCCTGAAACTATTAGACGATACTGTTGCAAGTTACTATTCTGTGATGAACTATTAATTTTATGTTAGAAATCTGCTCTGTGCAGGATTTTACTTTTCGAAGACTACCTTATTATTCTCCTAGCTGTATGTCTGAAGTCTCTTCAGATCTGTTCAGAAATTATTTTAATTACATTTTGTGTGCCATTGGTAGAAGTGGCATCCCTCTGTAACTGTTGACATTTTTTCCTGTCTCCCTTATTTTTAGAGATCGGATTAATGCTACTTTACACTCTTATGGCATCTTTTCCGTTTCCCCAGTGTTCCCAAAAAGCAGCTGTTGACCTCTTATGACCTTTGGTTCTGACCATTTGAATAACTCTGCTCAAATGAGACTCCAGCATTTAATTTTTTTCTTTTTGTGTGTTTTGGCGGCTTCATGAATGTCTAGTTCTGTTCATGGGAAATCTTACTATGGATTTTCTGGTATTTCTGAAATCTTAGGATCTTCGGCCCTTTAAAGATAGAGGTGAAGGCAAGTTAAACTGGAGCACCGAAGAAACCAGTATAGGCATGCGTATTCAAATACAAAGATGTGTAAACAGGCAGAATACGACGCAGCGTTCGTCAATGCCAATGTAAGACAAGTGTCTGGCGCAGTTGTTAGACCGGTTACTGCTGCTACAATTGCCGGTTATAAAGAGTGAATTTGAACTGTTGTTATAGTCGGCACACTAGCGATGGGGAACAGCATATCCGAGGTAGCGATGAAGTGGGCGTTTTCCCGTACGACCATTTCATGAGTGTACCGTGGATAGCAGGAATCCGGTAAAACATCAAATCTCCGACATCGCTGCGGCCGGAAAAGATCCTGCAAGAACGAAACCAACGACAACTGAAGAGAATCGTTCAGTGTGACAGAAGTGCACTTCTTTCGCAAAATGCTGCAGATTTCAATGCTGGGCAATCAACAAGTGTCAGCGTGCGAACCATTCAACGAAACAGCAACGATATGGGCTTTCGGAGCCGAAGGCCCACTCGTGTACCATTGATGACTGCACGGCACAAAGCTTTACACCTCGCCTGGGCCCGTCAGCACCGACATTGGACCGTTGATGACTGGAAACTTGTTGCCTGGTCGGACGAGTCTCGTTTCAAATTGTATCGAGTGGATGGAGGTGTACGGGTATGGAGACAACCTCGTGAATCCAAGGACGCTGCCTGTCAGTAGGGGACTGTTCAAGCTGATGGAGGCTCTGTAATGGTGTGGGGCGTGTTCAGTTGGAGTGATATGGGACTCCTGATACGTCTACATACGAATTTGACAGGTGACACGTAAGCAAGCATCCTGTCTGATCACTTGCATCAATTCATGTCCATTGTGCATTCCGACGGACTTGGGCAATGCGACACCCTGCACGTCCAGAATTGCTACAGAGTGGCTATAGGAATACACTTATGAGTTTAAACATTTGTTCTGGCCACCAAACTCCCCAGATGTGAACATTATTGAGCATATCTGGGGATGCCTTGCAATGTGCTGTTCGTATTCTTACGGATTTATTGCCAGTCCTGCAGGATTCATGGTGTCAGTTACATCCAGCACTACTTCAGACATTAGTCGAGTCCATGCGATGTCGTGTTGCAGCACCTCTGTATCCTAGCGGGGGCCCTACACGAAATTAGGCTGGTGTACCAGTTTCTTTGGCTCTTCAGTGTATATTGGGTGTGGGGTAGCGACCAAATGTGACTCCTGCCCAGAACCGGAACCTAACCCTATTTGTGCTGCTGCTCTGTAAACCTCTTACACCTGCATGTGCGTCGCGTAAGTCACTGCAGCTGACTGTTGTGTACGTGCCTGAGGTTCTCCACGCGATCTGAAGAACGTCCCCGTTTGGTGCGAAACGCGCCTGCATCGCTAGGCGGGTGGGACTGCCCACCCGTGAAGAGGGCTGTTTACCGGCGGACGTGTCCGGCGTTGCCAAAAGGGCTCCACTAGCCCAGGGTCCGAGCGCGGCGATCGTCTTCTGCTTCACTGGCGTCCCGACCCAGGACCGCAAGGAAGTGTCAGCAGGGAAACAGCAGACGAGGCGTCACAGAACACTGCAGTTAATCCACGAGCCTCGTCAACGTTACTCTGCATACCTGTCTGGCATTCTTCCAGAAATGACGTCAAGGAGACATCCGACCCATCTGCAAGTGTTACGTGTGGTAGACACTCGACCCTCGAATATTCTGGTACAACACTTGCCCACTATTCAATATAAAATAGGTCCTCATCTGTTAAAATAGCGATGGCTCAGTATCTTTTTTTTCTTATTTTTATTGCCATCCAGCACTGCTACACGCTTCATTATGCAGCAATGTTGCTTTTTTTTTCTTGAAGTGCGGTTCTGTTATCAGATGTTGGAGGTCTACACAACGCTTCTATCTTCGTCCATCGCATTTTGATAAATTAACGCACATCTCCTTCTCAAAGGAATCATTCCGTCAACCGATTTAGAGGAACGAAAGAAAAACGAAATCTCTTTGGATGAACGGGGATTTGAACGCCACCGCCGCCATATACTGAAAGAACTTGCAAAAATTTATCACAGAATGTTTGCAAAAGAACAATTATTAAAAACATAGAAATGGCTATAATTATGCTCCTTCATAAGAAATGGGACATGTGAAGGGTAAGAAAGTATAGATTTATTAGCATCTTCTCTTAGCGAATGAGATATTCACTAAAATAATCACCAACTGCATATAAGAAAAACACTTATATTTTGATCAGGTGAGAGAACAAGCTGATTTCCGACACGGATATAGTACAGTGGACAAAGAGTCACGAACGAAGTTACAGGATCAAGAAGTGAATATGAGGTGTCAATATTTCTGGAATTTTCAGATTCTGAGGATGCTTCCGACTCCCTTTGACGGTATATTTAATAAACAATCGCAGAGAAACAAAACATCGATCTAACATATGTTATTACAGATCCCATCTACATCTCCAGACATGCTCGCCAAGTCGCCATGTAGAGCCACTACTAGTCATTTGCCTTCCTGTTCCACTTGGAAATACATAGACGGAAAAACGCCTGTTTGTATGCCTCGGTACGAGTCGTAATTTCTCTTATCTTCGTGATCCTTACACGAAATGTATGTTGGTGGCAGTAGGATCGTCTTGCAGTCAGCTTCAAATGCCGGTTCTCTAAATGTTCTCAACAATGTTCCTTGAAAAGAACGTCGCCTACCCTCCAGGGATTCCCATTTGATTTCCCAAAGCATCTGCGTAATACTTGCACTTTGACCGAACCTACCGATGACAAAATATTGCAGCTCATCTCTGAATTGCTTCGATGTCTTTTCTAATTAGACCTGATGATGATCCCAAACATTCGAGCAGTACCCAAAAAAGGGTCGCACTAGTGTTCTATAGCGGTCTCCTTTACGAATGAACCACACATTCCCAAAATTTTCTCAATAAACGGAAGTCAACCGTTCGCCTTCTCTATTTTAATCCTCATATGCTCGTTTCATTTCATGTCGCTTTGCAACGTTGCGCCTAGATATTTAATCGACTTGACTGCGTCAAGCTGTTTCCGTAGGATTCAAAAAACGCAGTGAGAAATTCAAAATTGGAAGAGTATTCATAGCAAGAGATTATATCACCCAAGCTATCTAAAGTAGTTCTAGAGGATGTTTCAAATTGGCAGAGTGGGAAAACGAAGAAGGGCTTCGGGTTAATGGAACAGACCATAGTTCTTCTGATGGCATGCCACAATTTGCATGTATGGCGAGTAAACTTCATGAACAAATGACACAACTAATAGAGCAAGTTCGGAAGTAACTATAAAACACTAAAACAATAAAACAAGCCACACACAATCATTCTACACTGCCTGACAAAGTTAAGCACCCAGAAGATATGATATGTAACTTCGTAGATGTTCACGTCATCGGTGGGCATGTAAATGATTGGAGTTGCAACTCTCTTTAACAGGTAGAACGGCCACCAGAGTGCATTAGTGCTACGTGTGTTTGAAGTTACTAGGCCTTGCGGTGTATATAAGGGACGTGAAGTACACGGAAACGCCGCACTGGAGTGTAATAGCGTTACCAAAACGTGGCAGAGTTGAAAAGGGGGCTCATTGTTGTCTCCGTTTGGCCGGTTGATCGAATCGTGCAGTGTCCAGATTTTTGGGGCATTAGTCTGTATAGTGGCCGAACGGTGGACTGCATGGAAGCGTGAGAGAAGGCATACCCGCCGTCTACATCTGGTCGACCACATCTGGCCACCACAAAGTAGGACCGCCTTATTGTGCACCAAGCGCAGAGTAGCCCCTTCATATCTGGTTTCTGTGAAGACTTGAATAAAATTGGTACCAGCCGTAATTTTATGTAGTAATTTTATTTAGCTATCAGTTTGAGTGCATCATTGACACCATCTTCAGAACGTTATACACGAAACTATGTAATTCATCCAGTCGCTTGTGCTGTTATAGGGGCCACTACATCCAACTGGTTGCCGTACAGATTTGTAAAAACTTCTCAGTCGACGTGCGCCCTGCACATCTCTAACTGTGAAGGATCCAAGCCGAGAGGTTTTTAGAAATCTACGGAAACCAGTTGCATAAAGTTATCCCTATAACAGCAGAAACGACTGGATGACTTACCTAGTTTCGTATATAGGGGCCTGAAGGTTGTGCGAATGAACCACCGAAACTGGTAGCTAAGTACAGTTATTAAATAAAATTACGGTTTTTGCTACCAATTTTCTTCACGTCTTCACTTCTGCATCTGTCATCCCTGAACAAGTAATGGACTCCCTGCAACAATCTGTGTCGTCGCGCTCCATTGGTCGGAGGTCAGGAGCAGCCGGATTAGGGAAATACTGTCCCACGCGTAGGCTGCAACACAAACTGCTGTGTTTGGAGTGGTGTAACCGGCAAGCGCGGGCTGGTGAATGGTGTCGCATTGTGTTCAGTGATAAGTGGTTGTGGACTACCCTGTATGACCATCGTCAGCGAGTATGGCCGCGACCTGGTGACAGGACCTCTGCTTCCAATATTTTGGACAGGCACAGCGGTGTATTGAGTGACCTCTTGATGTGCTCTGCCATCTGGGATGGCTTCAGGTCACGGCTGGTAGTGACTCCATCGTCATGTGTTACCTCTCATTTGATAGTGTCGTGGTGCCCGTCTAGACATGGCATGTGTCTGTATATACTGTATGCGTGATGTTGAGATATTCCCTTGGTCAGAAAGATCACCAGATCTGTCCTCAATAGAACATGGACGGGAGCAGCTCGGACGCCATCTCTGTCACACTGCCAGTATCCAGGATATCACGGACCAATGACAACAGTTGTGGCCCAGCTTGCGACAGGAGAGGATGCAACTGTTTTACGACACACTTTCCAACCGAATCACTGCATGAATCCAGGCCAGAGGGGGTGCAACGACATACTGATAAGTGGCCTCATACTGCCAAGTTCAATGTGAATTTGACCCAATGTTGCAATCGCACGAATAATGTCACATATCCTCTCAAGCAATGAAGTGTCATTTCGTTCCTTCCTGCTCTTCTGTGTGCTACACTACCTTCTTTTTTAAAATTTTTTAGCAATTCTGACAAGTAACAGGAAACCTATACTTTTAATGTGAAAACCATTCAAACCCTGAGGGTTGCCCAGCGAACGCAAGGGAGATTTAGGTCGGATGTTACCAAGAGACACAATAATAGAAAAAATAGATGTACCATTACGACCGTAATTAAAATGAGACTGTGATGTGCGGGATATGCACCGAGACGAACAGATAGTAAATGGACGAAGTAAATTCCCTATCGCAATCCATAGGCGATAACACACTGAAAAGTGCCTAGATGATATTGAAAAACACACAAGGTCAAATGGTTCAAATGGCCCTAAGTACTATGGGACTTAACATCTGAGGTCATCAGTCCCCTAGACTTAGAACTACTTAAACCTAACTAACCTAAGGACATCACACACATCCATGCCCGAGGCAGGATTCGAACCTGCGACCGTAGCAGCAGCGCGGTTCCGGACGGAAGCACCTAGAACCGCTCGGTCACAGCGGCCGGCACACAAGGTCAACAGTGATGTATACAGCTGAAAACTGTAGTACACGGAAAAGTCTACAGATTTTTTTTAAAAAACTTTTAACACTGCTGATTAGATCGCTGGGGGAAAAAAAAAATCACTTGGTGTTCAGTAGTTCACATCTACCGACGCGTTTCGAGATCAACTCATTATCAAAACATCTGTCAAAAGAACACAAAAGTCATATGCAACAGAGCAATAAAGATTTTCTGAATAACGGTTAACAGAATTTTTTTTTGAATATGCAGTGCAAACCCACGAACACACTTTAGAAGAAAGGTGTTAATCGTCGTAGACAGGAAAGGGTTATGTGTGAGCTAACTCCTCCAGAGTACAACTAGCGTGAAGCCCATTACAGACTAGCAAATTGAAAGAAGTGACCTCCAAGTTCTGTTGGTATATGAGTGAAGTGGCGCTACCAGTAACTGATGGAGGTGCGAAGGAACAGTTGTGCTAACAATTAAAACACGATATAAAAGAGTAAATACTTAACAATATACAAAATGTAACAGGGGACAAAATAATGTTAGAAACGTCACATATGCATGAATAACAATCGTCTTCGAGAGACCAAAAAGGCAAATAAAGGATCATAAGGAGCGGCAAAAAATGAAAATGATAAAAATACAGATTACAGTTAAAATAAATGGACATCATACAGGTATGGTAAACGAAAAAACAGGAAATGGGACAGCAGCACAAAAGAAGCAATACAATTTTTATTGATTACACAAAATTACACACGATGTAAACCGATATCATGCTAGACACATTAAAAAATAGTGTTACCATACGACCTCAGAGCAGTATATCAAATATCACAACTTCATTTGTTTAAATTATTTTGTTAAAATACATGTGAGAGACGGGGAACAGGCAAAAGGAAGAGTCAAACGATAAGAAAGGATGACAACATGCCACACATAAGGAAATCGTAATGTGCAAAATGAAAGCCAACCGAGCGCATAAAAATATAACCCGGCGTTCAAATGAAACGAACAACAGAAGTGTGCATGCAGTCATCGCATCATTCCGAATAGACAAAGGGCATGCCGTCAACAAGCCATCGAAAATACTATTAGCGAACGGAACCCGTCTGTTCACTATAGGCGGGTTAGAAGTAAGGTGAATATAAACTTCCAGCTCCCCGGAAATATCGATCTTTTGTCCTTAGGTTCAGTATGTAGTATTTTAGTGCCCTCGTTTATAGAAGCTAAAGCGAGTCCTCCATATTCTAGATGACGGTCAAGGGAACTACTGTTTCTATAATTATATTCTCTATACTCAGTCGCAAAGTCCTTCCTATTTGTCCTATGTAGACACTATTGCACGACCGACAACGAATTTTATATACAGCAGGTTTTCAAGTTTATCTGATCTGTAGAGAAATCAGTAGCGCAAGAGCGTAGTACGTTTCTTAAGTATACTAAAACCTATTTTCACGTTAGTCTTCTTAAAGGCGTAACCTAGTCTATCAGGTACCAAAATAAGACAAAGCGTATTAAGTTCTTCACCCATAGGTAGCGCTCATTAACCGCTGCCTGTTCAAAATTTTTCTACCCACTGCACGGATGGGTTTTTCAGTGTAACCATTAGCTAGTCCAACAATCTCAAACTCTTTGCTGATAGGGTCTCCGCTAAGCTGCAGTTTGGCGAGTCTACTGAACATACAGGAAAAGTATGCTTGCTTATGAAGGGGTGATGGCTGGTTCAAATGGCTCTGAGCACTATGGGACTTAACATCTGCGGTCATCAGTCCCCTAGAACTTAGAACTACTTAAACCTAACTAACCTAAGGACATCACACACATCCATGCCCGAGGCAGGATTCGAACCTGCGACCGTAGCGGTCACGCGGTTCCAGACTGAAGCGCCTACAACGGCACGGCCACATCGGCCGGCGAAGGGGTGATACTAGTCCATTTCGATAACGTGTGGGTGGTAGTTGGCTTACGATAAATGGCAGTAATCAGACTTGAACTTTCCCTACTTATCTTTTTAAAAGAAGTCTTAAGAAAACCTTTATCCAGTAACGGATGTCCAATGGATGATGGTGGTGGTGATGTCGAACCACCACCACCACCACCACCACCACCACCACCACCATCCTTTCAAGGATTAGGCTACTATCTGTCCCCGAACTCACAAACAAAATAATTCCCATCTTTTTCTAGACCTTCCATATCTCTTTTCCCATTCAGCTTGTGGTTCAGCATCTTATGAGGAATTCTGTGACCTGGCATTTTCATGAAGGTCGTTTCCAGTCTTCGCGGTGTTTTTGATTTTTTTCATTCATGCTGAAGATATTTAATTCTTTTCTAATATCTTCATGTCTAATCATATCTTAGTTCAAATCGATGATATCGTCGATTTGAATTACGTTCAGGAACCATGAGCGTCCCGCAAGATGTGTTAATTGTGTCTGACGCGTTGCTTGCCTGTGCGAATCGATTCTTACAATAAGCTGTCAACAGGTAGCAGAAAGCTCATTATGAGCACAGGAGCGAATTGTGTAAGATGTGCGTAGACTCTTGCGGTAAACCGTAACGGTTCTTCGGCCACCAGCAGATACAGGGCGTCGTGGCTACTGCCCGGTCCGGACTGAGCCGGATCTAAGCCGAAGCCCCGCGCTGACCCGAGGGACAGAGATAGCGACGCCGTCTGTGGCTGTTTGTGAACGGGACTTGTGTCGGCCCTCGCGAGCGCGCACGTGTCCCCTGTTTGTCAACAGGATCGTTCTCTTCTGACACAACACGCTTCTCATAATTCAGCCTCGATGATGAAACAGCCGAAGGTACAGAGTGCACGCACCAAGCGCCTGTTCCTTATTGGTTGGGGGCCGTCGCGGCCTTTTCGTTTATTTCCCTTACAAGGACACAAGCTCCTCCTCTTCGTTAAGCTCGATATCTTTATTTCTAAATGGCTTATTCAGGGCTCTATTCCAGTAGTAGGTTGCCTATCTAACGATTTCCAGGGGCAACAAACATTTGATTTTCAGTTTCTTATACAGTTATTAACCGAATTCAAAAATTTAAAATGCTGTTGTAATCTACTTATTAAGAATTACAATCTTACGTGAAAAGTTTAACACAATAACTGTTTCAGTCAGAAATTGTGTGTGTGTGTGTCTTGAGGCAGCATAGCTCACAGCGCGCAAGTTACCCAGACTATCACCATCATCATCATCATCATCATCATCATCATCATCATCATCATCATCATCATCAGCCAATTCAATCATTAGATGATGTGGCCAGACTATATTCATCCGTTATTTGAGAATTAGAGCACTCACCGACTTCCAACAAACTTTACACATAATTTCAACCTCTACCGCGCTTTATCTCGCTGACACTCCTCAGAAACTGATGAAAGGAAAACAGTCTGCACCTTACTACATTTCGCTATTCAGCATCAGCCATGACGTTTTAATTTATTGATTCTTTACCATCGACTCTATTCGGAAAACATTTTGCAGACAGTGTCCACATATTCAACGGAATGTACACTACTGGCCATTAAAATTGCTACACCACGAATATGACGCGCTAGGGACGCGGAATTTAACCGACAGGAAGAAGATGCTGTGATATGCAAATGATTAGCTTTTCAGAGCATTCACACCAGGTTGGCGCAAGTGGCGACACCTACAACGTGCTGACATGAGGAAAGTTTCCAACCGATTTCTCATACACAAACAGCAGTTGACCGGCGTTGCCTGGTGAAACGTTGTTGTGACGCCTCGTGTAAGGAGGACAAATGCGTACCATCACGTTTCCGACTTTGATAAAGGTCGGATTGTAGCCTATCGCGATTGCGGTTTATCGTATCGCGACATTGCTGCTCGCGTTGGTCGAGATATAATGACTGTTAACAGAATATGGAATCAGTGGGTTCAGGAAGGGATGTTTACAAGACAACAACCATCTGCACGAACAGTTCGACGACGTTTGCAGGGCTGCGGTTACCCTTGACGCTGCATCACAGACAGGAGCGCCTGCGATGGTGTACTCAACGATGAACCTGGCTGCACGAATCGCAAAATGTCATTTGTTCGGATGAATCCAGGTTCTGTTTAAAGCATCATGATGGTCGCATCCGTGTTTGGCGACATCGCGGTGAAAGCACATTGGAACCGTGTATTCGTCATCGCCATACTGGCGTATCACCCGGCGTGATGGTATGGGGTGCCATTGGTTACACGTCTCGGTCACCTCTTGTTCACATTGACGGCACTTTGAAAAGTGATCATTACATTTCAGATGTGTTACGACCCGTGGCTCTACCCTTCATTCGATCCCTGCGAAACCTTACATTTCAGCAGGATAATGCACGACCGCATGTTGCAGGTCCTGTACAGGCCTTACTGGATACAGAAAATGTTCGACTGCACATTCCCCAGAACTCTCACCAACTGAAAACGTCTGGTCAATGGTGACCGAGCAACTGGCTCGTCACAATACGCCAGTCACTACTCTTGATGAACTGTGGTATCGTGTTGAAGCTGCATGGGCAGCTGTACCTGTACACGCCATCCAAGCTCTGTTTGAATCAATGCCCAGGCGTATCAAGGTCGTTATTACGGCCACAGGTGGTTGTTCTGGGTACTGATTTCTCAGGATCTATGCACCCAAATTGCGTGGAAATGTAATCACATGTCAATTCTAGTATTATATATTTGTCCAATGAATACTCGTTTATCGTCTGCATTTCTTCTTGGTGTAGCAATTTTAATGGCCAGTAGTGTACTTCAAAATTATAACACTGTAAGACACATAGTTCAGGAGAAAGGACACCACAAAAATTGAGATACATTAAAAATTAGTTTTTCTCAAAACGGAGTTCAATTCTTCATAGAATAATGGGTATGTTGGGGGTCACTGGTTCCAATCTTATCCAAAATTACGAACTTGAAACACCCTTTGATGACCTCAAAATTTTTAAATTCAATGTAAAAGAATTAATTCATAATTTTATTGCCTATATGATAGATTTGTATCCCATTAATTATTTGCTAAATCTCTTCCGCCAGTACTGCATTATCTCAAACTCATGTGCAGCATGCGAGAGCGTGCACACTATATAAGGCATACAATCTTGGTATTCCCTTGATCAACGTCATCTGTCATTTACTCTCTTGACAGACTGTCATAAATTTCGTATCTACTCTATATTGTTTCGCACACCAAATGCCTGATATCCGGAGCATGAAACAACTGAAGTGTTAATCGAATACTTCTAATTTCTGCCATGAATGTTTTCTGCTCTTCGCCTGTTCGTAGCCTCACACGTATAATTATTTCACCTTTTCCGAAATTTTCGCCGCGTGAGATTCCAAAACTGTACTGATATTTAAAAATTTCATCGTTTATTTTTCCAAATTAGCTGCACATATCTAATTATAATATGACTAGTTTTGATCAAAGTTGATTGTCTTCAGATCTGTGTAGCTGCGTAAACGATCCGTCATGTCTGTACGGAACTACACGTCAGAATACTGGACAGCTTGCCTAAGGTGCCTGATGAAATATCGGCAGTTCTGCACACAATAAACCAGTGTCTCGTATCCTTTCACGTCAGGATGGAGGCCAACCGAAAGTTATTTGAAGTGTTCGGAAGAAATGTAGGTATACCATGATTAACGTTGCACTACCGCTTCTCATCACGGAAGTACTACGTTCTTAACAAGCTTCGTCAACTGTAAGCCACTATTTGAGAGAGATAGTGCTCGTTTACAAACAAGTAAATTCGCGTGTGCAGCTATGCTCTTCCTATGTCGGCAAATTATGGAAGCTATTTCTTGCCAGCTGCGTTCTATAACTTCTTCCACTGAGCATTTTCCCAATTTGAAAATTGCCATGCCACTTTTCTCTCTTCAGCTGCTTCATCACTTTCACCCACGACAAACAAAAGCGTGGGGAGAGAGAGAGAGAGAGAGAGAGAGAGAGAGAGAGAGAGAGAGAGAGAGAGAAATCTTATTTCCTCAGCATGTGACTAAGTTCGAAGTTTTTGACTGCATTTAGGCTCCGAGAAAATGATGAAAGGTGGAAATCTACTGATTTCATAGGGTTGGGTTGATTTGCGGCGAGGAGACCAAATTGTGAGGTCATCGATCTCATTGGATTAGGGAAGGACAGGGAAGGAAGTCGGCCGTGTCCTTACAGAGGAACCATCTCTGCATTTGCCTGAGGCGATTTAGGGAAATCACGGAAAACCTAAATCAGGATGGCCGGACGCGGGATTGAACCGTCGTCCTCCCGAATGCGAGTCCAGTGTGCTAGCCACTGCGCCACCTCGCTCGGTGATTTCATAGGAATTAAAAAACACGAAATAAAATTACAAAAAGCTAATTACAAAAAGCTAATTACAAAACAAGACTCCCTTGTCATGACGTACCACAGTACTAGACTATCCTACACTAGTTGATTATCCTGTTTCGGCAGTTAGCAGCATTCTTTGAGTTGTTCGCTTCTTTCCTTTGTAATCTGACATAGTGGAAGGACGTCTGTTCCCAAATATCACATGGTTACTGTTTGTAAAATTAGAACACTGCGCTCTAAAATAAAGTCCTATCTAACAGATACTTTTCCATCAGGCACGTAAAGAATTCATAGTCAATATGTAGCTTGGAGAAGCTTGATATTGGACAAAAGTCTGCAGTAGACATCTTAGACCAGCTATTAGTTATGATGCTCTTGTGCTGCTTTAAACGACGGAGACTACGCGCTGTGGAAAAAGCCAGAGATTATAAGACGTATCAGTCTGCAGACGGGAATGAGCACCTTGAAATGCATGAACTGGGGCAACGAAGACTAACATATTTGTGTCAAGGCAGCTGAAAGCGTCTGTCGGCGATGATAACGGCAGAAATTTATGCGGACTCAAGAGATTTATATACACATCTCGTAAATGGAACATTACCGGCCTAGTGCAGATCCAAAGAAGGTAATGAAACTTTGCATTCTACTACATCATTTTTATTTCATTTATTGGTCTTTAGCTTGCACCTTATACAAACTTGCCGAAGGGTTACAGACCATCGGTATTACGATATGTTTTTTTAGACACAGGGGCTCCGTTGACTAGGCATCAGATATGGATGTCTGTAGCAACATCATATCTGTGCAGCGTGTTTTACGTTTTATGTTCTGGGGTTCGTAACAGGAGGCTCATACAGTATGGCAATGGATGACCAAGCCATAAAGTCCGTATAAGATGGCTGACGCAGTTTCATGTTGTCTGGGACACCGAAATGTCTGTCTTCGTCCTCTTCCATAGAAACACAAAGGAAACTCTATAATGTGCAGCCTGTTAAGATGTTTGCGAAAATGCCAGCTGGAAAATTTGAGTTTAACTGCTAAAGATGCCAGGCAACTTGAGACTGAAAATTAGTGGGGTTGGTTGCTTCATAAACAGCTGGACTAGTGAATGCAGAGTTCGTAGCTGTGCGTCATATTGTCTGTTGCAACGCCTTTATTACCTGTCTGTAATCCGTACAGTTTTGTATCGTGGCGCAGCACGTTCTTGGCTTGGTGGCCAATAACGTCCTTATTGGTAAATCGACTATATGGTTTCAGCCACCTGCAGACATCTTCACGTAATATACGTCCTCGTTGCATCGATACCAGCACCTAAGTGACCGTGTGTACATTAGGGTTTCCTACTAGCTGCTGCCAATGGTTTGGAAATTGCTAGAACAGATAGTCAATCACTAAGTGTAACGGATAAAGATGATATCTCGCAGCAAAAACGCTTCTAGGAAGGCCACGAATTCCGCTGTAATGATGCTTGTCGACTTAGTAATTTTACGAACCCAGTTTTCATATACGACGGGAAGTCACACACACACAAATTTGAACCAGTCAGGGAAGCAGGCGTTCGTTACCTGGTGACGTTTAGAGGATTTTTTGTTTCTCTCCGGTAAGTGGATGTAGTGCCACAAGTGCAACTGGGTCGTGAAAATGAGTGCGATCAGTGGTTTGAATTTACTGGAGCGAGCATGAAATGAAAGGGAGAGAGATGGTAAAAATGATCTTGGTTTTCTTCCACATTCAGCGTTCTGATAGGTTTGATGCTGTCGTTTATTTCTTTCAAATTTAATCTTAGCTCTCCGTATACCCACCACATCTAAAACTTCGCCATACCTATATTTTTATGCAACTTTCAATGGTACGACAACAGTTTTGAGGCGACTTACTCTCATGGTATTCCTAAGTACTGCTCTCTTGAAAAATACCTGGAGTTGGGCGAGCGTTGGGGGAAAGGGGGGGGGCGGGTAGGGGTTGGCAACAAGCTTAATGTCACCGCTATCAAAATTGTCTTAGTTCTTACATTACCCACGGATTTGTAATTTGACAACTCAGCATTGGCGTATTGTCTTGAGATCACAAACAGCATGCAACGATACTTGTGGATACTGCATATCCGGCTAATTGCTTCCAGGTGGGGAAGCTCTATGAGTTAGCGCTCTCTGAGACTATGTTGTACTTGGGAAAGTGGTTAAGGGTAGTCCCATATTTATGCACGGGCAGCATGTAACCGGACTCGGCGTTGTGAAGTTCTAGGGGAGGCGTATTTTATGAAAAAAAAAGGACGGAAGCCTTGGTTAAGCACGGATATGAAGTGAAAAGAATGTAACAATTGAAATCTGCTATCAGTACAAATACTGTTCTTTTAAAATAACATGAAAGGGGCCGCTGGACATTTCCATGTGGAGGTAAGAATCTCCATATGATATACACAAATGAGCTTCCATTGAAATTGCTTGAAGACATAAATTTTTTTCATGTTGCAGCTGATACAGGTATAAGTGTAAATATAGTACCAGTCCAGCGAGCGAGCTGGCGCAGTGGTTAGCACACTGAACTCGCATTCGTGAGGACAACTGCTCAAACATGCATCCGGCCATCCTGACATAGGTTTTCCTAAATCGCTTCAGGCAAATGCCGCTATTAACCCTTTGAAAGGCCACGGCCGACTTCCTTCCCCATCCTTCCCTAATCCGCTGGGACTGATGACCTCGCTGTTTGATCCTCTCCCCCAAATCAACCAACCAACCAACCACCAGTGCCCATTCTGAGAAGCCAGCTAGTGAAATACTTGAAAACACCAAAAGAAGTTCAAGGCAAATGGGTTACCGATAAATTTTGACGGACTATACTTACAATTTAGATTCAGTTTTCGTAAGTAAGTTAGCCTGAAGAGACTCTACGAGCTATAAAAAATGTTTACATTTTCTAAGTCCTTTATTTCACTGTTAGAGTAAAGATTTTTGGACCACAAACATTCAAAAAATCAACTGGGTTGCCTTGAATTAATGAAGTGCATTTCGGTTGTTTCCAGGACGCATGATCACTTCCGATGTTGATTTCAAAAATGAACTGAATAGATTGTTCTGGATATTTCCATTCACTACCGAGTTACGGTATCATTTTATACAATGTAGACTGCCTGATAAAAAAAGAAGCACCCAAAGGCGAGCTCGTAACGAAATAAAAATCTCATTGGGGGAGATGAAATGTGAGATTATTTCATTGATTGCAAAATCGACTCAAATTTGCAGTATGAATCAATGTACACCATGCACTTATCAGTAGGGTGTTGCATCCCGTCTGCACCATTATTTTATGGGCGGTTTCATTGAGAATGTGTTTTAAATTACCTGTAAAGTTTGTTGGAAGTCGTCAAGTGCTCTCATTCTCAAATAATGGGCGAATATGGTCTGGGTAAATTGCGCGTCGTGTGTTACGTAGCCTCAAGACATAATACTTGTCTTATTGTGTTAAACTTTTAATGTTAGATTATACGTCTTAATCAGTATCAGAGCAATTAAAATTTTTAAATTCGGTCAATAATTATGGACGGTCGAGTCACATTAAAGTGACTAGGTTCTAGGTCAACGTGCAATAACCACTTAAGACGGCAGGTAGCAGCAGTGGATGGGGTATAAAGCGTGCCGGGGTACGCGGAAAGCAGTGCAATCGTTGTAGTAATGCGGAAACGGAGCGATTTATCTGACGTCCGAAAGGGCAACATCACTGGGTTTCGGGCTAAGGGTGGAAGCAGTTCCGAGGCGGCTAAGTTTATAAACTGTTCGCGTGACGCCGTAGTTAAGGTATACTACGTATGAGAAAATGGAGCTATCCTTAACCGGCGTCGAGGCAACTGTGGTGAACCACGGGGCATAGATGACACGGGTGAACGGCGGACGTGGAGATGTGAACGGGAGAACAGAGGCCGAACTGTTGAGCATCTGACCGCTCAGATGAACCTAGAGGCTACCGACAGTGTATCCTCAAGGACCGTTGCTGTGTATGGGCCTCCGGAGCAGGAATTTGCACGACAATGCCTCAACTGGACATCCACTGAGTTGCGACAGGTGGCCTTTTCGGATAAATCCCGTTTTTGCTCCATCGGACAGTGGGCCGTTGGCGCTAAAGGCGTGAAACGTCTGAAAGCAAACATTCTGCAACCGGGAGGGAAGGCTGTGGACTGGGGGGTGTTTTTGTGGCATTTTCTGAATGATCTCGTCATCCTGGAAAGCAAAATGAATCCACACAAGTATGCATCTATCCTTTGCGACTACGTCCATTCCTACATGCAGTTTGTTTTTCCTCGGCACGATGGCATTTACTCTCCTCTGGCCACCAGACTCCCCGGATTAAAACCCAACCGAAAATCTACGGGACCACCACGACCCTGCTGCTTGCGCCATGGATCCTCAGCCGAGAGCCCTAGCGCAGCTGGGTACGCACTGTCTATACCTTCGAGAACCTCACTGACTATTTTCCTGGACGCTTCACAGCGGTCCGTGCTGCAAAAGGTAATTACTCAGGCTTTTGTCAGGTGGTCACATAATGAGACTGGACAACGTACGCTACTGGCCATTAAAATTGCTACACCAAGAAGAAATGCAGATGATAAACGGGTATTCATTGGACAAATATATTATACTAGAATTGACATGTGATTATATTTTCACGCAGTTTGGGTGCACAGATCCTGAGAAATCAGTACCCAGAACAACCACCTCTGGCCTTAATAACGGCCTTGATACGCCTGGGAATTGCGTCAAACAGAGCTTGGATGGCGTGTACAGGTACACCTGCCCATGCAGCTTCAACACGATACCACAGTCCATCAAGAGTAGTGACTGGCCGTATTGCGACGAGCCAGTTGCTCGGCCACCATTGATCAGACGTTTTCAATTGGTGAGAGGTCTGGAGAATGTGCTGGCCAAAGTGCCGTCAGTGCGAACAAGAGGTGACCGAGACGTGTAACCAATGGCACCCCATACCATCACACCGGGTGATACGCCAGTATGGCGATGACGAATACACGCTTCGAATGTGCGTTCACCGTGATGTCGCCAAACACGGATGCGACCATCATGATGCTGTAAACAGAACCTGGATTCATCCGAAAAAATGACGTTCTGCCATTCGTGCACCCAGGTTCGTCGTTGAGTACACCATCGCAGGCGCTCCTGTCTGTGATGCAGCGTCAAGGGTAACCGCAGCCATGGTCTCCGAGCTGATAGTCCATGCTGCTGCAAACGTCGTCGAACTGTTCGTGCATATGGTAGTTGTCTAGCAAACGTCGTCGATCAGTTCGCGCAGATGTCTTGCAAACGTCCCCATCTGTTGACTCAGGAATCGATACGCGGCTGCACGATCCGTTACAGCCATGCGGATAATGTGCCTGTCATCTTGACTGCTAGTGATACGAGGCCGTTGGGATCCAGCACAGCGTTTCGTATTACCCTCCTGAACTCACCGATTCCATATTCTGCTAACAGTAATTGGATCTCGACCAACGCGAGCAGCAATGTTGCGATACGATATAACGCGATCTCGATAGGCTACAATCCGACCTTACCAAAGTCGGCAACGTGATGGTACGCATTTTGTAGTGGGACGTGAAACTGAAGCGTCCCCCATCCACCAGTGTCAGCCCAGTTTGCAGGTGAATATAAGTTTAATTTACTGTTTTGTTTATGTATTTTTGTAATATTTGTAATAGCTGTGAATTATCTAAAGTTTTGTATTTATTTTTTATGTTTCATGTACGGAGATGGCGGCGCAACGAACGGAGACAGCATCTTCGCTGCCGGGCCCAGAGAGAAAATTGCTGGCCACTACACGTCGCGGGTAGACAGCCAAAGAGCAACAGAAGATCCTGAAACCGAGTTGTTGCGTCGTGCTTCTAAAAATTAAATAATTGAGGATTTGTAATGTTTGTACAACAATGACGTCATAGAAAGTTTAATCATGTTGTACATGTTCAGTTCTGTCTTGTCAAGGCTCAGGTTCACGTCTATATGTAGGAAGATAATAAACTAGTGGATGCTAGTAAAATTGAAATACGTGTTCCGAGAATTTATTTATGAAGAATTATGTTACGTAATTTATTTGACAAGATTATTAATTTTTGAGAATGTCCATCGCGAGTTTGAATCTCGAAAGTTTATTCAGTGTGGTTCTAATATTTATTAAATCAGATAACGTGCATTAATATAATTTCTGAGGAGAAACAAACGACATCTAAATTGAAAAAGTTTGCGCAAACCAATTGGACTGAGTGACGTAATTCTGCGCATACGACTCAAATGATGTTTTCCAGTTTCGTTCGAGAACCAATCTGAGATAATTTAAAAAGAGTATAAATAATCTTGAAGTGTGTTTTAACTGACGTAGGTGACGAAGTCTACACATGGGCATATGTCAAAAGAAAATAAAAACTTACGTCGTTACACTACAATTTCTCCTCCTTACACGAGGCATTACAACAACGTTTCACCAGGCAACGCCGGTCAACTGCTGTTTGTGCACGAGAAATCAGTTGGAAACTTTCCTCATGTCAGCACGTTGTAGGTGTCGCCACCGGCGCCAACCTTGTGTGAATGCTCTGAAAAACTAATCATTTGCATATCACAGCGTCTTCTTCCTGTCGGTTAAATTTCGCGTCTGTAGCACGTCATCTTCGTGGTGTAGCAATTTTAATGGCCAGTAGTGTACGAAGTACTGCAAATAAAATTTTTGTTCACCTTGGAAACCGTTAGATGACCGTTTAAATCTGTGACTTATTTCCACGTCCCAGAGAACCGTCTTGATGAGATCCGTGCAATGGGACAGAGGTGATGTAATGCAGTGCAGTGCGTTGTAACCGTCAAAGTGCACACTTCACTAGTCACTACGGAAAGACTCGTAGTTTATGTGAGTTTGATGACCAGGAATTGTACACAACCTCCTCTCCTTCCTCACAGGCTACGGTTTGTCGGTCAGAATATTCAGCTACCAATACAAGGGGCGCCGAGTACGTTAGCGACCTCGGCTGCCGAGACGCTGCTGAGTCAGAATGAGCCTCACAACACGGCTCCGAGCACCGCTGTCGCCTCCGGGGTGACTTGCGACTATCGCGTCCCGTCCAAATGTCACGGCGCGCAGCTCCCGCGGATCGCTCCGCCGTTCTGCAGAGGTAATTTGCGACTTTCTGTCTGTCAAAGACACCATTTTAGTTGATTCACTGGCGTTCTAAACATTCCTAGTGACAGGTGTCTGCGCGGATACGAATATCTGCAGTAGTAATTATTTCGTGGTTAACAGTCAGGGAATAGTGTCAGTGTTATGATTATCACCTATTTGCATTACCTCCTTACGAATACGAGAGATATACTCACAAACTTTTAATCGTCATCTCGACAAAATTAATACTTTGAAATGGACTCATTACCAGCTTTAAATCGCTGACACTCATAGACTCTCTCAGTGTATCAAGTAAGATTTTGTGCATTACGGATACGGTGAATACTATTGTTTTAATGTACAAAATACTCATCTTTTTCCAATCCGTTTGTGGCAGTCGTGATCTTGAGTGAGTCTTGAGGTTCTCATGTTGTTTTGATAGCGATTGAGTAAACTAGCAATTTATCATTTTTTGGATTTAGTCAATTAAGCATATGAAAAATGGCCACAGTGGTATTCTTACTTTCCGCCATTACACTATCTTTTTCCTATGCACTTCCAAAAAAATTTCCATTAACAAAACGATTATCTAACAAGGAGCATATAACCTCAACAAGACAATATATCATACCTTGTTACACTAATATGAGACACGACTGATATACCTTTGGCGCCAATCGCTGGTATTTATAATAAACTGCATTGATCTACAAAATTCTGGAATAATGCTATGAAGTTAATTTACTATTTCATATACGTTAGTAAGAAACAGTGAAAAGAAATCACGAAAGTGCACTATTGGTTCTTAAAAAAGCCTGTAAATCAAAGTTGTGATGGTAAAATTTTAATTAACACCAGAATAAGTATAAGAATGTCTAGAAATTTTTTTTTTTTTGCCAGCCGCTGTGGCCCAGTGGTTTTAGGCGCTTCAGTCCGGAACCGAGCGACTGCTACGGTCGCAGGTTCGAATCCTGCCTCGGGCATGGATGTGTGTGATGTCCTTAAGTTAGTTAGATTTAAGTAGTTCTAACAAGGGGAGGTCATGACGGTTGAAGCGCGGATTTACTTCAAACTTCGCACACTCGTAGTACTCGCTACTGCTTACACATTTTGTTGTCCTCATGGAGTACTACGAGTGTAAGAAGTCTGCAGTAAATCCGCGTTCCAACTGTCGTGGCCTCCCCTTGTAAGTCTGAGGGACTGATGACCTCAGATAGTGCTTAGAGCCTTCTGAACCAGAATTTTTTTACTTTTACAGAACTGCATTTTTGGACATATGACAGGATTTTGAGTGATGTTATATTCGTTTCTGCAATCAGATGATCAAATGCTAACTAGTGAATGTAAAATATTGATGAATACGTTGCGGCACAGATTTGAAAATTCGTAAGTACACTTGTTCTCTTTGAAACTAAATATTAGTAACTTGCAACTAATTTACATGTTTTTGGCACGCTAATGTTGTTTAAAATTATATTTTTGAACTGATACAGTGTGTAATTAATGGAATGGTTATTACATTGTGACTTCATGTTCGGTTGTCGAACTTCATAAACAAACCTGAAATTTATGTAATTTGGCAATTTAACGTCGTGGGTCGAGTACCTCATTTGAAATCTGGTACAAAAGTGGTATCGTACGCTTCACTAAATCAGTTTCACCTGTTTAGAGTCTGTTATATCTTCTGTAATTAATTTTTGTTTAGTTGCAGGAAAATGTTTGCGGTCGTGGCACTCACTGGAATCCCGGTGACACTTACCGTATTACAGCGCTAGAAATTTTAATTTGGCTCCCGAATCCACGTGCTACGGTACTGTGGCGTGTCGTTTTCAATGTGTACCAAACTCGTAAATACGTACCTGAAAAGAAACAGAACATTAATCACGTAACTTAATTTTTTTCAACGGAATAATCTAAACTTTATAACTGTTCAACGTATTATTTGGTATAAAAGCAATGAATTTATCAGCGTTAACAAGTGTAATGCTTATTACAGTGATAAGTGTTGCACATTAAAAAGGTTTTACATTATCATTAACTAATCTACATCTTATAACAGAACTATGAAAGTAAACGGTATGAAAGATGTGATGACAACTCACAATACGACTTCATCTGGCTTCCCAATACTGCAAAAACGTTGCGCAGAAAATTTTATAAAATTCATTTCAGTAATTACGACAAACGTTGCCATTTACGGAACGTATGAAGAATATGACAGAGTATTAAAAATTAGGCACGATTGACCTCTACTTTCTTGGTCTATGTAATGTAAATTACGAGGACAGACTTCAGCAAACGTGAACTTTGGGCCCACCTTTAGAGGTACGGCGTACTAGACAAGTTAAAGTGGTTAAGAAAAATTTAAAATCCGCGAAGAGAAGACTTGCAGATGCGAATGAGGGCACTTGCGGATTGGAACACCTTTATCGTACCCATGCAGACCTCTACGGACAGTGTGTCCATGTTTAGGAGGCTCTCGAATATAGAAAAGCGATCTCTCACAATGAAAACCAACAAACAGACGCGTCGTCTTCCACGATGTTTATAAAACGTGTTCAAAGTTCTTCAGGGTATGTAATTTTTTTGTCTCCCTCTTGCTTTTGTTTGATTTTGACTTTTGTAGTTTATTGTGATTTATTTAAACTTAATGGATTGGACTCGTGCAAAGACATACTACAATATCCCAATTCAAAGACTAATTAATGAACGAACTATTTCAGAATTCACTGACATTTCAAAGTGCGCTCACAGATTTATTCGAATTGTGTTTCATGCAATGTCAAAATGGAGCATTAGCGCCTAGTTAGCAGCGTATATAAAATGTCTGATACTTTTGTGTGAGATAAGAGAAATGACTCAATTTCTCCTTCCTTTTGTGTCTTGGGAGGTGAAAAGTGAACAAAATGCTGGCAGCAGTGACATAGACGGTCAAACAGAGAATCCTTGGTCGGAAAAGGATCACATAACGATATAATTATTCACGAATGAAAAGGGGAACACTACTGTCAACGTCATGGACAGTATACACTATCTGATCAAACGTATCTGGATCCCTGTTAGTGGACATAATATGGGGTGTATGCAACCTTCGTCTTTATGACAGCGTGAAATACGCTGGAGACACTGTCAACGAAGTTTCTGAATGTCTGTGGAAGAGTGGTAGCCCAGTCTCCCTCAAGAGCCGAAAGCAGATGGGGTAGTGATGTTACACGCTGAAGTCTGGAGCGAAGTCGATGGTCTAACTCATCCCAAAGGTGTTACTTTGCGTTCAGGTCGGGACTCCGAACAGGCCAGTCCATTTCAGGAACGTTATTGTCCATAAACCATCGCCACACAGTTGCTGCTTCATGACAGGCTGCATTTTCATGTTAGATCAAACAGTCGTCGTCTTCTAATTGTTCCTCGACAGCACGCAGTACACAATGCTGTAACATTTGCTCGTATTCATCCGCTTTCAGCGTTTTCTTAAGGGCAATAATGCATCCTAACCACAAAAAAAACTCGTACCGAACACCACCTCTTCCCCACTTCACTGTTGGCACTACACGTGATGGCAGGTAACGTTTCCAGGCATTCGCCAAATCCAAACCCTTCCATCGGACTTCCGAATAGTGTAGCGTGTTTCATCAGTCCTAAACATTTGTTTGCAATCATTCACTGGCCAGTGGCATGGGGACTGATGACCACAGATGTTAACTCCCATAGTGCTCAGAGCCAGTGGCATCCCTCTTTACTGCACGCCTAGCGTCGTTTAGCACTGACTTCAGAAATGTGTGGCTTATGAGCTGTTCGACCGTTGTACCCCATACTTCTTAACTCACTTCGCACAGTTATTGTCCAAGATGGACTGTCGGTAACGCTTTAGAACCCACGAGTCATCCCTTCCGCTAATTTCATGCGATTGTTGAGACCGATTCTCCGCAATGTTCGACAGACCCTGTCCATCAGTACGAGTACGTGAGCTGTGAGCTGTGTCTTGTCTTGGTTTAGTTGCGGTTGTTCCTTCGCGCTTCCACTTCACGAAGACATCACCAACAGTCGATCTGGGCAACTTTGGTAAGGTTGAAATGTTCCTGTTGGATTTGTTACTTAGATGATATCCAACAGCTCGTCCACGTTCTAAGTCACCGACCTCTGCGGACCGATCCAGTGTCACTGCTTCTCTACTAACAACACAGTAACCTTCCTACCACCATCTACTTCTATGTTGGTGGATCCGTCTCTTGTGACATGTAATGGTTTATTCTGTACTACATAGGGATGCTCGGATAATTTTGATCGCATAGGGTACACTACAGGCCCAACTTATGAAAATGAGAGGCGCTGAAACCGGTGTTTTGAGGAGAAGAACAAATTGTAGACTTTAAATATTCCATGCTGTACGAAATCTTGCATGAGCTACACTTGTGATACACGTCTATGTGAACTGCTCGTCTTTCGTAACAGAAAACTGCCTGCCAATGGACATTGTTGGCGCTAGATCGAAAAACAACAGATAGACGTCTGTGACGAGCCCACGGTGAAGTAGATAACTGTTTAGAGTTGACGATTCTATACCAAAAATGGAGCATTACCTGTAACAGGAACTTGCAGACACACAATATACGGTTCAGTGCATGAAAAGACTGACGAATAGATAAAATAAAGTTTCGCTTCAGGTGCCGTCAGAATTGGAAGTAAGTTATCGTCATGGATAGAAAATTTCTAGATACTGGATCATACCAGCAACAGGTTCTCGAAAATCGCTTTGTTTGAGGTGACAATGCTGGATCCACTTTTCACAGTTAAAAATACCCCACCTAAGATG
This sequence comes from Schistocerca cancellata, assembly GCF_023864275.1. Taxonomy (NCBI): domain Eukaryota; kingdom Metazoa; phylum Arthropoda; class Insecta; order Orthoptera; family Acrididae; genus Schistocerca; species Schistocerca cancellata. The sequence goes on from NC_064633.1 coordinate 327,588,093, forward strand.
AATGTAATTTTCAGAAATAAATAATAACAAAGAGGGTAAGTACAAAGTTCTTGGGTGTGTATTTTAATAAAAACCTTAAACTGAAATAACCAGATAGTACATGTGCCAAAATGTTTGTGTTCAGTTGCTTTTTCGATAAGAACAATTCCCATCTTTAGGTACACAGTAATCAGTAAGTCGAAGTATTTTGCATATTTGAATTCATTGATGTTTTAAACTGCAGACTGAAAATAATAGACATGTTCATCAATGCAATGTTAGAAGAAAAAATGAGCTGCACTTCCCACAAGCGCATCTGATTTCTTTACTGGAAGCTGTGCACTACTCAGCTATGAAACTCTCTGAGAATCTGCCCAGGGAAATAAAATGTTTGACATACAGCAGAAGAGTTTTCAAATGTGTATTACAGTCTTTTTCATCAACAATTCTTCTATACCATAGAGCAATTCCTGAATAGAAACAATTGGTGAGCTAAAAAACTGAGTAACTTTTTTCCTAATTGTCTCTAGAAACTTTTGGCCAACTAACACGTCCCACATCAAAAGTTTTGTCTTGAATATGATCTATGGTACCAACATAACTATCCAAATACTAAAGGAGCGGCAATTAGACCCCTATGATAAATAAAGTGTGTAAGCAAGTTCTGCTTAATCCAGCATCAGTTCTGTCAATGGCTTCTGCTGTAATACATGCATTAACATCGGCGGTTGTCATTTTGAACGTTTGCTATGAGCTCAAGTTACAGTTATAAGGTGTAAGATGTTAATGTCAATAAAAAGAAAGGAATACTAATTTCCAAACATTATGTTTCGAATTACTCAGTTGATGATCCTCTACCGTTTGTATAATATTGGCGCTAAAGACTTGGGTCACCACGAGTACCAATGTTTACAGTACAGTTTATTTAGGATGCAGTGACACGTGGACAAAGCGTTAATTGTTACAGAGCACAAACTAGGCTGATCTGGGCCAGTTGTGAGTCTCTTGCGCATCTTAATCCTATTCTTAGTAAGTCGTCAATCACTTTGGGTTTAACACCTGGTTGCCTCCTGGACCAACTCATGTAGTAAACTCCTCGAACTACTGCGACAGAATGAAATTCGCCTAGAGTCCAACTCTGTGGACGTTTCATATTCAGCAAAACAAAAGAAAAAAAATTCAGGCAGCATCTACTGCAAAGCAGATTTCATTGAAGAACTGCCCTTGTTCTGCGACTGGCAACTGACTGTAGAACAGCAACTCCTGTTGTCATTGTTTTAGAAAAGAGGAGTAGTCCATACTTTCACCAGTTCCTGAGTAAACCTCCCAACTTTGATACGTGGCATCTCAGTTGATCGGGTAGACCACGCATTTCTGCAACCAGCAGCCATTCATTACAGATTGTCTTAATGCCGACATCACAGACTAGTGACACCGTTTCTTTCACGAAACTCTGCATTACATCTGTACAGCATTTCTCACACAAACTGTGCTATCCATACCAACGCCTGTCGACTGCAACTCACAAATAGCAGATCTCTTTTCCTACCATGTAATGAGATTGAGTGATGTGGCGCAATGGTTAAGGCAATGGATTCTTATTAGGAATGAGTGGTGTTAAAATCCCTGTACGTCAACTAAGCTTTGGTTTTCCGTGGTTTTTCCATGATGAATAATGCCAGCTGGTTTCTTTTAAAAAGGAATCTGGATGTTTCCTTCACCATCCCTGTCCAATTACAACTCACAATCAGACTTTAATGACCTCCTCCTCCTTCAACAGAATGGTATAAGTTGGGGGAAGGATACGATAATACATTAACGTATATGTGTTGCAAGCCTCCATTTGTGCCCTGGAGCTGTTCTAAGACGTTTTGTCCTAACGGACGGCTGTTATTCAAGGGTACACCAAGATTTAGTTCAGCCCCTTCAAAAATGTTTTATATACAGATAAAAACACTGCATTAGAAAATAAAAAAAGAGTGTGAATTTTCTTACTACTGGAAAATACAGTCACAATACCGCCGCTGATGAGCCCAAACATTATGAACGATCTCCATCGCGAGGCTGAATGCCGATGGCGGCGTTATGGGCACGTAGCGCCTAAGCAAAGTCTACAAGCTGAGCAGAGACGAATAGGGGATCATTCTAGCAACGACAGGGACCACTAATTGGCAACTCCAATGACATAAGCGACTTTGACAAAGGTCATGTTGTTATAGACCGGCCATTGGAAAATATCATCTCGGAAACGGCGAAGCTACTGCTGCTACTGTCGTGAGCATCTATGGAAAGTTTTGAAGGGCGGTGATATCACCAGTAGGCGACGCTAAGTCTCATCACAAAAGGTGGACGTCGGAGGCGTGCCCTCTCTGTAATGCAGGATAGACAGCTATCTGCGTCACAACTAACGACAGAGTACAATGTTGGAACAGTCACTAGTGTTTAGGAGAACAAGGCTCCGCGCAAACTGTTGACCATGGAATTTTGCAACAGACGACCACTACGTGTTCCCATATTGCCTAATGACATGTCAGTTACTTTGCAGTGGGCACGGGATCATCGAGACTAGGGCATGGTCAGTAGAAACGTTTTACCTGGTTGGATGAATTTCTTGATTCGCTAGGTCGACAGTGGTGTCCAGATAGATACGCCATCATCCAAAAACGGCTGCTTGAAACGTGTATCGCAGCACAGACGCAGGACGACGGTGGCAGTATAATGCTGTGGGGGACATTCACCTGGTCTTCCGTGGAACCTGTGGTAGTAACCGAAGGCACCATGGCAGCTGCGGACTACGTGAACACTGTAGCGAACCACCTGCATCAATTCAGGCTTGACGTCTTCCCGAACGGCGATGACATCTTCCAGTAAGATAACTGTCCTTGCCACAACAGAAATGTTTCATTGGTTCGAGGAGCATGATGGAGACCTGATATTGATGTCTTGGTCACCAAATTCGTCTGAGTCCGAGACCGATGGAACACATCTGGGTCGCTATGGGGCAACAGTCCGCACCCACAAACCACCAGCTGACAATTTAAGGGAACAACTAGACCTATCTTTGGACACTTGTTCCCATCTACCTCCAACAACCTACCACAGACTTGCTGAATCCGTGACAGGAAGAATCGTTACTATACTGATTTCCATTTGAGGATTAGTAAGCTACTAAAAGTCAACCTTTTGAATGCGAGGTCGAAAGTTCAATTTTAGGGACTCATTTGAAAGTGTTCTGTTAACATTATGACAGAAAAAGTATTGGCTGATAGTGACTCAACTACGTCAATCAGGAGGGCGACAGAAAAGGAGAGTCCGGGAGGTGCAGAGGTCAACCTTCTGTGGGATGTACGAGTATGTACTACATTCACAAAATGGACATCGTCGAGGTTCAAGAAATGTCGAAAACAAACCATTAACCAGTACCATGAAAACCGAATAAAAAAGGCACGCCACAGTGAACACAAAGGTACGTACCATCACGATCGAAGGCGAACTTCTTGGGAGTTACAAACCATGCAGGACGTTCAGCTAGATACCTGCTCTTACAGATTGCATGTACAATGAAGAGCCAATCAAACAGGTACACTCGCCTAATACCGTGTAGGCCCGCGCGAGACGCAGAAGTGCGGCAACACGATGTGGCATGGATTCGACTAATGTGTGAAGTAGTGCTGGAGGGAACTGTCACCATGAATTCTCCAGGGCTGTCCATAAATTCGTAAGAGTGCAGCGGGGTGGAGGCCTCTTCTGAACAGCACGTTGCAAGGCATCCCAGATATGCTCAATAATGTTCGTGTCTGGGGAGTTTGGTAGCCAGTGGAAGTGTTTAAACTCGGAAGAGTCTTCCTGGAGCCACTCTGTAGCAGTTCTGGCCGTGTGGCGTGTCGCATTGTCCTGCTGGAATTGTCCAAATGCACAATGGACTTTAATGGATGCAAGTGATCAGACAGGATGCTTACGGACGTGTCACCAGTCACAGTCATGTCTAGACGTATCAGGGGTCCCATATCACTCCAACTGCACACGCCCCATACATTACAGAGCCTCCACCAGCTTGTACAGTCATCTGCTGATATGCAGGGTCCGTGGAGTCACGAGGTTGTCTCCATACCCGGACACGTCCATCCGCACGATTCAATTTGAAACGAGTCTCCTCCAACCGGGCAACATGTTTCCAGCCATCAACAGTCAAATGTCGGTGTTGACGGGCCCAGGCGAGGCGTAAAGCTTTGTGTCGTGCAGTCATCAAGGGTACACGAGTGGGCCTTCGGCTCCAAAAGCCCATATCGATGATGTTTTGTTGAATGGTTCACACGCTGACGCTTGTTGATGGCCCAGCACTGAAATCTGGAGCAATTTGCGGAAGGGATGTACTTCTGTCACGTTGAACGATTATCTTCAGTCGTTGTTGGTCCCATTCTTGCAGGATATTCCTAATGCGGCTGGTCCCGGCGGAGGTTCGAGTCCTCCCTAGGGCATGGGTGTGAGTGTTTGTCCTTAGGATAATTTAGGTTAAGTAGTGAGTAAGCTTAGGGACTGATGACCTTAGCAGTTAAGTCCCATAAGATTTCACACACATTTGAACATTTGATATTCCTAATATTCACGGTACACTCGTGAAATGGTCGTACGGGAAAATCCCATTTCACCGCTACCTCGGAGATGCTGTATTCCATAGCTCGTGCGCCGAGTATAACACCACGTTCAAAGTCACTTTAATTTTGATAACCTGTCATTGTAGCAGCAGTAACAAATCTAACAACTGCGCCAGACACTTTTTGTCTTGTATAGGCGTTGCCGACCGCAGCACAGTCTTCTGCCTGTTTACACATCTCTGTATTTGAATACACATGCCCATAACAGTTACTTTGGCGCTTCAGTGTAGAATCATATCGGTGTGACGGGGTAATGAGGATAGACTATGATGGCATACAACCGAATGCGAAACAGTCTGCCGTGGAGCTTATCATGAAACTGGCTACAGTTTAAGGCATATCTGCATATAGTACGATAATATGTTTTACAGGCACGGAAAAAACGAACACCCAAAGGTGAATTTGTCCAGTGGTTCCTGGTGGTATGAATTGCAATGTCACACATTTTTCAGAAGGGATATTTTGCTCTATGGGAGTACGATTTTTATACTCAGACCAGGAATCAAGCAAAAGCAAGTTATTTTGGCCAGCCATTGGCCAAAAGAAGTGCACACCATGTGTGTAATTGTCTTACGCTCATTTTGCCCTCTTGCTTCCACTGACGTCAATATTCCCTACTGCCCTAGAAAGGTCACGTACACGGGAAAGAATCTTAGCGGGCAGAGTACCTCCAACTTTTCTCAACACAATAGATGACTTTCTAGTCAATTTACCATCCAGATTAACAGTCGATATAATTCTATACGAATGCGTTAAGGCATTGATATTGGTTGATCTACAACTCTCTTGGTACCTCTAATTTCCAGAGTCCCTTTCGAACAGTGGTATAAGTTTGTTTATATCATCTACAAATTTTCAGGCCGATTCTGCAGTTGCTATGCATCGTCAAGTTGACGCTTTGTTTGAAATTTCGTTATCTTACGTCTTCCAATTCTGTAGCGTTGTTTGAAGTTATGCAACCGTCTACTGCTTCCCTTGAAATAGCTGTAACTAAGTTGCGCGCACTTTTATGCACATAACGTAGTAGGTCACTATCGTGCACATCCTGTAAATTGTATCGAGTATCCTTGAAACGCTCAAACACCAGTTTTTGTAACAAGTGCGCCTTGTCCTCCCTTGAATATCCGTAGTTTTACCTTGTGCACAACACGATCATATTGCTGTTCATAACTTTTTTATTTTACTATGCTGCAGATAATCTTCCACGTACATAATTGTGTTTAGAACCAGCTCCTTGGACAACGATTGTCCTTTATTACGTTTCACTGGAGACAGAATTTGTGGTTCCCTGTCCGACAAGAATGATGAATTACATAGGTCGACACCTGTTTCAGTATCACTTTCACGTGTAATGCACGTGTCTTCATCATTGTACTCCTTATGTACATTGCCCGCACAATCGAGCGTATACGACACGACACATCTTGCAGAAACGCTGACGGAAAATAAGAGAACTTAAAGGAAATAAGCTACTACACTATGATGGAATGGCAATTTTTATCATTGTGTTTTGCGATACGATTTAGCAGTAAATGATCTCAACCGTGAACTTTGAGACTGAGACCTTAGAAAGACAGAGACAGATTGCAATGACCCGCAAAATTAATGAGACATGAAATTAACTCTGATACGGATTCGAGGAACGGACGTCAGTAGACTCTGTGATGAAACACTCAAAGAGGCAGGTCCGTCGGCAATAACATATCATTAAAAATTGCACCCGCTGATAGGACATTAAAAAAATATATCGTGTATGCAGCAAATACGATTGCTAGTGACACAAACATTTCCTCTAAATGAAGTAACTGTTTTCATAATCGTAACTACTGACGTCTGACAGAACCAACGCAATGGTGAAATGTTTCAACATGCTGTTAGTTGGTGACAGCGACGCATGTACAACCAAAACAAGCAGTTAAAGTAAAGGAGAAGAAATATACCATCACGATTCACGACAGTAATACAAAAATACATATCTATTTTGATAGCAAAAATTTTAATTAACGTGTCCGGTTTCAGTGCCTTTTGCACTATCGACAGATATACAACGTTTGGCTACGAATAGCACGTCGATGTGAACTGCAGTATTTTAAGCACCATTCTGCGAATGAAAAATATTTGGCACTAATAATTTCATAATTTACCAACAGTTTCGTGATCGCTGAATCTTAGTGACAATGTCACCGTTTCACTTGCGAGAGTATCGTAAACTTTGTAGTACATTACTAAAAGTGGGAGAATAAGGTATCAGAGTTTCAAAAAAATTACATTAAATAATTATTGACAATTAAATTTCAATAACTTAGCTAACAAATAATAAAAGGTAACTAACATAGCAGCAGAATATAACACTTAAATAACTTGTGTAATATAGTGTAATCGTAATAAACAACAATAGAGTCATGTTAGGTCTAACTTTTTCATGCAATGCAAGCAATGTACTATACAGAAATCCTTATTATAAAAGCCAGTCAAATGAAAACGAAACAGATGGGAAAAAAGTAAAGAAATTGATTAATATTTCAAAGTAATTGCCATAACTGTTAATATACACTGAAGAACCAGACAAACTGATACAATTGCCTAATATCGTGTAGGGCCCCCGCTAGCACGCAAAAGTACCGTAACACGACGTGCCTTGGACTCGACTAATGTCTGAAGTTGTGCTGGAGGGAATTGACACCATGAACCCTGCAGGGCTGTTCCTAAGTCCGTGAGAGTATGAGAGGGTGGAGACCTCTTAAGAACAGCACGTTGCAAGGCATCCCAGATATGCTCAATTATGTTCATGTCTGGGGAGTTTGATGGCCAGCGGAAGTGTTTAAACTCAGAAGAGTGTTTCTGTAGCAATTTTGGACGTGGTGTTATCGCATTGTCCTGCTGGAATTGTCCAAGTTCTTCGCAATGCACAGTGGACATGAATAGATGCAGGTGATCAGACAAGATGCTTACATATGTGTCACCTGTCAGAGTCGTATCAGGAGTCCGATATTATTTCAACTGCATACGCTCCACACTATTACAGAGCTTCTATCAGCGTGAACAGTCCCCTGCTGAAATGTAGTGTCCATGGCTTCATGAGGTTATCTCCATACCCGTACACGTCCATCCGCTCGATGCAATTTGAAACGAGACTCCTCCGACCCGGCAACATGTTTCCAGCATCAACAGTTCAATGTCGGTGTTGACGCGCCCAGGCGAGGTGTAAATCTTTGTTTCGTGTAGTCATCAAGGGTACACGAGTGGGCCTTCGGCTCCGAAAGCCCATACGATAATGTTTTGTTGAATAGTTCACACGCTGACAATTGTTGATCGTCCAGCATTGAAATCTGCAGCAATTTGCGGAAGGGTTGCACTTCTGTCACGTTGAACGATTCTCTTCAGTCGTCGTTAGTCCCGTTTTTGTAGGATCTTTTTCCGGCCACAGCGATGTCGGAGACCTGATGCTTTACTGGGTTTCTGATAGTCACAGTATACTCGTGAAATGTCGTACGGGAAATCTCCACTTCGTCGCTATCTTGGAGATGCTCTGTCCCGACTATAACACCACGTTGAAACTCACTTAAATCTTGATAACCTGCCATTTTATCAGCAGTAACCGATCTAGCTACTGCGCCAGACACTTGTCTTACATGGGAGATGCCGACCGCAACGCCGTATTCTGCCTGTTTACGTATCTCTTATTTGAATTGACATGCCTATACCAGTTTCTTTGTCGCTTCAGTGTATTTATCGCACTGTGAGACAAAACCGTCAATGACTTCATTAAAAATGTCAGCCGTTGTCTACGGAACCATGATTGCACCCAGACGTGCCCCTCTTCGTTCGAAGCAAATCGCCGGCCACAAATGTCTTCCTCCAGGGCTCCAAAAATATGGAAATCGGATTGGGAAAGATGGTGACTACATGGAGGATGTCTAAGATCTCCCAACCGAAACTTCTGTAGCGTAGTCGAAACAACCTTGGCAACAGGGGCTGGGTTGATTTGGGGGAAGAGACTGAACAGCGAGGTCAACGATCTCATCGGATTAGGAAGGATGGGGAAGGAAGTTGGCATTTGCCTGAAGAGATTTAGGGAAATCACGGAAAACCTGAATCAGGATGGCCGGACGCGGGATTGAACCGTGATCATGCCGAATGCGAGGGGGCAACATGTCGGCGGGCACTATCCAGCAACAGAATGATGCCGTCCGTCAAGATTCCTGGCCGTTTGTACGTGATGGCTCGCTTCATGTTTGCCAAGTGTCCACATGCCGCTGTACGTTAATTGCGGCGCCGTGTTCTAATAAGTCAATGAGCAGCGGCTCATTGCAGTCGAAGACAACGGTCATCATAACTTTCCTAGAGCCGGCGTGTCTGTTGTCTCGACTGTGCTGCAGTAGTTTCTCTGCGAAGCCCTTCCGCATCATTTATACAGTCGAGATCTCTCCTCACGTGATTTCTATATTTTCGTAGGCTTGAAAATAGACATTCGTCGCTGTCTATTTGCTTCGGTGTAAGGGGTCCACGCCTGGGTACAATCATCGTTCCGTAGGCAACCGCAAACATTTTTCCCCCAATGTATTGACCATCTTCCCTCTCTGTGGGGTAGCTGTATTAACACTTATGGCAATCACTTTGGTAGTAATAAGTAGTTTGCTTACTTTTTTCCAGTTGCCTCGTTTTCATTCAACTGTCCCTTGTAGCTGCAAACGACAAACTATACAAAAATATCAGCTGTACTGCACACGACAGACAGTTACAAGGACATCACTATGTATTATTAAGATATATTTTTGATTAAAATGATATGAATATAATCATCATAATCGTAAAACTGTGTATATCAGCGACACCTTGTAAAAGTATGGCGGATGCGTTTTGTGTCAGACACTCGTGGACGGCCCGGCGATTTGCCCTTACACAAACAAACTGCTTCTCGGAATTGTTCATGACATCGTCTAATGCTCTGTGCTGTAGGAGGATTCACAGCATACCTAGTACGAAAATAACACTGAACAGTTGTTACTGACCCGCACTGCGCAAAACGTAGAACACAACGCTTTCTGTTGTCCCGACACCATTTTTACTAGAACTGAAGTGGGCCCACATTGTTGCTACCTAGCGGAAATCATGTCAAACTTGAGAGTTTGCCTTTTCAAACAATACGTTGTTCACGCACATCTCAAATATCATAATAGTTTTGACTTTTTAAAAATCGGATGATTATTTTTGATACACCCTGTACTTCGGATTCATAGGTCAGCAAAGAGACAGTTATAGCATTAATGGATTGAAGTACTCTCTCTTTCCTGGGTTTGTTTAGGAGAGTTCTCTTGCTCATTCCGAACATGTGTAAGCAGGTTCGTACTTTATTTTCAGGATCAGGATCATAAGCATAAGAAATATCTCAACCCAGGTAGTGGAATACGTAAACAGAATTATGGGTAGGTTTACTGACGTAGAGATGGCCAATATGGTTTCCGTACACGACTTCAACGAATGCAATGGAAGAGCGGCATAAACGGCGATTTGCTGATATGTTCTCGCAGCGACAGGAGACACATCACAGTACAATACCGCATTTGTATAAAGGCGCCCGAGAGATGTAAGATACTACATCATGTGTAGCGCCTGTTGATGATTCCATGATACACGCAGATAAAAATGTATCTGGCGTTACCAGCCGAATAAATCATAATTACATTATCACTCTGTAATAATCCACTCCAGACCAAGGGTTTTGTTGTTGTGGTCTTCAGTCCTGAGACTGGTTTGATGCAGCTCTCCATGCTACTCTATCCTGTGCAAGCTGCTTCATCTCCCAGTACCTACTGCAACCTACATCCTTCTGAAACTGCGTACTGTATTCATCTCTTGGTCTCCCTCTACAATTTTTACCCTCCACGCTGCCCTCCAATGCTAAATTTGTGATCCCTTGATGCCTCAGAACATGACCTACCAACCAGTCCCTTCTTCTTGTCAAGTTGTGCCACAAACTCCTCTTCTCCCCAATTCTATTCAATACCTCCTCATTAGTTATGTGATCTACCCATCTAATCTTCAGCATTCTTCTGTAGCACCACATTTCGAAAGCTTCTATTCTCTTCTTGTCCAAACTATTTATCGTCCACGTTTTACTTCCATACATGGCCACACTCCATACAAATACTTTTAGAAACGACTTCCTGCCACTTAAATCTATACTCGATGTTAACAAATTTCTCTTCGTCAGGAACGCTTTCCTTGCCATTACCAATCTACATTTTATATCCTCTCTATTTCGACCATCATCAGTTATTTTGCTCCCCAAATAGCAAAACTCCTTTACTACTTTAAGTGTCTCATTTCCTAATCTAATTCCCTCAGCATCGCCCGATTTAATTCGACTACATTCCATTATTCTCGTTTTGCTTTTATTGATGTTCATCTTACATCCTTCCTTTCAAGACACTGTCCATTCCGTTCAACTGCTCTTACAAGTCCTTTGCTGTCTCTGACAGAATTACAATGTCATCGGCGAACCTTAAAGTTTTTATTTCTTCTCCATGGATTTTATTACCTACTCCGAATTTTTCTTTTGTTTCCTTTACTGCTTGCTCAATATACAGATTGAACAACATCGGGGAGAGGCTACAGCCCTGTCTTACTCCCTTCCCAACCACTGCTTCCCTTTGATGTCCCTCGACTCTTATAACTGCCATCTGGTTTCTGTACAAATTGTAAATAGCCTTTCGCTCCCTGTATTTTACCCCTACTACCTTTAGAATTTGAAAGAGAGTATTCCAGTCAACATTGTCAAAAGCTTTCTCTAAGTCTACAAATGCTAGAAACGTATGTTTGAATTTCCTTAATCTTTCTTCTAAGATAAGTCGTAAGGTCAGTATTGCCTCACGTGTTCCAACATTTATACGGAATCCAAACTGATCTCCCCGAGGTCGGCTTCTACCAGTTTTTCCATTCGTCTGTAAAGAATTTGCGTTAGTATTTTGCAGCTGTGGCTTATTAAACTGATAGTTCGGTAATTTTCACATCTGTCAACACCTGCTTTCTTTGGGATTGGAATTATTATATTCTTCTTGAAGTCTGAAGGTATTTCGCCTGTCTCATACATCTTGCTCACCAGATGGTAGAGTTTTGTCAGGACTGGCTCTCCCAAGGCCGTCAGTAGTTCTAATGGAATGTTGTCTACTCCCGGGGCCAAGGGTACCTTACACTAAATTATCTCTGAATAACCTCGAAAATTTATTCGGCGGATTTCGGGTTCGCCCTGTATAGCCACCGAATTATCAACAGTCGATGTAGTGACGAAGAGGCTTACAATGCGTACGTTTATGAGGAGTAGGCCACAGCTACGTTTGGTGACTCACGGCGGAATTTTGTTGGTGGAACTGCCGGTCCAGATACATGTAACATTGATTACTAATAATAAAAAGGATCTGAGGCCCCACTGCTGATCTTACGTGACGCGAACTTGTAATGGCGAAGTGGTTTTGAAGCGCTATTGCTGGTTTGTCTGAAGGATCCGAACTATCGTGAGGAGCTTCATCCGTCTTAAAGGTGGCAGCTGGAGACGACTGGAAGACGGCAGTCCAGTGTCGCAACTGTCGGTGACTAAGCCCCACAAATAGATGTTTGCTTTGACACCGCCAGTCCACGCGTTATCTTCGCGTGGGAACGAGTTTGTACCGGATACTAGGCTCCGAAAACGTGATCGGATACCGACCTCGTGGACGGGGAACTCATTCGGTTTCGTTCATCGCATGCACGTGTTTGGACCAACAAGAATCTCTCTTTTGTATCTTCCAGTGCCAGCCAGTAGATTGGCAGATGAATTGGTAAACTACTGGAGTAGTTATTAAAGGTTTTATTATCAACAGAAGATTGAAATGAGCATCTGATGGTTTAATTAGGCTTATAGGCACGGTACAATGAAGCAGGTATGACCGACGTGCAATCCCATACGGAAGCGTTCTCGCCCGACCAGTTACTGCAGCAGCTACTGCTGGTACATTCATAACACTGTGGTTTGGAAGTTTTGGTGGTCAAACCTAACTATAAAGTCAATCATCGACTGCCTCTATGGTTTGCTTTAGCAATTAACATGACCTTCACTTCTTACCAGTTCTGTGCACGAAAGAGTCTAGTTGCAGCGTTGTCTGTTCTTCCGCCTAAAACTTTGGTCCTGAGGGAGGCAAGGCTACCACGCCGCCAGCAGAGCCACACTAAACTAAAAACTGTGATATTAAGACCAACCTAAAAGTGACTTACATTGTTCAGTGTCTGTGTTAGCAACCACACTTGTGGGTGCAAAGGGGGTATGTACCACATACAACAGCGGCATGCCTAGAGGAACGCGGTGGTTTGAAATTATATGATTTCTGGTTTTAATAGAGCATAGTAGATGATCCGGAAAACGCGCTAATCTTTTTGTTTCATTACAATCACAACCGTGGCCGAAACACTGTTGAATCGCCCTTCATGATCTGTTTGGCATCAAGTTAACGTTGGTAGAGGAAAGTACAGTTTGCCGGCAACGCTTTCTTTGCTACCTCTGGTCACACATAGCTACACGTGATTGGTTCTAGGGGATTGGTAACAACGGTGGCACATATTAGGCGACGATTCTTGCCTTTACTGTGAAGCTTCGAACATATAATTGTAGGACGTGACAATATCATAAGCAAACAAATATTTGGAACGCCTGACGGAGGAAGATTTTCATTTCGCGTCGTTCGCAACTATTTGCTGCAGGGATCCTCTGAAAATTATAGCCGGCCGAGGTGGCCGAGCGGTTGTAGGCGCTTCAGTCTGGAACCGCGCGACCGCTACGGTTGCAGGTTCGAATCCTGTCTCGGGCATGGATGTGTGTGATGTAATTAGGTTCGTTAGGTTTAAGTAGTTCTAAGTTCTAGGGGACTGATGACCTTAGAAGTTAAGTCGCATAGTGCTAAGAGCCATTTGAACCATTTTTTGAAAATTATCAGTGCTTTTAAATACGAAACTCCTCGACTTAACTTTGACATCACAAGTTCGGTACATGCACATAAGTAATGGCTGTTTCTCCTCAGTACTAAGACAATAGATATAAAATGCTGTATTCAGATCAGGTCGAATGAACCATCTAAAACAATACAGAGAGAACTACAACACAAATAATTACAGTGCAACACTAAACTCAGTCACAGTCTCTCAATCTGCAACAAAATTGACACCCAAATGATGTTTTTTGAAATATTAAACTTTGCGTCAGACCAGTACTATGCCTGCCATATCTTAATATATTTTTATGATGCTTCCTGAAAATGTCGACAAGAATAAGCAGTATCATACGCGGCACGGAAGTAAAAATTTATGAGACGATCAAAAAGTTTCCTTTCGAAGGCCATACAGTTCAGAAACGATATGACAATCAGGCAAACTCGCCGCGAGCATTGAGGCAATCATCCCACCGACGCGTCCCTATTTGGCAAAATATCGTGAAGAAGTCTGTAACCGCCTGACGCATAACCACACCCGACAGTAGTCGTCGAGCCGTCAGGGCCTTTTTTAAGGGACCCAAGGCATGATAACCGCATGGGAGGGATTAGGACTATAGTTCGGGTGCCCGAGTGTCCGCAATTTGAGTTAGCAGGCCTGCCAGCTCGACCGGCGTCTTGGGTCTAACCGCGACCAGTACGGAACTTGGCGCACAATTCCACAACAGTGGTTTTCGACAGGCACGCTGCCCCACACACATTCTTCATTCATCAGTGGATGTCTACTGGCGTTTGTTCTTCGGCAGCCAAGAAAAGATTAACAGTTCACGTTTCCACATTTATCGCACGCACGTCGGAAAGGCACAAACGCCACACTCATCCTTAGCCTAAATATCGTTGCTTATATACCGGCATCAGAGTCGTGCTGCATTGGGTATACATTGCAGCAACGCCTTCAAACAAAATCTTTTAGAACGCACCTAATACTTTCAGAATCGCACAAAAATTTTACACTTAGACGAATGATGGTGGGTGGAGTCCAACGTGGAAGCAATGGCCATACATACAGCATAGCACTGGCTGGAGTTACCAAATAATTACTTTGCACATCTACATCAATGGCGCCTGGCTGATGGGTTCATCTCTGGGTGAAGAGATTTTCGGATGACAATATATTGATTAGGTGTACATGGAGGCGCTAGAGAATTTTACAAAACCTGTAATGAGTGGATACAAGGCAAACGACGTTGTGGGAGGGTGGGGGGAGTAATGCGGACTGAATACTCGTCAGTCACCAACACCAGTGAGCGGTTAAAAATTACGTCTAACTGAGTTGGGGATTTGTACTCTTCTTAATGACACGTGGCTCTTATACCACGCTTTAGCGTATGACGTTCAGGGTGGAATATGCCCCTGCGAGTAAAGGAGAGCCCCCAGACATGTTGCTGCTGATATGTAGCATGTACTCGATGGAACGATAAACGGAAGTTCTGTGTAATACTCTGACGACTTTCAAAATAATACCCTGAATCTGTAAGGAAACTGGTAACGGTGAAAACTGGATGTACAAAAGGTGCCTTAGGTAATCCAGAGAGACTCTTCCTAGAAGTCTTGTCAATGATGTAAATGTTGATCAAAACGAAAGAAGAGAGGTGTTCGTCAACAACTCTGAGCATAGAGACTGATCACACAGTCTAGAAACTTATTAACATTCAAAAACGATGCGAAATAATAGATAAATAGCACACGCTGCGTCTGTAGTCTCATATTATTTGTAATCATTGTTTTCTGTCTTCAATGTAACATATGTTGGTAACATTATTTATAAGAGAAACATGCACGTAAAAACGTATACCAGGTGGTCTTCATTGGTATATTCTGAGTAACGATTAAACCTTAAGGTCTAAAGTAAATACTGAAAGTCACCTGGAATATAACGCTCAGCATACAATCCGATGCTGAGAGCTATCGGCGGCTAGGAGAGGATTAACTTTAATTTTCTCTACCCCCATATGTCCTATTGTGTTAATTATCGTCAATCAACTATTTTCTACTCTAAGCGACGTAAGCCAGTTTTTTCTTCCTCTTCTTCAACACCTTTCAACTTCCTTGTACATTTCGTAATAAGGTTTCCATAGCTACTATAAAATAAATTAATAACTTCTCAAGTTTTCCATATAGTGATATATATTTCTAACGCGTGATCGACCGTATCCAAAAGATCACATGTTCCACATCAAAATGTAGTAACAATTACATTCTCATGGCTCTGCATATGCATTACAGCGTAAGCGACAGGCTGAGAATGCTAGACACATCAGTGACCACGCCGCATTCCATCTGTAATTTGTGTGCCCTGTTCTTGCTAAGCGTGTTATGATTCACTAGCCGTAGGTTACTGCGATGAATCATAAACAAGCATTTGAGGATGAAACACCCTAATGGCAAAACCAGTCAAAGTCTAGCAGAGTGTGGAGCATTGTACTTTGATACTGACGCGCTACATGTGAACACCGAACGGAATGAGTTTCCGTGTGTTGTTCCTGGCAATACAGAAATAGTAAAAATTACTACTAATGGAAATATCGGACAGTGCTAATTAAACGACTATCAGGCACTCTATTTCGATGATCAGGAAAATGAAGGCTATAGAATTTTCTGGCATAATCTCTTGGCCCTGAGGAATATCGAGTATGTGGATGTCTCCCGGTGTATAACCATTTATTCACGTTGGCCAAACTAGTTTTGCTGCCACCAGTGAGATTTTTAGTTATGAAAAACACGGAAAATAGAGAAGGTACAAAAACAATAAATTCATTTCTTATGTTATTCATCACTAATTTCTTGCTGCAATCCTTCAACAGCTTCTCTTTTTGCTACCTCACACGGGGCCAAACTCTTACTGTGTGTGCGGCATATCACAGTATCCGACATGAAACATAAGCTTTGCTTGTAACTATAGAATTTACCGAGAGAGCTTCATTAACTTTAATTTACGAATGTTGAGAGAAGTTGAAATGAGCCTTGAAACAAAATAAGAAAGTATTACTTCTTTAATTTATTTAGGTTCTTTCTTGATTAGCATTCATCTTTTCAAAATACGACGAACTTAACTGCAAAATAAACTGTCTTGTTTATGCTGATTGTTTATCTCATGACAGTAGTTTGTTCGATAATTTGACCAATACGTTGTACGTGGGGATTTTTCTATTTATAATAATGAACTTAAAATGTATTTTTTTGGTGTGCATTTGAAGTTGGCTGTCGTGTTTCAAATCCTATGGAAGCCGTTAATACGACATTAATGAAGATGGTTATGAATCTATAACGGTTGGAATGAACTGATAAGAGCGTTGGAAAAGTTGCTGCATGCAATAGCAAACCTAAAGTTGCAGTTTAAACATTCGTAGCACGACCGACTGCCAAAACGCTTGTACCAGTAATGCGACTAAGTGTTAATATGAGGGGAAAAATGGAAAGTCGCATGAATTCGCAGTTGCGAATGACAACCATAGACTGTACAATGGAATGACGACAATGAAAATTTGTTCCGGATCGGGACTCGAACCCGGATTTCCCGCTTAACGTACCATTTGACTATCTGTGTACGATTCACGGCCAGACCCAAACTTGCGTATATTGTCAACCAAACGTCTACGACCTGTATTTGTACATTCATTATGTACCTTACAGGTTAGACGTTGTACTTGAAAAGTCGCTTCCCCGGTATCAATAGTGACTGTTTTATTCTCATTACGATGCAAAGTTCCTTTGGACATGCATGCATATCCAATGGAACAGTCACTACGGCAACTACAGCCGTTATGAAATCAAAATAACACAGCCACTGCAATATCGTAATCATCGAAAAATGGAACATCTTTTAATTTGAACTGATTCCGATCAGTTCAAACACGGATACGTGCATGGCATGTCTAGTAAAAGTACTTTTAGAATAAAAAATTCAGAAGTACTGTTACTGTTGAGCAAAAGGGTGTGTCTTACAATTAATTTTTCTCGGTTGCAATATTTAATATAGTCATTTCGGCATTACGTGACGTTTAAAGTAATTTTTTGAAGTGATGTGGTGGCAATATCATTGCGCAAAATCAATTTCAGTTTTCAGTGTAATTTTTCTTTTCAGTAGCTAATCACAAGAATGTTTGAACTTGCAAATTAAGTGCAGCAATGTAAAAAGAAGAGAAAAAAAGTACGTCTCATGCTCATAGTTCCGTAAATGATCTATGACCTTTCGACTGTGAAATGTCTCGGAACGGAAACCGTATCGGTGAGAAAAATCAATGCGTTAACTGATGAACTCATCTATATTTCACCACAAAGCCACGGTAACCCTCGGAATATCTATTGACAAAGTAGGTTCAACGGAAATGTTTAGCTGATGATTGTGTACTGGGAGTAGTATTCGCGGTATCGTAAAGCGAGGGAACGGGCTGGAGTCCCCCCTACGGCCTTAGTGTGAGTTTTAATTCTGCCGTTGCAGTATGTGCACACTGCAGTAGTAAGATCAGCTGACAGAAATAACAACATGTGCGAGAAAACTGCATGCTCACTGGAAAAGATGCTATTTTCACAAAAGAGACTATTCGAAGTACTGTCAGAGCTAGTAGTCTGACTGAGGGTCCCAACGCCAGTTTTTTTTTGTTTTTTTTTGTTTTTCATCAATGTATTGTTTACCCTGTTGCGATGTGCAACAGTTGCATGATTGAGTCACGCTCTTCTGCGCTAAAACATTTTATGCCACCAGTTTAATTTGATGACGAGCTTAGCTTATGATTTCATTGTGACGTTTCTGATATTTTGCATTTCGGTTCTGTATGACTGATTTTTTAGTCTTACAATATTGGTTTTGGGTGCCAAGTTACATTTTATGGAGACCAAACAAAGTGATGTGTCGCGAGAAAAGACCGTACAATACCACGAACTCTTGTAACCATCTTCATTGTCTGTAGTCAGCCAACTAGGACAGCACAATCTGTCTGAGATTTGAAGACAAGGAGACAAAATGTATTCATGAAGCGTTAACAAAAATCTCAGTGGAGATTGGCAACTAAAAAAGATAAACACAAAATTTTAATAAAGTTCTGAACAGCATTCTTCTTCTTCTTCTTCTTCTTCTTCTTCTTCTTCTCCTTCACTATTCTGTCGTTCTTCATTTTGTTAATACGTTGGTTCCAATATATATATATATATATATATATATATATATATATATGAAATTAAACTTTTCAGAAAAAAGTTAATTTATACTATGTTAATTTTTCAGTATAAAACTCATGTACACCAGTCTGAATAGTTATACACTAGCACTCATCGCGGCGTATATGTGCACTTGCCAGTGGAATCTTTTCGTTTTGTGTTTACTGGAAGACTCCAGAGCGTGTTTTATGTGTCGCGTGGGCAGGCTGGGACGTGACGGCTTTACTGAGTAAATACGCCGCCAGTCTGTGTCGGCGCAACCTATCCCTCACTTAACTTTGCCGATCCTCCAGTACACATTGCGTGGCCTCCCGAAAGCAGCTCTTAACAAGCAGAGCAACGTAACATTCCATGGTTTCCTGCTGGACTCCTCAGGAACCAAGAATGTTCGTAACGTATTAAAAGTAGGAATAAAACAAGTTTTTTTTAAAGAATGCAGCTGTGCAATGTGTTTCATGAAAGATTGAGGGTACATAGAGAGATAATAGTATAAACCATTCTGAACATAAACTTGAAAAAATGCGCTGTTTTTGGGTTTGTTATACTCTAAAACTAGAAGTGTTTGCAGAAAGTTCAAAGGACTTGATTCTGCTTGATTTTGGATCTCAGTTGTTTCCCAGATTCAGCTGTTTGAAAGTCACACATTTTCCCATGATAGCCATGTAAGAGTGAACGTCGTTTGTACATAAATGCGCGCACCGTTTGTGTCGAACTTGCCTGGAAATGTTGGAGGAATTACGAGTGTGCTATGGTCACGCAAGTAATTACAAATACAAAGTATGTAATCATGCTGTCTTAATGGGAAACGAGAATACAGACTGTAATGTATTCGTAATACTTGGACTACAGCTATCGCTAGTTACGCCACTTCACCTACCTTGATAGAACATTGACGGCATATCTGACTCCAGTTAGGGCTTTAGTTAAATTCGACTTGAAGAAAGACAACTTCTCAGCAAAAACCGCATTTGTAAAATATTTATTTACGATGACCGCTCTCGGTAAACAGAGTTACCATTATTTGATCTGTAAATAGTGTACGTAAAGTGTAAAGAGTATTACATTATTAAAAAAATAGCGTACAGTGTCATAAATGTAATACGACAGTGAATTATTGTTACGTATATCTCGATAAATGCCGAATTAGAGCTATAAACGTACTCCGTATCTTAATTAGCGAGATAGTTGACGTAAGATGCATCGGCATGTCAAAGTTAAATCCAGTATTTACAAAATGTTTCGCCAAGTCCAACCATACCTACTTACAAACTACAGAGTACGTCACTAATAGAGAATCGCCGCTGAACTGAAGCGCGCCGACAGTTACTAGAGAGCATGTTGACATTTATTGTCGCTTGAGGCCCTTATAAATTCATGGCATTGTTAATTGCACATATACATAAATAATTGTAATAAAATTGTGGTAACTGGTATACAGTCATAAAATAGTTGTAACAGATAGAAATTAAAATATTTCATAGAAAAGAAGGAGCATGTCACTTGTCAAATCAAGTGTGTGTGAAATCTTATGGAACTTAACTGCTAAGGTCATCAGTCCCTAAGCTTACACACTACTTAACCTAAATTATCCTAAGAACAAACACACACACACCCATGCCCGAGGGAGGACTCGAACCTCCGCCGGGAGCGGCCGCATAGTCTATGACTGCAGCTCCCAGACCGCTCGGCTAATCCCGCGCGGCATGTCACTGCCAATTGCAAATATAAATATGTAATTACAGTTGCAAATACAAATATGTAATTATATGTTTATATTTGCAGTTGACAATAACATGCTCTTTCTATTCTAGAAGATATTTTAGCTTTTTCTTGCTACAAAAACTTTATAATTGTGTACTAAAATTTTATTAAAATTACATATGTGTTAGTCATGCTCCTCTGTGCTGCGTACTTTAACAATAATCACCATACCTGAAAAATCTTAATGAGTTATTTATTTAGCTGAGACTACTTAGCCGGCCGTTGTGGCTGTGTGGTTCTAGGCGCTTCAGTCTGGAACCGCGTGACCGTTACGGTCGCAGGTTCGAATCCTGCCTCGGGCATGGGTGTGTGTGATGTCCTTCGGTTAGTTAGGTTTAAGTAGTTCTAAGTTCTAGGGGACTGATGACCACAGATGTTGAGTCCCATAGTGCTCAGAACCATTTGAGACTACTTACTATCACGGCCCTAGTTGACAAACACTGATCTTATTTAAAAATGTCTTACACTGTAATGCACTTCGTATCTCATTTATTTACTTTGTTTTAGTGGAAATGCAACAACAACATTGCATTACAGTGGTCAGGGCATTATCAAGCACTGTTCTCCATTTTTCTTTTCTGTTATTCTCAGTTATCAGTTTTGGCTTGAGTATGCTATTGCAGAGACGTTATAGATAAAGCTGGAAGAACAGAAATTTTCCGCGCAGGACCATATTCTTAGTAAGCCACCGTCAGGTAGTAAAGGGAAGAGGGAACGGATCGCTGTTTACAGACGTTGACGTCAAATGTAGAACGATAGACGAAGGCGATGTATTTATTGTTTACTCACGTACTGAGATAGTAAACGTTGACAAGATAAGAGCGGAAGGAACAGAGACATTTGAGGATAGAGATCAAAGTGTGCGTCATCGGTAGCTTCAGTGAGAAAGATGCGTGGGGCTCGGCGGAAGACTCTCAGCGAAGGGTATTCCAGGCGAGTTACGAGCTGTGGACGCACTTCCCCAATCGTCACCACAGCAGTACTGTGGTGTTTCGAAACAATTCACTCGGCGTCGTCAGCGTAGCGGAAGTCCGGAAACGCGGCCTGCGTTCAGCGTAATCGTCCTTATCTGCAGAAGACCTAGCGAGTTGGCTATAGTAGTTCCAGAGCTCAAGTCACCGGCACAAATTCACTGTATCCGCGTTAGCCCCGTCACAG
The DNA here is from genome assembly GCF_023864275.1 of Schistocerca cancellata. NCBI lineage: Eukaryota > Metazoa > Arthropoda > Insecta > Orthoptera > Acrididae > Schistocerca > Schistocerca cancellata. The sequence goes on from NC_064633.1 coordinate 327,609,820, forward strand.
TTCCATACTAACGACCATATTTTTTTTGTGCGCTTTCGGCATCTTCTTTGATCCTAAACTGGTATTCTTGTTAACTTCGACTAAACCGAAATGGGTGATCTAGCAGGTTCACCTTTCATAAGAGGAACATTTTGTTCTCTTTTATTTTGGTCATGTGATTACACTGGGCAACAAAAAAATAATTTTTGAATGTCTCGACCACTTCATGAGGCAATTCCTACTAATTTTGGGTTGAGAAAAACAATAGGACAATGAAAAATTTTTATTAGCTCTAGTTTCTATGACATACACAAGGTGGAAGTATTACATATTAACGGATTAAGAGAAAAGGATACATTTTAATTGCATACAAGCTAACAACAATGAAAGTGCATTTGATTTTTAAATTGGTAATTACATGCTAAGAGTTCTAAATTGCTGGAAAAATACTTCGCAGATGGTCGTGTCTGAAGAGAATCATGTGGTGGCCTATTGACTTCGTCGTATTTTAGCTTGCCTCTTGTAATGGAGTTCCGCAGAATCCCTACACAAAGACCAACAGTAATCCGCAAGCATTACTTCATTCCAACGGCCCTGATATCTTCGTTCCATAACAGAAATGTCCTGATGGAATCTCTCACCATGTTCATCACTAACAGCTCCACAACTAGGAGGGAAAAAGTCTAGGTGGGAGTGGAGAAAATGGATCTTACGGGACATGTTGCATCCAAGGTTACGGTATTTTTGCAGGAGCACTGTCACCAAATGCTTGTAGTTGTCATCTCTTTTGTTGCCTAAAAATCCATGAACAACACCCTTGAAGGCTTCCCAAGCTTCCTTTTCTTTCCCCTCCAAAACTTGGTCAAATGCAGGATCCTTTACAAGTTCTCCGTGGTCCGACAAAAATGCCTTCCTTAACATTTTGCGTCACTTAATTTCGAAATTTTCTCTCTTATGTACTTAAAGGCCCGTCCTCCTCGGTTCATAGCTTTGACAAAGTTTTTCATCAAACCCAGCTTGATATGCAGGGGTGGAAGATGAACGTCTTTTGGGTCCACAAGAGGCTGGGCAACGACAATTTTTCCCGCTAGGGTGAATATTTATTGCAGGCCAGTTTTTTTAATATAATGCAATTTCCTATCTCTACTGTGCCACATACATAAGAAGCAGCAATACTTTGTGTAACCCAGCTGCATTCCTAAGAGTATGGCAATGACTTTTAGATCACCACAGATTTTCCATTTGTGTTCATGATATTTAATTGAGTCCAAGAGAGCTGTCATATTTGCCTATGTCTCCTTCATGTGAACAGCATGACCATCACGAATAGAGGAAAGAAGGTTCCCGTTGTGAAGTAACACAGCTTTCAAACTAAGCTTGGAGGAGTCTACGCAGAGCCTCCATTCAGTTGGATCATGGTTCAAATTCAAAGATTTCAACAAGCTCTTAAGGTCGCAGCAAACAACAAGATTATTTTTCTTCTCAAAAAAGGGAGGCAGTTCCATGTGACGTTTTCTGTACTGTGAGATTCTCAAATCACTTTGGAGAACATTCCATTGCTGTAGTCGAGACCCAAGAATTTCTGCATTCCCCTTTGACAGGCCAAGGTCTCTAATGAGACCATTCAATTCCGCTTGACTCAGTCTGTGCGGTTTATCATCTTTTCCCTCAAAATCAGGTTGGTTCAAATGGCTCTGAGCACTATGGGACTTAACATCTGAGGTCATCAGTCCCCTAGAACTTAGAACTACTTAAACCTAACTAACCCAAGGACATCACACACATCCATGCCCGAGGCAGGATTCGAACCTGCGACCGCAGCAGTCGCGCAGTTCCGGACTGAGCGCCTATAACCGCTAGACCACCGCGGCCGGCTCAAAATCAGGGTCATGGCATGTTGAAGGCTTGTTTGGTTCTTCTTCTTCCACACTGTCTTAATTTTCTACTTCAAACACACAATTTTCGGGTGGAGTAGGAACTGGTGAACTATTCGAATGTGGAATGGGTCGAATAGCAGATGGAAGATTCGGGTACTGAACTACTGTTCTTTTCTTCATGGACAATCCTGCCTTTATAGGTGGAGTCAGGCAGATATAGCAGTCATCTGTATGGTTTGTAGGCTCCCGCCAAATCATAGGTACAGCGAAAGCCATAGATTTCTTCTTTTTCAGCCATTCTCGCAGTGTAACTGAACCTGCTTTGCAACATATATGTGGAGCCAAGGACTTATCCAGGTCCCCTTCTTTCATACCGAAATAATACTGATAGGCAGTCTTTACAAGAGGCGTCAGATTGCGTTACTGTGAGGAAAATGTTATTTAACCACAAATATAACAAAAGTTATTCGCCATATTTACACATTTTCGTGGCATTTTTACAAATTTTACACTAAAAAAGCACTTGCGAACCAAAAATTTTGCATTAATTTGAGTAGAAACTACATGTAATTCACAGTCACAGCAACAGTATCTATGTTTATGACTTACAAACAACTGAAGAGCATTTGTCTTTTGTTATTTGACAGGTGTGCCAACTCCCAAAAAAAAAAAAAATCCCCCAAATTTAAAATCTTCACTCTAAAAAATGAAATGTCACTTTATCTTCAAAACAAGAGCTAATCTGTCATTTTATGGTGATTTTTGAATTCAGCAGATGGAAATACATGTAAATTTACTATTTTTAAGCCCGAAACATTTTGATCGTTGCCCAGTGTTATCAAAAATAATTATTTCTATTTTCTTTTGAAGAATCTGAGACTAAAATAAAATTTTACAATTACTTAAAAGCGTAGTTAGATACAATAAAATTTATTTGCATCAACCAATGGCTGTAGCCCTGTTTTAACTGACAGAATTGACAGGAAACAAAAATTGAAAATTATACCTCTCTCTATGCTCCCTCTACCGTCCCTTCCAATGCCTGCAGAAAGTGGTGTAATACTGTACCTAGGACAGATATGACAGAGTGTAGCATAAGCACTGAAATCCTGGAACTACAGTATTTTCTTATGAGTTAGTAACGCCACAGCCCAGTGTATTTTTAAAAGTGAAGGTAAACGCCAATGACTACCAAAAGCGGATTATACAGATTTACTTGTTCTAGTTCTGATGAGTTTTGTGCTGGTCACTCACACAGACACATAGAAACTACGTTGGCTGAACATGAACGCAGCTGGAGATTGCGGAATTTGTCTCCACATTTGCTGAGCACGTATTGAGTGTGGGCCACAGTTACCACCCACAGTCCTACATCCTTCACTTAACAAACGCAGATCAAAAACTTAAGTCCCCAAATCAATAAATATCTGGCCCACATTCTTGACTTGATATTAAATGAACAAACAGCTCAGTACATCCAGCTTTTTTAAATTAATTTCATCTTCAAATTTTTACAATTATTCCCACACTGTCTGTTGAATTCTACTCGTCCATTTTCCTGATTCTTTCAATTTTGTTGTAGTCATCTATGTTTTCGTAATAGGTACATCTCCCCCGTAGTAATGGAATTCTTCTATCACTGATATATCTTAGCTTGTATTTTTCATGTTACAAAGGTCAGTCATATCTTTTACTCTGTTTCTGAATCACTTTCGGCATATAATACCTCTGCAAGTCATTCTTCAGTACTCCTGCCTTGTATTAATTTTATTTTGTTGTGATTGTTAATTTAATTTGCTTTTTTTTTTCGAGGTTTGGTGTTAATGTTTTTTCTGTTTTTTTCCCTTTATACCTGCTTAGTGCTTACCTTTAAGAGACGGCCGCGGTGGCCGTGCGGTTCTGGCGCTGCAGTCCGGAACCGCGGGACTGCTACGGTCGCAGGTTCGAATCCTGCCTCGGGCATGGGTGTGTGTGATGTCCTTAGGTTAGTTAGGTTTAAGTAGTTCTAAGTTCTAGGGGACTTATGATCTGAGATGTTGAGCCCCATAGTGCTCAGAGCCATTTTACCTTTAAGACTTTCAATTACGTCACCACTGCTGTGTCAAAGACGACTTTTACTCTGTGTTTGTATTAAGGAGGTTAGAATAAATGGAGCTGTCCTTACAACACAAAACTGAAGCCATCGCCGCCATATTGGTGTGTCCGTAACATTTAGTGTGAGTATTCATACTCCACTGCAGTGATACTTTACACTGTTCAAAATACATACTCAGAAATAACTGCCTATTAGCTAAGAGGGCAAGTGTCACACAGTGTTTAACTGAGAAACTCACTTTCTGGGCTCAACAAGATGATGCACCTAGCTTCAATCGATGGCTGCGCTCGGAGTAGGTAGTGCCATCTCACTGTATTCTAACTTCATTGGTCTGACCTCACTCTCGCTGTATGACTTCTTTTCCATGTTGTTCTCGAGTATTATAACCCTGTTACTGACGACAGTATTATTGACGACAGTAACCATTTACAGCCTGATGATGACCTTGTAAGGCAAAAACAGTTAACGAAGTAAATTACTACCAAAGGAAAGCAAAGACCCGTGACCGGGTTATGGGCGTGACTGTAGGCAGAGTACATGCCACGGCACTATCGTTGAATCGGCGTAAGCTGGTCCCTCACAGTTGCAGTGGACTGAGTGCGGCAGCTTCGGGCACCTACCACAGAAATAATGTGACGCAGTTTTGTACACGTCCCTACGGCAACGCCACGTTGTTGTCACAGCTCCATTAGACGGCTACTGTTTTCGCCTGCAGCTGTTCGCGCTTCGCAGCTGAAAGCTGCGCTGTGAGTCGTCAGCGATCTTCTTACGGCGACTTGATTGTAGGGGGGAGGGTGGCGCGCTCGTGTCCCGGCCGCTTTATGCCCCGCGAAATGTCCCCGGTAGGTACTCTTTTGAAGGCAGTCTGAGTGAACTTCAGGCTGTCCTGGAGGAACAGGAAGTGGAAAAAAATCCCCTGCCGCGTACCCGAGATTGAACCGAGGATGATCCGAGCCGGAGTCTAGTACTCTACCTGCTACACCAACGTGGTCACAGTATTGCGCTTTTCATTAATACCTATAATTATTATTGTACATCAAAATAAAAAATACTTCTTTGCACAAAATTTCCTATTGCTTTTGCCGAAATGTAGGAAAAAAGAGCAGACCATTGAAACGTCTCTGTGAAGTCGTTTCATAAGACGCTTGTCGAATTCGGTACAACTTATTCACTTTACTACTTGATTTTAGCTCAATTCATGAGCTCTCCCAGAAAGACTGAGCACTCAAATAAGGCCTGTTGATTATTATATGTGTGTTTTAATGTGGGGTTTCGGTTTTGTTTTGTGGGAAACGCTGAGTTGGTCATCGTCTGCTGGGAGCAGACGATGTTGCTTCTCGTTCGAAGGAGAGCACAGGATGACCAACTTAGGTTTCCAATACCTGAACAGAGAGGTTTACCCATCTTAGTCGAAGGCTGTTGTTGTGTGAGGTTGCTGACGGAGGGCTACCCGTCTGGTAGCTTCCGTTGCACGGGGAGCTAGGTAATCTCGAAAGAGAAAGGGGCACTCTTCGGTGAACGCTTGGTGATTACGGATCATAGCTCGTAAGTGGGGTTTCAGATGATAGGAAGCAGGTTGAGTTATGTTTAACTGTTGAAATACTTGAGAACTTCAGCTTAACTGAAGCGTGCGAAGCGAGTTATTTTTCCGCATGTGCCATAATTATATTGCTTTAAATCTGCGATTTTTGGGTGTTTGAGTTAAAAGTGTGGAAGTTACTTTGTTAATTTTGAACAACGATGAAGTAGAATTTCAAACGGCAAATCTGATTAGGAAAAGCTGGTTAGGATCACTTCAACCGTACGTGAGTGTAATACTGTGTCGAAGCGAGTATGATTTTTAATGATTTTTAATCTTATATTTTGTGGAAGTTGCTTTTGTCTTTGTGTGTCGATTTTGTGCCACTTGTTTGGTAATCAATGACCCTTCTGGTCCACCACGGCAGCGCAATAGGCTTTATTTTAACAATTTGCTTGCTTAATGAGCTATAATTTCTGCAAGAAAATCTGTTCTTTAGTGCGCTTTCTACAAAGCAGCACAACAGTTTGATTCGGAATGCATCACGTGCTCTAGTTCGGCCGTTTGCAAGCAGCAGACGCGTTAGTGTGTTGAATAATTATCGCACAACCTCGTGCATTGGTTAAACCTCTGTCCAGAATAGTGCATGCGTAGAATCGTAATGCGAATATCACTGAGATATTTTTATGGTATGAATGCAAAGGAGATGATAGTATCTTTGTCTCCCACCCCAGTTTTCCTTGTTTTTTCTTGCTGTAGTTAAATTGTGCTCTGTTACATTCTCACGTAATTCTTACTTAAATACTATGTGTAGTTAGGATGTGCAACCAAATACTTAGATACAATAAATAATCTACGTGAAAGACAAATTCTGTGGTGTTGATCTTACCCAATTACTCTGATTTCCAATCCTGAATTAATCAAGTTGCTTCATGCACGACATGGAGTGATATTTATCTGGCTACTTAAAGAAATTTCCATACTTGTAATTAAATTATTAAAGTAATTAACTAATAATTTTCCAGCTCCGTTTTTTAAATGGTTAGAAAGGGCTTTGGCTGGTGGCGACCCTGAATTTCTGAATTTTTATCATTATTTCTGTGAGAGAAGCAGCTAGAAATGCGAGATAACGTACATGGCTCGACGAGAAACGTCGTAAAGATAGTAATACTTTACACCGTTACTGTGTTCATGAAGGATCATTGGACAGATATGCGTAATTAAACACCTTACATACCTAACATGAATCTGTTGTAGAATTATAGATTATGTTTTATGCTTACGATGATTTTGGGCAACAACAGCGTCCTCTGTAAGAAGCAAACAACAGCGTCCTCTGTAAGAAGCAACGCAGATACTGCAAACTGAGATTTTGCACTTTGTTTCGCGGGATTATTTAGTCGGTGCAAAAGTGTTATGAAGATACTCAACGAACTTCAGTGACAGGCGCTACAAGAGAGGTGTAGTGGATCGTGGAAAGGTTTAATATTGAAATTACGAAAGAGTACATTCCGGGAAGTCGAGCAACTTATTACTTCCCATCACATACGTTTAACGAAATGATCACAACGAGAAGTTCCGAGAAATTAGAGATAATAAGGAGGTTTACCGACAATCAAACTTCTCACGCGCTGTTCGCGAATGGAACAGGGAGGGATGGACCAGATAGGGTGTACCAGAAGTACCCTCCGCCACACGCCGTAGGTCCTCCCTATGGTAATATTTGTTGTCCACGTTATGCAGGTCCATCACTTCAAGTTTAGCATCCTCCCGTCATTCTGGTATTCTGCCTTGCTTTTCATAACAGCATATGCTGTCAATTAATTGATATCTTTTTCTACTTCTGGTTGTCTCTCAAGTGGCCGTTACTACTAGTGCACCCTTTATTATGCAGTTTGTTCACATACGGTGTCCTAGCCAATTTATTTTCCTACATTTAAAAGTTCCCAGTAAGCGTCTTTTCTCTTTAAATCTTTGTAACTGTCATATAATCAAGCGTAATACTTATTATGAAATCTACGATGCCAGTGTGTATTCGATCCCTTCATATAAATTCATATAGCAAGACATAAATATGTTCGTAAAGCCATTTGTATAAATATTTACGCAACCTGTAATAATATTTACATGTTAATTTACATGAAAGGAATGTTGAACACTTCCATTGAATACAACTACATTCTTTGAGTTACATGCATGATACGAAGAGGTGTTCAGTGAGTAGTGGAATACGTTTTTTTACTCGGACGGTTTCGGTTGAAAAAATGCAGTATTTGTTGTGAGGCACAGTGGAATATTTCCGCTCCACTTCCTATAGTTTCGTCAAGTTCCGGTACGTGGTGGCTCTATAAGCAGACTTCAAACTGGCGTCTGTCCCGAGTAGCGTACCAAGCAGGGAGCTATCACTGAGTTTATTTTGGCGGAAAACCAGAGCATCGCACATATTCCTAGGCGCTTGCCAGAGGTTTGGCTGTGAACAAAAGCGCGGTGAGTCGTTCGGCGAGGCGCCTGTCATCATCGCAACAAGGTCGCGCAAACCTGTCCGACTTCCCACGTGCCGGACGGCCATTGGTACAAGCGTTTGAACCAATGGAACGTTGTGTCAAAATTTCAAAGCAATTGGTCAAAAACTCTCTCAGATTTGCGATTAGGAACATCTGCAAGTGCAGACGTAAATGTTCGTTTCTTCAGAGTCTCAAATCTCCGAAAGTTCTTCATGGATTCCATTGAAAATTTGACACGATGTTGAATTCTATTACGGACGTTTCTTTATGTACCTAATCCTTTAGTATAACGTTTAAATACATGTAGGCTCTATACTTTTACAAGAAATCTGCATTTATGCCTTATTGGTTTATGATTAGAATACGACTACTGAATCTGTATTTGCAACAACAATAAACAAGGCTCAAGAAACAAAGAGAGAGGAAGAGGCGATGATTAGAGGGATGGGAGGAAGTGGACGTAGAAAACGGGAAGGAGCAGACGGACAGAGAGGGGGGGGCAGGGGAACGTAGAGGGAGAGGGAGAGGGGGGAGGAGAAGGGGGACAGAGAAAAGAGGGGAGGTGGTGGCCTGCGAGAGGGGATGACGGTCAGGACAAGATAGGGAGGGGGGGGGGAGATGACGATGAACAGAAAGAGGGGGGGAAAGAGGAGGAGACAATGAAAGGGGGAGGGGGAGATGGACAGAGACAGGGGAGAGAAGGAAATGAGGACGTACATGCAATGCCCATATACTTATATATTAGAAACGTGTACTTTATCTTTTGTTTCTTTTCAGTTTCAGCAGACTCAGCCACAGCAAAGCGTAGCCGGGTACAGCTAGTTCGTTATTGTAAAGACGTGTTACATAAGACAACCCAGTTCTTTATTTCGCGTATCTATTTCAACCCTTACATTCTTCTCGACATCCACATTTCAGAAACCCGTAAACAATCCTCCTCTCTCCGCCGCAGTCCCCATGTTTCGGGACCACGCAGCACAACACTTCACACAAAACACTTGACTGGTCTTTTCTAGAATTGCTTATTTAATTTACTACAGGAAATACTCCTCCTCCTGTAAAACGTTTATTTTGCAGCAGATATTCTTGTTTTTACTTCTTGATTACAAGTATGATACTGGTAATTTCGCACCCTAATTACCTGAAGTTATCAGTTCGTTTCAGTAACTAACAAAGTTTCACTTTTATCTTCCTCGAGTGCCTTGTGACAATCACTGCCTTGGTTTTCCTCGTGAAAGCCGCATGGCAGTGTCGCCAATTGGACTTGCTGCCAGGATGAGCCGTGGTACTGGAGTGGACGCTAGTACACATTAGGCGCTAACTCTATTAGGTGAGGTCGCGCGGTGTGGAGTGCGGTGGCCCCGTCCTCGCCACTTGGCAGTGCTTCGACTTCAGAGGTTGCCGCGGCCTTGTACCCGTTACGCCACAGCTCGGCCTGAATGGAAGCCGCCGTGTCTCCAAACCGCAGTGCGCGGCCAGCGGAACGTCGCGACCGGAGCCGCACGCAGGCACAGTTTGCTACTGCTGAGCCGCACGTTTAACTCGACTAAGCGAACCGTCCGCAACGAGAACCAACTTGGCGGTGTAGCTAGGTGCAGCCATGTTCTAGCTCAAAGCAGCGCGCGTTGGTACCTTGCAGCGCAGGCGCCAAAACTGATCGCGGAAAATCCGTTCCCGGGCAACCGCTGCCGCCTGCTTTTAATTGCCATATTTATCGACGATAAGAAGGCGAAGAGAGTAATAGTGCTGACGGAAAAATTGTCGGAACGTGCTAACAAGTCGGCCGAAGTGGCCGAGCGGTTCTAGGCGCTACAGTCTGGAACCGCGCGACCGCTACGGTCGCAGGTTCGAATCCTGCCTCGGGCATGGATGTGTGTGATGTCCTTAGGTTAGTTAGGTTTAAGTAGTTCTAAGTTCTAGGGGACTGATGACCACAGCAGTTGAGTCCCATAGTGCTCAGAGCCATTTGAACCATTTTTGAACGTGCTAACAACATTTTAAATTTGAATATAACTAGATGACATGTCAATTACGGCAGGGGGCCATGATCCCCCAAGCATTAAACAGTAAAATGCCCACAATAAATAACGCACTGACGAATGGATAAATGGGTTATACACAGAAATTTTTCCAATATAATGAAGAATTGAAAGGAACAACTAATTTGCGAAAAGTTGACATCTTTTGCCGCACAACACTAGATTTCAAGACTAGTAAGGAAACTGATAAAATATTCCTCTGTCTATTTTTTAAAAGCTGTATCAATAAAAAGGCTCATCATGTACGAACGAGACGACATACACTGTCTGATAAAAAGTATCTGGACACCTACTACTCGACCATAATAAGGGTTGTGTCCACCTTCGTCATTATGACGACTTTAACTCTGCTGAGGGCAGTTTCAGTGAGGTATTAACTGTCTATGTAACTGTCTAATGCAGGAAATGCATTTCATTCTTCCTCAGGAGCCGAAACCAGAGAAGAAAGTGAAGTTGGACACCGGGGTCTGGAGCGAAGTCGACGCTCTGTCCCGGGCAGGTCAGTCCATTTCAGGAATATTATTGTCGAAAAACCTTTGCCTCACAGATGCTGCTTTATGACAGGGTGCATTGTCATGTTGGTACGAACAGTCATCGTCTCCTAACTCTTGCTCTACTGCACGCAGTACACAGTGTTGTAAACTGTGTTCTTATCTTTCTGTCTTTAGAGTTTTCATAAGCAAAACAAGTGGGCCGCAACCTCAGCACGGAAAACACCCCCATATTGTAACACCTCCACCACTCTACTTCACTGTTAACACTATTCGTGATGATAGGTAATGTTCTCCAGGCATTTGTCAAGCCCAAACCCTTCCATCGCTTTACTAGAGTGTGTAGCATGATTCGTGACTCCTAGTCACTCGTTTCCAGTCATCCACTGTCCAGTGACCTCGCTATGTGTTCTGACTACAGATGTGTAGCTTTTGAGGAGCTACTCCACCATTGCGTCCTATTCCTTTGATCCCTACGCTCAGTCATTGCGCTAGGTAGGCTATGGATAGCACACTGGAACTTACAATGGATGCCTTCCGCTGATTTCACCTGATTTTAAGATTCTATAGCTTAATCGGTAAAAGCAGAACCCTTATAGGATCACTTTGTTGTCTATCTGTCCGACTGTTAAAAACCCTTTTTCTCAGGAATGGGTACACGTTTCAAGTTGAAATTCATGTCACGTGTTAAGGTCTATGGCCCCTGGACGCTGTGAGGAATTTAATCTTGTAAATCAACACAGTCAAAAGATACGGCTATTTATGTCATCTTTATTGGTACTCGCAAGCCCATTCATCAAAACCTAGGGCGCTTCCCTTTGTCTTATAATCATGAAATTTGGTAAGAAGCGAGGTTTCGCAGTACAACTAAAGGAAAAACTCCGAAAATTGTTAATCTGTAATTATAATACACGGAAATTATTTTTGGTCATTTGTTATCTGTCTGTCTGTCCGTCCTGTTAAGATCCCTTTTTCTCAGGAATAGTTCGACGTATCAAGTTCGAATTTATGTCACACGCTAAGGTAAGGTCTATTGTCACTTGGCGGTATAAAATCCTTAAGTTTCTGGGGCAGTGTAACTAGAATATACGCCCTTTTAATTCACATATTTTATACTGACAAATTCAACCATCAAAACCCACAGGGTACTCCCCGTTGACCTAGAATCAGGATACTTGGTAAGATCAACGGTTTCGCAGTGCGAGCAAAGGAAAAAGTCCGAAAATTGTTAATTTTTAATTATATCATGAAAGCTTCTTGAGTAATACTCGAGTTCCCTAGCATCTTGGTTGTTAGGTAATGCTGCAGGCATTGACACTGAAGTTAAAATCTTCTGGTTTATTAGGCCGAGTCATATTTTTACTAAAATGATCGACATTTCGACCCCTCTGCTGGGATCTTCCCCAGGATCTTATGGTGCCCACTACTGCTGCTAGAACACTGTCAGAGACGAGTGTCGCGTCCTCTTACAAAGGGTAGTTGTTAGTTACGCTAAAGACATTCGACTGGCCGACACAAGCGGAGGATGGACGCGAGTGTGTGGCAGGACACGTGCAGCGGACAGGGGGCCAAGGTTAGTCGCCGTCATGCTTCCCGATGGGTCAGTCACGTGGACCTCCACTCACTTCATCGGAACCCATCTGGTCAAGAATATTTAGTAGGGTCGTATACCGCCGCCCTCCCCTCATAGAAATTATGAGACATTTTATAGAATCAGAAAACGATGATTTTTTTTTCCTTGAAAGTTGTTTGTATTCCTCGGCGCTCAACATCAGTTCGCAGTCGGCACTACTGTACTGTTAAATGAAACGGTTGCGTAGTTGAAATAGTGCAATGCGGTATGACTCGTCACCGCGGAAGGCGTTGCGCGCATTGGAATTCTCGAACCCTCGCGAAATGTTTATGGGCTCGCAACCTTGGACGGGTGTCTGGTGAAGGGGAAGGCGCTTTAATGGAACTGGACAGCGAGAATTGCGCCTTGTTGACGCAAGCGTAAGAGGGGTGCCCAGCCACGCCATATAGCAACTCCCGACATCATCGAAGCCATTACTCTATCCCTCACCGTTTGACAAAGGATAAAATCTACTCCTTATTCCCAGGTAACGATGTATACTGGACGTCAACAGAACGACACGTCCCGTCAAGTGGTAGTACGTGAACGTCACCTCACGTTGCAGGGTCTGTAACAACGAATGACAGAAGTGATGTTACGAAGGTTCTTCTGTCTTACAACAGATCGTAAATTAGCATCAGCATTAAGTAAACATAGATCGCGGTAGTACTAAGAGGGTAATCCCAAAAGTAAAGTCTTCTATTTTTTTATAAGTACAGCACTCTGTGTGGTTAGTTGGTCACACTTATGAAGAGTGCTTCACGCGCTGTGTGTAAACATGCGCACGCCGCGCAGAGGCGCTCGCTCAGTCTTGGCTTGGCAGCCGTTGAGAATAGAGCTCCCGTTGGATGTTACCGCCAAGTGCGAATGCGCGCAGTTCTTCGGTTTTTGAATGCAAATGGCCCTGCGCTGATTGAAATCCATCGCCAATTGACGGAAGTGTATGGTGAGTAGTGCATGGATGTCAAAAATGTTCGTAAGTGGTGTAGAGAGTTTGCAGCTGGTCGAACCGAAATTTACGACGAACAAAGGAGCGGGAGACCGTCAGTTTCTGAGGAGACAGTGTTGAAGGTTGAGCAAAGCATGCGTGAAGATCAGCGGATCACCCTGGATGATCTCTGCACGTTGGTTCCTGAGGTTTCCCGAAGCACCGCTCACAGAATTTTAACGGAAACATTGAACTACCGGAAGGTGTGCGCAAGATGGGTGCCACGCAAGCTGACTGAGGACCACATGCGGCAACGAGTTGATGCTTCCCGCGCATTTCTTCACCGCCTTGCAGCCGAACAGGACAACTTTCTGGACTCAATTGTCACGGGTGACGAAACCTGGGCATACCACTTTACACCTGAGACCAAGCAACAATCACGCCAGTGGCGGCATCCTTCTTCGCCAAAGCCGCGGAAATTCAAACAAACACAGTCGGCCGGTAAAGTCATGACAGCCGTTTTTTGGGATCGGAAAGGGGTATTTTTGGTCGACTTTATGCCCACTGGGACCACAATTAACGCTGACAGGTACTGTGAGACTCTGAAAAAACTCAAACGGGCAATTCAGAACCGGAGAAGAGGAATGTTGACCAAGGGCGTACACATTCTCCATGACAACGCTCGCTCACACATCGCTCGGCAAGCCGTTGCTCTCCTGCAACAGTTTCAGTGGAACATAATCACCCACCCACCCTATAGTTCTGACTTGGCGCCCAGTGACTATCACCTGTTCCCTAGGTTAAAAGAACATTTGTCCGGAAGGCTATTCAGCTCCGACGACGAGGTGAAAGAAGAGGTTCATAACTTTCTGAACAGCATGGCGGCGAGGTGGTATGACATGGGCATACAAAAACTACAACAGCGTCTACAAAAATGTATCGACAGAAATGGTGATTATGTCGGAAAATAGCTAAAGGTTCAAGCTGTAAACTGATGTAAACCATTGTAGAAATAAACAAGTCTATATGCTTAAAAAAAGGAGACCTTACTTTTGGTATTACCCTCGTATTTACGCCTGTCATTGGCTACAGAAATATCAGTAGTCCATGTTACTGAGAAAGTTCATATGTTAAATTTTACTGGCCAGAAGAAAATGAAATAACGGGGACAATGGGGAATATACATTTTAGAACGAACGTTTATTCGTTCAAGAAGGTGTATAATAGGGATATTTAAAGGATTATTTGTCACCTCGAAAAACTGATTATTTAATTAATTGTTTGTAGGCACCTATCTGCAGTCACGGTACACAATGAATAATCCGCGTAACAGTAGCGCACGTTGTTTGAGGTGCCAAAACAAAATTACTCAGCCCATTGATAAAATAGTCTATGGCGTGGTAACGTACAATGAGGTGATAAAAGTCTTGGGATACCTCCTAATACCGTGTCGAAACTGCTTTAGGCTGGCCTAGTGCAGCAACTTGACATGCAGAAATATTGAGCCATTCTGCCTCTATAACTGACCGTAATTGCGAAAGTGTTGCTGGAGCACGAACTGACCTCTCGATTGAATCCCATAAATGTTCGATGGGATTCATGTCGGTCGATCTGTATGGCCAAATCATTCGCTCTAATAGTCCAGAATGTTCTTCAAATCAATCCCGTACATCTGTGGCCCAGTGACATTGCGCATTGCCGTCTATAAAATTCCATCGTTGTTTGGGAACATGAAGTCCATGAATGGCTGCAAAAGCTCTCAAAGTAGCCGAACATAAAAATTTCCAGCCAATAGTCTGTTCAGTTTGACCAGAGGACCTAGTCCATTCCATGGAAAAGGTGTGCGGACATTTGCCACGATTTTACATGCTCCGAAGTGTTGGGTCCCTTGTCCCCCCCTCCTCCTCACCCGCCGCCCGATCCGCAGTAAAGGTGCTTACTGAGCCTTTCCCCTGGTTTACTTAACATAGGACCAGTATCTCTATGGATTTTCCGCAACATTTCTAGTTTCGTTGTGGAAACTATTAAATGCATCTGGCGTTGAAATCCGCATAAAATTACGAGCCTCAGTAAAACTTCGCCACTCTTGGAGATTTTGCGCTCGTCTTAATTATACGTGCCTTTTTCGGTGCTCCTGCAGCAGCCTTCTGTCGTGTTTTGTGTACCATGGGGAATCAGTTCCATCTGTTATTAATTTATTTGGTATGAATCTCTCGAGTGCTGTTGATACTATTTCTTTGAACTTAAGCCACATATGGTCTTCATTTTCATAGTTTGAAAGGATTGGAGACTGTCTCTTAGAAAGTAGTCAACCGAATTTTCAGTTGCTTTTATAAATAGATATATTTCGCGTTTAGTTTTGGTGAATTTCTTTGTTACGGAAATGAGCCTCGCTACGACTGTGTGTTCACTAATCCCTGTATCCGTCGTGATGCTCAGGATCATTTGTGGCTAAGAGGTCAAGTGTGTTTTCGTAACCATTTACAATTTGAATGGCCTCGTGAACTATTCGTTCAAAATAATTTTTAAAAAAGCATTTAGAACAATTGCGGAAGTTGTTTTATATCTACAATAGGGTCTGAAAATGTATTTTTGTCAACATACGGAATGTAGATTCAAGTCACTGCGAACTATAATTGTATGAGTAGGGTACCTATTTGCGATGAGACTCAAGTTTTCTTTGAAATGTTCAGCAACTGTTTCATCTGAGACTGGGGGTCGGTAAAAGGAGCCAGTTATTAATTTATTCCGGTTGTCGAATATAACCTCTGTCCATACTAAATCACAGGAACTACCTGCTTCAATATCGCTTGTGAGCTGGAACACACATTACACTATTTTTCCTTAAGTTGTGCTTCTTGTTTCTGTTGTTGTGGAGATAATTACAATTACGGCTTTTCCATTCAAAACCTAGGATGCTTTCTCCGTGCCCCTGTAAATACCAGAGGTAGACAATGTAGAACAACAACGTACGTTACAAGCATAGCATTCTGTATTACATTTCCTTATTTCTAACATTTTAAAACTGTACGTCGAATGTAAATTTCATGTCAATCATAGATGTTCTTATCTCTGCTTACGAACGTACTTCCAGTCATGTTTTGAACATTGTCCCGCTACACTTTATTAACTAATGTTTCGGCGCAAGGGATATCGGATTTTAGAGAGTAAATTAATATGGAGTATGTCGTTCTTCTTTTCGAACATTCACATACCCATTTCTTCTTTCGTTATTGTCTTTTGGGCATCCAGTTGTAGTAATTAAAGCAGGCACAAATGCAGTGATCAAAAAGAAATGATCAGCGTACACCCGCATTCTCTTTACATCGTTCCTTTCTTGTTGCTCCCATGGCGATGGACTGTTACTATCGCGATCAGTAAGCGTGAAAGCAAGCTACCGTACAGACAGAGGGATCTACACTCCTGGAAATGGGAAAAAAGAACACATTGACACCGGTGTGTCAGACCCACCATACTTGCTCCGGACACTGCGAGAGGGCTGTACAAGCAATGATCACACGCACGACACAGCGGACACACCAGGAACCGCGGTGTTTGCCGTCGAATGGCGCTGCTGCGCAGCATTTGTGCACCGCCGCCGTCAGTGTCAGCCAGTTTGCCGTGGCATACGGAGCTCCATCGCAGTCTTTAACACTGGTAGCATGTCGCGACAGCGTGGACGTGAACCGTATGTGCAGTTGACGGACTTTGAGCGAGGGCGTATAGTGGGCATGCGGGAGGCCGGGTGGACGTACCGCCGAATTGCTCAACACGTGGGGTGTGAGGTCTCCACAGTACATCGATGTTGTCGCCAGTGGTCGGCGGAAGGTGCACGTGCCCGTCGACCTGGGATCGGACCGCAGCGACGCACGGATGCACGCCAAGACCGTAGGATCCTACGCAGTGCCGTAGGGGACCGCACCGCCACTTCCCAGCAAATTAGGGACACTGTTGCTCCTGGGGTATCGGCGAGGACCATTCGCAACCGTCTCCATGAAGCTGGGCTACGGTCCCGCACACCGTTAGGCCGTCTTCCGCTCACGCCCCAACATCGTGCAGCCCGCCTCCAGTGGTGTCGCGACAGGCGTGAATGGAGGGACGAATGGAGACGTGTCGTCTTCAGCGATGAGAGTCGCTTCTGCCTTGGTGCCAATGATGGTCGTATGCGTGTTTGGCGCCGTGCAGGTGAGCGCCACAATCAGGACTGCATACGACCGAGGCACACAGGGCCAACACCCGGCATCATGGTGTGGGGAGCGATCTCCTACACTGGCCGTACACCACTGATGATCGTCGAGGGGACACTGAATAGTGCACGGTACATCCAAACCGTCATCCAACCCATCGTTCTACCATTCCTAGACCGGCAAGGGAACTTGCTGTTCCAACAGGACAATGCACGTCCGCATGTATCCCGTGCCACCCAACGTGCTCTAGAAGGTGTAAGTCAACTACCCTGGCCAGCAAGATCTCCGGATCTGTCCCCCATTGAGCATGTTTGGGACTGGATGAAGCGTCGTCTCACGCGGTCTGCACGTCCAGCACGAACGCTGGTCCAACTGAGGCGCCAGGTGGAAATGGCATGGCAAGCCGTTCCACAGGACTACATCCAGCATCTCTACGATCGTCTCCATGGGAGAATAGCAGCCTGCATTGCTGCGAAAGGTGGATATACACTGTACTAGTGCCGACATTGTGCATGCTCTGTTGCCTGTGTCTATGTGCCTGTGGTTCTGTCAGTGTGATCATGTGATGTATCTGACCCCAGGAATGTGTCAATAAAGTTTCCCCTTCCTGGGACAATGAATTCACGGTGTTCTGATTTCAATTTCGAGGAGTATATATATATATATATATATATATATATATATAGACGAAAAAAAATTTACTTTTATTTTTCTCTCTTCCTGTTTACGGATATATGACGTCACACGCCACAACATTACGTTACGGAATGAAACCGACATCCGGTGTCGGTAGGTTCCGTTGACTCGAAAATGGCAAAATTATGAAGAAGCTGTTAATTTTTCAGAGTATTGGTGCAGGTGTTCTTGAGTACGGGGTAGTCCTGTGATAGGCTGAACAAGAGAAGCCGAGTGCCGTACAAGGAAGTGCAGATAGCTGCAGCAGCAGTTAGACGCCTGGCCTGAGGTCAGTGATCTGCCAGAGGCGCGGTCTCCGGACTCCGGGTCGCACCATCTTATCTGTTGCCACTGATTACTCTTGCCCTGTACGACGGACGCAACTGTCCAGCACTAACGTCACACGGGCGGCGCCTCACTCACGTCCGACCAACAGTTATCCTCGCAGTTGTCCCTTTCGTGGTCCGACAAAGAGCTACAATTGCGTCTCTCAGCGTAGTTTTACCGATCCATAGAAATTGCCAAGCATTCGCAATATCCATTCGTATGCGGTGGATTAAGGTCGCGCTGACTACGTAACACTAATTAACTGTGGAAGTCATATTCAGAGAGATGTTGCGAAACCCCGCGTGCGTTTGAATAAGGTTAACTGTATCAAAACTAATCGTGATGCAGACACACCCTGCATACCTAATACTGGAATACATTGATGCAACAGAATGATTAAAGCCATGAAATATGGCGGCCCTAGCAGTGAAACTTAAGGTGGGAATATGCTTTTTATCGCTGAAATATCTACAGCCATACTAATATTATAAATGCGATAGTAACTATGTCAGTCACGCTTTCACAACTAAACGATTGATCCGATTTTGATGAAATTTGGTATGGGGAGAGCCTGAACGTTGAGGAAAAACATAGGTTCCCGTAGAAAGTGTGTAGCACAAGATATTTATTGACCTGAAGAATAGAACGCGCAAAATACTGTTATTGTTTGATATGTTCTGCATAATACAGTTCAACGTCATGAATACAATGCTTATACAGACCTAAAAGCGTTTAATTCATACTTCTATACTAATGCTATTACATTCAAAAGGAACAATGTCGGTTACGTTTCCATGGCAAATCACTAAATATATTTCGATGAAATTTTGTCTGGACATAACTTGAATCCTGAAGAAGAACATAGGCTACTTCATAAAGTAGGAAATAAAATCGACCCCTAAGAGAGTGAAGTAACGAATAGAGCATCTTATTTTACATCAGTGAACATAAACCATGTTAAAAATTGTTAAAATTGTTGCATAACGTACACGTTGTCTAATGTATAGGAAACCATTTTCCGGTGCGTGCACCACTCGGGAACGACACTGCGCATCCCACGTCTTCATACTTTGGAGATGAGGGGAGGGCGGGGGAGTGGTCACACCACGAGCTATGCTTATTCAGACAGACAGATAGACATGAAGGCAGCTGACTTTCTGGCACATACAGTAGCTTGCTTACTCGCCATCACTCAAGGAAACTACTGGTACGTGAGCGCAGCTACGCATAAGAGCTAGCATTAAATATGATCAGGGAGAGGAACTCATTAATTTATTACAGAAAGGCATGAGAATGAACCAGCCTCTAAATAAGTCATGTACTCATGAATATTACAAACACAGAATATTAACCATGAGAAGTAGATAAGTGAAATGTCGGATGGCAAAGTTACTTGTTTGGGGTTGAAATTACCTCATAATCACATACCAGAGTTGTAAAATTTAGCTCGACCTGCCCCCACATCAGTTACCATGATTTATTGTGTGACCGGAGAAACCAAGAAGCACATGTAACTGAAAATGTGCTGACGAACGTGGGAAAGTGAATTCGAACACGGGTCTTTGTTCGCAATCGTCCTTACACGCCGAAGCTGCAAGTTGTGCTCAGCGTTAGCGTCGGTGCGATATGAGCAGAATGGTGATACTGTGTATGGCTGCCAATAAATACGTCACCGCTAAGGACTCTTTAAACATTACACCCCACTCTGCTGATGGAGTCTGCTGCTCCAGTTGAAAGCGAGGCCCGAGAGGTTCCGATGCGTTTAGCGCCAAGTCTAGAGAGGAAGTTCTGAATTTCTGACCCGCCGTACAGTCCAGATCCACGAGATTTTCGTCTTTTCGGGAATCTGAAAGAACATCTCGAGGGGAAGAAATTTTCCGGCGATGAGGACGCTCACACAGTGGTTCTCGAATGCCTCTGTCACTATGGCGGTGATTTCTGTCGGCTATAATTTGGACGTTTAGTAGAAGGTTCCGATCGTTGATTACAGAGACTTGCTGAGTACGCTGAAAAATAGTGTCATGTATCTGTGCCACTGTGAAGTGTAGTGCAGCATTCAGTAAAGGTTACTTGACCTGTCATGGTAATGTGTAACTTACTTTTTGAATTCTTCTCATAGCAACAGACTTTGAACTTTGCATCCATCCTAGAAGTGTGCCATGTATTTACTCTCGGTACCAAGAGGCGAATGTGCTCAGCACTTCATTGTTCCTAATTTTACTATTATACACACATCAAACAAAGCTTTGCATCACCTCGATTCCGAGAGTTCCGAAACTTGTACAGAAAACTGGAATAGAGATCAACATAAACATCATTTCCGTCCTTTTTATTTTTCAAAAAAACCACACACTGCGTGTTGTACCAACATACAGCGAGAGCATCAGAGGTGGTGGTCCAGACTGCCGTACACCCCTGTACCTCTAATACCCAGTAGCACGTCCTCTTGCATTGATGCATGCCTGTATTCGTCGTGGCATATTATCCACAAGTTCATCAAGGCACTGTTGGTCCAAATTGTCCCATTCCTCAAGGGCGATTCGGCATAGATACCTCAGAGTGGTTGGTGGGTCGTCTACAAACAGCCCTTTTCAATCTAATGGATCAAATGGCTCTGAGCACTATGGGACTGCTGAGGTCATCAGTCCCCTAGAACTTAGAACTACTTAAACCTATCTAACCTAAGGACATCACACACAGCCAAGCCAGAGGCAGGATTCGAACCTGCGACTGTAGCGGTCGCGCGGTTCCAGACTGTAGCGCCTAGAACCGTTTTCAATCTAACCCAGGCATGTTCGATAGGGTTCATGTCTGGAGAACATGCTGGTCACTAGTCGAGCCATCCTGAAGGAAGTCATTCATAAGATATGCACGATGGGGGCGCGAATTGTTGTCCATGAGCCGTTATGGCTGCACTGTCGATCTGAGGATGTCATTCACGTATCGTACAGCCGTTGCGGCACCTACCATGACCTCCAGGGGCGTACGTTGGCCCCACATAATGCCACCCCAAAACAGCAGGGAACCTCCACCTTGCTGCACACGCGAGACAGTGCGTCTAACGCGTTTAGCCTGACCGGGTTGCCTCCGACGATTTTCTGGTTGAAGGCATATGCGACACTCATCGGTGAAGAGAACGTGATGCCAATCCTGAGCGGTCCATCAGGCATGTTTTTGGGCCCATCTATACTGCGCTGCATGGTGTGGTTGCAAAGATGGACCTCGCCATGGACGTCGGGAATGAAGTTGCGCATCAGGCAGCCTATTGCACACAGTTTGAGTCATAACACGACGTCCTGTAGCTCCTCGAAAAGCGTTATTCAACAAGGTGGCGTTGCTTTCTGGGTTCCTCCGAGCCTTAATCCGTAGGTAGCGGTCATCCACTGCAGTAGTAGCCCTTGGGCGGCCTGAGCGAGGCATGTCATCGGCAGTTCGTGTCTCTCCTCCACTTCCGAACAACATCGCTTCGGTTCACTCCGAGGCGCCTGGACATTTCCCTTGTTGAGAGCCCTTCCTGGCACAAAGTAACAATGCGGATGTGATCGAACCGCGGTATTGACCGTCTAGGCATGGCTGAACTACAGACAAGACGAGCCGTGTACCTCCTTCCTGGTGGAATGACTGGAACTGATTGGCTGTCGAAGCCCTTCCGTCTAATAGGCGCTGCTCAAGCATGGTTGTTTACGTCTTTGGGCGGGTTTAGTGACATCTCTGAACAGTCAAAGGGACTGCGGCTGTGATGCAATATCCACAGTCAACATCTATCTTCAGGCGTTCTGGGAACCGGAGTGATGTAAAACTTTTTTTGATGTATTACGAGGGGCGTCCAATAAGTAAGTTTCCCTGTTTTATGAAAAAGATTACACACAAATTGTAATGTTGAAATAATTTTATTGGCGTTACCAATGCTTCTGCTGCATTTCTACGTTGTCGCCATGTTTTTCCAAGCATTTTTTGTAACGCGACAAGTTTTTGAAAACCAGTTTCTACCAGGTCAGATCCTGCGCTCGTAACCAGCTGTTCACTGTTGATATGACTTCATCATCTGTGTTTAAGTGCTCACCTCCAAGATAACCTTCGTGCTGACGGAACACGTGAAAATCACTGAGGACAATCTCTGGTGAATGTGGAGGATGCGGGAACACTTTCCAGTTGAATTTTCCGAGCTCCGCTTGAGCCATTCGAGCTGTACGAGGGCGAGCTTTGTCATGAAGTAAGAGAAATTCACGAGGCGAAAGTACAGGACCGATGATGAAGCCACATCAACAGTGAACAGCTGGTTACGTACACAGGACCCGACCTGGTACAGCACCCGTTTGAAAAACTTGTGTCACGTTACCAAAAAGTTTGGAAAACCATGGCGACTTTGTAGAAAAGTAACAGAAGCCTTGTACAATGTCAATAAAATTATTTCAACACGATAAACTGTGTGTAATGTTTTTTTTGTAAAATATGGAAACTTATTTATTTAACGCCTCTCGTAATTTTATCTTCAGTCTTGTGACTCGTTTTTTGTGACTCATCGTGATTTTATGATCTCAGAGCAAAGTTTCCACGGAACATAGTTAATTCTTTGTTGTATGTGTTGCAAACTCTGTCTTCCTCTACATTTTTTTTGCCCTCTACAGATCTCTCTAGTACACCATGAAAACTAATCCCCTGCTGTCTTAAGACATGTCCAATCACCCTATACTTCGTTCCAAAGTTTCCGTCGTAGTCGCTTCGAGGGCGATCTTCTTTATCTACCTCTACATCTATACTCTACAAACCACAGCGAAGTGCATCGCAGAGGGTACGTCCCATTGTACCCATTTTCATTCCAGCTAATTTTCAACATCCTTCCTTTGCACCGCACCTCAAACGCTTCGATTTTCTTCTTTTCCTTTTCCCACAGTGCATAATTCACTTCTGTAAAATACGGTGTTTCATATGCACATTCTCAGATATTTCTCTCTCAAGTTTAAGGCCTGTGTTTCATACCTGCATAGCTCTTTTGGCGAGTAACGCTGTCTTTCCCTGTGCTAGTCTGCATCTTATATTCTCCTTACTTCGTCCGTCAGACGTTATCTTGGTTAAAAACAGAATTCCTTCACTTCGTCTATCTCGTAGGGCCCAATTTTGATGTCAATATTTACTGCAAAAGGTTATAATTAAGAATTAAGGATTTTATTTACTCTTAAAACACGTTTTGCCCTCATAGTACTGCCACAACACAGTGCGTCGCTGACTTCTTTCTTAGGCACGCACTTTTCTTGGCTGAGCGATTGCTGGAGCGCACTGTTTGTAAATACGCACTGCAGTTCCAGACGACCGGACACTCCTTCACGGAGACGGCGCGACAAGTTCCGTGTAACGGGATCTGGCAGGACAGCCAAGCGTCTCAAGGACGGAGTCTCGCTGTGGCCTTCAGGACCAAAGTCTGTGCAGTGACAGGATAGTTGAACAATCAACGCGTGTGCGGATGGTGGTGAGCAGATAGTGTAAATGGGACATCCATTAATTATGTGAGGAGTGTTGTTGTTATGGTCTTCAGTCCTGAGACTGGTTTGATGCAGCTCTCCATGCTATTTTATCCTGTGGAAGCTTCTTCATCTCCCAGTACTTACTGCAACCTACATCCTTCTGAATCTGCTTAGTGTATTCATCTCTTGGTCTCCCTCTACGATTTTTACCCTCCACGTTGCCCTCCAATGCTAAATTTGTGATCCCTCGATGTCTCAGAACATGTCCTACCAACCGGTCCCTTCTTCTTGTCAAGTTTTGCCACAAACTCCTCTTCTTCCCAATTCTATTCAATACCTCCTCATTAGTTATGTTATCTACCTATCTAATCTTCAGCATTCTTCTGTAGCACCACATTTCGAAAGCTTCTATTCTCTTCTCGTCTAAACTATTTCTCGTCCACGTTTCACTTCCATACATGGCTACACTACATACAAATACTTTCAGAACCGACTTCCTGACACTTAAATCTATACTCGATGTTAACAAATTTCTCTTCTTCAGAAACGCTTTCCTTGCCATTGCCAGTCTACATTTCATATACTCTCTATTTAGACCATCATCAGTTATTTTGCTCCCCAAATAGCAAATCTCCTTTACTACTTTAAGTGTCTCATTTCCTAATCTAATTCCCTCGGCATCACCTGACTTAATTCGACTACATTCCATTATCCTCGATTTGCTTTTGTTGATGTTCATCTTATATCCTCCTTTCAAGACACTGTCCACTCCGTTCAACTGCTCTTTCAAGTCCTTTGCTGTCTCTGAGAGAATTACAATGTCATCGGCGAACCTCAAAGTTTTTATTTCTTCTCCATGGATTTTAATACCTACTCCAAATTTTTCTTTTGTTTCCTTCACTGCTTGTTTAATATACAGATTGAATAACATCGGGGAGAGGCTACAACCCTGTCTCACTCTCTTCCCAACCACTGCTTCCCTTTGATGTCCCTCGACTCTTATAACTGCCTTCTGATTTCTGCACAAATTGTAAATAGCCTTTCGCTCCCTGTATTTTACCCCTGCCACTTCCAGAATTTGAAAGAGGGTATTCCAGTCAACATTGTCAAAAGCTTTCTCTTGAAGTCTACAAATGCTAGAAACGTAGGTTTGCCTTTCCTTAATCTATTTTCTAAGATAAGTCGTAGGGTCATTATTGTCTCATGTGTTCCAACATTTCTACGGAATCCAAACTGATCTTCCCCGAGGTCGCCTTCTACCAGTTTTTCCATTCGTCTGTAAAGAATTCGCGTTAGTATTCTGCAGCAGTGACTTATTAAACTGATACTTCGGTAATTTTCACATCTGTCAACACCTGCTCTCTTTGGGACTGGAATTATTATATCCTTTTTGAAGTCTGAGGAGTATTCTTTGAAATTTGGACCCCCCTCCCCTTTTGGTGACATTTGACAGCCAATGATCGTTCGTTCAGTAGCGTTTGAGCTGTCTACCGTTAATGTCGTAGCAAATGCGAAAATTCAATGTAGTGACAGCGGGTTTTATTTTTGGTGCAATTTTCTTCATTTGTTGCGAGTTGACGTCGGCGATGCTGGTGGTAAGTGAAAAATTCACATAAGCAAGCGGAAGTCATAATTTGCAGGATACAAGCTTTCTTCAAGACTAAAGCGCGTACAGCAATTGTTGTTTGGAATCAGAAAAAATGCAATCCCTGACCGCGCCTCGAAATTGCGCTAAAGGCCATCGTTCGTGAATCCATCGTTCGTGAATCGGGCGAAATTATCGCTCGTACGTACCAGAAGAAAATGAAAAAGGAATTATTGCTGCTTTGTTGGAGACAGCTTGGTGGGCTAGGCAAATGCAGATGTCCACACAATCATGTCCACATGTTGTGATATTTGAAGAAGTAATTAAGAACCAAGATTCATTTAAATGCTTATTTTGAATTGGTGACAGGTTTCAACGGTACTTTCCTGTCATCTTCGGATCTGCAGTACGACATAGACTCACACTGTGTTTGTAAACATATTTTCTACGCCAGTAGCAATGAAATACCTAAGTATAATATTTTACATATAGGTAACACACCTCATCTTTTTCAAAATGATGCTACATATTTTGATAATGTTGAATGTTTAAACAGTTTGGAAATTCAAGCTCTATCACCAGGTAGATCACGACCAACCTGTATGCGTTTAATATAAATAGTGTTTACAATCGTGTTGCCATGCAACTTTCGCGAATTACGTGCGACGACACACATGCTCGTCTGCAGTTGTACTGAAAAAGGGAGACCAAGACGTAGGGTTTTACTTCAAACTTTGTACACCGCTAGTAGGCCATTAAAGCAACACAATGTGCTAGCAGTGAGGTGCACCGCGCTGACAGTTCAGAGGAAATTGCGAGAAAAGTTCTACTCGTCTATTAAGTGGCTTATGTATCTGTGAGTAGGTGCTGCACGTTTGAGTTGATGGTGGTCAGGTCGTTAGCGTTCGAGCTTCGTAAAAGAAACGTTAATGAGACGACTGTTCGACTCCTGCTCAAACTTAATTTGTGATCTACACTATCGGAAGAAAGAGAAATTTTTCAAAACGTCAACTAGGTGTGTTTTCTTTTAGAAACTCTGAACATTCCCTGTAAATGCGGGAAAACTGCATACATTCGATTTAGTAGATGCCGTTTCAATTTTTGTTTTCCATATTTGTCTGACAAATACCATCCTGCAAAGAGTGATGTCGAGAGCACGTCCGACGGGTAACTGGCTAATACTCTGGTGGTCTGCCACTTTGTGATTTCCTATAATTACTGAATAACGTCTTACGCATCATTATTTATGGCGGTTTGACTTGTACTTTTGAAGCCTGTCCATCGTCCTTGAATATTTAATTAAAAATAGTAAATAGACAAACAACATATGAAATTCACTACAACTTCATCAAAATGCATGTGGTTTTTTTTATTATGTTACCTCTTCAGTGTAATATAAATTAAATAATGTGACCAGCGAAGTAAAATGTAGACTAAAAATGAGTGTTAGGCAGGTACTACACTGTCATATTTCTTTCAAAAAATGGTTCAAATTGCTCTAAGCACTATGGGACGTAACATATGAGGTCATCAGTCCCATAGACTTAGAACTACTTAAACCTAACTAACCTGAGGACACCACACACATCCATGCCCGACGCAGGATTCGAACCTGCCACCGTAGCAGCAGCGCGGTTCCGGACCGAAGCGCCTAGAACCGCTCGGCCACAGCAACCGGCCATATTTCTTTGTCAAAGTTAATATGTCAAATACTTGCGTCAAAGAAATGTGATGGTGTAATAGGGAACTTTATTAAATCTCGCCTGTCGTTAAATAAATATGATCAAATCTTGGGCCTCGCCATAGATTTGACCTTAAAAGTCGTTCGTCTTCTGTTCACTGCACTATGAAACGTAATCGCTTGGAGTGCTGGCGTCGCTACATCTACACTCCTGGAAATGGAAAATAGAACACATTGACACCGGTGTGTCAGACCCACCATACTTGCTCCGGACACTGCGAGAGGGCTGTACAAGCAATGATCACACGCACGGCACAGCGGACACACCAGGAACCGCGGTGTTGGCCGTCGAATGGCGCTAGCTGCGCAGCATTTGTGCACCGCCGCCGTCAGTGTCAGCCAGTTTGCCGTGGCATACGGAGCTCCATCGCAGTCTTTAACACTGGTAGCATGCCGCGACAGCGTGGACGTGAACCGTATGTGCAGATGACGGACTTTGAGCGAGGGCGTATAGTGGGCATGCGGGAGGCCGGGTGGACGTACCGCCGAATTGCTCAACACGTGGGGCGTGAGGTCTCCACAGTACATCGATGTTGTCGCCAGTGGTCGGCGGAAGGTGCACGTGCCCGTCGACCTGGGACCGGACCGCAGCGACGCACGGATGCACGCCAAGACCGTAGGATCCTACGCAGTGCCGTAGGCGACCGTACCGCCACTTCCCAGCAAATTAGGGACACTGTTGCTCCTGGGGTATCGGCGAGGACCATTCGCAACCGTCTCCATGTAGCTGGGCTACGGTCCCGCACACCGTTAGGCTGTGTTCCGCTCACGCCCCAACATCGTGCAGCCCGCCTCCAGTGGTGTCGCGACAGGCGTGAATGGAGGGACGAATGGAGACGTGTCGTCTTCAGCGATGAGAGTCGCTTCTGCCTTGGTGCCAATGATGGTCGTATGCGTGTTTGGCGCCGTGCAGGTGAGCGCCACAATCATGACTGCATACGACCGAGGCACACAGGGCCAACACCCGGCATCATGGTGTGGGGAGCGATCTCCTACACTGGCCGTACACCACTGGTGATCGTCGAGGGGACACTGAATAGTGCACGGTACATCCAAACCGTCATCGAACCCATCGTTCTACCATTCCTAGACCGGCAAGGGAACTTGCTGTTCCAACAGGACAATGCACGTCCGCATGTATCCCGTGCCACCCAACGTGCTCTAGAAGGTGTAAGTCAACTATCCTGGCCAGCAAGATCTCCGGATCTGTCCTCCTTGAGCATGTTTGGGACTGGATGAAGCGTCGTCTCACGCGGTCTGCACGTCAAGCACGAACGCTGGTCCAACTGAGGCGCCAGGTGGAAATGGCATGGCAGGCCGTTCCACAGGACTACATCCAGCATCTCTACGATCGTCTCCATGGGAGAATAGCAGCCTGCATTGCTGCGAAAGGTGGATATACACTGTACTAGTGCCGACATTGTGCATGCTCTGTTGCCTGTGTCTATGTGCCTGTGGTTCTGTCAGTGTGATCATGTGATGTATCTGACTCCAGGAATGTGTCAATAAAGTTTCCCCTTCCTGGGACAATGAATTCACGGTGTTCTTATTTCAATTTCCAGGAGTGTATTTGACGTCTCTGTAGTGTGTTTGTAAACATGACTTCAAAGTAGTTGTGTTCCTTCCACTCTTTTTTTGAATAAATTTGTTTCGACTACGGTGGGGGCTGACCGAGGGGCTATTTATTGCGTGTTAAGGACAGGTGGAATATGCTGCAGGCAACTTCGTATCCACAATCACCGCTATAGCTGTCCACCTGTACCTCTGGAAACAACCAGGCAGCTTTCCAGCAAGCCGGAATAGAAGATGGGGTCACACCAGAAAATAAAAAAATTCTTTCTTAGCTTTCCATTCTACTTTGTGTATTCGGAACTCTTTAGCGCAAAAGTTAACAAGCGCTTCATCTGTTTCGTACTTTTTATTAATTTTGTAGTTGACGGAACACTAATTCCGTTAATTAAATTATTTACAAATAAAAATAGTTCTTATTGCCCATATAGTGTACTAAACATTTATTTACCTTCACATATTCCCCTTTAGAGCTTTATAAATGGCTTCACACGTTTCTGGAATTATTTTGGTTAATATGCTATGTGATTTCGAGTGGTGTGCTGTAAACTAGAGTAACTCGCTCCTGTATCAAGAAATCGCAGTGTCACAGTTTGCTTGTCGTCTGCACTAATAGGATTTCTCAACAGAATATTCTTTTTTGTAATACGAGAAGCCACTTTACTGAGCGAATACTGAAATACACTTCCATCCATTCGTAAGTAATTTACGTACTAAGACTTGACTTGCTCCACTTGCAGCTCTCGTAACAAATTCTGCTGAATGCTATTACTATCTCTACGTAATACCTGTGACCCCATCCAAGTGTGTTTCCTTTTGTTCCACCGCTTTTCTTCCAAATAGAAACTCAATGCAATTGTCGTACTAGCAACTGGAGTGCATAACAAGTTGTTGCCCGCCATCTTGAAATTTTATGAAAAATATGACAACAATGTAATATCCCTTTTTACGCCACGTCAAAGTACTTTGTCAAAGAAGTATGATAGTGTAATACTGGCCTTAGCGGGATTGGAACAGACGCCTCATCTACGACCCTTTTTTCCATGCGCAATCGCTAACCAGTTTTTTCTCTCATTTAATTCATTATTGTTGGTTGCATTTGTTCGGGGCGGACGTCTATGGAACCTGTTCAAATTCATCGTTGATCCATTCACTCAATTTTTTTGTTACAGAGGACAGCTAACCCTCTGACCGAACGAGCTTAGTTGCCGAGCAAGCGAATCACTTGACCACAATGACTTCTTGCAGCTGGCTCCTTCGTACAAATACATTTTAGTAAAATGAAATGAGTGTTTGGCATCATTCGTCGGGAGGTCCCTTACGGGGCAGGTCTGGCCGCCTTGGTGCAGGTCTTATTTTTTTTCAGTTTTTTTATTACAGAGGCCAAGCAGCTCTCTAACCGAACACGCCGAGCTACCGTGCCGGCTTTTTTTGGCTCCCGGACAGGGACTCGAACCCTGGACTAGCTATCGGGACGGACATACATTTTAGTTGCATAATAGGAGTATACATTTTCTTTTGCGATTTTCTCGGAATGCACCTTACTACTTGCACATTATGTTATTTTAATGGCCTACTAAAAGTGTACAAACTTTGAAGTAAATCCGTGATCAGAACCTCGTGTCGTCGCCTTTTTGTGGGCAGGGCGCTGTGACAGGCAAGCTACCTCTTATGTCCACTAGGTGGCAGCTTGGTAACAGATGTTACTGTTTGCATTTACATTAAACAAAATATGCAATTTATTTACCAGACAATCGCTTCAGTATTGTCAAAATATATGGCATAAATTTGAAAAAGATGAAGTATGTTACCTATATGTAAAATATTATACTTATGTATTCCATAGCTACTGACATAGAAAATATGTTGAAACAGTTCATCAGTTCAAAATAAACACTTTAGTGTGATCTTGCCTCAGAAGTATTTCTTCAAATAGTACAATCCGTAGAACGCCCCCCTGACGAGAATGACTGTAATATATAACATGTCCACAGGTTCAATCAGACTCTGACAAGTCTCTGATTTTTAATCGTATCTCCATACAGTGCAGCGTGAACAAAATTACCGTTACGCAAGTCAAGCCGTCCAGCCGTAGATACTTACGTCTGTGCTACCCGTGAAAAGCCGGGGCGGATGGTTGGTACTGTTATAAAATACGACTGAGAGCCCTGTTCTGACCTAGAGAGCCTGTATACAGAGAGAGCGGCCATAGGTGAAGTTGCCCGTGATTGGTTGATTAGCTTTGGCGCCATTTTTCTGCCAAATGCCTCTCTCGCGCTTCCTATGTTCGCCGTGCTTTTGAGTTGAATTTAAGTTTAGAGGACTTTTGGAAACGATTAAAACGTATTTGGATTATTGAGAGACTTGTTATGCATTGTGCATGCATGTTCGATTTAGTTGTATATCGTTTTTAGTACGTAATTAGCGTTTGCAATCTTAAATACGAGGTAAAATAATGAAGCGTATGGTGATGAAGTCGGTAGGCCTACATGTTTGAAGTAAACGCGTTAGTAATTGTACAGTATTGTTTTTGACATCTGTAATTCGTTCTGCAGACGTTCGTAAACAATGCCAGGTTGTGCTGCATTTGGTTGTAAACAACTACTTACGACTTTCATTCATCTGACGTAATACAAAACATGGTTCAAAAGGCTCTGAACACTATGGGATTTAACTCCTGAGGTCATCAGTCCCCTAGAACTTAGAACTACTTAAACCTAACTAACCTAAGTACCGTAGCGGTCGCGCGGTTCCAGACTGTAGCGCCTAGAACCGCTCAGCCACTCCGGCCGGCTGACGTAATACAGGTACGTTAAATCTTTAGCGTTATGCACTTCCAATACAAAACAAATGCTATACACTATTTTTTTTATTTACTTTACTTTCATTGCAATATGTCTAGTGAACGAGCTTTAAAGGAGATACATGCAAGTAACGATTTTCCTGTGCTGTACGTAGTAGGCTACTATGAGTTGTCTTGTGCTTTTGATTCGGTGAGTGTGTACTCCACTAGTGGCCATTCAAAAGTCCCGCCCGCAGTTTGGCAGAAAAATGGCCGCCGTATCGTCCCTTTGGCCACTCTCTCCCTATACAGGCTCTCTACTCTGACCTACTGTCACTCACTGAGATAGCGACCGCCCCCGGTAGCTGAGTGATGCCGGCACGGTAGACCAACGTGCTCGGTCAGAGGGTTAGCTGCCCTCTGCAATAAAAAAAACTGAGTGAATGGATCAACGAAGAGCTTAAACGGACGTCATAGGACGTCCGCCCCTAACAACTGGAACAAACTATAACGAACAATATCAGATAGTCAGCGCGACAGAATGTCAATCCTAAGGGTCCGGGTTCAATTCCCGGCTGGGTCGGAGAGCTTCTCCGCTCAGGGACTGGGTGTCGTGTTGTCCTAATCATCATCATTTTGTCCCCATCGACGCGCAAGTCGCCGAAGTGGCGTCAAATCGAAAGATTTGCACTCGGCGAACGGTCTACCGGACGAGTGGCCCTAGTCACACGACATTTACAGCTTCTGGCCGCTCACGACTTCCTCCCAGCTGGGCTGGTGAGAGCGTCTGCGGCGGCCGAGCAGCGACCTCCGCGGCTGTCTGGCACGTGTACGCAGCACGCACGTGCCGCCCACGACACGCTCGTGCGCCGCCAGACGGCGGAACCACGCTACGCACTGCCGGAAGCGATGGCCGCCCACAGCGCTGCTCAGCGTCCACTGTCGCCGCTGTCACAGTGGCGCCACGGTGTGAGCAGAACGTCTACAGACGATCGGGAACATTCGTTGCAAGTGCTACACCAAGGAAGTGTGATAGGATCGTTACTGTTACACAGTGAGGTGGCAAATGTCATGGAATAGCGATACGCACATAAAGATATCGAGGTAGTGTCGCGTACACAAAGTATAAATGAACAGTGCACTGGCTGACCTTTGTACTCAGATGATTCACGTGGAAAGGTTTCCGACGTGATTTAAGCCTCACGACGGAAATTGCAGACTTTCAACGCGGAATGGTAGTTGGAGCTAGACGCATGGTACATTTCATTTCGAAAACCGTTAGGGAATTCAATATTCCAAGATCCACAGTCTCAAGAGTGCACCGAGAACACCAAATTTCGGGCATTACCTCTCAAAACGGACAACGCACTGTCCGACGGCCTTCACTTAACGACAGAGAGCAGCGGCGTTTGCGTAGAGTTGTCAGTACTAACAGACAATCAACACTGCGTGAAATAACCGCTGAAATCAATGTGGGATGTACGACGAATGTATCTGTTAGGACAGTGCGGCGATATCTGGTGTTAATGGGACATGGTAGCAGACGACCGACGCGAGTGCCGTTGCTAAAAGCATGACATCGCCTACAGCGCATCTCCTGGACTCGTAATAGTGTTATTGTTGAGATGAATGACGATTTCATTTGGTAAGAGCTGATGGTAGGCTTCGAGCGTCGCGCAGGCCCCACCAAGCCATGGACCCAGGTTGTCAGCAAGGCACTGTGCAAGCTGGTGGTGGCTGCGTAGTGACATGGGCTATGTTTACGTGGAATGGATTGGATCCTCTGGTCCAGCTGAACCAACCATTGACTGGAAATAATTATGTTCGACTACTTGGAGACCATTTGCAGCCATTCATCAACTTCATGTTCCCAAATAAATCAAATGGTTCAAATGGCTCTGAGCACTATGGGACTTAATATCTGACATCATCAGTCCGCTAGAACTTAGAACTACTTAAACCTAACTAACCTAAGGGCATGACACACATCCATGCCCGAGGCAGGATTCGAACCTACGACAGTAGGGGTCACGCTGTACCAGACTGAAGCGCCTAGAACCTCTCGGCCACCACGGCCGCCCCCCCCCCCCCCAAACAAAGATAGCGTTTTTATGGGTGACAGTCTGCCGTGTCACATGCCACAATTATTCCCGATTGGTTTGAAGAACATTCTGCAAAGTTTGAG
Organism: Schistocerca cancellata; assembly: GCF_023864275.1. Taxonomy (NCBI): domain Eukaryota; kingdom Metazoa; phylum Arthropoda; class Insecta; order Orthoptera; family Acrididae; genus Schistocerca; species Schistocerca cancellata. The sequence continues at coordinate 327,643,377 of NC_064633.1, forward strand.
CGAATGATATGGCCACCCAGTCAGCCCGACGTGAATCCCATCGATCATTTATTGGACATAATCGGGAGGTCAGTTCGTGCACAAAATCCTGCACCGGCAACACTCTCGCAATTGTGGAGGACCATAGAAGCAGCATGGCTCAATATTTATGGAGGGTACTTCTAACGACTTGTTGAGTCCATGCCATGCCACGTCGAGTTGTTGCACTACGCAGAGCAAATGAAGGTCCGACACGACATTAGGAGGTAGCCCATGACTTTTGTCAGCTCAGCGTACATTACCACGCGATACTCTACTTTATCAACGGACTGGGCCACTTTGTTTTGGCACCTCAAGCAATGTGCGGTGCTGCACTGCAGAGTATTTTCTCTGAACACATTTTTTAAAATGAAGAAACATAAATGGTACTTGGTTTTCGTAAGCGTTTTATTAAACCACGAATTAGCGAGCCAGTGAGAATTGGTATAGCTTATTTGTAACAATGGATACAACGTTGAACCAATCCTCAGTGCATCGAAAGTGTTACCTACAGCTCCTTCTCAGAAAAAAGAAAGAAAGAAATAGAGAAAGCTAATTATCCACACTGAGGGTAAATATGCTTCCTTTCCACTACCACTCTCCCTGGCGACATTTGCTTCTCCCATACCCTATAAACTGGTTTTAAGCAATATGGGACTTAACTTCTGAGGTCATCAGTCCCCTAGACTAAGAACTATTTAAACCTAACTAACCTAAGGACATCACAAACATCCATGCCCGAGGCAGGATTCGAACTTGCGACCGTAGCAGCAGCGCGGTTCCCGACGTAAGTGCCCAGAACCGCTCGGCCACAGCGGCCGGCCATACGCTATATCGCATTTAAAATCTACCAAGTTACTTGTGCATACAAATTATACTTCATTGCTCGATTCCTTACTTCTGAACTGACAGTAATAGGAAGACTTCATAATAATGAGTTGGCTCTATGGCAATATAGTAACCATTGCATATTTACTGTTGTGTTGTGATAGTAATGAGTTCTTGAATGCTTGGTGCTCCGTCGCTTTCAGATATTTGTTAAAGAACATCTTGTATACACCATGAGCTGCACTAAAAATGTTTATTTGCCAAAACCGGCTTTTGGGTTCCTAAGCCATCATCAGTGGCATCTCAATAGCAGTGAAATGCATATCAGTCAATAAGCTAAGATCTGGAATCTGTTCTGTTATATCGTATACAGGTTATCACGTATGTTAGCGCTTTCAAATCTTAGGGAGTGACATTTCTTGATAACGTTTGATATAACAGTCAATTCTTGATAATTTTGGAAATAACTGTCATATATGAAGTCATTGCCTAAGATTTGACAGCACTAACATACATGGCAATCTTTATACTGTGTAATAGGACAGATTATAGATTCTATCATATTAAATGACACGCAAGTCAGTGCTATAGAGCTGCCACTGATGACAGATTAAGAACCCGACAGCCGGGTTTGGCAAATATAAATTTCTAGTGCAGCTGATGGTGTATAGAAGATGTCGTTTAATAGTTAATGAGTTGGTTTATCTGTTGCGGTGTGAATAATGAAGCAATTTCACATCCACTGAGCGACTACTTGCAACTCAGAAAAGCCATTTCCATGAGACATCTAAGCCATATGTGACGTATATGTCTCCATTTTATTATCATAGATGCATGGTACAAAGTATTTGTGTATTAGATGGACTGTGTGTGGAAGATTACTTTCATATAGTCGTTTCGCAAGCTATAATCGTCACCATAGTGTCTCATGCGTTAATGGTTCAAATGGCTCTGAGCACTATGGGACTCAACTGCTGAGGTCATTAGTCCCCTAGAACTTAGAAATAGTTAAACCTAACTAACCTAAGGACATCACAAACATCCATGCCCGAGGCAGGATTCGAACCTGCGACCGTAGCGGTCTTGCGGTTCCAGACTGCAGCGCCTTTAACCGCACGGCCACTTCGGCCGGCCATGCGTTAATGCCAATATTAAAAAAAGAAAAATGTTATTATCTGTAACATGTAACCAGTAATACAGTCTTATGAAATAGTGATAATACTAATGATATTTTAAAAATAATTATGTTTCGTGACCGAAACGGTATTGAATCCTTTTGTTTTTACCCCTTAGAAAATTACATTTTAGCCCTCAAGGGTAATGGAGAACCACTGATGTAGTGGATAGCGTCGGAAGTTCCATAAGGCTATTCATAGATGATACCGTTGTCTATAAGAAAGCAGCAAAGTCAGAAGACTATAGCGGGAAAACATGCAGAGGATGGAGGAAGACTGCGGGAGCTGGGACCGGCCGGTGTGGCCGAGAGGTTCTAGGCGCTTCAGTCTGGAACCGCGCGACCGCTACGGTCACAGGCTCGAATCCTGCCTCGCGCTTGGATGTGTGTGATGTCCATAGGTTAGTTAGGTATAAGCAGTTCTAAGTTCTAGGGGACTGATGACGTCAGCTGTTAAGTCCCATAGTGCTCAGAGTCATTTGAACCATTTTGCGGGAACTGGCTGCTGACCCGGAACGTAAATAAATGGAACGTATTGCACGTAAATACAGGAAGAGATCCATTACTGTTCGGTAACACTATTGGTGACTAACCACTGGAAACAGTAACCACGAAAGATATCTACGACTATTCATCCGTAGCGACCTAAACTGGAAAGACTATATAAAAGTAACTGCAGGAAAAGCCGTAGACAGGCAAAGGTTCATTGCGAGATTCTTAAGGAAATGTAATTCATCAATTCTTCCACGTAAGAAGTGGCTTAAGAAACATTTGCTGGATCGATACTTGATTACTGCTCATCAGTATGACATTCTCACCACATAGGATTAATAAAAGAGAGGGAAGATTAAACTAAGAGCGGCGTGTTTTGTCACGGGATGATAGTGTCTCCGCCAGAGCGTTACATAGACGCTCAACAAACTCCAGTGCCAGATAGTACAAAACATGGGAGGCGTAGTACATTGCGGAGAGGTTTACCATTGAAATTCCGAGGTGTACGTTGCGAGAAGGGTTGCGCAACAGTTTACTTCCACATACATACGTCTCATGAAATGAGCACAACGAGAAAACCCGAGAAATTAGTGGTTATTCGGAGCCTTTTGGACAATCATCCCTTCCAATCGCCATTCGCGAATTGAACAGGGAAGCGCGAAACAGAGAGTGGTACCAGAAGTACCTTCCGCCACACACCGTCAGGTAGCTTGCGGAGGATAGATGTGGATGTAAATGGAGCTACGTGAAGACTGATAACTGGACGTCGCACATTCCCTGTCTGGTCCATTAGGACATTTACGAGCATAGAAGGTAAGATTGGAAGGTAATAGACACTTGTTGGGCGTTCCGAAGGTAAATCGTAAGTTAACAGCAAAAACTGACACGAGCGGAGGGGGGGGGGGGGGGGGCTGTAAGATAAGAAAGAGAAGGAAACACAACAGGCTAAGCACATAAGTAACTGAATAAAATATGTCAAAGGGGACATACAGAAATGTACCGCCGGCCGGTTTGGCCGAGCGGTTCTAGGCGTTTCAGTCTGGAAACGCGTGACCAATAAGGTCGCAGGTTCGAATCCTGCCTCGGGCATGGATGTGTGTGATGTCCTTAGCTTAGTTAGGTTTAAGTAGTTCTAAGTTCTAGGGGACTGATGACCTCAGATGTTAATTCCCATAGAACTCAGAGCTATTTGAACCAGAAATGTACCTTGCGATCGAATGTGCAGTTGACAACACAACAAGCAACATTTTTTATTATAAACATGCTTCTGATCTTACAGAATGTTTTTCTATGACAATTATCATGGACTACTGTAAGGATTAGACAACACTAAACAGGCGGCAGTTATTTGATATGCTGAGTCAGCTTTTCTCGAGTTAGCGGCTTCCCAGTTAATTTTAATGTGATCACTTTTAGTACATAGAAGCGCAAAACATATACTACAATGCAATGTCATTACATTATTGATACACTGTAGAGAATAACACAATTATTGTCAAGTATTGAACAGCTAATGGAATAATTGTTCGGCTCCCACGTAGGCCTATATGACAGCGTTGTGACAATTATTGTACATGGTGGTAACGCCTTCCTCCACTCAATCAGCTGCAAAACAACTGGGAACGATAGTAACAGGGCGAGTATTGTCATTTTTGAGGATACGAGGTTTTACCAATACTGTCTTTCAGTTCTTGTTTTGCGCTTTTGTATTGTATCCAGACACCCCGTATCAAACGGAATTGATCACAAGTTTTCAGGAGAGGCGGACCTGCAAGAATAAAACGAGGCAGCTAGTATTGTGTTGTCAGTAGAGAAACAGTAACAGCAGAATTACTCGATAAGGAGAGTTCACTGACTTCTAACGTGGACTACTCATTGGATGACATATGAGCAACAGATCCGTCAAGAGCATTTCAACAGTTATAATACTGCTTAAGCGGAGTGTTAGTGAAGTGACTGTGAAGTGGAAACGCGAAGGAACAACCACAGTTAAACCAAAACCAGGAGACCTCAATTCACTAACGGACAAAGCCTGTCGAGCAAAGCAGAGGGCGCTCCTTAATATCGCATGAAATCAGCAGAAGTTTCAAAGTTCTAACAGCAGTCCAGCAAGTAAAATGACTGTCAAGGAGGAGTTAAAAAGAATGGGGTAGTACGGCCGATCAGCTCCTCATAGGCCACACGTTTCTGTAGGCAATACCGAGTGACGGTTGAGTTCTGCATTTACATCGATACTCTCAAAATCACACCTAAGGGCCTGGAAGAGGATTCGCCGAACCACCTTCACAATATTCTCTGTTAGTCCACTCTCGAACAGCGCAGAATAAACGAACTCCTGTATCTTTCCGTGTGAGCTCTGATTTCCCTTGATCGTTCCTACCTATGTAGATCGGCGTCAACAAAATATTTTCGCATTCGGAGGATTAAGTTGACGACTGAAATTTCGTGACAAGATCCCGACGCAACGAGAAACGCCTTTGTTTTAATGATGGCCACCACAAATACTATATCATGTCCGTGACACTCTCTCTCCTATTTCTCGTCAATACAAAACGTGCTGCTCTTCTTTGAACTTTGTCGATGTACTCCGTTAATCCTATCTGGTAAGGCTCCCAAACCGCGCGGCAGTATTCCAAAAGAGGGCGGAGAAGTATAGTGTAGCCAGCCTTTTTAGTAGATCCGTTACATTTTCTAAGTGTCCTGCCAATAAAACGCAGTCTTTGGTTAGTCTTCCCCACAACATTTTCTGTGTGTTCCCTCCAATTTAAGTTGTTCGTAATTGTAATTTCTACTTATTTAGTTGAATTTATGGCCTTTAGATTTAACTGATTTATCGTGTAACCGAAGTTTAACGGATTCCTTTCAGCATTCATGTGGGTGACACTTTTCATTTTTTTAGGGTCAATTGCCAATTTTCGCACCATATAGATATATTTTCTAAATCTTTTGCAATTTGTTTTTATCTTCTGATGACTTTACGTGTCTATAAACGACACCGTCATATGCAAATCGTTTATATAGATATGGAACAGCAAAGGGCCTATAACACTACCTTTGGGAACTGCAGAAATCACTTCTGTTTTACTCGATGACTTACCCTCACTTACGACGAACTGTGACCTTTCTGACAGGAAATCACGAATCCAGTCATATAACTTAGATGATATTCCATAAGTACGCAATTCCACTACAAGCCGCTTGTGTGGTATAGTGTCGAAAGCCTTCCGGAAATCCAGAAATACGGAATCAATGTAAAATCCCTTATCAATAGCACTCAACATTTCGTGCGTGAAAAGAGCTGGCTGTGTTTCACAAGAACGATATTTTCTAAATCTGTGTTGACTGTGTGTCAATACACGGTTTTTGGAAATTTGTGGTAAGGTGTTGTGGGACCAAACTGCTGAGGTCATCGGTGATGATGATGATGTTTGGTTTGTGGGGCGCTCAACTGCGTGGTTATCAGCGCCCGTACAATTACCCAATCTTTGCTCAGTCCAATTTCGCCACTTTCCTGGATGATGATGAAATGATGAAGACAACACAAACACCCAGTCATCTCGAGGCAGGTGAAAATCCCTGACCCCGCCGGGAATCGAACCCGGGACCCCGTGCTCGGGAAGCGAGAACGCTACCGCGAGACCACGAGCGGCGGACAAGAGAGGTCATCGGTCCCTGATCTTAACATTCTACTTAAACTAACTTACACTGAGGACGGCACACACACCCATGCCCGAGGGAGAACTCGAACCTCCGATGGGGGGAGCCGCGCGTACCGTGACAGGACGCCTCAGGCTGACACGGTTTTCTTCGAGGTAATTTATAATATTCGAACACAATATATGTTCCAGAATCCTGCTTCATATCGACGTAAATGATATGGGCCTGTAATTTAGTGCATTACTCATGTTGCCTTTCTTGAATATTGGTGTGACCTGTGGAACTTTCCAGTCTCTGGGTACGGATGTTTCATAGAGCGAGCGGCTGTATATGGTTGTTAATTATGGAGCTATTGCATCAGCATATTCCGAAAGGAACCTAACTGGTATAAAGTCTGGACCGGAGGACTTGCTTTTATTAACTGATTTAAGTTGCTTCATAAATTAGAGGATATCTACTTCTAAGTTACTCATGTTGGCAGCTGTTCTTGATTCGAATTCTGGAATATCTACTTTGTCTTCTTTGGTGAAGGAATTTCGGAAGACTGTGTTTAGTAATTCTGCTTTACCAACACTGTCGTGTATATATTTCCAGTGCTATCGCGCAGAGAAGGCATTGATTGTTTCTTGCCGGTAGCATACTTTACATATGACCAGAACCCCTCTAGATTTTCTGCCAGGTTTCGAGACAAAGTTTCGTTGTGAAAACTATTGTAAGCACCTCGCATTGAAGTCTGTGCTAAATTTCGAGCTCCTGTAAAAAACTGCCAATCTTAGGGACTTTGCGTTTGTTTAAATTCGGCATGTTTTTCTCGTTGTCTCTGCAACAGTGTTCTGACCTGTTTGCCAGTCGACAGTGAATGACTAGAAAGGAGTAGTTTGGAGTGACGAATCACGCTATACCCTGTGGCAGTCCGATAGGCGGGTTTGGGTTTGCAATTGCCCAGAGAACTTTACCTGCGGTCATGTGTAGTGTCGACAGTGAAATACGAAGGAGGTGGTGTTACAGTATGTGGGTGTTTTTCGTGGGTAAGGTGTGGTTCCCGTATAGTGCTAAGTAAAACTCATAATGCAGAAAGGTATTGTAACGAAATTCTTAGGCTGACATACCAGATCAAGTGATAAATGAAGAAAACGAAATATTGTGTTTGAGAAGTGGCTGGCTTGTTTAATCAGTCTGTGTTGGTAAATTTTAAATATTTCAAGTGCGCCAATTTTGTTGGCATTTGTGCATTGGAATTAGTGATTAAAAAAAAAGAAACAAGCAGGTTGTATATAATTACTGCTGTTAGCTGTTATCTCATTGAGGTAGCTGTAATGGTGGCTAAACAGATTACGTCCAGGCCGGCTAATTCTAGTCATGAAATAAAGTCACCAACACTTCCAAAGGACAGGGTGTTAAAATTCAAATATATCATTAGTGTCAGGAAAGTCAATAAGCATTATTTAATGTGTGTATTTGAGCGTACTTATTTCTGTGCAGAATAAATTAAATAATTGTACATATCCATAGCCGGCCGCTGTGAACGAGCGGTTCTAGGCGCTTCAGTCTGGTACCGCGCGACTGTTCCGGTCGCAGGTTCGAGTACTGCCTCGGGCATGGATGTGTGTGATGTCCTTAGGTTAGTTAGGTTTAAGTAGCTCTAAGTTATAGGGGACTGATGGCCTCAGATGTTAAGTCCCATAGTGCTCAGAGCCATTTTAACAATTTTTTTACATATCCATACAAATAGAGGCTAGGACGAGAACAGGTAACAAACGAAGTGACAGGAGAATGTTGCAAGACAAAAGAAGAAAAGATATTTCCAAGCTTAAATACTATGCAAGTCTATTTTTATCAAAAAACAAACATTAACTGTCCACGTAAAATAAGTCACAAAAGAACTACAATATGAACACATTTTACAGTATTGCGTACTGCGTGTAACAGATGAACAGTTCGGAGACGATGAGACACCAGCCTGTCATAGAACAGCATCTGTGAGGTAGTGATTTGTGGACAATAAGATTCTTGAAATGTGATTTGTCCAGAGTCCAGAACTGGTCCCAATGAAATACCTTTGCGATGAGTTATAACATCGACTTCTGCGCAGACCCCAACGCCATATTAATATCCACTAATACGGGTCCAGATATTTTTGATGAGATGGTGTTTGTAAGTTGTAACAGCTCTGTCGACATGCAGGTATACTTTAACATTTATACCTAACTTAAAGACGAATATTTTCTGTAGTAGTTTCGTTAATTGTGTGTAGTACTTCTCTGGAAAAGAGGAATCAAATCTAGGCCTCTTTCCGTTTTCGTATTTTTACACGAATGTATCTCGAATTGATCTCTCTGTCAGCTTTTCAATTAGTGCGTATATTGAATTCCAAAACACTTCGTCACTGACAAATATTAGCTTTCTTATCTTATCCTCAGCATATACTAGACTAAATAATTAATGTCACATGAGGTTTTATATGTATGTGCTCGGGGATTGGAAAGTCCGTGACAGGACAAAATTTCCATATGCTTTATCTTATCGCGGTGGCTTTCCGCTATATTGTTTCAGAGCGCCTGAAACAACAAAACTTGTCATATGATTAAAGCGCGTGTGTCCTGTGTACTATAGACATTCCACGTTGCGTGTTCTGTTCTTTTCAGCGATGGCACACATTTATGTCATTTCGGACACATTATATATTTGACGAGACGCTAGGGTAGAAAATTTCAGCTAAGTGCATCCACACAGTCAGGCCTTCGATTTTCGGTGATTATGAAAATGGTTTGGTGTTCCACTTTATTAGTGCAGTAGCTCTTACTTGTCTTGTGAAAGAAATATGGTTTTCACAATTCCATTGCCTGCAGTATTCTCGATGTTTAGTGGAATTCAGCGTAGACATGTCTAGAATCATGTTGTATAGATTTATTGAGTAGTCTAAGAGTAAAAAAATTCTGTTCAATACTGAATTAACACCACAGCTACAATACTAAAGGAGTAGATTGTCAATAAGCATGACACTAGCCGGAGGGCCGTAACGTTGTTAGGTCGACTGATTCTGGATCTCATGGAATGCGACATCGAAACATTCTACAATGCGTTTCGAAGTTTACAATGGCAGTACCCTTATAGATCGAGAGCGGGACGGGATGAAACACCACCATCAAAGTTTCTCGGGAAAAAATTCTGTTGTTGACGTAGACGTAGGCAAACGACGGTGTCGACATCTGCTGATTTCGCATGTTCATTTACTCCCACCACACTGATTCATGTTACAGTAGTGGATTTCGAGGTCTTGTGTCTTTTTGATCTTATCGGCTGAGTTGGTGGTATGGTAAAACGATGGGCTTATACGAGGGGGCGTTCAATGAGTAATGCAACACATTTTTTTCCTTGGCCTCGTTGAAAAATTGCCGAAGTTCTTGTAGAACATCTTGGAATATTTCCGCTTCATCGCCTATAGTATCATGAAGTTCTGATAGCTGACGGCGTTCTATGAAGCCTTCAAAATGGCGCTTGTAATGAAGGTGCGTTGCAAGCAGAGAGCGGTCATTGAGTTTCTTTTGGCAGGAAACCAGAGTGTCGCAGATATTCATAGGTACTTGCAGAATATCTACGGAGATTAGGCAGTGAACAAAAGCATGGTGAGTCGTTTGGTACGGCGTCTGTCATCATCACAACAAGGTCGTGCAAACCTGTCCGATCACACACAGTTATGACTCCTACAATGTTGGAACGTGAGGAAACTCTCATTCGAAGTGTCAGACGGATCACAATAAAACGTCTCTTTGCACAACTGGACGTCTCTGCTGGTAGTGTTGACACATTCGCCCATCATTTGGGGTACTCAAAGGTGTATGCCCACTGGGTTTCTCGCAGCCTAACAAAATACCATAAAGAGCAACGAAGGATCATCCATGCAGAACTGCTAGCGTGTTACGAGGCTGATCATGACAATTTTTTGTTGAACGTCGAGCAGACGATGAAACGTGGATTCATCAATTCGATCCAAAACAAAACGGCAGTCCATAGAGTGGCACCACACCACTTCCACTCTGAAGAAAAAGTTCAAAGCAGCACCGTCAGCCGCTAAAGTTTTGGCGACGGTCTTCTCGGAAATTGAAGGAATGCATTCAGCGTGTTCATCGCCACAAAAATGCAAACGAACTTCTCCTTCTCCATGACAAGTCAAAGCCCTCACATAAATCTGCGTACTAGAGAGGAGCTCACAAAACTTCACTGGACAGTTCTTGCTCGTCTACCCTACAGCCTGGACCTCGTTCCTTCTGACTTCCGCCAGTCTGGACCAGTGAGGGATTAACTCTGCGGGAAGCAGTACGTGGATGATGGGAGGTTCCTGATGTAGCAAGACGTTCACTAAGGCGTCGACCAATAGAGTGGTACCGTGCAGGCATACAGGCCCTCCCAGTAAGGTGGCGTAAGGCCGTCGCATTGAAAGGAGATTATGTTGAAAAGTAAGGCTTTTGTATCCGAAAGAATGGGAAATAATAACGTTTATTGGAATCCTTAATAAAACCAACCAATGTGTTGCATTACTTATTGAACGCCTCACATGTTTGAGAGAATGGTGATTCAAATACCCGTCCGGCCATCTAGATTTAGGTTTATCCCTGATTTTGCTAAATCAATTCAGGCGAATAGTGGGACGGTTCCTTTGAAAGGACACAACCGATTTCTTTCACAGTGGGATTCTGCTCTGTCTCTAAAGACCTTGTCGTCAAAAAGGTGTTAAATCCTAAACTTCTTTCTTTCCTTCCTTCCTACCTTCCTCTTAATCTTTATTTTATTGCTTGCTTTGTTTTCGAGACACAATGCGAAGACTGGAGGTGGCCTTGCTATTCTCCCCACGCAATGTCTGCAAGAGAGAAATGATTAGGTTTTATACTAGCTGGACAAAGAAAAATCTGATTCTACGCACAAATAACAACATAAATAAGTAGGCGTTTTTTAATTAAATTGTCTCAACGGTGAAAAAAAGACAGCTCTGTCGAGGGCGACAAACTTTTTCCCGACGTTATTTAGCACACAGAAAGTAAGCAAGACGCGAAGTATATTTGATTTTTTAATTTTTTCCTCGAGTAAATAAGCGATGATTTAGAGTGGAACATAATCTTCCTAATCTTTCAGCTCTCAGCAGCGTGGGAACTGTATCAAAGAATCTTTGCGAAGAACAACCGTTATGAATTTTTCTTAGGCTTTAATGAACCCAACTGCCATTGCTAGTTGCCTAGTGCCCTTATTAAGTTTCGCCTTCTTGTAAGATAGACTGCCCTTCACATCTTTAGATCTGCAGTTCAGTACTGGACTGAGCGACGAGACGTTGTGCTGATGTTCCGTCTACGCGCAGCTGCCGATACAGAAGAGAGGGAGGAGGTTTGTCAGATATCACCACTAAAAACATTAGTAGGAGTTTTTAAATTATTAATTACGGTTTCCGTCACAGTCGTAAATAATATTTTTATCAGTGACTGTTTTCGAACTTTTTGTTCATTCTTAAGCCATTACCTTTATTGTAAGATACAATGTTGTTAACAAAACATGAAGTATAACATTTTCGAAATTACGACAGTGCAATAATTTTTTGTGAAATACCTGCATTTGTAATGTTTCTCTGTACAAATTTGTTTTTACATCAGATCAACATAACAAATGCTACTTGACTATATTACAGTAGTCTTGATACATTCAAACTTCGATATGCGTTTTTAGTTGTTTATATAAGAAAAATATGACAGGCGCCTTCAGTTGTTCATTGTGTGTCCATACGCTCAGTCTCTCAGAGATCATAATGCTACAACTAAATGAATAGATCTGAATTATTAAGGATCTCAGACATTGTCACACTATTTTATAAATTACTGAAATGTCAGAAGTTAACGGCTTAGCTAAAACATGAATCATTTTAAGAAAGAGCAAAAAAATAGTGTATTAAATTCCGACCGTTCGTTCAACAATTTGACCGGCTCCGTTATCTTCCATTTATATACGTCCCATTCTTCAAATACATCTAACTTGATTCCTTTAGATGTTACGTGTAGAATTTTCATAATACTGACCATACCACCAAGCCTACGTTTTGTGCTTCGCAAATGATGGCGAAAAGCGGTCTTGTTTGGGCTGATGTGTTTCCTTCTATCTAGTTATAAAATTCCGGTCTATATAAAAACGATCACATCTTCCACTTATAATCTCTACACGCCAGGTGCATAATACTTTTTTTCATTTTTTTAATAACGTAATGCCCTACAATTTAGTTTAAACCTTAATTGTCCTGCAGTTTGAAATGATATTTTGTACTGATTAGGGAAAGCGTACGCAAATTTCTCCATAATACGCCCATAATATTTCCATGTATTAAATTTTTTTCTTTCTTTGTTGGTTTTTTCGCTTTTGTATTTATTGGGAATTTGTGTAAACAAGCTTCTCTTAAAACCAGTTGCGACTGCTACTTGTTTGAGGATGCATAACTCCCTTTGTATTTCCGTTTCATCTAATGAAAGCTTACGTAGGCGAGCTCCCATACCAAAAAACAACGCCTTTTTATGTTGTGGTTGGTCATTGGAGTCATTCCTTGTTATTGCATCTGGGTGTGTTGGTTTACTACAAATGAAAAATTTCATGTTGTTTTCTGCTCTTGTTCCTGTTAAGTCTTCCTTTCCCTAAAGGGTCTGCATGACTCTTAACCAGCAGTATCACAATATTAAATACACTTCAGAGAAAGAGTCAGAAAGTAAAATAATTAGATGTTATTGCAAGTTTATCGAACGTCTCCTCCCAGGGTACGTGCCACCTCTACAGCCATTAGCTTCCGCTGCCGGATGCCCATTATGATGTAGATACTGACTGACTGCTGCTGCTGCTCTGGAATTTGTCAGGCGCAAACACGTTCCTCTCGCCCGCTATGCCTCAGTGTTGACCGGGAAGGAGTATCCTGTGTTGGCTGCTTCGTGTCGAAATTCGAAACGTCGTCTTTGCGGTTTGACGGGAAGCAAAGCGTAGACCGTCTCCATCTTCCGCTGTGATAAATTCTTCCTTTTTCTTTTTTAGTCCCCTGAGAACATATCCCGACAACACAAAAAGGAAACCAGTACCTTCAACGACCCTCAAAACGTAAACAAATGTCCTGAACAGATTTACTACAGAATACTTTCTGCTCTGGACAGACAACGGTGGACGTCAGGGAAAGTTATAAGTTTTCGCTATTGGCAACGAGGATTTTTACTTGGAAAACAGCGCTTATAATGTCTTTGTAGTTAATGTGCAGTTATGTGCGATCGTATAGTCCACATCAGGAATAAGTCAACAATCTAAACGTCATATCTGATAAAAACGACACTTCTCGCTGTGTACCATACATTCTAAAATGAAAAAAAAAAAATGGTTCAAATGGCTCTGAGCACTATGTGACTTAACATCTGAGGTCATCAGTCCACTAGACTTAGAACTACTTAAACCTAACTAACCTAAGGACATCACACATATCCATGCACGAGGCAGGATTCGAACCTGCGACCGTAGCAGCAGCGCGGTTCCGGGCTGAAGGGACGAGAACCGCTCTGTCACAGCGGCCGACTCTAAAATGCAGCATGAAATCATATAGAACAGTTTCTGGTCTGGCAAAAGCGTATTGCAATCATCAGTGGGACTTTTAAATAGAACATTGCGCTGAATTTTGCCATACAAAGCGGTATGACCTTTCCCAGTTGCGATCTCTGACTTATATCTCCCAGCCAGTTAAAGGTAGACCTACTATCCAACGTTAATCTGGACATATTTTCATTAATTCATCTGCATTCGCTGTGCTTCTTTCATGTAAATTAATCTGAACATATTTTTATTAATTCATTTATATTTGCTGTGTTTCTTTCATATAAATATAATGCAACAAAGTCCTATAGAAGGCATATAACAAAGATCGCTCATTATTCTAAAGAAGAGTATCGGGAGCATTCGATGTTATAGGCCATTTCCATCGTTCGATTATACATGTAATCAAACTGATTGCTATAAGAAGGTATCGGAATCGATTTTGTTTCCTAACTGGATTGATCATGATTTCTGAAGCATTGCAACCTGGAAAAAGGGGGACATTACAAAGTAATAACTGGTGTTCAGAGACACCAAGGTTTGATTACTCATAACAGTAGTTTCTTAATGGTGAAATTCGACGGTCAACTATTCCTTTTCCAAGCAAAGAATAAGTTACATCTGTGCGAGTAAGCTATGGGAAAGAAACATAAAGGAAAGAATAACTACGTCACAAATTAAATACCACGGACTTAAATACGGCCAGGATACCTTTCCTTTGTACTATAGGTCACATTTGCAATTGCTTATCATTCCTGTAACTAATTATTAACTCATCTGAATTTTTATTAGGACGTGGCCTTGTTCCTCTGTACCGTATTTCATTAGTTTTCTGTGGTTTTCTTTGGACGAAGTTTTATAACTGCTAATCAGTCACTCTGTACAATAAAAATGCGGTATTTCTTACAGTATCTCGTTTTGAATAAAAAAGAAACCTCTTTTACAAGTGGCTGTATAGAGGCAAAACTAATATATAGCTGAAGGCTGTTACTGCATAACGCCCATGATTTAAGATATTGGAACCGAATTCTTAAGTCATTACATTTAATATTTACAAATTATCACTCAAGTTCCGAGTCTACATTTGTATAGCTATGTAATGTTACATTTCAGTTTTCTTTTCCACCACCAGCAATGGAGGGTGAAACTTTGACAATGCCAGCCACTCGTGCTGGCGAAACGTCAGAAAAATCATCAGACGAACTTCGGCCGAAGAAGCCGAGACACAACGCAACAGGCATTATGTGAAAACGGCATTCTGAATATTTCTATAAACATTAATTACGTTTTGGTTCACTTCACACACGCAATATGAAATATTTTATAACAAATAATGTAAAAAGTTGCGTGAATGGGTAAACACTGCTGAATCCTCAGAGATGGGGGAAAACATGACGGACCATTCAGCCTCTTATATAGGAACTCTAGTGTGTGGCACAGATCAGCTGAAGTGCCTGTTAGAAAGTGCATTCACCCCACACAGGTTCATTCCCAGGCTTCATGGTGTTCCTCCAGAGTGAAGTAACCGGTGTCCGTTACACTGCCCACTGCACAGGCTGTTATCACCGTGGCCGTGCTACTGCCATATCTTCAATAGGAAGGACATGCTCTTTTTCAGAAGGACAGTGCGCGTCCCCAAACGGCTGCTGCGGATCGTTCTACATGACCTGCGAGAACCACTGCCGAACTGCAATAAAAGGTCAAGATGCTGGGGACAATCTATTACAGGATGCCATTCGGTGTCTTTATTATCGTTTCTATGCGTGAATACACACCCTCGCTACCGCCGGAGGGGGTGCTCCAAGTGTTGATGCGACTATTTGTGCACCTTTACTGTGACGCGTGTTTCAGTTGGTCTCAGTTATGATATACTCCTACAATGATGAAGTGCCTGTGATAGACGCTCAACTGTAGACGGCTAGACGGTTGTCAGCCGAAATATTGTGGCAAAAAAGTCAGTATGATCCGGCTGCCGTCCAGAAACTTCACAAAATACCTGTCAACTCACATGTTAGTAAAATGACATTGTTGCAGGTACTGTACCTTTTCCTCCCTGCAGTGTACTTGATTCACAGAACCTGTCAATGCCATAGGAATGCTAATGTTGTCTGCGTTCAAAGACCGTTTTCACTGCAGGCAAGAAGCCCTAAGATGTAACTTCTCGAGAGAAGGCAGATCGGGGAAGCAAAGTTGAACACAACATTTTTCTCAAACTTTGCTACACATTACAATGACGCTATGAACGCGTACGAGGACAGAGAATCTGACTCCATATATTGTGCAAGTTTTTCAAAATAATACGTGATTTCAGGTTCTGTCGTCAGTTCATGGTTAGGTTTGACCAATACTTATAACATGTAAGTGACACGTACTCATCATGCGTGAAAAAGCTTGACCCTTACAACTAAACTGTCATACAAAGCCACGGAGGCGGTAAATACTCGTAGATTTAGTGGCGGCCTGAAGAAAGGCGCCTTAAGGAACGGGCTACAATGTCGGTGGAGGTAGTGGGGATAATTGTGGGGGCAGGAGCAAGATACCACTTCCCAGACAGGTCCCAGAGCAGCTTTGAAAAGAATGCAGGGGCTTCAGGAACTATCAAAGAAACCGCTGCTCCGGAGGTCCGCGCTCAAACACAGCTCTCACAATAGGGCTCTCCGGATGACGTCGGTTGTGTGTCTGGTGGAAGTGACTGACAAGCTGGAACCTCATCAAAGTGGCCGCCGTGTGTTTTGCTCTGTTATGAAGTTCTGAACTCGTCTTCTTCTTTTGCTTGAGCCTTTGTCCAGCATTTTTGCAGGGTCGCATGGTTATGGTCGGATTCGGCACGGTTGATTTAAAGGGTGGCTGGATGCCCTTCCTGTCGCCACCTCGTTGAATGAGATGATGAACACAACACAGCACCTAGTCCCTGAGCGAAGAAAATCTTCGAACCAGCCGGTAATCAAACCCGCGCCCCTTTGCAAGACATTCCGTTGCGCTGACCACTCAATTATCGGACAGATTTATGAAGTTCTGAACTATATTAATAAAAGCTACAGGTGTGCCAGAAGAAAACGCGCGATACCGTGAATATGTCTCTCCCAGCCACATGCTCCAAATCTGAGGTACGACACAAACAGCAAAACCGTCAGTGAGTGACGAAATAATTAACAGAAACATAGGATATTTTGACGACGGCAGTCGAAGGTTAATTTGATCGAACTTGTCTTTATGTAACCTAGGTTGCAATATGCGTAGCAATTCAATCGACAACAGGCATGGGCGGAAATTTTACTGCGTTGGTAACAAGCTCATTGGCTCCTAAACTCACTTTGACTTTAAACATTAGCTGTTAGTGTTCTTTTTATCCCGCTGACAAACGGAATTTTGGTTGTGTTCTCTCGATATGTCACCGTTCGTTTATTAAGTGATACATGACGTTCGTTAGTATTTGACCTGGTTCAGCCATCGCCAACCAAAGGATACGCAAACAAAATCAGTGATGGATGGTCAGTTAGTCGGAATCCTGCAATCATAACTCCGCATATGAAGCCAGTTCATGCTTCCCGACTTGGTTTGTCATTATAACTTTTATTCAATTTTTTACCAGGAGCAAACTGGCCCATAGACGTTTTCTGCGTTTTGAAGGCTTACTAGAATTTTCCTTTTTCCTTTTTGACTAATTGTTATTACGTAGAGGACGTAGAGTATCATGTACATTCACGCTAGTTTAGCTGCTCTGGGCGGATATTTACAACCTTGGCAAATCTGTCTTGAAGACGACGCAACACATCTCTACTCCCGCCTCCCCACTTCTACAAAACATCGTCTGATTCTGAGATTTAATTTTGCGAAACTGTTCGTTGTTCCTGTAGTGCAGTTTGTCCTCTAGTTTCTTCTGATTGTAGTACGTTAAGTTTGCTGTCAAAAGATACAGTCCTGGCCTAAAACACTGACAGTCGAAATTTCACTGATTATGAAACACTATGTTCGACTTTGAAAATTTCTCACTCGTATTAGACGAGCTAAACTTTCAACGTGCTTACTTTAACATCGTTGACGTGTTACTTGGCATAACAATTGAGCAGCCTACTCAATGAATTTTTTGTTAGGCAACTTTATTCCGTTTCCGGCAATATTTTGAATCTGAGATAAAAAATGATAAAATACGGATAACAGTGCGAATTGTTATGATAAACTGCAGCTAATCCCTTAACTGTCTTAGCTAGGTCATCGATCGGAAGAAGGCGGCATTATACTCCTTTCAGGAGAAGCGTGATTGGTAAAGCAATGTACTTGTGTTATTAAATCCTAGTCATCATTGCCACGGGGGGAACATTTAATGCTTTACCTTGAGCGTGCAGCCGGCAGCTTTGGCGAAGCGGTTCTAGGCGTTTCAGTCCGGAACCGCGCTGCTGCTACACTCGCAGGTTCGAATCCTGCCTCGGGCATGTGTGATGTCCTTAGGTTAGTTAGGTTTAAGTAGTTTTAATTCCAGGGGACTGATGACCTCAGATGTTAAGTCTCATAGTGCTTAGAGCCATTTGAACCAACCTTGAGCGTGCACAAACACAGTTTTCTTAAAAGCGCAACTGCCACCAACGTATCTGTATAAACTACAGTTAAACCGGGCAGTAATCTTGTGAGTATCAAAACATTGAGTTATTACAAATAGATGAACTTTGGAAGAATGCACGCCTCAGAATTGGGGAATAAGACTACCAGCAAATGTCTACTAAGATTGAGAGCTAGTCCTGGTGCTCGCTACAGGACGTAATTTCATTAGACTGAACGTACACGTAACAGAATAACGAATCAAGTGAACGGGTCATCAGCCACGTAGGTTTGCATTAGTCACTCACAAACGGATACGCTGACGAACTTTAGCCAGAAAGTAGGTAACGGCTATGTTAAGATAATCGCGCGAAAATGCTTGCGCAATGGGAAGTGGACAGCGTATCGCGATCGCGCAACTGAGCGGAAGGAAGTGCACGCAGCTCGTGGAAAAGCTGTGGAAGTGTTCACATCCAGCCACCTGTGCGCAAATCCAGGAGCAGGACAAAACAACGGAAACCGGAGCACAGGGTCAACAGCACGTGACTGTTAATTCTCTGACCTCCCAGCTAAAGACGTACAATATTCAAGAGTGAACGTAAGCACTGTGCAGCAACAAACGTCACGCCTCATTATGTGTGTCACTGACAGCCTGTATCCTGAATACTTTCACAAGACGCTTGAGATACAATTATGTCTACTTCTTTCTACAGCATCCTTTCCTGACTATGTTTTTGAGGCTCTTACTAGAGCGTGATTGGTTGAGAAGTACAAAATTTGTTGATTTGATTGCGATTTCTAAAATCTGTGTGTGGGGAAACATTTAAGTATTATTTCAACTCACTTTTGTCGCTGTTCGCAGGGGTTTTCAAGTTATTTTGCAGTAAAATTAAGAGAAATCCACTGAAGATAGTGGAGCCTAAAAATATTTATAAGAATTAGTGCACAAGACCAGATTGTGTACTACTCTACGTGGAATACTTACATGTGATGTTACTATGGCAAATACTGTAGTAAGCAGTAAGCCTTCAGAAAGTATACAAACTAGCATGGACTCACTGCACTAAAAGAAAGATTTCAAGACAAGCCACACTGAGGCAGTACAATACAGTTGTACTATCAGAAGCACTCCACGCATCAGAAACGGCCACTATCGGAGTATCAGGCATCAAAATGGTTCAAATGGCTCTGGGCACTATGGGACTTAACTTCTGAGGTCATCAGTCCGCTAGAACTTAGAACTACTTAAACCTAACTAACCTAAGGACATCACGCACATCCATGCCCGAGGCAGGATTCGAACCTGCGACCGTAGCTGTCGCGCGGTTCCAGAGTGTAGCGCCTAGAACCGCTCGGCCTCATCGGCCGGCCAGTTAGGTTCGCCAGATTAGTTGTTAATTAACACACGTTCAGCCCATATTTGATCAACTTTATTCAGGGTGTAACTATACTGCCTTTACAGACGATGAGGACTTATAATGGGGACCAAGCTTAGCATAGGAACCTATGTCCGGAAACCATTCGGCCGGCATCAGGCATCACAGAGACAGGAAAAATAGAACGTAAAATACTCAGAAAAAATTTTGGAACAATGTACAGAGATGGTATATGGATGAAGAGACCAACCAAAGAATTATACGATGGACTCATGGGCACGGTCTGAAAAAGCCGATTAAAATTCTATGGACATATACGCACAATGAACAACAACAGACTCATAAAGAGGATTTCTGGTGCAGTAAAAAGCTCGATTAAAAAACTATTGCTTTCAAGAAATAGAAGAAGACCTAAAACAACCAGAGAGCAACAGGGCAATGACAATCGAAGAGAGAAATTCCGAAACAAAATTATAAACACGAAATATGAAGAAACAGAAGAAAATAACTGGGAAAACATGTACAAAGCAAAGGAAACACGAACACAGTCAAAGAATGAAGAGATATTGCGAAGAGAAAAAGAAGGAAACAAGAAAAAATTGAATAATCATTTAACATTCAAGTTAAGCGTTGTTTTCATGGCAATAATAATAATAATAATAATATAGTGATTACAAAAATACTCTGCGAATTGTCATGCATTTTAGAAGAGAAATATGTCTGTGGGTATTAAAGAATCATCTGAAAAAAGGATTAAGGCAACAAAGTAGTTTAATATTTACAAATTTTATTAATTTGAATAAGTTTGATAAGTTTGGAATGTGTGCATCGGAACTGAATTACAATTTCATAATTCTGCAAAACACAAAACACGATTTTACAGTCAGTATTATTAACATTCTTCGTACAATTGTAAATTTAACCAATGACATCTCCACAATATCAAACTGGTGAATGCTTCGTAGCGAGAAAGAACAGCGAATCTAAATGAAGCTAACAGACGGCATCAATAATGTGGTAAGTGAAGTGAAAGCGAGGAAGTGACGCTAGGGGAAGGGGGCTCCCTGAGTGAGTATGAATCATGGGCAACCAGCCAAGAAGTGATGTGAGGGCGGAGGCGTAGCGGATGTGTGTGTGTGTGTGTGTGTGTGTGTGTGTGTGTGTGTGTGTGTGTGTGTGTGAGGCTCGCGAGAAGGGAATCCAAAGCTTGCGTCCTCAAGGCTAGAAGGAAGTTAGTAAACTTAGTCGTCGTTGTTTAGTGACGATTAACATTCTTTGTATAACTGTAAATTCAACTAATTACGTCACTGTGGAATCAAACTGCTAGACGCCCAGTAACATCTAAAATCGACATTACTGATTTGAAGAAAATTTACTCGCGGTAACTTTACTTCTGTGCAATAGTGAGATCAACCTTTTTTATCTGAATCTGTCATACATATCCAATCATCGGTAACGGGTTTATTTATTTATTTATTTGCAGATAAAGATGTTAAAAACACGGATCAACTTGGTCACATGTTGTTGTCATCGAAACGGGAATAAACAGTTGGTGACTCATTGCAACCAAGTGACGCCGTGCTCTTAGTATTTACTGGACAAACCGTTGTACTGGAAATAAGCTGGTATGGCGACAAGCGGGCGCTGCCAGAACCACTGCTGAAGAAAAGGATTCGTATGGTGAATGAGGGACAAGGTGATAGGACGGAGCAGAGGGACACAAGTTGGAGATTTGAAACTAAAACGAGGACATTTTATCGAAATTACTTTATTTACGAGTGCTACTTTGCGCGTTCAACTATTTCTTATTGATGATTTGAAAACAGACCGGCTTGATACTGAGAGTTTGACTCTCGAAAAATCCGTTGCCAACCTGCGTAACGACTTAAAACACACAAGCTGTTCAAAAAAAAGTGTCGAATACTTTGAGAGGGCCGGCCGCGGTGGCCGTGCGCTTCTAGGCTCTTCAGTCCGGAACAGCGGGACTGCTACGGTCGCAGGTTGAATCCTGCCTCGGGCATGGATGACTAATGTCCTTAGGTTAGTTAGGTTTAAGTAGTTCTAAGTTCTAGGGAACTGATGACCTCAGATGTTAAGTCCCATAGTGCTCAGAGCCATTTGAACCATTTTGAACTTTGAGAGGTGGTAGTACCCATCGAAATAAGAAAAATAAGTCCTATAGACAAGGGTCCGGGAACACATACTTTCCGAGATAAACACGTGTTTATAGGAAGGGCTTCGTGACGATTGATTGCGGATATCACCATAGTCGTTGCATTGGCTCTCCGTCAATTGTGTAGGCAGGGGATTATGATATCTTACTCAAAGTACTCTGCCCACCTTTATGTGGTCTGCAGTCTTATCTGGTTCGAGTCGTGTTGCAGGCTGCGTTAATTTTTGTCGTGTTTATGTGCGTTGTTTTTCAGTACTGTCAACCCTGGGTACGTATCGTGGTGTTTTACCTTCTTCCAAACGAGGATTGCCTTGTGTGTTTACTGTTATTGCACTGTTCGTACCTACAAATGGTGTAGTACATTTCCATTTTCTCTCCTCCACCACTTGTTAGAGATGGAAGCCGACTACTAGACAAGTAAAACGGCGGATGTGGTATTCTGCTATGGTTTAGCTAATGGACGTAGCCTGTGAGGCCGTGCCCTCTACGCTGAAAAATATACACAGCACAGAGTGCTCTCTTATATCACAAGCTGTTCGGCAGACTTTTCCAGCGTCTGAAGGACACAGGTACCGCTGCACCTCGGAACGCTGACAGGGAAGGCTTCACACAGGCCGCCCGCCTGACAGAGGAGCGTGTGCTACGTTCGGTGGAAGAAACCCCTGGGACCAGTGTGCGAGGATTGGCAGCGGCAGAAGGCGTGTCTCACTCTCTTATGTGGTAGATACTTCATAAACAATTGATGTACCCGTATCAATTATAGCGCGTTCAGGCTCTAAGGCCACAAGATCATCATGGCAGACAGCTGTTCTGTCAATGGCTGTTGCAGAAGTGTGCTGCAGATCCTCTGTTCACATCCAAGATTTTACTACCGCCGGCCGTTGTGGCCGAGCGGTTCTGGAGCTTCAGTCCGGAACCGCGCTGCTGCTACGGTTGCAGGTTCGAATCCTGCCTCGGGCATGGATGTGTGTGATGTCTTTAGGTTAGTTAGGTCTAAGTAGTTCTAAGTCTACGGGACTGATGACCTCAGATGTTAAGTCCCATAGTGCTCAGAGCCATTTGAACCATTTTATTACCGATGAAGCAGCGTTCACAAGAGATGGTGGTGTGAATTTCCATAGCCATCATGTATGGGCAGATGGAAATCCCCAGCAATTCAGGAAATAGACACCGACACCGATTCTCAGTCAACGTATGGGCAGGCGTACTTGGAGATAGATTAAATGGGCCGTACGTGCTACTACAAATGTTTACTTTGGTGCACTATCTGGACTTTCTCAATAATGTACTGCTTACCTTGCTGGAGGCTGTGCCATTGCAGCAGCGAATACAAATGTGGTTCGTGTATAATGGCGCAGCAGCACAAATTTCTTCACAACGTGCGCAAACATCTGACTCAGACATTTCAGGGTCGCTGGATTGGTCGAGAAGACCCACACCTTGGCCTACTCGTTTCCCAGGCCTCAGTCCTCTGGACTTGTGGTGATGGGGACACTTGAAGGAATTATATACTGGTATGGATATGGTGTCTGTTCTTTCGGACATGTGCAAAAGGACAGACACCACTGATGACTTGCAGCCGTCTAAAACGAAATTAGAATTATATTTGAAATTAAAATTATATTACTACCGTCAGCTGCTCACGGGCATTGATATATGTCAACGGGGACAGGTGAAAATGTGTGTCCCGATCGGGACTCGAACCCGGGATCTCCTGCTTGTATGGCAGACGCTCTATCCGTCTGGGCCATGTCCGAAAGAACAGACACCATATACATATCAGTATATAGTTCTGGCAATACCGGCCATGACCTCCTCCTTCTGTGCGGATGCACACATATTCCCCGAACTCTTACGGGACTTGGTAAGAATGTCTCCCACGAGTAATGAGTGTGTTGGGATGGGACACTACGAATGCAGTGTGTGGACATACAAGGAGAGAATGTAGGTCTCGCGGGAGGCGTGCGCGAGATAGTCCCTGCAGTCTCACTATCCTCTGTGCCCTCGGAGGCTCAGATGGATAGAGCGTTTGCCATGTAAGCAGAAGATCCCGGGTTCGAGTCCCGATCGGGGCACACATTTTCACCTGTCCCCCTTGATATATATCATCGCCCGTGAGCAGCTGACGGTATTAATATAATTCTAATTTCTTGAAGGAATTGGTCTGCGCCACGCAAGTCAGTGATGTGCGGACACCACAGGATCGCACTTCAGGGCGCGCCAGCAGGTAACCGCGTGTACTTCAAAGGGTGCGTCATTCTTTACGCCGGAGGGCAGAGGGGTGCATCGTCATGAATGGACTCCAAGTTGAACACCTTCTATAAACATGTTTATCGCAGAAAGTAGTCATTTCCGGACCCTCGTTTATTGGACTTATTTTTCTTGTTTCGTTGAGTACTACCACCTCTCAAAGTATTCGACACTTTTCTGAACGCCCTGTATATATCGTGTTTTTACCTGGTTATTAGTAAAACTAAACCTGTAATAAACAAGAGCAGACAAATAGCGAAAAGCGCAGGTTATTCAGAACTAAAATACCGGTATCGGTTTTAACTGATCGGGTTTTCCCATCCCTAACTAAGCCGCTAGTGTAGGGCAGGTTTCAGAAGAATGAGAAGAAATCGTGTGCTGAGCAGATTGCACGTGCAGCAATACAAAATGCAGCCTCACCCCTCCGGCTGTGGCGCACTCGTTGCTCTCTGCCGGGTGACGCAGCGCGCCGGAGGCGTGGCAGTGACGTCACGGCCGCGTCACGCGGGCACGGCTGCCTCAGCACGAGTGGGCGGCTGACGCAACAGCGCGCCTCCTGTCGGCTGCTCCGCCGCTGTCCCAGTTCCACTGTACTCTGGTGCGCTGAGCAGTTCCGTCAGTATTTCCCACACTACAGCTCTGTCACTGGCGGACGCTTGTATACAACAAGGCGATTAAGTCGGCTGCCGTGCACTCGCGCTACGGACATCACTTCGCTTTCCAAGGTATAAAGACGTTCGGCTGAAACGTTCAAGTGAGATATGAACAAATATGTGGCAATAATTCCGTTGTACTTGAAGGTGGACTTTTACTTACTGGTAAGGGAAGTACAAATCCATCGGGGCACTGCTCTTGTCATCTCTCGCACAATTGTAGTACTCACTTAGACGCAAGAAGGGTGCTCTACTACGATGCATTTCTCAAATGTTTTCAAGAAGTCGAGGTTCAAAGTTTTTCGAGCCTGTTGACTGCCACACGAGAGCGCCAGCCATGAAGCAACGGCGCCGGCAGCATCCAGCTACGATGTCACATTACAATCTGCCAGTACTGCGTTAGAGTCGCGTCATTTTCTTATTTTTCTAATCTTTCACCAAACACCTGTACGCTACAACGAATCATCGAAGAGGAACAACAACAATTACTACTACTACTACTACTACTACTACTACAACGGCGACGACGACAACAGCAACAAGAATAATAGTTACTCGTGACTAATAAAGAATGATGACAAAAAGAACATTTATTTATCGATGCATTCATGCAAATATCGCAGTGAAGTCATAGCGAGTTACATCTGCTTTGAATAACTACTATTTGAAGTACACATATGGAAAAACTGATAAATGATATTCCCTTTACAATAAAAAATGTCAATCCAGTAAAGCGAGAATGAGGCATTAAAGTACAGTGGTGAAGCCAGCATGTCCACATACAAGCGAATAACCAGCACTAAACTATAACTTAGATACAATACAAATACTAGAAAGGCGAATCATTAGCAAATTATCAGGCCCATGGAAGGGTGGAATCACGAAGCAACGATGAAGTATATCGAAATATAGAAAACCTATCAGAAATAATGAGAAAAACAAGACTGATATAATTCACACATTTATGTCGAATGCAAGACAGTAGATTAAACGAAAAAGATCTTCAGATATTTCTGGGAGATAAAGTCAACAACAAGTTGCATCCAAGTAGCGAAAAAAGATTTAGAAAAGGTAATATAAAAGCTGAAGAAACAACCCACGGAAGTACAGGGCTATTACAAATGATTGAAGCGATTTCATAAATTCACTGTAGCTTCATTCATTGACATATGCTCACGACACACTACAGATACGTAGAAAAACTCAAAGTTTTGTTCGGCTGAAGCCGCACTTCAGGTTTCTGCCGTCAGAGCGCTCGAGAGCGCAGTGAGACAAAATGGCGACAGGAGCCGAGAAAGCGTATGTCGTGCTTGAAATGCACTCACATCAGTCAGTCATAACAGTGCAACGAGACTTCAGGACGAAGTTCAACAAAGATCCACCAACTGCTAACTCCATTCGGCGATGGTATGCGCAGTTTAAAGCTTCTGGATGCCTCTGTAAGGGGAAATCAACGGGTCGGCCTGCAGTGAGCGAAGAAACGGTTGAACGCGTGCGGGCAAGTTTCACGCGTAGCCCGCGGAAAATTGGCTCATGCCACAACTGGAGACCGACAGCACCGACTTCATCTTTCAACAGGATGGTGCTCCACCGCACTTCCATCATGACGTTCGGCATTTCTTAAACAGGAGATTGAAAAACCGATGTACCGGTCGTGGTTGAGATCATGATCAGCAATTCATGTCATGGCCTCCACGCTCTCCCGACTTAACCCCATGCGATTTCTTTCTGTGGGGTTATGTGAAAGAGTCAGTGTTTAAACCTCCTCTACCAAGAAACGTGCCAGAACTGCGAGCTCGCATCAACGATACTTTCGAACTCATTGATGGGGACATGCTGCACCGAGTGTGGGAGGAACTTGATTATCGGCTTGATGTCTGCCGAATCACTAAAAGGGCACATATCGAACATTTGTGAATGCCTAAAAAAACTTTTTGAGTTGTTGTATATGTGTGCAAAGTATTTTGAAAATATCTCAAATAATAAAGTTATTGTAGAGCTGTGAAATCGCTTCAATCATTTGTAATAACCCTGTATATAGGGAAAAATTATTGAAATTGAAAGGATTCCGAGGAAAGAGAGCAAAAAAATAAAGAAAATAAAAATCTGGTCAGAAGAGACTAAGAAAAAATACAGTGAAAGTAGATGAAAGAGTGCTGGAAGAGAAAGATAACAACAAAGAATAAGGAATCGAAATAACTGGCACGTGGTTCTTAGTTAGCCCAATCGAGAAGAAAAATTTCATCTGGTTCCCTTATTATACCTCGTCATGTTGCGTTAGTGGTTGTAGCAAAGAGTGCATTACGCGTGTTCTTACTATGCTTCTGCCACGATTCAACTGTTCTACACCTTCTTAACGAAAAAGAAAGATGTATTACAACTCCATACGACTATAGCCTGAGCTTAGCAGACGTAATTTTGCGGATAAGAATCAACCATTTTGTTTAAGTTAATTCAACTTCACTCGCACGATTCATGTGACATACTAATAAGCGTCAGTTATGAAGCGAAAGGATGATTTGTTCTGCGAACGGCCTTGCCAAAGAGAGTGGAGGAGCAGAAAGCAATCTCTTGCTCTTGGGGTGGGAAATGGCTCCTAAAAAGCGGAAAAATCGGCAATGGCAAATGGCATGAGGATGAAAACTTCTATGGAAACAAACACATAAAAGACACATAATATGAATCCACAGACATGTTGCCTGTAATTGCAAAAGTGTCATGACGACCTCTCCACTGGCAAAAGATTCCGGACTACTCCCCCATTCAGATCTCCGGGAGGGGACCGCCTATGGGGAGGTGACCATGAGAAAAAGACTGAACAACTAATGACAGCATGACGTTCTACGATTCATCAGTTTGAACGTGGTAGGGAAGCTAGAAAATTTGAAAAGGGAAATGCTAAGGCTTAATCTAAATATAGTGGGGGTCTGTAAATGAAATGGAAAGAAGACAGGGATTTCTAGTCCGATTAGTATACGGTAACATCGACAGTAGAAGAAAATGTTATAACGGGAATAGGATTTGTTATGAATAGGAAGGTGGGGAAGAGAATGAGTTACTGTGAATAGTTCAGTCACAGAGCTGTTCTCATCAGAATCGACAGCAAACAAACAAAATGGCTCTGAGCACTATGGGACTTAACATCTGAGGTCATCAGTCCCTTAGAACTTAGAAGTACTTAAACCTAACTAACCTAAGGACATCACACACATCCATGCCCGAGGCAGGATTCGAACCTGCGACCGTAGCAGTCCCGCGGTTCAGCAAACAAACACCGACAACGATAGTTCAGGTATAAATACCGACGTCGCAAGCCGAAGATCAAGAGACAGAGAAAGTATATGAAGATATTGAGCAGATAATTCAGTATGTAAAGGGAGATGGAAATCTAATAGTTGTGGGTGACTTGATGCGGTTGTAAGGGAAGCAGTAGAAGAAAAGTTTAAGGGAGAATATGGGCTTGGTACTAGGAGTGAGAGAGAAGAAAGACTAATTGAACTTTGCAATAATTTTCAGCTATTAATAACGAATACCCTGTTCAAGACTCACAAGAGGAGGTGGTGTACTTGGAAAACGTCGGGAGGTAAAGGAAGATTTCAGTTAGATTACATGATAGACAGACAGAAATTCTGAAATCAGATACTGGATTGTAAGGCGTACCCAGGAGAAGGAGGAGGATATTAGTGTTTAACGTCCCGTCGACAACGAGGTCATTAGAGACGGAGCGCAAGCTCGGATTAGGGAAGGATGGGGAAGGAAATCGGCCGTGCCCTTTCAAAGGAACCATCCCGGCATTTGCCTGAAGCGATTTAGGGAAATCACGGAAAACCTAAATCAGGATGGCCGGACGCGGGATTGAACCGTCGTCCTCCCGAACGCGAGTCCAGTGTGCTAACCACTGCGCCACCTCGCTCGGTGTACCCAGGAGAAGATAAAGGCTCAGATCACAATTTGGCAATGATAAGGACTCGGCTGAAGTTTAAGAGACTAGTCAGGAAGAATCAAAGCCCAAAAATGTGGGATACGGAAGTGTTAAGGAATGAAGGGATACACTTGAAGTTCTCTGACGCTATAGATACTGCGGTTAGGAATAGCTCAGTAGGCAGTTCACATGCAGAGGAATGGACGTCTCTAAAAAGGGCAGTCACCAATGTTGGAAAGAAAGCCGGTGGTACAAAGAAGGTAAATTCGAAGAAACCATAGCTACCAGAAGAAATACTTCAGTTCATCGAAGGAAGTACAAAAATATTAGAATTCAGGAGTACAAAAATACAAGTCACTTAGGAATCAAATAAATAGGAAGTACAGGGAAGCTAAGGCGAGATGGCTGCATGTGAGGAAATCTAAGAAGAAATGATTGTCGGCAGGACTGACTCAGCATATAGAAATGTCAAAACAGTCCCCGATGAAATTAAAAGCAACGGTAGTAACATGAAGAATGCAATGGGAATTACACTGTTAAGTGCACAAGAGAGAGAGGACAGGTGGAAAGAGTACACTGAAAGCCTGCAGGAGCTAGAGTGCTTGTCTAATGACGTGATAGAACAAGGAACAGGAATTGGCAGGAGACTCCAGTATTATAATCAGAATGTGAAAGAGCTTCAGAAAACTTAAGACCAATTAAGGCACAAGGAATAGGTAACATTCCACCAGAATTTCTAAAATCATTGGAAGGAAGTGGCAACAAAACGACTGTTCACGTTGGTGTGTAGAATGCACGAGTCTGGGATATATTATCTGAATTTCAGAAAAACATCATCCACACAATTCCGAAGATTGCAAGAGCCGATAAGTGCGAGAATTATCGCATAATTAGCTTAACAGCTGATGTATCCAAGTTGCTGACAAGGATGACATACAGAATAATGGAAAAGAAAATTGAGGAAATGTTAGATGACGATCAGTTTGGCTTTAGGAAAGATAGAGGCACTAAAGAGGCAGTTCTGACGCAGCTGGTGAAAATGGAAGCAAGACAGAAGAAAGGTGATATATTTATAGGATTTGTCGATCTCGGGAAAGCGTTCGATAATGTGAAATGGTGTAAAATGTTGGAAATCCTGAGAAAAATAGGGTAAGAGGTGGGAAAATACAATATATACATGAACCAAGAGGAAACAGTAAGATGGAAGACCAAGAACGAAGCGCTCGGATTAAAAAGGGCGTAAGACAGGTATGTTGTCTTTAGTCCCTACTGTTCAATCTATACATCGAAGAAGCAATGACAGTGATAAAACGAAGGTTCAGCAGTGGGATTAAAATTCAAGGTGAAAGGATATCATTGATAAGATTCGCTGACGACATTGCTATTCTCAGTAAGAGTGAAGAAAAATTACAGGAGCTGTTGAACGGAATGAAAAATCTAATGAGTGCGGAACATGGATTGAGAGCAAATCAAGGGAAGACGAAAGCAATGAGAAATCCCAGAAATGAGAACAGCGAGATGTCGATGAAGCTAAGGAATTCTGCTACCTAGGCAGTAAAATAACTAATGGCGGACGGAGCAAGGACGACATAAAAAGCGGACTAGCAATGGCAACAAGGGCATTTCAGGCCAAGAGATGTCCACCGATATCAAACAAAGGCGTTAATTTGAGGATGAAATTCCTGGGAATGTATGTGTGGAGTACAGTATTGTGTGGTAGTGAAACGTGGACTGTGGGAAAACCAGAACAGAATCGAAGCATCTGAGATGTGATGCTACAGAAGAATGTTGAAAATTAGGTGAACTGATAAGCCAAAGAATGAGGATGTTCTCCGTAGAATCGGCGAAGAAGGGAATATATAGAAAACACTGACAAGAAGAAGGGACAGGATTGAAAGACATGTATTAAGACCTCAGGGAGTAAGTTCCATGGTGCTAGAGGGAGCTGTAGAGGGTTAAAAACTATAGAGGAAAACAGAGATTGAAATACATCCAGCAAATAATTGAGGACTTAGGTTGCAAGTGCTACTTTGGAATGAAAAATAAAAAGTAGCAGAACTGGGCGATGTTCGTTGAGGGGAGTGGAAGCGAGAACTTTAACAAACAACTTGCTTATGGTGCTTGTGCAACAATCTTCATGTAAAGTAACATTGGTGAGTTTCCTAGCTTCCTTGCAACAGGTAACATGGAGTGCAAAGGACAGGAGTAGTTTGAAGTGATATCTTCATCTCGCCACGGTCAAGTTCAATTTAATTATGAGTTCATTAAACTCTGAGATATTCGTTTCAGAGGTAGACATAAACTTGTGAAGAAGAAATTACCACGCGTGCGGCTTCAGTCGTGACGATAACTTACCTTCCTGAGGCAATATATTGCAAAGCTGATAAATATTGTACGATATTAGTTGCAAAACTGAAATTAAAACTAATCTATTTTGTTCGTTAACGCGTTGAAATAAATAATCATTAATTTAAACTTGACCCCAAGAGTTAGCTTCTCATTTAACTTTATATTGAATTTAAAACTGCACGTTAAATACTTTACAGAGTATACCGATTTCGTAATTAATAAATAAATAAATGCCGTATATCACGATCTTCCCCTTTGGAATAGATTTAATAAAAGCATATAGTTATCAGTTAGTAATGGCCAAATACATTCCTCACAAAAAAAGTTAGTTGACCTGTGTGTACCCAGAGCAGCATTTATGGTGAATCACAACAAATAACCTCACAAAACAGAGGTATTCACATAACAGTAAGCAGGGTTACATCATGTTCCGCGAGGTCGAAAAAGTAGCAAGAGATCATCCTCCATCAGTGGACTTTGTGAGTCTCGGGTGAGTTTTCATTCGAAGACGGGGCAGCTGATAACAAACGTGCACTGCCTTCGTAAACTTTAACCGAACTTCTAAAGTGCAACAAATGCCTGACGGCGAAGGAGGAAAGCTACAGGCTTGCGCCAGACTGTCATTTATTTCTTTTGTTGGAAAACAAAGCGATAGCGAACAGGAAGTGAAAAGCCGATTTGCGTGACCTCGGGGTAGCGTTAGTGCCTCTTAAAGTGGAGGTGTTGGGTTATAGTACAAACTATTGCTCGACTGAATGATTTTTAAAAGAACCATTACTGTGTGTTGATCCAATGCTGTGGCAAAAAAGGATTGGGCTATTATAGCTAAATGGCATTGCGAGCAGCATTTTATGTGGTGCTATAGAGATTTTCTGTGTGAAACAGGGATTTAACTGAATGTGGAACATTTAAGAATAAATGTAACAAGCTGGCCAGGTGCGAGTAGTTTTCTGTACAAACTTAGTTATGTATACAGACAGTTCACTCAATTCGGGAATCGAGAATCTCTAAGATCTTTGCCTATTACCAACACTGATATTCGCAAGATACCTGTCCCATGGATTCCAAGCCTTCCGAAAATGTTTCAGTTTCAAGTTATAAGTCGGATAACAGATAACAAAAAAAATATTTTCTTTTCGTGTGATATAATTACAAATCCACAATTCTCGGATTTTTTCCTTTGGTTGTGCTGTGAAACCTTGCTTCTTGCCAAATTTCTTGGTTCTGTGTCAATGGCAAGCGTCCTACAGGTTTTGATGGGTGGATTTGCTAGAATCAAACCATGCATGACATAAATGACCTTATCTTTTGACTGCACTGACTACAGAAGTTTAGATTTATTACACCGCCAAGGGACTACAGACCTTATGTGACATAAACTTCAACTTGAAACGTGCATGTGGTCCTGAGAAAGAAAGGGTCTTAACAGATGGACGGGCAGGCACTCAGTGTGATTACAAATGACAATAAAATTTTTCTGTGATATAGTTATAAATCAGCAATTTTCCGATTTTTTTCTTTGTTTGTGCTGTGAAACGACGCTGCTTGCCAAGTTTGGTGATTCTAGATCAAGGGAAGTGTCCTATAGCTTTTGATGAGTGAGTCTGCGTGTATCAAAGTGTGTGACGTACACGGCCGTGTCTTTTGACTGCATTGGCTAATAGAAGCTTCAATTTTTTTACACCACAGGGGCTGTAGACCTCAGTAAGCGTCATAATTTCAGCTTGGCACATCTGCCCGTCCCTGAGAAAAAATGACTTAACACTCGGGCAGATAGACAGAAGGACAACAAAGCGATGCTATAAAGTAGCAAGGACACAAATAAAGGGAAAAAAGGAAGCATTCGTCTTCATTGTCACTAGAGAATGAGAGAATTTCGAGGTATAACAAAAAAAAAACTACAACCACTGATGTAAAATTTCTTGTCATAATGCACGTTAATACAACTTTCTCTGTTTAATTAGGCCATACTGTTGATTAATAACCAACACGCGTCTCTGTTGGCCTACCGCGAGGCGTTGCCCTTGCTAGCACATCTATTTTAAATGCTGCTACAAAGTAAATATATTTATATAACTGTCGACATACGCTTTGTATAGACTAAGTAATTCATTTTGTCTGCTAAGAGACTACACGTGACAAAGATCAACAAAGAGAGAATCAATATGGTCTCAACGAACGAAGAACCATGTCATAATCTACGCAGATTTCCGCCAATATTTCAAAAGATGACAAGTATTTGAACATCCATCGCAGTACTAATATAAAATCGTGTATGCGAAAACAGTTATTGCTAAAGATGATGTAACAACCAAAACTCGAGAAACCAACCAGGATTTTGAAAAGCAACTAAGTATAATACTTTCAGAGGTCCGTCTGCATATACCAGGGGTTCCCAAGCCTTTCCTTTAAGGGAAACTTCGAGAATCCAGGTACTTTGATGGAAAACCTTGTTTATACTGAGGGTTAACAAAATTTTAAAAAGTGAGATAAACTTGTTTTCTTCAGTGATTACTTCAATTTTAAATCGTAACTAAAAACGCAGATATCATAATGATATTTTATAAATAATTAGTACCGTCAAGCCCGCATCTCGTGGTCGTGCGGTAGCGTTCTCGCTTCCCACGCCCGGGTTCCCGGGTTCGATTCCCGGCGGGGTCAGGGATTTTCTCTGCCTCGTGATGGCTGGGTGTTGTGTGCTGTCCTTAGGTTAGTTAGGTTTAAGTAGTTCTAAATTCTAGGGGACTAATGACCACAGCACTTGAGTCCCATAGTGCTCAGAGCCATTTGAACCAAGTACCTTCAAAATGTCGAAAAATCCACCATGTTGTTAACAGTCTTTTGGGAAGCTCTTATTCATTTCGCACGAAACACTAGTGTTCCGCAGAAAACAGTTTGGAAAACCCTGGCATAGACTCATGTTTTGCACTCCCATAGAAACAATGTGTAATAAAAATGTACTAGAATTTACAGTACGTGTATAATGAAATAATCAAGAATCTAAAAACACTAATTATCTAAAATTGATAACATGAATCTTCTGAAATGCATGCAGCTGTTCCACAGTTCAAATTAAATTGTTGTTGTTGTGGTCTTCAGTCCTGAGACTGGTTTGATGCAGCTCTCCATGCTACTCTATCCTGTGCAAGCTTCTTCATCTCCCAGTATCTACTGCAACCTACATCCTTCTGAATCTGCTTAGTGTATTCATCTCTTGGTCTCCCTCTACGATTTTTACCCTCCACACTGCCCTCCAATGCTAAATTTGTGATCCCTTGATGCCTCAGAACATGTCCTACCAACCGATCCCTTCTTCTAGTTAAGTTGTGCCACAAACTTCTCTTCTCCCCAATCCTATTCAATACCTCCTCATTAGTTACGTGATCTACCCACCTTATCTTCAGCATTCTTCTGTAGCACCACATTTCGAAAGCTTCTATTCTCTTCTTGTCCAAACTAGTTATCGTCCATGTTTCACTTCCATACATGGCTACACTCCATACAAATACTTTCAGAAACGACTTCCTGACACTTAAATCTATACTCGATGTTAACAAATTCCTCTTCTTGAGAAACGCTTTCCTTGCCATTGCCAGTCTACATTTTATATCCTCTCTACTTCGACCATCATCGGTTATTTTACTCCCTAAATAGCAAAACTCCTTTACTACTTTAAGTGTCTCATTTCCTAATCTAATTCCCTCAGCATCACCCGACTTAATTTGACTACATTCCATTATCCTCGTTTTGCTTTTGTTGATGTTCATCTTGTATCCTCCTTTCAAGACACTGTCCATTCCATTCAACTGCTCTTCCAAGTCCTTTGCTGTCTCTGACAGAATTACAATGTCATCGGCGAACCTCAAAGTTTTTACTTCTTCTCCATGAATTTTAATACCTACTCCGAATTTTTCTTTTGTTTCCTTTACTGCTTGCTCAATATACAGATTGAATAACATCGGGGAGAGGCTACAACCCTGTCTTACTCCTTTCCCAACCATTGCTTCCCTTTCATGCCCCTCGACTCTTATAACTGCCATCTGGTTTCTGTACAAACTGTAAATAGCCTTTCGCTCCCTGTATTTTACCCCTGCCACCTTCAGAATTTGAAAGAGAGTATTCCAGTTAACATTGTCAAAAGCTTTCTCTAAGTCTACAAATGCTAGAAACGTAGGTTTGCCTTTTCTTAATCTTTCTTCTAAGATAAGTCGTAAGGTCAGTATTGCCTCACGTGTTCCAACATTTCTACGGAATCCAAACTGATCTTCCCCGAGGTCGGCTTCTACCAGGTTTTCCATTCGTCTGTAAAGAATTCGCGTTAGTATTTTGCAGCTGTGGCTTATTAAACTGATAGTTCGGTAATTTTCACATCTGTCAACACCTGCTTTCTTTGGGATTGGAATTATTATATTCTTCTTGAAGTCTGAGGGTATTTCGCCTGTCTCATACATCGTGCTCACCTGATGGTAGAGTTTTGTCATGACTGGCTCTCCCAAGGCCATCAGTAGTTCAAATGGAATGTTGTCTACTCCCGGGGCCTTGTTTCGACTCAGGTCTTTCAGTGCTCTGTCAAACTCTTCACGCAGTATCTTATCTCCCATTTCATCTTCATCTACATCCTCTTCCCTTTCCATAATATTGTCGTCAAGTACATCGCCCTTGTATAAACCCTCTATATACTCCTTCCACCTTTCTGCCTTCCCTTCTTTGCTTAGAACTGGGTTGCCATCTGAGCTCTTGATATTCATACAAGTGGTTCTCTTCTCTCCAAAGGTCTCTTTAATTTTCCTGTAGGCAGTATCTATCTTACCCCTAGTGAGACAAGCCTCTACATCCTTACATTTGTCTTCTAGCCATCCCTGCTTAGCCATTTTGCACTTCCTGTCGATATCATTTTTGAGACGTTTGTATTCCTTTTTGCCTGCTTCATTTACTGCATTTTTATATTTTCTCCTTTCATCAATTAAATTCAATATCTCTTCTGTAACCCAAGGATTTCTATTAGCCCTCGTCTTTTTACCTACTTGATCCTCTGCTGCTTTCACTACTTCATCCCTCAGAGCTACCCATTCTTCTTCTACTGTATTTCTTTCCCCCATTCCTGTCAATTGTTCCCTTATGCTCTCCCTGAAACTCTCTACAACCTCTGGTTCTTTGAGTTTATCCAGGTCCCATCTCCTTAAATTCCCACCTTTTTGCAGTTTCTTTAGTTTCAATCTGCAGTTCATAACCAATAGATTGTGGTCAGAATCCACATCTGCCCCAGGAAATGTCTTACAATTTAAAACCTGGTTCCTAAATCTCTGTCTTACCATTATATAATCTATCTGATACCTTTTAGTATCTCTAGGATTCTTCCAGGTATACAACCTTCTTTTATGATTCTTGAACCAAGTGTTGGCTATGATTAAGTTATGCTCTGTGCAAAATTCTACAAGGCGGCTTCCTCTTTCATTCCTTCCCCCCAATCCATATTCACCTACTATGTTTCCTTCTCTCCCTTTTCCTACTGATGAATTCCAGTCACCCATGACTATTAAATTTTCATCTCCCTTCACTACCTGAATAATTTCTTTTATCTCGTCATACATTTCATCTATTTCTTCATCATCTGCAGAGGTAGTTGGCATATAAACTTGTACTACTGTGGTAGGCATGGGCTTTGTGTCTATCTTGGCCACAATAATGCGTTCACTATGCTGTTTGTAGTAGCTAACCCGCACTCCTATTTTTTTATTCATTATTAAACCTACTCCTGCATTACCCCTATTTGATTTTGTATTTATAACCCTGTAATCACCAGACCAAAAGTCTTGTTCCTCCTGCCACCGAACTTCACTAATTCCCACTATATCTAACTTTAACCTATCCATTTCCCTTTTTAAATTTTCTAACCTACCTGCCCGATTAAGGGATCTGACATTCCACGCTCCGATCCGTAGAACGCCAGTTTTCTTTCTCCTGATAACGGCGTCCTCCTGAGTAGTCCCCGCCCGGAGATCCGAATGGGGGACTATTTTACCTCCGGAATATTTTACCCAAGAGGACGCCATCATCATTTAATCATACAGTAGAGCTGCATGTCCTCGGGAAAAATTACGGCCGTAGTTTCCCCTTGCTTTCAGCCGTTCGCAGTACCAGCACAGCAAGGCCGTTTTGGTTAATGTTACAAGGCCAGATCAGTCAATCATCCAGACTGTTGCCCCTGCAACTAGTGAAAAGGCTGCTGCCCCTCTTCAGGAACCACATGTTTGTCTGGCCTCTCAACAGATACCCCTCCGTTGTGGTTGCACCTACGGTACGGCCATCTGTATCGCTGAGGCACGCAAGCCTCCCCACCAACGGCAAGGTTCATGGTTCATGGGGGGCAAATTAAATTACCTTTCGTTTTTATAATCGTAATATGTAGCTAACTGCGCTTAAGATTAAATATTTTGTTCTAAACAATTGCTGCAGCACAGACTAACAGGATGACGGCTTGGAGTAGTAAAAGGTTAGTAAACAATTCAAAAACAGGCCACATACTATCTTACTCGAATCTGATTGTACGCGAGTCGAAGTTACTTCATTCTGATGTGATGTGTGGCAGAAATCAAAATGGTTCAAATGGCTCTGAGCACTATGGGACTTTAATACTAAGGTCATCAGTCCCCTAGAACTTAGAACAACTTAAACCTAACTAACCTAAGGACATCACACACATCCATGCCCAAGGCAGGATTCGAACCTGCGACCGTAGCGGTCGCGCGGTTCCAGACTGTAGCGCATAGAACCGCTCGGCCACCCCGGCCGGTGGCAGAAATCATAAAAATTCGCAGTTATGGTAAAGTTTCAAAATATATATATACGTATGTTGTTCTGCAATTCTGTATGTGTTTCACCACAGTTTCGCAAACTGCAGTTAAGGACCCATTATAGCTTTCCACAGATGTGCGTTTGTGGCGTGTTAACGTCGCAGAGTAGGCGCTTACTTAACAACTGTGGCCTGATGATACCTAGACCTCGAATGGTAAACTGTCTGTAATACTGCTTGCAGCTCGAACTTTAAACTGTTTGCACACTGAAATCTTCGCAGTTAATATAAGTTGTAAGTTTGGAATTTGCAATTGACGTGGCAATCTATGACAACAAATTTGTTAGCTTGATTTGTATTAGCATTACGACAGACTCTGATAATATTTTGTCTTGATGCAAGAGCTAGAAACTGGCTCCTAATGTGGAATGATTTAAATTAGTGAACGTAACTAAACCTACAGATATAACATCCACTACGTACAGCATTGTTAACAACGGCTCCGCGCCCACACATCACAGATTTCGTCCAAAATTGTTGTACTAGCAAGATTTGTCCAGAAACGGCAATGACGGAAGTGGGGGCTTCAGATGGCACAGCATTTTTGGCGCGGGTCGAGAGTGGCATGAGCCATTTATGTTAGCGTAGTTTTAAGGAAGCGGTTTCCGCCACGTAAAATGTACAAAACGGTAATCCGAGGGTCGTGGGGTCGACTCCCTATGCAAAACCTTTTTCTTATTTTCAACTTTACGTTACTTACAGTGCAGATAAAGCGGAATAACTTTGCATATTTGTACTGATTAATATTTTCATAAAAATGCTTGAAAAGAAAAGGCAAAGGAAAATATGAGATTGGGAATAAATTATCAGGAACGGATTATAAGGCACATACAAGAACTTTGCATATAAAATTAGATAGATACTTTTACTATTTTACAGTTGATGGTTTACACATGCTGAGGTGAAATTCGTCGTAAAAAAAGAGGAAGCAGTCATTTTCTCGGCATCTTGCGAGCGTTATAGACGACTCATTTTTACGATTACGTGTTTGTATAGAAAAATAACTTTTGTTTACATTCATAAAAGTTCTACTTTCATCGCACGGTTTGGCAGGAAACCACGCGTAATGCATTTCGCCAAATATTGGCGAGGATAGATGATAAGGTCCAGTGGAATGTATTTTGATGCAGTCTTCTGGGTATGTGATTTCTTATTCTCTCTCGATGAGTTTAGAGCCATTTTGTAGTTTTTTTGATCAAATTCTTTACCTGACGATAATAACGGGCATCAAAGGCTTACACTTTGGGAGGAATCACTTTTATACTGCATGATGGCAATTCATCATCTTGAAAAACCTAGTTGTCGTTTTGTTTGTCTTGCCCACAAGTCAAATAACAGAAGAAATTTGTTTTCCTTCACGTAGAGCTTTATCACATCAATCATAAAATTTTTGTATAAGGCTGTTGTTAAGTTTCCCAAATTTTGAGAAATAACGATGACATTCCTATGTTTTGTCCCGTACTCATCGACCGTTTTTTTTAATCTTCTGGACCAAAATAATCAGAAGTCTCTTGCAGGCAAACGTAGACTGCTGGCGATAATTTTCCAGAAAGGGTTTAGCGTATTATACTGCGTACGAGTGAATTACTTTATTAGTATTTCGGTTTATTTGCAGTGTAAGTAACGTAAAAATAGATAATTTTAAAAAGTTCCCATTTAGGGGTTTGACCCCACGGTTGTCGCATTATGTTTGTGTACTATTACCGCTTCGTCAACCGCTGCTTGATAACTACTCTAACATAAATAGCTATACCGCTCCGAATCCGCGCTAAAAATGTTCTTTTTTCTAAACACTTGGCCATCCCGAGCTAACATCTGTCCCTTTCATTTCTGGTCAAGCCCTGTATATACCACAAATATGGACGAAATCTGTGATTACGAGCAGACGCGGTCTTCTTGTAAGCTACAACCGGAATTTGAAATTTCCTTCACCTATCTGGAACAATACGAGCGAAAATGAAGTGGACGTAAATTCAGATTTGGGGAAAGTAAGTGGCAGTTCATTGATAGGACCTGAAGAAACTATATTCGTCTACGAATAGGCCTGTCCCCAAATACACTTGTGCAACGTACCGTAGAACATCGCTCTAACGTACAGAGGCAGAAGACCAAGGATGAAAAGTCACAGCTGTGCCAAAGATATGAAGATTTATCTTAACTTGCATGTTCTAGGATGCGAGTTATAAAACGAAAGTTAACTTACATAATCCATACTCTGCTCATTACTGACTGGCAAGTTAATCATTATGAACGTACAGTGTCTTGAAGTACTATTACGCAACAATATTCAATAATAGGTAAGCGTCTTCAATCACGATGTGTTTGTAACTTTTTCGACGAATGAAATATTTCACCGTCGTATCTCCATTCTCAACGACTAAGCTTCACATTTACTGCAATGACAATAGTAAGAGCCGGTTCGCAAAGTACTATCTGTAAGAACTTCGGAGAATCATATGTGCTGTAACCATAAGAGACTCAAAGATTAGATTAGTAATGATTGATACACGGTTTATTCATGTTTTCTAGTCGCATGCGTGACTGGGGGGGGGGGAGAAGTGAATATTACAGCAGAATGGAAAATATCTCGTGCCATGCAACTGACGATGAATAGTATTGTAGATATGGGATGCCGTGAACACTTAAATGGAGAGTTATCAACTTCCCGGCTGGCGGTCGGGCTGCGCGCTGCGTGCCGATTGGTTGGCAACCCTGCGCGCGGAGGCTCGGCTGGGGGCGCGGCCGTGACGTCACGGCAGAGGCCGGTCTAACGGCTGCTATTCTGGGCAGAGTGGAATGCCCGCGCCGTGGCTTGCCTTGCCGCCGTCTGCAGGTTGGGCTGATGCAACGTGGCAGGGTCCGCCGTAAGCCGAGACACGCACCCCACCCCACTCCACAGCACAAGCTCACGCACACACGCACAAGCTCACGCACACACGCACTCCAGATGTCTGGGCGCTCAGACGGGAGGGTCACGTAGTCAGCAAGGCGGAAGTCAGGGACCCTGCGAACGTGCCCCGTCTCACGTACGTTTAGAAAGCCAATAGACAGTCTGCGGACAGTCCTACGACGGTAAGCCATAGTTACACCAATTTGCACGCGGGACCTACAGTCAGGTGGCGTTACAAGGTGAAAT
Source organism: Schistocerca cancellata (assembly GCF_023864275.1). Taxonomy (NCBI): domain Eukaryota; kingdom Metazoa; phylum Arthropoda; class Insecta; order Orthoptera; family Acrididae; genus Schistocerca; species Schistocerca cancellata. The sequence continues at coordinate 327,684,384 of NC_064633.1, forward strand.
GCTGTCACCTACCGACTGGGAAAAAGACATAGGTTTCGCAAGTGACACCAAATCAACACTTTTGATTATATCTAACAGTAAGCACTATTCAAATCTAGCTGTTTAAATAATTTAGTACATGAGACAGTCCGCCCCGTAACAGTGTAATATGTCCGATGAGCGGCACAATGAATGAAATATCAGTAACGCAATTTCGTGTTGGCTACACAGTAAACTGTTCAGAAAAAATAAGATTCATTTGTTTCAGTTCAAAGAGACCCAAGCGATTACAATAATTCCTGAAAAAATATTCCTTGTCGAAAATAGTAGCAACTAAGCTTTGAAAATTGTCTCCCGTTTCTGTACAATGTATTTTTCATGAGTAGTTGTGATTCTAATAATTACTTCTAGTACTGGGTGAGTACAGGAAACGATTTCATGTACCTGAACTTCGAACCATTAAAACGTAAAAGTCTCGTTACAGTTCTGTGTTCGATGGGCAGGTCGCTAAATACGACAAAGATCAACAGAAATATGCAAGAGTCACAAATTTTTACGTCGTCATGACCATTGTAACACTAAGAAAGATATGCATTGTAAGAGATAAACCTGCAAAACAGTAGTAGTTACCCGCTGGCGTCAGTATGTTACACAGTGAATGAGAGACTACTCTAACCGTCAGCGTATTAAGCTCACAGTATGACGACATGCAATGAAACTAGGAACTTTTTATTCTACGTTGAAATTGTAAACTACCAAGTTCTTGAACAATAGAGACTAAGAAACATATTTGGTTGGGCATTACGAATGTCATGTCACAAAATAAAATACTTAATGCAGAGGGAATTATTTATGAAACTAGGAACTTTTTATTCTACGTTGAAATTGTAAACTACCAAGTTCTTGAACAATAGAGACTAAGAAACATATTTGGTGGGGCATTACGAATGTCATGTCACAAAATAAAATACTTAATGCAGAGGGAATTATTTATAGTTCCAAAAAAAAAAAAAATAAAATAAAATAAAATAAAATAAAAATGGTTCAAATGGCTCTGAGCACTATGGGACTTAACATCTCACGTCATCAGTCAACTAGAACTTAGAACTACTTAAACCTAACTAACCTAAGGACATCACACACATCCATGCCCGAGGCAGGATTCGAACCTGCGACCGTAGCGGTCGCGCGGTTCCGGACTGAAGCGCCTAGAACCGCTTTTTTTTAGTAAAACCTTTATTAAAAAAACAATGTTACACATTGCAAATACATACTAAGTTACACATACATGAAGTTATTTAAACAAAACGGTTTGATCATTTCAATTGCGCTGACATTAAGGAAAGACAACAGGAGATTGGCTGGCTCTGAGCACTATGGGACTCAACTGCTGAGGTCATTAGTCCCCTAGAACTTAGAACTAGTTAAACCTAAGTAACCTAAGGACATCACACACATCCATGCCCGAGGTAGGATTCGAACCTGCGACCGTAGCGGTCTCGCGGTTCCAGACTGCAGCGCCAGAACCGCACGGTCACTCCGGCCGGCCAACAGGAGATTGTGTTACTGACTAAATCACCAGAAAGAATTAAATTAAACATAAATACTTGAGAATGGCGGAAAGGAAATATACACTCCTGGAAATGGAAAAAAGAACACATTTACACCGGTGTGTCAGACCCACCATACTTGCTCCGGACACTGCGAGAGGGCTGTACAAGCAATGATCACACGCACGGCACAGCGGACACACCAGGAACCGCGGTGTTGGCCGTCGAATGGCGCTAGCTGCGCAGCATTTGTGCACCGCCGCCGTCAGTGACAGCCAGTTTGCCGTGGCATACGGAGCTCCATCGCAGTCTTTAACACTGGTAGCATGCCGCGACAGCGTGGACGTGAACCGTATGTGCAGTTGACGGGCTTTGAGCGAGGGCGTATAGTAGGCATGCGGGAGGCCGGGTGGACGTACCGCCGAATTGCTCAGCACGTGGGGCGTGAGGTCTCCACAGTACGTCGATGTTGTCGCCAGTGGTCGGCGGAAGGTGCACGTGCCCGTCGACCTGGGACCGGACCGCAGCGACGCACGGATGCACGCCAAGACCGTAGGATCCTACGCAGTGCCATAGGGGACCGCACCGCTACTTCCCAGCAAATTAGGGACACTGTTGCTCCTGGGGTATCGGCGAGGACCATTCGCAACCGTCTCCATGAAGCTGGGCTACGGTCCCGCACACCGTTAGGCCGTCTTCTGCTCACGCCCCAACATCGTGCAGCCCGCCTCCAGTGGTGTCGCGACAGGCGTGAATGGAGGGACGAATGGAGACGTGTCGTCTTCAGCGATGAGAGTCGCTTCTGCTTTGGTGCCAATGATGGTCGTATGCGTGTTTGGCGCCGTGCAGGTGAGCGCCACAATCAGGACTGCATACGACCGAGGCACACAGGGCCAACACCCGGCATCATGGTGTGGGGAGCGATCTCCTACACTGGCCGTACACCACTGGTGATCGTCGAGGGGACACTGAATAGTGCACGGTACATCCAAACCGTCATCGAACCCATCGTTCTACCATTCCTAGACCGGCAAGGGAACTTGCTGTTCCAACAGGACAATGCATGTCCGCATGTATTCCGTGCCACCCAACGTGCTCTAGAAGGTGTAAGTCAACTACCCTGGCCAGCAAGATCTCCGGATCTGTCCCCCATTGAGCATGTTTGGGACTGGATGAAGCGTCGTCTCACGCGATCTGCACGTCCAGCACGAACGCTGATCCAACTGAGGCGCCAGGTGGAAATGGCATGGCAAGCCGTTCCACAGGACTACATCCAGCATCTCTACGATCGTCTCCATGGGAGAATAGCAGCCTGCATTGCTGCGAAAGGTGGATATACACTGTACTAGTGCCGACATTGTGCATGCTCTGTTGCCTGTGTCTATGTGCCTATGGTTCTGTCAGTGTGATCATGTGATGTATCTGACCCCAGGAATGTGTCAATAAAGTTTCCCCTTCCTGGGACAATAAATTCACGGTGTTCTTATTTCAATTTCCAGGAGTGTATAATAAAGTTGACTAGCCTTCCAACTACACTTTCTGGACATTAATTGAATCTAAGTATTTGAAGTGATCAGATCTATATTATCAGTCTTTCACTGCAAAAATGAACAGGGCAATGTGCCAGCCATTGAATATTACATTTATCGGATAGAATCTTATGTTTTTAACCAATCGATAAGGAGATTTCTATAAAAACTGTCTATTTCCAAATTTCTAATATAAGCCAGTAATGCACCTTTCATGTTTTGTGTTTGGCACTATTAGACACACAATCTCAATGTCACATAAGTACTGTACATTAGCTTATAAATTTCAGAAAACTACTCTCTGAAGTAGAGAAAGCACACATCATAAATATACTGTAAAATGTTAAATAGTATCCTTAAGGTAACTACAATACATCACTGTCAACACAGTCTTCTTTTTTATATTAACCAATGCCCATTCTTTCAAATACAATTTTTAGCATATTACCGAACTTTTTCTTGTGATTCGAATAGCTTCTAATTTTGTGGAACTCACACAGCATGTGTACCTTGAACTCTATGATGCTATCGGATCCTAATTTGTTAAGGACTTAGTTAACAAAATTTCCCAGCAACCAGTACACAGCGTTATTTCTTGCGTCTGGGAAATAGCGTGCTTCAGGCCTGTGTATCAACTTCCACAAAACAACTTTACTATTTTCGTCTCCCGGTTAACTAAAATTGTCCATAGTTTCCGTCCTTACATACTAGAAACTTAAGCATGATGACCATCATCTTTACTTCCACAGCGAATAGAAGTTGTTGGCATGCTTCTGGATTGTAATTCATAAGTTCGCTGGCCATACAGGCCAGCGAATCCCCATCAGTAAAAAATTTAGTCTACAAAAACTACTGTGAAAATCTTATTTGCAAACTTTCACCACAGACTAGTCTTACAGCGCGAGTGTTTACCGATGTTTAATTACGCAAACTGAAATGGCAATATACATGCAACAGTGCGGTTAGACTTACCATATTTCCGTATACAAATAACAATCTACCACTGAATCGGTGTCCAGAGCATTCAGTCCACAAGAGCACCGTGTGCCTGCCATAGCCGAAGAAAACACTACACAGATTTAAAAAAACCTTTCAGTCAGTCAGGGACTTCACTGGCTATACTCGATGTGTATACGCTCTTCAGCGCCCAGCACACTTGAGCCCACAGAAGCAATTACTCCTGCAATATTACTGCTCCAACCTCCGTAACATGCCTCACGCAAAGTACAAGGTAGGGCACTGAAGTATCCCTAAATTCGAAGGATAATTATAAAAAAGTAAGAAATGGCAGAACAGAATTATATCTTGGAATCAGTGCGGTACAACTACAAGTTAATTTCATGAAGTTTTCAATAACAGGTCTTGCAAGTGATGTCGCTCATTGTTAATAAAGTGCTGCAGTTGGTTTCAGAAGTTCTCCATAGTGTGTTGGGGAATGCACTCTATTTCAAGGCGTACTGCAGGCTTCAAGATATGTGGGGGTCATGGTTCAATGTTTATACACTTCTCTCTTGAGATAGTCCCATAAAAAGTAAACACATGGGGTTAAATACGGTGAAAGTGTGGACCATGGAATGATATCGCATTGGGAGATCAAGCACCCAGGGAGAGTTTCCCTCAAAACAGTAACCAAATTTCTAGCAGTGTGGGCTCCATCCTGCTGAAACCACTCTAGTCCCACATCCATTTGCTGAAGCTGTGGTTCAAACAGCTGTTGGATCCTTTTGACACATCGCTCCGGTGTACTGATAACAGTACGGTCATTTTCCTAAAAAAACTAAGGCCCAATGATGATTTCACTGCTGATTGTCACGTTTTCACTGTGTAGGCGTCTCTTGTGAATTGCTCTATGGTTATCACCACTCGAATAGCGCATATTCTGATTGTTAACACATCAAGAAATGTGGAAGTGTGTCTCTTCACTATGCAAAACATGTGCATATTGAGGCAAGTTTTGAATCAACGCCGCGCGGGATTAGCTAAGCGGTCTCAGGCGCTGCAGTCATGGACGGTGAGGCTGGTCCCGGCGGAGGTTCGAGTCCTCACTCGGGCATGGGTGTGTGTGTGTGTTTGTCCTTAGGATAATTTATATTAAGTAGTGTGTAAGCTTAGGGACTGATGACCTTAGCTGTTAAGTCCCATAAGATTTCACACACATTTTGAACATTTTTGAATCAACATTTCTCATGCCTGTAGTCAATTTAGTCAATCATGTGCAGCAGTTCGTAACAATGACCATCTTGTGTGGATGGAAATGAAGGTCTTCGAGGAGAATTCAATGCACAGTATGGTCAGAAAACACTAAGATGGATACAAGCTTGCGAGCAGAATACTTAGGAGACTGCAAAATCGATTTTCTTAGCCGCTCAATGTTTTCTGGAGTTCGACTGGTCCTCTTGTCTGCACAACGCTACCACACGTACCGAAGTCCTCCATCTATAACAAAATCAATTTCCAGCTAGGAACAGTGTTCCAAGGAGAGATTTCATTGCGAGTATGTACCGCACGCTGTACTACAATAGAGCGGTATTGGTAAAGTACGTTTTGACGGCAAAAGCATGTGGTTCGATCAGCGAAGCCCTGTTTACAACTGACAGTGGCACTAACAGAAACTGCAACTGTTATTGCGTCTTTAGAGCCCGCCCTACCCTTCCAATATCTCCCCTTCCTTCATGAGATCACCTAGAAAGTAGGAATACTTCCCTGCCCCAACCTGTAGTGACAACAACAACAACAACAACAACTACTACTACTACTACTACTACTACTCCTACTACTATTAGCAACATAAACATTTCAGTCGCATATTTATTACGGACCCCAACTTCGCTGACGTACATTTTCTTCATTATTTTATAAGTTACTATATAGTGACTGGTGAGAGGTACATAGCGTATCACTAATTTCCATCATTATCTGTTCTCTTAGCTGATAGTGCACGAGGTTTGTCAGAGAAAGTAATAGTGCTATAAATCACCCTGGACTGCAATTACAGAAGACCAAGTAACAGCTGGTTATTAGAGCAATAATCTGTACTCAAGCTGAAGCTATGGGTGAACAACTCCGGTTGCATCTCATTAACATTGGAGACATTATCAGTTTAATGAACCCCTTAAATGTCATACAAAAGAAATAATTCAATAATAATAATGTAAGTCTCTACAATTTAAAGGCCTATAGCATTCTCCTCACAGAGGGTAGAGCATCCTAGAGTGAGCGCCTTGAGATTTGGAACCAACGACTGGAAATGAGTGAATCAGGCGGTTACGAAGTACTGAACGAGCAAAGCGTGTTTCTGTACACTGCTTATGTTTTACAACAAACAGCTGCCTGTCCCTTCAAGATTGGTGGCACTGCCTTGAAAATAATTTGTGAGCTGTCGTCGACGGAGTTTACCACAGTTTACAGTTCATGGTAGCACTGCTTCGTAGGGGAACTTGTATATATGAATTTAATGTGTGGTGCAGCAGGATGTAGTACCCAGAAACCAGAACTGATGTAGAGAAGGAAGTTTCACAAACAGGCGGCAATTAAACTGGATGGAATTTATGTCCTAGACCGAAACTTACGACGTACGAAATCGTTCAAGTTACACATAGCTGGCCAAGATTATCGACAATCAATTGGTGGCACAGTATGATTTGAGGAAATAGTGTTGGATGGGAGAGGATTCGCCAACAAGCAACCGTCAACTTGGCAGAAGTCATTCAGAATACTTGCCAAGAGTTTAAGCTGTAGCTCTGAAGTGCATGCTGGTTATGTCAGTAACAACTTTTCTGGCTGTTAGTACTCAGTTTAGGTTTCTCTACCACGTACATAATTTTGACCCTAAATGTCTTGTACAGTTTTACATCATATCTTGTACAGACGAAACAGAAAGAGTGAAGATGACTATTTGTCTGGTCTTCACGCCTTGAGAGGCACCTAACATTTTCACCTCAAATACAATTTGATAGCTTATCCATATCTGTAACCTATTTGAAAAATAATTGCAAGGGTGCTTATAAATTGATGACCAGTAAATTTCCATAGTCTCTGTCATCACCGAGACACAAACACCAATAAGTAACAATAAGTATTATTATTTTTCATTTGAAACTGTGCTGCCGTTTGTTGTGCAATAGCAATTTTCGGTAATAAATTCAATTTTATAACTATTCCATACAGCTGAGAAGAAACTGCGAAGCATTATTTAGAATTTTCTATGATGAGATGTACTCCCAGGAAATTTACACCTTTCAACTAAAAAGTTCGGAGACTGATTTTGTTCCTGGCATATAAGCGATGTCTGTGCAGTAACTACGGTGGCAGCTTGAACTAACAACTGTAAACAACTGATGCGCATTTGAACAGTTAGTTGTGAGCAGTCAGTGTTAAGTGGTGAACGTGCGGCCCTAGTGTGTCAACGTTGTTGTGCCACAAACGCAATTGAGCAACATCTCTAAATCAAGTGGTCAGGACGTTCTCCAGGATGTTTTGAAGAAGAGAAATGCGTGTGCAAAGCTTATCCCGCAAACCTTGTCTCCCGAATAAAACAACGACGCATGCACGCATGACGCGACTTTAACGAAGTGCAAACTCGGACAGTTCTTTTCTGGATAAAAACATCGGGGCCGACTAAACTTCGTGTTATCAATACAAAAACAACCGTCAACTTTGTACAAAAATTAATATGAACGTTTAATACTTTGACGACATAAGCAACATTCAAGTCAATGTGGAAGCGAGACGAACACCATCCCAAATGAGGACTTTTCCGGCAGTCTCAGATGGCTGTATGAACGTTCTGGGCGTTTCACTTAACCCTAGAGCACTAAAGGAAGGCAAATGTTACATTGCTACTAAACCGTCGTAAATTTTACCAATCCAAATTTTATTCGAAGGAAGTCATATTGGAGATTTGTGGAATTTGTGGTGAGGTCTTATGGGACCAAACGACTTAGGTCATCTGTCCCTAAGCGTGCACACTACTTAATCTAACTTAAATTAACTTACGCTATGGACACACACACACACACACACACACACACACACACACACACACACACACACACACACACACCCTTGCCCGGTGGAAGACTAGAAACTTCTTCCTCTTCAGATTCTCCGCTGTTTGTGTCTTTATCAGTTCTTCAAGCAACTTATCCAATATGTTAGTATCAAAATCAAACTCAGAACCATTTATATTGCGCTAAGTTCAGTAGAAAAAGCCGAGATTAGCATTGAAGAGGGCCAATGTGATACATGCTCTCTTCTATCTTTGGTTCGTATTTCACCTAAGATGCCAGACTAAGATAAATTCTAAGCGATAAAACAAATACGCCGAATATTAGAAAACGGATACACTATTATTAAACATTCATAATATTTACGACAAGACCACCAGTGTTAGAAAAGAGCTGGAATCAGGCAATAAATAATTCAGCCATTGTTGACAAGAATATTTGGCGTGAAGGTACTCTTTTGACCGCGTGTTGCTCATGTGCTCAGATGGGCGCGAACCGCGAAGAGGTACCAAGTGTAATCGTAAATTTTACGAGGGTTCAGTAATGTAGGGTTAAGTGAGGGGATATGGGAGACTATGTAGAATACCTGAACCTTTAAAACCAACAGATTAACTTTTCTCTCTCTTTTATTAATCCAGTTTCGAAACTTTGCGGATTGACCGGGTTATGCCTCTCTTGACGGGAAAATATTTCTTCGAGGTAAAGAAGGCTTCCTAGTTGTGCATTGCACTTCGTATGAGTGTAATATATATATATATATATATATATATATATATATATATATATATATATATATATATATAATCAGGTACCGGGGTACTTTCTGTAAGGCATAGATTCTGCTATTACATACGAACGAAAGGTTGCCGGTGTTTGTAACCGACTTGTGGGACATGGTCAGAGCTCTGAATAGCTGGAATGTCCGCGACCTCTAGTAATAAGGCGTGGCCGCAGAACTGAGCTGGAAATGCAAATGTGCGACACCGGACGGCCTTGACGGAGGCGTTGCTGAGCAGCAGTACTTACGGCTACAGAGCGCTCTGCCACTGCTTACCTGAAACACAAACAAACAGCCAGTCAGCACGACCAATACAAGGTATATAGTATCGTAGCTAAAGCTTTCAGAAAAAAAATACATTCTCGTTCCCTACAACGCTCTTTCTCGGATCTCCATAGCTACGATAATGGTAGGTGTTTTTAATTAATGTTTGCGAAACAGAAAGAATATTGCGACACCACTCTGCAACTGTGGCTGGTTCTAAGAACTGCGCCAGCAATAGGTGTGTGTATGTACAAAGCACAAAATGAAAGCTTTCAGACACTGCAAACAGAGAGTACAACGAATTTTTTTTATTTTTATTTGAAAAGCCGTCATTTCATTTGCATAAAAACTGAGTCTCCAAACATAGGAAAGATATGAAGCTGTATGCTGATTAGTTTAATGTGCTAGTTGACTGACAGCACTTCGAGAGGGACCAACTCTTTGCTATTAATTTTTGAGATAACCTTATTTTCAAGCTACGTTACACATTTCCAGCCATCTCTTGCTATGGCGCGTAATCCACAGGACACAGTAATAATAATAATAATAATAATAATACTAATAATAATAATTATTATTATTATTCCATTTTTAACCAGACTTAACAGTCTGAGAAAGTAAAGATAATAGTAATAATAATAATAAAGAAATTTTTTGCTAGATTAAGACTGTGTGACGGACGGAGGTTCGAAGGTAAGGTTCTGGGTTCGAGTCCCTGTCCGACACACAGTTTTAAACTGCCTGAAAATTTTAAAACACCACACTGTCCTCCGCCGGGAGAAATCATCACTATTGGAATAACAGCTATTAGGTATTATACAGTGATGTACAGCGCTTCACAGTTTCGTAATTTTTTTTTCAGAACTTTCTTCTAGAGACCTGTTTCAGCACTAAAGCCCTGACTTCGGAAATATTTTCTGAAAGTAGCACAGTGAAGAAAATTTATATGGCATGAAATAAAGTTCTCAACTTGAACATGACATTTTCAATTACTTTACCATTCTATTTCGCTAATTGTTCACTGGAGTAGATTTGCAAAGATGATTCCGTACCAGTATCGACTGCAGACAGTATCTATCGTTAAAGCTCTCCTCTGTGAGGATCGGCGGAAGCATGTTTAAACGTTTATGGGCGCTTAGGCCAATGAACGTTTAACCGGTAAAAGAGCACGCGGTATCGGAGCGTTTCAAACTATACTTGTTCGTTGTTCTCGGCGACGTGCATTTCTTGTACGGTTGACTAATATTGATTGCAGCTTCGTAGGTTGGCAGTTTGCTAAGACGGTTCATGTTACTGGGGTTATCTGGAGGCATTGCCCACTCGCATAGTGATTTCGTTAGGTGTACGCGAAGTACTTGTATTACATTGTCAGATTTTCAATGATTTAACTACCGTAGTTGCTATGTTTGCCGCTAGTGGAAGATTGTTCGTCGTGTCGTGACTACTCAATTATCTTACGAGGTCTGTAGTTAGCAACCGAGGTGCGGAATCCGAATTCAGTCATTCCATCCGAAGAGTGCTTCAGTCAACTCAATCACTCTAACGTTCCATTTAAGTTATGCAATCTTTTGTATAGCATGTAGATTTTAGTTCATTTGTTGTGTGCATATCTGATTTACTTGCCACGTGTCTTTGTAATGCTAAGAGGGTATTCATAATTCTTTCCACTTGCTTCTGGGTTAATTATACCACGTGGAAATCAACTACTTTCTTTGATTTAAACTTCCTTGATCATTGATTTGGTATTTATTGTGAGAGCATAACTTTGGTTCTACCACCATTACAAAATCCCACGCAACCTAGTCTCCGATAACGGATGCATCTTCTAACTTTCGTGTAATATTTCATGAATAATAACATACGAAAGTTTGGGTCTGGCCATGAGTCGTGCATGGACAGCTAATGCGGTTAAGGCGACCGCTCACATAAACGGAAAATCCGGGATCGAGTTCCAGTCTGGCATAAGCTTTGACTGTCGTCATTCCATTATACAGCTGATGTTTTCCGTATTCGCAACTGCGAATACCTTTCATGTACTTTCCACGGTATTTTGAACATGACCAAGGTCGCCACTCGCCGGGTTCCGTAAGTGCTCACACCCATTCACAACGCCCGCCATTCTGATGCAGTAACGGAAAAGCTGCAGCTACACCAGACCAATCCAGATGGCTTCTTGATCCGCCTAGTCACCGTGACGAGTGCTGCGTGAATCACTGCGAGCCCGAGACGACCTGAGCAAAGCAAGCAGTGGAAACATGTAGATTCACCACCTCCGAAAAAGGCGATGACCCAACCATCCAGGGCAGGGTGATACTGGCTGACTTTAGGGTGTAATGTTGACAGATCATGCGCGTAAGAGACAAAACGGAAGTTCACCGGAAGCTGCCCAAAGTGAGGCTTTGCTGCACGTCAGTTCCCCAGCTCATTCTCCACAAGATACAGCCATACATGCTGCTTTTTGGGGCTACCAAATTTATCCTCACTGCCTATATTTGTCGTGACATGGTGCCCAGAAACGTCTTCCATTTTCTTCGGGTGACGACGGGTTGCTTTTCGAGGCGGAACACTTCTTCAACAACCAAAACGCAGAATGCTGCAACCAAAGTCTCCTCCAAGTAATCCGTCGTTGGAAAAAATGTTTCGCATTTAAATACGAATATACAGAGAGCGACAGACCATTTTCCTCGAGGTTACAAATATGTAAGACTACCACTCTAACATCGATTGATCAGTCTCTTAAACGAAACCTATAGGTGGAATGTTTAATATTTTCTCGTTTTCTGCTGGACAATGATTATGTTAGCTCATTAATTACACAACGAGTCTCGTTTCAGCAGTTTGCCATTTTCAAGGTATCGTGCAATATGGAATGATAGTTTTCGTTTTCAAATAAAACTACGGGGTATAGGTTAGATGGATTACGTCTATTTTTCCAGATATTTACGTTTTTATGTGTCACAACATATTGTTGAGACCATGACTTATTTTCCATGCTGTTGAGACTTGTTCGAATTTTATGGACTGTGTGCACTTTATTTGTGCTTATGCTAGCTTGATAGCAAAATCCAATCCACAGTCACATCTATATTTACAATGAATTCACGTTTCATATTCGCGAAACTTCAGTGATAGTAGTTACATACAAAGGTCGTATTATTCAACGCTTTCATGTACGGTCCAAAAGATATAATTTATGTTGAGAGTTGTACTGTTTGTTATTTATTTATTTCGTGGCATCGTGCCGCGCGGTCTTGGGCACCTTGTTACGGTTCGCGCGGTTCGGAGGTTCGAGTCCTCCTTCAGTCGTGTGTGTGTGTGTGTGTGTGTGTGTGTGTGTGTGTGTGTGTGTGTGGTCATTAGTTTAAATTACATTAATTTGTGTGTAAGCAAAGGGACCGATGACCTCAGCAGTTTGGTACTATAGAACCTTTCAATTGGCACCGTGAGGTGCTGAAAATCGTACTTTCTCTTTTCTTTTACGAAGTCAATAAAGTTTTCTAAATATTGTCGTGCTTTATTGACTTCCCGAAAGAGAAAAAAAATACAATTATCACCATCTCACGATGTCAAGAAATAAATAAGAACAGTACATCTCTCAGCATAAATTATATCTCTTGCACGTTACATGAAAGCATAGAATAATACGATCTTTGTATATAACTACTATCACTGAAATTCTGCGAAAGTGAAACGTAAATTCATTGTAAACTTAAGTCTGTGGATTGGTTTCTGTGGTGTCACTGCCAGACACCACACTTGCTAGGTGGTAGCTTAAATCGGCCGCGGTCCATTAGTACATGTCGGACCCGCGTGTCGCCACTGTCAGTACTTGCAGACCTAGCGCCACCACATGGCAGGTCTAGAAAGACGGACTAGCACTCGCCCAGTTGTACGGACGACATTGCTAGCGACTAGACGTACGAGGCCTTCCTCTCATTTGCCGAGAGACAGTTAGAATAGCCTTCAGCTAAGCACATGACTACGACCTAGCAAGGCGCCATTAGCCTTACCTACTTTGAGAGTTATAGTATAAATGTCTCAAGAAGAACGCTGTATTCATCAGAGAATAAAAGTTAAGTATAAAGCAACTACGTACTTTTCTTGCTACCATTCAATAGTTATCCTGTTTCAGACTTAACGCAGGACGGCGTGAGTTGACGCGTGCCCTATTCGGCCCCTTCATAATAACACTGTGTCGGCACTTCTGTCGACACACATAACAGTTTCTGCTGTCAAATTAACGTAAGTACAAATAAAAAAGTGCAGACAATCCAATAACTCTAACAAGCCTCAGCAGCATGGAAAATGAGAGACGGTTTCTGTAGATGTTCCAAAACAGTGTTGACACAAAAAAAACGTAAAACCTACAAAAATATACGTAAGTCATCTAAACTATACTCTATAGTTTTAATTGTGAATAGCTGTACATTGCGTATTGCACGATAACTTGAAAAAGGCAGACTGCCGAAATGGGATCCATCGTTTGTGTAAATAACGAGCTAATAAAGTCATTGTGCAATTGAAAACGGGAAAAAATTTCATATGTCATTCACTGACGTAATGCATGCTGCAGGCCCATCAGAAACGAAGCTTTCGGAACCCGTTTTAGTTAAGCTACGTAACACGCAAGCCGCCCATGCACTGTCAGCTAGAAACGCTTGTACCAGTCTGTGACGCTACGAGTAAATAAATAAGATGCCGGTGTGGATCGACGTTTAGCTTACGCCTACTGGCTGCGTTAACGTGTTTGCCGTGAGCAGGACACGGCAGCTGCGCTGGGCCTGCACGTGTGGCGCGCGCTGGTTGCGACACGCCGGGCCGGCAGGAGGCACAGTCCGCCAGGCATGGCGAGCCCGAGAAGCACCTCTGCACGGTTGGTAGCCTACGCTGCAGGGCGCTTTTCCCTGCCTTAGCAATACCGACTCAAGGAAGGCCTCGGCGCTTGTTCGTGACGTCACGTCAGCTAGGCACGGCGAACGCCAGGTCTGTTGCAAGCATACTCATAATGGTGGTATCTCCCTCTCTGACACAGGAAAATGGGGAACTATTGGCGGTAGTTGATCAACACCAACACACATTGTTCTGAGAGACTTCTGCAATCAATTAATTGTGCAATTCATTACACTTATTAACAAATAGTGTACTCCTGAACTGTTTTAAGGATATGGTCCAGCAGCAACAGAATTCGTGCTTCTTTACCTTATTTGTAAATCTGAGGAAGTTACGTTTGTACTGGGTTGCTTTTACAAGAAACTGTGAACATACTGGTGTTCTTCTTTAGGTATCTTGGTTGACTATGGTGTGAGGAGCACTGAATGTTAATGAAATATCTTGCGATTGTACACGTTGGGGGAGGGGGTGGGGGACAGAAGAAGAGGCAAAAGAGAGATACTTGTTTTATCAAATAATTTTTTTTATATCTTATTAAGTGTCTCCTTTCAGTTGCAAGAGGGGAATATTTATCTTTTCTAATGTGCATGTTTAAAAAAGTTTAAGCTCAGCAGTATTTGCGATGTATGAAGCTATTTTGTTTCCTGTTTAGAATTTATTTCGTTGAAAACGACTGTCATCTAATGACTGGCAACAGTTGGACATTTACACATGTAAATTAGTTCACATTTCCAGTGACGATGTCAAACGAAAATAAATGAATAAATAAAAGAAACGAGTTCATTGTAAGGGGGTTGGGGTAAGTTTCGATAACAAAATGGATCAAGTAAATATAGTTACTTGAATGTAAAATTTCCGAAGCTTGCAATGGGGCAAAGCATCTTCTCATATTGGTCTACGTTTGTTTCGACAGGATTCAGTAATACAGAACTATGATCTTCATTTGTAGCTTTACGATAGTAAGAAAATCTTTCATGTAAATAAAACTGCAGAATCCAAAACAATACCAAACATTTTGTCCAAAAATGAGAGATTTATAGTGATAAACACGCCCAGACTTTTCTGCCTGCAACAGACCTGGCGTTTGCCGTGCCTAGCTGACGTGACGTCACCAACAAGCGCCGAGGCCTTCCTTTGAGTCGGTGTTGGCCTTACGCGACTTCTACAAGAGTGACTTTCTTGTCTCAGTCGTCCACTCGAGTCAGTTCATAATCTATACAGGGTGAATCAGGATTGAAAGGTACATGCTTTAATGGGTGATAGTGATTCTGTACAAGAAAGTCATATGAAAGCATGTCCTGTTCTTAAGCTTCTGAGGAAACTAATGAAAACTATGGGCAACAGGACAAATACAGATGTTAGTAGATGGAATATTGTGATCTAATGTTTTAATTATGTACATTTCTCCACAAAATATGTTCGAAAATTCCACCATATAATGCAACGCACTCTGAGGCTCTTGTAGACAACTGCTGTGTTACTGAGCTGAACTCATTCGTACACTCCTTTACTTGAGCACACGCATGTAAAATACGAGTAGAAGTTCCTCCTCTGTGTCCACTTTGCGCTTGTAGTCTTAGCTCTTAAGCAAACCCCACATGTCATTTTGGTTCTACCGAGTGGTTATAATTAAACTTCCGTATTTAAAACGCTATAACACGGAAAGTAATTACCGTACGGATAGCAAAGTCGGTAGAGTAATGTCCAGAGTATGGGGTGCATGATTTCCCCATGCGTCACAGCGCCACCGTCCAGTGCCAAATATGGCCACCGCGTGCCGTGATCAGTCATCGTCATTCGTAGTCTGACGCACCTGACCAGTCGCAGTGGACCAGTTGACGTGTCAACATGAGCTTGGATAAAAGGAGCAGGGCATTATTGGTGAAGCTCTGTCATCAAAACAACAGTAATGCTGCAGCTGCGCGTCGAGAATATTGCCGGCTGAAAGGATTATGAAAGGGTCATCTTTCTCCACCTGCTGTGCTGAGCATAATGATGAAGTTCCAATTACTGGAGAACTGGGCGTCGCTCCGGGAAGAGGCCAACGACCGGTTGCTCCACAGTTGCTTGTTGTAATCACTGTTGCTATGGCAGACAACGTTGTGCGCAATTCCCCATCGTCAGGCAGTGCGTGTACTGTGTCACTACAGTTGAGCATCCCGTGGTTCACCGTGTGGGAGGTTCTTCTATCCATTCTCAAATGGTATCCGTACAAGATCCATATCGTACAGCAACACAGGACGCACAACGAAGTGTTGACTTCGCTCTCCACTTTCTCGGAAGTATTGAAGTTGACGAGGGCTGGGCTTCGACCATCCTATAGACAGACGAAGTTCATTTTTCTCTGACGGGTGAGGTGAACATACAGAACTGCTGAGTGTGGGGATCTTCACTTCCAGTCACTGTGCATGAAGTCCTCTGTATGGTGAACGTGTCACCGTACGGTGTGGCTTCACGGCTACGTTCATCATTGGCCCATTCTTTTCTGAACAGGTTGGCGCTCAAGGACCAAGGACGGGCAGTGTCACTGGCCGGTGTTACTGCGATATCCTCGCCAGCATGTCATACCCACCCCAAAGAAGAGGGACGCATTGAACTCAACAGTTTTCACGCAAGATGGGGCCCCACCGCACGTCGCTCGTACTTAACATGCTTCTCCGAAGACAATTGGAAACGATCGAATTATCAGCCGATCGTTTCCAAATGCTTGGCCGGCACGATCACCTGATCTCACTCCCTGTGATTTCTGGTTGTGGGACTGCCTGAAGGGCAGGTTTTACCAGGGGAACATTCGCATACGTTCTGATCTAAAGCGCAGCACATCAAGAGAGAAAGCCAGCATACCGACGACATGCTTCGTTCTGCTTTGCAGAATGCAATCCTGTACTTTCAGACTCTTCTGGACACTGATGGGTGCCATACTGAGCCCGTTTTGGTAATGGTACCGGTATGTAATGGTCTGATGTACCGTAGCAGCACATTGAAAGTGTTCAAAAATGGCTCTGAGCACTATGGGACTTAAAATCTACGGTCATCAGTCCCCTAGAACTTAGAACTACTTAAAACTAACTAACCTAAGGACATCACACAACACCCAGTCATCACGAGGCAGAGAAAATCCCTGACCCCGCCGGGAACCGAACCCGGGAACCCGGGCGCGGGAAGCGAGAACGCTACCGCACGACCACGAGCTGCGGACCTTGAAAGTGTTTCAACTGAATTGATTCTGCATTATTTCTCTTCCCCATGTCCTTGACATTAATGCTACTACGTTTGGTCCTCGTACAGTAATTAGTGTCCGTTTCATAATGTGTTAAATAGAGAAAGTTCAATTTTAACCACCCGGCATTCGCATGCGAGCGCTTGTGAAGGAGGACATGCGAATGACGGCCATTATTTTCCAATAGCTGTATATTGGATATTGTTAACAAAAGGGAAAATGTTCATTCGAAGTTTTTTGTTCAGCATCACTAATACTGTGACACTTCAAAGATTGTGCCTTTCTTCCTGATTCGTCCTGTACAGAAGTCTGAACACTATTGTTTGTTTTGGAACCGCCACATTAGGGCTAAAGCGGACTACACAGTGTAATGCCGTTAACAGAGCACTAACTTACTTCCGGAAGTATGTATCACTTTGTTGGTAGTTTTGAACAGGAAACGGCGTTGCTATGTCCACAAATAAATTATGGATATCATACAAAGCCAACGTAAGTTATTTGGTGGGAGAAAAATCACAAACCTCCATGTTTCGTGTAAAAAATTCAACAGTATCCTCACTGTCGAACTGTGGCTGTGACGTTTCCTAAGACAGCAGCGATTGGTGCTCTGTATACTTCAAAGTCGTATGAGATTTGTGTTGTGAAAAAATTTAGTAACTCGGTAGTAACAGGAGACATCTTTAGTGATCCCTTTTATAAACGAGTGCACATTTAATGCAAACAGCGGAAACATATTGACAACATCAGCACCATAAATGTAGCATTACAATTTTTTTTTTTTTTTTTTTTTGCTCATACTACCGAGGCTAATTAATGGAAGACGGGGAAGGACAACTTACAAAATTAAAGCTCCACTTACAGATTTCAGGGAACCTAGAACCAACAATATTGTCAATGTAATAAACAGAAGATTTTTTTTTGCATGAAGAGTGCCATTTGTTGTGTACACATTTAGCCAAAAACTGGCAACAGTCTGCTATTCCCCATAATAAGCGTATTTCATTCAGTCCTGACGACGTTTTAAATTATTTAAGTTTCAACTTGTCTTTCAAATTATGTGGGACAGGAAAAGACTTACACTACAATTTCCAAATACTGGTGTCTTTTTTCATTACACTGCGTTCCATTTTAACGGCTTACTACCATCACTTCAGTTCATCTCGAATTGCGAGTTCTCAGAGTGAAACTGAAACGAATCATGCACACTTACACTCCATAGAAATAAACGTTTTAACTGTAATTTGATTAATCACTCATCCAACAAAACTTGGGACATATACTTCGTATCCACTTGTCTCTACTACTAGGCTCTAGCCACTTCGCTCTCCGACTATTTTCGTAGTAACTCTAAATATCATGATTCCTTTCGCCGAGTTGCTGGTACTATTCGACGCAGCATAATACCGAATTCGAAGTTTCCAACTTCATAAATATAATCTCATTAACGAAAACTGTAAACAAACACTGTCTACTTCAGACAAGTAAAGACCCAAGATGGCTACCAGCGTAACGGATCATGGGAGCGTGACTTTATCTCTCCTGTACAGATCTTGACGACTGAGTCTCCTGCAGAGCCCCTGGCGTGTTATTCCTGTACTGACGTTCCCTTGTCACGAGTGGTCGTTTTCTTTTGGCGTTGGCGCACTAGCAGCGCCGAGTATTACTCGGCGGAATAAATCTCAGCGTGGTGCTACTTTCGGTCTGGCGGTTACGCAGCTCCCTCTATGATGATTTAATGGGAAAGAAGCCAGCATACAGTCTCAAGACTTTAACTGGTTCCATTTATATTAAAAAAATATATATATGTTTGTCAGTCTAGAAAATCTTTTGTAATGTTTAATGCTATGGGGCGTTTCATGTATGAACTATACCAAGAGTATTTTTAAATCCGTTAGAACGTGTAGAAGGTACTCATTAACACTACGGACTCTTTACACCAATATATTTTTCTCATAATTTTAATACAAAACTAAGGCATACTGGTTTGGCTTTAGTAATGACAGTGCAACTCATACTTCCGTTTACCACGAGAGATGGTACGTTATAAAATGTTTTCGTGGTAATCAGATAATTCTTTTAGTTCTGTGGTATTGTAAGCACTGCATTAAAACCTAACTGTCATTAATTATTGTACTGTTTAACAGATCTGAATATGAGCGACAGTTCCCGAAAGAGGTTAGTCTGAAATAATAAAAACAGCAGTCGACAGACGGAAAAAACATCATCTATAAATAAGGATAGCTGGTAAGTCTCTGTGACAAGTAGGTTGTTCTGATGTTTACGTTCACTGTAGCCTTGTGAATCGGAGTAACTCGTGTACAGACTGCCTTACACTGACGGCGCCGTACATGTTCCACACTGGTTCGTCATTTCGCCTCGCAGCCCGCGCGCTCACGCCGCGTCGGCTTTAAAGAGGTCGCCCGAGACTGGCCCACAGCGAGTGTAAGCCGACACGCGCAGTCGCCAATTCCGGCCACTTCTGTCGGAGCGGCAAGCAGGCACAGTTTCTCACACGCCGCCGCTGGCTGCTCTGGGATGCGTTTTGCGCCATTTGTAATCCACCGCACATGTTTATTGCTCAGTACGACCACTGCCTGCACAAAGGGGACGTCCATGAATTACGTGAACTCAAAAGAGTGTGGAAGGGTCCGACAAAATCTTACCAAATCATTTAAATTGGGGGGGGGGGGGCAATGAAAATCTCACCGTCACCTTTTTAATTTAGTGAATATTCATTGTTAAAACGGATAAAATTTTGTTTTAAGAAATTAATCCCAAGCATAGAAAATATTGAACTGCTTATCAGTCTTTATGGCCTCTTTGAACTGGACTGAATGCTTTGCACGTGTGCATGCTTGGGATTTCCCGATTTGAAACAAGTGCTGCACCAGTGTCAGATTTCATTCGCGGAGTTCTGTGCTACTGAGCAGTTGCTCGCGCATATTTTTTCGTTAAACTAATTTTTAAGGTGTTTCCATAAGATTGACGTCTTTGAACATGCATCTGCCGGTGTGCCAGGTGTGCCAGGTATGTCAAGACATTGTGCATTCGACTCAGACCAACAGCTGACATTCCCTCAACATCCGTCCACGATCGCTATTTTTAGTCATGTTACAAGTAGGTGAGCTAAGTTCAACGGCAGCTTAAGTACTGAACACGCCGTTCGGCCACCATTGAGCAGCGCGGCAGCTATTCCAGAGGTGGCTACTGCAGCAACAAACTTTTATTTATCCAAATTTGTGCTAAGAGCAAATTTAAATGATGTTTTACAAGTTACTCCCTGGCGCTTGGTGCAAGTCTTTTTATTTGTCATCATTTCAGCGACTTGCTCAGCGATGATGGTAAAGTGATAGTGAGGACAACACACGTACACTCACTTGCAATTTAAAGAAATCGAACCTCGCCGCGAATCAGACCTGAGACCCCACGACTAAGTCAGCAACGTTAACCACGGGAGCATCGCCTGTTTATGCACATCAGTAGGCCTACGCGTCTCAGAAGGTATAACATACGCGAGACGCTGAGCGGCTAAAATGCGAAGAGCTTGCCATTGATATTACTATGTACGCATGGATTAAATATGCAAAGGATTCTATAAGCGTTGTACTCATTACGCTGACTCGTATTATGTAGATCATATGAAACAATAAATGCATTTTCACAGATATGATAAAGTTCTGAAGTCAGAGATTAAATAGCTTTTTCGAACACTAATTATTGTTCCATATTTCGAGTTATATTCTTCAGCTCAATAAATGTGTAGTACTACACACTTTCTAAAGTAGTCTATAATTTTCCCCAGCGTTCAATCTACATCCATACCAGATTTCATCAAAATCGGTTCAGCGTTTTAGTCGTGAAAACAGAGCAGTTTCGCATTTATAATATTAGTATGGAAGTACGGGCTTCAGCTAGCCATGCAGGCATATATTGTGGAAGTGACGAGTTATGGCCAATAATCGCAGGCGCAACCTGACGGAGGGGTACTAGTACAGCGGCTGTCTACTGATTAAGCCCGGTACCTTACTCTGAGTCCGCTCACATCTGATCGACGAGCTGATTGCTGTCACGTAATTCCGGTGGTTCCACTTCCACGACTCATTGTGTCTACTCTGAATGTCACAACTCAGACGGGCCAGCCGGTTTCCACCGCCTTGTGTAGCAGCAGGAAGGCAGCTGGGAAGCTGGTACTCTGCAGAAGGTGCTGTCCCGTATGCAAAACACGCCATCCTCTCGTGGCTGCTGCCACTCTCATCTTTTGTTGATCTCTTTTCTGCTGCTAGTAGCGTTCCTGGCGTTGACAGTACCACCAGCAGCTTCTGTCTTCGACCGTGGAATCCGAGGGCGTTTGCCGTTTGAGGCAGCGCTACGGATGTGGCTTTGGCTGGTTGACAATCCGTTTACGGATACCCAGCGGATACACAGAAAAATGTACTGCCCTATGCATGTCTTGTGGCGAACGTCACACACTGATTAGGCACGGTATTCCCGTCTCATTTACACTTTCATTTTACGAATGTGTAGTACAGAAGTTAAAAAGCAAGCTGTGGTAACCCTATTTACAGCTATCTGTGGTTATATGATGAGCATCTTTCCGTGTGGCTGTTGTTTAACACAAAACTATGACGAATATTTCTTGAGCGGTAACAGTTATGAAGTCAAGAATGAATTATTCGGCTGTTTCAGGTGAATCGTCTTGTTTCTAGTTCTACTTTATGACGGGGAGTTTCGAAAAATCAGGGAAAGAATATGAGGTGAGGACGAGTGTAAGGAAAATCGAAGTGATGAGTAGCAGCAAATATGAAGGGTCCGCCAAAATATCGTTGGAAGGAAAGATTCTGGAACATGTAAAATCTTTTAGGTATTTAGAGAGTGTGTTGGCAAAAAATGCGAGCTTTATGAAGGCATTAAGTATATTATCTACTAGTAAAAGTGCTTCTGAAAGGTGAAACGTTTGCTGTCAGAAAAAAGTATTCCGATAAAAACAGAGATTCGCGAAGTGTTTTGTTTGCAGTGTATTACTGTATGGCAGCCCATCATGGACAATCAAAAAGAAAGAGGAAAAAATATTTTCATATTTTTGAAATGAGGTTGTGGTGAAATGGTTGTAGTGAAATTAACTGACAGAATAAAGAACAAACAATCACTCCCAAGAACAGGCAGGAAAGAAAAGTATGGAAATGATAGAAACAGTGAAAACATTTTGGCTGGGACATATATTGCGAAGTTATTACCTACAATGAGGAATTTTTGAGAGAAAGAGGATAGGACAAGAAATGGAGGACCTGTATTGCTGGATGATGTTAAAAAGGAATTACAGGCAAACTGAAGAAGTAGACGACTAAGGAAAGTGGTGCAGTGGTACAAGTTGAGTAGCATTAAGGGGTTCAAAATACTGTACTGCGTTGTGCTGGTGCTTGCAGATTCCGCCACCTGCAGAATCCAGTGTTCTGAGATATGTTCTGTAATGGTCCAACATAACTGTTCCAAACTTCAACTTTGTGCGCCGTCGCCCAATGGCTATACGCGACATGCAGCAGATGCAACAACAACAGCGGGAATTAACAAAACGCCAATGCCGCCACCAAGTCCAAACTGAAAATAAACAAAGCTAACGTAAGATAAGGCTTGGATTTCATTACAATAAACAACGAGGGGTGTTGTGTATCGCGGAGAGGTTTACTACTGAAATTTTCTGGGGACGGTCGGACAAAATATTACGTCTTCCCACACACCTCTCACGAAACAATCACGACGAGAAAATTCCGGAAATTAGATGTACCTGTAATACAGAGGCTTACCAACAATCATTCTTCCCACACGCCACTGACAAGTGGAATACGCGGAAGGGGAGATCAGTTAGTGATGCCAATTTATAACACAGTATTCGTTTCCTTCCATCGAGCGCAAGTCAGTCAAGTCATACCCTCAATCGATGAGGAGCCGATACCTCTTTCCACGCTGCTTTAGGTTAAAATATTTTTACTGTAACCGCGGATTTGAAAAGTCCGAGATGACCAGGTGGGAGACAGATTTTCTTTGCCGATATATCTTGAATATTTTATTTATTATTTATAGTGAGAAGCACATACACAGTTCAAATGCAGAAGTTTGATTCGTTGATTTCTTTTCCTGGCAGATGTCAGCTTTTTAGGATAGTATGGCAGTACGGACCACTGTGGGCGTAGCCAATGGCTTTTCCTAGCGCTAAACTGGCAGTGGAATTTCGCCGAGTTGCCTTCTTTCGGCCTTTTTACAAGGGGGATCGTGGCTGTTCACCTATACCAAGTTTAGCGGACTGTTTTCTTTCAGCCTCAGTCAGCACACCGATTTCAACGTTCTTGCAGTGTAACACAGAGACTTTCCAGTTTCGTTAAGAAATCGGTCATAGTCTCCAGCTGTCCAGTCCAATCCCCAATCTCCCCTCCCCTCCCCCCTCCACACACACAGACAGATGGGGAGGGAGGGAGGGAGGGAGGGAGGGAGAGGTGGGAGGGAGGGAGAGGTGGGAGGGAGGGAGGGAGGGAGGGAGGGTGGGAGAGAGAGAATAAAATTAAAACTGCCGTTCCAGTCACAGCTCCGCGCTGGTTTTGCACAATTACAAGTTCAAGGCAATAGGTATGGGGCTGCAAACTCTTTTACTAAAAGACGATTAGCTACATTCGCTTGGTTATGCATTAAAAATAATTTTCTCAAGTCATCCGCAGCGACATGTAGCTTGCCTGAGTACTGTAAAGTGGTGGGGACGGAGTGTATGTGATCGCCTATCAGTTAATTCGTAAATTCTTCAAGATGGCGTAAAACTATAGAGGTTTCTTTGGCCGTTGGTTAAAAAAAAAAAAGAAAAAACGCGACGGTTGCGTTCAGAGGGACTCTGGTCTCCCCGGCTGCCGGATGCCTCGCGCTACATCAATGAGGCCAACCGGTGCGGTGCGTGGGCAAACCGGATGACTCCTCGGCTAAAAGCCTAAGTGACCATTGGCATTCCTACCCCATTCACATCGGCAAAAGGGACCTCTTTCTCTCGGACGAAGCACACTGTGCGAGGAACCGAGTTCACAAAACTACAGAGACACGCCCTTCTGGTGTCAGTTCGTAGCAGTACACGCGATTGTTTACTTATGAACACTACAGTCTGAAGGAGGAATGGACAAGGAGAGCGTGGAGGGAGATGAGGTGGACAGAGAGAGCGGACAGAGGAGATGTATAGAGAGATGGGGAAAGAGGAAATACACGGATAAGAGAGGGAGGAGGAGGTGCACAGCGAGAGGCGAGGAGGGAGGAAGGAAGATTGGGTTTAACGTCCCGTCGACATCAAGGTCATTACAGACGGAGCCCAAGCTCGGATTGAGTCAAGAACGGGGAACGAAATGGGCCGTGCCCTTTGAAAGGAACCATCCCGGCGTTTGCCTGGAGCGATTTAGGGAAATCACTGGAAACTTAAATCTGGATGGTTTCAACCGTCGTCTTCTCGAACGCGAGTCCAGTGTGTTACCCACTGCCCTCTCAGGGGAGGAGGGGATGGTGAGGGAGAGTGGGATGTGGAGATGGACAGACGGACAGGGTGAGTGGCGAGAAGGAAATGGACAGAGAGAGGTAGGAGGATGGTGTAAACAGATAGACGTGGGAAGATTCCGCGGTTTCTTAGTATGGTCTCATGTTAGATTAATGTGTGCTGGTATTAAAAACGTATACTTAAAGTGAGAGTAATTCTACTCCGGCTTTGCAGCCAAGTTGCATGTGGAATCGTCCGTAAACGGGGTGTTTAAGAAATGTCCCAATTCCTGCAGGAGGTAGTACTGGTCGAAACTAGAAGAAAAATTTCGATAATTTTGGGCCCGGAAACCAATAACTCTTGAGCTACAGGCTACAGGCAGTTTTACTTGTGACTAGTGCCGGCCGCTGTGGCCGAGCAGTTCTGGGCGTTTCAGTCTGGAACAGCGCGACCGCTACGGTCGCAGGTTCGAATCCTGCCTCGGGCATGGATGTGTGTGATGTCCGTAGGTTAGTTAGGGTTAAGTGGTTCTAAGTTCTAAGGGGCTGATGACCTCAGCAGTTAAGTCCCATAATGCTCAGAGCCACTTGAACCATTTGAACTAGTGACGAGTAATAGCTAAGGGGCATCAGGGCAATTCAGTATGAATATGTGGACACGCATTGTCGGTGACAAGACTCTTATGCCATATCCTTTATCATACAGATTGACAGGAACTGTGTATCACCGATTTCTGCCCGATGATTTACCAGAGCTACTGGAGAACGTCACCCTTGCAGAAAGACAACGACTGTGACGGGGCATCACCTCAAATCTACGGATTATACGACGGTGCCTCACCGCGACAGATTGGTCGAGGTGGTCCGGAAGCATGGCCGCCCCGTTCGCCAGACCTGAATCCGTTGGATTTCTGGCTATGGGGTCATTTAAAGGCATTGGTGCATGACGTACCCATTGACAATGTGCAGACGTTGCAAGGTCGTGTGACTACTGCATGTGACGCAGTCTAAATGCAGCCAGGTGAGTTTGAAAGAATGCGTGATTCACTGCGAAGTAGAAATGAGAGATGTCAGGATGCGCAGTAGCATGCTGCACTATCTAGTCTCTCCTACGTGACAGATGGGATAGAGAGGAGAGATTCGCCCATATTTCAACATGTATCGGTTTCCGGACGTACTTGGGTTGGGTTGTTTGTGAGAAGAGACCAAACTACGGGGTCATCGGTCTCGTCGGATCAGGGAAGGAGGGGGAAGGAAGTCGGCCGTGCCCTTTCAGAGGAACCATCGCGGTATTTGCCTGAGGCGATTTAGGGAAATCACGGAAAACCTAAATCAGGATGGCCGGACGCGGGACTGATCAGTCTTCCTCCCGAATGCCGGACGTACAATCACAGGTAGTTTTCTTCTAGTTTTGACCGGTCCTGCCTCTCAGAAGTATATGTGGAAACTTCCTTTTTAAACACTCGGTATAAGTTAAGGGGATGGAGAGAGATTACATCTAGCCTATTACTTTGGCTTCGTTACGAGCTGTTACCACATGCTTTGTTCCCTTGCTCTGGTTTCGTAACTGTTGGCTCGCTTTCAGGACGGGGTATATAATCTGTAAACAACTGGTCCATGGCAATGCTCCACCAGTCCAACTGCACGAAGTGACTATCAGTACGAAGCTGGCGTAACTTACGCGGTTCGGATCATTATGTACAATTATTTGTATTCAAGATTCTTCCAGCAGGACTCGTAGCTTCCTATCCTAACCTACGATTGTTGAACTAATAATCAGTTCCTAATAGTTCCCATGTTGACGACACGTAAAACATTTTTTTCGAGTAAATATCCTTCCAGTGCGCCTCCGTATCTGAGTCTTCAGCTTGTGTGGCCTCCATACGAAGGACTCGGGTTCAGTCCCCGATACCACCAGGGATTTTACGTTGGTTGGAAGAATATAATAGTGGTGCTCTCAACCGCGTGAGCTATTTGAGAAATGTCGGCTCCAAGGCCTGGAAGGATGAGGACGTGCGGCAGAGCGGTGTTCTGGCGCTACAGAGTTTCTGTTCCACTTTGGTGTGGGATAAGCTAACCTCTTACCGTCAAAGCATCTCGCCTCTGAATTCATCGTCATGCCTACTTGGTAAGTGCTCGAAACGATGGGAAAACTCTTTAAAATTTTTTATACCAGAGTCTAGTATGCGATTTCCTTTACACATGCAGTGCACCTCCCCAGTACCCTTCCAAGAAATCTAAATCTTCCATTCGCCTACTGTAACAATGATCGTGCGCGTTAGTATCGCTTCACACCAATTCTTAGTGCTACCTTTAAATACTTATACGACACGAAATGCTCAGGAAGTTTACCACCATCATCTGAATGTCCTTTGGGCCCACGACGCAGTCTTTGGGTAAGTTTATTAACGTTGTCCCTAAGTTGTGTCTTAACTACCGAATGCCTTATATGAAAAAGCAGTTTACTGGAGCAACGAAGGGTACTTGGCGACTGGATGAAAAGAAAAAAAAAAAGCGCAAGTTACTCCCGTTTTCAAGGAGAGCTGTAGCACTGATAGACGTAATTATAGACCTAGAGCGTTGACGTCAGTCTGTTGTAGGATTATGGAACACGTTTTATACTCAAGACTTACGACGCTTTTGGAAAACAAAAATCTCCTCTGTAAAAATCAACATGGATGCCGTAAACAGAGATGTTGCGAAACTCACCGCGCTGTGCTCTTCCGTCAGAGCCATGGGGCGGTAGACAACGGCATTCTGGTTGACTTCGTGGTCCTTGATTTCAGCAAGTCATTTGACACCGTCGCGCACTGCCGTTTAGTGAGAAACATACAAGCTTACTGAGCATCGGAGCAAATTAGCGACTGGATTCGAGACTTCCTTGCAGACGGAACCAAACACGTCGTTCTTAATGAAACAGGATCTTCAAATGTGAAGATAATTTCCGGAGTACTGTTATTATTTGCATTGTATGTGAATGATCAAGTAGAAAGTGTCGGCAGTTCTCTGGGACTGTTCGCAAATGATGCGATTGTCTGTAAGAAAATAGCAATGCCAGAAGACAGTATTTGTTTGCAGAATATCATGCAGAGAATTGATAAATGCTACAGACTCTGGAAGTTGACTCTGAACGCAAATGAATGTAACATGTTGCGCATGCATACGAAAGGAAATCCTCCACTGTATAATTCCATTGTTGGTGACAGACTGGGGACACGGTATCTACCATAAAATGTCTAGAAGTATTCTATCCGAAGCGACCTGAAGTACATAAAACAAGTAGCAGGAAAAGCAGATGTCAGATTTATACGAGTGAGGTGACGCAGTGGCTAGCACACTGGACTCGCATTCGGGAGGACGACGGTTCAATCCCGCTTATGGCCATCCTGATTTAGGTTTTCCGTGATTTCCCTAAATCGCTCCAGGCAAATGCCGGGATGGTTCCTTTGAAAGGGCACGGCCGACTTCCTTCCCCGTCCTTCCCTAATCCGTTGAGACCGATGACCTCGCTGTCTGGTCTCCTCCCCCAAACAACCCAAACCCTCAAACAGATTTATAAGGATCTCAATGAAGTGTATCTCATCCACTTCAGAAATGGCTTAGAAGGATCTCTTCGACTGATTCTTACAGATTGTTCAACAATCTGGAGAGAGAGAGAGAGAGAGAGAGAGAGAGAGAGAGACAAGATACAACGAAGAGCGGCTTGTTTCGTCACGGGCTCGTTTAGTCGGCGCGAGAGCGTTACGGAGATGCTCAACAACCTCCAGTGGCACACGTTACAAGAGAGGCGTTGTGCATCACTGAGAGGTTTGCTATTGACATTTCGAGAGAGTACTTTCCGGAAAGAGTTGAACAACATGTTACTTCCTCCCACACCCACCTCACAACATGAGCAGTACGAGAAAATTCGAGAAATTAGAGCTAACACAGAAGGTTACGACAGTCATTGTTCCCATGAGCCACTCGCGACTACAAGAGGGGAGGTTAACTGTACAAGAAGTACCCTCTGCCACACACCGTTAGGTGGCTTGCGAAGTATGGTGTGGGTGTAGAAGGTATCGGGCATATATAGGCACCAGCATTCTAATATTAATGGAATTATATATTCTGAATGATAAAACAGAGTAATATCTAAAAGCCGTGCGATGTTACGTATTAAGCACGTCTTATCAATAGAAACAACACGAACAGCCAGCAGCGCTGGCAACTAGGAAAGGCAAAGCTCGACGCTTCCTGTGTTTAGAGCCACTGGCAAAATGTAGCAGGTGCGGCAGCTAGGCCACGCCGCTCGGCAGTGAGACAGGCGACATACGGGTCTCGCTGGACGTATCTGCAAGTCAATGCGTCTTCCTGCCGCCAAACACGCACGGGAAAGCTCGCCGCTCGCCGCGACGCCTCGGGGCTCGCATAGGGAGCAGACGTGCGGGCGTGCACGCAGCTAGCGGACGCGGGAGGCGGCTTCTAACAACGCCAACTAGATTGAGGTGGCGTTGCTTCTAGCCTGCGCGGTCCGTCGTGTTTACTACAAAAAAACCGGATAAGTGCGAGTGGCACCCACGCACTGAGCTTTCAGTACAAACTCAGTTATGTAGATATCAACAACAATTTCGTGTGGCTCAGTGGCCTGGAGTAATTCTTTCTATTGCACGTCACTTTGGCGACTTGCGTGTTCCTATCCTACCCGAATTATCCGACCGGGGAAAGGGGACATACAGATTAACGTGGAATCCGAACCGCGTTGTTGTTTCTGGCGATTCCTCACATCGTTTAGAGGACAAGGCTAGGTTAAAACGAAAACTGGAAAATCCATGAGGTGAACCAGATCCGATTCTAAGACCTCTCGGTTTCCAGATTATTTACCGCAAACGCACCAGACCCGACAGATGTATACACTGGTGGAAAAAATCACAACACCAAAAAATGGTTCAAATGGCTCTGAGCACCATGGGACTTAACATCTGAGGTCATCAGTCCCCTAGAATTTAGAACTACTTAAACGTAACTAACCTAAGGACATCACACACATCCATGCCCGAGGCAGGATTCGAACCTGCGATCTTAGCGGCCACCCGGTTCCAGACTGAAGCGCCTAGAACCGCTCGGCCATTCCGGCCGGCTCGCAACACCAAATAATAATTAATGCAGAGTAACGAAATTTTGGAAATACATTTGTCTAGGTAACAAATTTAACTGATTAACATTGCAAGATCACTAGTTAATGTAAGTGCGAGATAAGCCACTGCAGATGTGAAATGCTGGCACATTAACAACCGGTGTAACCGCCGAATGTTGACTGCAAAGAGGCAAACGCGCATGCATTGTGTCGTACAGGTGGCGGATGGGAATTTATGGAATGGAGTTCCATGCCTGTTGCCCTTGGACAGTTAATGCAGTTTATGGATGATGCCTGCGTTTCTGTCCGTTGATGTCCCATATGAGCTCAATTAGAGACAATTCTGGTGATCGAGCAGGCCAAGGCAGCAAGTCGAGCGAGCGTTGTCCTGTTGGAAAACACCCTCTGCAGTTCTGTTCATCAGTGGTAGCAAAACAGGTCCAATCACCAGACTGACGAACAAATTTACAGTCAGTGTGTGTGGGATAACCACGCGAGTGCTCCTGTTGACATGTGAAATTGGACTCGAGACCATAACTCCAGATGTAGGTCCAGTGTGTCAAGCATGCAGACAGGTTGTTGGCAGGCCCTCAACTGGCCGCCTTCTAAACAACACACATGCATTACTGGCAGCGAGGCAGAACCAGCTTTCATCAGAAAACACAACAGGCCTCCACCCTGCCCTCCAATGAGCTCTTACAAGACACCATTGAAGTCGCAAATGATGGTGGTTTGGGGTCGGTGGAATGCATATTACAGCGCGTCTGGCTCGGATCTGTCCTTGAAATAACCGATTTGTCAGTTGGTGCCAACTGCCGGACAAACTGCTGTTAGAGATGCAGAACGATACGCCAGAGCCTTACGCCGATCACGATGATCTTCCCTCTCGACAGTGTCACCTGGCCGTTAGAGCCCTGTATTCTCGCGACCGTACATTCTCCTGGTCACCGCTGCCAGCAGTCATGTACAGTAGCTACATTCCAGCCAAGTCTTTCCGCAGTATCATTGAAGGAACGTTCAGCTTCTCGTCGCCATACTAGACAGCCTCTTTCAAACTCAGTGATGTGTTGATAATGGCGTTTTTGTCGTTTTAAAAGCAATCTTGACTACAACAATTCGCCACGCGAAACATGAAAGCTAACTAACGCTCACTACCGTTATTGTGCATATTTAAAACAAACCTGATTTGCATCCTCACAATGGCGCTACTAGCGCCTCTCTTAAGCAATTTCCGCGAAATTTGAATAAATATTGTCTTTCGTATGTAGAAACACGCCTACCAACTTTCGTTTATATTGTAGAATTCCTTTTTGGTGTTGCGATTTTTCCGTTACAGTAGATAGTTCAGTTATAGGATTTGATGACTGAGTTTGTGAGTATCAAAATATGTGACATATATGGCCCTATCGTTTGATTGCATTGCCTTAGAAGTTTAAATATTTTTACCAACAAGGCACCATAGACCGTAGAATGTGGCATAAATTTCAACTTGATACCTCTACCCGTCCCCAGGAAAAGACGATCTAAAATGTCGGACGAATGGGCAAACAGACCGACAGATAGATAGATAGACGGACCACAAATGATCCTATACGGATTTCGTTTTCACTGATTGAGGTTCGGAAACGTAAAATCCTCTTAGGAACTGGCTCAGTCGTGTGGTTTGAGCTAATTTTCAGTCTACAATACATGCACCTCAAGCTGGTGCCGATTATCCCACCGTTACGTTGTCAAGTGAAGAATGTGACTGTCCAATCTTCTGGCAACAAATAGTAACAATCAGCAGGCGTTTGGAACGTTTAATCTATTAAAATTTCGGGAGTCCTACTTAGCTGCAAATAGCTTTGTCGTATGGCAGATGAGAGCAAACACAGTTGCTATACCATAAATAAATCGGCTTACAGACTTAAATTAGCATTCATAGTGGTCAACCATAGTGGAAGAGACGATCACAGGGAATAGAATCAGCGACCTCCCTTCATCGGGCAATGTTCTGTCGGTTCTACTACCCAGAAACACTTCAGTAGTTGAGTCAGTACTTGAAATTATCAGTATCTAAGATTCGAAAAACATGAAGAGGATGCAGTAGTTGGGAAGAGAGATTTGGAAATGGATTTAAGGTTCAGAGAGAAGAAATTAAAACTTTGTACCACATTGCGCTTACATACGAGAAGAAATCCACTGCTTAGCAATTTCACTATTGATGTAAAATTGCTGGAAATTGTACCCATCATAAAATATCTAGGAGTAAGCACCTCACCTGAGCGACCTTACGCGGAATGACAACATAATACGAACAGTTGGAAAAGCAGATGCTAGACTCTGATTGATGGGAAGATAATGCAGGATATGAACCTTATTCACGAGAGAAGAGGTTTACAAAACACTTCTTCGATCGTTTTTTGAGTGCTGTTCATGACTTCAGGAGCCTTACCATGTAGGATTAATGCAAGAGATACACAACATCGAGCGAGGAGCAGTCCGTTTCGTGACAGAGTCGTTTAGTCGGTCCGAGAGCGTTACAGAGTGTCTTTGTGGATCATAGAGTGGTTTTCTATTGAAATTCCGATAAAGTACGATCCGGGAAGAGTCCTCCCACATACGTCTCGCGAAATGACCACAACGAGAAAATTCGAGAAATTAGAGCTAATACGCAGGTATACCGACAATATTTCTTCCCACGCGTCATCCGCGAACCGAACAGGGAAGGGAGGAATCAGATAGTGGTACCACAAATACTCTTCGCCAAACAGTGTCGGGTGGATTGCGGTATATTGGTGAAGATGCAGATGAGATCTGACAGTCGAACGAAAAGGATAGTGCCTTAATAAAGAGGCTACAAGGTGAAAACCAACAAAAGTAAAACAAGGGTAATGGAGTGCAGCCGAATAAAATCAGGCCAGGCCAGGGGAATTACATTAGGGAATGAGTTGTTAAAATTAGTAGAAGATTTTTGCTATTTGGGAATCAAAATAACTGAACGTTACCGAATTAAGGTGGATATAAGTTGCAGGCTGGCAGTAGCAACAAAACTCTAAAACTATTTGTTGGGAGTGCTGTGTTACGTGAAACGTGGACGTTAAACAGTGTGGACAAGAAGAGAATAGAGGTAACAATACTAAAAAAAATGCTGAAAATTAGACGGGCAGATCGGATACCAAATTGGGAGAAACGAAATTTGTAGCAAGCTTGGCTGAAGGAACAGAACGGTTGACAAGTTACATATTGAGCTAACATGAAATAGTTTACTACGTAATGGAGGGAAGTATAGGGAGTATAAATTGTAGACGGAGACGAAGACTTCAGTAAACAAATTCAAATTGATTCAGTGTGCAATATGTATGGCGAGATGAAAAGATTTTCTCAGGACAGACTAGTGTGGACAGCTGCATTGTAATAGTCTCCGTACTGATGACCGTAACAGCATCATCACGGCCTTCTCTCTATTTGTTAATAAATCCATATTCATTCGTGGTAATGCAAGACAAACTGCCGCAGGAGTCTAAATATGAGTTCAAAATTTAATGTGGTACTTGTGGCTGAAACTTGTGACACGAAGAAGCCAACGTCGCCGGTTCAGAATATGACGAGTTGCCTTTTTGAGGTGTCCTGGGATTGTTCAACCGGCACCGATGTCCGTTCGCGGATGGCAACATTCGAATCTGTCTCTGCTGACTGTTTTGATTCATCACGAATG
This sequence comes from Schistocerca cancellata, assembly GCF_023864275.1. Lineage (NCBI taxonomy): Eukaryota > Metazoa > Arthropoda > Insecta > Orthoptera > Acrididae > Schistocerca > Schistocerca cancellata. The sequence continues at coordinate 327,717,904 of NC_064633.1, forward strand.
TCCGAATGAAGAGCTTGAGAAATGCAGTGTAGCAGTCGAACTGGGGATTTCATAGCTAAAGAAGAATGATGCTGTCCTCACAGACCCTGGGGAAGGTTGAAGGCCACAAGGTTCGCTGCATCGTACTTATGCGGTACTCAACGTAGTCAGTCGCTCAGACGGCACGAACCCTGGTAACGCTGAAGGTGCATTTCTGGGCTAAGTGTTTTCCACACAGCTGCACAAGGTCGGTATATCGGCGGCAGCCTGCAGCGGCCAGCGTACACAGAGACTCAACCACACACAGTGGCTTATAACATTCTGGACCAGTTCCGACACTTTTTAGTGGGGAAACGCCGTGTTTGTTTGTCTACACGCGAGTTGAAATCAGTCATCCCAGTGTTCTGGTGTAATCCAGGACTGTACGCCAACAGCTTCTTTGTCTAAAAGTTAATTACACTCTAAGCCAAAAAACGACACGGCACGAAGGAGTTATGCAAATTGGTCACAAAATGATATTCCTAGAGGAATCGACGGAAAAGGGAAAACTGAAAACTTTGGCGACCGATGGATTACTGTGAGACAGTGAAGAGCAATTGCACAGCGCAGCTGGGAAGGACAGTAAACAGGGAACATATCGTTACCAGGGTATAAAGACCATGCGAATTTCATTCCGTGTACTCGGTTGGATACTAACTATGCCTCGTAGACAGGTGCGTGAATGATATACTCAAACGTTAGCGTTTGAGAGAGGACATGTTCTTGGGCTCAAAGATGCTGACTGGAGTAATCGGCGAATCGCTCGACATTTGAACAGGAGCGATGCCACGATGTTGGCAGGAATGAGTGAGCCTTGGTCGGACACAGTGTCAAGAAAGAACCAGAAGTCTTCAGAGAGGTAGCCCCGGATCATCATCATCATCATCATCATCATCATCATCATCATCATCATCATCGATCAGACGTGCAGCTGGTGCTTTGGTGACCACAAGGTCGATTAATAAGTGGCTCACAGAAACGGGGCTGAGATCACAACGTTCCTTGCGCCGACTACCATTGACCTCTGTACACCAACAAGCCCCATTGCAGGGGTGTGGGGCACATTCGGATTGGAACCTCATTGACTGGAGTAGAATTGTCTTCAGTGACGAGTCTCGCTTCGAACTGAGCCCCGATGACCGGCAAAGGCTTGGCTGGAGACGCCCCAGACAGGCTGGCTGTCATCTGCCATATAGGTCAACAACCAGGAGTAATGATCTAGGATGGTATTTCATTTCATAGCAGCATCCCTTTGGTTGTCATCCACAGCACCCTTACAGGACAGCGCTACGTCAACGATATTCTACGCCCCGTTTTGTTGCCTTTAATGGCAAGCCATCCTGGGCTTAAATTTTAGCCAACTAAGGCCGCCCGCACACCGCGAGATTTTCCACGGCTTGTCTTCGTACTTGTCAAACCAAACTTTGGCAGGCAGGGTCGCCAGATCTGTACCCAATTGAAAACTTTTGGAGGATAATGGACTGCGCCCTTCAACCAGCTCGAGATTTTGACAATACAACGTGCCGATTAGACGGAATTTGGCACGGTACTCCTCAGGAGGACATCCAACAAATCTTGAATCCAATGCCAAGCCGAATAACTATTTTCATAAGGACCTGAGGTGGACCAACACGTTATTTATTTGCCCCAACTTGTGAATCTCTTTCTCTTGAAGAAATTATCCAATTTTGCTGACGTAGAAATTGGTTTGTCTGTACATGTACATCACATCTACCGATTTCTGTCCCATTCGGAGAATTCCTTCGTGAGTAATCATTTTTTTAAGTTACAATATATTTATTGTACATCAACTGATTAATTTAACGAAATAACATATTACGCATTTATTCTGTGAACAATTTAAGAACTACGACAATTGCAGAATAATCCAACATAGCTCTCATGATGCCAATATAAAATTACTAAGAGAATGCCTCTAGCTGACTGTAACACCAGTGTTAGCAAAATACCATTTGTCTTACAAATGGTGGTGCAAATGATTCTGTTTTTAAATAAAACCTCTTCAGAAAGTCATCCAGTAGTCCATCAACTCTGTTAGAGGAATGTGTCTACGTTCCTCCGTAAGAGAGTTGATCGGCTACTCTATGACTTTCTGAAGAGGTTTTATTTAAAAACAGAATCATTTACACCATCATTTGTAGGACAAATGGTATTTTGGCTAAGATTGTTGCATTGTCGGCTTATGACAAAATTCAGATATGAATAAACGGAACTTTTAAGTAGTGCCTATCATAGATTGTGAGGCCTTTTGACGAGGAATCACTGTTTACAGGTATGTCGTTGGAATGGATTATCAAGAAGGAGACTGGAACCTGGGTGATATTTATTAACAAAAACAACTACAGAACTTTATTGTACGCCTAAAATAAAAAAATCGTGAAAATACTTTTCTGATTCATATCGATCACTTTCAGACTGTGTGTAAAAATCGTTTCTGCTATTAAAACCCTACAGTGAGGAAAGTTCATGATGTGATTAATTTTTTGCTGCGACTGTATTGACGTGTAGCCATTTTCTAACATTCGATTGGCTGTACCGATGTAGCTAGACATCTTACTTAGTCTGTTGTACCACGATCACTCTAATGCCCCATGTAATCAAAATGATGGCGTACGACCTATGCAAATGAGCACATGTTAGGTATGAAGGAACAGTTTAATGGAGCAATGTACTCGTGTATTGGATTTACTCACGTATATCCTCCTGAGCAATTGTATTTAATGTCTTTTGACGAAGAAAAGTAAATACCATGTATTCACTTTTTATTTTTATATTCATGTAAGAGTATGTATTAATTTCCATTTTAACTGTAATCCATTTAGAACTCACGAGGATACATCTTCAGGCACATAATGTAGGAATTGACGTACACTACATCAGAATGTATATTGTGAAAACAAGGCATCTCATCTAGTATGGAAACACCTAAATAAAGCACCGCACATCGATTCCTGCATTACGAAAAAAAGTCATAAAATTTTAATCATCATCATCATCATCATCTTTGTGCAGATTCATGTCTGCAGTCGTGGTAAACAATGAAGTCGCTACGCCACTGTAGAACTGTAAGTGCCAGCCGGAGTGGCCGAGCGGTTAAAGGCGCTACAGTCTGGAACCGCACGACCGCTACGATCGCAGGTTCGAATCCTGCCTCGGGCATGGATGTGTGTGAGGTCCTTAGGTTAGTTAGGTTTAAGTAGTTCTAAGTTCTAGGGGACTTATGACCACAGCAGTTGAGTCCCATAGTGCTCAGAGCCAGCCAACTGTAAGCTGCTGAAGCAACGGTTACCAGCCTGGCGGTAGTTACCTCCTGACGGCTAAAATGAAATTTTCTGAGGGGTAAAAAGAAAAGGGTTCAATTGGTTTTCGGCCACGAAACTAAACTGTTTTTAAAAGATCGTTGATATTACCACTACTTCGTAAGACTGTAATGGTGTTTACGTAAGTTACCATTCCTTTCATTGTTTTCATTTACAAGGATTAATGCACTGTGCAACCTAATTATGATCATCTTCTTCACATACTCCACCTGCTACAAAGGTATTTTGTACTTTTAACATGCATTTATGGCAGAAAAATTGATTGATAGACATCACCCATGCTTAAATATCTCGTGCAATTATTTTCTCCGAGGTAGGCTGGTTTATCATAATCGAAGCAGCGGTGGAAAACAATGAAAATCTATTTAGGATCAGTTTTCAACATCTTGCACATCTTCAACACGACAAAAGTCGCCGCTCAACGTCCCTTCAAAAAGCCCCACGAATCGAGGCAGTTGTGGAACTGTTGCAGCTGTGTCAGGTTGATCCAAATGACTGCTTCAGCATTCTAATCACTGTGATTGAGTGCTGGTGTATCACTGTAAACTCGAGACAGAGGGGCAAAGAAACATGTGGATTCGCCATCGCTGAAAAACACGAAAAGGCAGCCATCATCGGGCAGGGTGATGCTGAGTGATTTCTGTGTGTGAGATATCGTTATCAGCACCTGACAGAGTTTAAAAGAAATTATAATTAAGTCAAGACCCTAAGCTGTCGACAGGCGTTGATATACATCAACAGGGACAGTTGAAAATGTGTGCTCCAACCGAGACTCGAACCCGGGATCTCCTGCTTACATGGCAGACGCTCTATATATATACGTTCGCGATTGTTCGTTGCGTTTGGTCTGGGCGGACGTTATATGACATCCGCTCAATTTGATCGTTGATTCCTGATTCCTTTACTCAATTTTTTTTAACAGAGGATTTTTCTTAGATATGTCTATCTGAGCCACCGCGAGGACAGAGGATAGTATGACTGCAGGGATTTCTCTCTTGCACGCTCCCCGTGAGGCCAACATTCCCAACTTAATGTCCTCACACTACATTCGTAGTGCCCCTGCCCATTACACAACTTACCGAGTCCCGTGAGAGTACGGCCAATGCGTGTGCATCCAGCACAGAAGGAGGAGGTCAATGTCCGGTTAGCCTTAACCATATGAAGATGGTGTCTGTTCTTTCGAGCATGTCCGAAAGAACAGATACTATCTTCATATAGAGTTTAAAAGACGAGTGATTTTTTGTCTCTATTTGGCCAGCCGGTTGACTCGTGCAATATCCAGATTTATGGGGCATTCAGAAGTAACCGTTGCTCGATTTTCGACAGCATGGGAAAGTGAGAGCAGGCATAGTCGTTGTGAAGCTTCCAGTGTACAACGGCTGAGCACTTCAAGCGAGGATCGTCGTATTGTGCACAAAGCACATTATAACCTCTTGACAAGCGGACGGGGTGGCCGAGCGGTTCTAGGCGCTACAGTCTGAAACCGCGTGATCGCTACGGTGGCAGGTTCGAATTCTGCCTCGGGCATGGATGTGTGTGATGTCCTTAGGTCAGTTAGGTTTAAGTAGTTCTAAGATCTAGGGGACTGATCACCTCAGAAGTTAAATCCCATAGTGCTCAGAGCCATTTGAACCATAACCTCTTGACAGCTACGCCTGCCATCTGGGAACATATAATGGATTTCCTGCAACATTCTGTGTCATCCTGCAGTAATAGTCTTAGACGAGCAGCAGCCGGACTGTAGAACTACCGTAACATGCATGGGCTGCCGTTAACACCACTACAGAGAAAGCTGTGTTTGAAGAAGTGCCGTGATTAGGAGGCATGGCCAGCTGATGAATGGTGCCGCATTGAGTTCAGTGATGAATCGCTGTTCTGCGCTACTCCAGATTCCATCGGCAGTGAGTACGACGGTGACGTTGTTGGTTAGAGTTAAAGGGACCGAACTGTGAGGTTATCAGTGTGCATCCTATATGTAACGAACCAGGAATAAACCTCAGAGGAAGGATACAAAAGGCAAATCCTGGGAAGCTCGATTGTAACCAAGACACAATACGAAAGATATAAAATCAAGGAGAAGTAGGAGGGAAGTGAGAAAGGGTAATGGGGGCTAACCTCTCTGCCCAGAATGCAGTTGGTGGTCACTGGGACATGGAATGCGGTGGGAGATGCACCCTCTGCATCCAACCAGCGCTACCTCATTGTCCATTACCTCAAGGAAACCAGCATCACAGACAAGATGACAAAATTTTAGGGAAGACAAACCATTAAAAACGGTAAACATAGAAGAGTAAGGAGAATAAAAAGGTGGGAAGGGTAGGGGCCAGGCCAGACCGCCGAGCAAGGGCCGCCGTGGGTCCCCAGGGCCAGAGCAGGCTACAGGTGCCCCTCAAACCGTTCAGGCGGTCAATGAGGCCAAAGGGTTCCACCTCACAGAGACGAGTAAAGACCATCTTCATAGGCGAAACATAAAACCAGGTTAGACGCTTTGGCGTCGTCTACTAGTACTGCGGTAGCGTATCAAGAAGCTTAATATTTGGCCCGAAACAGTCATATTTGGGCAGTCTAGGAGGATGAGGGTCATCATCAGGCGGGCACCACATTGGCAACGAGGTGGCTTCTCACGTCGGCGACTGGGGGAGAAGTCGCATTCTTCCGAAGTGTTGGAGAGATAAAGCGGTGTTACACCTGACGTCATGGTATGGAAAGCCATCGGGTATGACTTCTTGTCACGGCTGGTAGTTATCTGGGAACTCTGACGGTACAGCGGTACATCACAGTCATTCTGCGTCCTCAACTAACTATATGCTCGTGCCATTTTACAACAGGACAACGCGCGTTTGCATATCACACTTGTATCTATGAACTACATCTACATTATACTCCGTAAGCCACCCAACGGTGTGTGGCGGAGGGCGCTTTACGTGCCACTGTCATTACCTCCCTTTCCTGTTCCAGTCGATTATGGTTCGCGGCAAGAACGACTGCCGGAAAGCCTCCGTTCGCACTCGAATCTCTCTAATTTTACATTCGTGATCTCCTCGGGAGGTATAAGTAGGGGAAAGCAATATATTTGATACCTCATGCAGAAACGCACCCTCTCGAAACCTGGACAGCAAGCTACACCGCGATGCAGAGCGCCTCTCTTGCACAGTCTGCCACTTGAGTTTGCTAAACATCTCCGTAACGCTATCACGCTTACCAAATAACCCTGTGACGAAACGCGCCGCTCTTCTTTGGATCTTCTCTGTCTCCTCTGTCAACCCGACCTGGTACGGAACCACAGTGATGAGCAATACTCAGGTATAGGTCGAACGAGTGTTTTGTAAGCCACCTCCTTTGTTGATGGACTAAATTTTCTAAGGACTCTCCCAATGAATCTCAACCTGGCATCCACCTTACCAACAATTAATTTTATATGATCATTCCACTTCAAATCGTTCCGTACTCATACTCCCAGATATTTTCAGAAGTAACTGCTACCAGTGTTTCTTCCGCTATCATATAATTATACAATAAAGGATCCTTCTTTCTATGTATTCGCAATACATTACATTTGTCTATGTTAAGGGTCAGTTGCCACTCCCTGCACCAAGTTCCTATCCACTGCAGATCTTCCTGCATTTCACTACAATTTTCTAATGCTGTAACTTCTCTGTATACTACAGCATCATCCGCGAAAAGCCGCATGGAACGTGCGACACTATCTACTAGGTCATTTATATATATTGTGAAAAGCAATGGTCCCATAACACTCCCCTGTGGCACGCCAGAGGTTACTTTAACGTCTGTAGACGTCTCTCCATTGAGAACAACATGCTGTGTTCTGTTTGCTAAAAACTCTTCAATGCATACACACAGCTGGTCTGATATTCCGTAGGCTCTTACTTTGTTTATCAGGGGACAGTGCGGATCTGTACCGAACGCCTTCCGGAAGTCAAGGAAAATGGCATCTACCTGGGAGCCTGTATCTAATATTTTCTGGGTCTCATGAACAAATAAAGCGAGTTGGGTCTCACACGATCGCTGTTTCCGGAATCCATGTTGATTCCTACAGAGTAGATTATGGGTTCCCAAAAATGACATGATACGCGAGCAAAAAACATGTTCTAAAATTCTACAACTATCTGCGGGATGCTGAGTTACTGCCACGTCCATCAAGATCCCCAGATCTCTCACTTACAGAAGGTGTATGGGACCAACTCAGACGTCACATCTGTTCTGACGCCAATATCCAGGATATCAAGGACCAGTTACAACAGCTGAGGGCCACGTTGTCTCAGGAGAGGATAAAACAGCTTTATGACACGCTTTCCTTCCAATTAGTTTAAGCATCCAGGACAGAGGAGGTGTAGCGTCATACTGACAAGTGGACTAGTACTTGCCAATTTCTTTCTACATTTGATTCTATTTTTTAATCACTGAAATAACGTCACATAGCCTCTCAACTCGTGAGGTTTCATTTCGTTTCCTCTTCTTCTGGGCGCTTCACTTTTACTTGTCATGCAGCATGATTCTTTTCGGATACGAAAGAGAAGATAGCACGTAGAAAGACATAAGACAGTCTTGTTACATTAATAAACGGAAGAAGATGATTCCCAGACACGGTCTCTCTGGTGATGTCACAACATTGCAGGGAATGGGTAAAACGTTTTCCGGTCGGCAGTCGCCCGAGTATTGACGTAGGAGGATGAACGACGTGAAGTGCTCTTCAAACTATGGAGCAAGACAGGAGACTCTTGCCCCCAATTAACTTGCCTCACTGGGCCAACGCGGCGATTACGAAGTCTCCCACCCGAGATGACGGACGTAAACTTCAGAAGCACGTCGTGAAAACTGTAATGAGGCGGACGTGAAAAAGCAAGCCGTGGCCGACAACAGCTGCTCGTTGCAGTTCCTTTTTCCGGTGTAGGAATCCGTATTGTTTACACAATCAGAAAAGGAAACTGCGTAACGGAGGAGCAGAGTGTGACGGTGTGTAACGCTTCGCTTGTCGTGGAAAGTGTAGAGCTAGCGCCAAGGCGCGTGGAACACTGCGAGTCGAACGCGAGAAGCACGACCTCCCGCGTTCGGGCAAAACAGCGCGAGGACCCGACAGTCCCACGATGCGCGTAACGCTCATGCTGATCTCAGTCGCCACAGTCTTCTGTGCATCTTAAACCTGCAGTATGCGTGAGTCTACACGTGAAGGTGAACGTGTAACTAATCGTAAGGACATTTCACTTTCCATAACTGCATGTCCCAGGCTAAATATTTCGGTCTGCTAATCACGAGGATACACACCAAAGTGTCGTGGTGACGAAGCCAGCATGCTAATTTAATGGTGTACAGTGAGTGATAATGCTTCATCATGAACAGTTCTCCAAGAATGCATCTATTTCTCTTCACTAATGACTTAGAACTGTCTTAACAACTGGCGGTATCTGTGTTTCCCGTTTAAAGAGTACAATGGTAAGCCACGATATGATGACTACCTATTTAACAGCGTGTTGGTCTACCTTTCGAACGCAACACAGTAGCGATTCTGGGTGGGATGGTAGGTAAGTACCACTCGAAGTCTACGCACAGGCGTCACAGTTCCCGTAAATTTCGGACCACAGATTAATGGGACATAGCTGGCACCCGACAGTGTCCCAAAATTGTTCCACCAGGTTCACATCAGGCAAATCTGTCCAAGGCATCGACCTGAGTTCACTAATCATCATAGCCCGACTCTGGCCTTGTAACACGGACAATTATCCGGCTGAAAGATACCACTGCTTTTGGGGGGCGAAACACAACATGAACGGATGTAGGTAGTCTGCAAATAAGTTCATCTAGTCCGCAGCTGTAACGGTGCCCTCTGTTACTGCCACAGACACCATGGAAGCTCAGCAGAATGTCTCACTATTGTAATACTGTCCCCACTGGCCTGCATCCCTGCACGTTACGAGCTGCCGTTCTCTTTGGTAAGTGCACATGCAAACACTACCATCGACCTGGTGTAACCAGAAACGTGATTAATGCGGCCAGGTGACCCGTTTCCGTTGATCCACGTCCGAATCTCGATGATCCCGTGCCCGTTGGTTCAAATGGCTCTGAGCACTATGGGACTCAACTGCTGAGGTCATTAGTCCCCTAGACCTTAGAACTAGTTAAACCTAACTAACCTAAGGACATCACAAACATCCATGCCCGAGGCAGGATTCGAACCTGCGACCGTAGCGGTCTTGCGGTTCCAGACTGCAGCGCCTTTAACCGCACGGCCACTTCGGCCGGCCCCGTGCCCGTTGCAATCTTAATTGACGATATTACTCTGTCAACATAGGAGCACGTAGGGGTCACCTTATGCTGAACTCCACGTCCAGCAAAGTGTGCTCTGGAACTCTTGTGCCTGCAACAGCATTGCACTCTGTCGTCAGATATGCCGCAGACTCTGCTTCACAGAGCATCCTAGCCTCCGACCTACACACTTTGTTACGAGGACTGGACGTCCAACACCTTGTTGCCTGCCCGTGGTTTCATCGACCTTCGTCCAGTTTCCAGAGATGCTCAGGACAGCAGCACCCAAAAATCCGAACAGCTTCGCCGTTTCTGAAATGCTTGGCCCCAGGCATCTAGCCATTACTATGTTCCCTTTGTAAAAGGTCGCTTATGCCACGGGATTTTCCCATATGTCGTCCATAGGCTGTCCCCATTCCTCTCTGTTTTTCTTATATTTTCCGTAGTGCGCTACGTCGTGGCCCCAATGCCACCAGGCGACTTCGTATTCGGTGGTAGACAGTGGTCACAATGTTTAGGCTCGTGAGTGTACGGGCATTCAATCCATGGAGCAGCACACGCAGATGTATATAGAAAAAGGAGGGCTCCGTATGACTGTGCAATAATCAAGATAAATCTCTGTAGTCTGTCATCGCAATATTCAGACAAGATGCCTATAGTGCCAGATTACGTCATATTGACGGTCTGCTGCGTACAGAGACGAACTGTCGATCATGGCTTCTTTCAGACGGCATAATCCGTAAACACTGGAATTCTCAGGTGAGCCTTGCTAAGCAGAATATTCATTTAGTGCCGATATACGTATCTATTCTTCCACTGATTACACCAATAACAGTGAGAAAAGATTGTGTTTAATGAATGTCGCCAGTAAGTCTACATAGCAAAGGCCACACGTCAGTTCATAAATCGTGTCCTGAGTATAAGACCTAACACGGTAGGTGATGATAATAGCTCTCAAACATTGCTCCTCAGCTACGTAGTTTACAAACAGGTTGCTACGCGAGAAAATTCTTAAAAAAACTCAAAGGCGTAAGACTTGTTTTTGGTAAAGCGTCTACAGCAAACTAAAGAAAATGTAATGTTAAGATGAAGAAAACTGGAAGAGAAGGGAATCGAGTATTTTAAGAAATTATTTGACAGAAGGTTGTTGCAAAACAATAAATGAAGAGGTTTCCAGCAGCATCGGGGAGTAAAGGAATATCTGAAGAATAAGTGCATAGTGAGTAAAATAAAAAATGGCCCAGAAAATAGCCGGCCGTTGAGGCCGAGCGGTTCTAGGGGGGCTTCAGTTCGGAATCGCGCTGCTGCTACGGTCGCACGTTCGAATTCTGCCTCTGGCATGGATGTGTATGATGTCCTTAGGTCAGTTTGGTTTAAATAGTTCTAAGTTCTAAGGGACTGAACACCTCAGATGTTAAGTCCCATAGTGCTTAGAGCCATTTGAACCCAGAAAATATCTGCATTAAGTCCATCGAGGGTGTTTTGGAAACTTACGCGTTTTACGCGCTACAGAACCCGATTCACATCATTTTGCCGCTAAGTTTGCGACGCAGACTTGGCTGCAGGTTTTGCCAAAATATTTCCACACTTAATCCCTTGTGGAAACAGTTCCACAGACGTTTCCCGACGAGCTCTGAATCCCATAACATTCGACAATAGACATGCGCTGTTATATCGTATCATTGTCCGCCTCCGGTTGGCTGAGTGGTCAGCGCGACAGAATGTCAATCCTAAAGGCCCAGATTCTATTCCCAGCTGGGTCGGAGATTTTCTCCTCTCAGGGATTGGGTGTTGTGTTGTCCTAATCATCATCATTTCATCCCCATCGACGCGCAAGTCGCCGAAGTGGCGTCAAATCGAAAGACTTGCATCCGGCGAACGGTCTACCCGACGGGAGGCCCTAGTCTCACAACCCCACACACGCACACATCGTATAATTTTGTGTCGCATTCAGTTGGTCACTAAACACGTCCCCACTGCTCTAGAGAGAGTCGTAGAGAATAAAAACTTCAAAGGAAGTTAGAGATTGTTATATACACAACAAATAATTGACGACGTTGGATGTAAGTGCTGCTGGGAGATGATAAGACTGGCATAGGTGGGGCCCAAACAAGTCAGAAGAGTCATGAAAATGCTACATCGAGCACGCAGAGAAGTTAAATGTCTCTTACTCGGTCAGGAATAGCAGCGAGTATGAGTTACTGCTGTTTTGTGGTGGTGGTGGTGGTGGTAGTGGTGATCAGTCTGAGAGACTTCGTTGAAATGTTCTGTTGGTCACGGGGACGATTTTGAAGGTATGAGGTTTGCTAGAAGATTATATTGCAAGATGATAATGCAATATATCCTCGAAATTGCTGTATGTACGTCATGTCGATGCAGCCGGAATGGCTAAAGAAACTGTAGTGATTCAAGGCAGAGCTTCACTATCTGATCCGACAGCGGGTCTTACACTCATGTTTAGCAAAATCGTAGGGAAAAATGTACAAGAAATGCTCCGTTAATAATGTCGAAGGCATGCTTTATAGTCTCGGGCGAGGACCTCTCTGAGAACGTATCTCAGTCATTGTCATATTAGTTTATCTATCACTTTCATCTAATTGTAAGTTAGGGGAACCGAATTAGCAGTCAGACAATTGTTTTCCTCTCCCATGATTCTTAAGTGGAATAATAAGAGAGAAAAATGATGTCGATATAGAGCACGGTATATGTCACCACTCTTTGACCATATAAATGTAAACTCAGAGGTGTCAAACCTGATTCCGTTGATAGGACGACATGCGGGTATCAAACACCACGTCGAAAGCCATTATGAAAAACGATCTGTTTTGCTACCATGTAATTATTTCACATATGTCACGTATCAGTCTGGTTCAGCGAAAGTGAGCTCGTTGGTACAGATAGACAAAGGCTGCGTTGGCATAATGAAACGTGAAAGCCAGGCACCTCGTGTGTGATCTCGTCTGGATGAAGGGTGGTTCACAGTTCACTACACACATATTGACTGCTACGCACTCTTGGAAGAAATAAATAACACCAGCGAAGAGGCTTTTGCTCGGAGGAAACTACATGGAAACTTCTACAGAACTGTGTATACAGGGTGTTACGAAAAGGTACGGCCAAACTTTCAGGAAACATTCCTCACACACAAAGAAAGAAAATATGTTATGTGGACATGTGTCCCGAAACGCTTACTCTCCATGTTAGAGCTTATTTTATTACTTCTCTTCAAACCACATTAATCATGGAATGGAAACACACAGCAACAGAACGTACCAGCGTGACTTCAAAAACTTTGTTACAGGAAATGTTCAAAATGTCCTCCGTTAGCGAGGATACATGCATCCATCCTCCGTCGCATGGAATCCCTGATGCGCTGATGCAGCCCTGGAGAATGGCGTATTGTATCACAGACGTCCACAATACGAGCACGAAGAGTCTCTACATTTGGTACCAGGGTTGCGTAGACAAGAGTTTTCAAATGCCCCCATAAATGAAAGTCAAGAGGGTTGAGGTCAGGAGAGCGTGGAGGCCATGGAATTGGTCCGCCTCTACCAATCCATCGGTCACCGAATCTGTTGTTGAGAAGCGTACGATCACTTCGACTGAAATGTGCAGGAGCTCCATCGTGCATGAACCACATATTGTGTCATATTTGTAAAGGCACATGTTCTAGCAGCACAGGTAGAGTATCCCGTATGAAATCATGATAACGTGCTCCATTGAGCGTAGGTGGAAGAACATACTGACGAAACTAAAATGAGCTCTAACATGGAAATTAAGCGTTTCCGGACACATGTCCACATAACATCTTTTCTTTATTTGTGTGTGAGGAATGTTTCCTGAAAGTTTGGCCGTACCTTTTTGTAACACCCTGTATGTGTGTATTCCCGTTTTCAAGAAAGATCCTCAAACAGGTGATCAGATATCTCTAACGTCGGTTGTGGAATTTTGGAACACGTTCTATGCTCCTGTATTAGGACATTTCTGAACGCCGAAAATCTCCTCTTTTAGTAACCAATGTGGGTTCCGGAAACAACGATTTTGTAAAACCCAGCTCGCTCTGTTCGCCCACGAGACCCGAAAGGTCTAGATACAGGTTCCCAGGTAGATGCCATGTTTCTGGACTTCCGGGAGGCATTCGATACAGTTCTGCAATTCGAACGTATGGAATATCAGTCCAAATGTGTGATGAGATTGAAGAATTTCTATCGAACAGAACACAGCATGTCATTCTGCACGGAGAGAAGTGCCCAAGGCGAGTGTTATAGGGCCTTTAAGTTTTACAATCATATAAATGAGATAGAGGATAACGTTGAAAATCCGTAAGATTTTTCGCGTATGATTCTGTAGTAATCAGAAAATTCGCGAAGCTAGAAAACTATAGCGAAATGCAGGAAGACCTGCAGAGTTCGACGCTTAATGCAGGGATTATCAATTGATCCTCAGCATAAACAAATGTAACAGTTGCGAATATACAACAGAAAGACCCTTTATTGTTAGATTACACGCTGGCAGAACAGTCACTAGTCCATCAACAAAGGAAGTAGCTTACAGGTATTCGACCAATACCTGAATATTGCTCGTCAGTATGGGAGCCGTACCAGATAGAACTGATAGAGGAAGTAGAGAAGATCCAAAAAAGAGCAGCGCATTTCGTTATAGGTTCATTTAGTAAGCACGAAAATGTCAAGGAGATTATCAACCAACTTCTGTGACAGACACTGCAAGAATGGCGTTCTGGATTCCCGTATGGTTTATTGTAAAATTTTGAGAGCGTACGTTCCTAGAAGAGTCAACAAATATACTGCTTCCTCCTACGTACATGTCGCGGAAAGATCACTTTGATAAAGCTAGAGAGATGCGAGCCCACACGGAAGCTTACCGGCAATCGTTTTTCCCGCAAACTATTCGTAACTGGTTCAAGAAAGCGGTGGAGATACAGTGGTTCACAAAGTACCCTCCGCCACACACCGCGAGGTGGCCTGCGGAGTACAGATGTAGATATACGCAACGAATATTGTTGCTCTTCTTATTCTCTCTCTCCTCCCCCCCCCCCTCTCTCTCTCTCTCTCTCTCTCTCTCTCTCTCTCTCTCTCTCTCTCTCTCTCTCTCCCCCCCCCCCCCCTCCCTCACTCCCCCTCTAAGAAGAAGCTACGACGACAGTTGGAAAGCTAAATCTCCGTATAGATGTCCTCTGGTACAGGTGGGTTAGTCAGTCAGTCAGATAGGTAGGTAGGTAGGTAGGTAGGTAGGTAGGTAGGTAGGTATTTGGTTAGCTAGTCATTTGCCTGATTAATGGGTCATATTTGTGACCTATCGCTATCATATGGAACGAATCAGCTTTACAGCTATAATACATTTCCTCGGCGGAAAACATGGTAACAACTACACATTCAGAAATCCTTCTATGGAGTAGGGGGAGTCGTCCAGCAGATGTAATTTCAGTTTCTATTTGAATTAATTTTATTATATATTAAATTCTTTATATCAATGGGTCCCAGATTTATATGGCTAAATACCTTACTTCTTTTTGTGGCACACTAAAGCCGAATGATGGATAGTGTAATCATTTCTCCTTTTAGTATTGCATATTTACGAGTGTTACTGTTGTTTCCAAATTGTGACTGTTGACAAGAAACTTCATAAGGGGGTATATGAACTATGGGACTATTGCCAGTGTGCCGAACTGTTTAAACAGTTGTTCAAGATATTCTAAAGAGGACACCACGTACTACCCTTATTACACGGTTCTGGGCAATAAATACGTGTGCCTCTATAGCGAATTTCCCATAATATGTCATAACTGCATAATTCTGAACATTTTGTACCCAGATAGTGGTACTCTCGTCTTTTCGTCTGAGGCTGATAGCAAAAGACCCATTTAATGTGCGCTGTAACTTAGTACGTACGTGAAGTAGCAGGGACAGCAAGTTTTCCGGATGCTACGTAAACCAGGTCTCAAAAACTGTGTCAACAGTTTGATAAGGATAAAGCCTCTCCTTTGATCTAAGCTACTTGCTGACATTCTCCAAGTTACAACTCCGCTGACGTCATAAATCACTGCTACCTTCGTACTGAGTCTCGGACTCGACAAGAGAGCAGCAACTTTGTCCTCAATTAAGTCTTTAGTCCTACCACATAGTCGTCTGGAAATAGGTATGTTTCGGGCACACTTGTCCAGAAATGTGGACGAGAGGAGGGTCTTTCACCGCTGAGTGTTGTAATACCGCAGAGAGCGGCCCAAGCTCCTAAGCGTGGGTCGCAAGCTGTTTCGTGAGTGTATTTACTGCGTAACGTTTACCCGGGCGGGCTTACATAACGCGGGCCACGGACGCTGATGCCTGGCGCCAGGTCTTCCAGGCTGGCTCCAGGACACAAATTCTAGCCACGAGCTCCATTACAAACGGCAGCTCATCAACATCAAATGCGACATTTAGCCTGTTGCCACCACTGACATTAAGAGCTTAGCTGATGAGATAAACGTTTCAACTGATTTGGTCATTTCACACAATAAAAATTTGAAACGTTTCGCTAGGACGCTGCCATTATCGTGTGCGGTATATATTACATCGCCCCACGGTCATCTAACCAAGTAAAATGTGCAGTACTTACGCTGTACAGTAAACGACTGCCACTACAGCACGTCTAAGGAAAAATCACGAGAAAATTTCAGAAAGCAAATTACACATTATGATGGCAGGCCAAGTAACTATTACTGAATGCTGCACTACACTTCAAAGTGACACATATGTTCCATAGCATTATTTTTCAACATAGTTGCCAGGTCTCCGCGAACAACGGTATGAACATTCTACCACTCTTTCATCAACGATCACAAAGCCATTCGAGAACTGACGTGTAAACATCCTCATCGTCGGAAAACCTTTTTCTCCCCCCAGATGTTCTTTCAGTTTGCCGAAAACATGGAAATCAAATAGTGCAAGATCTGGTGTACCCCATCTCACCAACATCTATGCGGTCTTAGTCAAATTGTTGGCAGTATTTAACTGTGGCTGGACGTGACATTCGTCTTGCCCACGAGAAGAATACTGTCCAGCCTACTTGAACTTTGGGAGTACATTTCCACTTGTAGCTCCATTTCCGTCTCACATTCTGCTCCTGTTATACGCACCGCTGCAAAACTAAGTCTGATAACGCAAATATAATAATAATAATAATGCGCCGCTCTTGTTGCGCAGTGGTCTTAGCGAGGGAGTATATGTGTAACTTACTTTCTGAACTCGCTACATATGTAGGATAATGGGAAGTCCAGTACTGGAATGAAAATACTACAAGGCGATTCCATATAAAATAGTTTATACTAAATAATCAGAGCGCCATTTATGGCTTTGGTGGGCGAATCGGAACCTACCGACCGCCATGTCATCCTCTTCTAGTGATGTCATTGGGTGTGGTATGGAGAGGCGTGAGGTCAGCGCACCGCTCTGTAGTCAAGTTCCTTGATCCTTTAGAGTCTTACTTCTCATTCAAGTAGCTCCTCATCCCGCCTCAAGAGTCTGAGTACACCCCGGACCAGCCCTGAGACCAAGGTAAAGTCCGTGGCAGTGCCGGGAATAGAACCCACGTCCTTCGTGTAGCAGCCAGACACGCTGACCACTTTACTTTAAAAATATTAGTTTATTTATCGTTAGAACTACAGAGTTTTTTGACACATAATAATAAGATATGTGAGTATTTAAATAACAATGGAGGCGGAAATTTAGGAAGCCCTAGAAAAAAATTATCAAATTTCGAAACTGGGGAAAGCGAAGTAGGTGTTTGCGTCATTGAAGCATCCTGAAATATTTGCATTTTTCTGATGATATTTTATAATTTGCCTCTTGTGAAGATAGAACTTCAGCAATAATCATAGAACAAGTTTGAAAGTAAGCTTGGAAATCAATTACAATTATACTAAATAATGTAGAAGCGACATATTGTGAAGAAAAAAGTATGAAGTCACAGAACAAAACGAAAATTTGTTAATACGAGTATTTAGTGCAGTTTAAGACGATGCCTAGATGAACAGAAAAATAAACAGAAGAGTAAAACTGGCAAGGAGTGCTTTTGATAAATCAAACATGGAATTGAAAACTAATTTTTCTATAGGTAAGGGATGTTTGTGATCTTTTTGACATATTGCAGTGACACATGGACTTAGAATAACGAACAAGCAGGTCAGGAGACGAGTCGGTGACGTATATATGATTGCAGCGAAGACTAAAATGAGGTGGGTTGGACCTGTACCCCGTTGAAAGGGTGGTACATGTATGAAGTGATTCCTTTGCTAGATTTTACGAAATAAGAAATGACTGCGCTACAACAAAAGGGAAGATGGTAGGTCAGAGCAGAAAACGTAAAGGGGCAGCGACGGATGCGTGTAGCTCAAGATCGTAATGCACAGGCTGATGGTGGTGGTGGGGGGTGGTAACCTACTTTACATGTGCTACTTACATCGTAAATCCTGAATCGTCTTAGCAGGACTGATGTCAGCGATAGGCTTAGTACAGCTAGGGAAAACAGGAGAGAGAATGGGCATTGGAGAGTAAAACTGCACGGAGATTCACAGTCACATGTTGATACTTCGATCGCATGACGCTTGCGCACAATTGTAGTGCTTCAGCTCGTCACTTAATACATAAAGGTGAACATTATTCCTTTTGTTCGTCTTCTATGCTTTTCTATACCATTCATCCGTTAGCGATGAAACTTTACTGAGTTGAAACCACCTACTTCCAACAGGGTTGTGGGTGAAAAGGGTATGACATTGCAGTATAACTCAGCAACGTGAGAAAGTTTCAACCAAATTTTGTATATACATGAGTCATTATTCGTATAGAACTAATGTGCGGGAACTATACCTCTTTCAACACTACGGGTGCGTGTGGGTGAGAAAAGCCGTGGCCTGTAAAAATATTTGATAACGACCCATATTAGTATCGAATTCATAATTTTCTGGAGCGCTAGGTGTATTGGCGACAGCGGCTATAAAGTTCTACCCCTTGGTGTGGGGTGTGTCTGTTGGCGTGTGCAAGTACAGTGACGTATCGGCGTATCTCTCTGACGACTGAAGCAATTTCTACCACACTTGGTACATGTATCACTGGAAAAGTTCACTGTGACAATAGGACGTAATAGGACGTCTTCGGTATCCCTATGGCTAGAGTGGGAATGAAAAAGTGACATAAAAGCATGACTCAGCAACTCCTGGAGCGATTTCAACCGAATCTGGTGTATATGTGACTCATAATATGTTATAAGAACACTGTGAGAATAAGATACCACTACTACAACTAGGAGTGTGGCAGGAATGAGAAAGGATGACGTAAAAACATTCTAGAACGATCTGGTGATATTTCTTTCCCGTATTAAGTTGACTTGGAATATTTTAAAAGTATGGAGCGTAATCTCTCATGCGTGTTGTCGAATGCTTTAACAGGGTCGCAAGAATGGCTAATGCAGCGAGCTAACATTTGTGTCAGCCTGTATACATACACGCGGACAAAGCAGCAGACAAAAAATTAGTTATTATTTTATAATTTTTCTAATAACAGTTATTGTTAAAGGTCACAAACACGCTAAGAAACTATCGCCACACATTGGGACCGATGACCTTTGTAGTCAGCACTAAGTAAATGACATAAAACGTATGTGGGCAGCCGTCTGAAGGTGAACCAGTCAGATTTAAACCTGTAAAGGTGCTATTTATTAAGAAGTAAAGCAATTAACTGCGTTTAGTTGCTGTTTCTACTTTCAGTAAGAATACACGTCTAAGGAGAGAATACTCTAACTACGGGAGTATGAGTCAAAGAACTGCAGAAATGAACAGTCCACTAAACATCAGTGAAAGAGTACATGCTGTCCAGTGTCCTGCACCAAGGAGCAACTTCCGTAGAAAGTAGACAGCGCAATAGGAGATGCCCGTTTCTTGCCGATGACTCTCTGAGAATCTTCACCGTGTATGCATGCTTACTCACTTACTTGATCATTGTACTATGTATATTTTACATTTAATAGTATTATCAGTATTAGCAACGCTTGTGACAGGAGTAATAATCATAATGCTATCAGGAAATAGTCATAGTCAAGCACAAGGTTGTCTACAGGGGAGGGTAATCCGTCCAATGCTGCTGAACTGCTTGAGCGAAGTAAAATACCGGCACAGTAAAGCGCCTCTTCTGACCAGTGTCATCTCCTGCTCGAGCTCCAGAAGTCCTCTTCGTTTTTCTCTGGGTAGTCTCTTGCGTCATAAGCTGTGTGAGGAGAATACGATGAGCTGTGTACGAATGTAGTGGCTCTCCTTGAACTCAGTTGCACCTTGAGTTTTGTGTTGCAGCTGCAAACGTACATAGGTCAAGGGAAGAAATGTGTTGAAGCTAGAAGATATTTATGTTATGTGCGGAACTATTAGCCGAGCAACTATTGAGGTGCTTTCAGACTGCCGTGAAATGTTCTGCAGCGTTTTGTTTTTCAATTTACGCAAGCAAATTATTTTACGCGAACGTATTGTCTCCAACTCATTCAGAACCGCGGGAGGAATTAATGACAAGAGTTGTACTACTTCGAAACCAAGTAGATACCACAAATGAAGTTTTTAATGTGTTATAATCACCTTCTTAGAGTTACTGTTATCTCTTATTACCATATTAACAATCTATAATTCAGATATTTCAGAATACTTCGATCAATAACTGTGTGCTGGATCTCAGGAAACAATATCTGGAAGAAATTCACAGCTCTTCTCCAACATACATTATTATAGATCTTATGTTGCAGTAAAGCGACACTCAAACTTACGCCATTCCATATGTACATCAATGATTTTCACACCAGCACACTTCGTAATAGGTGTTAATTGTTTTCAGTCATTGATCACGTATCCTGCACTGATAAATTTGCGACTCTAGTATGTGTTAGGATTTGTGACGACGGCACGATCACGGTGCATCAAAGCCTACAGGTATGGATGTGCCGTATGTTGCCGCCGACCGGACAGGCGCAGTCGTGTTGCAACGCGACCCACATTCGCGGTCCGGTCTACAGTTTCACCCGGGCTGCACTAACTGCTTCTATGCGCAGCTGGCTAAGGCTTGGATTAGCTGTTGCAGTCGCCACACTTATGTCACTTCACGCACTTATTGCCCAAGAGTAGCTCAATAATGACTCAGCGTTTTCGAGACGAGAAGGCTCTAAGATCTGTGTACATTTCTCTGCAGCTATTTCTCAGTGCATGAAAAAAACTACAGCGCGTCCATAGTCGCCGCATCACTTTCGATTCCATTCACGTACCCAGTTTGATGTTTCTTATTTTGTCTTTCTGACAGTCATAATCTAGTCCTTCTCTAATGATCTTATCGTCAACAGGACGTTGAAACTTAATCTTTCCTTTCTTTCAAACCCAAATATGTGACAAGAGTGTGAGTTGTTCTAAAGACTACCTGAAATGTTGTTTTTTCAAGATAATTTTTCCTTCGTAGGATTCTCATTTAAAATTCCTTGACCAATCCAACTTCACAACTCTGGGTAAGGTTAATTCTACATAACGTATCAACAATGTGGCAACTATTAGGGGCTTGACATTTATGCTGTAATATGACATTACGACATTTTCGCATTTAAATATTTCTTCAGCATTTACAAATATTTATGGCGTTCTTCAGTTTACTAACAATATAAACTTGTTTCCATATAAAATTTTGGATTTGCTTTCTTTCTTCCACAAACGATAGTTTCCAGCAGAAAACAGCGCTGTCGGATAATGCGCTATTTCTGCTCAATTTGGTAAATGGTTTGTGTACCAAATGTGTGGATTAGTTTTAGTATTGTGCAATCTTAGAGCAACTAGTCTTGGCGTCGTTTCTAATGTGACATCCTCCCAAACATAATGTACTGGGTGACCGAACAGTCTCTGATTCAGTCACATGCTGCAGGAGTTACTGCATCTGACAGATCTTGGATTTTGATCTACATTATGAAACAGACTCAGTGTCCTAACTTTTGAGCACGCCTAACAACTCTAAATATAAAGCGTATTCACTGCAAAAACTGGTAGAGTCCGTGAACGTTCCGAAATGAGTTTCCAAACGCGTCCATAGTGGCAACCACGAAAGTTAGGATAGAGTGCGCCAAGAGGTCACGATCAGCTGATGAACTAAAATGACGCCTCAGCACATGACCCACCTCCAGGTTTCGGGAAGACTCTGCCACACGACTTCCATTGTTGCACCATTACCACCATGCCACAACTTTCTGAACTCCGCCCTCTCGCCGACAGTCTGGCCGCAACTTGTCTTGTCGCTTCAGTCGGTACATTGTTGGCTTGAGCTGAAGCGCGTCTTGAATTTATTACGAGCCTAAATCTGGTAATTTTGATGAACAGAACAGTAGTTTTGATTAAAGTGTACCAACCTTGTTCATCATATACATCGCTTGACAGAAAAAGCTAAGGCCTCAGAAGGGGAGGAGGAAACGAAATGAAACTTCACAGGTTGAAAGAGTATGTAACTTTATTTCAATGATTATAGTCTCCAGGAAAATTTACAGGTAACTTGGCAGTGTGAGTCCGCTTATCAGTATGACGTTTCACTCCCTCTGGAATGGCTGCGTGCGCTGATACGGTTGGCATGGGTGTCCGCTGTATCCTTTCCTGAGGCAAGCTGACCCACAACTGTTGTAACTAGCACGGAGATAGAGCTGACGACCAAGATGGTCCCATAAATGTTCTATCGGTGACAAATCCGGAAAAGTTGTTGGTCTCGGGGAATACCTCAACACCATTCGGACAGTTCACTCATTCACTCACTCACTCACTCAAAAAATGACTCTAAGCACTATGAGACTTACCATCTGCGGTCATCAGTCCCCTGGACTTAAAACTACATAAACCTCACTAACCTAAGGACATCACACACATCCATGCCCGAGGCAGGGTTCGAACCTGCGATCGTAGCAGCAGTGCGGTTCCGGACTGAAGCGCCAAGTACCACTCGGCGACAGCGTCCAGCTCACACACACACACACACACACACACACACACACACACACACACACACACTCTCTCTCTCTCTCTCTCTCTCTCTCTCTCTCTCTCTCTCTCTCTCTCTCTCTCTCACACACACACACACACACACACACACACACACACACACACGCCGTGTCTGGGTGAACATCGTTCTTTTCAGAGCAAAAAAAAAACATCACTATACTGTCGCTTCAGATGTGACACATAAGAACGCAGGATGTATGTGACGTATGGCTGTGGTGCCCTCAGATTTCTCTCAAACACTATCAGCCGCAGCCTGAAGACATAAATGACTGCTCCTCACACCGTTACCCCAGGAGTAAGAGATCTCTGCCTCTCCACAATGTTGGGTCTCTGCCATACTCGCTGACGATGGTCACGCGGGGAAATGCAGAACTGCAATTCGTAGCTGGACACAATACGACACCATTCATCAGCAATCCATGCTTCCCTGTCACGGCAACACTCCACAAAATGGCAGCTGTATTGCTGTGGTGTGAAAGGCAGCTTATGCATGGGAAGGTATAAGGGGCGTTCAAAAAGAAACGAGCCGGTGGCGTAATTACATAAACCAGTACCTGTAAGAAGTATTGACCCTGGCTATTGAGACACTTGTCCCGCTGTGACACAAGGCGGTGAATGGCTGTGTCATAAAATTACCGGGGCTGCGGTGTTAACCAGTTCCGCACGTACAGCTGAACGTCGTCCGAGGTGAATAGTCCCTCAGAGTCTTTTTAAGGGGACCAAAAACGGCGTAATCACAGGGAGAGAAGTCCGAACTGTATGGTGGGTGGCCGAGAACCTCTAATTGGAATTTCTGCAGGAGAGCCGCGACTGTGTTGGGCGTATGAGGCTTTGCATTGTCGTGGAGCAGAATGACCCCACGGGTGAGATTGCCTCGTCGTTTTGATTTGATCGCTTGGCGAAGGGTGGTCAAGGTTTGCGAGTAACGCTGGGCGTTCACTGTTGTCCCGTGCTATAGGAAGAGAATAAGAAGGGGGCCATCTTCGTCAAAGAAGAGCGTCAGCATAACCTTTCCTGCACTTGCGTGGATGGCCTTGGCTTGTTTTGGTGGTTGTGACCCTGGATGCTTCCACTGGAGACTTTGTCGTTTTGATTCTGATTCGAAGTGATGACACCATGACTCATCTCCAGCCACCACTCCTGGCCGGAACGCATTCCATTCCCGAGCATAGCGCTGCAGATGAGCAAGACAGTGGGCCGTTCGACATGCCTCCTGGTGTGGTTGAAGACTGTGGGGCACCCATTGTGCACACACTTTGCGCATGTGCAGTCGTTCCTTCATGATGGTGTGAACAGTTCTGACGCTCAATCCGACCACGGCGGCTATGGTTTTCACTGTCACTCGGCGGTCCTGGGTGATGAGTGCATCCACCAGCTGGACGATGTCATCGGTAATGCAGTGTGGTTCTCCAGACAGTGCTTCATCAGATAACGACACCCGTGCTTCCCTGAAGCGCTTGTGTCACGACTTAATCCTTGCAAGGGACATGCAGTGTTCGCCGTACACTTGTGACATTCGTCGATGAATGTCCGTTCCTCCTACTACTTCCACTGTCAGAAAACGAACACCACCTCTTTGCACTTCTGTTGACGCCTCCATGTCACTGTCCACGATGTGACTGGCAGCTTAGGATGATTGATACAGGCTGCTGCTAGCTCTGTATAGTCACGTGACGTGCACGTGTGCACTCTAGAGACGGGCTGTGAACTTCCACGCTCTGGTCGGAACCACACCTCGTTACACATGCCACGATATGACCATTCTGTCACCGGTTCGTGCATTCGAGACTCCGACTCGTTTCTTTTTGAATGCCCCTTATAATTCATAGTCCGGTTGTTGCTAATCTCTGACTAATGATGCGGCATGACAAAGAATGCTGCAGGAATTACTTGTTCTTGAATGGCATGTGCAAATGTGAAGTGTTATGATGTACTCAGTGCACCATACGACGACTAATGTGGAAAACTCAGCTACTAACCATTCAACAGAAAACCCACAATAGGCTAAAACTACTAACTTGCCGAACTTGGGGATTACATCCCTCCACTACTCTGGCTCTGAGCACTATGGGACTTAACATCTATGGTCATAAGTCCCCTAGAACTTAGAACTATTTAAACCTAACTAACCTAAGGACATCACACAACACCCAGTCACCTCCACTGCTCTCCACATCCACAAAACCCTGATGCGACTCATCCTCTGCCATGCAAATCTTGCTTGGATCTCCGCCCCACCAAAGTCATGTAAGTCCCTCCAAATCCTCCAACGCCATCCACTCCATCTCGCTTTCCGCATCCTTTTACCTTCACCCACCTAGATCCTTTACCATTTCATCAAATTCCCATACCACCTCACCCACACAGAACACCTCCGCATCTCCTACACTGTCCGCAAACTAGATTCCAATCACCCCATTGTCTCCCCTCTGATCACTAACCCTGGTATGTTGCCGCGCCTTCACAAACACATCCCTGTGTCCCTTCCATTACACACACTCCATATCTTATCCGAATGCTACTTCAAGCCACACCCTCTCCCAGAAAATATCTTCCCTGATATTTACTCCTCCTACAGACTTTAACTCTTCCCCACCTATTCCACTCCACGTCAGGACTCCCCTCTTACTTTCTGTCTCCATCCATCCCATCCCTTTCCTCTTACAACCGTTACCGTAACCACACGACACACTAATCTTAACCCTCTGTCTTACCCATCGACTATATTTCCCGCTGTCCACTTCAGCTCCTACCTCTCGTCTCCATAGTTTTCCCTCTCTAACAGACCCCTATATTTCTAGCCATACCCCTCAACCCTAGGGAACATACTCTTTCCTCCGGCAATACCTCTCACCCTGGCCCATGTCCTTCAGTATTTAAGTGAAAGTGCATTTCTCAGAGTTTTTACCACAAGTATTTCACCTTCCTGCGAGGATTTTTTAACTGTCAGTTCCCTATGTACCGAGTTTCTGCAAATTGGAACTTCTAACATCGTTTGTGACATCCCTAAAAATTGCACAATCCAGTCAAGATATCAGAACGAGGTGCTCAGCGGAAGATTAATATGCTAACTGTCAAGTATTTGTTATATGTTAAATACTTGGAAGTTCTTATCTACTGTAGATTTTTCAGTTTATCGATCTATCTTTTTGCTGCATTTTACAGCTCGTAAGGCTTGAGGCCTTACAGCAAATCTTAGTGTTTAGAGAGAAATATTTCGTGAAGATAGAGGAAAATTGTAACAGAAGTCACGGAGAAGTAGGGCGGCACATCATATCTTCAACCCTTGTTGGCAATGCTGAAAAGAAAATGGAACGGAAATAGCACTGTGCAAGCAGACATGGACTTGTTACTTTGGAGGAAGGTAAGTGAATCAGATCAGAGGCAGCTATCTGTACGAATATGTAATGACACGATTAAATAAACACATATTTAAATACGCTCACTTTTGTAACATGTAAACACAGCATAAACTTTATTCTTATATTTGTAAATCTCAGTTCACAGCGGAATTTGAGACATTTGAAAGCAGTCGCCAGTATTCTGTGAATGTTTCAAGGGACGCCGTCTGTTAGAAACGCAAAGAACAGTTTGCACAAAGTTTTCATTTTCATATATGAAGAAACTCGTAAATGCTGATATTATTTTTGTGATTAATTATTTCGAAAGATTAATAATGTAGAAACCATAAATATGTAGTGGAAGCAAATGCAACATGCATAACAAATTAAAATAGCTGCACTGGAGCTGCACTCGCCAAGCAGAGACTTTATTTTTGTAATAGCTTTGAACACAGTTAACGTCAGTGGAGTTTGTTGTCGTGTGATGTGCTCGATGCAGGGCAGCAGCACGGGTCTGTGACGGTAAAGGAATGTACAAGGGAAATTAACTTGGAACATGGCAATGTACGGGAATATCAGAAGACGAGGAAGACCAGTACGGTATCATTCATGTGATATTGCCATAAAATGAACGATGAAAGACATGAAGGCTATCTACCGCTAAAACACGTCAACGATGACAACAACCGAGATAAAAGGCCCTTTTCATCGTGAAGTACTGTTTCCCAAGAAAAAGAAATCTTTTTACTGTAAATATAGGCACTACCTTCATTTAAATCAGTAAAATGGATCCGAGTGTTAACTTGACTACTTTTCTAATCCAATTTATAAAACATGTCACCGAATCAAACAGGACGTACTGCACAGTATTCTTTGTACACACAATTATCTTGCTTAATTAATAGTTCAGTTGTACATTAGGGTGACAAAAGTGATAGGATAGCGATATGGCAGTAGTATCGCGTACAGAAGGTATAAAAGGCAGTGCATTGGTGGAGGTGTCATTTGTACTTAGGTGATTCATGTGACAAGGTTCTCGACGAGATTATGGCTGCACGACGGGAATCAATACTTCAAACGTAGAATAGTAGTTGAAACTACAGCATGGGACACTCCATTTCGGAAATCGTTAGGGAAAGCAATATTCTAAGATTCACAGAGCCAAGAGTGTGCCAAGAATATCAAATCTCAGGCATTACCTCTCACCACAGAAAACGCAGTGACCATCAGACTTTACTTAACGTCCGAGATCAGCAATGTTTGCTTAGAGTCGTCAGTGCTAACAGGCAAGCAACTCTGCGTGAAAAAACCGCAGAAGTCAATGTGGGACGTACAACGAACGTATACCTTAGGACAGTGCGGTCAAATTTAGCGTAATGGGCTGTGGCAGTAGACAACCGACGCGAGTTCCTTTGCTAGCAGCACAACATCTCCTGCAATGCTCTCGTGGGCACGTGACCACATTGGTTGGACCCTGGACTATTTGGAAATCGTGGAATAGTCAAATAAGTCCCGGTTTCAGTAGGTAAGAGTTGATGGTAGGGTATGAGTGTGGCGCAGATACCACGAAACCGTGGACCCAAGATGTCAACAAGGCATTGTGCAAGCTGGTGGTGGCTCCATAATGGTTTGGGGTGTGTGTAGATGGAAAGGTTTGGATCCTCTGGTAAAACTAAACTGATCTTTGACTGGAAATGGTTATATTCGGCTATCTGGAGACCACTTGTAGCCATTCATGAACGATATGTTCCCCAATAATGATGGAATTTTTATGGATGACAATGTGCTATGTCATCAGGCCACAATTGTTCGTGATTGGTTTGAAGAACACTCTAGACAGTTCGAGCGAATGATTGGGCCACCCATATCGCCCAACATGAATCCCATCGAACATTTATGGGACATAATCGAAAGGTCAGTTCGTGTACAAAATCCTGCACTGCAACACTTTCGCAATTATGGACGACTCCCGGCGCTGTCACGGACTTTCACCTGCCTCGAGATGACTGGGTGTTGCGGCGTCGTCTTCATCATCATCATCATCATTCATCCCCATTACGGTCGGAGGAAAGCAATGGCAAACCACCTCCGCTAGGACATCGCCTAGTACGGCGATGCGGGTCTCCCGCATCGTCCCCTACGCTATGTCGAGTACGGGACATCATCATCATCATCATCATCATCATCATCATCATCATCATCATCATCATCATCAAGACAAATCAAATGCTCCAAGCACTATGGGACTTATCATCTGAGGTCATCAGTCCCCTAGACTTAGAACTACTTAAACCTAACTAACCTAAGGACATCACACACATCCATGCCCGAGGCAGGATTCGAACTTGCGACCGTAGCAGCAGCGCGGTTCCGGACTGAAGCGCCTAGTAGCGCTCGGCCACAGCGGCCGGCTATCATCGAGACAGCATGGCTCAGTATTTCTGCAAGGAACTTTCAACGAGAGTTTGAGTTAAAGCCACGTGGAGTTTCTGTACCACGTCGGGCAATAGGAGGCCTTACACTATCAGGAGGTATACCGTGACTTTTCGCGTCAGTGTAGGTGTGACAGTGTGAGTGGTTATTTTGTATACTATGACTTTAAGTCACTGTGTAATCCAAAGCGACATAAGCAATACCGTTTGAAAACTTTCACTAACACTCTTGTGCTAATTTTGTTTATTACTGATTTCAAAATTGTCTGTTTTTGCGCAAGAAACAGTAATTTCCCGTGTACTTGAAATTTACTTATAGCACGGCGCTGGGTAGTCCGATACCAAAGGTCACATTTTTGCATAAATCAGTACTACTAAATTATATAAAATGCCGACAATCACGTTATAAGCTTAAGCACGACCGTGGGCGTGGCGGGTGTTTTCCAAGCAGCAGCTGCTGGATTTCCAGCCGGCCAGCGGCAGGCGTGCTCCGCAAGGCCACGTCCTTCCACTGCAGCCTTCTGCCGCCACAGCGCACTAATTCCTCCGTAAACACTGCTATCTACTTTTTGGTAAGGCACCAGCAAACACACCTGTAATGACAGAAACGGGGGACATCAAAGCGATCGACGCCGTGTAGCGGATTTTTTTCAGTTCTCATTGTGTTGAGGATCGATGGAGACGCACGGCTGAGCATCTGAGAAGGGGCAGAACGTCTGAAGTATCAAAAATATACATGACGCGACATATACTCAAGCACAAAATAGGCTTCTTTTCTGTCTGTTGATCGCTTTTTTTTTATTACTTCATGACCGATTTCGGGCAATGTCACCTATCTTCAGATCTGTTGCACAGCATAAATAAATGACAACTGGGCGTTTACAGTGTTACAAAGCTACTTTTTTCTGTCTAATGATAACATAAAAGTTGTTTCATTACAAAGCCGATAATTTTTTCTGTCTAACTACATACCAAAAGTTATATAACACAACACGCAACATAATTAGATAGAGGAAAAAGGTATTTAGCTTTGTAATATCGCGAAGACAGCACTAGAACTCAATTTTCATTTATTTTTATTTTTTAACTGATTTGAAGATGGGTGACATTGCCGGAAACCGGTCATGAAATAATAAAAAACATCAATCTATAGAGTGGAAATCACTCCAATTTTATAAATAAGAATCGTGGATAAAACCCCGTGTGAAACATGTCCATTTTTGATAAAATATAATGAAGTCCCAACTTCTTTCTTTTTTTATTTTGTTCCACTTGAGACAAGACACTGAATATCTACTTAGGGCATCTGTAGTAGACAGCGACATCACCAAAACACAGGCAAAAAACTGCAAAGAGATAAACTACAAGTAAATATTTCATGTTTTGTGGCTTCATCGCAGTCGTTAGGCTTAGATGGAAATGATGATCATCTGGTAACGTGGCTTTAGCCTCGAAACTGATTAAGGCAAATGATTTACTTCCTGTAATATTATAAACAAAAAACGTATCAAAAATCTTAGTCTGAAAAATGAGAGATCAGGAACTATGTGAGTGTGATACCAAAGAGAGAGAGCACCAAACGTTTTGCCGGCCGCGGTGGCCGTGCGGTTCTGGCGCTGCAGTCTGGAACCGCGGGACTGCTACGGTCGCAGGTTCGAATCCTGCCTCGGGCATGGATGTGTGTGATGTCCTTAAGTTAGTTAGGTTTAATTAGTTCTAAGTTCTAGGGGACTTATGACCTAAGATGTTGAGTCCCATAGTGCTCAGAGCCATTTGAACCATTTAAACCAAACGTTTTCTAGAGTATACTGAAGATTTATATGGAATCTGTAAAGTTGCGAAATTCACAACACACAATTTCTCGACATGTTATCTCTTAACCAGCAACGAATTTGCACATGGACTTGCAAACAGACAATTTCGTGTCATTGGAAGCCAGCCGTATATTGTGCTGTGTTCAGTAGACCTGTTCATCGGAAATAAATAACGGCACGTACGAACCACACACGCACACGTATAGTCATATGTACAAGAGAGGCCTATGACCCTTCTTACTCTAAATTTTTTGTTGCGCAGCTGCACTCCTCTAGGGTAGTGGACGCATCCGAAGTTGCATTTCGTTAACGGAACAGTTAAAGAATTAGGACAGCACACCCCATACGACTATAAAAAACTGATCACATTTTCCGTTCTAACACGTAAGTAGAACATATCGATTCTCGGCGTTGTTCTCGATCAGTGAATAAGGCTATAAAGGACAAAGACGATCCATTACAATTAGTAGCTGGGTCGCCATCATTTTAATTAAAGATTAAAAAAATAATTTTCTCAATCTAGACAGCTGGAAGTCCAGCACACACTGTATTATAAACACAGATACCAAACTACGGCTTATATTTTTACAGATACTGTTCTGTTCTTAAACCACACGTTTATATTTCTGGTGAAGTGTTCACAGGCTAAACAACGATCTTACAAAAGAAATTCCTCACAGCATGATTTACAATGGAGCGAAGTAGTGAAATGCTTGAGACATGATTCATTTTCCGGAGGAACAGAGTTCATAGTTCACTTCGCGCATACCGAGGAAGGGTCTCCGCGATTTCACTAAATCAGTTCAGGAGAATGCACCGTTGTTTCTCCAAAAAAATAAATAAAAGAAAGGCCTTACTCCTCCTCATCATCATTTTCTATTTAATCGAGTTAGCTGCTCATATCTAATAATCTAAATATCGACGAAACGGTGCATTAAAAGTCAACGGATGGAAAACGAAAGTAATGGTAATACGAAAAACGTGAAACAAATTAAAGTCAGTATAAAAATGTATTATGTCAGAATTGACCAGGTGAAACAATTCTGTTATCTCGGTAGAATAATCACAGAGGACAATAGATATTTCATGGGCATAAAGAGAAGGACTGCACTGGCAAAACAGGTGTTTTTGAGTAAGAAAAACATTTTCACCAGTAAACTATGATCATGTGTGTCAGAAAATCCTTTGGAGAATTGTTTGTAATGGTGTTCGCCGCTCTAAGAAACTGAACCGCTTCGGTTAGATTGTAAAGGAATCGACTTGAAGCTGCTGAAATGTGAATATGATGGAAAATTGCTATAACTAGCTGGACGGAAAGGAAAACCAAACCTGGAAGTCTTAAGGGAAGTCAAGAAGAAGGAGATTACTAAAGAAATGGAAAACAGAATAATAAAATTTATTGGACACGTCACCTACTCATCGTTAACAGCCCTGAAAGAAAAGGATTGGGAAAGGGAGGAAGAGGACGGCCCAGGAAGAGGTATTTCGAAAATATCGAGAAGAGGATAGATAGGATGTGACAATTACAAGGAACCGAAGCGAGCCTCCAATGACAGAACGTCGTAATTGCATCGATACGATATCAGCCTTTAGAATATGTATGTATGTATGTATGCAAATAAAAACGTCCGTTCATAATTACGCGCTACTAAGCACCTTCGAAACTTTTTTTCCGTTTGATTGATAAAGTCGTCCATCTGTAAGGAATACGACCATCCAGACTTGGAATGTAGTAATTCCATGGAAATGTCTTGATCGCTGAAAACTTTATTTATGACCCGTTTTGAGTACTCAACATCAGATGGCTCTGAGCACTATGGGACTTAACTTCTGAGTTCATCAGTCCCGTAGAACTTAGAACTACTTAAACCTAACTAACCTAAGGACATCACACACATCTACGCCCGAGGCAGGATTCGAACTTGCGACCGTAGCGGTCGCACGGTTCCAGACTGTAGCACCTAGAACCACTCGGCCACTTCGGCCGGCTCAACATCAGATAAAATATGCTTAGGAAAGCTCACACAAGTGATAATTTTAAGAAAAACACACAGTGTCATGTACAAGTGACTTAGACGTATTTTCAAAGTATGTTATTGCTTGACGTCGCATGCCAAACTTCGATGCGACGTCTATCAATATCTTTTGCAAATACGCCTAAGAACAACTGTACATGAGATTGTACGTTTTTATTGTATTTATCACTTGTACGAGGTTTTCTAAGCATATTTTATCTGATGTTGATTACTCAAAACGCGTCATAAATAAAGTTTTTAACCATCAAAACGCTTCCGCAGAATTACTGCACACCTACGAAACATTTTATTACAATCACAGCAGACTTGCCTCAAAGATTACGTAGTTCGGCCACTTTTCCGATACTGGTCTGTGGTAAAAGTGGTGACAAGGTTTGAGGTGATGTTGCGAAGAGGCGAGAAGGTCTGTGTGGTTTGTTGAGAAACATTCATCGCCTGCACAAATGATTAGGGACGCTGAAGGCGTAAAACTCGTACAAAATGATTGACACTTTGTTGAGGTGCATCCAAAACCTGCACGCAAAGCGTTACGGAATGGTGACGGCGAGAGGACGATTATCCATCAACGGTGACATAATCAGGCTTCTTGCCAGAATATACTCGGATGTGACCGTTAGTTGCTTTTTCACTCTGTCCTACCGTGGGAACACTAGGCTTCACAACGGCAACGATCTCTCATCACAAGCATCGTATCATCGAAAGATGAATGTGAGGCACAGCGAACGGAAGAAGCAGCGAACTTCTCCGTGCGCTTCATCGCCTCTTGACATATTCTGAACCAGTCCTCGACAAGGTCAGTGTGTGACGTTTCTTAGTAAGTTCGAGCAGGAGAGCACACGACGACTGGTCGACTGCAGGGACAGCTTGTGGAAGCACTTGTTTACATGAAGTACGCTTTAGGTGCGCCTACCTTCAGCCTGCTGGCTCCCATGGCGTTGCGCGTAGCGTGGCTGGCGTGGCGTGGCGCGGCGTCTGCTAGCGGGACTGGCTCGCGCGCGCGGTCGCCGGCGCCTCTTATAGCGAGCAGAGGCAAACCCACTGCCGAGCCTGCCCTGTGCTGGGCTGGCGCCGAGGCGCGACCGGTTCCCGCGGCAACCAGCCGCTGCTACAGGTGCCAAAGTCTGCTCTATGTCTGGTATAGTTTAACCATCCCACTGAACTAGAGGGTATTCACTTTCTGCCAGACAATCTGTATCGGCCCCTCCCAGGGGATACTGCCTTACCAAGAGTGTCTTCAGTTCTTCAGTAACGGGCGGGAGGGTATGCGTTCCCCAATGAAGCTAATGGCTACGCTGGTGGTAACTCAACTACCAACAGGGCTACCCTGGCCGGACAGGCCTCAGCAGAGTGGAATACTTGTGTGGATTGACACTTCTGCGGAGAGACATCTGTTTGTAGAGCCTGGGGATTTTGCTGGAATAAACGGCTTTAAAAACTTTTGAGGTTCGCCGATGACATTGTAATTCTGTCAGAGATAGCAAAGGACTTGGAAGAGCAGTTGAACGGAATGGACAGTGTCTTGAAAGGAGGATATAAGATGAACATCAACAAAAGCAAAACGAGGATAATGGAATGTAGTTGAAGTAAGTCGGCTGATGCTGAGGGAATTAGATTAGGAAATGAGACACTTAAAGTAGCAAAGGAGTTTTGCTATTTGGGGAGCAAAATAACTGATGATGGTCGAAGTAGAGAGGACATAAAATGTAGACTGGCAATGGCAAGGAAAGCGTTTCTCAAGAAGAGAAATTTGTTAACATCGAGTTTGGATTTAAGTGTCAGGAAGTCGTTTCTGAAAATATTTGTATGGAGTGTAGCCATGTATGGAAGTGAAACATGGTCGATAACTAGTTTGGACAAGAAGAGAATAGAAGCTTTCGAAATGTGGTGCTACGGAAGAATGTTGAAGATTAGATGGGTAGATCACATAACTAATGAGGAAGTATTGAATAGGATTGGGGAGAAGAGAAGTTTGTGGCACAACTTGACCACAAGAAGGGATCGGTTGGTAGGACATGTTCTGAGGCATCAAGGGATCACCAATTAAGTACTGGAGGGCAGCGTGGAGGGTAAGAATAGTGGAGGGAGACCAGGAGATGAATATACTAAGCAGATTCAGAAGGATGTAGGTTGCAGTAAGTACTGGGAGATGAAGAAGCTTGCACCCAATAGACTAGCATGGAGAGCTGCATCAAACCAGTCTCAGGACTGAAGACCGCAACAACAACAACAACAACAACAACAACAAGTAACGGCTTTTAACTGGTAGCATACACTCAGATGACAAAAGTCATGGGATACCTTCTAATATCGTGTCGGACTTCATTTTGCTCAGCGTTGTGCAGCAACTCGATGCGGCATGGGCTCAACAAGCCGTTGGAAGTCTCCTGCGGAAATGCTGAGCCGTGGTGCCTGCATATCCGTCCACAATTGCGAAGTGTTGCCGATGCAGGATTTTATGCACGTACTGATATCTCGATTTAGTCTACAAATATTTGATGGAATTAAAGTAGGGTGATCTGAGTGGCCAAATCATCCGCTCGAATTGTCCAGAATGTTCTTCAAACCAATCGCAAACAACTGTGGCGCGATGGCGCAATGGTATCCATAAAAGTTGCTTCGTTGTTTGGAAACGAAGTCCATGAATGATTTCCGATGGTCTCCAAGTAGCCGAACATAACCATTTTCAGTCAACGATCGGTTCAGCTGGACCAGCGTACCCAGATCACACCATGTGAACACAGCCCACACAGCTTGCGCAGTGCCGTGACGATGACTTAAGTCTAGGGCTTCGTGTAGTCTGCGCCACACTCGAACTCTGCCATCAGCCTTTACGAATTGAAATCGGTGCTCATCTGACTAGGCCACTGTTCTGCAGTCGTCTAGGGTCCAACCGACACGGTCACGAGTCCAGGAGGGGCGCTGCAGGCTATGTCGTGCTCTTAGCAAGGTACTCGAGTCGGCCACAAATATGCTGCCATAACCTATTAACGCCCTGATGCATAAGTTCATACTACGTCCCACGTTGATTCCTGGGTTTATTTCACGTAGCGTTGCTTGTCTGTTAGCACTGACAACTCTACGCAAACGCCGCTGCTCTCAATCATTGAGCGAAGGCCGTAGGGTACCGCGTTGTCCGTCGTGAAAGGTAATGCCTGAAATTTTGTCTTCTACGGAACACATTTTGAAACTGTGGATCTTGGAATATTGACTTCCCAACCGATTTCCGAGATGGAATGTAACATACGTCTAGCTCCAACTACCATTCCGCGTCCAAAACCTTGTTAATGCCTGTCGAGCGGCCATCAACACTTCGGAAACATTTTCACATGAATCATCTGAATAAAAGTGACAGCTCCGCTAACGCACTGTCCTTTTATCCTTGTGTACGCGACACTACCGCGACCTGCATATGTGCTTATCGTTTTCCCACGAATATTGTCACCTCAATGTATTTAACTAATCTAAAAGGGGGAAAGCTAACAATGAACACATGATTGATAATTCTCCCTGATTGCTAACACGTAGATATTAGACCCAATGATCTCTTTGCACAGCAATAATTAATGAACTCGGGCTTGCAGCTCACAAACTCAAAATAAATTATATTTTCCTGAAATGCTCTCTTTTTACACAAGCATCTTAAAAATGGTTCAAATGGCTCTGAGCACTATGGGACTTAACATCAGTCCCCTAGACTTAGAACTACTTAAACCTAACTAACCTAAGGACACCACACACATCCATGCCCGAGGCAGGATTCGAACCTGAGACCGTGGCAGCAGCGCGGTTCCGGACTGAAGCGCCTAGAACCACTCGGCCACAAGGGCCGGCCAAGCATCTTAAAAATCATCCTTCATCGTTAGGTTACACAGCATGGAACATCTCAAACAGAAATCTCTGTGCGGCACATCCGCTATCCAACAACTCAAGACTTGACTTATCTGTTTGCTTGCCAGAGCTCTACTCAATAATGTAATCTCTGGAAACCAGACACTGTGCATGGCCGATTTGTTCATCATGCAAAGATATTTTAAGTGGCAACATTCCGAATACACTTGTAGTTTTCATTATATTTTCATTCAAAGATACATCAGGTGGCGAAGTATGAAACGAACTGTGATTTACTACCATTTCAATTAGTGTACAAACCTTTCAAGGTACAGTAAGAATTTGTTTCCTTTCTAGCAGTGTAGCATATTATGCTGTAGTCTACTATATGTTTCGCAATAAAGACTGTTTGTTCTTTCATATTATTAGGAATAAGTTGTAATGTGTGTTTAAAGGTTGGAAAAACTGAGACAGTTTTTTGTTATGATTGTTTTGTCTTTGCCAGTTTCAGACTGGTTTGGCCGTATTCAGACTAGTTCTAGGTTAAGTCGTTATGTGGCACTTTGGTTGAAAATTGGAAAAGCCAATGGAGTAACTCTCGAAGTCAAATCCTGTGCTTTCAAGGATGTGAGTTGGCTTAATGGACCAGCACCTCATTATAAGAAAAGCTCTCTAATGCTAGAGAATCTAAAGTGAAGCCTCGAATCTCGGATGGGTAAACTAGGGTATGTGAATTCTTTTTGGTGGCATAAGAATAGCTCCAGTAACAATAAGAACGGATATGGATTATTCACGAAGGAACAGCAGAATATCAAGAATCGAGAAACAAACTAATGATCAAGTAGTAGCTATAACGAATACAAGCGAAAAAGTGATAGGACTGAAAGAAAATCATTAAAGTGGTATAGATATCTGTTGAGAATGCCAGGTCATTGGCGGCAAAAGAAAATTTTTTGATGAAACCGTTTGGCAGACGAAAGCGCGGCAGACCACGACGTTCTTGGATAGGTAGTATCAATGAAATAATGGAGCATCGCTGTGTACTCAGGAAGAATGCCCTGTTGTTGTTGTTGTTGTTGTGGTCTTCAGTCCTGAGACTGGTTTGATGCAGCTCTCCATGCTATTTTATCCTGTGCAAGATTCTTCATCTCCCAGTACCTACTGCAACCTACATCCTTCTGAATCTGCTTAGTGTATTCATCTCTTGGTCTCCCCCTACGATTTTTACCCTCCACGCTGCCCTCCAATACTAAACTGGTGATACCTTGATGCCTCAGAACATGTCCTACCAACCGATCCCTTCTTCTGGTCAAGTTGTGCCACAAACTTCTCTTCTCCCCAATCCTATTCAATACTTCCTCATTAGTTATGTGGTCTACCCATCTAATCTTCAGCATTCTTCTGTAGCACCACATTTCGAAAGCTTCTATTCTCTTCTTGTCCAAACTATTTACCGTCCATGTTTCACTTCCATACATGGCTACACTTCCATACAAATACTTTCAGAAACGACTTCCTGACAAATCTATACTCGATGTTAGCAAATTTCTCTTCTTGAGAAACGCTTTCCTTGCCATTGCCAGTCTACATTTTATATCCTCTCTACTTCGACCATCATCAGTTATTTTGCTCCCCAAATAGCAAAACTCCTTTACTACTTTAAGTGTCTCATTTCCTAATCTAATACCCTCAACATCACCCGACTTAATTCGACTACATTCCATTATCCTCGTTTTGCTTTTGTTGATGTTCATCATATATCCTCCCTTCAAGACACCATCCATTCCGTTCAACTGCTCTTCCAAGTCCTTTGCTGTCTCTGATAGAATTACAATGTCATCGGCGAACCTCAAAGTTTTTATTTCTTCTCCATGGATTTTAATACCTACTCCGAATTTTTCTTTTGCTTCCTTTACTGCTTGCTCAATATACAGATTGAATAACATCGGAGATAGGCTACAACCCTGTCTTACTCCCTTCCCAACCTCTGCTTCCCTTTCATGTCCCTCGATTCTTATAACTGCCATCTGGTTTCTGTACAAATTGTAAATAGCCTTTCGCTCCCTGTATTTTACCCCTGCCACCTTTAGAATTTGAAAGAGAGTATTCCAGTCAACATTGTCAAAAGCTTTCTCTAAGTCTACAAATGCTAGATACGTAGGTTTGCCTTTCCTTAATCTTTCTTCGAAGATAAGTCGTAAGGTCAGTATTGCCTCACGTGTTCCAACATTTCTACGGAATCCAAACTGATCATCCCCGAGGTCAGCTTCTACTAGTTTTTCCATTCGTCTGTAAAGAATTCGTGTTAGTATTTTGCAGCTGTGAGTTATTAAACTGATTGTTTGGTAAATTTCACATCTGTCAACACCTGCTTTCTTTGTGATTGGAATTATTATATTCTTCTTGAAGTCTGAGGGTATTTCGCCTGTTTCATACATCTTGCTCACCAGATGGTAGAGTTTTGTCAGGACTGGCTCTCCCAAGGCCGTCAGTAGTTCCAATGGAATGTTGTCTACTCCGGGGGCCTTGTTTCGACTCAGGTCTTTCAGTGCTCTGTCAAACTCTTCACGCAGTATCGTATCTCCCATTTCATCTTCATCTACATCCTCTTCCATGTACATAACATTGTCCTCAAGTACATCACCCTTGTACAGACCCTCTATATACTCCTTCCACCTTTCTGCTTTCCCTTCTTTGCTTAGAACTTGGTTTCCATCTGAGCTCTTGATGTTCATACATGTGGTTCTCTTATCTCCAAAGGTCTCTAATTTTCCTGTAGGCAGTATCTATCTTACCCCTAGTGAGATAAGCCTCTACATCCTTACATTTGTCCTCTAGCCATCCCTGCTTAGCCATTTTGCACTTCCTGTCGATCTCATTTTTGAGACGTTTGTATTCCTTTTTGCCTGCTTCATTTACTGCATTTTTATATTTTCTCCTTTCATCAATTAAATTCAATATTTCTTCTGTTACCCAAGGATTTCTACTAGCCCTCGTCTTTTTACCTACTTGATCCTCTGCTGCCTTCACTACTTCATCCCTCAAAGCTACCCATTCTTCTTCTACTGTATTTCTTTCCCCCATTCCTGTCAATTGTTCCCTTATGCTCTCCCTGAAACTCTGTACAACCTCTGGTTCTTTCAGATTATCCAGGTCTCATCTCCTTAAATTCCCACCTTTTTGCAGTTTCTTCAGTTTTAATCTACAGGTCATAACCAATAGATTGTGGTCAGAGTCCACATTTGTCCCTGGAAATGTCTTACAATTTAAAACCTGGTTCTTAAATCTCTGTCTTACCATTATATAATCTATCTGATACCTTTTAGTATCTCCAGGGTTCTTCCATGTATACAACCTTCTATCATGATTCTTAAACCAAGTGTTAGCTATGATTAAGTTGTGCTCTGTGCAAAATTCTACCAGGCGGCTTCCTCTTTCATTTATTAGCCCCAATCCATATTCACCTACTATGTTTCTTTCTCTCCCTTTTCCTACACTCGAATTTCAGTCACCCATCACTATTAAATTTTCGTCTCCCTTCACTATCTGAATAATTTCTTTTATTTCATCATACATTTCTTCAATTTCGTCGTCATCTGCAGAGCTAGTTGGCATATAAACTTGTACTACTGTAGTAGGTGTGGGCTTCGTATCTATCTCGGCCACAATAATGCGTTCACTATGCTGTTTGTAGTAGCTTACCCGCATTCCTATTTTCCTATTCATTATTAAACCTACTCCTGCATTACCCCTATTTGATTTTGTGTTTATAACCCTGTAGTCACCTGACCAGAAGTCTTGTTCCTCCTGCCACCGAACTTCACTAATTCCCACTATATCTAACTTTAACCTATCCATTTTCCTTTTTAAGAATGCCCTAAATAGAGAAATTTGGCAGAAGATAACAGGGATGCAGCAAAATGTTGTTACTAATTGATCGTTGTACTAATTAATCCTAATATATATTATATATATGTCGTATGTTTAAGTATACCTTTTGTTCAATTGTAGGGCGCAAAATAGTTAAGGTCATAAGCTCCCAAATCATGAGTAAAAATTCACGTTTTCTATGGTACGTGGTGCGCCGTCCTTGAAGTTACTTGACAAACAGGAGCCTAAATGGCATTAATAGGTGGGTAAAACTATAATGAATAATGAGAGTGGCCTGAAACGCTCGTTGAAAGGCGACAACTAAACTAGACAGGTAAACGGAATAACAACAACTATCCTCATTTTTTTAAGAGGCCGTTCGATAGCAGTTTCTAGGATACCGGTGTCCAGGGTTGAAAATTATTTGTCCTTCGCCATGCCACTACGGTGAATAAAGGGTAGAAAACGATCTAAATCCTGTACTGTAACTGCTAAAATTCGGAGAGCTCAGGTGACAAAAACACATTAAAACATAGAGGTTAATAAATTGGCACAGGGTTAGAAATTGGCGGATTGTGAGATGGTTATGGCTGGAAAGATAGTGGCCAATACTGAGTCTAGTTGAAATCATCTCCTCGTGACGACATAGCCGAGACGAATTTGCCCAAGCCGTAGGGAGAACATTACTCTTGGATATCTCCGGCTTTAGAGTCATAAGATTCCTTTCCAAGATGTACTACAAAGATTGGCTGAGATTACAGCAGATGAGGCGTGACGTAAGAGATGTGGAGAGAGAGAGAGAGAGAGAGAG
This sequence comes from Schistocerca cancellata, assembly GCF_023864275.1. NCBI lineage: Eukaryota > Metazoa > Arthropoda > Insecta > Orthoptera > Acrididae > Schistocerca > Schistocerca cancellata. The sequence goes on from NC_064633.1 coordinate 327,758,701, forward strand.
AGAGAGAGAGAGAGAGAGAGAGAGAGAGAGAGAGAGAGAGATAACAGATGGATAGATGGTACAGTGAGAAACAGTCCCATGGGGAATTGCGCCTGTTTAGTAGGAGGACTGGCCTCTGACATAGGAGCCAACGCGTCAAGTGTAACGATTCATTTATTAATATTTGATAAAGTGTAATTCAGATTTTATTGCCTGTCACGCTGAATACATTCTCCGTAGCAAGCTTTAACCCACTTGGTTCAAATATCATTTTTATAACAATTTGCATTAACATTAGAACAACGATATTCAGACGAGGTACTTCGTGCACTTTCGGCTACCGCCAGAAATGCACTACGAAGCGAAGTGATTCCGTCTGTCTGGAGCGAGGGGTTGAACGGTACGGTTCGCGTTACTGGCCACACCATTAAGACTTCGCACCCGAGCCACATAATATTGTATTCAAATAACACGACTTAGTGTGCAAAGCAGAGATGAACTGAGTACCAACATATAATTCTTGTGAACATGTTTTTTTTATAAGACTTAATGTAATAGGATTGCAATTGATTATAAAAGGAACTGTGAAACGTTTGACTTTGTAATAGAACGTATGCAAATCATCTTAATAGCAGTTTACAACTTTATATGTTTTTATTGGCATCCTTAACCTTTTACAACCTCTCTCCAAGAACAACGAACTAGCGGCCTAGGCTATGCATCTGCGCTGGGACAACGACATCCACACAAGTGTAACAGAATCTGTGTGTTCTACGTTGAAGCAGCAGGACTCGACTGGGCCCCTCGCATATCCAGCATTTCCATTACAAATGGAGACAATTATGTGCTATTCGTGGTGACACGGAGGAGGGTAAGCGAAGGAAGAATTATTGTGGGAAAGGAGTGTTGATTCCAACACAGACTATAACCTTCACAATCGATAATTAGCTTAGTTAACATTTGACCTGATGCGAACTCCATAAAATCCTTAATTTACGTCACTACTCATTTTCCCCCATTACCTCCCCCTGTTTTCCATTCGTACCGCCGTAATCTCCCCGATCTTGTTCCCATGCAGCGACGACCGGTGTTCGTGCCACTATGAGAGAATGTTGCTGCGTATTGCAAAGCTGAGATCATCCGATGGAATAGAATAGCTTAAAAAAAACAACAACTGTGTAGCAGAGTTGTACCCTTGGCAGCGGCATCAACAGCCTCATTCATCAGCACATCGACGTGTCAAGTAACTCGCAGGAACGATACGCTGGTGGCCAAGCATCAGCGAGCGCCTGAAGACATTCCTTGACCCGCGGTACGGTAGGATGATACGTGTACGTCGCAAGAGGCTCTTGAGAGCACTCAGGGAATCAAGGCATACAATAGATTTATAGACTCCGTGTCACATAACGTGCAGTGTGGTGTGATAAATAACAAACAGCTCTTCAGCAAAAAATCCAGCTCTGGTTTAAAGGAGAAACCTAAAAATCTCTTGCCCGACAACAAAGGCTCATTCCGGTATTTTCACTCCGGGAAGTATTGATAGTATTTCGTTCTTATTCGAGATTATTTTCAGTACGAAAGTCTGATTTGTAGTGATGATGAATGGTATGAGGGCACCATGACTGCTGAATGTGTCAACGCTATTGAAAATTTTTCTGGTAGAGATTGCAAACAGAATGTTCAGAGAAAGTGTAAATGCATCTTGTCGCCATCTTTCGGACTTTGAGAAAAACTGAGTCGTCGGCATGAGGGGGCTCCGGAGCATCATACTAGCGGATCGAATATACTGTTGGCCGTTGTGCAATGCATGCATATTGGTGGAAGATAGTGTGGCAATAGGAGCGGGCACGGGTCCTTTAAAAAGGACTGCACAGCGAGAGGGTCGTAGGACTGTTCTAATGTTTGTGACGAATAGACCATTGATTACAGCCGAAATCCAGACGGAGGTTACAGATGCAGTTTCTCCAAGAACAGTCGGGAACAGATTATTGGAAGTTGTATTGAGAGCTGGAGTTTCAATGCGTCGTTTACCGCTGGCAGCAGAGACTTTGATAATGAACCGCCGGAGTCAACTGGAACATTGAGTGGTATTCCGTGATATTCAGCAGAGTGTCTCACTTTTGTATGTTGCGCTCAAACTGATACCAACGTGTCCGTTGTCGACCTGATGAAATGTCACGGGTAGCAGCGAGTCTAAGTCCATAACTTTGCAACACGAGGAAATTCACTGATAGTTGCTACTGGATATGACAACAGGACTGATTTGGTAGTGATTGAAGGGAAGCTGAATGGTAGTAAATATGTGGCAAGAATGGTGAAACTGCTGTGCTGTCTTCAATGACCAGTGTACGAAATGACGTATTCCTGCATCATAATTTAATATTCCATACTGGACTTCACAGTGTGAAGTGTTTGGATCGCGAAAAGTTTGTGATCTTTGACTGGTCTACCCGGTCTCGCGATTTTACATCCACGGACCATGCCTGCAACGGACGTTCACACTAGCCTCCAGCCAGCAATCTTCATAGACTGACAGAGAACGTTTTTAAAACACGACAAGAAATTGCTCAAGATGTCATTCGGAATCTAACGAATACAGGAGTCTATTCGGTTCCTTATAGATCACACCTCATAATCATTTTGTTGATTATGGACATCTGTTCCGAATGGAAAGAAAGTTTAATCTTTTAATGTCCGTTATGTAATGAACATATCCATAAAGTCTGATAAATATTGTACTGATGTGTCATAATTTTAGTCAGGGTATTTATAGGCGATATGGAAGGGGACGATCACATAGAATCAGTACTGAAGAAGACGACTGGAAGATAAAAATTTAAGTATTCTGGGAAAATGTAGTGTATCTATAGAGGTAATCGCATACGAGACGCTAGAGTGCTGTTCCATCATTTGAAGTTGTTATGTGTGTAAGTAGGCATGTCAAAAGACATCGAACGAATTCAGGGACACGCTGGTAGAATCTTAACAGAAATTTTCGGGGAGCTGACATGGGAGTGCATAGAAGAAAAACATTACAGTTGTCACGGAACTCGGATGAGTGAATTTAGACAACTTTATTTGAAAAAGATTGTGCGTCCATTATGCTGCCGCTATAGTATGCCTCTCATAGGGCTTGTGAGAGTAAGGTAAAGATTAGGACATGTGCAGAGGCATGCTGAGTCATTTTTACTTATTTAAGTTTCAGAATGGAACAAAATCGTTAATACTGGTTCGCTATGCTCTGCACCATGCACTGCACAGCTTGCTGAGCAAATAGATAGATGTATAACAAACGCGTACCTCACACCACAACGCCTATTTATAGTAAAATACACTAAATCAGCAGAATCTGAACCAACTGGCAAATAAGTTCAGCACATTGTTAACTCAGTAGTCTAACAGAATCTCAAATGAACTGAATCGCACTGGCTGTAAAATACTTTAAATAAAAGGCCGTGAGCGGCATAGCGTCAATTGGAGACACGTTGATGGAAATTCTTATTAACAAGTCACAGCGGAGAGGTAACTGCCACAGAACAGCTCTCCATAATTCACGTCAAATTGTAAACAAATAGCGCGCTGAAAGAGACACTCCATGGTTAAAATGAAGGGGACAGCAGAACCATTCCGCGGGCAGAAAGATGGTCTAGTGGCAACAGGCCAGACAGTAGCTTGGAAAATTGGCTGCGGTTGCCCACAATTTAAAATAACATCTTCAGTCTTACACAATTCTACCATATACAAGCGAACGTCGCTGCAATTTGTAGCGTTATACACTACGTCATACAATAAAATGAAACGCCCAGAAAGTGAGGAGGAAACGAAATGAAACTTCACGGGTTGAGACGATATGTGATGTTCCAGTGACTGTAAAATCGTGTCAGACTTACAAAGAACTTGGCAATATGAGCCCACTTATGAGTATGACGCTGCACCGCCTATGGCATGGACGAATGCTCTGATTCGGTTGGGAAGGATGTTATAAGGCAGTCGTATCCTCTACAGGGGCAAGCTGGCCAGAACTGTTGTAAGTGGTCCGTGTATTCCGGCTACTGGCTCTGGGACGAAGCTGACATCAGAGCTGATCTCATATTTGTTATTTCGGGGACATATCCGGCGATCTTGCTGGATACAGGAGTACCTCAGCATCACGCGGACACTTCATAGAGACACAAGTGCAGATGAGCATGTTCCTGTTGAAAAATTATGCTACGCTACTGTCACCTGAGAGGTATAGCGCACACAGTATACCGTGGCCAGTAGATACGCAGACGGCAGGGCGGGCATGGGGAGAGTAGTAGTGCTGGGAATTGTGGGCAGGAGCTGTAAGGGAAACGCTGAGCGCTGGAGGGGAAGTGCTGTTCTAAACTGAAGCTTACATCCACATTTTTTGTTAATATTAAGCAGGGCTCATTCGCCCCCATACATGTATGGCGACCATTCAAAAAGATCTGTCACCTCATCTTTGGTTAGTATCTAAAAAGAATTCCACTGAAAATGCAGAGATTTATTTTCCCCTGGTTTGTTAAACATTTGTAACTTTCGGAAAACAGTCACGAGTGGGGAATGTTGAGTAAAGCGTGTCCACTTCTCTTGATGCCATGTTAAAATTTGCTTCTTTTGCCTAAACTCAGTGGAGTTTCCAGTACCTCAGTAACTTGTTGTGCAGACGCAATTGCGAGAGAATTCTGGAAGAGTGCTTTATTCAATTTATTAAGCGATGAACTGAGAAAAAGTAAGGTCAGCATCTTACGAAAGAGCAGATACTCGGTACAAAATAAACGAGTAGTGATTTCACTCATGTTATTCCAAATCCCACAGAATTTCTCATTTCATCAGTTATCAACGGTCCTTTAAAACTTACATTCTTTCATCGGAAAAGTCTGTAGTTAGTGGAATAAAACGGTAGATAATGCAGTTTTGCATAATAACCATACTGCAAAATACTCTGCTCTTTGTGTGCTATCATTTGCCAAAATCTCATTTCGATATCTCAGACCGTTTATGAAATATAAGGAATGTTGTGAATATTTTACTCTGGCTTTATCGGTGTCGCGGTGCGATCGCAAATTAGTATGTTACGTCAGATCATATCGAGATTGGTGACAGAGATCTCCACCCAAGTCTAAAGAAAAATAATATATTCCGTGTGGCTAGGGCCTCCCGTCGGGTAGACCGTTTGCCGCATGCAAGTCTTTCGACTTGACCCCACTTCGGCAACTTGCGCGACGATGAGGATGAAATGATGATGATTAGGACAACACAACACCCAGTCCTTGAGCAGAGAAAATCTCCGACCCAGCCGGGAATCGAACCAGGGCCCTTAGGATTGACATTATGTCGCGTTGACCACTCACCTACCGGGGGCGGACTAAAGAAAAATTCAATATGGTAGATAAATTTTATATGGAGCAACATATTATGTAATATACACCAAATGCAAAATCAGCGAATTCTATTTTTCATTGCAAACTTTTTCGAATTTCGTGCAGTGTCTTACTTCCACGTAAATATCACAATAGGCTAACTATGACTATTGAGGAAATTATAGGCACATCATAATGAACCTGACATATAAATCTACACATAAAGCATAAACGAATTTTTTTACCGCATAGTTTCTGTAAAATCGTTTTAGAAAGATTGCAGGACGCGCGCATCGATTCTGTTATTGCCGACCGGCCGAATGGTGGCAAACGGTTGTCGGCCTCCCCTTCTGAAGAAACGAATGAACTCGCCCAGCGCTTTGGACGAAAACTGGTCACTGCGCATTGGCCTCCGTATCCTGCGTGACCTATAGCACATGAGGATGCAGGATGTCCGTTACGAGCCGCTGTGCCCTCACAACTACCTCAACCACTACCAGCCATGACCTGAAGCTATACCCAATGGCTCCCCACACTTTGACGCCAGGAGCAGCACCGGTATGTCTTGCCAAAACATTAGTAGAACGGAACCTTTCACAAGGTTGCTGCCATACTCGCCGACGATAGTCATCCGGGGTAGTCTAGAACTGACATTCATCACTGAACACAATTTGTTGCCCTATCTCGGCAGTCCATGCGTACCGGTCACAGTAACTCTAAAAATCCGTATTTGTGCTGTGGTGTTAATGGCAGCCTATGCATGAGAAGGTAATTTCCTAATCTGAGTGCCACTGGTCTCCAAACTTTGGTGGATGTTGACACAGAATGTTGCAGGGAGTCTACTGCTATCACTCGGGTGGTGGGTGCAGCTGTGGAGGGGGTTACGATATGCTTGGTGTACCCAATATGGCGATCCTCCCTTTTACTGGTCAGATATGGTCGACGGAACCTCATGAAGAGTATGTCTGTCCTTATGTTGCCCCACAGTGCAACATCAGTCCACTGTCAAGTCCGAATGCCCCACAAATCTGGATATTGAACGATTCGACCATCCAACCAAATGGAGACCCACAATGAAGCTCTTTAAAAATCTGTTCACACAAGTACGTGGCACCTCCGTGTCCTACACAGTGACCATCAAAATATGACGCTGTTGACGGCTTTTAAACACTCTACTAGGCACAACCTACCAAATCTACTCAAACTAACTACTGTGCTTTGGTGGCTGTTTTACTTGTCACAGAGAATTTCAACTCTTTTCATTTACATACCCACCGATGGTGTGTACATGTGCGAAATTACACTGATAACCGATTATGTCATCTGAGCGCTTCACTTTTTTTGTTTGTTTTTTGTTTGTTTTTTGTTTTTGTCAGACAGTGCATGTGCGCAACTTCTGTCCCCCAACTTCAGCGGAAGGCAGTACCTGACTCCCGAGTGTATTTCTGGTTCTACAACGGCAAATGTGAATAACTGACCTCCTTAAGAGAATACAAGTGTCTTCGAAACAGATTCGAATCAAGTCCTCAGTTTTTCAAGTTTCAATTCTTTTTACCACATTACAATTATCAGGGAATGGATTATAGTACCGGGAAAGTGGAAAGTAGAAAGAGCTGCTGAGACACTGCAGTTTTGCGATGGCTCTTGAAGTGTGAACTGATGGTAAGCGCACTGCCTGCGACAGGTGAGGCCACAGTACCGAGCTGCGATCTAACGCACAGTTGTAATGTGCCAGTAAATTTTACATGATATTATGAGCTTCTTCACTATTTCCAGCACTTGGTGAGAAAGTGGTTCTTTACCTCTCATATTCGATGAAATCTACAGAATGTCTGTTAAGTACTCTCAGATATAGCGTTGGTAGCTTAAGCTTTGTGATGTTTCATTAGAAAATGAAACTTCTCTTTTTTTACCGATGTAGTCAGTGCTGGTGAGAAGCGTGCAGTGATCTTAACCTGCTAATGCAGACTAATAATCTAATGCTGTAGCATGAGTACCTATATCATGATGGAATGGTTACGTGAAATGTTAACGATTGTTACCAAGATGATATGTTACTACGATCTATTTACTCACTTCAAGCCCGACTTCACAACGTGATGCCATCTTGCTGTAAGCAGTCCGTCCACTGTAAGCGAAGAAGTAACTGAGACTCGTCTGCACATTCACAAGCTGGTGAATAGTGCTTAACCCTGACGGCGCAACTTCTATGGATCGTGGCATGTCACTATGCGTCTGGCGTGTATTTCTCAGAGGAGTTTTAATGTCTCAGCCTACTACACGAAGAGTCATTTGACATACAATACACGCCCTAGGATCCCAAAGCTACTGGATGTGTTCACATAACACCAGCAGAATTCATCAGTCAAATGTGACTGAGATTTGTTACATCAGGTAAGCCGAGACGTATTGTGCAAGAATCACAGCCTGTGACTATTCCACCTCTTTGATTCCAGCCTCTCCGCTGGCAACGTACCGTTCCCGAGTGAAATTGTCGAACAATATAGATGGCATGAAAACGCGCGAAGTTGTTTTTACCCACCCTACAATTCTACTCGACCTTGGAACCGAGAACGCTGAGGTGAGTGTATCGGCATGTGGTTCACCGTTTACTTTGTTCTCATGAACACATTAGAGGAGGAGGGAGACGTCAGATAGAAAACTGAAAAGAAGATCAGCGTTTAATTTTCTGTCGACGGTGAGGTCGTTACAGAAGGAGCACGGACTGGAAATTGGAAAGAATGTGTAAGGGTGTTGGCCGTGTCCTCATCCGAACTATCCCGACATTTGTCTTATTTTGTTTATATAAACCATGAAAAATCTAAATCTGGGCGGTCAGACTGGGATCTGAAACCCGTTCCTCCCAGACGCGAGTCCAGAGATATAACCACATCACGAACTTGCTCGCTTTCTGCACGTGAACTGCCTATAAATAATTCGCAACAGGAAAGCGCATGGTCTCATGCCATTTGAATTTTAAGTCGATTTGCGAAGATTTATCCCCTTAAGTGGTTATTTTTCGTGCGCGCTTCTCTGCCTCAGTGGATAATTCCACCATCATGGTGGTGGTAATTCCCCATAAAGCTGGCTGGAGCAGTCGCGCCATGTTCCTCCCTTAGTCGTTAAAACATTCCTTGGTTGGTTTTTTTTTTATCGAGCACAATTAAAGTGTATTAGGATTAAATAGAATGTATAGTGAATAGAATGAAATTTTATTGCCACGAAATTACAGGTCATTTTCCGTGAGAAATAAAATAAAACACGGCACTGCCAGAGAAGAACTTCACGTTCTGCCCACCAGTAAGATGTCTTTTCGAAGTTTTCTGTTCGCGTGTACTTCACACCTGCTTGTTGGTCTTTTTTTCGTTGGGTTTGTCCAACATTCTGGAAATTTTCTGGCCATAAGACAAGTCGTTTATGGTGTTCCACGTGATCGGGCTATAAGGCGAGTCGTTCCTGGTGTTATAGGTGGGCGTCCAACTGATAACCCTTGTTATGGAGATGATACAGCTAACTTTTCCCCGATGCTAGTAGTGAATTCCAATCTGCTTTTTTCGCTGCCATGTATTTTGTATAGCGCGTAAGTACTGAAGAATGCGACGTCCAATATATTACGAAAAATCTTGTGATAAGTTCTTTGCTACATGTCATTTGGGACTTTGCAACTGAGAATGGCTCCTATCCGGACCTCCCATATTCTTGTTTTAATCCATGACAACACTTGACTTTTGGAATATGCCATTCTTTGAATTTATTTCTTGAAATGTGTCGTCACTGAACGTGCTGACGATCACGAAATCTCTCTTGTCCTTCCATTTCATCAACACATGCTTCTTTCTGTTCATCGTTAGGTGTTTGCCCTCTTTCAGTTTCTCATTTTTCATGAAGTCAATGAAATGTTTCCTGTTTTGCTGCACTGAATCGACAGCTCCTGCGTTCTTATTCGTTAGTTCGTGTACCAAATGTGGTCTAATATATGAGATGTCGAGATGTATAGAATAACCCTTCCCAGGAACTCACAAACAAGCTACAAAACACTTAGAGGAGCTACGTTCTCTTCAGGATAGATTGACATAATTTGTATCCTTACCAGCATTAACACGAAAAACGTTGTAATCGGCCGAGAATACATTGCCTTGACTGACAGAAGGTACCATTTATTGAAGGAAGCGTTAAAACACCCGCCAACCTGAAAGACATTCCCATTAGGTACAAGATACAGAATGCTGCGGACGGATATATCCGTCGAATCTACTGACGACGAGCAGGCCACGACCGGTATATCCGTCATGGTCGCTTAAAGAGTCGAAATTGTACATTAGCGAATGATAATGAATGTAGATCGTATGAGGTTTCCGAATGCGGTCGCTTTATCCTTGTAAAATCCGGCCCCGATATTAAGTAACGAACTGTGGTTTTAAACCTTCTCGAAAGACTGTAGGCAGTGCAACTGGATACTTTAAAAGTCAAAAACATTTTCTAACAATGATTGCTCTTGCCTGTCCGTCCATAGCATCTAGACTGTAAAGTAGGGCAACGAACTGGAGAGGCAAAAAAAAAAGTGAGCTTTGTGGCAAAGCGACTATCTAAAAGGACAGTAATCGTGGTCTCTTTTTGACATTCGCTTAGACGACACATAGTAACGAGTTTATGAGCCGGGCAGTCTGAAACGTTCAACAGACCACTCGAGTCTATTACAGGGCGTATGGAGTTAAACCCATGATCCTACACTACTGGCCATTAAAATTGCTACACCACGAAGATAACGTGCTACAGACGCGAAATTTAACCGACGGGAAGAAACTGCTGTGATATGCAAATGATTAGCTTTTCAGAGCATTCACACAAGGTTGGCGACGGTGGCGACACCTACAACATGCTGACACGAGGAAAGTTTCCAACCGATTTCTCGTACACAAACAACAGTTGACCGACGTTGCCTGGTGAAACGTTGTTGTGATGTCTCGTGTAAGGAGGAGAAACGCGTACCATCACGTTTCCGACTTTGATAAAGCCTATCGCGATTGCGGTTTATCGTATCGCGACATTGCTGCTCGCGTTGGTCGAGATCCAATGACTGTTAGCAGAATATGGAATCGGTAGGTTCAGGAGGGTAATACGGAACGCCGTGCTGAATCCCAACGGCCTCGTATCACTAGATCACTAGCAGTCGAGATGACAGGCATCTTATGCGCATGGCTGTAACGGATCGTGCAGCCACGTCTCGATCCCTGAGTCAACAGATGAGGACGTTTGCAAGACAACAACCATCTGCACGAACAGTTGGACGTCGTTTGCAGCAACATGGACTATCAGCTCGGAGACCAAGACTGCGGTTACCCTTGATGCTCCATCACAGACAGGAGCGCCTGCGATGGTGAACTCAACGACTAACCTGGGTGCACGAATGGCAAAACGTCATTTTTTCGGATGAATCCACGTTCTGTTTACAGCATCATTTCAGATGTGTTACGAACCGTGGATCTACCCTTCATTCGACCCCTCCCAAACCCTACATTTCAGCAGGATAATGCATGACCGCATGTTGCAGGTCTTGTACGGGCCTTTCTGGATGCAGAAAATGTTCGACTGCTGCCCTGGCCAGCACATTCTCCAGATCTCTCACCAATTGTGACCGAGAAACTGGCTCGTCACAATACGCCAGTCACTACTCTTAATGGACTGTGGTATCGTGTTGAAGCTGCATTTGCAGCTGTACCTGTACACGCCATCCAAGCTCTGTTTGACTCAATGCCCAGGCGTATCAAGGCCGTTATTACGGCCAGAGGTGGTTGTTCTAGGTACTGATTTCTCAGGATCCATGCACCCAAATTGGGTGAAAATGTAATCACATGTCAGTTCTACTATAATATATCTGTCCAATGAATACCCGTTTATCATCTGCATTTCTTCTTGGTGTAACAATTTTAATGGCCAGTAGTGTAGTTATCGGCATGACGACCATGAATTATGCGCCTCACTACCCCTCCTTGTCAGGTTTCGAAATTAGTAAGTACGGACCTAGCTTCAGATTACGAAAATAAGTTATCATCGAGTGACGGGGTGCAGTGATCAGACATTGGACTCGTACTCGAGAGTGTGGCTGCACAGATTCCCGTTCGGCTATGTTAATTTTGGTTTTCCGTTATTTCCCTAAATCGCTTAAAGCGAATACGGGCAGTTTCCTTCCCCAATCAGAGCGTGTGCTGCGTCTCTAATGACCACGTCGTCGACGGAACGTGAAACCCTGATTTTCCTTCCTGCCTTTATAAATTACCTATCTCTCATCTACGAAGACACTAAGAAAGCGACAGAAGAACGATTGGGCCGCGTCTCCTTTCAGAACAGTAGGCTGTCATTTACCAGATGTAATTTAGCGGAATTACGGCTGACCTAAATCAAAAAGTGCAAGGGTATACGAATTTCCTTCCTCCCAACGGTCCTCACCGCTACGCCAGCTAACACTGCTTCACACAAGTAAATCGACGGAGCCGATAGCTTAGAGACAGGCTGCATTACGTCAGTGGAATTATACACAGAAAGAAGCTTCCGCTCCACAGAGACAATGCATCGAGGACGTACGCGCCAACACGCATGTCTTCCGTACAGCAGAGGCAGTTGAACAATGTAGCAGATTTCAGACATAAAAATATTTTGTGTGGCGTGCTACAACACCGCAAGGAAAATTTCTCGAGAAGTTATTCAGTCGAGTACAGTAAACTATGCACTCATTTTCTTATCTCCTTATAATGCAGTGAATCGCTAATTATTTGTCACAGTGATTTTTTCTGTATTTATTTTGCGTTTGGCACAGCAAATCACATATATGTAAGATAAAATCAATATTTAAAAAGCAATATATAAGTTCATGTAAAAGAACAAAGGGACGAATGTCACAAACAAAATCAGATTTTTTAAAGTAATCGATTACATGACGGGTAGGATCGCTGACGAGGTTTGTCTATTGGCACCACGCTCACATTCTGGTCAAGCGGCTTTTTTCCATCGATAAAGCGAAATCCCTCCCATTTGCCCTGTTCTCTTCTCTTCCTGTTGAGGATGGTTCATATTTTACGGCGTTATGTCGAGGCCCGAGATTTTCTCTGTGATTCATGAAAGGTCGTTGGAACTTATTAACGAGACTTACTCTACTGCTGTTGTCACGATTTGGTGATATTAAAACCGTTGGCAAGTAGTTTTCTGGTTCTTGGTCCGAATGAACTCTGGAATGCAGTCTGTCGGTTTCCACACACCTTCGAATGGAGAGCTGGGAGCATATAATCACTTTTTTTTAATGTATTCTTCAAAACCCTATTTTTTGGGGGGGTGGCAGGGTGAGGGGGGGGGGGGGCTTGAACGTGGCTGAGCAGACGGAGCCAATATATAGGCGTAGACTTTATCTTTCCAGATACTATCTGCGTGTTATGGTTTAGTTTTGCGATGCGGATCGATAGTATTCGGAGTAAGAATATAATTTCTTTGATTCCAAGAGATAAAAAAGACCTCGTGTCGATTAAATGATTAAATGGAAAGTGTGTAGAGGAAACTGTAAACCATGCAGGAACAATTGCGATCCGTGCAGCTTAACCCTGTAATGTATGGAGGTGTCTGAAGAATGCCTTTACTCAGTGGTATGTGTTACGGATGACGATGGTAACACATCAGTGACTGGTAAAATACTGACTACAATAAGCAACAATCTAGTAAGACCACGAAACGAAACTAGCAAAAATTATTCCCTCTCAAGTCCCGAAATGTGTTTTGCACAGTCACGAAATCAACATCTCTGGAACACCGAGAAAGAATCTGGTCTAGATAAATTAAAAATGGAGGCAGGTGGTCTAGAATCTTTTACTAATGGTTCAGTCACATCTCCCTAGACAGTGAAAATGTAGATGACAGGTGGACAATGATTATCTCACAAGATTGCGCCGCTACAGACTACAGAAGGTACTTCACTGTTCTCAGCGTGACAACCAATGAAGGCACAAAATACCGTGACGAACCAACATGACTGTTAGTTTGACAAACTACTGACGTACATTAGTGAAAATAACTACAATGAAACAATACGTTGCTATAACTGGCATTACGATACGGAATCGCAGGTTCATTGTCTGAGACATCTGTGAGAAGTTGTCCATAAACCGGCACACGTCACTACCTGTTTTAGTCATTTCTCCGTCTGCCAAAATCCGTCTGCAGCTTATCATCAGGATTCGAGTAATCTCCTCCTCAAGATTAAGCGTGACTTTCTGGAAGAAGGGCGTCTCTGAAGGACACATGGCTGATTCAGCCTCCGAATCATTTTATCAATTGCGACGTACCTTGTATAGAGACAACGCATTCCTAGAAACACTTTTTGCTCCCGAGACTCACATTTGAGAATATTCTACAAGTTTTTGATAAAATAATCTCTTACCCAGAATCGAGGAATACATATTTGCTATATTTATAATAATTTTTATCTCATTCCAAAGTGGCAGAAAATATTTTGCCGGCAGTGCAGTGGTCCAATGATGAGCAGCGATATCTGAGTCCACTTGTTAATAGCCCTTAGCATGTAATGCGTAAGTACTTGCTCATATTTTTCTTTCTTCTCTACAAAGAATTTTCAGGTGAAGCAACATGATCCTCGTAGCAAACTTTGTGAGCTCAACAGTTGCGTCTTTGTGTTCCACAATGCATTCCATTTGTTGGAATAACGTCACTTCCCTTTTATAAACCGATTGGCTTTCTTCCTTTAGATTATATCATTGATATTTGAAATAATACGGAAGAGTCAGAGAAACATTCTTACCCTATTGTAAGCCTTTTCATAAAAAATTGTTTAAATAAAAAATCCTTTTAATGTAACACGTTTTTAAAATTGACTTTTTAAAGTATAAAATAATTTCTCCTATCCCCATACAGATAGTCCTGAAAATTTATGCTTGTGAATTTTTAATACCTACAAAAATAGGGCCTATTCGTAAAATTTTAAACGAAGAACCTGGCACGGATGCAATGGATAATAGTAAGTAGTGCAGAGAGTAGATGTCTTTAAAAATCGTAAGCAATTCATATATTTGCTGTGCAATAAAACTGTTAGTGACTTAAGTGACCTATTCGTGCATCAATTATCTACTGTATGTGCCACATGTTCTTCCTTTTAAATTTTACAGGTATTGTCATAGCTATGAAAAATCCACAAGTACACACGCCAGCTCGGTCACGTGTTATATATGAGTGAGTGAGTGAGTGAGTGAGTGAGTGAGTGAGAGAGAGAGAGAAGGGAGAGAGAGAGAGAGAGAGAGGAGGGGAGATCGGGGGAGCGGCTCCACTGCTCGTGTCTGGGAGGAGGAAAGCGTTTCAAATCCTCGTCCGGACATCCAGATTTAATTATGCTGTGATTTTCTTAAATGCCAGGATGGTTCTTTTGTAAGGACACGGCCGATTTCCTTCTCTCCTCTTGCCCAATCCGAGCTTGTTCTCCATCTCTACTGACTACGACGAAAACGGGAAATTCAGCCCTGATCTAATTCCTTTCCTTTCAGTTTTAAATGGTTTTCTCTTTAGGTCTTATGGCTGTCCCATACGTCAAAACCAGTAACGCACACTTATTTTTAACTTTTCGTTTAAGACTTATCGGAAACCGGAAACTAAATCGAGCTTTCGGAAACTCATTTTAATTCGCTAAAAGAACTCCGAGCCACTATTTATTTCTTTTGCTGTCCGTACTGCCACTGTATTCAAATGGTTCAAATGGCTCTGAGCACTATGCGACTTAACTTCTGAGGACATCAGTCGCCTATAACTTAGAACTAATTAAACCTAACTAATCTAAGGACATCACACACATCCATGCCCGAGGCAGGATTCGAACCTGCGACCGTAGCGGTCGCTCGGCTCCAGACTGTAGCGCCTAGAACCGCACGGCCACTCCGGCCGGCCACTGTATTCAATTTACGCAAGTATAGAAAGTCAGCAACTAGTAGTTTGATTTCATTGTAAATTTATATCATTTTATTTTCGATGTGTTGACTAGAAATTATTTTTGTCATATCCCTGTGATTTTCAGGTTTGCTCTCTAAAGGTCTATTGAGTTTTTCAAAAAATGGCTCTGAGCACTATGGGACTCAACTGCTGTGGTCATAAGTCCCCTAGAACTTAGAACTACTTAAACCTAACTAACCTAAGGACATCACACACATCCATGCCCGAGGCAGGATTCGAACCTGCGACCGTAGCGGTCTTGCGGTTCCAGACTGTAGCGCCTTTAACCGCTCGGCCACTCCGGCCGGCTTGAGTTTTTCGATCAGTTGTTAATAATGGAATGCCTCCCCTATAGATAACTTTCGACAGTTAATGGGAAAACTCAATAGAAAAAGCCTTTTTTAAGAAACTGAGGGCATGAAAATAGTGTGGGGAGAGATCATGATTATAGGGCGGATGTTACAGTGCCTCCCACTTGAGTTGGTGTAACTTCTGCGCTGCGAAAATTCCGATAGGGGATATGCGTTATCATGAAACAGCAGCACCCAGCACAGAACTTCGCGCACCATTTCACAATGGTGGTTTCCGACAGACGTGCTGCTCCATGCACGTTCATTCTCTGATGGATTTCTATCGGTGTTTGTCCTTCGATAGCCAAGAAAAGAGTAACGGCACATTGGTCCTGTTTGGACGCATTTGGTAACAACATCACCATAGTTCACGTTTTCGCATTTACGGCACGCGCGTCGTAAAAACACGAATCCACACTAATCACTTGCCTGCACGTCGGTGTTTATTATACCCGCATCGGAGTCGCGCTACGTTGCACATACACTGAAGCAACACCCTCAAACGGAAACTTTTTGATCGCACCTGATATTAACGAAGCTATATTGCCTTGCTATGAGATTCTGTATTCTTTTATAGTGGGTTGTTGCATAAGTTTGTAGCGTTCTTCCATAAGTTTAATACATATAACAGAATTTAGTCATCAATAATATATTCTCCTTTGCTATTTACAACAATCTACCAACGCTGGGGTAATTTTTCGATTCCGTGACTGTAGAAATTACGTGGTTTCGAGGCGGAGAACACGTCGAGCCATGTTCAGAGCGTATTTTCATTCGGAAAGGAAGTTTTTTGAGAGTTGTTCGACAAAGAACAGGAAAGGTGAAAATCTAAAGGCGTAAGATAGGTGAATAACGCTGAGTGCGAAATGACTTTCGAACCCAACTCCTGTATAGTGTTTTTTTGTGTCTTGCTGAATGAGGGCGGGTGTTATTATATAGTAGCATCGCTTCACGATTTTTTGGACTACGTGTGCAAGACGTCTCAGTTGTTGACAAAAAATATCAGCAACGACAATTACACCTCGGGCAAGCAATTCGTAGTACATCACACCATCGCTGTTCCTCGAGATGGATAACGCTGTCTTTTGCGGATGCGAGCAGGTCTTTCTACGGAAGGATGCTGCTTTGTTTACGCTCATCCATTCCTTTCTTTTCGTCTTTTGGAATAAAGAGTCCATCCGGTGTTGTTCACGAGCTAATTGATGACGAGCAGCCAGAGATGCACATGTTGCCGCCCACTGATTCTTGTGATTTTGGCTTGTACAGTACGCATATACCCCATTTTTGAACCTTTCCAATTGCATGCAAGTGTCACACGATGGTGGAATGATCACAGTCCATTACATTTACCATTTCTCGTGTAGAAAACCCTTTTCTTTCCGTCCTCTTTCCAATGGCATTATCCTCATACACGGTGCGAATATTTCAGCTGCCTCTGCTGCTGACACCGATATATTAAACTCAAACAGAGGAATATATCGGAAGTGTTCCGATTTCTCCATTTGGCATTCCATTTTCTAGCGTCCATAGTAACACTATCTCCAAATGATAAAATGACAATACGTAAACTCAAACAGCAACAGTGAACTAGAAATAAAAGAATGACAATCGATACATAAGCCCACAGCAACCGGAGTACTAATATGCAAAACAAAAACGTTACTAACTTATGCAACAACCTGTTATCTAGACATTTATATGTATTTGTTATCTGAAGCTGTCCATGTTTCCTCTTTGCCAATGTTGAGAGTACTTGTTTAATTACAGTTATTTAGAAGACGCGGACCGTTACTTGAACGTAATGTTTCATTTAACGTGGGCTGGCACTTGAAGAGGGCAGCACGTAGCACAAGCAGAGAAAAGCTGTTTGGAACATCCTGTCTCTCCCACAGGCACAATGGCAGCTATCCTTGCAACACGCAAGCCATGCTGCAGTTATCTGCCCGCCGGTTGCTCTGCGCCCGACTTTTAAAAGGAATCTGTTGAAGCTGCCATTCCGTGTGTCACGCAATCAACCTGTAATACTCTTCATTTTATTCTTGAGGAAATCGTACGGATCATTCGTGGACGTATTTGGCCAAACTCAAGTCTCTGAGACTATGACGAGGTTCTTAATATTGGAAGTTCACCGACAGGCGACATACCTCGCTCCAGGCGGAATGACTGCGGATCACTCCTCAGAAGCAGAAATGTGCTAACACAGTGACATTCATTGCTATGGTGTGAACGCATCGAAATTGGTCCTTTCGTCATCAGAGAATAACATCCCTGTCATCAGCATCAGCCAATTCAGCACCGTTTTTTTGCGTGGTTTCAATGCTTTGCTTTCCTTCAAAATTTTTCATCCTATCTCATGATTTCCCATACTTCCAAACTTATTCCACGAATCGCTATCAGGACAGTCCCATGTAGAGCGAAAACTAGCCTCCAATTCCTCTGTCACGAACTGCAATGTCCAGCAAATTCGCAGCTTACACTATTTTTTCTAATCTCCTAAAAATTAATTTCATTTTTCATACAACTGCATTTCTGACTAAATGTTTAACCGTTATTACGCTACGCTTATACAGACTTGTTATTACACAGACATAAAAAACTGCATTTGTGAAATTTAAAGCACCATGACTTTTATACGATCTTCGATAATTAAACATGGAAAGAATTTACTTCTAATTAGCTGTACCCGGATACGCGTTGCTGTGGCTCTGCCTGGTTAAATGGAAAAGAAAGAAAAGAGAATGTACACGTTTATAATATGTTTAATTTCACAACGTTCGCTTGTGTTCTGGCCTATCAGCAGCAGATGTTTCAGTGATTTTCTGAACCTGGGCAACGCTTCGCAACTGCTAAATATTTATGGGTAATGGATACACATCAACAGAACTCCTGCTTCCCCACGTCTTCGCGCATTTCCTCCACCCCACACACTACGTCCACTGCCTCCCCACACCCGTTTTCTGTCTTCCTACTTCTCCCTCTGACCTTGGGTTTCGTTTATTGTTCTTGCAAACGAAACTTTGATTGGGAATTGAAGTAGCTTAACATGAATGGATAAATCGGTTGTGACCATTAGTGTATAGGGTATGAGGGAGACCTCTGCAGCTTGTGGATCTGTGAGGATATTAGTTTCAGTGACAGTATTTCGCATAGTTCTAATCTACGACTGGGTGTGATTACAAATTTTAGGACGTTTCAGACTCTGTAGTAGAATTACAGTCATAAGCCGATAGACAATAAATACAATATTGTCATTTAAAAAACTAATTAGGCTAAGTGCGTCTAAATGTTTATTAGTATATCGTGTAAAAATTTGAAGTAAGTCGGTCAAAAAAATTTTGACATCTTTGTGAGAAAATTTCCCCTTTATATATAACATATATATTTATTTAGTATATATGTTAAAAAAATATGTAGTCTATGTTCGTCTCAATGTTCATTAGTGTATCGTGGAAAAATCGAAAGTACATAGGTGAAGAATTTATCGAGATTTTTGGTAACAACGTTTATTGTTAATGTATTACATATATTACATTTCTATTTATCTATTACAAAATACATAGCCTGTGTCTGTCCGAATGTACATTTGAATATTGTTTAAAAATCTGAAGCACATCGGTCAAGAACTTTTCGAATTTTTTGTAACAACGTTTCCCTTTATTGGCACTCTAGTAGGTACATAAAACCGCGCGCGTAGTTGAATGCAACGTTACGTCAGAATTTCAAAGCAATCGACTGACTACTTTTCGTGTTTTGAGAGCAGTATGTAAAGATGCGAGGCACCTCCATTGTCGCTCTGAAGTCGTATCATTCCTAAGTCTCCTCCTCCTCTTCTTCTTCTTCTTCTTCTTCTTCTTCTTCTTCCGCATGTTTCTCTTCTTTAGTAGACAAGCCTTAATTTATCATTTAATAATTGATGCGTTGCCATGTGATCTCTGTACGGAAAATACTGATTACAGAAGCAGTCTCAAACAGTAATTTTCACTCCGGACTTAACTGCTACAGCCTTTAGCGATGCCTTATACGATTCTGATTACTCACCAGTAACAGAATGGGATCGCAAAAGGTATTATGACCTAAAAGACACAAGATCTTCTGATGGCTTAAGGGGCTCCGGAAAGGCTCAAAATCATGAAAAGTTCAATTTTTACTTTTTTGCGTTTTCTGAATCTGCATACTATTACCTTTTAATAGATATATAATTTATTCAATTCCGAAGACTACAACTATTTTTAAATTTTTTTTGAAATGTGTTCTACATGGGCGTGACCCACTGTGGCGCTGTTAAACTGCTGTCAAATGGTGTTATTATTAACGTCCGTGTTCATCAGGTACATTTTAGTGATGTGAGATAAAGTATGTGTTGTGGCTAACCTGTGATGGTTCAATATATATCGCTGGTGTGATTGTCGATTGTTTCATGTTTATTTACTCTGTCGTTATCTCGAAAATACTCGTAATTAATTCTGTTTCTTGAGTCTCTGTTTTGTTGAAGTATAATAATGAGTAAAAGTAAAGTTGCTGTTGCGACTTTCAATGATGGCAACATTGTAAGGTGCAAGGTATTTAGAAATATGGGAATGAAGATAGGTTCTAACATGGTACGAGCGATGCTTGCTTTAGACAAGGAACGCCTTCGGGCTGCAGACAGGGCTGTAAAGAGTCTAGAAATACAAGCAAGAGTAAACAGGAGGAGAAACAAGAGGAAGCTGGAGGAGGAGTTTCCAGAGGATGAAGATAATCCATCCTATGGACCTGGAATGCACTAAAAAGTTAATCCAATCTTTGTCGCTCGATTCCCAAAACTTTTATTTTCTCATACTAATCACATGTTTTCTAAGGATCTTCCAAACATATTTGTTTCAAACTTTCAGTAAATGTTACACAGTACCTTCTGCATAATTTAACACAGCCTTTTTCCAAAAAACTGTATATTTTTGAATATATAAATAAAAATTGCAAAAAAATGTTGTGAATTTTCATTACAATTGAAAAAAAATCATCTTTGATAACTGAACTAAAATTTTGTAAAATTCCTGTGTTAAGTTGTAGCCCATATTCCAATAAATAATCTGTAAAAAGTTCAACTTCCTACCTCAAATACTTTGTGAGGAAAGACGTAATTTATAAGCGTTATTTTAACATTGCAAGTATAGGGCGTTCCGGAGCCCCTTAAAGCCTTTCAGCGATATTCGAAAAACAACCAACGTCCAGACTTACGAGTTCAGTGACTGGCCGCGCCACATACAGTACTACGCAGTGTTTCTCCGGATGCTGTGAAACATCGTTGTTCAATAGTTATGAGCAATCGGATTCCTGGAAATGAGCCATTTGCAGAGAGCTCACCAGCACGAAACGACAAAGACTGAGATCGGCACGACCGCAGTTCAGAGTTCCCCACCAACGGGCTAGTTCTGAGAAGAAAGCGAACAGTTCGTAGAAAGCACACATTACTTTAGCCTATACATCGTTCTGTGTAAACAGACGAATATCTGGTCAAGTAGTAGGGAAGTTGAAGTCCCTGCAATTCAGTAAACTATCTAGGAGGTCAAATGCTGTGTTCGACGGTCAGTGTATCGCCGCTTTGTTCTTTTGTCCACAGATGAATCACGGTCCTCACACCTGTCCCTCTTACCAATCAGGCCATATATATTGTGTTATCAGGACCAAAAATAATGGTATGCACTGAAGAGCAACTGCTTTCGCTCAGACTTACCGTTTTACTAGCTACTTGACCATACTGACGGAAAGACTTACTCAAGAATGCTGGAGTATCTGGACACAAATGTGAATCGCGCTCTTCTTCATTAGAAATGTACGAGTACATGATTCGCACATAAATACTTTACACAAATTATTCATTATACACTACTGGTCATTAAAATTGCTACTCCAAGAAGAAATGAAGATGATAAACGGGTATTCATTGGACTAATATATTATAATAGAACTGACAGGTGATTACATTTTCACGCAATTTGGGTGCATAGATCCTGAGAAATCAGTACCCAGAACAACCACCTTTGGCCGTAATAACGGCCTTGATACGCCTGGGCATTGAGTCAAACAGAGCTTGGATGGCGTGTAGAGGTACAGCTGCCCATGCAGCTTCAACAGTTTATCAAGAGTAGTGACTGGCGTATTGTGACGAGCCAGTTGCACGGCCACCATTGACCAGAAGTGTTCAATTGGTGAGCGATCTGGAGAATGTGCTGGCCAGGGAAGCGGTCGATCATTTTCTGTATCAAGAAAGGCCCGTACAGGACCTGCAGCATGACGTCGTGCATTATCCTCCTTAAATGTAGTGTTTCGCGGAGATCGAATGAAGGTTAGAGTCACGGGTCGTAACACATCTGAAATGTAACATCCTCTGTTCACAGTGCCGTCAGTGCGAACAAGAGGTGACCGAGACGTGTAACCAATGACACCCCATACCATCACGCCGGGTGATAAGCCAGTATGGCGACGACGAATACACGCTTCCAATGTGCTTTGACCGCGACGTCGCCAAACACGGATGCGACCATCATGATGCTGTAAACAGAACGTGGATTCATCCGAAAAAATGACGTTTTGCAATTAGTGCGCCCAGGTTCGTCGTTGAGTACACCATCGCAGGCGCGGCGCTCCTGTATGTGATGCAGCGTCTAGGGTAACCGCAGCCATGGTCTCCGAGCTGATAGTCCATGCTGCTGCAAACGTCGTCGAACTGTTGGTACAGATGGTTGTCTTGCAAACGTCCCCATCTGTTGACTCAGGGATCGAGACGTGGCTGCACGATCCGTTACAGCCTTGCGCATAAGATGCCTGTCATCTCGACTGCTAGTGATAAGAGGCCGTTGGGATCCAGCACGGCGTTCCGTATTACCCTCCTGAACCCACCGATTCCATATTCTGCTAACAGTCATTGGATCTCGACCAACGCGAGCAGCAGTGTCGCGATACGATAAACCGCAATCGTGGTCGGCTGCAATCCTACCTTTATCAAAGTCGGGAACGTGATGGTACGCATTTCTCCTCCTTACACGGGGCATCACAACAACGTTTCACCAGGCAACGCCGATCAACTGTTGTTTGTGTATGAGAAAACGGTTGAGACTTTCGTCATGTCAGCACGTTGTAGGTGTCGACACCGTCGCCAACCTTGTGCGAATGCTCTGCAAAGTTAATCATTTGCATATCACAGCATCTTCCTCCTTTCGGTTAAAGTTCGCGTCTGTAGCACGTCATCTTCGTGGTGTAGCAATTTTAATGGCCAGTAGTGCAGATTAAAATGACGGTATCGAGGCTGGAGTGAGATATACAGGGGTTGGGCAAAAACAACATCGGAGAACTGCATGCTTCAACATAATTGCAGATGCTATTGAAGCCGACAGGTTACGATGTTGTATTTGACGACGAACGGCACCTGTGTAGTGTGCTCAATACTTTTCAGATGTCAGTCGTGGTCAGAAGAGCGTTCTGTGTAGTTGCAAGTGCATTAAGTGAATTCGAAGTGGGAAAATTGTTGGCGCTCGTATGGTAGATGCTTCCGTAAGCAAGGGAGACAAAGTGTCTGGTGTTAAATGTGGCACCAGATCGATGATTTATGTCTCACATTCAGAAAGCGGAAAAATGTCATACGTTAAGTCGCAGAGCGGACTAAAGAGTGTATTGAGTAGTCGTGACCGACGGTTATGAAATAGGACTGCGACGAAAAATAAGAGAACGACAGCTGTAACTGCAAAACTGAATGTCTCTCTCTCGGACACTGTCAGCACCATAAACGAAGGAGCTCCATAAGCTGGGAATTGCACGGCGAGCTTTAATTACATAACGCTTGTCAGTGATGCAAATGGAAATGACAGGAAAACGTGGTGTCAAACCCGCAAAGCCTGGACTGTGGAGCAAAGGAAGAAAGTGGGGTGAGTCTTGTTCCACACTGTTTCGAAATTCTGGCCCAGTTCACGTCCCAAGAGTGAAACGTAGAGGGGGTTCGGCGATAGTCTGGGTAGCAACATCGTGGTATTCTATGTGCCCCACAGATACTCTGCTAGGACACATTACAGCCAAGAATTACGGAATAATTTTGGCTGATCGGGTCCATTCCATGGTGCTATTGTTGTGACCCAATGGTGACGTATTCCAAAGCGATAGGGTCCTTGTTCTCACAGCTCGCATCGTCCAGGACTGGTTTTGTGAGCATGGGGATGAATTGTCACATTTCCCCTGGCCACCACAATCATCAGGTCCCAATGTTATTGAGCCGTCGTGGCCTACTTTGAAGAGTATAATGACTTTTCTGGAGACTAGAAATCTACTCTGTAGGAATCAGCATGGGTTTCGAAAAAGACGGTCGTGTGAAACGTGTTTCTTGACTTCCGCAAGGCGTTCGATACAGTTCCCCACAGTCGTTTAATGAACAAAGTAAGAGCATATGGACTATCAGACCAATTGTGTGATTGGATTGAAGAGTTCGTAGATAACAGAACGCAGCATGTCATTCTCAATGAAGAGAAGTCTTCCGAAGTAAGAGTGATTTCAGGTGTGCCGCAGGGGAGTGTCGTAGGACCGTTGCTATTCACAATATACATAAATGACCTTGTGGATGACATCGGAAGTTCACTGAGGCTTTTTGCAGATGATGCTATGGAGTATCGAGAGGTTGCAACAATGGAAAATTGTACTGAAATGCAGGAGGATCTGCAGCGAATTAACGCATGGTGCAGGGAATGGCAATTGAATCTCAATGTAGACAAGTGTAATGTGCTGCGAATACATAGAAAGAAAGATCGCTTACCATTTAGCTACAATATAGCAGGTCAGCTACTGGAAGCAGTTAATTCCACAAATTATCTGGGAGTACGAATTAGGAGTGATTTAAAATGGAATGATCATATAAAGTTGATCGTCGGTAAATCAGATGCCAGACTGAGATTCATTGGAAGAATCCTAAGGAAATGGAGTCCGAAAACAAAGGAAGTAGTTTACAGTACGCTTGTTCGCCCACTGCTTGAATGCTGCTCAGTAGTGTGGGATCCGTACCAGATAGGGTTGGTAGAAGAGATAGAGAAGATCCAACGGAGAGCAGCGCGCTTCGTTACAGGATCATTTAGTAATCGCGAACAGTTACGGAGATGATAAACTCCAGTGGAAGACTCTGCAGGAGAGACGCTCAGTAGCTCGGTACGGGCTTTTGTTGAAGTTTCGGGAACACCGACAATCCTCCTTTCCTCGAACAATACGAGACTGGAATAGAAGGGAGAACCGATAGAGGTACTCAGGGTACCCTCCGCCACACACGGTCAGGTGGCTTGCGGAGTATGGATGTAGATGTAGAAGAAGCGTTATTGCTATCCACCTCCATCATCGTTACATGAAATTAGCATAATTTTGCACGAAATGTGGTATCATGTAAGTGTCTCTTGAAAACCATAAAGCCCCCCCCCTTCTCTCTCTCTCTCTCTCTCTCTCTCTCTCTCTCTCTCTCTCTCTCACACACACACACACACACACACACACACACACACACACACACACACACACACACAATCACACACACACACACACACACACACTCTCTCCAAGTGAGGTGGCTTTAATGCTGAGACTCGGGATTCGTATTCCCTAAAGCTCTTAACACAAACGCTGGGTTGAATGCTTTGGAAGGGTGCAGCCGATTTCTTCCCAATTCGACCTCGTGCTCCGTGTCTAATGATTTCGTCGTCGGCGGAATACTGAACCTCTTCCTTTCTCTCTACACAAGCAATCATTTGGTGTGTGACGGAGATACTTTACATGTTGTTGTTGTTGTTGTTGTCTTCAGTCCAGAGACTGGTTTGATGCAGGACTCCATGCTACTCTACCCTGTGCAAGGTTCTTCATCTCCCAGTACCTACTGCAACCTACATCCTTCTGAATCTGTGTAGTGTATTCTTCTCTTGGTATCCCTCTATGATTTTTAACCTCCACGCTGCCCTCCAATACTAAATTGGTGATCCCTTCTTGATGCCTCAGAATATGCCCTACCAACCGATCCCTTCTTCTAGTCAAGTTGTGCCACAAACTCCTCTTCTCCCCAATTCTATGCAATACCTCCTCATTAGTTATGTGGTCTACCCATCTAATCTTCAGCATTCTTCTGTAGCACCACATGTCGAAAGCTTCTATTCTCTTATTGTCTAAACTATTTATCGTCCACGTTTCTCTTCCATACATGGCCACACTCCATACAAATACTTTCAGAAATGACTTTCTGACACTTAAATAAATACTCGATGTCAACAAATTTCTCTTCCTTAGAAACACTTTTCTTGCCATTGCCAGTCTACATTTTATATCCTCTCTACTTCGATAATCATCAGTGATTTTGCTCCCCAAATAGCAACACACATTTACTACTTTAAGCGTCTCATTTCCTAATCTAATTCCCGCAGCATCGACCGATTTAATTCGACTACATTCCATTATTCTCGTTTTGCTTTTGTTGATGATCATCGTATATCCTCCTTTCAAGACACGGTCCATTCCGTTCAGCTGCTCTTCCAGGTCCTTTACTGTCATATTTTACATACCATTCCCGAAAGCGAATAGTGCGCTGGAAGAGCGATTCTGTTGGTTGATTCTGTAGTTTTAGATTCATGTTCATTTCGTGATATATACTTCGGAGGAAGCAGTCTGTTAGTTGACTATACTAGGAACTTACGCTCTCGAAATTTTAACAGTAATGGGCAGTGCGATACACAACATCTCTGTTGTAACGTCTGATACTTGAGATGGATGAGCATCTTCGTGACGCCTACTACAGAAACTGTGACGAAATGTGCCGCTTTTCTTTGGATATCCTGTATTTATTGTGCCAGTGCTGTCCGTTTGGAGTAACGTAATGGCGAGCAATATTCATCTAACATTCGTACGAGGTGGTTTCGCAAGTTCTCTCTCCCTTTCCCTCTCCACCCTTGCATACTAAGCATAATTTATGTCTGTACGTGATGTACTTAGCAGTACTGTATTCCTCTGACAAGAGTTACAGGGAGCGGGTCAAAAATATGGAAATATCACAGCCGCGCGGGTTTAGCCGAGCGGTCAGGGGCGCTCCAGTCGTGGACTGTGCGGCTGGTTCCGGCGGAGGTTCGAGTCCTCCCTCGGGCATGTGTGTGTGTGTGTGTGTGTGTGTGTGTGTGTGTGTGTACTTAGGTTAATTAAGGTTAAGTAGTGTGTAAGCTTAGGGATTGATGACCTTAGAAGTTAAGTCCCATAAGATTTCAAACACATTTGAATATTTTTGAAGCATCACAAATAAAGCACATTACCATGCTTAATACGGGGTAGTACACGTGCTAGCATTCAAAGCAGCATCGAGTTGTCTGATTATCATCGAGATTAATCGTTTGGGACCTCATCAGCGAGGGAGATCTGCTGGAGAAACAGCTCTGGAAGTGTGCGTGGGCACTGCTCGCACCGAAAGAGCCCGGTGCAGACAAACACTGTGCGATTACATTGTGGGTGACGGCTGGCGTCAGTACAAACACGCTGACAGGCCGGGGATAAAGTGCGCTCCACAGGAAAATCACTGGCAGAGGCTCCTGGCTTACCGGACGCGCTAGTCACCACCAGTGTGGGCGCTTCAGCGTTTCACAGTACCCCACACAAAAATATTCGGCCAGGGACATCAGTGTCTGAGGGATTGTGTAGTCGGAATTATAGAAGGAAAGCTAGCCTTTTACGTCGCATTGTCTTCGAGGTCATAAGATATGGATTAATATCTCAGATGATTTGGGATAGGTAAGGAAAGCAGCTGCGTTGTCTTCGATGAAAGGATCGCAAAATTCATTTCTAATGAAGCTTCGGAAACCCTGAAACAGAACGCCCGGAAGCTAATCCGAACCATCCTCCTACTTCCGCATTTGAATGCTGAATCTCACACACAGCGCCAACTTCAACAGGTAAATATTTCGGGGGGTTTTAATTTAAGTGACAAATCTATTGTTTGGTGACAACGGGTAAGAATGTTCTGACAAATTACGAAGCTTCTCGGAGACACGAACTGTGTAACTGCACGTGCTTGTGAAGTCAGCTTCGCCACACATTTACAACTCCCATAAATTCTCAAGAGATTCGAGGACGGTAAGGTGATATTAGCCTTCAGTGTACCAAATATCTTCGCCACGAGAAGCGCTAACATAATCATTACACAATTAGAAGCACACTTTAGGCATTAATCGTTTCCACTACAAAAAATTCCGTTCAACAGAGCAAAAAAGAGAGTGTGACACATTATTGATAGATTAGACTCTTTAATGGATGAAGTAGATTTCTGTTCCCCATTCAGACTCCGTGATATTCAAAGGCAACTTTTTTTTCTGATGACAGCTACGTGGACAATATTTGAAAAATAACGTATCAATAGAGTGAAAAGGAAACTACTGAATTACTGAGGTCTAAGTACGTCAGATTAGATTCAATGTACAACTTTCACATGATAGGGCATATGCATGCTCAAGTATTGCCGGTGCAGTACGGTGAAATGAAAAGTTAATATCGGGAGTATAAGACAGGATGTGCATGTCGAGAGAAGCTACAACTAATCTGCAAACGACGTACAGTGTACCGGATTACAGAAGGTCCACAGAATTACTACCTAGTGAAGCGTCACCGTGCTAAAGATTCTACTTTATATTTTCTGAAGAACGAAGTTCGCATCACCATCCAACAATGTGTTGGAAGGAGATAGAAAGATCAGGGTTTAACGTCCCGTCGACGAAGAAATCGTTACAGACGGAGCACAAGCTTGGATTCGGGGAAGGATATGGGAGGCAATCGCCCGTCTAGAGTGTCCATTAGGGTCTATAAAGTACTAGATACGAACTTACTGGGAAAGATTTGAATTGCAACGTAACGTCATTTCTGAGGAAGGAGAAGTTTCTCCAAAGAATTCATTATTTGGACTGATAGAATGCTGTAAGAAGCCCTGCACCAATTCCTTTTATTAATGTTCGATAGCAGTACATTTCTAGTTACAGACATAACACAGCCCTTTCAAACAGATACTTTATACTAACTTTACGTTTCGTCCCCTTTTGATTTGATGTGACAGAAAAGATATAATAGTTACTTAACTTGTCAAATTTTCTCATTCGTTTCGTTGTCAAAGTTGCCGAGCGATTATGCTGTATTCTCCAAATCTACGATCGACGTAAGCGACGTACTCTATAAATGCTGCAAGCACGTACGGCTACTTGATTTCACAAACATGTTTCGAGGTCTCGCTGTTCCGCTTACTCTATAAAGTCGTCGTTGTTATTACATCTCAGCACGAAATTTCACCAAAGAGTAATTTATTTTACTCTCAGTCTCACAAACACGTTTGTACTCTAACTTTCTCTGTGTCATGGAAGAGTACACAAATTGTAAGCTCTCTAAGTTATTAGTTGCGAACAAAGATGTTGGGATTATGTAGTTACAGGTGTGTATAAATTTACACTGATTCTAAGACACGTCATTAACACGAGAAAAAGACGCACGAAATCTATTCGATGTTATTACTTTACTTGTTAAGTATAGCGGTAGGGCCTTGACTAGTGTAAAAAAAAGTGTAAAAACATAGTTATAATGTCATTCTTCCTGTAATCAAGTTTAACCTAAATCATTTAATACACTAATAAAAGCACAGTATCATGTCGTTTCTCTGACCTGCTCAATGGATTTGAGAGGCTCCGTAATATGTACGATAACTCGTAATTCAGCTGTCGCGATCATTGCGGTCGATGTTTTGGAGCACCTTTTACATTGCGTTAGCTAATTATCTCGAATTTTTCTTAGGTATTAATCTCAGTGGCTAAATGTTAGACTATGGAAACAAAATCCACAATTTGTCCTTGGAAATATCGCTTCTCTCACTGACAAAGATTTGGTATTACGAAAAATACCAAGCTGCAACGTGGTACAGCATCCATGTTTTACCGTTGGTCTCCCATTGGCTGAGTCGGTCAATTACCCATCACACGAACCAAGAAACGTATTTTTTTCTTCAAGTAATTATTAAATTATTCGACAGGAAGACAAAGGCGAAAATTGGTTGCTTGTTCGAACAAATTTTGGGCTTGCATCCGGTCGTCGTCTAACTCATCGCACGACATTTCGACTGGGCACCTGCCAGTCATCTTCAGGCGAGTATTCGATGGCTCACCTGAAGATGATAGGCAGGTACCCAGTCGAAATGACGTGCGATGAGTTAGACGACAACCGGCTGTAAGCCCGAAATTTGTTTGAACGTTCAATTCACCGCGAAAATTTTAAAACACACGATTTGTTGCTTGCATTACTTTACTCAGCCCAATTTCCGAAAATAATTTCCGATCTTCAAAGCAGACCTTACGCACCTTTTTCCCATCTAAAAAGCAAATCCTGTTTGTAAACAGTAGAAATATTGTAACTGAAATACTTTTTTGGCCCAGTAGTCCA
The DNA here is from genome assembly GCF_023864275.1 of Schistocerca cancellata. Taxonomy (NCBI): domain Eukaryota; kingdom Metazoa; phylum Arthropoda; class Insecta; order Orthoptera; family Acrididae; genus Schistocerca; species Schistocerca cancellata. The sequence continues at coordinate 327,788,810 of NC_064633.1, forward strand.
AAGCTCTAAAATGTTTTGGGAGTGAATGTTCAAACCAAAATCAAAAACCGTTGTGCTTTATAACTAGCCGAAACACCCAGGAAATTGCATTATTAGTCAAAAGCGTTTATAGCTCCAAGAAAAGATTCAGCATCTTCCGGCACTGGCATTCTGAAACAGTTCAGCTTCCAGTTATTAGCGCAGCATTAGTATGATGCGAATTCGCAACACTCAGGATAAAGGGATTAATCATTGATTGTCGTCAGGTCGACATAGTATTGAAATACAGCATGGTAAGACGTTGAAGTCACACAAGCAGCAATAAAAACTGATGTATTTGAAGAGGAATGACGTTCAATAAGGGCGACTCTCATACCTTGCTAGTATCTTTGATGTCAGAGAACTGCCCTTCCAAGCCATATTTATGTTCTATGTCTACCTGACAATAATCCACGACTGAAACTAGTCGGAAATGAAAATAAAATATTGATATAGCAGCTTTCGGCGGATATTACGCTGAATTTAACAATTATCTGACAACTGTTGAGTCTTATTTAACCACTAAGTAATGAAGTTTCAACTGGTTAGTAACACACAATGCAACAACGGAACGCATTACATCGTCACGGAGCAAAACACATTTCAGTGGAAAAGAAAATTTCGATTAAGAACAGAAGGAAACTGAGCGTTAATCCAGCCTAGATTTAGACACTCTTTCTGAATGCTGCAACATCACCCGGAAAAAACGTCAATCATTAGATACGACGGGCCTTCTCCGTCTGTTTGTCTCACAAGGCAGAAGAAACTCATGACAAATCCACTGTGCACATCTATGACAAAACGTCAAATATAAAGCATGGAGTGGGAAGTACGAGTCTTCCCACTGTAGGCGTACAGTCGTCAGCTAGTAACACTAGACACCGCTCGCAGCGCATCCCAGACTGGAACTGAACACGCAAAAGCCACACGCGCCGCATTCACTCACCCTGGGAGACGACATGCCGCCAGACTCGTCGGCAGAGTCGGATCACTGTGCGTGCGACAGGCGAGCTCAGCGCTTATATCGCATCCGCCCCCGCCACGCCCCCTCAAAGGCACCGTCGTAGCGCATACCCAAAGCACACACACTTCCGTTAAAGCCGCTACTGCCAGTGGTAAGGCTTCCAACAAGACTGTCACACCGCTGCCACAACGTGCACTCATTGGTAGGCAACTGGCGCGGCAGCAAAATCTCCACGGTTTTCATTGTACCCAACAGCAGACAGATTTCATACATACAGAGCGCCGTAAAAACAGACGATCATGTTGATCTTGCTGAACCCATTCGATACTGTTCTGTACTGCCATTTAATGAACTACACTGCCTGACAAAAATCCTGAATACCCAGAAGACATGGTCAGATGCGAATATAGCTTCGTGTACATGTACACACACACACACACACACACACACACACACACACAAAACCATCAGCGAGACGCCGCGTACTCGTATTAGCTTGTGACAGTGGCCCGACGTTGGACTGCATGGGCAGGCATACTCGTCGTCAAGTATCGGTGGATCCCGTCTGACCACCAGGGATGATAGCTGAATTGCGCATCAAGCACATCGTACTCTCTTCACATCTGCGTCTGTCATCAAAAAACAAGTAGTGAGCTCCCTGCTATCCCGCACCGTAGGTCGGAGATTAGAGGCGGATAGACCAAGGAATTACCGCCCCAGGGGTAAACTGCCGTCAACACCACAGTAGAAACGGCTGTGTTTGGAGTTGTGTAGTGACCATAAAGCATGGACAGTCGATGAAAGGGGTCGCACTGTGTCCAGCTATGAATATCGATTCTGCATTACCGCGGATGACCATATTCGGTGAGTATGGCAGCGATCTGGGGAGAGCCCCCTCCTTCCAATGTTTTGGAGAGGCATACTCCTTACGTCATCATGTGGAGACCCATCGGATATGACTTCAGGTCATGACCGGTAGTGACTGAGGTGACGCTACCGACACAACGGTACGTCACTGACATCCTTTCACCTCACATGTCACCTCTCAAGCAACAGCATCGTGGTGTCATTCTCCAACAGGACAGTGCTTGTTTACACACAACACGTGTCTCTACGAACTCCCTCTGTGATGTTGAGGTACTCCCGTAGTGAGCAAAATATCTATATCTAATAGAACAACTGTGTGATCAGCTCGGATGTCAACTGTGTCCCACTGCCAGTAGCCACGATATAACGAACCAGATTACAACATCTATGAGCCAGGTTGCCTCAGTGAAAGATACAACTAACTGCCTTATGAAACCCTTCCCAACGGAGTCAGAACAAGCATCCAGAGCAGAGGTGGTACAAAGTCATACTGATAAGTGGACTAATACAGCCAAGTTCTTTATAAATTTTTCTCGATTTTGTCGTCACTGAAACAACATCACATACCGTCACAACCCGAGAAGTTTAATTTCGTTTCTTTCTCCCCTTTTGACAAAGTAAACTGCGCATGCACATGGCACCCCCCCCCCCCCCCCCCCGTGTTCCTCCACCCCTTCCCTTATTTAGTGGTAAAATGGTCAGTAGATGTTGTTGTTGTTGGTGGTCTTCAGTCCTGAGACTGGTTTGATGCAACTCTCCATGCTACTCTATCCTGTGCAAGCTTCATCTCCTAGAACCTACTGCAACCTACATCCTTCTGAATCTGCTTAGTGTATTCATCTCTTGGTCTCCCTCTACGATTTTTACCCTCCACGCTGCCCTCCAATACTAAATTGGTGATCCCTTGATGCCTCAGAACATGTCCTACCAACCGATCCCTTCTTCTAGTCAAGTTGTGCCGCAAACTCCTCTTCTCCCCAATTCTATTCAATACCTCCTCATTAGTTATGTGATCTACCCATATAATCTTCAGCATTCTTCTGTAGCACCACATTTCGAAAACTTCTATTCTCTTCTTGTCTAAAGTATTTATCGTCCATGTTTCACTTCCACACCTGGCTACACTCCATACAAATACTTTCAGAAACGACTTCCGGACACTTAAATCTATACTCGATGTTAACAAATTTCTCTTCTTCAAAAACGCTTTCCTTGCCATTGCCAGTCTACATTTTGTATACTCTCTATTTAGACCATCATCAGTTATTTTTCTCCCCAAATAGCAAAACTCCTTTGCTACTTTAAGTGTCTCATTTCCTAGTCTAATTCCCTCAGCATCTCCCGACTTAATTCGACTACATTCCATTATCCTAGTTTTGCTTTTGTTGATGTTCATCTTAATAGCCCGTCAAAAATTGAACACAGATAAAGCATGAAACCAGGAAGAAGTTCTAATGAAATGTGAAAAAAGGAAAATGAAAACAGTGAACGGTCCAAGCTCAACATGTGCAACATCGAGCGTTTCGCAAGAACGACGGCGTCGTGGTTGTGTGGTCACGGTATTGGGCTGCAAAGCTGAAGATCTCAGTTCAAATCTCACTCCTGCCCTCTTTTTTTTCACAAAATTATGAACTTTACGTCCGGTCATTGACTTGTCTGATAGAATATGAACATATTACCCGTCGCAAGTAAATGTGATGAATCATGAGAGCAGGCGAGATGGTGCATAGACCTCTTACAGAAATGAAAACAACGTATAAACGAGTGTGAAATATGTTACAACAAAGGAACTCCAGAGGCAAAACTTCCAAACGAAATGCAGGAGTCGTAAGGTGAGGTACTTGTATACAACAAATAGGGGGAACGTACATCTGGAGGCCCCTTCCTTACACCTCGCTGTCGCATACGGAAGTTACACCATGATCCAGACACAAATCTGAATGCACCGAATCTGAATGCCGCGTCAATGACCGGACGTACAGTTCACAATTTTGTGGAAAAAAGGGGTCACGAGGGAAATTTGAACCCAGGTCTCCCACTTCAAAGTCCAACACCGTGACCACATAACAACGACGCCATGGCTATCCAGATTCATTCGATGTTGCACGTCTTGAGCTTGGAGTGTCCACTGTTGCTATTTTGTTCCTTTTTCACAGTTCAGTACACCTCCTTGCTGTTTTCATGCTTGATCTGTGTTCAGTTTCTGACTGGCTACACACTGGGCCACCTCACCACTAAATCTGAGGGGGATGCGATGGGGAGTTTCCCTTGTGAGTGCTCCAATTATCTTGTCAGGCAGTGAAAATACGAGCTTATCGAGTGTCAGACCAGATTTGTTGCGGGTTACGGACTTCCTTGCAGACAAGACTCAACACGATCATGGAACAAAATGGAGAGATCTAAGGGTAATTACGGGAGTACACCACTGGAGAGTTAAAGGGCGGTTACGCTATTTACAATTTATATTAATGACGAATGGATAAGTTTAAACGCTGCGTGAGGCTATCCGTGGACGATGCTGTTGCTTAAAGGAAGGATGTGACGCCAGAATACTGCAATGGACTGCAGTCTGACTTGCAGAAGATTGATTACTTGTGAAATGCCTGGCAGTTTAACCTCAACGTAATTACAAATACTACATACTGCGTATAAACAGGCGAAGAGATCCGCTACTGCTCGATTACACTGTTGGCGATAAATCAGTGCATACAGTAGCTAACGTAAAATACTTAGGCGTAACCAGCCGGAGCGATCTAAAGTGGAAGTATGACAAACCAAATAGCAGGAAAAGCAAATACCACGCGTAGATGCATAGGAAGAATCTTTATCATTTAAATGTTATTTACACACGAAGGAAGTGGCTTACAAAATACTTGTCCGACCGATTCTTGAGCACTGTTCATTACATCGGGACCCTTATCAAAGATCTACATCTACATCCATACTCCGCAAGCCACCTGACGGTGTGTGGCGGAGGGTACCTTCAGTACCTCTATCGGTTCTCCCTTCTATTCCAGTCTCGTATTGTTCGTGGAAAGAAGGATTGTCGGTATGCCTCTGTGTGGGCTCTAATCTCTCTGATTTTATCCTCATGGTCTCTTCGCGAGATATACGTAGGAGGGAGCAATATACTGCTTGACTCTTCGGTGAAGGTATGTTCTCGAAACTTTGACAAAAGCCCGTACCGAGCTACTGAGCGTCTCTCCTGCAGAGTCTTCCACTGGAGTTTATCTATCATCTCCGTAACGCTTTCGCGATTACTAAATGATCCTGTAACGAAGCGCGCTGCTCTCCGTTGGATCTTCTCTATGTCTTGTATCAACCCTATCTGGTACGGATCCCACACTGCTGAGCAGTATTCAAGCAGTGGGCGAACAAGCGTACTGTAACCTACTTCCTTTGTTTTCGGATTGCATTTCCTTAGGATTCTTCCAATGAATCTCAGTCTGGCATCTGCTTTACCGACAATCAACATTATATGATCATTCCATTTTAAATCACTCCTAATGCGTACTCCCAGATAATTTATGGTATTAACTGCTTCCAGTTGCTGACCTGCTATTTTGTAGCTAAATGATAAAGGATCTATCTTTCTGTGTATCCGCAGCACATTACACTTGTCTAAATTGAGATTCAGTTGCCATTCCCTGCACCATGCGTCAATTCGCTGCAGATCCTCCTGCATTTCAGTACAATTTTCCATTGTTACAACCTCTCGGTACACCACAGCATCATCTGCAAAAAGCCTCAGTGAACTTCCGATGTCATCCACCAGGTCATTTATGTATATTGTGAATAGCAACGGTCCTATGACACTCCCCTGCGGCACACCTGAAATCACTCTTACTTCGGAAGACTTCTCTCCATTGAGAATAACATGCTGCGTCCTGTTATCTAGGAACTCCTCAATCCAATCACACAATTGGTCTGATAGTCCATATGCTCTTACTTTGTTCAATAAACGACTGTGGGGAACTGTATCGAACGCCTTGCGGAAGTCAAGAAACACGGCATCTACCTGTGAACCCGTGTCTATGGCCCTCTGAGTCTCGTGGACGAATAGCGCGAGCTGGGTTTCACATGACCGTCTTTTTCGAAACCCATGCTGATTCCTACAGAGTAGATTTCTAGTCTCCAGAAAAGTCATTATACTCGAACACAATACGTGCTCCAAAATTCTACAACTGATCGACGTTAGAGATATAGGTCTATAGTTCTGCACATCTGTTCGACGTCCCTTCTTGAAAACGGGGATGACCTGTGCCCTTTTCCAATCCTTTGGAACGCTACGCTCTTCTAGAGACCTACGGTACACCGCTGCAAGAAGGGGGGCAAGTTCCTTCGCGTACCCTGTGTAAAATTGAATTGGTATCCCATCAGGTCCAGAGGCCTTTCCTCTTTTGAGCGATTTTAATTGTTTCTCTATCCCTCTGTCGTCTATTTCGATATCTACCATTTTGACATCTGTGCGACAATCTAGAGAAGGAACTACAGTGCAATCTTCCCCTGTGAAACACCTTTGGAAAAAGACATTTAGTATCTCGGCCTTTAGTCTGTCATCCTCTGTTTCAGTACCATTTTGGTCACAGAGTGTCTGGACATTTTGTTTTGATCCACCTACCGCTTTGACATAGGACCAAAATTTCTTAGGATTTTCTGCCAAGTCAGTACATAGAAATTTACTTTCGAATTCATTGAACGCCTCTCGCACAGCTCTCTTCACACTACATTTCGCTTCGCGTAATTTTTGTTTGTCTGCAAGGCTTTGGCTATGTTTATGTTTGCTGTGAAGTTCTCTTTGCTTCCGCAGCAGTTTTCTAACTCGGTTGTTGAACCACGGTGGCTCTTTTCCATCTCTTACGATCTTGCTTGGCACATACTCATCTAACGCATATTGTACGATGGTTTTGAACTTTGTCCACTGATCCTCAACACTAACTGTACTTGAGACAAAACTTTTGTGTTGAGCCAACAGGTACTCTGAAATCTGCTTTTTGTCACTTTTTCTAAACAGAAAAATCTTCCTACCCTTTTTAATATTCCTATTTACGGCTGAAATCATCGATGCCGTAACCGCTTTATGATCACTGATTCCCTGTTCTGCGTTAACTTTTTCAAATAGTTCGGGTCTGTTTGTCACCAGAAGGTCTAATATGTTATCGCCACGAGTCGGTTCTCTGTTTAACTGCTCAAGGTAGTTTTCAGATAAAGCACTTAAAAAAATTTCACTGGATTCTTTGTCCCTGCCACCCGTTATGAACGTCTGAGTCTCCCAGTCTATATCCGGCAAATTAAAATCTCCACCCAGAACTATAGCATGGTGGGGAAATCTACTCGAAATATTTTCCAAATTATCCTTCAGGTGCCCAGCCACAACAGCTGCTGAGCCAGGGGGCCTATAGAGACATCCAATTACCATGTCTGAGCCTGCTTTAACCGCGACCTTCACCCAAATCATTTCACATTTCGGATCTCCGTCAATTTCCTTCGATGAATAACACAAGATCCAGTCACATTAATGTGACCACGGCCTACGTTCAACGTCAACGTGCAATTACCACTCACAGTCGTTAGATGGCAGCACTAGCAGCGGAGGATACATAAAGCGAGTCGGGGTTGCCACGGACAACAATGCAGTCGTTGTAATACGGAAACGGAGCACTTCATCTGACATCCAAAAGTGGACTGTCATTGGATTTCGAGCTAATGGTGGAGGCATTTCCATGCTGCTGCAAACGTCGTCGAACTGTTCGTGGAGATGGTTGTTGTCTTGCAGACGTCCCCATCTGTTGACTCAGGGATCGAGACGTGGCTGCACGTACCGTTACAGCCATGCCGATAAGATGCGGAAACGTGATGGTACGCATTTCTCCTCCTTACACGAGGCATCACAACAATGTTTCACCAGGCAACGCCGGTCGACTTCTGTTCGTGTATGAGAAATCAGTTGGAAACTTTCCTCATGTCAGCACGTGTAGGTGTCACTACCAGCGCCAACGTTGTGTGAATTCCCTGAAAAGCTAATCATTTGCATATCACAGCATTGTCTTCCTGTCTGTTAAATTTCGCGTCTGTAGCACGTCATCTTCGTGGTGCAGCAATTTTAATGGCCGATAGTGTACGTAACTGAGGCGCAACGTGGGATCAAGCAAACTATCTAATAACGTAATGCGCCGGTCTTCGTTGGATCTTCTCGACCTCTTCTACTCTGTCCAGTGACATTAATGTGCCCAACTGTCAGAAGTCTGAATAAAGACCTTTTGCAGCTCAGACCGCTGCGAAACGTGCAGAAAGGGCGGTAGTAAGGTTTTCAAAGGTACCAACAGGGATGTGGAGCCGTGCCGACTGCAGTGCCGTGGCTGGCTGGCTAGCTACGTCTCTCGGTTTAGGATCCATGGCGCGTACAGTACGATCGAGGTGGTCCCACAGATGTTCGATTGGATTTAAACCCGGTGAAGCTGGTGGCCGGGAGAGTATGGTAAACTCTTTCGGGTGCTCTTTGAGCCACACACATACACTGAGAACTGTGTGACACGCTCCATTGTACAGCTGGTGGATGCCATCGTGCTGAGGAAAAACAATGAGAGGTGAAAAATAGCTCTGAGCACTATGGGACTTAACATCTGAGGTTATCAGTCCCCTCGACTTAGAACTACTTAAACCTAACTAGCCTAAGGACATCACACACATTCATGCCCGAGGCAGGAGCCGAACCTGCGACGTAGCGGTCGCGCGGTTCCAGAGTGAAGAGCTTAGAACCGCTCGGCCACAACGACCGGCAAACTTTCATAAGGCTAATTCTTTCACGCCTTTCTCTCACTGTGTCCAAGAACGGACGCATTCGTAGACACATAGCTGGTGCAAAATTTTTGAATAGTTTATTACGCTGAAATGTTGCGTGCACCAGTGGACAGTAGAGAATCCTGTTCTGGTAGTGCGATGAGTAGCGTCAGACGTCCGTTCTTGACAACAGTTCACAAAAAGACTGATGCACTTTTCCTCTGAATCCGTGGAGCAGTGTGCTTGACATGTGCGTTAGTGCCTGGTCGTCTCCACAGTCTTCTAAGACGATCATCAGTCGTCAGGCAGATCTTGCACTTGCCAGCAAAAATAGGCAGATTTCAGTGATATAGGTTCCATTAGTAGTATTCCGTTGTTCAACTCCTTCGCCAGCTACGGTGCTACGGGTTTCATTATATGATTTAAAGTATCCGACCATCTATTTGTGGACATTAATAAGGTCTATGTCCACGGTTCGCCTTTATGACGGCTTGAACTCTGCTGGTGACTCTTTCAATGAAGTGTCTGAATGTGGAGAAAAGACAGTCCATTCTTCCTCAAGAGCCGTAATCAGAGAAGGTAGTTATATTGGACACTGTGACGGAGCAAAATCAACGGACTAACACAACATAAAGGTGTTCCATTGGGTTCATGTCGCGACTCTGGACAGGCCTGTCTATTTCAGGAATGTTGTTGTCCACAAACTATTCTCTCACACATGCTGTTTTATGACAGGTTGCCTTGTCGCACTGACACAATCATCGTCTCTAACCTGTTCCTTTACTGTACGCAGCACACAATGCTGTTAAGACGTGTTCTATCCTCCCGCATTTAGCGTATTCTTAAAGCGCAGTAAGGAGACCATACCCTAACCACGAAAAACACCACCATATCGTAACATCAGCTCTTCCGTACTGCACTGTCGGCACTACCCATTACGACAGAGTAAAATTCTTCAGGCATACGTCAAAACCAAATATTTCCATCGGACTGTCACAGGGTAGAGCGTGATTCATCACTCCAAATCATTCGTTTCCAGTCATCCACCGTGCAGTGACGTCGCTCTTTATTCCACAATCGTCGCTTAGTGTTAACTACAAAGAAGTGTGGCTTATGAGGAGCTGCTCGATCACTGTATACCACTGTTTTAAACTTTCTACGCAGAGTCACTGTGCTAGCTGATCTACCGGTGCATCTTGGAAATCACTAACATTTCCTTCCGCCGATTTCATGCGATTTTTTTAAAGCCACCCTCCACAATGTTCGACGGTCCCTGTCCATCAGTACATTAGGTTTGCCCAGTCTAGCTGTGGCTGTTCCTCTGCGTCTCCACTTCACGATCACATCACATCACATCACTAAAAGTCGACTTGGGCTGCTTTAGATAGGTTGAAATATTGTTACCCAGTTGACATCCAATGCCTAGTCCAAGTTGGAAGTCACTGTGCTACCCTGATTGGCCCATTCTACTGTTACTGCTTCACTACCGACAACACAACACTCCCTGTCTCATTTCATACTGGCGTGTCCGTCTCTCGTGTCACCCAGTAGCCACCTAACCAATTAGGAATTATATCCGGATACAGAGGCAAATATTCAATGTTTTGTATCTCACGTTAGTTGCTTAATGTTCGAAGGATGTCACTGAGGTGGACGCCATTTCGTTGAGTGGCTTCCAGAGCCGACAAACCTTCTACCGTAAATTTACAATGCTCCGTCAAGGCTTGTTGAATAAATACCAGCAATCGGTAAAGAGTGAGAAAAAGGGTCAAAGAAGTGAAAGAGGAGCTATTCTTTTGGATTTTTTACGCTCGTTATGTAGAACGTTCCAAAAATTCTCGCAGAAGTTGTACTCACAAAGGATGACAATGAAAAAAAGAACTGCTAGGTTACACTACTTACGTATAGGGAAACTAACATACACTATATAATAGATAGCATCTGGATCCCCCCCCCCCCCCAAAAAAAAAAAAATACGATTTTCATATTAGGTGCATTGTGCTGCCACCTACTGCCAGCCAGCCGGCCGCGGTGGCCGTGCGGTTCTAGGTGCTCAGTCCGGAACCGCGTGACTGCTACGGTCGCAGGTTCGAATCCTGCCTCGGGCATGGATGTGTGTGATGTCCTTAGGTTAGTTAAGTTTAAGTAGTTCTAAGTTCTAGGGGACTGATGACCTCAGATGTTAAGTCCCATAGTGCTCAGAGCCATTTGAACCTACTGCCAGATACTCCATATCAGCGACCTCAGTAGTCATTAGACATCGTGAGAGAGCAGAATGGGGCGCTCTGCGGAACTCACAGACTTGTAAAGTTGTCAGGTGATTGGGTGTCACTTGCGTCAAACGTCTGTACGCGAGATGTCCACACTCCTAAACATCCCTAGGTCCACAAGTCCACAATTTCCGATGTGACAGTGAAGTGGACACGTGAAGGGACACGTACAGCACATAAGCGTACAGGCCGACCTCGTCTGTTGACTGACAGAGACCGCCGACAATTGAAGAGGATCGTAATGTGTAATAGGCAGACATCTATCCAGAGCATCACACAGGAATTCTTAAGTTCATCAGGATCCACTACAAATACTATGACAGGTGGGAGGTGAGAAAACTTGGATTTCATGGTCAAGCGGCTGCACATAAGCCACGCGTCACGCCGGTTAATGCCAGACGACGGCTCGCTTGGTGTAAGGAGCGTAAACATTGGACGATTGAACAGTGGAAAAACATTGTGTGGAGTGACGAATCACGGTACACAATGTGGCGATCCAATGGAAGGGTGTGGGTATGGCGAATACCCTGTGAACATCATCTGCCAGCATGTGTAGTGCCAACAGTAAAATTCGGAGGTGGTGGTGTTATGGTGTAGTCGTGTTTTTCATGGAGGGGGGGCTGCACCCCCTTGTTTTGCATGGCACTATCATAGTGCAGGCCTACATTGATGTTTTAAGCATCTTATTGCTTCCCACTATTAAAGAGCAATTGGGTATGGCGACTGAATTTTTCAACACGATCGAGCCCCTGTTTATAATGCACGGCCTGTGGCGGAGTGGTTAGACGACAATAACATCCCTGTAATGGACTGGCCTGCACAGAGTCCTGACCTGAATCCTACAGAACACCTTTGGGATGCTTTGATGCGCCGACTTCGTGCCAGGCCTCACCGACCGACACCGTTACCTCTCCTCAGTGCAGCACTCAGTGAAGAATAGACTGCCATTCCCCAAGAAACCTTCCAGCACCTGATTGAACGTCACGAACTTTTAAGTAATTTTCAGCCAGGTGTCCGGATACTTTTCATTGCATAGTGTACGTTTGTACAGTGGCGTGTATTTTTGATCATGCAGAGCAAAACCTACTGTAGAAATGAAAGCGAGAGAATATGGCGGAATATAATGCACTTGCGAATGAAATGGAATGGAATGCAAAAATGGAGAAACTGGGGTAGGGGCGTGACTATGGTCACACGCCGTTTGGTAACTTACAAAGTGTGCATGTGAGAGTAAGGGTAGACAGATGCTATGTATTTCATGTTATTGGAAGTTGAGCTGCTGCACCGGGCGAATAATATTAAAATAAGATCAGTACATTTTCAATGCAAGTTCCCAGGGTAACGTAACGTGCTTAAACATGTATTCAGCTATAAAAATAACAACTTCCAGAAGACTACTGCAGAGTGTATTTTATCCAAGTTCCACGCGGAATTCTCAGTAGTTTTGTATCTTTGGCGACAAATGAAAAAGTAAATCAAAGCGTAAACGAAATAAGCAACTCGTCATTTTTTCTAAGAGTAATTATTATACAACTGTTTTGTTAGAGGCATGTCGTTATTGGCATGATTTTCGTTTAGTTAACTATTAGGTCTAGTAATGTAAATATATTTAACAGCGCAACCATTCTTACTAAAGCTCGATCAGTGAGAATTGAAAATCAATAGTACTAAAAAAAGGTGATGTTCTGATGTGACGAGTCAGACTGTGTAAACGAAGCAAATGGACAGTCTGACGAATTTATGGATGTAGCGAGGTGAGTAGAGCATCTGCACATGAGAAGATTACTAACGCTGCCACAAAACAGGACGTTCCGATATCTGTCAACTCACTGAGAGACTGTAAGTGACATCAGTTCATATTTTCTTTTCATACACTTTTTATGACCATTCTGATTATTTTCATTGAAACATAATTATCTGTTACTACTTTACGTCTTAAGAGAAACACAGAGAAATATTCAGCTACCAAAAGCCTATTGTAATAGTGTGTATATGTGAACTATTCATGTCACTGAATGAACTTATGATTGGGAAATGAGTAGAATGAAGTTGAAGTTAACTGTCTCCCATTAAAGTGATGCACTTCTATTTCTTTAAAGCTTCACACGATAAATTTAAAACATCATCAGAATAATTTAAAGTGAGAAGAGCTGTGAGAATTTCTGTGTCTACTATCGTATACTTATTATCAACAAATAATATCTTAGCCAACCGTAATATTAGTATCGTTGAATTGTTAACCAATTCATATACAGAATGCTTCCGACGTTAAAAAATGGATTAAGAATAATATGGTTGTGATGACCGACAACGGACCCTCCAAGGAACCTTCAACAATATTTTCCTGAAAAACTCATTCTCCGAATTGTAGAACAAGACAAAAATATCGGCGGATTCTTCCATCATGCATAACCGAAGTTTCATTCACGCAATTTTATACAGGGAGAAGTAGAAAATACACTGGACTCTACGAAAATGTACAGAGACCGAAAATTAAAGAAAATGGGACAAAAGTGCTATCACCACTCATGCCTCAAATAACGGAAGACTAATTACAAATAATGTAAATAGTAATTTAGAAATATTTTTGTCGACTTTCAACAACAGACGACAAGCGTACATGTAAAGAAGTTGATACAAAGTTTCCTAGGATGTAACAGAGTCTGAGGGCTTATTTACCGACCCATCTGACAGAACGGTTGACGTAGCAGAAATAAGTTACACGTGCACAGAACGCATAGACATGCAGTTACAGTCTACGGCACATTGTTTCTAAAGTGACTTAGTGCCATGTGAGGAGGTAGCGAGAATATTCTTCTTCGGTGTTGTTCGGCCAGGCATTCGCAATCTCAATATGTCTGAGCGTCAACGAGAGTTTGTTAGTCGAAACTAATCTCTTCCCACGCACTGTTATCTGCCAACGTCAGTCAACTTTCCCTGTGTAAAGACAACTGATAAGCGACGGGAGATCATACGATGGGCAGGCAGCAGCTGGACCATTTACACGCGCATGGGGCAGGCACCTGGGGACAGAATTCCGTGCCTGACAAGGTGTGGAACGAAGCAAGGTGTACTGAAAGAACGTAAAATATTCCTTTCTAAAGGATACTTCAGATTCAACAGATTTGACAGCAAACAATAGCCAATGTGTACGATATGCATTCGCACAAGGCACTGATCGACTACAGAAATTTAATTTATGAACAGAATTTTTCTGTAAAATTGTATAACTCTTTCAGTATGTAGATCTCTCCTTTTTATTTCCATTACCTGTTTGGGACAATGTCTCCCATCTTCAGAACGCATTTTGTAATTACAGGGCGGTGGTTGTCGTGGTCTTCAGTCCGAAGACAGGTTCGATGCACCTCTCCATGCTACTCTAACCTGTGCAAGCTTCATCATCTCTGAGTAACTACTGCAATCTATAGCCTTCTGAATCTGCTTAATGTATTCATCTTTTGGTTTCCCCCTAGGATTTTCACCCCCCCCCCCCCCACTCCTTCCACCGTCCCACGCTTCCCTCCGTACTAAATTGGTAATCCCTTGATGTCTCAGAATCTCAATCGATCCCTTCTTCTAATCAGGTTGTACTACAATGTTCTTTTTCCCCCCCCCAACTGTATTCAGTGCCTCCTCGTTAGTTAAGTGATCTACCCATCTAATCTTCAGCATTCTTCTGTAGTACCACACTTCAAAAGCTTTTACTCTCTTCTTGTCTAAACTGTTGTCTTCACTCGATGTTAAGAAATTTCTCTTCTCCAGAAACGCTTTCCTTGCCATAGCCAGACTACATTTTATATCCTCCCTACTTCGACAGTCATCAGTTATCTTGCTTCCCAAATAGCAAAACTCATTTACTACTTTAAGTTTCTCATTTCCTACTATAATTCCCTCACTAATTCGACTAAATTCCATTATCCTCGTTTTGCTTTTGTTGATGTTCATCTTATATCCTACTGTCAAGAAACTGTCCATTCCGTTCAGCTGCTCTTCCAAGTAATTACAGAGTTACCTGTCGCAAGGAGACTGTCAGTTCACTGTCATACATATGGGTGTATGAAATTATCAATGTGCGACACTGAACAGAGAGTTCCTTTACGACACGTTACTCTTTGACTATAGCATATGATCTGAAGATGGGGGTGTCCGAAACCTGTACTTAGGAAATAAAAAGCAGCGATCTGCAGGCTGAAAAAATTAGATAATTTTTTTATAAATAAGGATCGCGGATAAGTCTTTTGTGACGAATTTTTCTGATTTTGATAAACATTTATCTTATTTTACCGGCCGTTATGAGTACCGTTGACTTGCCGAGCTTTTGTTACTGAAGTGCAACATTTGAACTTTCGCTTGGCTGTTATGACGCACGATTTTGTGGTTTTCCGAATAAAAATTAACGAGAAGGAGAGTGCCACTTGCTAACGGATCCTGTGTCTTCCACCTCTCCCCCCTCCGCCTCCCCAAAGAAACTAAGCTGCGTATGGAATCAACATTTCCACAGAGACTTCATTACGGGACATCCTATCTTGATACACGTTGTTTGCTGACTGTTTAATGCCATCACATGCTAAGACGATTTTCTTAATCCCCTGAGCACCTGCTCTTCAATTAATATACTGATCCGCTCGCTTGTGAAGCAAGGTCCGTTTTCTCCCGCAGTTGGAATCGTAATAAATTTCAGCCGATCATTAGAGGCAGTTGAATGCGTAGCTCAGCCCAGGCACTCGAACGAAAATACAATGTTGCGGGCGGAAGTAAACCTACGAACCATTTCTGCGTATTACACTTCCTCAAACTTTTGTAGATAAGCCATTTAAAATGAATTGTTTTCTTTATCTCATATAATTTGACGAATGAAATAACTTAGGCAAAAAGAATAAACATTCTATGTGAAGTGGGACTCTGAAACATCCTCACTGAACGTTTCTAACCTATCTCGACGCTGCAGCTGAACAATCCCGTCGACTTAACGAGTTTTGTAAACTTGAAAGTTTTCTTGTAAAACTTCCTGGACACTTTGAACTTCAATTTGTGTTTCTACGAGAATGTTATGTCTCTACGAATTACATGTGAAAACAAGTGCTCTTACTTCTGATTACAGTGTCACCCGTATATTCTGATCTAGAACGACCTTTTCTACACAACACTGAACACGAACATTAACTATGTAGATTACTTTCCACGTGTGTGGTGCCAATTTATCTAAGATCTGTCTCTCTGTAAATGAAAATGAATACAAAGAATGGCTTTTACAGTACACAGAATAACTTTCCTCGTCTGACAATTACATCACAATGATGAAATGTATTGAAACTGTGCCCTGTTAGAAAATGCACCTACTGGAGTACGTGAAAATTTGCAAATCTATTTTCTAAGTTTGTCTCACGAAGTACGCTTAGGCCTACAGTTGTTTCTTCCTGCGAAGAAAACCTAAGCGCTGCTGTTTGTTTAACTGCTTAGTTCGAAAAGTTGAACCGCATGAGGGCCCTACCTGAAATAATCACTGCACGACTAATTTCCTTCGTATTTATTTTAAGCTGCTCTATAAAATGAGACTTTTGCCATCTCTCTGAGAAAAACTTGCCAGCTGTCAACGCAATAGCGCAAGATGTGACAGAGTAGTAACGTTACGATTTGCATTCAACCTTGGAGGATAAATTTAGTAAAAATTTTTACAAATTAATGAAAATATTGCTTTAAATGAAATGGCATTACGGTTTTTTAGTAGCACATAAATACATCATACTAATGTGAAGACTAAATTTTTCTTTAGCATTATTATGTACAAGGAAAACTGAGTCAGACAAACAGTATTTAAGTTAAAAATTTAGTCTTTACTTTTCCTACAAAATGCTTTTAACTAAAGGCGGAGAGTGGCGAATAATGATTAAGATTCGGAACACTCGACCGACAGTTTGCCCTAGATATCAATTGTGGATACTGTTACTCGGAATGCAACCTTTTCACTACAATACTTCGCGGTTAGTGATCGCAGCAAATAAGAACTTTCTTAATGATTCCTTTTACAACTGTGCCCTCTGTCTGAAATCATCTCAAAATCATCCTCTAGCCTCAGTCACGCCAGGGAGCACCTCAAATAAAATTCATTCTCTATTCAGCACGTCCGCCAGCGAAACCTCTCTCTCACAGCAGACTCTGACTCTGTCATCTATTCCTAATATGAGCCGAAGAGCAACGTATCATTAATGTGTTCAGTGATCGAAAGGCGTTCATAGTGGTAAACATTCCAAATAAAACTGCCATTTCTCCCGATATATAAACCTTGCACCCTGTTGCAACACACTTTCTTAGTATAGCAATCAAACAACATTTTGACTGATTTGTTGTTCTCTGTATTTCTCTCTGTTCTAGACAGCAACTTCCTAATAGTTGCGATGGGTCTGTACAAGGGACCGCAAGCTACACGGAGGCACAGGGAGGAGAAAACTTGCCGAACAATGCACTTCAGAAATTAAAAAAATAAATGACGTTACAATATTGAACAAAATAAACGTGAGAAAGGACTCTGAAACTGGATAAACAATATGTGTGACGAAATTCAATCACGGAGTCCACCATTCATTACAGATTATTTGATGTATCAAGTAGAGAAGGAATTCGCACAAGTTTGACAAGATCCAACACACAAATCATATGGCAGCAAGTTCCACGCCAGCATCTTCTGCAGAACCTACATAAATATTCATTCAAGCAAAACGCCTACACCTTTGGTTTTTACTGATATTTGACACTTATCCTTCTTTTCGTGTTCTGTGTAAAAGAAAGTACAAAAATCAAAAGGATTTGTAAATAAAACAGTAAACGGAATTCTATTTTATGTTGAAATTACGAGGGGCGTTCAATAAATAATGCAAAACTTTTGTCGGCCAGTTTCGGTTGAGAAAATAAGGAATTTGCCGTGGGACATCGTACAATATTCCCGCTTCGCCCATATAGTTTCATGAACTTCCGATAGGTGGCGGCGCTATGCGTAGCCTTCAAAATGGCGTCTGTAAAGGTGCTTTTCTTTTGACAGAAAACCAGAGCATCGTAGATACTCGTAGACGCTTGCAGAATGTCTACGGAGACCTAGCAATGAACAAAAGCACTGCGAGTCACTGGACACGGCGTCTATTAACATCGCAAAAAAGTCGCGCAAACCTATCTCCCGCGTGCCGGCCGGTCCGACACATCTGTGCGCTCTGACACATTCATTCGATGTGATCAGCGGACTACAATCACACCTCGCCGCGCAACTGGACGCGTCCATTGGTAGCGATGAAACATTCGTGTGCGGAACGGCTTGGGCATTACTAGGCTGATGGTGACAAGCTTTTGTCGGACACACAGGCGTTCAGACAAGGGTTCATCACTTCGAACCAGAAACAAAACGGCAATCAATGGAGTGGCGCCAAACCACCTCTCCTTCGAAGAAAAAGTTCAAAGCCGTACCCTCAGCTGGTAAAGTCATGGCGGCAATCTTCTGGGACTTTGAAGAGGTTATTCTGTTTTACTTCCTCCTTCATGGTGCAGCGATCATCTCTGAAGTGTGTTTGCTAACATCAAGAAATTGAAGTAAAGACTTCAGCGTGTTCGTCCCACGAAAGAAATTCTCCTTCTTCAAGACAACGCATGGCCTCACGCAAGTCTGCAAACCCGAGAGGAGCTCACAAAACTTCATCAGACTGTTCTTGGTCATGCACCTTACAGCCCGGATTTCGCACCTTCCGACTTTTATCTGTTTAGCCCAATGAAGGATGCAATCGCGGGAGGTTGTACGTGGATGATAGGGAGACTGTTGATGCAGGAAGACGCTGGCTCCGACGTCGACCAGCATACAGGCCCTCCTAGTAAGGTGGCGTAAGGTCGTCGCACTGTCTGAGATTATGTTGAAGAAATAGGGTTTGGAAGCAAAAAGAGTGGGGAATAATATGCAGTACTGGAATCCTGAATAAAACCAAACTGCTTTAAGAAGAAAGTGTTGCATTACTTATGATCACTCCTCGTAATACCGATGAAACCAAGATAGTGTAATATTTCCAAAGATGCACCGAAAGTCTTTCACATACACTCCTGGAAATGGAAAAAAGAACACATTGACACCGGTGTGTCAGACCCACCATACTTGCTCCGGACACTGCGAGAGGGCTGTACAAGCAATGATCACACGCACGGCACAGCGGACACACCAGGAACCGCGGTGTGGGCCGTCGAATGGCGCTAGCTGCGCAGCATTTGTGCACCGCCGCCGTCAGTGTCAGCCAGTTTGCCGTGGCATACGGAGCTCCATCGCAGTCTTTAACACTGGTAGCATGCCGCGACAGCGTGGACGTGAACCGTATGTGCAGTTGACGGACTTTGAGCGAGGGCGTATAGTGGGCATGCGGGAGGCCGGGTGGTCGTACCGCCGAATTGCTCAACACGTGGGGCGTGAGGTCTCCACAGTACATCGATGTTGTCGCCAGTGGTCGGCGGAAGGTGCACGTGCCCGTCGACCTGGGACCGGACCGCAGCGACGCACGGATGCACGCCAAGACCGTAGGATCCTACGCAGTGCCATAGGGGACCGCACCGCCACTTCCCAGCAAATTAGGGACACTGTTGCTCCTGGGGTATCGGCGAGGACCATTCGCAACCGTCTCCATGAAGCTGGGCTACGGTCCCGCACACCGTTAGGCCGTCTTCCGCTCACGCCCCAACATCGTGCAGCCCGCCTCCAGTGGTGTCGCGACAGGCGTGAATGGAGGGACGAATGGAGACGTGTCGTCTTCAGCGATGAGAGTCGCTTCTGCCTTGGTGCCAATGATGGTCGTATGCGTGTTTGGCGCCGTGCAGGTGAGCGCCACAATCAGGACTGCATACGACCGAGGCACACAGGGCCAACACCCGGCATCATGGTGTGGGGAGCGATCTCCTACACTGGCCGTACACCACTGGTGATCGTCGAGGGGACACTGAATAGTGCACGGTACATCCAAACCGTCATCGAACCCATCGTTCTACCATTCCTAGACCGGCAAGGGAACTTGCTGTTCCAACAGGACAATGCACGTCCGCATGTATCCCGTGCCACCCAACGTGCTCTAGAAGGTGTAAGTCAACTACCCTGGCCAGCAAGATCTCCGGATCTGTCCCCCATTGAGCATGTTTGGGACTGGATGAAGCGTCGTCTCACGCGGTCTGCACGTCCAGCACGAACGCTGGTCCAACTGAGGCGCCAGGTGGAAATGGCATGGCAAACCGTTCCACAGGACTACATCCAGCATCTCTACGATCGTCTCCATGGGAGAATAGCAGCCTGCATTGCTGCGAAAGGTGGATGTACACTGTACTAGTGCCGACATTGTGCATGCTCTGTTGCCTGTGTCTATGTGCGTGTGGTTCTGTCAGTGTGATCATGTGATGTATCTGACCCCTGGAATGTGTCAATAAAGTTTCCCCTTCCTGGGACAATGAATTCACGGTGTTCTTATTTCAATTTCCAGGAGTGTATATGTGGAGTGATGAATATCAACACTGTGGCACACAAGAGGTGTTTAGCTTACAAGAGAGTATCCTGTGTGCAATTCATGAAGTGCATCTTCCACTGACAGTAATACACTTTCTTGGAAACAAGGGAGCTAGAGGCGGAAGGGTGGCAGAGGGGAGGGGAGGTGGAAACAGTAGAGAGAGAGAGAGAGAGAGAGAGAGAGAGAGAGACGTGTGGGCGTGTTTGTCGGCAGGTCGCGTGCCGCAGCTGTTTGCGCGGCCCTGCTCTACAAGCTTGGCACGCAATTCCTGTCTGTCACACACAGCTTTGAACCTCCCTGTTTCACTGATAAACGCAGCTACTCAGCTGCAGGTCGTGAAGTGTGAAATATTCTCTTGAGGGCTCGTCAGCTGCGTCCGCGTTTTCCTGCAAAAAGCGCTCTAGGAATGACGCAACCTCACGCGTCGTGGAACAGTACACTAGTCGCGCAAGAAGAGTTTCTTGTGGCGAAATTCGCGAACGGGAGGCTCTTTCAAGGACGACAAACTTCGAGGAGTGAAGGCTTTACGATCGGCAACATCGCTTAAACGGCGGTGGAAGCGTGAGGCGTTACTCGATAGCCACATACCAGAGTTTTAAGTGTGATGCGAGGGTAATCCAGAACGTAATTACTTTATGCTTTAACAGATTCAAGAATATTTTTTAATAATTATTTACTTGTCACCAAGTTGGAGCTCAATTTCTCCCCACATTATCACCTCTGTTATGTAATCATTTGCCGTACCTGTCCATGAGATTCGGAATTCTGGCAGACGCCAGTCGAATAAGCCATCCGTTCATTGCATTTTTCACCTCGGCGTCACTTCTAAATAGTTCCTCGCAAGGAGAATCTTTGAGCATCGTGAAAAGATGACAATCATTCAGAGCAAAGCATTCTACGGCTACGAGTTTGGATGGACTACCGCAGTTTTCTTAGGTTGTCACAGTATCGACCTACATTGATCGAAGTATCTTTTGGATGAAACACACCAAGAGAGCATCCTTGCGATCCCAAATGTAATTTCCTTGTTCTTGCCCTTCATACGTTGCTCTTTGGTCTGTCTTCTCGTCACCTTGAACGTCACTATGATTCTTCGACCGTATGAAGGCCACCCTCTTTCCCATTATCTTCAGACTCCTTGATAATCTTGAAATACTCTACACACATAACAGTAAGTGGTTGCTTAGCCGACATAAAACTAAGCCAGAATTCGAAATTATCAGAACAGAATCTTGTGACCTTTCTTCCGCGTTTTTCACCGATCCAAGATTGAAATAACTGTATGTGGAAGTTTTTAAGTGTAAAACGCATGGTTATTGCGCCCACGTGGGCACCACCGGTTCATTTAACAGTATGTTATGAGCGTAACTGCTCGAAAGAGTGTACATTATGATTTAATAGTCAGCAGAGGCAGCCATTGAGAAGTTATCATCAAAAATTGCTAGTTCACACACGTTATCACGTAGCACTTTGGGTAAAGGTTGAGATGTTAAGATATTTAATTTCAGTTCCTTGTGCAATTGGTGAAAGATCCTTTTTCCTCCAATAGCGGCTCGTGAGGCATTCTTTTAGATTGGATGCAGACTTTATTAATGAGTGAGTGTTGCTCAGTTGACCACATTTGATCATAAATTTACCTGAAAGGCATCGCCAGTACAAATGTAACAGTGGTTCTGACGCCTTCACGAGAAACTCATTCGTTTGTTTCGATGTCATGCCCCAGAGCATAGTCTTAGTTATTCTTGCTGTATTTACTTATTTGTGTTATAAATGTTTTGTCGTCGACCTATAACCCACATGCCCATAGCCAAAGTGTGTTCTGACTATTGCTTTGCACGTTACTATTCGTAGCAACCACTAGCAACTGGAAGCAGAAAAGGACATGAGCTATGAGCTACGAACAACCGCACTATTTTGTTGTCATAGAGTAAACAGAATGGAAAACACCGTGCGTTGACCATACATGTATATTTCGATAAGTTTATGACATTTGAACCAGTCTTAAACAAGTGCATTCGAAACACTTGATGAAAACGTGAATTACAAAGTTATAAGGAACTGGATCTGTGTTGAAACAGAAATCAGCAGGAAGATGGAGAGATTACCAAACTCCACATCATGTCAAAGCTGTACTTATTTCTCAGTTACGGAGCATAGGAAAGTACGGTTTCTATTGGTAACGACCATGCGGATGAAGAGACACACACACACACACACACACACACACACACACACACACACACGCGCGCGCGCGCGCGCACACACACACACACACACACACACACTCACTTTACACGCGCAGTTATAAATGAAGCTGACGAAATCGTAAGGATGTTCATTAACGCCATTTAATGTGCTGTAAGGTGACATAGCATGTGCAGCTTCGTCACTTTTTCGAACAAGAGCAGAAATATAACGAGATCACTCGAGAACAGCTTGGTCAGATGCTGCAATATTGTGTTGAACTTGCACTGCAGACCTTCACAAATCGGCAAGTTGCACGGATGCTTCAAGGGATTTATTGGCAACTTTGTGCGTATTTTTTGGCCTCTTGCCGTCTTTTTTTAAGGCTTCCTTAAAAATCTGGCGTCCCCGACTCGCCTGAAGCCAACGCCGTTGGAGAAGCTCAAATGGCGTTGCATTCCCTCATGTGCGCAGACATATTGCGTCAAATGGGGAGAGGATGGAGATGGAAGCCGACACTGCCACCCATTTAAACGCTCAATCTTGGGCGTCGCATTCCGGAACGCTGCCGCGCGTGCGTGTAAGAACATGTCCAACTTCTCTCCAAGCACCTGAGCGCCATGGATCTGTTCGCTTTCACGTGCGCGCAACAGTACGCGGGGAGGGGCGGGGGTAATGCATGGATAGCGGCCAGATGGAAGAGCTTTATGAGAAGCTTCGTGCAAAACCTCAGGCTAGATGCTCATGAGAACCAACCGCTGAAGAGATGGGGAGCAGAGCTAGAAACCTCGAACAGCTTTCCAACAGCAAATTTTACTGGTGGCTGTGACCTCCCCTATCCCTAATCTGTGGAAATGCTGCGCTGAAAGAACGTCGTGCTAAATTGGGATCTCCTTCCGGCCGAAGCGGGCGTTGTCTGCAGCTGCGGTGAACTGTAAGAGCAGGAGCATAAATAGGTTGCGGCAACAAGGGCAATGCCCCGGAGCCCCCGAGGAAAGCAAGAGGTAGCTCTCAAAGGAAAGAATGAAAAGACAAACTTAAAAAAATTAAATGCAAATTAAAAGTCGAAATGCTATGCTAAAATAATGGACGATTGTTCTAAAGTACCTTAACACTTAACCTTCATTACCCGTATCAAAGATCAATCTGCATTTGGACATCAGTTAATTGAATCTATAGAACTAAAGTGAGGAAGTACGTGAGTTGTATTCGCAGTTGCAAATATGGACAACCATCAGCTGTATAATACAACAACTACAATGAAAATTTGTGCCGGACCGGGACTCGAACCCGGATTCCTCGCGTATCGCGAGCGAGCTTCTTACTATTAGCCTATCCGAGCACGACTCACAGCGAGATGCAAACGTTTATATGGTGTCAACTATGTGTATATAGCCTGCACTCATACATCCGTTATATATATTCCCTTGCAGGGGACATTTTAATTGAAAGTCGTTTGCCCAGTGTCAGAGAATAAATGCGATAAGGCACTGCAATGTTGTATAGTAAAATGAAGAGATGTGACCAAATTTTGGGGTCAAGGCTATAACTGAGCAAGCATCATGAGTGAAGCATACAATGGTTTGCAAAAAACAATCTAAATTGAACTCTCAAAAGCGCTACTCTTTCTTGTCATACAATGGTGGCAGGAGTTCTGGGGTACTCCCCACGTTAACGGCTAAAAACACTAAACCCATCCGACTAAAACCAACCATTGACAGATACGACTCCAGACTTGCGCTTAAAGGTATATTCACTTTCGTTATCAGGGCTCTGACAAAAATACTTCTTAAGAGTACGAAAATCAGCGAACGGTGTGTTTTAAAAACGCGCTTCAAACCTATAGCTTTCTTTTTCAATTTTAAGTACTAGAAACAATCTGTACATAACCTAAGTCCTTAATCTCAGGGCAGGGACCTTGTCGATGCAAATGACCTCTTAGAACAGTTATCTGAGATAGATAGCACCGAAGAATCATTCGACAAACTGCTTGACGAAACTTTTTCAACATTTGTGAGAGATAGTGCATCGAATGTAAACGCTATGACGTAGATGCATACGGGGCAGAACAACTGTTGCTCGTTATAGCCACGTGGACTTTACGTTATAATTTTATAGTTATTTAAGATCACGAACCACCATGACAAATGAATTCGAAGGAGCAGTTGACTCTTATTTTAAGAAGAAATAAAAATACGACCACGTTGATAACCTCCGTTTTACAGTGACCAGCATTTTGTAGCCTTTACTGTAGGAAGAAGTTCAAGAGCAGTTGTCAATAACAGTAGCAATATTGTGGGCTCTAACTAGCGCTTTTGAGTTATTCTTGGATCAGTTTGACGCATGATTAAGCTTGTTAAGTTTTAAAAAGTTTGAGTAGTTTTAACATGATTTAATTAAAATTTTTAGAGCATACCAATTCGAGAGCTATACCTAGTACCTCGCCATTTTATATAATCCCTCCTCTCTCTCTCTCTCTCTCTCTCTCTCTCTCTCTCTCTCTCTCTCTCTCTCTCGTACGATATACACCTTTTTATACACACATCGAGATGTAGGCCATTGCGTAAATATTTGTAGTTAAATCGTAAGACTACTAAATCAGACAGAAATAAAGGACTTCAAGATGTATTTAAGAAAAACAGACAAACCAGATGTACACAACACACTTGGAGTTAATAAAAATATAAAATAATGTGTCAGACATAGTCTACATACTTAGAAAACTGTTATCCTGAAATTCTAAACAATCTCATCAGACAATCAAACTGTATGTATTATAAAAGAGGGACGGTAGATTAGAGTTCAACGTCTCGTCAATGACAAGGTCCGTAGAAGCGGAGCATGAACTGAATGGAGAAAGGTAGTGAAGTAAATCTGTCTCCCTCTACAACGGAACGATTCCAAAAGTCGCCTTAAATGGTTAGCAGAAATCGTGGAAAAGCTTAAGCTTAAATCTAGACAGGGATGTTAACATGTTTTCTGGAATAAGATTCCAGGAATTTTCAAGGAAAATAAATATTTACGGCAACAAGTTTATAACTATTTGGAGAGCGTGGTAAAAATAGGCAGTAAAAAAAGGAAAAAAAGGAAATTTTTTAAAAGGAAAGTAATGAACTTATCATTAATATTTGCTTTATTATAATTCCAGTTTTGGATTGCAATGTTTACTTGTAATCAGGTTATTAACTTCGGTCGGTAATGACCATCTTCAGCCCTAGATAAAAATAAGCACATAGAGGTAACCTAATTTACAAACGCACTCCTAATTATACGAATGTAAAGTAGAAAAAATAACCTATCCATACCTGGGTAGAAAAATGTTACGTTACACATATCACGCCGTTATATGTGATGATGCGATCAAAATGATTACCCATTTCGGCTTCGTCAAGCAGTTATTATAGGGTATTTGACTGTTTTCTGGAAATAGTCTTAAATGGTTAATTATGTCATTTTATGCTCGTAACATGCTGTTTTCCTTCTTGAATTTCAGTATTCTCTTACATAAACGGAAATGAAATTCAAGTAATTTGAAAGCCCCCTAAAACGCACCAATTTTCGTCACCTTTCCACTATCAGCGTTCACAAAATTCCTTTCTGTTGTTACTTAAAAGTTGTAGATGCGTTTTACTTCACTAAATAGCTTAACTATTTGCAGAAAATGTACGTAAGAACCTAGTAACTTTGACTAACACTCCTGTAACACACGTACAGATTCGTCATACTCCTTGTCTATGACGTCATCAGAGCTTCAGTGAATAACAGAGCGTTTTCGATAATATGATAAAATCTTGATATTTAATGATTTTTATCCTTTAATCGCTTTGAAGTAAGAGATATTTTGTGAGAATATTGATCGTAAATGCGATTTGGATTTTAGAATCACCCCGAATAACAACGATTAGAGCCATATTTTTAACATAAGGAAATAGTGTGTTATGGTGTATAAAGAGTACCACTGAAGCATAAATACTGCACATGAAGACTCAGTTACACTGCCGTGCTCCGGCAAGCAACATGCGTCTATCCAAGCCCGCTAGATATCGCCGCTGTGCGTCAGTTTACACGATTTCAAAGAAGTATATTCATTTACACAATAACATAGTTCACATTTTACGAAACGAAATGTAGAAAATCAAATGTAAATTCTTGTGCTTACACGTCGTATGATAAATTTAATGGGAAAGGATCCTTTATTAAAACAAATACTCATGTTAGAAGATTACAGTCTCTTCACACAATAGGCACAATTTAATTACACAAAGAATTACAGCTCGCTAGTTGAAAGATTATCAAATGTGGACAACGCTCACGCAACACGCCCGGCAGAGTGGAGCTAGCAATAGACCACAGGCATAACCGTAAAATGGAATAAAAATGTCATTGCACTCCATAGCATCACTGCTACACGTCATCCATACAATAACCATGATTGTAAAGTATCAGTATGTGAAAAGGAATTAACACATATGCCGCATTAGGAATCCCAAGCCGCTGTACAATATATCTGTTCATGGCGTTTCAGATGTCTGACTCGTAAAAAAAAAACTGGGCAGGCTACAGTCGAGCAATTAACTCGCTAATCAAGAGCGGATAAAATGGCTCACAGAAAAGTAACGGCATGATGAAAAAACATTACTGCGAAAAAGTATCATCTGTTCTTGTGATCATGTATAGTTATTTATTACCGAATTAAATTGAACAGTTTTGTAGTCTGTGCACAACATCTTTGTATAAGGCAACCAGTATTAAAATACACACGGAGAAAAATGTTGAGAAAAGGAGGAAAAAGGAGAAAATCTCTCCAGCTTGATAGATAAAGAAGAAGAAAATTCATGAACGTACACATTGTGATCCAACAACCCGGTCGACAAAATGGGAGCCTCCAAAAACGATAAAATATTGAAATATCATTAGGCATAAGAACCTCATCAGTACAACTAGAATTTTTTTTATTAAAAATGTTTGCTAAGGATTTTTTGTACTAAATGTTCTACTTAAGATGTCTAGAAGGCTAAATTATACAAATGTATATCAGTTGGTAGGCTGCTCTTTGACAGTTCAATGACCATATGTGAGTTCACAAAAAAAATTTGAATAAAAGAGCTATTTGCCAAACATGTGATTAACTTACATGTGTCACACAGTAACAGTAGATTTAAAATTTAAAATAATCCCAAAATTGTAGACAGTTTTTATGCAGTCCTAAAGCATCGAGTACACACCGACCACAACGCTGCTTTATGCTTTAACCAGCCGCCCATTCCTGGTCGGCCCATTTCGGTCGCAGACTTCGAGAACATCAGTAGGCAGACGTTGCTTAGACAACGTACTGCGAGTGGTAATAGATTGTCAAGTAATTGCACGTAGGAGCCACAGGAATCAAGTTATGTCTATTTTCTTTTTAGAAATAAAGAGTACAATCAATATTCAAGTGTTATGTACAGATGATTTCGGATTTCTGCCACCGGCCATCACAACTTCTCTCCTTCCTTGTTCATGTCGGTGCTGACCCCCACAGTAGCCAACACAACACTTAATAACTTTTTTCTTCGCGAAGTTGCAAATAATTTAGGCGTGAATATTTCCTTAGTGAATAGATGTAGAGTTACTCAAAAAGAGTTAAACAATAAATTTCAACCCTTGCATTTTTGTTTTTTAGTAATATTAATCGACACATTCTGATGAACTGCTTGTGCTGCTAAACCCAACAGTTAAACGAACTGCTTTCCGTATCATCAGAGCTCCCCACCACAGTAGCGTTCGAAATACTGGTTGAAATTGCTCAGTAATTGTGTGTGGCGGGGTCGATAAAAGCAATAGGATGCAGACGATACTGCCACCAGCGATATATCGCTCGTATATGCGCTTTCAATCAACTCATCGATGGAAGTACTTGGTGTTACGTCAAGAGGTAATTACGCAGTGGCATAACGCATGCACAAATGGCACTGCTACAATTTATTTTTCACCGAAATGAAACACATAATTAAGTACTGACCACTGCAGTTCGAATCCCAGTGATCTACCATTTCAGCGTTTGAGAGTGCAGAATTTAAGAAAATATGAGCGCACTTTACTGGGATTGAGAATATTACAGCACTAATACAAATAAAATGCAGACCTACTCTTATTTACCTATACGTCAGGAGAAATAATTTCAAATCGCGTTTCATTCCGTTAACTGTTTAAGAGGTCTCTTATTTAAAGGGCAAATTAATTTCTGACAATTACAGCTGAATGCATGAAATCCGTCTGTACTATCTTAGAAATTCTTATAAAATTATATTGTTTGTTATGATGTGCGAACTGAAAACGTATGTTTGAAGACACTATGCTAATACACTGATATGTCAAACTTTCTCCATGTGAGTGCATGCAGAAGTGTACATGGCATTAAAACATCGCAGCAAAATTTATTATTGTAGCATTTCGATTTACCTTTAACTGCAATATTTATGAAATGGCTTATTCTACACAAACTGCTTCAGAAGCCGCTATCAACAGTCTGGAAGACTGGTTAATAAAACGAAATTGTTTTGAATGTAACTCCTGTGTCGAAGAACTCCATATATATTACACGTTATTTACTCTTAAAGAATATGCGAAAAACAATCACCGAATAATTAAGAAAACTATCTAGCGTTGATATAAGGACGTAACTAGGCAGGAGCAGCTCGGCCCTGGCACACCAAGGAAAGAAAGGAAAAAATAAAATGGGGAGCAAATGTGAAAAAACTGTTAAAATCTATCAGTCAGGTGAGCCGTTTTGATATCTTAAAATAATCAAAGATGGTTCTGGAAATTCTTCAGTCGTAAAGATATGCGTATCATTTACTTCTGTTATCTAGGTCGAAGGAGTCAAATTTCACTGAACTTACAGGAACGAGCAATTGTTGACGCTAAGGCTGCTGTGGACCAACCACCGTGAGTGTTATATACATACACAATGATGTTCACGAAAGAATGAAGTCACAGTAAGTTTTTAAAGACGTTGTTGACATTCTCAAGGCTCTGACAAAGCGTAATTTTTACGGGTAAGGAATGATGCGACAAACGGTTTGACGAATCTTTTAAAACATATGAAAAATGGTGAATCGAATTAAATTTGCTAAAGAACAAATAAAAATATTAAAGAAGCAGTTCGACAAACATATCGAGGACGAGAAGGCGACAGAGGTCGTATTGCTTACTCAATGATTATCATCATTTCCACGCAAATAAATACCTGTCTTGCTGCCTCCCTCTCTCTCTTGCGGACGACTGTGTTGGACACTGACTACTGTTATGATGGCTTTGGTTGCTACAAAGTAATGTAAGATTGTGAGGGAGAGGGCAGCGGCTGGCTGAGAGAGACCGTGTTTCGGCTACGGTTTGGTGAGGAAGGAAGGAAGTATGCATGCATGAAGAAGACGTCTGGCTTTAGAACCTTACCTTGGGAACACCATAGCCTTAACTAAGACTGCGTAAGACTCCGGAGAACAGCGTCTGTTCGATGCTCCTCGAATCCAAAGCTATCTATTTGTAGCTTATTACAAGACACTATCGGCCACGTATTTTTGGAAACACGTAGTCTGAGCGAACACGGAATATAAAATAAATTGTATAAAATGCAAGAAACATCAATACGACTTCCAGGGGATCGCACCTCAGAAATAAAAATGAGCGTGCAGCATCCTCAAAGACTGACTGCTCGAATGTGTGAGTTGCGATGGACGTCATCAACAATACCTGATGTTTCATCATTGATCGACTTCTTCACTTCTTTGTACAAGGAATGCTGCAATGGTGTAAATTCTCCATACGACCTTGTTTCTTTGCTTTCTTCCGGTATCATTCAGTTTTTCAAAAGTTTCCCTTTATTGTGTTGTCCTATGTATGGATCCATCGGTAAATAATTTTGCAACCACGACTTATCACACTGATAGTTCAGTACTATTCACACCTTTTAGCACCTGCTTCCTGTGAACTGTAATTATTACTTTCTTCACGAAGTCTGAGAGTATTCCAATTGTTTGACACACCTTAAGCTAACCTCGGGGAAGATCAGTTTGGACTCCGGAGGCAATACTCACCCTATGACTTTTCTTAGAAGATAGCTTAATGAAAGACCAATCTTTGTTTATAACATTTGTAGACTTACAGAAAGCTTTTGACAATATTGGTATGAATACCTCTTTCAAATTCTGAAGGTAGCAAGGCTAAAATAGGCCAGAGAAATTAGACGGAATTTATAAGAGTTGAGGGACATGAAAGGGAAGCACTTGTTGAGAGGGGAGTGAGACAGGGTTTCAGCGCATTCCCGATGTTATTCAATCTGTACAATGAGAAAGCAGCAAAGAAAACCAAAGAAAAAGAGAAGAAATTTAAGTTCAGGGAGAAGAAATAAGAACTTCGAGATTTGCCGATTACATTGTAATTCTGTCTGAAATATCAAAGGACTTGGAAGAGCAGCTGAATGGAATGAATAGTGTCTTGAAAGGAGGATACAACACCAACGTTAACAAATGCAAAACTAGAGTAATGGAATTTAGTAGAATTAATTAGGCCGATTCTGAGGGAGTTAGATTTGGATACAAGGCACTTAATGTAGTAGATGAGTTTTGCTACTTGTGCACCAAAATAATTGATGATGGCTGACGAAGAGAGGATATAAAATATAGAGTGGCAATGGCAAGAAAAGCTTTTCAGAAGAAGAGAAACTTGTTAACATCGAATATCGTTTTAGGTGTTAGGAAGTCTTTTCTGGAGGTATTTGTCTGGAGTGGAAGTGAAACGTGGATGATACACAGTTCAGACAAAAGGAGACCATAAGCTTTTGAAATATGATTCTACAGAAGAATGGTGAAAATTAGATGGGTAGATCATATAACTAAAGAGGAGGTAGTGCACAGAATTGGGGAGTAATGAAATTTGTGGCACGGTTTGACTAAAAGAAGGGATCGGTTGATAGGACACATTCTGGGACATCAAGGGATCATCAGTTTAGTAATGGAGCAAAGCGTGGGGGTGAAAATTGCAGAGGGAGACCAGCATATGAATAAAGTAATCAGGTTCAGAAGGACAAAGATGGTTGCAGAGGGTATAGTAGCGTGGAGAGTTGCATCAGCTCAGTCTTCGGACTGAAGACCAACTCAACAACATGTATGCATCCAAAAATCAACGGGTAGAACAATAATATAAACCTGTCCTCAATCTGAAGGTTGCCTTTCGCTGGCCTCAGAACTAAGTCACATAGCCGGTTATGACGGGGCCTTAAGTTTTACATGGATTCCGACCCACGATGCAACATGACATTTTTCTTCATGCAGTCTTTGCCAGCACTGAATGCAGCGATGAGTCACAGAAAGGAATCCTAGAACCAGCTGGACACTGAACCCCGGACCTATGGATTTATAGCTTGACATTTACCCACCTTGCCACAGTCGTCTGGATATTGACGGTCATTTTTCATCCGTCATCCTCTGTACGCTGCCAAGCGTGTGCTGCTGCATTTAATTCTAATTTCGCAGAGTTTGTAAAAGCTATTAAGGTAATTCTGTAACATAACTATAAAATATAGTTTCTGGTTGGATAATTTTTTTCCCCAGACGGTTAAGCACCCGTATTTGTACAAAGGATAATGGGCACAATAGGACGAGGAGGAAAATTAGAGTTTAATGAGGCGTCGAAAACGGGATTCTTAGAGACAGCACACTAGCTCAGATTGATAGGACGGGGAAGGAAAATGGTCGTAGTTCAGGTGCGGATGCGGGGTTAGGTTCTGCGGGGAGGATGTCACTGTTTCAGTCTCTTCTCCCTTCCCCCCTACCCTCCCTCCAAATTCCAACTTTCTGACTTCACACTTACCTACGACAATAGCAACAATAAAATATTTTTGTATTTGTGTTATTATTTTTGGTCCCCGACTGTCTTAGGTTTCTCGAAGGAATCATCCTTGCTTCATTTGAAGTAAAATCTGCAATGATTTGACTGCTGTTTGAATCCTGCTTCTGATGCTGCTGGATCCGTATCGAGAGTATTAACCACTGCGTCACCTAGCTTTGTAACCACAAGAGCAGATAGACCAGGAACTATACGGCGGCATAAGGTGTCAAGATTTTCCTTTTGCTTCTTTTCTAAATAAAGCAGCAAAGAGAACGACTTAGAGGCAGAAAGCTCCCACATCATACAATGCACAGTCGCTTAGGGAGTGTCTATGTAGATGTTTACTCTAGCACGCTGTGTATTAACGAAGCCTCCTCAGTAAATAACTGCGAATGCACATCTGCAGAAGCAGGAACTAATAATGGCAGCCAGCGAAGCAAACACTTGTGCGACTAACTGCTGTATCACTTCATAATACATCATGCTGCGCACACGCACTCACGCCCACTCTCTCTCTCTCCCTCCCCCCCTACAGAGACACACACACACACACACACACACACACACACACACACTCTGGACGTGGTCTGACCGCATACTGGTCCTTCTACTTCTCCTTCTGACAGTCATCTACTATATATCTCAGTCTTATTAATGCTCTATAAAGCAATAGTAGCGTCCCTCTATTCCCTGAGTATGCTGCATTTAATCAGTCTCTTGGTATTTTTTGCGGCGTTCTTTTTGTTAAGATTACCTTTTGAAAATACGTGTGACACTGTTTACGAACTAAGACCGCGGAGTTGACTCATTACTTAGAAGAATTCAGATAATATGGATTCAGGAAGAGCCTGACTACTTTTACTTATTTAAAAACAAAATTATAACTTCAAACAGCCAAGATCGCTATCGTACAGCATTTACTGTGATGAACGGTTTGTCATCATCAGATCTGTAAAGAATAGATTCAAGCACGCTGGGATGATAAGTATAACATATCTTCCGCAGACTTACGAATAATCTTACGCTTTACACACATTCTTTGCTGAGACGGGTATATCGGACGTATTTACTTATCTTATTCTTACTTTTCAGGAACTCATAACACTCCTCAATTGCCTGCTAGGCAGAATATCATATATGCTTGACACTTTCAAGCTGGGGGCGATCTAGATTAATATAAAAACAGATCGCTCTTTAACTTGACAATGTCAAGCATTTGCCATATTCAGCCTCACCAGGCTATTGGCAATTATGCGACTGCATAACAGACTATGAAAATTTTAATTCGTCTTCCAAAAATTACTGTAACTCATACTCAGATTGAAATGATCGTGACAATACTCCTTTTGAGTGTATGTGCCATTGCAATAACCACTGTTCATTTATATTTCCTTTAAACCACAAGCAAACAGCGAGGAATACACAGCGATGGCACTTCGAAAAATACATCTACATCTACATCTATACTCCGCGAGCCACCTTACGGTGTGTGGCGGAGGGTACTTATTGTACCACTATCTGATCCCCCCTTCCCTGTTCCATTCACGAATTGTGCGTGGGAAGAACGACTGCTTGTAAGTCTCCGTATTTGCTCTAATTTCTCGGATCTTTTCGTTGTGATCATTACGCGAGATATATGTGGGCGGTAGTAATATGTTGCCCATCTCTTCCCGGAATGTGCTCTCTCGTAATTTCGATAATAAACCTCTCCGTATTGCGTAACGCCTTTCTTGAAGTGTCCGCCACTGGAGCTTGTTCAGCATCTCCGTAACGCTCTCGCGCTGACTAAATGTCCCCATGACGAATCGCGCTGCTTTTCGCTGGATCATGTCTATCTCTTCTATTAATCCAACCTGGTAAGGGTCCCATACTGATGAGCAATACTCAAGAATCGGACGAACAAGCGTTTTGTAAGCTACTTCTTTCGTCGATGAGTCACATTTTCTTAGAATTCTTCCTATGAATCTCAACCTGGCGCCTGCTTTTCCCACTATTTGTTTTATGTGATCATTCCACTTCAGATCGCTCCGGATAGTAACTCCTAAGTATTTTACGGTCGTTACCGCTTCCAATGATTTACCACCTATGGCATAATCGTACTGGAATGGATTTCTGCCCCTATGTATGCGCATTATATTACATTTATCTACGTTTAGGGAAAGCTGCCAGCTGTCGCACCATGCATTAATCCTCTGCAGGT
Source organism: Schistocerca cancellata (assembly GCF_023864275.1). Lineage (NCBI taxonomy): Eukaryota > Metazoa > Arthropoda > Insecta > Orthoptera > Acrididae > Schistocerca > Schistocerca cancellata. Next base: position 327,823,469 of record NC_064633.1, read on the forward strand.
CTTCCTGGAGTACGTACGAGTCTTCTGATGTTGCTACTTTCTTGTAGACAACCGTGTCATCTGCAAATAGCCTCACGGAGCTACCGATGTTGTCAACTAAGTCATTTATGTATATTGTAAACAATAAAGGTCCTATCACGCTTCCTTGCGGTACTCCCGAAATTACCTCTACATCTGCAGATTTTGAACCGTTAAGAATGACATGTTGTGTTCTTTCTTCTAGGAAATCCTGAATCCAATCACAAACCTGGTCCGATATTCCGTAAGCTCGTATTTTTTTCATTAAACGTAAGTGCGGAACCGTATCAAATGCCTTCCTGAAGTCCAGGAATACGGCATCAATCTGCTCGCCAGTGTCTACGGCACTGTGAATTTCTTGGGCAAATAGGGCGAGCTGAGTTTCACATGATCTCTGTTTGCGGAATCCATGTTGGTTATGATGAAGGAGATTTGTATTATCTAAGAACGTCATAATACGAGAACACAAAACATGTTCCATTATTCTACAACAGATTGACGTAAGCGAAATAGGCCTATAATTATTCGCATCTGATTTATGACCCTTCTTGAAAATGGGAACGACCTGCGCTTTCTTCCAGTCGCTAGGTACTTTACGTTCTTCCAGCGATCTACGATAAATTGCTGATAGAAAGGGGGCAAGTTCTTTAGCATAATCACTGTAGAATCTTAAGGGTATCTCGTCTGGTCCGGATGCTTTTCCGCTACTAAGTGATAGCAGTTGTTTTTCAATTCCGATATCGTTTATTTCAATATTTTCCATTTTGGCGTCCGTGCGACGGCTGAAGTCAGGGACCGTGTTACGATTTTCCGCAGTGAAACAGTTTCGGAACACTGAATTCAGTATTTCTGCCTTTCTTCGGTCGTCCTCTGTTTCGGTGCCATCGTGGTCAACGAGTGACTGAATAGGGGATTTAGATCCGCTTACCGATTTTACATATGACCAAAACTTTTTAGGGTTCTTGTTTAGATTGTTTGCCAATGTTTTATGTTCGAATTCGTTGAATGCTTCTCTCATTGCTCTTTTTACGCTCTTTTTCGCTTCGTTCAGCTTTTCCTTATCAGCTATGATTCGACTACTCTTAAACCTATGATGAAGCTTTCTTTGTTTCCGTAGTACCTTTCGTACATGATTGTTATACCACGGTGGATCTTTCCCCTCGCTTTGGACCTTAGTCGGTACGAACTTATCTAAAGCGTACTGGACGATGTTTCTGAATTTTTTCCATTTTTGTTCCACATCCTCTTCCTCAGAAATGAACGTTTGATGGTGGTCACTCAGATATTCTGCGATTTGTGCCCTATCACTCTTGTTAAGCAAATATATTTTCCTTCCTTTCTTGGCATTTCTTATTACACTTGTAGTCATTGATGCAACCACTGACTTATGATCACTGATACCCTCTTCTACTTTCACGGAGTCGAAAAGTTCCGGTCTATTTGTTGCTATGAGGTCTAAAACGTTAGCTTCACGAGTTGGTTCTCTAACTATCTGCTCGAAGTAATTCTCGGACAAGGCAGTCAGGATAATGTCACAAGAGTCTCTGTCCCTGGCTCCAGTTCTGATTGTGTGACTATCCCATTCTATACCTGGTAGATTGAAGTCTCCCCCTATTACAATAGTATGATCACGAAACTTCTTCACGACGTTCTGCAGGTTCTCTCTGAGGCGCTCAACTACTACGGTTGCTGATGCAGGTGGTCTATAGAAGCATCCGACTATCATATCTGACCCACCTTTGATACTTAGCTTAACCCAGATTATTTCACATTCGAATTCGCTAATAACTTCACTGGATATTATTGAATTCTTTACTGCTATAAATACTCCTCCACCATTGGCGTTTATCCTATCCTTGCGGTATATATTCCATTCTGTGTCTAGGATTTCGTTACTGTTCACTTCCGGTTTTAACCAACTTTCCGTTCCTAATACTATATGCGCACTATTTCCTTCAATAAGAGATACTAATTCAGGAACCTTGCCCTGGATACTCCTGCAGTTTACCAATATTACGTTAACTTTTCCTGTTTTTGGTCTCTGAGGACGGACGTTCTTTATCAACGATGATAATGTCCTCTCTGGTAAGCCGTCAGGTATTTTATCGTTTCGCCCAAGGGGGGTCCCTCTAACCTAAAAAACCCCCGTGTGCACGCCACACGTACTCTGCTACCCTAGTAGCTGCTTCCGGTGTGTAGTGCACGCCTGACCTGTCTAGGGGGGCCCTACAATTCTCCACCCAATAACGGAGGTCGATGAATTTGCAACCATTATAGTCGCAGAGTCGTCTGAGCCTCTGGTTTAGACCCTCCACACGGCTCCAAACCAGAGGACCGCGGTCGACTCTGGGCACTATGCTGCAGATATTAAGCTCAGCTTGCACTCCGCGTGCGATGCTGGTTGTCTTCACCAAATCAGCCAGCCGCCGGAAGGAACCAAGGATGGCCTCAGAACCCAAGCGGCAGGCGTCATTCGTTCCGACATGTGCTACTATCTGCAGCCGGTCACACCCAGTGCGTTCAATAGCTGCCGGAAGGGCCTCCTCCACATTACGGACGAGACCCCCCGGCAAGCACACCGAGTGCACACTGGCATTCTTCCCCGACCTACCCGCTATTTTCCTGAGGGGCTCCATAACCCGCCTAACGTTGGAGCTCCCTATAACTAATAGGCCCGCCCTCTGTGACTGTCGGGACCTTGCCGGAGAATCGGCCACTGGCCCAACAGGCGAGGCATCCTGTGGTGGCTCGGAAACGATGTCATCACCACTAGGAAGCACCCCGTACCTGTTGGAAAGGGGTAAGGCAGCTGCCACGCGGCCAGATCCCACCTTCGCCTTTCGGCCAGGCACGCGAGAGCCCACCACTGTCCGCCATTCACCCTGGAGTGATGGCTGACCGGTAAGATGCTCACTGCCGGAAGACGCAGCGACATCAGGGGTTCCATGTGATTCCAAGGCCACCGAAGTAGGCATAGGTCTCACCACAGTTGCCCCAACGCCACTACGAGCCGACGCCTGCGCCTCGAGCTCGATGAGCCTAACAGACAAAGCCTCCACCTGCCCCCGAAGAGTGGCCAATTCTCCTTGCGTCCGCTCACAACAACCACAGTCCCTACACATTACTATGTTTACCCTACCCTATACGGTGACAAATTCCCAAGATAATCTTCTGATGAGCTACTCTGATAATCAAGAAACACTCACTGAAATACGAGACGCGAAAACTACGCTAGGTTTTCCCAGAAAAACTATTTAAAAGCTAAGCGCTGCAAATAAGTACAAAAACGCTTTATACAAACAGTACTCGCTGCTGCTGGTGCTCTCGCTCTGGCTGTCACAAGACAACTGCTGATTCAAGTGACTAGTGGCTAACGGCCGCGAAACAAACAAAGACGGTTTTAGGGCGCTTTCTGTTCTAAACGATCAAGAAAACACTAAGAAATCTAACACGAAAACTACGTAAAGTTTTATCAAGAACTGTTAGTTACTATGCAGAGCAGATAAACACAAATAGAATCCCTTCCTTAGTGGAAGGTCGTAAACAAAATGCAAAATAAACGCTTTATACAAACAGTACTGTGCTGCTGCTGGTGCTCTCGCTCTCGCTGTCACAAGACAACTGCTGATTCAAGTGACTAGTGGCTAACGGCCGCGAAACAAACAAATGACGGTTTTAGGGCGCTTTCTGTTCTAAACGATCAAGAAAACACTAAGAAATCTAACACGAAAACTACGTAAAGTTTTATCAAGAACTGTTAGTTACTATGCAGAGCAGATAAACACAAATAGAATCCCTTCCTTAGTGGAAGGTCGTAAACAAAATGCAAAATAAACGCTTTATACAAACAGTACTGTGCTGCTGCTGGTGCTCTCGCTCTCGCTGTCACAAGACAACTCCGCACAATATGCCAGAAGAAACAGTAGCGCATCACTTTACTGCACGAAATGTCGCGCTGTAGCGATTATTACCGTGAAGGACCGAGCAAAGCAGAGACACACCAAGGTTTTGTGCGCACGCGGCCCGCAGATTGCACAAGCGTCCATATTGGTAAGCCGTTTTAACACGCCTGTAGACACGCCTTCCAAGATCCCATGCAGTATTCCATCTAGGAATCTCAAGTCTGTGGCACTCTGAGATTTGGTGAAAGAAAGTATGGCCCACTCACACGTCCATCCAGGAACCCTCCTCATATGTTTGTATCGTTCCTTGAAACCCATAGGGATGCCCAGCATGTGGGTTTTCATCATCTCACACATGACTTTTACGGGAATTGAGCATACGGTCCCTGGTGAAACTGGTTTCATCTGTGGAAAGGATCCGCCACGGAAGTCGGTCTTCGCCATTCCACATTAAGTCTACTTGCTGTATTTCTGGCACTCATTGTCGCTTTTGATACTCGTTGTTGCTTTCTCCTCCAATGCATGGACTACAATCTCTTCAAACTCGGGTGTGTGGTACTGTCGTGGAGTACTACAGTTGACCTTGCTGGTAGTGAATATAACCGTTGTGAGGTTCCTCCTTGTTTTGGTGTGTGTTCGTTTTCTCAAATTTTACGTTACTGAAACTCGGCATGATAGCGAGTAGCAAGCTGCTTCCCATGGTGGCAATGGCAACGACTGGGCCGTATGGCGCGGTCGTGAATAATGAGAATGGAGAGAGGAATGTGAGCATTGAGAACGAATCTTGTTCGACACTACACACCTAGGAGAACTACGAGTGTCCTACTTTAATAAGAATTAATGATTTAAGTACACCTTTGGCATAACTGGTACTTGGAGGTATAGCTTCACAACAATAACAACACTGTGCAGTAAACCAGTAACTTTTGTAAGCCACTGAATGTTGTTAACTTACTGAAAATGTACGAAAAGTTACAAAGTTACAAAGTTTTACAATGTAAACATGAGACTTCGGCTACACTTTAATCTTGCTAGTCGGCAGTGGGACATACTCAGAGCTTTTTTTCTATGATAGTCGGCTTTACCATGCACTCGAAGTTTATTAACATTTTGTGGGGAATCGTTTCATAATACTGGTACTAAAATGTTATATTTTACTGTATTTCCAATTAAACTCATTGTGGTGGTTTCCCAGGACTTATTTCATATGAATTAGCTACCTGCTCCACCGCTTACAGTCACAGGTCGCCAGTTTGCATCTTCTGCCGAATCCAGTGCGCTACATGAGCTGCTTCACAGAGAATAGGCAGGAGAGAATTCTATGCAACGAATCACCAAGATAATCTATGGCAGGGTCATCTTAACCAGTACAGCCTCTGTTGGGAAAGCTTGACCGCTATACTGTAGTCACTTATATTACCCTTCTACAGAATCGCGGCAGAACTGAAAAACTTGTGTAGCGGTTCGGTGCCGTGAGGGGATTTTGTACCGTCTCGAGGCACGCTAGTACACCGTAGGAATCCCGCCCGGTTGGCCGTGCGGCCTAACGCACGACTTTCCGGGCGGGAAGGAGCGCCTGGTCCCCGGCAAGAATCCGCCCGGCGGATTTGGGTCGAGGTCCGGTGAACCGGCCAGTCTGTGGATGGTTTTTAGGCGGTTTTCCATCTGCCTTGGCAAATGCGGGCTGGTTCCCCTTACTCCGTCTCAGTTACACTATGTCGACGATTACTGCGCAAACAAGTTCTCCACGTACGCGTACACCACCATTACCCTACCACGCAAACATGGGGTTACACTCGTCTCGTGTGAGACGTTCCCTGGGGGGTCCACCGGGGGCCGAACCACACAGTAACTCTGGGTTTTTGAGTGGGGCGGCGGAGGGGTGAAGTGGACTGCGGTAGTCGTCGTGGGGTTGTGGACCACTGCGGCTGCGGCGGGGACGGAGCTTCTCCGTCGTTTCTAGGTCCCCGGTTAACATACAATACAATACAATACAATACAATACACCGTAGGAAAGCAGGGCTGTGGGGCCAGGCAGTGTGGAAAACGCTTCGCATACAAGTCACGAGCAGCCCTCCCCCCGAACAGTGCTTCACCGCACAATAACATCATGTCGGCGTATTCCGCAAACGTATAGTCCACCAGTCAACAGCAACACACTAAAAATGAAATGTACGCACAGCTTGCATTCTGTACGTAGTGAATGATTACTACTGTACTGTAGTACATGTGAACATAGACCACAGGCACAACAGGGAGTAAAAAACCTCTCTGGACAGATCACAAACTCAACTGAATGGCATGTAAATGAAACCAATAGTGTGTATGGGACAGTAGGTGGTCTGTGAATTACGTACGCAATACCCTAGCCACTGGCGCCGAAAATTCTGGAGATTTAAACGTGCGTTTTGCATATAACGGGAAAATATTTTCCGGACATAGGTTCCTATGCTAAGCTTGTTCCCCATTACAAGTCCTCAACGTCTACAAAGGCAGTTTAGTTACACCCTGAAAAAATTTGATCAAATATGGACTGGACGTGTGTTAATGAAACAACTAAACTGTCGAATCTAACTGAATGCCTGACGCTCTGAAGCCCAAAATAAAACAAAACCTCTGTGTTTTGGTTGACGTGAGGATGTTTGAGCATCTTCTTTAAGAACGCATGATCCTGATAGATAGCGAAAGTAATTTTAAACCCGAACTGAAGTCATGTTAATTTTATTAAAAATTTCTTAATAGGCACCATCACTAAACCTGAATTTCGATGAGGACCAACGTTAAATCCAATAATGTAGGCCTCAATGGTCAGAGTGTCACCTTTATATATAAAAGGAAATATACTGACTGCCTCATCATCGCCTAGTCCAAAACCGCTGAGGACAGAAACTTGAAATCTGGAGAGGGTGTTGCTCTTATTCTGTATGCATCGTTTAGTAAGGGACTGTTTGAAATTCCACCCCTAAAGGAGTGAAGTGAGGAATGAAAGGCGTTTTGAAAACATGTCACTAATAAGGCAATTTTAAAGCTAGAATTATCACAACTGCTATTTATCTTCCCAGTCAGAAATCAAAAATACATTGTTCAGGGTTTTTGAAAATTCAACCACGGGGGGGGGGGGGGGGGGGTAACATTGTGGGTGAAATTTTTTAAAAAAGTAGATCATTATTAAATTGCTACTTGAGCATTTTTAAAGATACATCTCTGAACATAGATATTTCACTTGTCAGTTAGAAATTTAAAAAAATACATGTTTAAGTGTCTTTAGAAATTCAGACCCTAAGGGAGTAAAATAGCAGATCAATGTTTTTGTGGACGTATTTAATTATGAAAGCATTTTTGAAACTAATTTTCTGTGAATTTGTCTTTGGCTTCACGGCTGGAAACAAAAAAATACGTGTTTCAGCGTTTTTTTAAAAATTCAACCCCTTATGTTGTTTGCCTCCTAAAGAAATATGTGTTAGGGGATGACAGTTTCTGTGAAAATATCGCCACATCAACTTCAAAGGCAGGTTTAATAAAGCCTTCCCTTTATCAGAATTACATTCGGAAAAGACCATACTTCTATGGCCTTAATTAGGGGAAAAAGATTAGAAGATATTGCAATTTGTGAACAACATAAAAATTCGATTAAACACAAAATCTGTGCAGACCATACAGTCAATTTGCGGACGAAGAAACGCAGTAAGCAAGTTTAGCATATTTGAAAATCAATTGACAGGTTTCATATTCCAGCGTGATACTGTAAGTATGATTCATGGAACATACAAAGGATTAAGCGTCACTAAGTTACTAATACACAGTACGTTCCTCAGCAGAGGCAGATGGGTAGTACTGTATGCAGGATGATTCTTATTAATGTTCAAGAAGCCCCGAAGCGATGTAGATGACGATGAGACAAATAGTTGAATGCAAGACAAATGGGACCGCAAATATCTGAAAATACCCCAAAAGTAGATAAAAAAACCGTTAAACACGTGACTGTGTTTTCGTAAATGTAAACTGATTCATCGTAGTCTTGTATTACCACTACCGTGAGCACCACCGCACTACAATAAACAATGCAAGAACGACAACAGAGCACCCTAGCGGAGCGATGTCTACCACTGGCCCTTACCGGCAAGGGCTGAACTGAAAACCCCAACCGCTACACTTGCGGCGAGTTACGTCATCCGGTGACGTCAGATGTTTTTAAACGCTGGCAAGAATCACCCTGTATATGAATCTGAGGACTCCCCAAACAGCCAGTGATCGCAAATCCTAGTGAACCAAAGGAGATGGTGTAAAAGCATTGCCTCCACTCGCCTCATCACACACGACACCCCAGAAACACGCATCTCACGCGCACCAAACCGGAGTTAAAATCCCCTCTCCCTCAAAAGCCCAGACCCATGCCCCCGAGTAAGTGACAATATTTCGGCTGTTCAAGCAGCCACCACTTGATTATCCTTGTCTCCAGTCAAAGGCTTTTCCATTTAGTCCACTTCCTTCCACACCAACTGTAAGCGTATGAAGGATGCTCTTTCCTAGCGGGACCTTATGTTCCTTATGTTCACAAAGATCCCCTGGTAAAATGGGAAGACTGTTGACAAACCACCCAACTCAGTATCGCCTGCAAGAGCACTCTTTAAGCAGTGGTAAACTATCGGAAGCTAAGTTTGGCCTACTTACAGTAACCTAACCTCGTTCGCTAATTACTGCCGCCAAGAAGAGAATCGCAGTAAGATATGGAGCGACTATGTCTTAAAAGAATTCACAGCATGCTCTTACTTGTTTCAGTGACACAGTAGTGGAAATCAGTACACAGGCAAGATTCCCAAGAAAGTAACTGTACGATGTCTGAAGCATATATAAATATCAAATTTATTATGATATTAATAGATACATATGAGACAAACATTCATGGCGGAATTACATAGTTTCTTTCATAGCACGAGTAACTAAATATGGCATTTGCGTTTCTTGGATGGACTTTGGTATAAATGCGCTCACTGTCCTGTTGTGCTATTGCAGTGTTAGAACTTTGTCCCCTCTCCGTTGTTTCAAATTACCCCAAAAGTTCTTGTCGGCATCGAGTTTGTTAGGGTTTGTAGTTCTTGCATTGAAATTGTCGCCCACTCTTTTCGTATTGCTATTTTCAGCTCACGTAAGGCCTCAAACTGCCTTCCACTGCGATAACCACGCATTGCAAGTATTCTCCAAAGGTTTTTCACGGAGCTCAAATCCAGGCAACTTGCAGACCAAGGCGAGACATCGATATCTTTATCTTAAGCAGAAACATGCAACGACGCATTGTCTTGCTGAAACATAAGACTTTCGCCTCCTAGGTCGTCGTACATTATAATCCATTCCGTCTCTTTCATCTCAGTGTAGATGTTACGGTTCACTCTAGTGTTCAGCTAAGCAATGCATGGTTTACTGTTATGCACGGATCATAAGACTTCCAACACCGAAATCTGTGCTTATTTTACCTACTGCTCTGTTCTCATATCGTACCAATAATACTGAAATACATCAGACCTATCTAAACTGAACTACTTCTCATCATTGAATGTCACTTTATCCCTTTCTGAAGTCGACGACGTATGTTTTTCAGAAAATTCCAATCAATCGTATTTATGTTTAGGTGTTAGAACAGGTCTGTGCAGTCGTTTCTTGAAGACAAGAAATGTGTCATTTGACAAAATGTTTCGTATACGTATGGCAGTTACTGGCAACTGTAAATCAGCAACAAGCTGAGAAGAATAACGGTTTGTGGTCTTTGCTTTGCGTAAAAGTAACTCTTTCTATGCCTCAGATAATGTTCTACTTTGCCCATATTTTCCGTTCTGTCCATACTGTATGACCAATAACAAATTTATTAATCACTGTACTTGAACAATTAAACTTCTTGGCAATTTGACAATTAGAGTGTCCCATTTCCTCGTACGGATAGATTTTTGCTTCTTCACATGATAACTGTTTTCCGCGTGGGTGTGTCACAATCGTGGTTTATTTACACAACACGAGCTGTCACTAATGGTGTCTGTTTCTTATCTGCGGGAAAGGCACGTACTCACACAACAACACAGTACAAAGCCAAATCTTCCTTATACCGAATTCCATCATCTACAAGCTGAATCACTGATGTTTTGTTATGTACTGCACTACTGACATCAAAGGCGATATAATTTTACTGCATTTGTATTACACTTGATCTCATACTATGGTACATACACTGTGAAAAACTATTAAAACCTACGATGTAAATTTTTCTATAAATATTCATGTCTTTGTACCGACTTCGACTGCTGTACGAATAATCCTCCGAATCTCGTCCCTAAAGTACACTTGTTCCCGTATGGTTAGCAAACGATAAATCACAACGTAATGTTTTCTGTTCAAAAATGGCTCTGAGCACTATGGGACTTAACATCTGAGGTCATCAGTCCCCTAGAACTTAGAACTACTTAAACCTAACTAACCTAAGGACATCACCCACATCCATGCCCGAAGCAGGATTCGAACTTGCGACCGTAGCGGTCGCGCGGTTCCAGACTGAAGCGCCTAGAACCGCTCGGCCACTAGCCTGGCTGTTTTCTGTATTCCTCTGGAAATTTAATCATTGCTTTGTAGCAATTTAGATCATAATGTCACGTAGAAGAAGGTGTAATAGAAGGTGTAATTAGATGAATGACGAACACTAACTTCACTTGCACATACAAGAGCGCGGAACTATCTCCTCCGGCCAGAACACATACAGTATATAAACAGCTACAGAAAATTCCGGTACAATGAATCTTGACATTTGCGGATACTTCTAGAATGTACTCGAACCGAATATAGGAAACAATATATTACAGTCGAGGTGTTTTTTGTACTCGCGACCCTCTGCAACAGTTAAGTCTTATAATCACTATACCACTGTGTAACCCAGCTTCTTGTCCGACAATATTTCGACCAAATTTTCTATTAGTGTATTGATTTCTTTAATCTTTCCCGAATAGGATCTACGAATCGAGGGAGCTAATTGGAAAACTCCGTGATTGTATGCAGCCTTGTTTCAGTTTGTATTACGTAGCGAATAGGAAGGCCGCAGAGCAGAGGTGGGGCACCGGTGGGATGCCGAGCGTCGCGTCGGAGCGGCATGCCCCGCTGATTGGGGCTGTCATTACGCACTTAGGCGCATCCTGCTTTGCCTCATTGGGGCGCCTGGGATAAGACGCTGCATGGATGGAACGTGGACCTGAGATCTGCCGAGAGGTTTGCGCTACCTGCAGGCGTTGGCAGCGCCAGAAGGGACTTCCTGGCAGCAGTCATGTGCCTACGAACACCGATGTGATATCAGTTGCTGAACGCGACCGCCTACTCCCCGTGCTCGCTGTGATTCAACACACAGACTACACAACATTAGTCGTATAGTAAAATTTACTCAACTTCCAGTCGTGTTCAGTGGCTAAATTTTTCGGCGGAATATCCTCCGGACACGGTCAACTTGTAATTATTATAAGGCTGGAATCCCTGTTGGATATTCTTCAGTATACGATGTTTGTAGGAATGTCCACAACCTTCCGGTTTTTCCTTCCACTCTCCGTAGTGGGTAGCGCAGTGGTCAGCACATTGGACTCACATTCAGGACGACGACGCTTCAAACTCTAATCTGGCCATCCTGATTTAGGTTTTCCGTTATTTTCCTAGATCATTAAGGCAAATGTCGGGATGGTTCCTTCGAAAGGGCACGGCCGCTTTCCTTCTCCACCCTCCCCTAAGGCTTGTTCCCCGTCTCTAATGATCTCTACATCTACATCTACATCCATACTCCGCAAGCCACCTGACGGTTTGTGGCCGAGGGTACCTAGAGTGCTTCTATCGGTTCTCCCTTCTATTCCAGTCTCGTATTGTTCGTAGAAAGAAGGATAGTCGGTATGCCTCTATGTGGACTCTTCTCTGATTTTATCCTCATGGTCTCTTCGCGAGATATACGTAGGAGGGAGCAATATACTGCTTGACTCCTCGGTGAAGGTATGTTCTCGAAACTTCAACAAAAGCCCGTACCGAGCTACTGAGCGTCTCTCCTGCAGAGTCTTCCACTGGAGTTTATCTATCATCTCCGTAACACTTTCGCGATTACTAAATGATCCTGTAACGAAGCGCGCTGCTCTCCGTTGGATCTTCTCTGTCTCTTCTATCAACCCTGTCTGGTACGGATCCCACACTACTGAGCAGTATTCAAGCAGTGGGCGAACAAGCGTACTGTAAACTACTTCCTTTGTTTTCGGACTGCATTTCCTTAGGATTCTTCCAATGAATCTCAGTCTGGCATCTGCTTTACCGACGATCAACTTCATATGATCATTCCATTTTAAATCACTCCTAAAGCGTACTCCCAGATAATTTATGGAATTAAGTGCTTTCAGTTGCCGACATGCTATATTGTAGCTAAATGATAATGGATCTTTCTTTCTATGTATTCGCAGCAAATTACACTTGTCTACATTGAGATTCAATTGCCATTCCCTGCATCATGCGTCAATTCGTTGCAGATCCTCCTGCATTTCAGTACAATTTTCCATTGTTACAACCTCTCGATATACTACAGCATCATCCGCAAAAAGACTCAGTGGACTTCCGATGTCATCCACAAGGTCATTTATATATATTGTCAACAGCAACGGTCCTACGACACTCCACTGCGGCACACCTGAAATCACTCTTACTTCCGAAGACTTCTCTCCATTGAGAATGACATGCTGCGTTCTGTTATCTAGGAACTCTTCAATCCAATCCCACAATTGGTCTGATAGTCCATATGCTCTTACTTTGTTCATTAAACGACTGTGGGGAACTGTATCTAACGCCTTGCGGAAGTCAAGAAACACGTCATCTACCTGGGAACCCGTGTCTATGGCCCTCTGAGTCTCGTGGACGAATAGCGCGAGCTGGGTTTCACACGATCGTCTTTTTCGAAACCCATGCTGATTCCTACAGAGTAGATTTCTAGTCTCCAGAAAAGTCATTATACTCGAACATAATACGTGTTACAAAATTCTACAACTGATAGACGTTAGAGATATAGGTCTATAGGTCTCGTAGTCGACGGGAAGTTAAACTCTAATCTCTTGTTCCTCCTCCTCCTCCTCCTCCTCCTCCTCCTCCTCCTCATTCCCCACTTCGCTAATTTTACAAAATTAAACATTTTTTATTGATCTTCCGGAGACGATCTTGATGGCTGCTGTTGTTGCTGTGGTCTTCAGTCCTGAGACTGGTTTGATGCAGCTCTCCGTGATGGCTAAAATAGTTAAATGTTTATTTTCCTGGCACAAACATTACTATCTTTCCAGATTACCAGTTTCGACCATTATAAATGGCCGTCTTCAGATCCAGCTGCTGCACGGGAAGGCCATGTGTTGTCGGTCAACGCATGGCCCTTCTGTGCACCAAATTGATCTGAAGATGGAATGTATTTGGAAGTCCTTAATTTTGCTATTTATTTTGCTTCTTCTATCATCAAATGCTCCTTACCGTGTGAGTAGGTCAGGCCAAGTGATATGGCACGTCAGGGGAGTTCGTGTCCAAGAGCCTGGACGTGGCTCTGTTAAGACTGAACAACAACAACAACAACAACAACAACTACTACTACTACTACTACTACTACTGCTGAGAGGATCGGGGGGAGGGGGGGGTAGGTGCCAGACTCAATGCATCGTTCTGCAAGGAAATGCAGACAGTGGATGCGTGTATACTATGTCCCCCTACACTTCGGCGGCGTGTTCCGCGACCGGCCGGGTGGAGATTCTGTGGTGGGACGGACTATCAGTTAGCGAGTGGATAGGGAAGAGTATGGACGTGATATTCTTAGTGGAGACTCTGTGTTGGTAGGACATGTGTTGTAAAGTGAGATGAAATAATGTGTTTATAAGAAAATGCGCAAGGAAATGTATGATAATGGATGTATGGTCGATAATGTTTGGGTAGTGGAATTATTAACTATATAATTTTTGCAACTGGATGTCACATGAATAAGGGAAAATTTTCTAAATACATTGTTTGCTATCCAACAAAATCTTTCTTTTTGTTAACCATATGCCTCCTAGTAGCTAGAGTCCACAATAGTTAGAATCTTTTTCATTAGCTGGCCGTTATTACTACTTGCTGTAGTTGCTGTAGTTCGTGCTTTGAAGATTTTCTGTGAAATAAGTGACTTATGAAAAAAATGGGGTTTTCATTGTCGGAATTCGTGACTGAAATGAGCTTAGGCAATTAACAGAGTTGGAGGTAGTGTCATATTTCCTTAATTTCTTATTTTTTGGGTTTGTATTATTGTTAGGGTTTATTGCAATTCAGAGCCATTCTTTTGTGTTAATTATTGGAAGTCATGTTGTCAATGTATAGCAGTCAGATTGCGTTGGGCTTGTATATTGCGGCTAATAAATGAATAGGTTAAGTTTGAATTGTCTTTGTCAGGGAAAATTCTGCAGTTCAGTGTTTAATAAAAATAAAATAATTGACGCAAGAGGTTCACCGGAAACTTCCACGTTGGGTTTTGCAGGTGTAGCGGCCCTTAAGATGGCGAAGTTCCTTCGCCTGCAGTTTGTGGATATGCTGGCGCCAAGTCAGTCGCGCATCCAACGTGATGCAGAGTTTCTGCCGCAAGGCCGATGGCGCCGCCCTTCTGTAGCTGCACTTAAGTTCGTGACGTAGGTAGCACAAACTCCACCGCAAAGCGAAGTATCGTTTGCATCCAGCCTACGCCGTGATCCTTCAGCCTCTCACTACAAGACCACCATCCCGCGCTCAGGTACGGGCTATCATCTTTACTCAGATTAGTTTCTGTACTTCCAGTTTCAAAAGTTTCTGTGTTCGCGTGGGTGGTCGTCTGTTACGTCTCAGTAATTATTTGTGTGGAATCGAATGACAGCACCAGTGTACTTTCATTTTTAGTGTTCTGTGCTTCAATCTGTAAATACGGAACCCTTATAAAATCGCTTTGTTATCTGTCTGTCCGTCCGATTGTCAACAACCCTTTTTCTTAAGAACGGGCAGACGTTTCAGGCTCAAATTTACGTCATATATAAGGTCTATGGTTACTTGGCGGTGTAAGATTTTAAGTTGATAAGACAACTCAGTCAAAAGATACAGTTTGATAGGTCTACTCACCAATTCATTCATCACTTCCCGTTGATCTAGATTCATGGGATTTGGCAAGAAGCAACGTTTCACAGTACCAGTAACGTAAAAAACATGAAATTCGTAAAATTAAAATTACATCACATAAAAATGTCTTTCTGCCATTTGAATATACATTGCATTCATCATCCGTCAAAAGCGTAATAAAAAACATAAAACGTTAAGTTTTCGTCGTGTTCTGCTAAGTAAATAAAAATGTTTTATTAAATTTTCTCTCTCTACAGGCACAATAAACTGAAGTGCCCTGCTCGATTCTTTTTGTATTGTCGGGGTGTTCTGAGGAACTACTGTAGTGATTTTGATGCGGTCTTGAAATTCCCGCGACCAATATCTCGCCAGTATCAATATCGGTAACAGACAAAAATCGCTAAGATAATCGATTCCCATGACGGATGTACTCTACAAACGTAAGTTTCTACGTAACTCTCAGTGCGCGGATCCTGCTCACGCTTGGCCAACTCTTTTTTATTATTACCACAACCAGTTTGGGTCAAAAATGCCACGTCTATCGTCATGAGAGTGCACAGACAGACTCAAATTTGTCTGTACATTCCTATAACGTCAGACATATTAGACATATAACCACTGGAAAATAGCCTTGGTGGCCAAAACTGGAATTGATAACAAAAAAAAATTGACAAAAATGCAGCTGGTGGTGTCATTTGATTCCAAGTAATACAGCTACAGTTGGGGAACGAGCACCACGATGCTCTATGTGCTGGACAAGAAATACGATTTGTATTCCTTTCTGTCGTAAGCGTACTGCATTTTAACAGAATGTTACACCGACGCGTTTCAGTTACTGCACGTACATTTCTCCTTAAAATATTCGCCGATCTCAACGAAAGATCTCTATGAGTAGAACGAGAAGGCGCTTTGGTTGAGGCACTGGACTAACATTTGAGAGTATCTAAATTTAAAACGCAGTCTGGCCATCCAAATTTAAGTTTTCCATGGTTTCCCTAAATCGCTTTCTTTGAAAAGGACCTGACCAACTTCCTTCCCTGGGCCTTACAAAATATGACGTAGAGCTCTGGCAACACTCTTCAATCCATGTAATGGACGAATAATCTGCGTATAAATCCTGTAGCGGGAGAGAGGGTTGGGGCAGAAACTCCAGGACCAAAAAGAGGCTCTTGAAATTAAATTATTTGTGCGAATGCTTAGTCCTTTAGCGTGTGTGGTAAGTTCTTATGGGACTAAACTGCTCAGGTCATCGGTCCCTAGGCTTACCCACTACTTAATCTAAATTAAACTAACTTACGCTAAGGAAACACACACCCATGCCTGTCCGAGGGAAGACTCGAACCTCCAACTGGGGGTGCCGCACGCACCGTGGCAAGGCGCCCCTAGACCACGCGGCTACCCCACGCGGCCGCTTAGTCCTTCAAACGCTAAGCCGTAACATGAAATGCAAGCCACTGGGCTTGCTCAATTTGATATTATGATGGATACAGCTATAAAAAACTGGAGTTCACGTCCAAAATTGAGATTCGAGGGGAAAAGGAAGATTACGATTTAATGTCCCGTCGACGAAGAAGTCGTCAGAGACAGAGAATCAGTTCGTATTAGTGAAGAAATGGGGAAGGAAATCGTCCGGGCCTTATGAGAGGAATTTTCCCGGCATTAGCTTTAAGCGATTTAGAGAAATCACGGAAAAACCTACGTATGGATGGCCAGAGGGGGATTTGAACCGCCGTCCTCCTGAATACTGTTTCAGTGAAGTGCACGGGGAGGATAGCAGCAAAGGATAAAGTGATGACCGTATATAATAAGCAGCCAGTTGGATATGAGAAATTTAATTTCTTGGCCAGCTTCGGGCACTTAGTGCACTTCTTCAGAAGGTTTGCCTATCACATTATTTGCATTATTTTCGATAGGCATAACCTTCTGAAGAACGACACTAAGCGCCCGAAACTGGTCAAGAAATTAAATTTCTTATATGTAACCGGTTGCTTATTATTTGATTATATACGACTACCGTTGCTGAAGATGGACAAAATACTAAACATACATATACAATACAATCTAAAAAAGAAAAAAAGGACTCGCTACTAAGGAATTAACCAAGCGGGAAAGAAATAGGTAGATTTGATGTACATTTACACCACATATTGTGGTTACAAATCCTGGTTCCAGTTGTTTAGCTTGTTGGGTGTAATAGAATCAGTGAAGAATCTGGAATGAAACTTACTTTCGGACTGTAGTGTAAAATGTCGCGAACTGCATATAAAAGTAGGAGGCACTGCGCCATGAGATTCATCGAATGATTTACAATGAGCTTCAAACGACATGAAAACAGCTTCCCGGCCCCTCTGTTGTCTCCAACGAAGGAGAGCGGATACATTCGTCAAGAATCATTATGGTGAAGCGCTCTAGCCAATGTGAATACTTCTGCCGCCTTGTCCATGAAGACTCAAGCGAAGCTACTTCTTACACCTTGGTGATTTTGGAGTTCTAAGCTAGCTGGTTTAAATTTCTCGTAGACTGTAAGTGCCGATCTGCGCCGTTTGTTTCATGCGTGACCTGAATATTTAGTACAGCCATAAAAGCCGCGATATGCTTTATTGGCACCTTGTCGGTGAGTCAATGACAACTAAGATAGTGTGATGATATACAGAGCTTACATAATTTCAAAGATTATAACAATGCAGGTGACAGCTCTACCAGAATCGATAATATAGATTACTAATGTCATAAATATCACTAATCAGACTCTTCGACTCCGTCAGTTTGCATCAGTATTTCAGATTGCTTACAACAGCAACAGTATTATAAAACTAGGAACAACCTTAGGAATTTTGTATAAAAAGAGTCAGGATGACAAGAGACGATCTGAGTAACTAATAGCACACCGCAGCTGACTGCAGCGTCTCATACACAACAATAAAATTATATTCCTTCGTTTAACTAAATCGGTCAGGTGAATTCTAGGATAACTGCTAAAATCAGACACGGCAGATCTTTTTTCTTTCTCCATCCTTTTTGCAATAAGAGCTAGTACTCTGTCAACTGAGTTGCCTTCATTTCAGATTAGTCACATTTGCATTCGTTTATTTGATGGACACAACGTGTAACTCTATCAGTAACTTCACATGGTGTTCTTCCATTCTTCTATAGAACGGCAAGGAACTATTGATCACGACTGAAATCGACTTGTAACGTTCATTTTAGTGATGTGAAGAACAGGCGGTGTGCTGGCAGTAGGTTTCACCGTTCTCTCTACCAACACCAACAACACGAGCTCCACACTACACTCTACTTCTACTGTCTTTTCCCTACCAACACCAACAACATTGCAAATCCACACTACACTCTACTTCTACTCGCACGGATACCCCGTACTCAGTAGACACTTTCACGGGGGACAGGTGCCACGGTGAGCTAATAAAGGAACACTTCTAGTTAGACGGCTGAACCTACCTTTAGGCGGCTCTCAGTCAAAAATGCCGTAGGTCATTAGTTTATCTCGACGAATGATAAGAGCACTGACGAAAATTTCGAATGTTCCTCATGCATCTCGTCAGATTGGCTTCATTACACTTATAATATTCCCACAGTTCATTTGTATCAATGTCTGTGGCTCGCTTGGTGAAGCTAAAAGCTTTATAATTGCGTCGGGTTTCAATTTCACTGGCTCAACAAGCACTGTGGAAAGTGGTTTTTCAAATTATGGTCGAAACATCACGATCTGAACGGACTAACTGTTGAGTGCATAAAAAAAAAAATGGTTCAAATGGCCCTGATGTCATCGTCCCCTAGAACTTAGAGCTACTTAAACCTGACTAACCTAAGGACACCACACACATCTATGCCCGAGGCAGGATTCGAACCTGCGACCGTAACAGTCACGCGGTTCGAAACTGAAGTGCCTAGAACCGCTCGGCCACCACGGTCATTGCATCTGAAAACTGATTACAAGTCATTGTCTGCGTATCCATATGTTATTCAGGATATGGAAACAAATGTACATATAGTGTAAGATCGAAGTTATTTGCTCTCAAATGTATAAATACAGTGAACAAATTATACATTAATGTCCTTTACATACATAATATTAGTTTATCAAAAAAAAAGTTAGTTTGTTTTCATTTTCCAGAACAATTCTGAAATTTCTACAGCAACTACATACGCCACTTGATCAAATTACCAACCTTCTCTTTACTCCTCCAAAGTCTACATAGAGCGGTTCTAGGCGCTTCAGTCCGGAACCGCGCTGCTGCTACGGTCGCAGGTTCGTATCCTGCCTCGGGCATGGATGTGTGTATTGTCTTTAAGTTAGTCAGGTTTAAGTAGTTCTAAGTTCTAGGGGACTGATGCCCTCAGATGTTAAGTCCCATAGTGCTTAGAGACATTTGAACCATTTGCTTTTTCATAAGATACTGATCTTACTTTTCCTCACTTCCTCACTTAATAAACCAATGTTTCAGAATTCTCTGGCAGTTGCATCTGTGCAGAATACTATTGCACACAGGTGTTTCTTCATATAAAGGAAACTATAATGTTCTGCCGCTAAATCCCTTGTTCTAAAGTAGCTCTCTACGTCACATCGCTCTCGAACTATTATAAATGAAGAGCCATAGGAAATTATGTCAAAAATATATTGCTGAGAGAAACAATTATTGATGGATGACAATCTGTACTCTAACCTGAAATGAAACATTAATCAGAAATAGTTTTACTTTGTGTGGAATATGTCGGAGTTAACGTAATATCAGAACATAAGAAAATGTCAGAAGTTCACAGAGTGACGTAACGTTAGATCGCTCTGAAAACAGAAATGCGGTGCCTCATTACCTCCAGAGCAGGGAGCAGCTTGAAGAGTTCTTGAGTTAACAGGACGAATTACAGTGTAACTATTTGTAAGGCTTATAATGAAACATACTGCAGGAGCCGTCATGGCATTTTATTCCTCGGTGGAACTTAGGACAGCTACAAATATTTTCTACCGAGCTCGGCTTTGTGCCAGGGCTTGGCTCCTGTCCAGCTCTTGAGACTATTATTGATTTCGTCATAGGTGCCACATGGACTCGTGATAAGACTGCTCATGAACTCAGTATACATAAAAGATCTGTCAAGCATAGTATGCGTTTTCCTCGGTTTTTTAATTAACTATGGTGTTGCCTGTAAAAAGTTACCATCAATGACTAACTGAATGTGCGCTGACGAAATCTATTTACGTAGGAAAGTTAAAAATTAAAACATGCATAAGATTTGTTTTACCTGATATTGTTTTACTTCACATCAGTTGGTTCCAGGTTGCATTACGGTAAGCACAAAAATCTGCCTGCTCATTACAGGGATGGTGCAGATATCAATTTCATGTTGGAAATAGTTATGTTTATATGGCCTTTTAGTACTTAAGTCATAAAATTCTGTGTGTTGGAAGGTTTATGGTTAACAGAAAGTCTTACAAAAGACTGAAGGATTGAGTTCAGTCGTGAAAATGTTTCTCTTGAGGGCGATCCACGTGAAGAATTGTAAAAAACTGAATGGGGCCCAACACTTCAAAATACAATTCGAATCATGGTACAGTTTTGCATTTTTTTTACTTCTAAAATGCACTGCTAGAGGCGAAATATCCTCTAATATTCGATTGCAAGATATTTGAGAAGTTACATTTCTCAGCAGTCTCGCTCTTTGGTGAGACTAAAAGGAACCTTAAGAAACCACACATGTGTGATGTGGAACGAATACATGAATCAGTTGTAGTGAGAGTACGGTTTTGGTTGATTCGGAACACAAACGTTCAAATGTGTGTAAATTTCTAAGGCACCAAACTGCTGAGGTCATCGGTCCCTAGACTTACACACTACTTAAACTAACTTATGCTAAGAACAGTACACACAAACCCATGCCCCAGGGAGGGCTCGAACCTACGGCGGGAGTGGACGCGCAGTCCGTGACATGCCGCCTCAAACCGCGCGGACCTTCGGCGAGGCTTCGGGACACATGTATTGTATGTTCAACAGAGCCTTCATATAAGACTCTCGTTCGACCTATTTTTGAATACTAATCGAGTGCATGCGATAACAAGAAACACAGGCTTGAGTTTGATGGAACTAAAAGGTTTGGTTCAGCCGGAGCTTTAATCAGTTTCGTTTGTGTCGATGTCACAACGTTTCGTACATGTTCACGTCACCTGCGTAGTTACAGGCGAGAAAGACAAATACCTTCTCACAAAAGATTCGTGGCCAGATATTAAGAACTGCTTTTCGAGGTACGCTGTGCAACGATTCTTCTGCTTCCATCGTATATTTCGTGAAAGAACCATAAAGAGTAGATAAGGGAGATTACGTAAGACGCTCTGCAATATATGAACATAAGCTTCACTGCCCGAAGCCTAGCAGATATAATTCTCGTGGGTGTAAGGCGGCATGGTGATGCAAACTAAAGTTTCAGGAGCATATGCAGAACCCCAGGAGAGTCACGCAATCTAGACTGCCTCCTTCCAAGCGCGAAGCGTATTGCATGTTCTGTAATGGTTTGAGAGATTACATAGCGCCTGTCAGTGGGTCCTTTGCTAGTAACGAAGGGCAAGGTAACTGGCCAGGATTATGATATTGCTTTAAATGGTTATGTTCATTCAACGAAACAGACATTGTTCCAAGCAAGGTATTTTATCTTCCAAGATAATGCAAATGCCCAGCAATATTTTGATGAGCGTCAGGAAGAAATAACACTTCTTCCTGATATATTCAGTCGGTCAATTGAAATATCATCTACTCATTGTGGTCAGTGTAGGGGAAAGAAGTAACGACAAGCTGTGTTCCTCAGCATCTCAAAGGACTGGAAGAGTTTCTGCGCAACAAATAATACAAAATCCCGTTGATTACCACTTAGAATCTATGAGCATCGCATCATGGTAATGTGCAACATACGAGAGCTATTCGGAAAGTAAGATTTGAAGAGGTGCGTAATGGAAATCACAGTGAAAATTCGATGAAACTTTGCACAGATGTGTTGGGCAGTGTCTCCAATATGCCCGTCGGTCGCGACACGTCACTTTTTTCGGTTCTGAGTGTACGGCACGCAAAGATGCCTAGACCAATAGTGTCTCCCCCACAAGTATGGCTGCCACTGTGAGGTTTCCCCCGATTTCATGCAACACCACTTTAATTACCTGTCACACGTTTCCTTCTTCATGACAATTCTCAGCCGCACTCTGCAGGGACAATGAAGATGCTCCTGCAGGGTTTTAGATGAGAAATGTTTCAGCATCCACAACACATCCCGTTATTGGCTATCCCTGCGTTTTATCTCTGCTCACATGAACTGATGGCTAAGAAGACAGCGTTTTGTCACAGAAAACGTGCTGTAGACCAGTAGAGAATTGGCGTGAAGCACAGGCGGCTGCCTTCTACTAAGAGGGTATTGGAAAGTCGGTACAATGACAAGTGTCTCAGTTGGAGCAGCGATTATGTAGAGAAGTAGTTGGAAGGTGCAGCTAAATAAAATACTGTATTTTTGAATTTCACGGTGGTTTCCGTTTCGCGATCGATCGGACCTTACTTTCCAATTAGCCCTCGTATTTTGATACCCCACGTTGCTTAGATGGGGAAATGTATTGTTTTCTTCTGTATAAGCCTATCATATTTTTTTTATTTTCTACCAGAGACAAGCCGTAATTGACGGATTATTCGTGTGCGCGGGAAACAATTCGATTGAAATGCTGACTTCCGAAACAGATTTCTTTACCTGACCTGATCTCAAGAACGTGTCGTACAATCTTCCTTTGTTCCGAGTACATTGTAAGTATTACTAGAACTGAATATAGGAGGACAGATTTTGTACAATTAGGGTAAACACTGACTAACTGCTTTTTTAAAGATTAGGACTGACGAAATTTTAAGGGCCTACAAACCGTCCGACCTTTGTAGTGTCAGCTTGGATATGTGTGGTTAGTGATATTACATTATACGATTCTTGTTGCTGTACATAGCACACATTGCATCATAGAGACGCTTTTGCATGCTCGTGTTGAACAAAAATCATGAAAACCTGTGGGAATAACAGAATGCAAAATAAATCTTTAGTAAATGTTCGTCCTCTAGTTTTGAAGCTTGCCATCTGATGGACAACTGTATACACACATCTGTGTATTACTGTCAATAATAGCATTCATGTGAGAAAGATAGTATGGTGTGTGAAACTTCGTTATGGTCGAGGTCTTATATTTCATTTCGAAGCAAACATGGTTGTTGCCAGTCTCGCTGCAGCACCAGTAACGATGAAGTCTGACCTTACTGGTGTCGGAAGGAACATATTGTCGACTGCAATGACAGCCAACACAAAATGTGGAAATAACAATCATCATTCGGGCACAACATCATGTTGACAGTCTGTCTTCTATCGAAACGTGGCGGAGATCGGCGATGGTGTGATTGCGCAATTGCCGCATCGTAGTCTTGATCTACTTGTTTGTTGCTCTGCTTGGCCGGACGACCATATATATGTATCAGTCTGTGTTTCCTGGTGAACAACCTCCGTACAGCAACAATAACAGTCCCATTCACACGTTTGGAATTGTACGAGACTGATTTATGGAACACGATGACTAACAAGGAGAGGTCCCCAGCGTTGCGATCGACGTTTTGAAACTATCTATACGGTGATATAGGTTAAGATCCTAGGTATCACACACTGCAGTCATTCACCCTGGTGGGCCCTCGGTTGCGAGTAATCGACGAAAAAAATTAGAGTTCTGTGTGTCACGCAATAGTGATGAATAAGATACATGAAATATTGTAGTTGTGTGGTGTAATGGATAGGACAACAGCTTCGCATGCAGAAAGATGTAGATACGAATCTCGTCAGGTGTACAAAAAAATTTTGTTTTTAAATCTTTACCGAAATGACTTTGATCACCATTTTTATTTAATTAATTAACTTATTCCATTCCATTGTCACATAATTTTAATCATAATATCAACTACTTCATTTACTCTCATTTTTCTTCCTATCATTCTTTCTCCACCTGAAATCGTTATTTATGTGTTTTAATTAATTTTATGTATTAATTTCAATTTAATTTCTATTGTTTTGTCATCCTGTTTTTTCCGTCCACATTATTGCGTTCAATGTATCTATTTCTTATTGTGCTTCAGTTTCGTTTTACTTGTAAACCCGTGCAAAAATGGTGCAAATGGCTCTGATCACTATGGGACTCAACATCTTAGGTCATAAGTCCCCTAGAACTTAGAACTACTTAAACCTAACTAATCTAAGGACATCACACACACCCATGTCCGACGCAGGATTCGAACCTGCGACCGTAGCAGCCTCGCGGTTCCGGGCTGCACCGCCAGAACCGTACGGCCACCGCGCCCGGCTGTAAACCCGTCTTTCATTTAAATTTTCATCTGTGTTGTTTTGTCAGTGGTGCGACAGGTATTTAGATTATGTTTTAAATGATTCTATGACGATTACCATGTAAAAAAATTCCACATCTGGTAACAAAAATACATTTTTCACACCACTGTACTAACATAAATAGATCATTTCGTGCCCCGGTTTTTAACTGATAGCTCGGAATTTTCAAGTAATTAAATTAGAATAGACAAATAAAATTAAATTCATATTCACAAAAATTCCGATTGGAAAGAGAATATTAAAAGAATAAAAATAAATGAAAAAGTTCATACGGTGATTAAAATGATGTGACAAAGGGATAGAAACAAAAAAATACATTTAAGCCAATTTATTGAATAAAAACGATGATCAAAGTAATTTCGATAAAGCTTTAAAAATAAAGAAGAACATGCGCATCCGTCACGATTCGAATCCACATCCTCCTTCATGCAGTGCTCTTGGCTTATCCATTATACCACACAACCACGGTACATTAAACACTTTTTATAATGCTATTGCGTATCACACAAAATTCCGAATTTTTTTCGTCAATTACTCGCAAAGGAGGGTTGACCACGGTGAATGGCTGGAGTGTGTGATACCTGGAAACTTAACTTACATGACCGTATAGATAGTTTCAAAAAACCGATCGCCCTGCTGGGGACCTCTTCTTGTAAGTCCAATATTTCATTTCAGTCCGCCATCCCTTAAGCTGAATATACCTGAATCTCTGTGTATTTTAGAGAACAATTTGCTCAGTCGATTTCCTTCTCCATGGACATTTTCTGACTTAGTAAACTTTTTGCTGAACGGTTGGGGATATATCCTTTTCACTGTTGTGCATCCATCCCACGTCGGATACAATCTTCAATTCTAGTAAACGGAGAACCGAAGTGTTACTAATGAATGTTTTCTCTCTTTTCGCAGGGGTTCACTTCATTTTGTCCAACACCATTACTAGTTGCGGCTTGTGTTTGGATATCAGGTTTGAGAATGAATATGTCAGAGAAGAGTGCTGTGCTGTGCACTTTGCGGGCGACGCAGTTTCTTTACAATAGCGTACTCCGAATGACTAGACTTGCTCAGAGCTCAGAACCACGGTGAAGATTTATGTGATATAGTGGAACGCTGACTTCGTGCCAGAGCGCTTAGAGCCACAACAACTATACCTGGCGTCAGTCCAGCTCTTCCGCGAATAACAGGCCGGCGCTTCTCAGTAATCTTCTCTCCACCTGGTCACAAACATCCCTGCAAGAGCAGACGCATGAAGTTGCTCAGACAGTAAGCTCTTGGTCTCGTCAGTCTACGTGCGGAGACCCAGTATTCGACTTCCCCCACAACGCCTGGTCCCTAATAGCAGCTGATATTCATTATCGTGGTTTTAAAGATAATATCTGCAACATTTTATCAGAATGTGTAGTGCTTTTGTAACAAAGCAACTTCTTCGTACGTGAACTTTATTCTTGAGAACCACCACACTTTTAACACTGTAGTGAAATGAAAATGAAAGCACCGAAACCAGCTCTAATGAGAGAAAAAAATTTAATAATTTACAAGACAGGCCTTTTTGTTTTATTGACATTAACAGGTAACATCTAATAGGAAGTGATGACCGTATTGCATCTACAGTAAAGTTTTTCCGTTGAGTCTTGGTGGGTAATATTTTTTGTAGTTACAAAACGTAAAAAATACAGTTTTCACAAATATTTTGACGGTTCCAATATTTTCAGATGGTTCAAATGGTTCGAGGTCATCAGTGCCCTAGACTTGGAACTACTTAAACCTAACTAACCTAAGGATCTCACACACATCCATGCCCGAGACAGGATTCGAACCTGCGATCTTAGCAGCAGTGCGGTTCCGAACTGAAGGGCCTAGAACCGTTCGGCCATCCAATATTTTCACAGTTCCCTTACTACGATGCTACACTGACAAAGTTTGTAAACAAAACGTCACTCGATAATGGCATTTAAACCAAAATATTCCCGTCGTGTAAAATATTAAATATATTACCTTACTGCAGCTAGTTTTGTTTTATAATGAAGTATACTATGCCGCGGGCTCGGCGGAACGTAAAATATTGTAGTGGAAGTTGACGAGAGGAGAATGGTATGAGAAAGTTAGGAGAGTGCTCACTGTTAATTGGAAACACGAGAAATGTGTTTTACACTTATCCTCTTGTGATGCTAGCGACCCAAAGGTTGTGTCTAAACGGTGTCCAAAAGAAGAAAAGAAGGAACAGTGTGTCTCAACCAGTGGTTGTAAAATCATATCATTAGAAAGTGGTGGAGATGAGAGTAATAACCGTGTTTAAAGCACACGATAAGAACCACATTCACCATGTGGTTATTGTAAACTACTGCGTCATGCAATCTCAGCGGTGTGTAGTCACAAAAGTCCCTCTAAAAGAAAAGATGACATCTTATCAGTTTCAAATGCGTGTCGGAATGGTAATGATTCTTTTTCAGAGAAGGACACCCAATATTAGGACCAAAGAAAAGGGGAAAAGACAGGCCGGTAAAAGCTGCCAGGTAATGAAGCCGAGGAAATAGATGGTTTGAATAAGAAACCAAAAAAAGTAGCACCTCTGCTTATTGATGAAGTTAGATATAACACTGCAGACCATATAACAGAGCAAAGAATGCTTCAAAATATAGAAACATTGGATGTAAATCGAAGTACGGGATAATATGCATAAAAGTCCATGTTCGCCTGCTGATCAAACATAAAAATTGTTTCTTGAAACATTATTCACAATCGCCTTTATTAAAAACTGAAATACCCAGTATTAATGTTCTACAAAAATATTTAAAATTAATATTGTTGTGGATCACCATTACTGTGTATTTCAATTTTTAATGTGTGTATGTTCCTCCAAGTTCCGAAAGAATATTTCATAAATGAAATCATTTTTATATCTTCCGTACTTGATTCCAGAGTGTCAGTTACATTTTAGAGAAAATAAAGAAAATGTTAAGAATAGATATGTTCTTATTCTGATTGGGACTTGGGATTCGTACCTCAGGTTCACATCTATACACCAATTATTTGTTCTAATAAATAACAAAAGTTTAAGATAATGACGTACATATTCTTCTCAGAACATTTTAGTGGAATGTATAAAATGAAATTAACATAAGTAAATTCATATCTATGGGCCGAAAGGATTTAATACCGCTAAATGAGAGGAGACAAGAGACAACTTAAGACTGCACTTCCAGGCTGTCTCTAAGCTTTTACTCATTTAATATACGGCACGGTATAAATCTAAAAATTGAACTCTGTGCAGCTACAACCTTCCTATATGTGCTACTCTGGAACATGACCACACACAAGTATAACTATTCGTATCACTACGCAGCCGTGTAGCATTGAGAATACTCATGTTCTCACATGCACAAACGCTTCCATTGTGTGCTAGTCCTCTTTTGACAATCAGTTTCACATCGGCTAATAATACCCGACTCTCGCAAACTTAGCTGCTTTAGAAAGAACACCCAACTACCCACACACAATCCGCACAGAAAATCACTTGATATTCTCCCCGCCGCGTGATGGTTATAGGAACCTAGTAAAGGCTTTAAATGGTAACATGAAGCTGCCCAACCTCCACGGCCTTTCACACAGAGTACGTAGGAGGGCATTCAAGTGGTGCAAATGGCTCTGAGCACTATGGGACTTAACTTCTGAGGTAATCAGTCCCCTAGAACTCAGAATTATTTAAACCTAACTAACCTAAGGACATCACACACATCCATGCCCGAAGCAGGATTCGAACCTGCGACCGTAGCGGTCGCGCGGCTCCAGACTGTAGCGCCTAGAACCGCTCGGCCACTCCTAGGAGGGCATTACGAGGTATACTGCGTCCATAGAGTTTCAAACATTTGCACTATTTAAAACGAAGCTTATACGTTTAA
Organism: Schistocerca cancellata; assembly: GCF_023864275.1. Taxonomy (NCBI): domain Eukaryota; kingdom Metazoa; phylum Arthropoda; class Insecta; order Orthoptera; family Acrididae; genus Schistocerca; species Schistocerca cancellata. Next base: position 327,851,823 of record NC_064633.1, read on the forward strand.
CGCGCGTTGACATCAAAGTCGCTAGACTACACACTAAATACTTTTTCAGTTTAGCAAATAAGAAAAGTGAAGCCGATCGTGGTCTGAAGAAAACATGGAATACTTATATCGGGAAGGCTATCTCAGTAGTTGAAGAAGTTACTAAGTGCTCTTTTTCTCCCCAGAGCATTGGGTCACGCAGCTACGCAAGACTGAACCAGTAACAAAGGGAATGATGGGTGTCTGTTTTGACACACGGAAAGAAGAAAAGTAAGCTATTTCATTCTTGCGTGATGAGTACGCCGCGCACCACATATATTTAGCCATGACCTGCCTAAAAGAATGTTTCGAGCCGGCTAATCACAGAAACAACTACCTAGTGCAGCTTCCTTGCTACGTACGATCTACAGGAGGCCAATGGAGCCTACACACTTCTTTATGTCCACAATCTTAATAATACATACAGGTCGTGATTTCTGTTTTGAAAAGTTAGCAGTTCGGTAGCCATGAGTAAATAAGAAATTATCGATGGCGTATCCAGCAGCCGAAGGGTACTTAGCGGTTTTTAAACAGTGAGTTGGCATAACTTTGGCACGTAGAACACCTATAGTTCGGTTTGGTACGTGGCCTAAGTAGGTATCACAAACAAAGGCCTACTCAGCGAGGAAGAGGGGAGGGGGCAACCGAGCCCCCTCTCCTTCCTCCAGCTAGGAACAAACATCGCCACAGACTGGCATCCTACCTCTCCAGACAGACAGACTGAAAGATGTCTAGCAAAAAAAGCGTTATTTTTAACTTTCTTATCTTACGATGAAATAATCACTCTGTATGAGAACCACATAATGGAAAATGAATATAATTTCATGTGAAAAAGAGCTAATAATGCTTGTAACACTCTAGACTGTCTACACGAGAAACGTCGACGATAATTTCTACATCTACATTTATACTCCGCAAGCCACCCAACGGTGTGTGGCGGAGGGCACTTTACGTGCCACTCATTACCTCGCTTTCCTGTTCCAGTCGCATATGATTCGCAGGAAGAACGACTGCCGGAAAGCCTCCGTGCGCGCTCGACTCTCTCTAATTTTACATTCGTGATCTCCTCGGGAGGTATAAGTAGGGGGAAGCAATATATTCGATACCTCATGCAGAAGCGCACCCTCTCGAAACATGGACAGCAAGCTACACCGCGATGCAGAGCGCCTCTCTTGCAGAGTCTGCCACTTGAGTTTGCTAAACATCTCCGTAACGCTATCACGCTTACCAAATAACCCTGTGACGAAACGCGCCGCTCTTCTTTGGATCTTCTCTACCTCCTCTGTCAACCCGACCTGGTACGGATCCCACACTGATGAGCAATACTCAAGTATAGGTCGAACGAGTGTTTTATAAGCCACGTCCTTTGTTGATGGGCTACATTTTCTAAGGACTCTCCCAATGAATCTCAAGCTGGCACCCGCCTTACCAAAAATAAATTTTATATGATCATTCCACTTCAAATCGTTCCGCACGCATACTCCCAGATATTTTACAGAAGTAACTGCTACCAGTGTTTGTTCCACTATCATATAATCATAGAATAAAGGATCCTTCTTTCTATGTATTCGCAATACATTACATTTGTCTATGTTAAGGGTCAGTTGCCACTCCCTGCACCAAGTGCCTATCCACTGCAGATCTTCCTACATTTCGCTGCAATGTTCTAATGTATCAGCTTCTCATTATACGGTCCAAGCACGTTAATGTGACCACGGCCTATGTTCGCTGTCAAAGTGCAATAATCACTCACAGACGACAGAGGCAGCACTAGCAGTGGAGGGTATATAAAGCGTGTCCATGGGAGAGAGAGTACAGTCGTCGTCATAACACGAAAACGGCCCGCATCTCGTGGTCGTGCGGTAGCGTTCTCGCTTCCCACGCCCGGGTTCCCGGGTTCGATTCCCGGCGGGGTCAGCGATTTTCTCTGCCTCGTGATGGCTGGGTGTTGTGTGCTGTCCTTAGGTTAGTTCGGTTTAAGTAGTTCTAAGTTCTAGGCGACTGATGACCATAGATGTTAAGTCCCATAGTGCTCAGAGCCATTTGAACCATTTGAACACGAAAACGGAACGATTTATCTGACGTTTAAAAGGGCATGATCATTGACTTCCGGGCCTAGGACGAAAGTACATTTGTAAACTGTTCGCGAGCAGCCATGGGAAAATGGTACTTTCCAAAACCGGCGCCGAAGCAGCTGAGGTGACCACGGGCCCTGGATGATCGAGGTGCACGACGGCTGCGGAGATGGGTATGGGTGAATAGACTTGCAGCTGTTGAACAACTGACCGCCCAGATGGAGGCAGGGGCTATCAACAGTGTCTCCTTAACGACTGTTCAGCAAACGTTGCTGCGTGTGGCCTTCTGCAGAAGGTGTCTGCTATTTTGCACCCATACTGACTGCTGTTCATCGGCGACGAAGGCTAGAATTTGCACGCTAATACCGCAAGCCACCTCCTTTGTTGACGGACTACGTTTTCTAAGGACTCTCCCAATGAATCTCAACCTGGCACCCGCCTTACCAACAATTAATTTTATATGATCATTCCACTTCAAACCGTTCCGTACGCATACTCCCAGATATTTTACAGAAGTAACTGTTACCAGTGTTTGTTCTTTTAATGTTTTATCAAACAACACTTGGGAAGCGAAAAATTCCTCTTCTTGTAATTACTTCAATTTTCTCTTGCGAAGCGATGAAGGTGAGTGTATCCCCTCCATATACTTCCTCATTCATTAAATAATAATCTTCACCTTTCTGCTAAACGTGTCTGCAATCATTTGCAGAATCCCTTTAGCGAGAATACGTACATTAATTTTGTTCCGTGAGTTTCATGTTTCAGAAGGATATGTTAGGATTGAGCTCTGTTTGAGAGCAGAATGACTGATCGCGTCATATCGTTGGAGTGTAACGTGCACACAGTCGAATCTGGACATTCTTTTCCATGAAGTCCGATTAACTACTCATTACTACCTTTTACAAGAAAATCATTATAGTAGTTTCATGGCCGAGATGCTTTCAACCAGTGAAGATGTACAATAGCCACCAGGTCTGATACATCAGAAAGCGAAGATAAAGAGCGGTGGCACACGAAGGGTAATGAAGGTGATGAAATACAACACGAGAACTAATTCCAATTTGATGTGTTTTAAGGTAGCAAACGCTTCATGTCATCGCATTTGAGACGTGTCCTTCCTGAGGCAAACATTTCTTAATACAGTGCATAATGTTTACCAGATTTAAGTATTTTTTCACTTTTTATTCTACCGGTAAAGAAGGGTGCTTAACGAGAGGTATCGGTTCAACATAACTCTTGAAGAAACCTGGAACACAACACTGACTAGTAGCAAGTGGCACTTGTTGTCAAATCTCAAAGCTATTTCGTCATTCATCGCGGAAGTAACACGGATTGTCACAACCCCTCCAGTCCACCTCCCCAACACAACTCAAACGTAGCAAATAAAAATTACAAATCTCGTTCAACGTATTTATAGCAATGAATCATGAATAATGTGCTTTCCCCACCACCATACTCCACAACAACTCTATCCACACAACGTCTGCTAACTACGAATCCAGGATGAGGCAGCTAAGACAGGCTACCCAAAGTATATCCAGAACGAATAAATATATCGAGGTGCGGTTTTCACCAAACTATACCGGAAAACGTTGTGAATTTCCTGACGTCCGCAAGTAATTTTTTCGTTTACAGACGCCGAATTGCGACACTTTTTCCTGGCATTTGAAAGAAGCTTCTTAGAGCACTTCAGTGACATAACACGTGTGAGACTTGATCTAATAGTATCAAGATAACAACACCTCGAACAACTGTAACGCCGCCAGGAGAAGAGGTTCTATGAACGTCTGCCCTATTATACCAAATATAAGCAAGCTCGTAACTCAGGTACGGTTCTTGTGTTTACCAGTGCGCTTGAAGCCCATAAGTCCTTGTTCTGCTACTGTAGTAATGAGATAACTTGCTCTTAAGGCTATGGCGACATTCACAATTTGAACGACAGTCGAAAAAGTGATTTTTTTTTTAAATAGCGAGTGCCCGCCAAGCTATTAGAGTAGCGGTGCGGTTGTATTTTGGATAATCCAGATCTAGCCAGGCACGCACGAACTGTCTTTACAAATATTATAAAAAGTTCTAGAAACAATACGTTTGGAGTATAAATACGCCTAAGAAGTGAAGAGCAACTGATAAAAGAAGTGAAACTAACAATTTAGCAGCAGTAACACACGATGCAAATGTCCCTAAAGAGGCAGCTCTGAAGTACGAGAGGGATCAACCAAACGAATGTTTTTGGAACGCTACATTCGACTGCGTTTCATACTCTTCATTTTGCTAAATCTTCAGCTTCATCGCAATGACTTCCGAAATTGGTTACAGTTCTCCGAATGTTATCTATGAAAAGTGCGAAGTGATGCTGCACATCCATACAAAATTTTGTTTAAGAAGCATCTTTTAAAAACCATGGGCAAGTCAATCTTCGCATTAGGCACTAATCGTCTGCTGAAAATCCACGCTGACTTAAAAATGTGAATAAAAAAAACGCTTTTGGTCTATCAACGTTTGGTGCGTATTTTCCAAGACCCGCATCATTCATCCCTGTTTTATTGATGGGAATCTAAATACACTCAATTATTTCGAGTTCCTAAAATACGCTGCTGTCGCAGTTATTGGAAGACATCCCACTGGATATAAGGTAATCAGTGTGATACCAACATGACCCTCCCATTCCGTATTTGTAGTGACAGACCCTCTTAAGAGAACATTTGGAAAGCCCTGGAACTGTCGTTCAGAAAACGCACAATAATCTGCACACTCACCAAGTTCGTACAATTATTCTTTTATATATTGCGAACATTAAAACAAGACGTCTATTAGGAAACAGCGGAGACTCCCGAAGGCATGGAATGCCATATAACACGGGCCTGTGCTGCCGTTAATTCCAAATGAAATTAGATGTGCAGAATCGTTCTCCAGAATCACTCTATAGCGTGTAGCAATGTTGAATGTCAACACTCCGAGCACTTGGTATCATTGCCGTGATAATAAACACACGAACCCTACCTGTGTTACGTGCTTGCTTGCATTTGGTATAACAGGGCAGCCTTCTGTGGAACCTCTTCTCCTGAGGAGCGACAGCGGTTTGCGGCACCGTCATTTTGATACATGTTATGCCGTTCAAGTTCTTTTAGGCGCTTCTCTCAAGTGCCACAAAAAGGTACAAATTTCCATTAGAAAAAAAGTTGGTGTCCTAATTCGGAGAGTATAAAACGATCAAAATTACTTGTGAGCTTCAGGAAATTCCCCACATCGTCCGCTATAACTTGCCGAAAACCGCACCTCGCTGTATTTATTCATTCTGATATGTTTGGGATGGCCTGGCTTAGCTGCCTCACGCTGCATGGCGGGAGAGCCTCCGAAGCCCGCGTTCTTCGACGATGTAACACCTCGTGTAGCAGCAGTCTCATCGTGAGTCAACAAGTTTCAACGCGTCACGCGAGCGACCGACGACCTCGCTGTTTCCGTGAAGTAAGTTCTGAACTCCACCGCTGTCATTTGCTTTCTCCCAACGCCATTTAAATCAGCATCTTTTCCACTTTCCGCAAACGTAACTCACTGATTTCCCTTTAATTCCGAAACCAGCAATTGTACAATCAGAACGTGTCAGGAGATGTCTTCCGGTGATTCTGTAACACCGCATTGAATACAATATTGACAACTCAGTTAAGCGTACATTAGGTGATTAATTTTTGCGATCTCTAGACTAACAAGAGGAAAGGAAAGGGATAAGAGCAGTCAAGTGGTCAGAAGCATGTATTGTATTCTCGGTCGCTCGGCTCCAGACTGTAGCGCCTAGAACCGCACGGCCACTCCGGCCGGCAATACGTAATTCGCACCGTTGGTATTGCGCTGACGAATCCTTTCGAAGAACGTACACTGGTCTGTAAGCAACAACAGTGTATAACCCAGCTCAGTCTTCGGTTCTTGAGGACCCGAATGGTGTGGATAGCGTTGTTTTCTGATTTCTTGGATTGGATTGTTTGGGGGAAGAGACCGAACAGCGAGGTCATCGGTCTCATCGGATTAGGGAAGGACAGGGAAGGAAGTCGGCCGTGCCCTTTCGAGGGAACCATACCGGAATTTTCCTGGAGCGATTTAGGGAAATCATGGAAAACCCAAATCAGGATGGCCGGACGCGGGATTGAACCGTCGTCCTCCCGAATGCGAGTCCAGTGTTTCTGATTTCTGCATTGCCTTCAGCACGGTTCCGTCTGGGTGATCAGTAAGTAAGACAGCTGGTTGCGGAATATCTGATCTGTGTGGGGATGAATTGAAGACTCCTCAGTGAACTGCCAACATCAGAAGGGAAGTAGGTGACGATAAGTCTCGAAGAATGTGATATTATCGTTAGGTCCCACAAAAACTTCGTATGGCGACGTCTAACAGCAAGTGCTGATTTTATCCTATGCTGGAAAACTTCGTATTTTATCAGTTCACAGAGAGGAAGATACATTCTGTTAGCAGAAACTAAAAACACGCATTCGTGCACTGTTGTATCGTGGCAGAGAAACATCGTATGTTCTCGTATATTACGTAACTCAGTGACATTTGATAACCAAGCGTCATTGATTCCAGGTGTTTAACGTGCATTTTGTTGATTAGTGACTGCTGTTAAATGTCAGATCATCGTACACATTAAACTACTGAACTTTAGTGTTTTATAGGGTGTCCGAGAAGTGCCCGTAACCACTCGACATTGTATTGTTAAATCACTCCGTCTTCAGGCCACAAGTGGCCTACCGGGACCATCCGACCGCCGTGTCATCCTCAGTGGAGGATGCGGATAGGAGGGGCGTGGGGTCAGCACACCGCTCTCTCGGTCGTTATGATGGTATTCTTGACAGAAGCCGCTACTATTCGGTCGAGTAGCTCCTCAATTGGCATCACGAGGCTGAGTGCACCCCGAAAAATGGCAACAGCGCATGGCCGCCCGGATGGTCACCCATCCAAGTGCCGACCACGCCCGACAGCGCTTAACTTAGGTGATCTCACGGGAACCGGTGTATGCACTGCGGCAAGGCCGTTACCCGACGTTGTATTGTGGGGGAAATTAATAGTTGCATTGTTGAGTTCCCTGCTTAGAACCAGACGAAAGCCAGTCGTCACTATTCTACTATTTTGTTGCAGTATTCCATGGTTTCAGTAGTGACACCACGGCTGATGTGAACGGACACAGGTTATTACACTCTCGATGAGCGGTAAGTGACATGTTTATGTGAGCACAAACAGACAGGGCCAACAATGACAGAGACAATGAATGCGTTTAGAGATGGCTTTGGAAAGGCTCACGTCGTAAAGCAATCATGATTTAGCGGGAAATCCGTTCTTTTGTTACAGTGGGTGGCAAAGACAGGCCGCGCATTGGACATGAGAAAGCGCAAGAACAAACGTGTGCTGGTGTCGCTCAATCAACTGAGCACTCTCCAGTGACATCCGTACACAGAAGAGCACCTGAAACTCAATTACTGCGCTTAACAATGCAGTCTGTCTTGTCACTAATTGAACAGCCCACACAGAACCGTATGTCTTTATGCTTTGGTTATTGTGTTGCAGTTCACGAAAGGGCTCCAAATCTAAAATCCTCTCAACTAACTATACTAGTAATGGTTAATGGGATGTTCCAGTGGAAATTCTGTGATAACTGCCTGCTAACATTCATGGTTTCACTTCACAAAGCCTCGAAATCATCGACGATCCATATGTGTGAATGCTTTTCATTTCTGAAGTCGAAACTGCCGGTTTTAACTGGCTCGTGTTTCCATTTCACGACTACATCAACTATTACCAAACGTGACGTTTAGAGCTTGTAGCCAATCTAATGGACATATCACCCCCATCACAGTCGTGCGTCCGTTTACAACGATGCAGCTTGTAACACTTCATCCGGGGATTGTCACGCAGATCCGTGACCTATCTTTCAGTTACATCTACCATATTTTCAAGAGACTGTGATAGGTCACAGGAAGATTGTCTACTTTTTGTCGTAAGTAAATTAAGCCCTTTTTCTCGCTGAAATTTTGCGATGTTAATTTTCCCATTTTTGTTTGATCCAACAAATATTTGTAAAACCTAGCGTTAGTGATTCGTAGTACTTTAGCGTTGTATTCAGCAACTGTATCATGGCGAAAGCTGTTCGGGGTGGAGAGTGGCGGCGGGAAGGGACGGGGTGGAGCATAGGCGTCCTCACCCACTTTCATACGTAGGTTGCAACGCAATAGACTAAGTTGTCCCAAACCTACGAGAGTTCTAATTACTTATTGCCCACAAGTGCATCCTGTTGTGCATTTCATTGTAAAGCCCAGTTAAGTGCTTTTGGCTCCAAGGTAAGGAAAGGTATCTAGGCTACCTTCTCATCTGAATCTCGTTCTTGAAGTAGACAGTCCTGCATTCCCTCGTTTATGTGACCAGCTAAGCAGGAACAAAGAATTACTCGTATGCTTTAGTCGTTTACTACGTTTTGCATTAGATCTGGAATTTATCTGCTATTTGTAGGCCATTTGTCGTGTTTCAAGAGTTTACACTATTTAGATATTTTGAATTTCGGTAACCTTTGTCGTAGAGAGGGAAGGTTAGTATTTAATGTCCCTTCGAGAATGAGATAATTAGAGCTGGAGTCAAGTTCTGTTAGGACAAGTGAGGGAATGGCAATTGGCCGCGTACTTTTTAGGGGAAGGATAGCTTCATACTCGTTAACAGGTGTTGACATAAGACTCCCTCCGAGCGTCTATGCACTGCTTCAGCTGTGCACCACCTCACTCGGTACCCTTGTGAGGAAGCACCTAGATGAAACAACGGGTAATCCAACTGATATGGTCGAAAGTCGAATTTCGATACCTGAAGTGGCCCGACGAAGACTACATACCAAGCAGTAAAGCCTAAAGTATTAGTTACATTGAATTAAACGATATTACGGGTGATCAAGCGGGGATAGAAGTGGAGAACTAGATATTCGCGACTAGAGGCGTATTTCGATCACTAATAAGTAATGTAGAGATCAGTTTAATTTGGAAACATCCTGGCAGATTAAAACTCTGTGCCGTACTGCAATCCGAATCGGCGGCCAATGCTTTTCCCAGCTGAACTATCGAGAAAGAACTCTCGTTGCATCTCACAGCTTTATTATGTCAGTGCCTATCTCTTACTTTCTAAACAAACTTCACAGAAACTCGAAGCATACATCAGCAGAATCAAGGATACAGGGGCCATTGTTCGAGTACTGGTCCGACACACAATTTTAATGTGCCAGGAAATTTCAAAATAGTGCATTGTCCCCTACATGGTTACAATGATAAAGCGGTATTGGAGTTGGACTGGTGCAAGTCTTTCAATTAGATGCCACTTCGCCGACGTGGGGTGTCCCCGAGCCAACGACACCCGCTGCACCCAGTGTTAACGGGCCCGGTATTTCCAGCGTGGCAAGGCCACTGGCCGTTACATAGTGAAAATGTCCTTCTGAACAAGAACTGACACGGGTGGTTAATGAAGTGGAACATGCGGTTGCTGATGGCTATAATATTAACACTAAAATAATAGTGTGCGTAGCAGGTGGACATGCTTGATGGCAAAACGTTAGGTGAGGACAACAGACTCTTTAACAGACGGACGAATTTTGCTAGCTCAGAAGTAGAGTAGATAAGAAGGAAGATACAAGAAGAGGCACAGTAGCGACAACTGCACAAGCCAGAAGGGCTTAGAAAGAAGCAGCTACCGGCATCCAAAATACAAACCTCGAGACCAGAGAAAAGCTTATGAAAAGCTGTGTTTGAAAAACAGCTCTGTACGGGTGCGAAACATGGACTACTGGGGGAGACGTAAATAACGTCTGAAACGTTGTGTTATAAGAGACTGTTGAACATTAGATGGATGGATGGCTTAAGGAACAAAGATATCCTGCAACGAGGCGAAGGGAAAAGAGACTGGGGCATAATAAAATGAAGTGATTCAATGTTTCAGCGCATATTACGACTTGAGGTGCTAGAAGTGCAGGCCTGGAATGAGAATGTAGGACAGAGCCTCGCCGATGTCGGATGCACCAGTCATGCGATAGGAATGGAGAGCTTCATCGAACCAATCTTAGCGTTGATGGCCAAAACAATAATACCTGCTCTGTTGCAAGACCCTTCTCGTTTAATATTAATAAACATACAACAGGAAAGATCTTAATGAGCCATTAAACACACAAATGCAGAATTTGGACACCATAGATTATGTAGGTATAGAAAGTTAGCTATATTAATGTAATTTTTTTAACTTATTGGCTTTCGGGACGTGTGCATACAGCCGCCTCAAGAGTGGAATGTCAATTCAGATGATACGAACGTAAGGATAACACAACACTGCAGTCCACTAGCTGAGAAAACCTCTGACCCATCCGGGAATCGAAGACTGACCCCTTCGGTCAGCAATCCTCTGTGCTGACCGCGCAGCTACCGAGGCGGATTTAACGTAACATTCTTTTCATTTTGCTTTTTCCCTTTTTTTGGCAGTGTGAGTGACATTTACTTGCCGCATTCCCTTCCTGACGCCGCCTCTCCTCCCAGGAAGGAACCTGCGTGCAGCTGTCTGCGTCTAGAGTAGATCTTACGTTCAAGTGTAATAACGTATTTGTGTAATGTACATCTGAGGCGGAACATGGGTACCAGCCCGGTATTTATGTAGTAGGATGTGGAAAACTGCCTAAAAACCCAAATCCAGCGTCGTTCATCTGCGAAGCAGATCCGATCTGGGGCTGGATCGCCTCCCTGTTTATCAGAAGCAAGCGCTTTAGTGCTATCGGCTGTACGGTCGGGTCTAATATTTACTTAATGGATGACAATGTTACTTGAACAATATGGTTCAAATGGCTCTAATCACTATGGGACTCAACATCTGAGGTCGTCAGTCCCCTAGACTGAAACTACTTCAATCTAACTAACCTAAGGACATCACACACATCCAGACCGGAGGCAGGATTCGAACCTGCGACCGTAGATGTAGCGCGGTTCCGGACTGAAGCGCCTAGAACAGCTCGGCCACAGCGGCTCATGAACAATAATTTATATAGTATAGCAATAAACTTTACTAGTCTTATTTTATGAACAGCAGTATCGTTTCAATGCAGAAAACTGCGGAAATAAATGGTAAACGCAATGTTATCATCAATTGATCTAGACGCTTATATGGATCTACTGTCCAGTCACATTAATGTGACCACCTGCCGAAGGTCTGAATAATCACCTTTTGTAGAGCGGACCGCTGGGAGTCTTACAGGAAGAGTGTCAATGAGGTTCTGGAAGGTACCAAGAGGGATGTGGAGCCGTATCGACAGGTATGTAGAGCCATACCGACTCCACTGCCGTGGTAAGCTGCGCTAGGTTTCTCGGCTGACGATCCATGACGTCTACAGCTCGATCGAGGTGGCTGCACGGATTCTCAATTGGATTTAAAACTTGGGAATCTGGTGGCGAGGGTAGTACGGCAAATTCTTCCTGGTGCTTGTAATATCTCTTTATATTCTACCATTTATCCCTGCACAATTCTATGAGTGAATTACGATTCCTACTTGATCATCTATATACTCGCAGAATCGATGCGAAAAGTAGTACAGTACTATTACTATTCCATGAGCGCATAATTACTCTTTGTAATATTTTCTCTCTGGTGTGTGTTGAGAGGACTTCTAGGATTTTCTCCGTGCCGAATAGCCGCATTGAATAATTGTAATTTTGCTATCGAGATTACTGGAAGGAAGAGATTGGAAATATACTGTATGCTAATCAAGAGAATATAAACTGAGCATTTACATCAAAGGTCTGTAACGAATTTAATTATGTATGTATTCTCTAATTGGAAATTTGCTCGGATGTGTCGTTTCGTTGGTAATCAGAAGGGAACTTCCGATGAATTGGAAAAGAACCTGCAATTATTAGATCCAAGAGCATTATTTCATCAGATAATTAAACTCTATCAAAGCAAACTTTCCACTTGATCTGAGGTTTCCCGACTGACTACGCAACGCAAGAAAAACCAAGACATTTTATTTACACAGGGTTGCAGATCGCTTCGAAACTTCGAGACTGCGGACAAGGAGAGTCATTGTCTGATTCTGATTAAACAAGTAAAGCTTAATTATAACTTTCTTGAGCAACTGTGACGACTGTAATATGCCTGCTTATGAATGAGATTATTAATAAAATATTAATAACTAAATTTCCTCCTTACCAGCAACCAGTATAAACACAATAATTAATTAAAATTATATGCTGTTCGAATGACGCGCGTACACTACAAGCTGCCTGGTAAATGCCATCGTGCCGGGGAAAAACAAACGGCATGTAGGGGTTGACGTGCTCCTCAAGGACCCACTGTGCCTTCGAGAATGACAAGATCACCCAGAGAGTGCCACGAAAACATTCAGCAGACTACAAAGCTCCCATCTCTTCCCTGGACTCTTCCGACGATTGCTGCAGGGCGTTTTCTATCAGTCCGATGTAACATAAACCGTGATTCATCTTAAAAGACCACTTGTCGACACTCAGTGTCGTACAGTTGCGGTATTAGCGTGCAAATTCTAGCCTTCGTCGCCGATGAACAGCAGTCAGTATGGGTGCAAAACAGCAGGCACTTGCTGCAGAAGGCCACACGCAGCAACGTTTGCTGAACAGTCGTTAAGGAGACACTGTTGATAGCCCCTGCCTCCATCTGGGCGGTCAGTTGTTCAACAGCTGCACGTCTATTCACCCGTACCCATCTCCGCAGCAGTCGTGCACCTCGATCATCCAGGGCCCGTGGTCACCTCAGCTGCTTCGGCGCCGGTTTTGGAAAGTACCATTTTCCCATGGCTGCAAGCGAACAGTTTACAAATGTACTTTCGTCCTAGGCCCGGAAGCCAATGATCATGCCCTTTTAAACGTCAGATAAATCGCTCCGTTTTCGTGTTATGACGACGACTGTACACTCTCTCTCTCTCTCTCTCTCTCTCTCTCTCTCTCTCTCTCTCTCTCTCCCCTCCCCCTCCCCCCCCCCCATCTCCCATGGACACGCTTTATATACCCTCCACTGCTAGTGCTGCCTCTGTCGTCTGTGAGTGATTATTGCACTTTGACAGCGAACATAGGCCGTGGTCACATTAACGTGCTTGGACCGTATAAAGAGAAGTTGATGCATTAGAACATTGCAGCGAAATGTAGGAAGATCTGCAGCGGATATGCACTTGGTGCAGAGAGTGGCAACTGACCCTTAACATAGACAAATGTAATGTATTGCGAATACATAGAAAGAAGGATCCTTTATTGTATGATTATATGATAGTGGAACAAACACTGGTAGCAGTTACTTCTGTAAAATATCTGCGAGTATGCGTGCGGAACGATTTGAAGTGGAATGATCATATAAAATTAATTGTTGGTAAGGCGGGTGCCACCTTGAGATTTATTGGGAGAGTCCTTAGAAAATGTAGCCCATCAACAAAGGACGTGGCTTATAAAACACTCGTTCGACCTATACTTGAGTATTGCTCATCAGTGTGGGATCCGTACCAGGTCGGGTTGACAGAGGAGGTAGAGAAGATCCAAAGAAGAGCGGCGCGTTTCGTCACAGGGTTATTTGGTAAGCGTGATAGCGTTACGGAGATGTTTAGCAAACACAAGTGGCAGACTCTGGAAGAGAGGCGCTCTGCATCGCGGTGTAGCTTGCTCAAAAATGGTTCAAATGGCTCTGAGCACTATGGGACTTAACATCTTAGGTCATCAGTCCCCTATACTTAGAACTACTTAAACCTAACTAACCTAAGGACATCACACACATCCATGCCCGAGGCAGGATTCGATTCTGTAGCTTGCTGTCCAGGTTTCGAGAGAGTGCGTTTCTGGATGAGGTATCGAATATATTGCTTCCCCCTACTTATACCTCCCGAGGAGATCACGAATGTAAAATTAGAGAGAGTCGAGCGCGCACAGAGGCTTTCCGGCAGTCGTTCTTCCCGCGAACCATACGCGACTGGAACAGGAAAGGGAGGTAGTGAGAGTGGCATGTAAAGTGCCCTCCGCCACACACCGTTGGGTGGCTTGTGGAGTATTGCCACACTTATGAATGAAAAGGTATTATCTACATGTCGATTGAGATACTGAAACACAACAAATTTCCCTAATCAGGAAATCCCACAAGTTAATGGTCAGTGCAACAAGTCAAAGAAGTGTTTCGCACGGACGAGTTTATCGACACGTACTGCAACAAGAAGGAAGGAAAGAGGAATCGCTAGATTTATCGTCTCGCTGACTGACACTATCACTGACAGAATATTTTCTCACAAGGAAATCTTAGAAAACATAAATGCGATTACCCGAAAGGAAATCTGAACTACTTTTTCCTTAACAGAAAACCTCTCCACCGTCTAATTGGTGGTCACTGTAGCTACTTACATGCTACTAGAATCTCCAAACTGCCAAATGCAGGGTACGCCTCTGAGGTTTAATATACGAACTTACTTGGGAACACAGCAACGTAAATGTAATACATGTTTTGTTAATGACATTGGCAACATGGATGGGCAGCTGGTGTCGCTGCGAAAATATCTTGCCAAATGGCAGTAGGAAGGGAGGGAGCACAGTAAAGTGTCTCTGTTAAATGAGAACAATTTTAAAACAAATCACACTAACGTCTCAATCGAGCCAGAACACGATTCTGAAGCAACACTAAGATAATGTATATCATCTCCTTTTGCTAAGTGATAAGTCTCTGCTGGTGAAGCCACAGTGGTTAGAACAGTGGTCTCACTGTCCAGAAGTGTGGAGTTCCGTCCCCGTCCAGAGAACCAAGTTTATGTTTTATATATCATTTAAGATTACTTTGGATACGGACACTCTAGATTTCCTTTCTCGTCGTTCTCCAATCCGATCTTATATCCCGTCTGATGTCATCATGGACGGAATTGGAACTCTTATCTTCCTACTTTCTTGTTCTTTCCTTTAGTACTAAAATCGGTTCCTCATGCTTTACTGTGGAGTAGATCGCATCTTCACCAAGTTGTTGAAATTACAGATTCATTGTGGTTATAATTACGCTTTAGTTACGTGAGAGCGTCCCCATGAAAAACTAGTGACCGTAGGTGAATGAAACTTTGTGGTGACATTAGTAAGGACTTGCGGAAGTGAAAAATCGAATAAACCATTGAAAGAAACATATTTTAATTTCCACATCAGAGGGTAACATTTGTATACCATGTTTCGTTCCAGGCTACAAACGTTGCTCAATGTGAAGACTGTCTGCATCCACAACAGCCTAGAACCGCACCAAATATTCCAGTTCACAATTGCTCGCAGCACGTTTCGAACGGTGGACCACGGAATGTTCAGCTGTCGTGACAGCTCGTGCACTGGTTGAAGATCGCACATTGCGTCCAGCGTTCTTAGCCATGGGAACAGTCACTTCAAGAATTTGTGGCGCAATTGGTCGTCAGCCTCTCCGAAGAGCAATTCTCAAATCGCCAGTTAATTCAAACTTCCGAATCTTCAATCTCGGTGCGAAAAGAAGACCTCGTCCTGTTCCTTCGATACATCGATACTCGTGAATAGCAGCACTATTGCTATTTTGATAAACAGCTTTACGAGCAAAGCACCTCGTCCAGATCCATATTGACTGACTGCAACTGTAATTCACACTGATGCTAACGGCAAGTCATGACACGTACACTACTACCAATGCAAATACTGCGACGCACGGCCGGATATCATTTACATAAAACTGGGTATTCGCACGGTAAATAGTTTTCCGTCTACACTACATGAAGTAATGAAAGTCTTTATAACCACTCGGAACATTTCGTTAAAGGGGTTGGTAGAATTAGGTATTGTTTGTTACCTTATTCTTCTTTGTTGCTGTCCGAATGTACAAGACTCTGAACTGTCGATCAACAAAGTGCGTGAAACAGCTGAGGAAACACGGTGGCATCGCAAACAGCTGGTGCAAGGCCTCAGACACACACACGCACTCTGTGGTTAGCACCTGTCTGATGTCCCTGGGAGGGACGACTGGAGATCGTAAAATTCGAGGCGAATTCGGACGAAGCTCCCAGATACATGATCCGATTTCCACCATTGCACGAGAGAGGGCAATCACCTGGTTTTATAACCATTGCTACGTCACTACATTCATTAAAGAGCTGTGACCGAAGTTAAACAAACCAAGATGCATATTGATGAACCAAATAATATGACCACCACGAGATTAAATTCTCCCTGATGGTGTTGGGAGGAGTCGAAGCATCAAAGAAGGCATGTAAGCGGAACAGCGATGAGTGAAGAATCACGCTAGAGACGAGACGGGCCGCAAATAAAGAAATCCACTGACACAAGTGACTTTGAAAAAAGACGGGTAGTATTGTCTGAGCGCCTGACAACCATCATCTCAGAAACGAACGGCTGTTCAGCTGTTGGTGTCTTACTGTTTTGAGGAGCTATGGAGAGTGATTGCAGGACGGCGAACCGCTTGGATGCATAAACCTCACTACAGAACATGTAGGTCGGCGGCTTGCGTATTGTGCAAAGCAGGATAAGAGAGATCTGTGGTAGATCTGGCGACAGAGTAGAGTGCTAGTGCAGTCGTAAGTGTTTCACAGTACACCGTTCAGCGTATGATGCTGAACATGTGGCTCTGCAGCAGGCGACCCCAACTTCTTCAATGTTGATCCAAAGATATCGTCAGTTACGTTTCCATTGGGGGACAGTATCGTCGAGAATGGAGCGCGGATCAATGTAAACGTGACGCTTGGTCTAAAGAACCACGTTTCTTGTTACACCAGGTCGACGGTTGCATCCGAATATGCCGTAATCCAAGTGAACGGCTGCCCGAAATTGCCACGGACATAGGCCAGTTCAAATGGCTCTCAGCACTATGGGACTTAACTTCTAAGGTCATCAGTCCCCTATAACTTAGAACTACTTAAACCTAACTAACCTAAGGACATCACACACATCCATGCCCGAGGCAGGATTCGAACCTGCGACCGTAGTGATCGCACGGTTCCGGACTGTAGCGCCTAGAACCGCTCGGCCACCCCGGCCGGCTGACACAGGCCGGTGTGTGCAGTATTTTGGTATGCGGGACATTCATCTGGGCTTCCATGGGACCTATTGTGGTAATCAAAGCACCATGATAGCTGTTGACTACTTTAATGTTACTGTGGACCACCTGCATCACTGCATGATTGATGTCTTCCGCGACGGTGATCGGATCTTTCAGTAGGATAACTTTGTGTCATAAAGCCAGAATAGCGCTACAATGATGCACCTTCTGATCTCAAAATTGGTAATAACTCGAGTAAAAGAATTTAAATATTTAGGTGAATGGATTGCAGAAAATTGTAATGAAAAGAAATCTGTCAGATCAAGAGTCCAGAAAATGGAGACGGCGTTTCAGTTAACAAAAAACGTTTACAACAAAAAGAGTCTCTCGTGGAACTGCAAAATACGACACTACACAACAGTAATTAAACCCGAAGATCTCTACGCATCTGAGACACTAAACCTTCAACACAGAACACTAAAAGGGGAATTAGAAGTGAAAGAACGTAAAAGAATGAGGAAAATCCTAGGACCAAGAACTAAAGATGGTGTGCATAATCCAAAACCCAATGCAGAAATATATAAATATCTCCAAAATAACAGACACAATGCTCATGAGAAGAATCAAATTTATGGTGCATTTAGAAAGAATTGACTCAAACAGCTTAATGCACAAAATCCACACGTTTTTGAATAACAAAACTACAAGACCGAACTGGCACAAACAGACGGAAAAAGACCTGAGAGAATTAGGGTCTCCAAATCTACATGACAGAAATGAAATCAGGAAAATCACAAACACACGGCGTTTTGAGGAAGAAGAGAGAAAAACTAACCGACATACATGGTCTACGCAACGAAAGCTAGCCCATTCGTTGCTTATGAAGGAATACTGGGCGAAAAAGAAGGCCGACAAATGTTGATTACGCGTGGTCTTAAGTGATTCATCTGCGAAGAAGAACAACACACGTCAAAGCAGCGGCCCGTAATTTATGGCAATTGCGCGATCTGTGGGAAGACATCTGGTGCCACATACCTCCACAAAACTTCCTGGGACTTGTCGAGTCCATGCCATGCAGACTAAATGTTGGTACTGCGTTCCCAAGGTAGACCACGCTATTACGTAGATTATTATAACTCTTAGGCTTAGCAGAGAATGTCAAGACAAAAAGATATCCACAACCATTGCCTCACAGATGCTGCTTTATGACAGGCTGCACTGTCGATACAGTTATCGTCTCCAAACCGTTTCTCTACAGTACTGTGCTTTGTGGAAAATGCTCTAAAATGTCCTCACATTAATTCGCATTACCTCACTGTTGGCCCAACACATGATGGCAGGTAATGTTTCCAAATACAGACCCTTCCAGCGAATTTCCAGAGGATATAGTGTGAGTCATCACTAGAGCGTTTAGAACTGACTACAGAAATGTGTGGCTTCTGAGGAGGTGCTGTACCATTCCAATCCCTTACTATTATGTCCCTGCGCACAATCAATGTTCTAGCTGGACTGCTGGTAGTATTTTGGAACTCACGAGTAATATCTTCCACTGATTTTATACAACTTTTGACAGCCGCCCTCCGTAATGCACGGAGGTCCTTGACCGTCAGTATATGAGGCCTGCCTGGTAGTGTTTTGACTGTGGTTGTTCCTTCGGGTTCCTGTTTCACTATCACATGACCAACAGTCGACTTGGACAGCTTTAGGTTTGAAATGTCCCTGACTGATACGTTGCTCAGATGACATCCGATGGCTAGCCCACATTAGAAGTCACTGAACTCTCCTGTCTGACTCATTCTGTTGTTTCTGTTTCGCTACTGATGCCAAGATGCTCCTTACCTAATTTTGTACTGGCGGGTCCTCGGCTCGTGTCGTCTAGTGGTCATTTGCGCATTACATAGGGGAGTCCGGATAGTTTTGATCAGATAGTGTACATCGAAGGAGTAGTGAAGGAAATAGAAGCAATACTGCAGAGCGAGGTTAAGGTTCAGGGTGAAATCGTATGAAGGATGAGGACTCTGATGATACTGGTGTCCTCTTTAAAAGTGGAGAAGAATTACAGGTCATGTTGAATGAAATTACAGTAAACTTTTGATTGACTGAAGACATTTTTACACCACAAAAACTGATATTAAATCATAATGTATTCAGAAAGAAGCTGCTAAATGAACGACATTTTGCTGTGTAATGATTTATTTCAAACAATTTCTCGGTGTTGTGGAGTACATCTTAAAGAAGAACTTGTATTGTGATGAAAACAAAGAAAGATGGAAGTACTAATTGGTAGAAAAAACAAGATTAATGACGAACTTCAAAATTGGTGACCATTTAGTAAACGAAGCAATGGAATTCTGGTTCGTGGGTAGCAACAGTACGCACGATTTATGAAATAAGACGGAGACAAGAAGAAGACTATCACAGGCAGAAAGCTCTTCTAGCCGAAATAAGTCTGCTAGTCTCAAACATAGGGCTTAATTTAAGAGAGATTTTTTGCGCGTGTGCTACAACAGTGTACAGAAGTGAACTATGGACTACGGTAAAACCGGAAAAGAAGAGAATCCAAACATTTGAGATACGAATCTTCGCAGAATCGGAGAGGGAAAAAATTAATCGTAAACCCTGACTAGAAGAAGAGACAGATTTGGGGTATGCTTCAAGATACCAGGAAATTATTTCCACGATGTTAGTAGGAGGTCAAAAGTTACAGAGGAAGACAGGAACTAAAATACAGTTGCGAAAAAAAAAGATCGCTATATCAAAACATAGTTAATGTAGGGCCAAGAAATTTCCGCAATGCATTTGTCTAGATAAGATTTTTAACTGATTTGCATTGTAAGATCACAGATCAGTACAAGCGTGAGATAAGCCATTGCAAATGTGAAACGCTGGTACACTAATGACAAGTGTAACTGCCACAATGTTGAATGTATGCATACAAACGTGCATGCATTGTGCGTGCACAGGGGCCCGATGTCAGTTTCTGGCATGGAGCTCGATGCATGTTGCACTTGGTCGGTCAACACAGGGACGGTTACTGCTGTTTGTGGACAACGCTGCCATTGTCTTCCGATGACTGGAGACAGATATGGTGATCGAGCAGGCCATGGCAACATGTCGGCAGTCTGTAGAGCACGTAGGGTTACGCTAGCTTTAGGTGGGCGAGCGTTATCCTGTTGGAAAACACCCCCTGTAATGCTGTTCATGAATGGCAGCACAACAGGTCGGACCACTAGACTGACGTAAAAATTTGCAGTCAGGGTGCGTGGGATAAGCACCGAGAGTGCTCCTGCTGTCACACGAAATCGCATCGCAGACGGTAACTTCAGGATTAGGTCCAACGTGTGTAGGCCACACAAATGTTATGTGGAGGCACTCGCCTGGTCTCCTTTTTGTCCTCAGGTGGCCATCGCTGGCACGGAGGCAGAACCGGCTTTTATGAGAAAACAAAAGAGAGTTCCTCTCCGCCTTCTAGTGAACTCTCACTTGACACCACTGAAGTCACAAACGTAAATGGTTTGGGGGTCAGTGGCATGTACGCTACAGGTCCTTGAAGTAATCGATTTGTAACAGCTCACTGTCATTGTGGTGCCAACTGCTGCTCTAATTGCTGCTGCATATGCAGTACGATGCACCAAAGCCATCCTGACCTCTCGCCCACGCTCCCTGTCTCAACGAAAAATAGTGTTCCACAGTATTAGTTCATAATGTAAATCCACAAGCCCTCCTTGAAAGTGTAGGATATGCGATTGATTAGTCTCTATAATTATACGAGATCAATGTTCCAATATCACGTTTATAAATTGTAGATTACATTCCTCTTGTTTCTTGGCCTTTTAGGCGGCCTGTGACTGTTACCTGAAAAAAAGCGTGTTTCCTGGCTACGGAGTCCAAACTTTAGTTTGCTTTGTTTCATCATCACCAGATACGGACGATCTGATGCAACATATTTGTTTACCTTTCTCTCACAGGCTGTGTGACGTTTGGACCCCTAGCGTCAATGCATATACAGTCGTCATGTTCCTTCATAAATATTTAAGCTAACCAAAGTGAGCCAAGTGAAAGGCAGCATTGTGCAGTCTACATACTCCAAACATTGTCCCAGTGGTGACAAAACGAATTTCTTGTTTTCGGAATAGAGTTAATTATTAAAAATGTTTTCAGATGGAACTGATGAGAGCAGGCCTCCATTATAAGGAAGACGAGACGTTCAGTTAAAGATAATGAAATGATCGTAGTAGCTGGTTTTCGGGGCCAGTCATTAATAGCAGCATAAGGTCTCTAACACTATCACTTGTGATCAGATGGTAGGATATTTGTGGGTAAATAGCATAAAAAAGACTTTGGTTCAGGACTGCTGCATGTTCGCCTCCCACTGGTATGTTGACACAGAGTGTAACAGATGAGAATGCACTTTTAAATCTCTTCTGTGACGCTTTTAAGAATCCTAAGTCCTCTCTTCGAGAAACTGGACCATACTTGTAAATTTTACCATAGAATTTCAATGGCTAGTGTAGGAGTCATTAGATTTTTTTTAACAATTTGCTACTATATTTGTACACCGAAAGCTACGATGTATCAAGAATAGGAAAGACGATTACAATTTAAAGTCCATTCGATCACAAGAACGTTAGAGAGGAACCTCAAAAGTTCGATAGGTAAATGAAATCTGTGTCTCCCGTTTAATGAAACCATTCTGGGATTCGCGTTATTTCACTTAGGGAAAACACTGAAAACCTGGATGACCTGGTGAGATTTGGAGCTCGAGTCCTGAATGCAAATCCAGCACTACTACAGCGCCGTCTTGAAAAATCAGGAGATAGGGTGTGTCGCGGGATACCCATACAATTATCTGCTTGATTCGTCCTTACTTTTCCACTCATCGACGCTTTACCCTACGAAAGATTACATGTACACAACTCGTTGTCAGCGAACACTGGTGCCTGTATCATTATTGTCGTTGACCAAAATTTATCAGGGCTCACGTCGGCAGCTTCTCTTAATTTTGAAATTAGATCATTGCAAAAGGATACAGCCGCCTTCATAGCTGGGGTCAACAACGTACGCTTGTGCCGTAGTGCTTTACGCTGAAGTGTAGCTCGTCCGATTCATGTTTGTCGAACAAATATTCACCTTCAGTATTTGTCATGCAAGGGGAAGAGAGGAGGATCTGTAAAGCTTCTGATCACCAGTGACTGCCAGGTCCCTAAATTAAATGCCAGATCTTCCCACAGTATCCCATGGAGTGAAGCTATTTATATGAAACTGTTGATAATGATACAGTCGTCAGATTGTGACGTTAAGCTCGGCACCCACGTTGGTGCTAATTAGAGAGCTACGTGCCGGCACCGGGTTTTACCTCTTCCTTCTTTCTCATTGCGATCAGCAACCCAAACACGACACAAAATCCACACACACACTCACCTATACTCAAACGTACATTCCAACACAACATTTACATTTGAAAAAGTAGTAGTGCCAACACGAGCGAAAAAAGACCTTTGTAGTTGGGCTGGTTAACCTATCCCTCAGAGCTTCCCAGCCAAGTGTCATGTGACTTCACTCAAGTTTGCAAACTGAAGGATATACCCCAGATGGACTTGGGGTTGTATCTGAGACCCTCTGTAATGATCACGTGGTCATCAGACTCGCACTGCGTTTCACCATAGACTGAATGAGACAACACGTGGCGTTGGGTTACGCGATACCTCATATAAGGAAACTATGAAAGGTAGGAAGATTAGGATTTGGTGTTCGGTCTATGTTGAGGTCATTAGCGCTGGACTGTAAACTCGGGCTGGACAAAGAAGGCGAAGAAAAATGACTGTGTTCTTTTTTATAGTTGAATAACAAACTGTTTTTATTCTACTGATTAATATTTATTTCTAGCTAGTTTTCGGCTTATTGTGCCATCTTCAAGAAACTAGTTAAAGTAGACAGCTTATATCTGAAGATGGCACAATAAAAAAATCAGAACAAAAACAGTTTACTTTTTCCCATCTTAAATACGAAATTATTCTACCAAGAAATGACAGAAGAATCCATAAATAAGTGTGTGACCTCGTTTGAAGAAACATCCTGATATTCTATCAAGCCATTTTGGGAAATCGCAGGTGAACTAAATTAGGATTTGAGACTCGTTTCTACCGAATTTAAGCCTACCTCCGTCGGCTTGCTCGAATGCAACCAGGTCCGCGTACGTCGTGCCTAAGAACGAAGCGTGCAAAAACTTTCTATTATCGTAATGTGTGAAGCTACGTTTTAAAAGGTTGCGATGCCCAGTAGATGCTTTTCACAGCATCCTTTAATAGTCTGGAAGCCCGCAGGAAGTATTTTCTGCTACTGGAATCACTGCGCGTTTCCAGTTTGTTATAGCAGCGGAAAGAGTTACGCTGTGATGCTTAGAACGACGAAATTTCCTGCAACCACCTGTTACATGGCTCGTAGGAAGGTGCGTGAGCTTCACTGAACGATCCGATCTGCAGTGGCGTGCCCTTTCCTCGCGGCTGTTTCGCGCGGTAGATGATATCAGTGTCTCATGATACAGTACGCAATGTTCCACAGAACAAAAGAGACTTTGCGCGACAAACTCAAATATTAATTATCCACTGCAGCAAGTCAAGCTGACTGTGAACTGTTGTTGACTACTTAAGCATTGTGGATCAAACGGCCATTGTCATCATCCATACCGTCTAGGTCTCTGCAACTCTGCCACGTCGTCATTATTTAATAACAGTGTACTTAAAATCTAGTGTGTTCTGTAGCATATGTTTAACTCAATTCATGTATAATAAGGAATAATGAAATGTGGTTGTGCCTTGTACAAAAAAAAGTGTCGTGGTTATTACCCATAGATGTTTTGGAGAAGTTTCTCCATCTTCAGTGAATTTTATTTATTATGTGTTGAACAATAGACAAAGAATTTATGCTCTATGATATTTACCAGTTTTTGAAATTATGGTGTCTACACTACCATAAGTATTGACAGAAATAGTAGCATGAACAATAAATATGTACCTTATTGTTACATATTGGCGTCCTTAAGTATTTTTGGTCTTTGAAACACAGCTATAATTATTACCTCCCACTACGTCACCCGCAGTTAATAAGCGTTTATCGTTGCTTTGTTGCGTGATTTCTCAAATTTTAGGTCTCATATTTTTCGATTTTTTATATATAGCGCTACTTTCACTATATTATGTTGTATCGTAAACAAAGATTATCTATTTTATTCTTTGACTGCCTAATGTCAGTGCAAAATTGAGAAGTCCAAGATGGTGGAGCGAATGAACATCAAACAGTGAAACACTACATCTACATCTACATCTACATTTATACTCCGCAAGCCACCCAACGGTGTGTGGCGGAGGGCACTTTACGTGCCACTGTCATTATCTCCCTTTCCTGTTCCAGTCGCGTATGGTTCGCGGGAAGAACGACTGTCTGAAAGCCTCTGTGCGCGCTCTAATCTCTCTAATTTTACATTCGTGATCTCCTCGGGAGGTATAAGTAGGGGGAAGCAATATATTCGATACCTCATCGAGAAACGCACCCTCTCGAAACCTGGCGAGCAAGCTACACCGCGATGCAGAGCGCCTCTCTTGCAGAGTCTGCCACTTGAGTTTGTTAAACATCTCCGTAACGCTATCACGGTTACCAAATAACCCTGTGACGAAACGCGCCGCTCTTCTTTGGATCTTCTCTATCTCCTCCGTCAACCCGATCTGGTACGGATCCCACACTGATGAGCAATACTCAAGTATAGGTCGAACGAGTGTTTTGTAAGCCACCTCCTTTGTTGATGGACTACATTTTCTAAGGACTCTCCCAATGAATCTCAACCTGGTACCCGCCTTACCAACAATTAATTTTATATGATCATTCCACTTCAAATCGTTCCGCACGCATACTCCCAGATATTTTACAGAAGTAACTGCTACCAGTGTTTGTTCCGCTATCATATAATCATACAGTAAAGGATCCTTCTTTCTATGTATTCGCAATACATTACATTTGTCTATGTTAAGGGTCAGTTGCCACTCCCTGCACCAAGTGCCTATCCGCTGCAGATCTTCCTGCATTTCGCTACAATTTTCTAATGCTGCAACTTCTCTGTATACTACAGCATCATCCGCGAAAAGCCGCATGGAACTTCCGACACTATCTACTAGGTCATTTATATATATTGTGAAAAGCAATGGTCCCATAACACTCCCCTGTGGCACGCCAGAGGTTACTTTAACGTCTGTAGATGTCTCTCCATTGAGAACAACATACTGTGTTCTGTTTGCTAAAAACTCTTCAATCCAGCCACACAGCTGGTCTGATATTCCGTAGGCTCTTACTTTGTTTATCAGACGACAGTGCGGAACTGTATCGAACGCCTTCCGGAAGTCAAGGAAAATGGCATCTACCTGGGAGCCTGTATCTAATATTTTCTGGGTTTCATGAACAAATAACGCGAGTTGGGTTTCACACGATCGCTGTTTCCGGAATCCATGTTGATTCCTACATAGTAGATTCTGAGTTTCCAAAAACGACATGATACTCGAGCAAAAGACATGTTCTAAAATTCTACAACAGATCGACGTCAGAGAGATAGGTCTATAGTTTTGCGCATCTGCTCGACGACCCTTCTTGAAGACTGGGACTACCTGTGCTCTTTTCCAATCATTTGGAACCTTCTGTTCCTCTAGAGACTTGCGGTACACGGCTGTTAGAAGGGGGGCAAGTTCTTTCGCGTACTCTGTGTAGAATCGAATTGGTATCCCGTCAGGTCCAGTGGACTTTCCTCTGTTGAGTGATTCCAGTTGCTTTTCTATTCCTTGGACACTTATTTCAATGTCAGCCATTTTTTCGTTGGTGCGAGGATTTAGAGAAGGAACTGCAGTGCGGTCTTCCTCTGTGAAACAGCTTTGGAAAAAGGTGTTTAGTATTTCAGCTTTACGCTTGTCATCCTCTGTTTCAATGCCATCATCATCCCAGAGTGTCTGGACATGATGTTTCGAGCCACTTACTGATTTAACGTAGGACCAGAACTTCCTGGGATTTTCTGTCAAGTCGGTACCTAGTATTTTACTTTCGAATTCACTGAACGCTTCACGCATAGCCCTCCTTACGCTAACTTTGACATCGTTTAGCTTCTGTTTGTCTGAGAGGTTTTGGCTGCGTTTAAACTTGGAGTGAAGCTCTCTTTGCTTTCGCAGTAGTTTCCTAACTTTGTTGTTGTACCACGGTGGGTTTTTCCCGTCCCTCACAGTTTTGCTCGGCACGTACCTGTCTAAAACGCATTTAACGGTTGCCTTGAACTTTTTCCATAAACACTCAACATTGTCAGTGTCGGAACAGAAATTTTCGTTTTGATCTGTTAGGTAGTCTGAAATCTGCCTTCTATTACTCTTGCTAAACAGATAAACCTTCCTCCCTTTTTTTATATTCCTATTAACTTCCATATTCAGGGATGCTGCAACGGCCTTATGATCACTGATTCCCTGTTCTGCACTTACAGAGTCGAAAAGTTCGGGTCTGTTTGTTATCAGTAGGTCCAAGATGTTATCTCCACGAGTCGGTTCTCTGTTTAATTGCTCGAGGTAATTTTCGGATAGTGCACTCAGTATAATGTCACTCGATGCTCTGTCCCTACCACCCGTCCTAAACATCTGAGTGTCCCAGTCTATATCTGGTAAATTGAAATCTCCACCTAAGACCATAACATGCTGAGAAAATTTATGTGAAATGTATTCCAAATTTTCTCTCAGTTGTTCTGCCACTAATGCTGCTGAGTCAGGGGGTCGGTAAAAGGAGCCAATTATTAACCTTGCTCGGTTGTTGAGTGTAACCTCCACCCATAATAATTCACAGGAACTATCCACTTCTACTTCACTACAGGATAAACTACTACTAACAGCGACGAACACTCCGCCACCGGTTGCATGCAATCTATCCTTTCTAAACACCGTCTGTGCCTTTGTAAAAATTTCGGCAGAATTTATCTCTGGCTTCAGCCAGCTTTCTGTACCTATAACTGTGTGATAAGAACTTCCACTGAGACATCCTGTAGAAGCACGAAAACACGACGTGTAAAAATGTTCACACATTTACTCACATAGTCTGCTCCCCCTACCCCACCAACATTTCACAAGGAATAACCTCTATCAGCTTACACTTCAGAATTTTTTCTAAAAATGGTACTGTAACTTAAAAAATGCTGGTCAAAGAGCAGCGAATCTTTGTTTACAAATCAACATAAGGAGATTATATATATATATATATGCCTACAATTAAGTAAGAAAACACTGAAATATTTATTGCAGATGACACAGCTGAAGACAATAATTATATACGTGTTGCAAATACCAGGCGTGTGAGCACTAATATGAAGGGTGTTCAAAGAAAAGTGTCGAATATTTAGAGAGGCGATAGCACTCATAGAAACAGGAAAAATATGTCCAGTAAACATACGTCCGGAAACGCGTACTTTCTGCGGTAAACGTGTGTTTATAGGAGGAATGCGAGACGCTTGGTTGCGAATATTAGCACAATCGTTGCATTGGCGCTCCGTGAATGTGGCGGCAGTATTACGGTGTCTTACTCACAGTACTCTACCTACCAGTAGGTGGTCTGCAGTTAGTTGTATGGTTCGAGTCGTGTTGCAGGGAACGTCAGTTTTCGTCTTATTTGTGCGCCTTATTCTACAGTACTGTCAATCTGGGTACGTATCATGATGTTTTACCTTCTTCCTTCACTTATGTGTTTACTGTTATTGTGCTATTTGTACCTACAAATGGTGTAGTACATTTACATTTTCTATCTTCCCCCAATTGTTAGCAATGGAAGCCTACTATTCGACAAGTGGATATGATATTCTACAATAGTTTAGCAAACGCCAGTGCCCGTGAGTCCATGCCCTCTACACTGAAGAACATCCACAGCGCAGAGTGCCCGCTGGTAAGCTATTCGGCAGACTTTTCCAGCGTCTGAGGGACAGAGGTACCCTTGCATCTCGTAAGACTGGCAGTGGAAGACCCCGCACAGTCCGGACTCCTGACGTGGAGGAGTGTGCGCTACGTTCATAGAAGAAGCCTACCAGTGTGCCGACGATTAGAAACAGCTGAAGGCGTGTCTCTCTTATGTTGGGGGTACTTCGTGAACAATTGCTGTACCTATATCATCCAAGGTCTCAGGCCACAGGATCATCATGGCAGCTGGGGGTTCTGTCAATGGCGCGCACCCGCTGCTCACGCCTCCAGTGATTCTGGATTGCGAGTGCCCTCTGCCGCCCCAATATCGGATGGCCAGCGGCAGCTAGTCAACCCGCTTGCACTTGGAGGCTCATCACGACGACACCGTCGTTCACGCTTAGTACAGTGAGCCTCACCCTGGTTGCTATTTTATCAGCTCGGCTCTATCTCTTGGTGCAATATTTGTAATGAGTCTTCGTTCGCTTGGAAAAATGCAGGCTAAGTAAATCTTCTGTTTGCTGTATTAACTTGTTCACTAATCATTTCTGCTCCTGTCCAGCTTTCCTACGACGGCCGTGCCATTCTGTAGCCCACTTACCCTTACCGTTGTGTACGAATTCATACACAATATAATCCGATTCAAGACTTAATTAATTAAAACGTCGTTAAAATAATTTCAGCATTTTATGTAATTAGATTAATTTTCTGCAGCCAACAGATAGCACCGACGATTTGCCTGCTTGAAGGAGCAGCGCTTGGAAGAGTGAATTAATTTTCAAATCGCCAGTTAATTAATTCAGAATGTACGCAAGATGGCAAAAATCTACAAATTTCCGGGCCCGTTACATTTGAATTTTTAAGTTGAAGCCACACCGTCACCATTGCACATTAATTCGAACTGGCGCCCAGACGTGTGTCCCACCTTGAACATCAATAGTTCGCACATCTCCACCAGTCCGAGGCAGAAGCCACGGTTACGTCTCCACACCCTTCCATGTTCATGTTCAAATGGTTCAAATGGCTCTGAGCACTATGGGACTTAACATCTGAGGTCATCAGTACCCTAGACATAGACTCACTTAAGCCTAACTAACCTAAGGAGATCACACACATACATGCCCGAGGCAGGATTCGAACCTGCGACCGTAGCAGCCGCGTGGTTCCCGACTGAAGCGCCTAGAACCGCTCGGCCACAACGGCCGGCCCTGTCATGTTGGCTATGGAACATTTTCGTTAACCAGGAAGCCTTTCTACCGCCCCTTGCAGCTGCATATCGTGGACGTCTTCACATCGCGATTAGTTGTTGTTGTTGTTGTTGACGTCGTCTTCAGTCCAGAGACTGGTTTGATGCAGCTCTCATGCTACTCTATCCTGTGCAAGCTTCTTCATCTCCCAGTACCTACTGCAACTTGCATCCTTCTGAATCTGCTTAGTGTATTCATCTCTTGATCCCCTCTGCGATTTTGACCCTCCACGCTGCCTCCAGTGTTAAATTTGTGATCCCTTGATGCCTCAGAACATGTCCTACCAACCAGTACCTTCTTCTTGTCAAGTTGTACTACAATCTCCTCTTCTCCCCAATTCTATTCAATACCTCCTGATTAGTTATGTGATCTAACCATCTAATCTTCAGCATTCTTCTGCAGCACCACATTTCGAAAGCTTCTATTCTCTTCTTGCCCAAACTATTTATCGTCCATGTTTCACTTCCATATACGGCTACACTCCATACAAATACTTTCAGAAAAGACTTCCTGACACTTAAATCTATACTCAATTTTAAAAAATTTGTCTTCTTCAGAAACGCTTTCCTTGCCAGTGCCAGACTACATTTTGCATCCTCTGTACTTCGACCATCATCAGTTATTATGCCCCCCCCAAATAGCAAAACTCATCTGCTATTTTAAATGTCATTTCCTACTCGATTAGTAGTGGTGCCATAATGGGATCGTATTACGACAAACTTTGTCGTTCAGCCCCTGTCTGTTTGATGTGGTTGAATAAATGGCAGTCAAATGAAAACGAGACAGATGGGAAGAACGTACGTCAACTGTTTATTATTTCAAAAGTAATCGACTTAGCTATTAATATATTTATTCCACTGAGAGACAAGACGATAAATGTCTTAATGGAAAATTGCTTGCGGTTGCCTAGAGAACGATGATTGTTCCCTGGCGTGGACTACTTCGTCAGAAGCAAATCTACGACCACAAATGTCTCTCTTCAATGCTTTAAAAATATGGAAATCGCGTGGGGGACAGTTTGAGACTGTATGGAGAACATGCAAGGGCTTTCCATCGAAACTTCAGCACCATAGTCAAAACAAACCGCCAACAAAATGCTCGCCCACATGTTGGCAAGTTTGTTTCTAATGCGCCGCCGAAGTTTCGCTGGGAAGCCGTCATATATCCTCCATATAGTCCTGATATCTCCCCATCCGGATTCCCCCCACCCATGCGATTTCCATATTTTTGCAGTCCTGAAGCAAGTCGTACGTGGCTGTCGATTAGCTTCGGCCAAAGAGATGCCCGCCTGGGTACAGTGATGGCTCCGCACTCCCTAACATTTTTCTACGAAGGCGTTGATCATCTTGTTTCCCAGTGGGATAAATGTATTATGGGGATTGTTTTTGATACAATAAACGATTTACACATTTTTTCCAACTCTCTCGTTTTCATTTGACTACGCCTTACATTTTGGAACTCATGGCTAAGATGTCTCATGACCGTGATTCATCTCGGATTGAACAATTCTCGCTCTCCCCAGGACTACGTTTTCTTATTTAGTTTACATTGTATCTCTATGTACTTTCCATTTCATTACTTGTTCTAGCGCAAGGTGGAAGCCTGCCAAGTAACTCAGTATGGTGAGTGGTCTCCTTAAAACATTATAACAGGACTATCTCACATTTGGCTTTTTCTGCAAAATTTTCAAAGTTAATCGCTTTTACTGGCAATTGTGATCTGAAGCTTTCCCACTGTTCCTTTTGGTTTAATTATACTATCAATTTAAGCAAAGAAACATTAGCTGTAAGCGAAGAAGCACAACGCCTTCACAGTCTGGGAACGGAAAATTAACAGGTGAGTGCAATTTCTGTCTGATAGGGAAACAGTGGTAGTACATTCCCCAGCATTTATCCTATCTGCGTCTCTCTCTCTCTCTCTCTCTCTCTCTCTCTCTCTCTCTCTCTCTCTCTCTCTCTCTCTCTCACACACACACACACACACAAACACACACACACACCCGTTTTTCCGGTTTAGGACAGATAGCATCCTGCAAGAGACACTTTTTACGTGATACACCCATTTTGATCCTTTACACAGCTCTACACGTCGTGAAGTGCGCATCAAGAAGAAAAGTGAAACGTTAACACATTCGAAAATCGATACATCATGTTCAGCTGTGTTAATTCTGTACGAGACGCGATAACTGGCAAGCGTCGCCTACTTGCTACAGAAGTGCGTCAGAGGCCTAAATGTCGTGCAGATGGTTAACGCTCCTGCGACACACTGTCGAACATACTAGTGCCGAAAGACGCACTACGAGGATTATTGTACATCTAGATAAGTACTCCGCAAGCACTGTATAGTGTATGGCAAAGGGTACATACTACTAATGGTTCAAATGCCTCTAAGCACTATGGGACTTAACATCTGAGGTCATCAGTCCCCTAGACTTAGAACTACTTAAACCTAACTAACCTAAGAACATCACACAAAGCCATGCCCGAGGCAGGATTCGAACCCGCGACCGGAGCAGCAGCGCGGTTCCGGACTGAAGTGCCTAGAACCGCTCGGGCACAGAGGCCGGCGATTATCGGTATCTAGAAATGTCATAACACACGAGTATACAACATGTTCCAAAATCTACAACTGTCTGACGTCAGAGACGTCTCTATAATTATGTGCGTCTGTTCGGCGACCCTTCTTGAAAACATGAATGACCTGAATTTTTTCCCGATCATCAGGAACACTTCACTCCCCCAAAGATCTTCGTCACACCACATCTAGAAGAGGAGCAAGTTCTTCCGCATACTCTGCGTAGAATCGTATTCGTATCCCTTGAGGTCCAGTGGCCTTCTCT
Source organism: Schistocerca cancellata (assembly GCF_023864275.1). NCBI lineage: Eukaryota > Metazoa > Arthropoda > Insecta > Orthoptera > Acrididae > Schistocerca > Schistocerca cancellata. Next base: position 327,883,993 of record NC_064633.1, read on the forward strand.
CTGTTGAGCGATTTTAGTTGTGTTTCTATCACATGGTCACTTATTTCTGTGTCTACTACTTTGTCGTTCGTGCGTTGATTTAATTCCTCCGTGAAACTGTTTTGGAAAAAGACGTTTAGTATTTCGGCCTTCTCTGAGTCAATTATTGTGTCTGTGTACTAAACCGGAGAGCTAGAAATGACGGAGAGGCTTCGTCCCGCCGTAGCCGTCAGTGGTTCACAACCCCATAACAGGCCACAGCAGTCCACCCACACCACCGCCGCCCCACACCGAACCCAAGGTTATTGTGAGGTTCGGCCCTCAGTGGACCCCCGGGATCGTCTCATACCAGAGGAGTGTAACCCCAAATGTTTGTGTGGTAGAGTAATGATAGTGTACGCGTTCGTGGAGACAGTGTTTGAGAAGCAATCGACGACATAGAGTAACTGAGGCGGAATAAGGAGAACCAGCCCTCATTCGCCAAGGCAGATGGAAAACCGCCTTAAAAACCATCCAAAGCTGGCCGGCACACCGGACCTCGACGCTAATCCGCCGGGCGGATTCGTGCCGGGGACCGGCACGCCTTCCCGTAGGGGAGCGGTGCGTTAGATCGCGCGGCTAGCGATGCGGGCACGGTGCTATTATGATCACTCAGTGTCTACAAAGATGGTTTCGAGCCGTTCACTGTTTAACATAATACAAAAACTTCCTAGGATTATATGTCTCGTTATAGTGTATTACAGGCTTCTTTACTGTTGCTAGGATGGTTTTCCATGTAAACAAGGGTTATTGTGGCAACAAACCGAATAAATCACAATTACGTTATTACTCTGTAATGAGCCCCTGGACGCCGTGGGCCTCTTACACCAGAGACTCAGAAGGTATCCCTGAAGCACCTCAGAAAGTTTGTAGTTTGTCGGTGGAATTCTGGATCAACCTTTATATATATGAACCCTCCCAATATACAATTCAAACATGAGTATTCACCACATGCGCTGATCTACCGGTCTTGAAGTGATGAACAGTAAAGAGAGGAACGTAGTCTGTAGTCTCTACACCGTTATATAGCTCCATAGAGCTGTCACATTCTACTAGAAATAAAGGTGCCCAATTTTGTGCGTTGTGCTTATATCGATAGCGAAGCCCTTGGCACCGAGACACTAGGAGATTACAGGTGGTGTTACCGTAGAACTGTATACACACGCTTCTCCGGTCACAGCTGCGAAGTTACAGAGCTTCATCAGTCCGTAACAGCTACTGCCTGGCAACTCCTCCACGTCTGTGCCATATAAGCTTCGTTTTGCGATGTGATCAAGAGGGGATGGCTTATGCAGAAGGATAATTCCTCAAGAGCACTTGCTTGCCGTCTCAGCTGAAGCACAACTCTTTATTTCACCGAAGTCTTTCGGCATGTGGCTGCCTCTCGTGCTGGCATGTGCAGGAAGTAACTACGGGAGATCCCACCATTGGTTAATTGCACCTCTCCATCACTTCCACGAGATATTTTAACGACAGGAAAACAAGCCATTAGAATGGAGCGCCTCGCGCCATTAACTTCACGGCATGAGCACCGCACCATTAAGTTGCCGTGTCAAGCCTGGAGTCTGTATTACTTCAGCAAGGGTCACTCTCAACAACATTGTAAAACGAAGGTTATGGTTTAACGTTCCGTGGACGACGAGGTCATTAGAAATTATGGACAAGCTCGTTTTGAGGGAATGATAGGGAAGGAAACAGGCTTTTCTCTTTCAAAGAAACCTTCAGCGATTTAAGGCATCATGGAAACCTCAAATATGGATGGCTGGATGGGAATTTGAACCGTAGTCCTCTCTAATAGAAGTCCAGCGTCTCACCATTGCACAATCACACTGTGGGCGCTGTGACTGGCGAGAGAAGCATTCAGAATCGATACCATGTAAAAATTAAGTAAATAAACATTATACACCACCGGCTACTTTTTGTACTTTTGAAGCGTAGCCACTCGTATCAGACGTCTCACCGGTCTCCTTTCCCGAGATCGCTGACGCTAACCTGTGATGTGGACCAGAATGACATTTTCACAGGCCGGCCACGGTGGCCGAGCGGTTCTAGGCGCTACAGTCCGAAACCGCGCGACTGCTACCGTCGCAGGTTCGAATCCTGCCTCGGGCATGTATGTGTGTGATGTCCTTAGGTTAGTTAGGTTTAACTAGTTCTAGGAGATTGGTGACCTCAGATGTTCAGCCCCATAGTGCTCAAGCCATTTGAACCATTTGATATTTTCACTCTGCAGCGGAGTGTGCGCTGATATGAAATTTCCTGGCAGATTAAAACTGTGTGCCGGACCGATACTCGAACTCGGGACCTTTGCCTTTCGCGGCCAAGTGCTCTACCAACTGAACTACCCAAGCACGACTCACGACCCGAGTTCGGGATTCGGTCGGCCACACAGTTTTAATCTGCCAGAAAGTTTCATATTTGTGCGTTGGTACTCGGCTCGGAGGTACCTAGTTCGAATCTCGACGGTGAAAACAATTTCATAGTCAATTCAGGGAGAGATGTGGATGCCTAAAGTTCCTCAACAACAGTCTCCGCCCCGAAACTTAGTTTAAATTCTCATGGAGTGAGGGCGTATGTCAATTTTGCAAATGATCCGTCCATCGGATGGGGACGTTGAGCTTAGAGACCTTTTTGGTGCTTCTGGAGAGGAGTAGTCGATATACCGGCATCAGGTTCTGCTGCCGCTCGCCCCCCCCCCCCCCCCCCTTTGTTTCACACTCGCTTCACGTCCCTCTCCGGCTCTAATGGTTAACAACAACGCAAAGATGTATCTTAACCCCACAAGCCCTCTTCTTTGACACTGGAGTGCCACATTCAATACAACACTCGCCCGCCGCGAAGCAAAGGTGCCAAGGTACGTTGTGAAGGAAGCACATTTTCCACTAGGATACTGACCCCACTTTTCGCAATCTTGCAGTCACAAATATCGTACGACCTTTGCATTAGACTTTTTGCGACTCCTGACGTTTAAACATTAGACACACGGTGTTGCGGTTTCGTTTTCCGACAATCCATTCCTTTCAGTAGTAAATTGGTCTGCGACAGGATTTGATGAATTCCACTGGGCTACTGGGCTAACCGTGGGAATGCTTGCAGCAGTAGACATTACTATAGACGCAACTACAAAGATCTGGCGTCGAGCATAACTATTTGCGCCATCAGTTGAGCGCATGCTCGCAATCGATGAGATCGTGTGGAGATGGTTGAGATACAGTATGAGAGACTGGTATTAACAACGTTTATGAGCCACTGACGTCTTTAATACCCAAGTTTCATTTAACAACTCTAACAACTCGAGTTTCTGCAAGCTGCACAACGTAAGACCCTTCCGTTCTTTTGGAGATGAGAAGGATGCAAACCATTTTTTCACCAGGTATCCCTGACGCCACGAAAATACGGTAGTTCTCTCGAACGTCTGAAGCTTACTCACGCATTCCCAACGCGTCAGATGAACTGTCGCTGCTGTCATCCATCCCCGACACCAACACTCTGTGAATACTCTAACCGTAATAATCTGTCATAACTCTATAAAATTATAGAATCTCTCCAAATAAGTTGGTTACATGATGATAGTTAAGGTTTAAATGAAATAAAATAAAATAATGTTCATTTTCTATTCCCAACTGTCTTTATCGAAATGGGTGGATTTAGTTTATCAGTATGAGTATCTTATGAGTCGTCATCAGTACCAGTATCTTGTTGCGAGAGGATTTAAAAAAGTAAGTTACCCATTATTATGCTTGACCAAGAAACTTTTATTGAATGCTGATGTGCGCTTCAAAGTGAGTCTGGTACATGGCTCAGCTATTCAGTAGTCACCAAGTTATTGTAAACAATAATCTGAACGTTCAATTCCTCGACGACAGAAATCCGCTCCTTGGTCACGGAGCATTCGCAAAATGTTACATGAACGTCCTCATCGTCAGAAAATCTGCGACTACTGCGAATCAGTTCCTCGTTTGCTTGGACGTTGTCTCGTCTGCGGCCGATGTCGATGGCCTTCCTTCCCCGTTCAGTATCACCCTTCTCCATGCGGCCTTGCTCGAACTGTTGGTACCATTTCACTATGGGTGGACGCTAAATTGCTTTGGTCCATACACAGCCAGAATTTCACTGTGTGTGTGTGTGTGTGTGTGTGTGTGTGTGTGTGTGTGTGTGTGTGAGAGAGAGAGAGAGAGAGAGAGAGAGAGAGAGAGAGAGAGAGAGAGAGAGAGAGAGAGAGAGCGCATTTTAGACGTTTCGTGTCTTCATGAATCTTACTGTCCTGCACCATTTCACTCCCACTCTGTGATGAACCTGTTGTTCGTAATCGCAGCAAAACTGTGCATGCAGAAAACACGGAACTTGTACTCCCCTCTGACAATGCGCCACTCTTCTTGCCCAGTGGTTTTCGTGGTGTCCTGCCCACTCGTCTCTTATAGCGTGCCTAAAGGATGCTGCTTTCTCGGATAGCTGCACAACTATTCAAGGAAATCACATTAACGGTTTTTATTACAATAAAGTAGATAGACAATACTTTGGTTTACAATGTCGTGTTGCAAGCTATTAGCGGCATGCAAATAATCGATGTCTTTCGCTATATACGATGTCCATGCAAGTAATGGATATCGATCAAGCGTAACAGCTCTTCTAGTGCTCTCTTCAAGTCGGGGTCTACAAGTGTCCAGCTAGAGGCCGCTCCTGCCGTGGTGCGGTCCTAGTCAGTGAACTATTGGCTGACGTTCTCTCACAGCCTTCTCTATTCTTGCGTTTATCTTCGTGCCGGCGCTTATCGTTACGTCGGAACAGTCTTACCGTGGGACGAATTGTGTAACTTACTTCTTGAAGTTGCCTCGTACAAAAGTAGCTCTTACAACTGTCATCTAAGGCCCACGTTAGTCACTTGACACAGTAGCTCGACTGATACGTGGCCGTTAGACGACTTTTAGAAGTGCTACTTTGCTCATAATGGCGCAAAAAAGTCGAAGCTGGGATGCTGTTGTGATTCCACCCAATACGATCCAGCTAAATTGTTTGTAAAACATTTTACGAATTAGATCTCGTGCCCTAATTCCCCATGTCAGTTTTCATTATAACAAAATAAACTTCGTGTCGCCTTGCCTTGTGTCCTTAATAGGCAAATAATCACAATGAGACGACTATGTATCTACCTCAACGTCAAACTCCAGGGTATTAGTGTGTATTAGTGACTTCGCTTATGGAGACAGATTGACGATTATTTGACGATGTAATATTTTTATCTACTAGCGTTATTCGCAAGCTGAGGAATCAAACAGTGTTCCAAAAGTCCTAAGACATATAGGAAAATTTTTCTGACATACACACTGGAAAAATTCAGAACCAGGCTCTGGAGTAATATACTACAGTAAACAGTGTGCCTTAAAACATTTCCACTAATTTTAGTACACTGTACCTTCTTTATCCTCAGATCTGCTGAAATGAATCCTCGTAACGAACAAAAGAGCACACATGGAGTAGAAAGAAATAAGACCTGAGCAATGTGTGCCCCTCTTCATCGGCGTCGTCGTCGGAACAATGCTGGAGGCTTGAGTAAATTCTACCCGATTATTAGGCCTTCTCCATATTATCTCTTGAACAGAATACCGACAGCTGCTTAGATAAGGAATGTAAGAGGAAAATCACGCGGCCGAGTGACCCAGAGGACTTTACTTTCATTAACAACAGCCAGGAAAGTTTTCACACTTTAGGCCGATTCCGGCTGGCTGTCCACGGAACGGCACGAAAGGTGATGTCACCGTCAAACGCAACGTCACTTCACGTAGCCCAATACCAAATGGTGAAAGTGAGTTTATGAGATACGATCAGTGATACAAAAATTCGGAACATAGTTTCATAATTATGGAACAAATACTCGTAATGTACTTTAAAGCAAATTCCATAAGGGATGTTCTTGATAACGTTTGTGCGGTAAACTATACTGACAGGTGTAGTCCGATAAGTGGTGCAGACACAACCATGCAGAAATCAGATCGCAAAGTTTGTGACATATTTGTGGAAAGACTGTTCTACACGGTGTAGAAACAACCAACATACAGATCTCTGTACATATTAAGGTACAACGTAAAAAAATATCTGCACTTATACCCGTTACATCCCGTATGTACAAACGAGGGCGTATCAAATATGAACTATAATTTAAATCTGTCAGATGTGATAGTGGACGGAAATGGGCGCGCTTTTGACGAGATGCTGTTGGGTATGTCTGGAATAGCACTGTGACGGCGCAGTTGTGTGACATGACCGCTAGATTCAGGCCACCATGTGCGAGCAAGAAGCACACAAGTCTGTTGCGCAACGAGTAGCCCAGTTAGTCATGAAAATGGTACCAAATATGCAGAAATGTTGAGGAGGCTCAATACAGGGTTGGGGAAGAAACCCTTCTGACGTCCCTCTTCTTCTTTGGAGGATGGAATCAAAGAGTTGATGGTAAAATCCGTAGCAAAGTCAGGAAACATTCAATAAAGCAAAGTTTACAAAGAATCACTCCGGTTTATATTTAATCTTCCCCGCACAAACAATACAGAAAACATTTTCACCTTATCCATCGTCTTTTCCTATTCCTCCTTCTAAGTAACATAATTTCTTTACTAGGGTTAATTATTCCACTTTTAAAAAATTATTCAACGACATTTGTTTCATCAATGTATGTTCTTATTCAGGCACAGTCTGAGCGTTTTCTTCGTCAAGGTTTTGTAAGTCCTAAATTATTTTTTGCTTTCAGACATCTCGTTTATTTTGTGGAGGAACACTCGTAAGAAAAATGTGCGTCACGAAAACAAAGCAAGAAAGCAAGCAAAAAAATGAAGAGTAAGAAGACACAAAATCACAAAACCCGCCTAAAATAAGTTAACTTTCAATATTAGCAAACGACGTGAGGTCCCCCCCCCCCCCCCCCCATCTTTCCCCCCACCAACGTCAACATCGAAACTTTCTTTCCGAGAAACTTTCACGTTCACGTCTCGTTCTGTTCCATTGATGGCGTGGGTGAATGCCTCTATTTGAAATGCATTGTGGAATGTTTTGACGTTCCGATCCGTAAAGAGTGAATCGACGTTTATACAGCGTTTGAGACACTGACCTATGTAAGCCAAGAACAGTCGCCAGCGTAGAAGGCGTGGCACTGCTGTCTGGACCACGTGCGGCTTTGAAACTGCAGATGACGCCTTCCTGGGTAGACAAATAAGCTGTTGAGATTAACGACAAGTCATTTCATCTGCGTGGCCGTGGGACAGAAGTTAAACTGCTGACTTGCACTTCCCATTTACCCATATTATCTGCCTGTGGCCTCTTTATCTAAAGAAGAGGATTTGGCTCGCAGCAAGTATGTAAACCTTTTATATCCCATCAGTTAAGAACATCATAATCGTTATACTTGAGACAGAAAAGTAACCATCTGCTTTTAAGCGCAGAGTTAACTCTTGAATAAAAGCAGAAACGAGATACCACAGTGAACTTCGACTTTCTTCTTGATAATTACTAGATTGAAATCCTCTTTTGCTGTGATGGAGAAACAAAGTAATGACGAAATTTTTTTCTTAACTAGCGACATGCCCCGATTTCAAGCGGGTAGCATTAAATATCCTCGTCCGTACAATCGGTGTGGCGTGGCGGTACTAAATTGTACATGTTAGCGGCATTGTGTGAAATCCCCGTATTCTATAGAATGCCGGATGGTTTTATGCAAACTAAAAAATATAATTTTTTGTGAAAGTGTTACGTACTTTTCTTAGGAATTTTACATAATTCCTAGGCATTATACAGAATGCCCAGCACCATTTACTCAAAGTAAAAAGTATTAAATGGCACAAGATGAGAAGCCTTTATCAATGAAAACGCATTTGAAACAAAGTACAAAGCTACGAAATAAAGAACTTGATATACGTACCAGAAAACAGTGAAGGAAGAATTGAGATTAAAGTACTTCTTGCAGCAAAGACTCGCTTTTCTTCATCACAAAAAAATTTTACATTTTGGCAATCTGACCTTGTACATACAAGGTGCGGCAATAAAGACTTATTTTCTTTGCAAGATGTGGCAACCTTGCAGGCTTGTGTAGGCACAATATCTTTGACCTTGGTCTATAAGCTGCTTGCCGGCCCGGTGGCCGTGCGGTTCTAGGCGCTGCAGTCCGGAACCGCGGGACTGCTACGGTCGCAGGTTCGAATCCTGCCTCGGGCATGGATGTGTGTGACGTCCTTAGGTTAGTTAGGTTTAAGTAGTTCTAAGTTCTAGGGGACTGGTGACCTAAGATGTTAAGTCCCATAGTGCTCAGAGCCATTATAAGCTGCTTCTAGTCCAAGCAGCACATCGATGCAACCTCTCAGTCGTGAGTTGTGCTGTAATAAGTTAACACGTTTTTGTGTTTCTCGTCAAGGAAATGGAACCACATAATATTGCACAACGGTATGACATTTCTTTTTGCATTAAATTGGGTGAAAACATGACGACAACTTACAGTAAGCTTCAGAAGGCTTTTGGAGAGGTGGTTATGTCAAGAGCTCAAGTTTTTCGTTGGCATAAAATGTTTAGTGACGGCAGAATGAATATTGAAGATGAAGACCGCAATGGACGACCATCAACCTCACGGAGAGATGTCAGCTTGGCCAATGTGTGTGAACTCGTACGATCTGAACGAAGATTATCCGTGAAAATGATTGCAGAAGAACTGAACATCAATCGAGAAACAGTTCGTCTAATAATAACTGAAGATCTTGGTATGAGAAAGATTTGTACAAAAATGGTCCCCAAAAATCTCACACCACAACAGCGAGAAATACGGAAAAATGTGGCAGCCGATCTGTTAGAGCAAACGGAAATCAATCCAGAATTGTTGATTCGTGTTATCACTGGTGATGAAAGTTGGTTTTTTCAGTACGATCCAGAGACAAAACGCCAAAGTTCGCAATGGTGCTCAAAGGGGTCACCCAGACCAAAAAAAGCTCGCATGTCGAAGTCAAAAGTGAAATCCATGCTTATGTGCTTCTTTGATTCCAAGGGAGTTGTTCATCCTGGACAAACAGTTAACCAATATTACCACAAAGAAATTTTAGAAAGACTTCGTAAAAGAGTTCTTCGTGTCCGTGCCAACATTGCTGATAGTTGGATTCTGGATCATGATAATGCGCCATCCCATACTGCTCTGTCAGTACAGCAGTTTTTAACCGCAAAACAAATTTCAGTACTACCACAGCCACCTTGTTCACCAGATATCGCTCCGTGTGACTTTTTTCTATTTTCAAGAATCAAAACGGCGGTAAATGAACACCATTTTCAAAAACACGAAAGTCTGAAAAGCTGTGACGAGGGTCTTGGAGGATATTACAGAAGATGAGTTCCAGAAATGTTACCATCAATGGCAGAAGCGCTGGAAAAAGTGTGTGCAATCAGAAGGGAACTACTTTGAAGGAGACAACACTGAACTTGACTAAAACGGTAAGCAACATTTTTTTCGCATCAGTCTCATTACTTTATAGTCGCACCTCGTACATTTCATGGCTTAAAGAAGAATGTGAACAGGATATTGTTACCACTAAAACACAATCTGGCATGTCCTACTTGTTGCAGCATGAAGGCTAGAGAGACATTTTGAATCGCTCTTAATTTTCTTTTTGACGCTAAGACACCGTATATTTTGCCATTTCGGGTTGCACATACATCTGACGAATCCTTGGGCGCTTCCTGTGGACTGAGAAGTTGCTGCAGATCGGAGAAGCATTTCTTGGTCAGGAACGTCTTCAATTCTCATTAAGTTCTATCAACATACGATGGATTCTTATCTTGCGCAGAGTTGCTTTAAGATTCCTTTTGCAGTTCCAAGTCCGTAAAATCCATCTTCCGTCACATTCGTAACAACTGACAACGGGTTGCTTGAGTCACCCCGCCCTTTGTCGACGTCTGGAATGGGAACTCGCACAGTCGGGCAAAGGAGGAATTTTTTTTTGTAAGAGTCCCTTTTCATTTTTTGGACTAATTTTAAAGTTTCAGTTTCCATTCCCTTTTAGTTTGGTCAGCTTTCTCAATACTTAAGCGAACACTGCACAAAATGCTAACCCCATAACCTTCTACTTCTTCTACTTCGTCGCCGTCAACATCTTTAGGAGAATGTCAACAAATGGGATGAAAGTTTCGGCCAAACTTTTGACGTGTATGATCGTCGCTGGTAGACGCAACTGATATCAGAAAAATAAGGATTTTCTGTAACCAAAGAAATGGAAGGCTCTTTGATAACCATGGCTTCATCACTGTTTTGGTTTACTCCGGTATGGAATGCATTCTCACCTATCTCTTCTGCAGAAGCCTTGCATTGATTCATCTCGTCTTTATTTCTGCTGTTGTGTTATTTGTGCCGTCTCTATTATTTTTTCCAGCTCTCCCTCAGTCTCTACGTCTTGCAAAACGTCGTCAGGCAGGAACGACGAAGAGAGACCTACTCTAACTTTGCAGCTGAGCAGAGCATCGTATGGTGATCTGTCAATCCCAGAATGAATAGCTCTGTTTTTCGCAAGTTGGACGAACTGCAGTCCGTCACTCCAGGAGCTAGTTTTTTCATCTTTCATCCAAGCATGTAGCATATTTTCAGTCTCCTGATTTGCTCTTTCGACACTCCTCTGACTTTGTGAGTGGCGCTGCTTACCATAGACGATCTTCAAGGTGGGCCAGTACTCCTCACCACACTTACCGCATTATTTGCAAATTCTCTGCCGTTGAGCACCAAGCAATGTAAATAGGGTGATGAGGTTACAGGCTTTTTCCGCTGTATTTGATTACAGTGCCCTGAGAGCTACGGACCTTTATAAACTTGTGCACTCTATCAGGATGGAACTGAAAATCGATGAGATCGGCCTGACAATGGGAACTGAATTCCGAAAAAAAAAAAAAAAAAAAAAAAAAAAAAAAAAAAAAAAGATCATTGGCTCGACTACAACACCTCCTTCAACACCTTTCTGCTTTTTCTGGCAAGGCTCACAAAAATGAATGTACAGTTCAATGTACAGCTTATACTTAAGTGAAAGTTCTTCCAGCATCCTTTCTCGGCCTACATGACCAATAGCCAAATGGGCCTAATGCATTATGTCAGGTGAACTGGAGTCCGCGACGTAAAATTGAATAGCAGTCGTACCTTCTCTAACAGGATAGATCAACTTAGTCTCATTCCCGACCATCATAGCGTTTCAGAAACCAACAGTCCCTTAGTTCCTTCTTCATGGTCGTCTAAGCCTTTTTCACATCGTTGACTGACTTTCGGTAATTCGTTTCGATTGGGAAAATACAGGCTTTTAACACCATTGGCTGTTACTTGAGATAATTCATCGCAGAACTATCGTTGCATGTCAGCATGGCGTGATTCCTGTCTTGGCACTACACTCCCTTCCGACATGGTGAGGCAAATAAAAGTGGCTCGGATAACAGGGTTCCAGAATACTAAGAAACACAGCACAGTAAAGGAAATACAGTACTAACCTGACTATAGCTGTGGTATCGATAGCTACGATGCCACGGCGTAAGTACAAGTTCTTAGGTTGGCACTACGAGAGCGGACGATCCACATCGACGACAACGCCCTCTAGCCGGCGCTGTGCATCTCTACGAGCGCCGCTCCAGATTCAGCCTATTTGATCACGAGCAGACGATCGACCAACATTGTTTCATTTTCATAGTGGGCGAGCCACTACAGATTTTGCTCGTGTAGCTTCTGTTAGCTTTCATACATCCGGTTTCGCACCTACGTGCTCCTCAGTACAAAGTTATGTATCCATTTATTTATTGTCTTACCTAGAGTAAACATCTTTTGTTTTTCTGCAGTACCGACGTATTTCTACTTCATCTGCTCCTCCTAGCTTCCCACATTCGGCCTACCCACTAAATTACAAGAGCAGACCGACGCGCCACCTTCCAGGCGGGATACAAGAATAGCATGCGCTGAACGTCACCAGCATTCATCTCTTGACACTTTTCGGCCCTGGTCAACAAGTTACTGAAAGCGGATCGAAGACGGACGGCCGGAATTGCTGCCATCTCACCCCGAATGGTTTGCTGCAGTTATTGTAGAGAATGAGGGTTGTTGAGATACACTTTAGACTTGAGGGCTCCCCACTCAAAGTAAACGCACATTGATAGATCAGATAACTTGGGTGGCCATCTAGGACCGCGACCTGAGTGACCTCTGCTAACAACTCTGTCAGGCGTGAAGATTGTGTAAATATGCTCCAAGGTTCTGCCGGTTGTATGAGCAGTTGCTCCTTCCTGTTGGATGTGACTGTATTTCTTTTGCTCCTCCGTTAACGCACACTTTCACGTCCAGTCATATCCACTCGCCGGGACTATTTTTATTTGCCCCATCCTGTACAAGAACAATGGGAAAGGATTGCGGGAGAGCATCTGTGGAACTTAAACCGGATACTACACGTTGGAGAACTGTTGTGGCGATGTCCGTGTTGTGATAGTTAATGTTGCACAACAATGCGCTGTCTTTGTAACATTAAACAAAGGCCGAACGCCACCACAAACACTGGTGGCGGGAAAAAATGGCGGAAATAGGCGTATTATGTACTTTGCCAGCAGACAAGCCGGCAAAGTATACAACGCCTAGACAATGTATTAAGTATCAGTCTTTTCATACTTTGACGTTCGATTTTAGTCATTCTACACATTACCTAGGCATTCTATAGAATTTCGGATTTTACACAATGCTGGTAACACTTATACAACCCTTCCCCGTCTCTATTAGCGAAAACCGTATCAAAATCCCAACAGTAGTTCTTCAGATTAGCCTTCACATGCAGACAGAAAAACGCGGCGGGGGTCTTCAGTTTGTAATAAGGTTCTATATGCAAATCTGATTATCGTGTAGAAATGTGTATAGTAAACTATCGTCTACAATTTTTTATGTTTATGTTACATCTTCTCAGAATATGTTTTGTTTGACTTTTGTTTTTACTAAGCAATGTTAGAAATACGCTGAACAGTCACACAGACTAGAAAAGGAGGATTGTTTCCCTAACATACTGCTTGCAAGAAAGTACATGCAAGCTTCATAACGATGCATTTTGTGTCATAGCTTTCTTGTGTAAAAATCGTTATATTCTTATGCCATATCAGACCCTTCTGTAATGCAAGTAACTGTTATTTTTTAATGACCAAATGTTTCAATATCTTTGTATCACAATCAATGGGTACTTCTATAAAGGTCTAAATACAAACATGTTTTATGTAATAACTACGTAACAAATATTTGGCCTTAAAATGGTGCGGCCACTCCCGCCAGAGGTTCGAGTCCACCCTCAGGTGTGTGTGTGTGTGTGTGTGTGTGTGTGTGTGTGTGTGTGTGTGTGTGTGTGTGTGTGGTTGTTAGCATAAGTTAGTGTAAGTAGTTTGTAAGTCTAGGGACCGATGACCACAGCAGTTTGGTCCCTTAGGAATTTATACACATTTGAACAATTTTGGCCTTAAAACTTTTTATGTCTCTGAGTTTATTACCTTCTTAGTAAACTACAGAATAAAGTAAACTGTTTTAGGCCTAATTTTTGTTACAATAGTAATTACTTAAAAAGTAGACGAGTTTCACAGGCATGAGTAAACGACTCACTGATGGCACAAAGGTACTGAAACATGTTTGGAAGAACATGTTTTTTGCTTAGTACGCATACTAGAATTTCAGTTATTTAGTTATAAAAAACGACTGTTCTTTGAGCTTCAAAACAAAATGACGAGGATTCTTTGCATTCTGTCGAAAATCTATCGGCACACAGGTGGCTGCGTTTAGTGTTGCCAGATGCCCCGATTTTCGCTTGATGTCCCGATTTTGATGGGTGTCACGACCCAACTCACGTAAGCGTTAGGCGCGACACCAAATGTCCAGACTTTTTGACATCGCTGAGAATGCGAAATCAGCGCGTATTCACTTAAAAATGGTAGACTACATGAACATACAGGAATGAGCTTCTGAACGCGTCGATGACGGTAAGCAACAAAGTTAGAATACAGTGCACCAAGTGGTCACGATCCGCTAAACTGAAACGATACAGCGAATGCCCAAAGTGTACGTTTCGAAACCACTCAGCCGCACGGCTTCCATTGTTGCATTATTACCATCAAGCCGCTACTTCCTGAACAGTGATTTAACTCCAACCTCAAAATCACTCTTGCCTATTGATTGGCCGCGACTTCCCCGTCGCGCCAATGAATACGCGCCTTGTGCCGAAGCGATTCGGAAATTTTTTATCCTACCTGTAGTTGACACTACCCATGCACAAAGCAGTATCTTTAACTGCAAATGTACCTGTACACCAGCTTTATTCGTAATATATTATAAGGAAATACTTACTTAATGATTGAAAATTCACGTTCTTTTGTCCCGTCTTTTAGGTCCTTCATTCACAATTTTTTTTTAGACAACCTGTCCTGATTTTCTGCAAATTAGACCTGGAAACACACGTAGGTACGTCAGCCCATTTATGTAATCGTTGATCAGCTTTCATCATTTATACACATTGTAACAATTTTAGAACAGCGTTTCGTCGACTTAAAGCCACCTCAAACCGATGCACACTAATTTTTCCAGCGTTAGTCTGCCGATCTGAAAGCTCTTAGTTCGCTCGTGTCCCCTTCTCGTAGTTGGTTCCCATTCAGTATTCACCTAAGGTAAGTTAGTTCAATAAGTCCACGACTCTTAAGCCGGTGTTAATGCACTATTTCGTGACCATATTTTAGGAGAAGTAATAGGCCATGACCATGGGAAACTATTCTAATAATTACGTAAAGTATTTTATGTACGCAACAGCTACTTTTGTGTAATCTACCCCTAAAGATACGGTGGTCTGTTCAAGTAACGATCTATTGAAGGCTCTAGACTCAGTGTCTTTTCAGTCAAATATAAGGCGATCTGATGGTGTGGCGTGGGAGGTAAAACTAGGAACATCTGGAAGGGAAATTCCAACAAAAACCAAGGTTGGTTCAAAGATGGGGGAAGGGACCAAACTGCTGGTCATCGGTCCCTACAACCAAGGGAAACCTCCCGAAGACAGTGGTAAGAACTGGTGGATGGGAACTTATTTTCATTCAGTTCTGGGTCAAATGTCCCACGCGAAAATAATGGGACCCTATGTGTGTACATGTGTATTTGTTTTTTGTAGCGACTATTTTTTGTGGGAAGGATGCCCAATATATCTGACAAGTGAGTGTTTGTTATTAGCTAAAGACGGTGACAGAACTAACTGAACTAATTTTCATTTAGTTCTGGGACAATATGTCCCATCCGAATAATATGGGAGCTTAAAGTAAGTATAGGTGCATTTGTTTATATGTAGCTACAGTTTTGTGGGAAGGAAAGCCCAGTTTACCTAAGTTGTTGTTATAGGCTAAATACGGTGACCTAACTGATTTATATGATGGAGTAATGAACACTGTCCTTTCTCAAAGCTGTCATCGCAATTAAAAGCTTCTGACTGCACTAGTAGGAATGCACAAAACTGTGTGAATGTGAATGGGCTCTCACACAAAAAAACCGTGAACGCAGGGATCGCTGATCGTCAGCTACGAAGGCAGATGTTTCGCCGCTTATCCTGTGCTGCCATCTATTGGCCGCGACCGCTACTGTAAGTCCGCAGTGACCTGTATAAGGAGACCTTGGAAATTCCCAGTAATCCATCAATCAAGCGGGGTGCATCCTAAATATTGGTCACCGCTTAGTTATTTACACTTTCCATAAATCATATTCATGATAAAATTATAACGTAGAACGGATCACTTGCACGAAAGTTACGAACATTTCATTCAGTAGGAGATGCAGTAATTTGCTTTCCAACACACCTGGGTCATTTGTTAGACTCTATTGTTATAAGCAGATAGTCGAACAGTATTTGTGGTCACAGATGTATCGATTTCCTTCTAGTATTTGTGACTGTCATTGTTTTCTCAAAATTATTCATATTATCTAGATGTATTTTTACTTCGGAACACAGGTGCTGTGAGGCTGTTATAAATAATATTACATGTTTAATTACATTTGCCTACGATAAACGAATTTGCAACCAACAAGCAATAATTTCTTTTTCTGAACAATAAAATATTTTTGCCTCAACTTCTAATGACAATAAAAATAATTCAATACCTACTTATGAAATTAGTAAATATGTATCAATCATTTAAACTGTAGGAAACAAGACGTAAACCAAAACCAACATAAATATAGAATTGTTTCGCACACCACGTGTCGCCTTAGGACATGCAAGAGCGTCAACGTGCGTAAAATCGCCGTTCTCGAGTCTGTAGCAAACAGCTAAAGGGATCCAACTGACAGCAAAATGTTTTATTGGGCAACATGCGAATCGCTGCGTCTCTTGTGTTCAGAGTGAGTCACGTGGTTTTTTTTTCTTTTTTGTGCCGGACGGGGCATTAACGCTTTTTAGAAAAGCTGACCGTAGAGAAATAAGGTGTTCTAGTAACTAAATTCCATGTACTTACCTCCACATCCCCTGCGATTTTGTCTCCCTGGTGAAGCGTTAAAGGAAGAAAAAGTTTTTTTATTAGTGTCCTAGACGAACAGGTATATTAATAGTGATCAAAATTTTACTCCTTTAATACACTGAGTAGGGATTTCAAAATGCAGCACATAACGGAACAAAATATTTTTAGCTGTCGTGTTAAGTGGTGGTTTGCCTAGCGAGTAGTTCGTAGACAACACTGAAGTCCCTCCCAGAGTAAGAAGTCAAAACATTGATGACTGTTTTAGTGAAACGACGTAAAAATGTCGGCCATATATACATTGTTCTTCGACCCGAGAAACACGAAGACAATCTCACATATCAGGTATTTATTACTCACAATCAATAATGTTTAAACTGTACTGTTGCGCACCTAGAAAAAAAAAAAAACGCTGCAGACATCTTTCAGTTTTCCTTGCCGATTTTACGTGAAGCATCGGTGAGTGTCGTTGCGATTTACGCGTAACAATTTTTCTAGGATTGTTGTCACATGGATTATGATTTACATAAAGTTCAGGCTACTCCCTTTACGTTGTTTTCGTCGATAAGAGACCACTAATCCCCTCCTCCTCGCATTACGTACGCGATAGACTGAACAAGATTTTTACTGTTTGTCCTGTATACTGGTTTTGTGGATCTCTTAGCGTTTTCTTTTGGAATAATCTCGTATTTCTTCAAATGACATCCATTTAACCCCTCTTGTGCAATATTTGGCAACAATTTTACAAAAGCCATAGTTGCTTCATTCGGAAAAAATGAAATGATCGTATGGTATTGTTGTTCGGCCGCCTGATGCAAGTCTTTCTTTATGACTTGCGTGTCGATGAAGATGGAATGAAATGCTGAGGACAAAACGAAAACCCAGTCCCCGATCGAAGAAAATCTTCGACTCGGCTGGGAATCGAACCCAGGGCCCCGTTATCTAGAGGCAGAGACGCTAATAACTAGACTATGACCTGCAAACTGTTCAAAAAATGACGTGTAATATGACGAATTTTATTAGTGGCTGTCCATCAACGATCTGTATTCGTTTTTTAAATTTAGTCTGTGCCTATTTCTGAGCGAAATCTGTCTTCAGGCTGCACGGATTGAAACTGAGTGTCTCCATCTCAGCCCGATCAAGCATACACACTTGTATTTAATGAAAAAAAAAGAAGGCAAATTTAACGTCTCCTCTGCAATGGAGTCATTTGGACACCAGCTCGGATAAAATAACAGTGAAGGAAATCGACTAGTTAGTATTTCAGAATAACATAAACACCAAAACATTTCAAGCTAATAATTACATGTAAGCATATATCCATTCAACGGCTTAGTCAGTATTCATGACGTAAAGTACAAAGCTTTTCGTATTGCTTGAAATGATGAATTTTAGAGTTATTTTGCCACGATACCGCCATTTAATTCATTTTTCATTCATCAATGTCTTAAAAATGAATATCATCCGTTCTTGATCGTCCGAACCTAAATCCAATCCGGTCTTCAGTTAAAGTTGTTTAGTATATTTGTTAACCTTAAAGTTAAAATTTTTGCACATACTTTATACCGAGCTTTTAAAGTACATATTCCCCTATAATTAATATACTGTTTACTACCTTCTTTAAAAAAATCTAACTATCTGGCAGCAAAATATTTTTGGTTTGCGTAACATAGCTGCCTGTAGGTTGTAAAGCTCCTCACTCCTCTCTTCATTTTTGTCTTTTCAATTTTACGTTTCTGCAGCTATCGGACTCAAGTACGGGAGCTTTACGTAGAGACCACGCTTCGTTGCGAAAATTACCCGAACAAGTGCCTAATACGAATACGTGTCTCATATATACTGCACGTTATTTAATTAAAGAATGAAAAACGCAACTTTAAAAAACTGAAAGTACAAGATATTATTATGGTGTCGTAAGCGCAACACGCAACACCGGGCAGCAGCACAGGCGTCGGTAGGTCGACAACGGACTGCAGAGACGGCGTATGGCCCAGCGATTGTCGGACCAAGAAGTCGCACGGTGGCGCCGCCAGAGAAGTTACATGCGTTGGCGCCAAAGCAGAGCTGGCAATTCCAAGTCACCGCGACTACCGAGAAGACCGCCTTCTGCTTGTGTACGCCGTGCTGTATCGTCTGCTTCTAGCGAGTCCACACCAGCCCATCTTCAGTGAAGATTCTAGTGGGGCAAGAACTGTTTAATATCCAGCCTTAACGTCTGGAATATTAGTTGAACTTCAGGATCTGCTGCCTGATATCAATAAATGTGTTTGTTTTTGTCAGTAATTCTTATTAGTGTTTCAGTGTTCTCTCATATTGTTTCCCTCAGCGCACTATAAATAGCTGAGGATGGCAATGAGTAATATCATCTGTGGTTGCATCGCACTTTTGATACAACCACAGAAGGAGTTTTACTTGTCCCAATCTTCAACTATTCACAGTGTACTGAGGGAAACACGTTGACAAGAACACACATTTATTGACGAATACTCAACTTTGTACAAATCGGCTCGGGCAGCAAATCCTGAAGCTCAACTACTATTCCAGAAGCTAAGACTGGATAGTTAACAGTTCTTTTCCCACTAGAACGTTCACTGAAGAGGCGCTGCTGTGGACTCGCTAGAGGCAGACGATGGGCGCGGTAGTCGGGCTGACTTGGGTCTGTCATCTCTGCTGTGACGCCGGAGCATATCACTTCTCTGGCGGGGCCACCGCTCAAACTTCTTGGGGCGACAATCGCTGGGCTATATGCCGTCTTTGGAGTCGGTTGTCGACTTATCGACGCCCGTGGTGCTGCCTGGTGGTGCGTTCTGTGCTTACGACACGACAATTACTTTGCTTGATTGTTCCTTTTGCACGTAACACACTTCCCTACCAATACCTACCCTCATCCAGTGTCGTTTAACAGTTATGTTCGTTTCACATTCACACTGAAGTAACCATTGCTCCGTTGCGTCTCCACAATAATTAAACAGGTGGTCACTGATCCCGGAACACTCTTCATTTACGTTCTACTAACAGTATGTTTCTCTACGACGGTTTACGATTTTCAAACACGACGCTGCATCATCAAATGTTTTAATTAATCCCGGGCGCCTTTCCGCTGAATAACTGAAATACTTTTTTCTACAAACCGACGTAACACTTTTAATTATTAATTACACTTCCTACTAAACTCTGTACATCAGTTATCCGAGGCGTTCGGTGCGCGATTTGTCCGGTACGGAAGCTCAGGAACCAAGGCGCTGGGGCATTTTTGTGATCATAAGGCAGGACAATTGTCCCTCACAGGAAAGGAGCGCTAGGCTCCGAAAGTTCCAGAAGCCAGCGATTAACTAAAGAGTGCAATATCGATACGTTTGACATCAAAGATGGCAGTACTCCTTACAAGATGAATGCATACCATAGACGGACTGAAATCGGAATGTCGCCAGGTCTATTCCTGATATTAGCACTTTTCTTACTTTTATGTAAATTCCATATTTAGTAATAAATGGAAATATTAATTTAAAATATTGAATTAATTTTTTAATAAAGGTAGCATCTTTTAATTTTTAATTACTGTTTGCACAAAAATGCATATATTCACAGTACACTAAAACTTGATAAATAATTCGAAGACAAAATTTTTGACTTCTAGAGATTGAACACTACTACTGAGGCGTACAATTTTTTTCATTTAACAAAAATGCATTTCTCATATCTGTATCGAATTAATTTACATTCATAAGACCGATAAATAAAAATAAAAAGATTTTACTTTTATGAAAACTATTTGTCAAATAATACTTCCGGTTGTTAATAAAAATGGAGTTTTAATTAATTTAAAAAAAATTTGCTTGTAGCGAAATTCGAATCAGCATCTTCACGTTTACAAACCTGTTACTCTATTCACGCAGCTAAGCGCGACAGCGTTAAAAAATACTCAGGTATCTCGAGTACGTAACCAGGCTTTTGTCAAAAGAAAGGAGGGGCGATTTTTTTAAGAGGACGTTAAAAAGATTCATGTTTTTCATTTATTCTTAAATTTTCCATAACGAACGATAAACCATTTTATCCGAAAATGAGCTTGGGGTTTTCACCACGCGGAGACATAATCTCGTTACTTTGGAGTGCTGTGTTTTGGCAAACCACTGAGCAGCAGTCATGCTCCAATGTCCCTTCACTTCCAAGGTCATTTTAGACTATTTTTTTTTAGTCTAGATTTGAGCTGAGGAAGTGATCAGGAACGGACGACGGCAAATTTTTTGGAACACGGTGATTATTACCAACAGAGCTTTTTGATTAGGAGATTTCTGTTCGACAGAAAAGTTAGACCAATTTTTGGTGACGAAAATGCAAAGGGTGTACCTGGAATTATTCAACCTTTCACTTTCCCAAATTTCTTCATTTAAGTATGGACCTGTCACTTCTTGCCATGTAAGAATGAGTGTCCCTGCAGACTAATGCATGGGGTTAAATGAGAACAATTTGGATTTTTATTTATGTATCGTATGGCTTTAAGTGACGGGAGTCTCCGAACAGAGGCCTTGGCGATGGAGCTCTTTTCATTTCAGCAGACGGGCTGCATGTTTAAGGGATTTGGAATCTATCAGGAAAGAAAGGTATTCGGCAGGAATGGCTGTGGCCTATAGTAACGGACCAACGCCGGTATTTGCCTACATTGAAAATGAGAAACCATTGAAAACAATTTCCAAGGTTATAGGTGGACGGATTCAAACCACCTCCCCTCCTGAATCCAGGGATTGCTAGCTCAGTGTATGTCCTACGCCGCCAATGTTAAATTATCTAATTTTGTGACCTATTATCTTGGAAACTTTTTAAGTCACCAACTTATAATTTCCCATAATTATTAGATACACTGAACGAGAATTTTTTTTTCAAACACTCAATTTTTTTGAAAATTTTGTAAATAAATGAACATAAATCAAAACAAGTCAGGATATTTTAATTCTTCTAGTCCCATGTGTGTTGAATCTCACACTTGGCATGCTGTGAAAATTTCATGCCTCTACCATCAGTACTTTTTTTGAAAACAGGTCATTTATTGCAAAAAATTTAGTTCAGAGATATTGAGGCTTAATTTTCTGGAGAGACAGACAAATACAAGTGAATTTTATGTGCTAACTTTAATGTTATTTGTAAGTATGTTTACCGCTCCGAACCATTGTGAAATACTGAAATAATGGAACCCCAAAGTTCTACCAGCCTCACAATAACGAATCCAGAGCTAACAAAGTACTGTAGGTAGGTAAATAAGGTATTAAAAAACTGCGTAAATAATTTTATTTCCACGACGCTAAGGGATGAATCAAAATCGATTTTCCTCTTTCTCCTCGTTACAAACTTACCCGTAATTAGAAACTGGCACAAAAACAAAAAAAAAAAAAAATGGGTCTGAGCACTATGGGACTTAACTTCTGAGGTCATCAGTCCCCTAGAACTTAGAACTACTTAAAACCTGACTAACCTAAGGACATCACACACATCCATGCCCGAGGCAGGATTCGAACCTGCGACCGTAGCGGACGCGCAGTTCTAGACTGTAGCGCCGAGAACCGCTCGGCCACTCCGGCCGGCGCACAAAAACACACAGCACAAAACAATAAAAGGCAGCACTTACATTAAATTCAACTGCAAATGAGAACTGGACTCATTAACAAAAAACTAAGCTCAAACATAACTAACAATTGGTCTTGGTTAAAACAGAGATGGACGATAACCGATAGTATTATGGATGTAAAGATAATTTAAATCTATTGTCAGACTTGATGACATCGATAGTGCGTATTACTTTTTCGTCGTATGATTGAAAATCAAGATAGCTTTCAATTTCACTACACGGCAGCTCGATCGTGTGTAATTTCATTTAGGTGTTAGGGTGAGTCCGGACTCCCTGTACCCGCCCCGACCCCCTTCCCCCACCTTTGGTTACGGTCTTGGGTGTCTAATCAAAGACATCTGCATAAAATATTGGGTGTCAGGAAAGGGGTCGGGGGGGGGGGGGTTCAACACACTCAGGGGTACAGCGTTTCTTGTAAGCTTTGCTGGAAGTAAATCGGGTGGACGTCTCTCTTCAGTGGATGATTGGTGGGAGATCAGCTGCGAAATAGGTGATTTACGAATTATTTAAACCGTTTATTGTTTAATGTCGCTCAACATTTAGAGATAAATTTCCTTGGTTAAAAAGATAACACAGAGGGAATGTATAGAAAGGGTCAATAACTAGGTACCCACATTTTTTTTCAGCCTACTGAGAGTTGCGCAGGTACTGAAAACATTTAATTTGCAGAGGATACAAGAAAGATGCCAGCCATTTCGTGATGATCTTACGACATTTCAAGATTAACTGCCCGCTTCAGTTGGAGCAGGGAAACGTATAAATGAAGTTATATTTTTAGTAGCGTGGTTACTAAGAAACTTAAGAAACTCCCATCCTGTACTACAAACGTGAAATTAATTAATGAGAGAAATGTATAAAGTGGCATTACAACTGGAGCAATGTGTTGAGTCTGCAGAGGCTGCAGCTTCGATGTCTCTGAAACTGCAAAAAAGCCTAAAACCAGTGACTTTCTCTGGTTAGTATTTCCGAATAAAATAAATACCAACACGTTTGAAGAAAATAATTACACGTAAGCGTACGTCCGTTCCATAGCTATCAGTCAGTATTCACGATATAAAGTGCAAAGTGTCTCGTATAGCTCGAAATGACTGCATTTTGGAGTTTTTTGCCAGGATACCGTCGAGCACGCTCTTCGGAATGTGTATACGGCACACACGGGCTACAAAAACATGAATAAGTCTCTACTAACTGATTAAAATTTGCGACGAGAATCCAACTTGACAAACGTACTTCATACTGCACCTCTCAGAAAGTTAGTATTACTTACAAACGCTGTCCGCTATAGATATAATAGACATGGGTCTCTGAGGACGCAGACGGAATTCGATTACTTACCTCTTTTCCGTTCGTCGATCCAACGGAATTCTTCTTTCCTTGAGGCAGCTTGTAACAGAAAAGTGGACAATGCTTAGTAACCTCGAAATATAGAGCACAATGTGTGTTGGTAAGCAACAGGTGTGAGTGGCAGCTTTCCTAAACATATAATGCATCACTGATAACACCCCCTCGATACGATATGGATGTACTTCTTGAAAAATTTAAAATTTTATTCTTAGCTTCTTGCTAAGTGACTGTAACCATTCTGTAGCGCTACCTATTCCATGTCTTCAGTATGCAGATGAAAAGAACCGTTGTCCAACAATACGCGAAGATGGTAAATATCTTCTTTTCGTGTGATACGCTGGGCAGATGACTAGATGCAAATGACTGATTTTCCTACCCGAAATGTCACATGAATGTGAAGGTGACATAGCACCACGAAATGTATACATCATTCAATGAGTCACAGCTCACTGGTATTTGTTTACATACAGAGGAGATAGGCTACGATGATTACAAGGCTGTACAAACGTACAGAGGTTAAAAAGGATATGAGGTCAAGGAGAAACATCTTTCATTTCCGAAAGTATGCCGGCATTCATAACATGTGGACACATTAAGCCATGTAGGTCCCGATAACACGGGGTTGAAGACACTGCAAGCGAGCGCAGACTGAACTGTTGTCCACGACGGTCGTTTTATAATCGTCACCACCGACATGAGCCAGAAATTGTGAAACAGTATAATGGACAAGACCCACTGGATAATTGGGGAGTTACAAATCATTGTGTATTTATTATTGAGCAATAAGCATTCGACGAAGCTCAAAGAACTGATTCGGTACTCAATCGAGTTTTCTTCATGTACGCACTTCGTGCCTGACCCGAGCCTCGTCGGTAGTTTTCCTATTCCAAACCGTTAGCCCTCCAAATTCATTCTAGCCAGATGCGTTCTGGACACCGACCTACATCGAGTGTCTAGTGCATGTTATTGTTTTATATGGCTTAGTATTAGATATGGTAAATCAGTGTTTGAGACTAACTTCACCTCTTACTTGCGTCCTGTAATAATTTTGATACGATAATCGCAGTGTAGTTATGTTTATTTTTAGGCCTTAATTATTCCTTTTCATCAAGTTATCTATGTGACCTACGTAAACAAACATCTTAGATAAAACATCTTTATCACTGACTAATATTTAGTGGTGACTCTCTGCATAGGGTGGGGCGATATTTACAGTCTAGAGGTGGTGCCGTATCCGGAATGGCAAATAATTATAATTCAACACGGGGTTACTGTACAGTGTACAGTTTAATACTGTGAGTAACGTTCAATTACAAGGCTTATTGGTAAGAAGAAAGTAACCGCATTTCGTCCATGTTGGACTGTTATTCGGAACCTGCGACTGTTTATGATATAACCGACAAATGAAAATAATTATTTCTGTCGGACACTTAGTTTCTTCCACGGTGCCTTTGAAGGGCATGTTCCCTGATATTCAGGGGGACCAGTGGTTTACATGCGTATTCTTTTTCCTATATGTAACCAGTGGTCTGCTTACGATCATTTGGAAGACGTGCCAGCAAATTACACATTATATACGGGCTTCCCATTTATCTCGGACATCTAGAAGAATAACTTTTTATCCAGAAGCAAAACAGAAATGTACCAAGTAAATGTTGTTTAGCTACCAGTTGAATTTCTTGAGTTATGAATCTTCCTCTGACTGGTTTGATGTTGCCCACCACGAGTTACTCTCTTGTACCAACCTCTTCGTCTCACAGTAGGGGCCACCTACGTCCTCAATTATTAGGGACATTAAGTCATATGACTCCGTTTTTATAACTTTGCTTGTTAAGCAGATATGAACGGGAGTACGTATTTTTTAAATATCGCCCCATATTTTTATCCGGTAATCCACTTCCTCTCCACAAGACGTGTTCAAAGATGTTTCACAGTGTATCTTTCACGTAAACATAACGTTATTAAAACTTTATTTCAAAACTGACTGACTCTCGTAAGTTAGCACATCGTGCAGATATACAGAGTAACGTAACCGGTCACTTGCTGGAGTTGACAGTAAACAAATCCAAACACAAGGCATCTGCGCACTTATCAGTCAACCGTCTTTAGTTGGAGGATTGTGTCAGTAAATGTTCATCAACGAAGAGATGGTAGAAAGGCTACTCATCTATGGAGAATGTAAATCAGCAAAACGGCAATTGCAACAATATTTTCTTACTTGCAATTTTTTTGTTGTTTCCTTGTGTTTACTATCAACTCCAGCAAATAGCCGAGTTACATTACCATGGGCACCTGCAGTATCTGCTAGTACGAGAGAGACACTTACTTTTGAGTTATGTTTGTAATAACGTTATGTTATGTGAATTGACACTGTAGTATGATTTTGAACAGATACTGCTTGAGGAAGAAGATTATTGAATAAAAGATGTAGGGTGCTGTTTAAAAAAGAAGCACGGCTGTTCGTATTGTCGTAACGAACAGAGTTACAAGGAATGCAATTATGCTGGTTAATGCCCCCAGGTTGCGAAATACCATTTTTTTAGTTTTGTCACAGGACAAAGAAATTTTTGGGACGGCCAAGTTAACGTAGTTTTTGCCGTTGCTTCCTCTAAATGATGTGTTGCCCAGACTGTCAGCAACATCCAGGAAAAGGAATAATCATTTAATCCACTGGTACACCTGAAGAAGAGCGTGTAAGCGTTCGAAACGCGTCATGAAGAAAATAAGTCACTGACACATATAATTTTTTTTCTTTGTCTTTCGTAAGTAGTAGTGGCTGCAGCTTATGCCAGGTACGCTTACAATTCGCCCATTGTCAATAATCTTTTGAAATGGACAATACTTGTTGTAGCCTCTCCTCGCTCACCGATGACAATGCTATTTATTCAACAACCTAGCGATTTGAGATTCTGGGTTAGCACTTGGAAAGACGGCGGTTAAAGTCCTTGAACGGCTATTCAGATTTAGGTTTCCCTAGTTTCCCTAAACCGCTAAAAGCAAATTGCAGGGTGTCCTATTCAAAGTAACAGGCCTGGTTCCTTCCACAAATCTAGCTAATGTTCCGCCTCTTACACCTTGTCGTTGGCGACTATAAATCGTGATTTCTGTCAAGAAAAAAGAGCGCACGCACTTTTTGCGATAACAGCTTGCCCGAAAAGATACATGCATTGAAGTAACTTCGTAGGTGCTGCGCTGCTACTTTCGAGGCCACACAGCAGGTTCATTTAAATGTCTCGCTTACATTTATGCTGCCCCCGTAAGAGCGTTTGATATTAAGCACTGCGTCTTGGGACACGGCGTGGGTCAAAAATGTAAGAAAAAGGGCGACTTAGGGGGAAAAAAAGAAAAGATAGGAAGTTGGCACTGCCGTGCGTAGCCAGATTGAAATGATGCGTCTGATCGGACAAAGTATATGGACATAAATGCAAAAGGCACTTATTGTAGAGGTAGTGGGGAGTTCCACGTACTGTGTAAGGTAGAGTGAGTCTTAGGAATAGAGCTCAACGTGATTGAGTGATAAATTTTGAAAGACGTGCAAATTCGCTAACATTTGGTGAGCATCCAGTATGCTTCTGGTGTTTAAGACAGTACAGTAGTCAACGAGTGTACAGTTTCCCGATGGACGATGAACCGATCTGGAAACTGTGACGAAGGTTCACAAACAGCACGCAGCTGTCCGAGGGCGCGCGCGTGTCGGTGTGAAAGGTTCTTGCAACAGGTGGTGCGACGCGTGACAGGGCGTGTATCATCTTACTGAACCGAAGTACTGGCGCTACGCAAACACAAACGGTGTCGGATACTACCACACCTTATACAGGTGTGTTTGCCACAAGCAGAGCACCTGCTGCACCAATATTTACACAGACTATGAATCTCTTCTCACATCAATGCTACAGAACTAGTGAGTGCACTACGTGAGAAGCGTCTTCATTCTACAGAACTACTCGTAACGAATTTACGAGGAAGGGTAGGATAGTGATCGATGAGGAGCCGTTGTTGACATTCTCCCTACACCCGACAGAACAGCTGTTCCAGCTGCCTTGATATGGGCTTTTGATCGTTTCTGCTCACCCATTTAAGTGAATTTTGTATCGACTCCTTCAAAACCAATTCCACCCATGCTTCCTTTTGCATGATTAATTGTTGACTTCTTCATTATAGTTTAGACGCTACTGGGTGATATAAAAATAGAGGACAATGTGTTGACTTATTTTCCACTCCTATATTTTTCTAAGCCAAGTAAAAGTTTACACGGAGGAACAAAAGGTGCTAACTGTGAGTATAGCTTACCGTAAGGAATATAGAGCAATTTAACTACTCACTCAGCCTTAAGACACTTTTGACAGATGTATAATAACAATAAAAAAAGAATAATAACCTCATACTGTTTGACGACGTTGAACCTACCGCACATTAATATCTACCACCTTTTGAATATCGTAGATTGTAATTTCTCTGCCTGCGAAGAAACATTTGAGAATTTCCGCCTTATGCAAGATACAATTCACTTATACCGTTTTACCCATAAGAGTTTCAGAATTTTTCATGCTATTTTCAGTGATTATTATTATCTTCTTTCTAGGTCTGGTTAAAAATGGAAAGTGACGCGGACCTTCATCAAGCGTGACTTCCTTTTCACTGTACGGTATATGTTATATTGCATTTAGGAACTTCCGGGTGATTGAACATGTATCAATAATTACGGATTTCTGTAGTTGTATATATAAGTTTGGATGTAGCTGTATTGCATTGATGTACTGGTGGATATTGTGTGGTATGACTCCTGTTGTTGATAGTATAATTGGTATAATGTCAACTTTATCCTGATGCCACACGCTTCCTCAGCCAGTTGGATGTATTTTTCAATTTTTTCTCCTGTTTTCTTTTGTATATTTGTTGTATTGGGTATGGATATTTCGATTAGTTGTGTTAATTTCTTCTTTTTATTGATGAGTATGATGTCAGGTTTGTTATGTGGTGTTGTTTTATCTGTTATAATGGTTCTATTCCAGTATAATTTGTATTCATCATTCTCCAGTACATTTTGTGGTGCATACTTGCATGTGGGAACGTGTTGTTTTATTAGTTTATGTTGTATGGCAAGTTGTTGATGTATTATTTTTGCTACATTGTCATGTCTTCTGGTGTATTCTGTGTTTGCTAGTATTGTACATCCGCTTGTGAAGTGATCTACTGTTTCTATTTGTTGTTTGCAAAGTCTGCATTTATCTGTTGTGGTATAGGGGTCTTTAATAATATGCTTGCTGTAATATCTGGTGTTTATTGTTTGATCCTGTATTGCAATCATGAATCCTTCCGTCTCACTGTATATATTGCCTTTTCTTAGCCATGTGTTGGATGCGTCTTGATCGACGTGTGGCTGTGTTAGATGATACGGGTGCTTGCCATGTAGTGTTTTCTTTTTCCAATTTACTTTCTTCATATCTGTTGATGTTATGTGATCTAGAGGGTTGTAGAAGTGGTTATGAAATTGCAGTGGTGTAGCCGATGTATTTATATGCGTGATTGCTTTGTGTATTTTGCTAGTTTCTGCTCGTTCTAGAAAGAATTTTCTTAAATTGTCTACCTGTCCATAATGTAGGTTTTTTATGTCGATAAATCCCCTTCCTCCTTCCTTTCTGCTTAATGTGAATCTTTCTGTTGCTGAATGTATGTGATGTATTCTATGTTTGTGGCATTGTGATTGTGTAAGTGTATTGAGTGCTTCTAGGTCTGTGTTACTCCATTTCACTACTCCAAATGAGTAGGTCAATATTGGTACGGCATAAGTATTTATAGCTTTTGTCTTGTTTCTTGCTGTCAATTCTGTTTTCAGTATTTTTGTTAATCTTTGTCTATATTTTTCTTTTAGTTCTTCTTTAAAATTTGTATTATCTATTCCTATTTTTTGTCTGTGTCCTAGATATGTATAGGCGTCTGTTTTTTCCATCGCTTCTATGGAGTCGCTGTGGTTATCCAATATGTAATCTTCTTGTTTAGTGTGTTTTCCCTTGACTATGCTATTTTTCTTACATTTGTCTGTTCCAAAAGCCATATTTATATCATTGCCGAATACTTCTGTTATCTTTAGTAATTGGTTGAGTTGTTGATTTGTTGCTGCCAGTAGTTTTAGATCATCCATGTATAGCAAATGTGTGATTTTGTGTGGGTATGTTCCAGTAATATTGTATCCATAATTTGTATTATTTAGCATGTTGGATAGTGGGTTCAGAGCAAGGCAGAACCAGAAATGAGTCTCCTTGGTATATTCCACGCTTAATCTGTATTGGCTGTGATGTGATATTATTTGAATTTGTTTGGATATTAAGTGTGGTTTTCCAATTTTTCATTACTATGTTCAGGAACTGTATCAATTTAGGATCTACTTTGTATATTTCCAATATTTGTAGTAACCATGAGTGGGGTACACTATCAAAAGCTTTTTGGAAATCAATGTATGCGTAGTGTAGCGACCTTTGTTTAGTTTTAGCTTGATATGTCACCTCTGCATCTATTATCAGTTGCTCTTTATACCCTTGTGCTCCTTTGCAACAGCCTTTTTGTTCTTCATTTATAATTTTGTTCTGTGTTGTATGTGTCATTAATTTCTGTGTAATGACTAAAGTTAATATCTTGTATATTGTTGGTGGGCATGTTATGGGGCGATATTTAGCTGGGTTTGCT
This sequence comes from Schistocerca cancellata, assembly GCF_023864275.1. Classification (NCBI taxonomy): domain Eukaryota; kingdom Metazoa; phylum Arthropoda; class Insecta; order Orthoptera; family Acrididae; genus Schistocerca; species Schistocerca cancellata. Next base: position 327,914,141 of record NC_064633.1, read on the forward strand.
GTGTCTGCTCGATCTCTAGGTTTCAGATAAGTTATTCCATGTGTAAGTGTACCAGGGAATGTGTATGTGTCTGCAATGTAACTGTTAAATAATTTAGTTAGATGTGAATGTGTTGAGGTGAACTTCTTTAGCCAGAAATTTGCTATTTTATCTTTTCCAGGGGCTTTCCAATTGTGAGTAGAATTAATTGCTTGGGTGACTTCATGTTGCAAAATTAATACTTCAGGCATTTGTGGTATCATCTTGTATGTGTCTGTTTCTGCTTGTATCCACCGTGCATGCCTGTTACGTTGTACCGGGTTTGACCATATGTTGCTCCAGAAGCGTTCCATGTCTGTTATGTTTGGTGGATTGTCTATTTTAATGTGTGTGTTATCTATTGTCTGGTAAAATCTCTTTTGGTTTGTGTTGAATGTTTGGTTTTGTTTCCTTCTATTTTCACTTTTTTTGTATCTTCTAAGTCGTTTGGCCAATGCTTGCAATTTCTGCTTCTTTTCATCTAATTGCTCTATCGCTTCTTGTTGTGAGATTTTACCTAACCTTTTTCTTTTTTTGCTGACATTTCATTTCTTATAAATTGTGTTAGCTGTCCGATGTCTTTTCTCAGTTTTTCTATTCTGATCTGTAGCCTGTGTTGCCATGCTGGTTTTGTGGGTTTCTTCTGTGTGTTGGTTTGTTCTGATCTCTGCCTAGTGGGTATATTTAGTGTAGTGAGTGCTCCTATATAAACAAGTAGTTGTAACTCTTCCATAGTTGTGTTTTCATTTATTTTGTTGTGTATGATTGTGTTGATAGTTTTTATTGTTGTTTCGACTTGTGGGTTATGCAAGAATGGTCTAATGTCTGTATTCTATATATGTCAGCTGAAATTTTTCTTCTACGTATATCTAACATGTGTGTCACTTCGTGTTCTATTTGTGCTTGTTCTGGTGGCTGTCTTAAGATTTCGTTTTCCTCTGATTGTTTAATCGATGCGTGTTGTTCTTTGTTTGTTTGCTCTGGGATGTTTGAGTCCATTACTGTATTTTCTTCTTCTTCTTCTTCTTCTTCTTCTTCTTCTTCTTCTTCTTCTTCTTCTGATTGCACATTATTTTGTTCCAGTATCTGTTGTACTTGTTGTTTGATGTTTTCTAATTCTGACTGGGGTATCCTGTTATTTTTGATTATTACACGAATCTGATCAGCTAGTCGTTGTTCTGTTGAAAATTTTAATTCTGGGTATTATAAATGTTGTGTATACTTGTGATCGGTATCCAGTTGTGTTGGTTCCTAGGTTTGTTGCTTGGTAATAACAGAACATGAGGTGTCTATTAACTTCATCTGACCATCTCATCCTCTGTCTTTGTTTTCCTTCTAGAGTGGTTGCAGGAAGCATATCCTGCAAAACACCTCTATTTGGATTTAAATCATTTTCCAGTTGGCTAGTACTGTCGTTACCATTGTGGGCGGGCATAGGGTTCAAGCGTCGTCCCCGACCATGACGGCGCTTGTCCGAGGCTTCTTTAGTTCTGTCCTGAACCAACTAATCACACTAAAAGGGGGGTTAGCCCTATTAGTGGTTTGTTCTTTTCGTCGCCTTTTACGACTGGCAGAACATACCGGAGGTCTATTCTTTTCCCGGGCCTCCACGGGGTTTATTATTATTATTATTATTATTATTACATCACTATTAGTGGTCTTCGAGTTTCTACCAGTTCAGAAGTAAGAAGTGCAGCAGAAAGGAAAATTAGGTGAGAGTATGAACGTAGCGCTACCGTGCAGTTAAATATGGAATACGAACGCCGATACCACTTGAAAAATCTTTAGATACAGGAAGTTGAAATGCGCGATAAACAAAATTTTTGAGAACCTTGACTATTGGTATTTGCCCCTTTTTGGCATTTTGTCTGACACTCCCCACTGACCAAGATCCATTTAGTCCAGTAGTATAATAAAGAAGACACGATGCAGTTTTAGCAAAGCAAATAGTTATTATCAGAGTGAACTTTTGAAAGATATCAGTCTCAAAGAAATATCGTACTCGGCGGTTTCTGTACAAATTTTAGCAAGATAAAAGTTTTCGAAAAACTTACCTCGTGCATCTCGGTCTGATCCTTCGGTTTCTGAGAAGCAGCGTGCAACAGACAAGACACCTTGGTTAGAAAAAAAATTCAGGCAAGTGCCAAGTTAACGCCCTCTTAATAACACGGATAAAGGTGAGTACGAAAAGGACAATCTTCGGCTTTATTACTGACGTGAGGGTAACTAACTGTTTGCATATGTTTGTGGGACATTTTGCGTGAACCAGTTTATACAGAAAACCGAGAACTGAAGTACTTCAACAAGGAACGACACGTTGAACACATTTTCACCACACGATAAGATCTCGAATAAAGAGCAACCACGGGAAATGCAACAGGTGTTTTTTGTTTTGCGAAACTAAAACGAATGGTTCGGCTCTGTTCGGCTTTCTGATTATCACGTGGAAAGCAAATCGCAAGAACAAGTCTGCAGCTGCCGTCCTCAGCAACGACAAAATGAAAGCAGCGACGCATGATGTTCAATTTTAAATTGTTCTTGGGTTATAACGTCCGAAATGTATGTTGGTGTAAAATGTATAAAATCAGACAATATAAAAATGCATTACATCTCTCTCTCTCTCTCTCTCTCTCTCTCTCTCTCTCTCTCTCTCTCTCTCGCCGTACGTACATCAAATTTCATTTTTCACTCTTACCTCAGTATCCATGGTGCTCTACCAGCTGCGTCCTTGTGAGGCATAAAAATAAACAGACGCATTAGTAAAGCAGACAATATCGCAGGCCTAAAATTTTACTCTTCTGATAAGCAAACAGCACACTTTCGTTGCGACTGGCCGTTGGAAAAGACACAAATCCACCCTCTCCCTCCCCCCCCCTCTCCCTCTCTCTCTCTCTCTCTCTCTCTCTCTCTCTCTCTCTCTCTCTCCCCCTCTCCCTCTCCCTCTGTCTGTCTCTCTCGCCTCACCATGTACCTATTGCTGTTTTGAAAAAGCACCCTTAAGGCAAAGTCAGAGCATGCTCGCAATGACACAGCACACGAAGTATGTAAGTAATAAGTGTAGATGATGGGGTAGGTAATAATTACTTACTACATGCTGCATAGTGCCCTCGGGTAATATACATTGTAGGTGAACTCTATGGAACCCGTGCACTGATGCATTTTTAATATTCATTTCAGGAATGCACATCGTGGTATTTTAACAGTGGAATCAAAATGCTTATAGCCGAGTGATTGCTTGCAAGTCAGATTTAACGTATGTGCTGTCACTCGACTCCTCCTGAGTGGGCACCACGTCCTTGATAAATTTAGAGAACGACATCGTTTCGAACAGGCTGTTAGTTTAAATGAGTATCTTGTTATCAACAACTGGCCAGAGCACGCGTTCATTTTCAACTGTACAAATGCGTGACGACACAACATTCTCGTCGTAAGATTTTAACAAGAACCACACTTAAACTTTAAAATAAACTCGTACACGAAACTGGCTCATAGTGTTTAATAAAGTACTCATTTAAAATACCAGGCTGGTGGAAGTGATATTCTTTCTATACGGTAACATTTTACTCAGCCACGGAAACAAATCAATCAGTGGCTACGATGTATCTGCTGATCTCAGACAAAGGCTTTGGTATGTAAATCAAACACAATCAGACACAGAAGCAACAAGAGGACAAGATTCAATTCGCCATCTTGAGAAGTGCTCAACACCGAATGGTGATGAGATTGTTTCTTTGAGAATAGGTACAAATATCTCATGTAGCATATACTTATCATTGCATCACACCCTGAACGCATCCCTGGGACAATGAATTAAAATCTCGCTATCGGAAGTTCACCTTAATGCTGTTTTCGCGTAACCCTAAACGCATAGTATCACCTTTGCCTTGAATTACCCTGTATTAAACAAAGTTTTACAACTTTGTGTGAATAGGCCATGTAACAAGAAATAAAATACTATATTTGTTGTGATAACAAGGTCTCGTAGAATTTTTTACATGTCATAATTTTCGCCAACGACTGAGCTATTTACTACAATTTCCCTGATAGCACTACTGGTAAAAACGCAGCAGTAGTGAACATTAATAAGACAGATAAAAATGATGTTCCTCTATGGCAGGGTTTACCCGACTTCTTGTCACTGCAAACCACTTTTCATTTGGGCCTACCACCATAGCTTCATAGCTTGTTCACTTTTTTTTTTTAACGAACTCTGAAGTGGGTAAGGGTGGGGGGGGGGGGGGGCTGCGGGAGGCTGGGAACATCCGCCGCAGTGGTGGCTGACGTGACAATGGGAATAATTCTCGCCACCTTGCTTAGTGCTCACAGCATAAATACTGTTTTTGCGACGTAGTGATCAGTTACTACGTACGGTAGAAATCTGACACACACAAGTAACAAGGTTTCGTGGAAGGACTTCCTTGTAAAGTCATTCATGTTCATATGTGGCACTTACTTGTAGCAAATAACGTTTAATTAAGCTAAGCCTACTCTGATACAAATATTCAATGAGTAAGAGAGGAATGACATTTCAAACATTTATTAAACTTTTACATCACAAATAATCATCAATACATACAAATAATCATCAATACATCATGAATAACCACTTGTGCAACATGGTAATAAACTGAACATGGGCTAAAGTAAATTAGAGTTTAAAGAACAAAATCAAACTTTGACGGCAATGCAGATTTCAAAATTAGTAATTAGTCAGTTTACAAATTTAGACGAAAGAATATCTATACGTCAGCTGGGAACATGCTGCTGTTCATCTTTAAACATAGCTTCAACGTCTGGCTCGATTGAGCTCAACTTAACTCCCAAGTGTTCTTAAAAGCTAACTCTGTTTCTGTATTTATTTTTAATGTACAACTCAAGAAACGCACTTTTACTAGTGTAAGTAGTAACAAATGGCATCAAAACTCGGACTGCTTGTTTGAAAAGAGAAAGGTACCGGTATTCTATTTTTGTTCCCATCCGAAAAGAAAGCAGAGTTTTCTTTCTGAAAGCATCTTCCATTAAGCTGTCGCCCATCATGTCGATGAAAGTTTTTTAGTAATTGCTTCTTCCTGCACTTTTCCTGAAAATAGATTCCTTATCCAGTCATATTTTGTTTTGTAGGACCTCTAAATGTGCAACAATGTCTCGAACTAAATCTTCCATGGGAGCTAGTTCCAAAACTGATGTAAAAGTAGGGAATGCGAAAAGGGTTTTGTTCAGTACACGGGAACTCAAGAGTTTCAACTTTCTTTTGAAAGACGATATTCTGTTATCTGCTAAGAAGGCTGCTTTGCCTCGTCCTTGCATGTCTATATTCAAAACGCTAAGTCTGTGAAAGACCTCAGCTAAATAGGCCTCTCTTGATAACCGCATCGGCGAAAAATTCTTCATGTAATTGTTTTTGTCACTGAGAAATAACAACCTCGGATCTCAGCTCAGATATTCAGTTCAAAATCTTGCCGCGAGACACCCAACTTATTTCAGCATGAGGAAGCAAACTTTTAATTTTAACTCCCGTATCTTCACACAATAAACTGAATAATCGCGAGTTTAGAGCCCTTGCCGTCATGACGTTTATAATCCTTAGAGCGTCTGTCAAAACAATGAAAACTTCTTCGGCCATATCCTTGGATGCTAATACTTCTCGGTGTATTATACAGTGTGTGCTTCGACAATCAGGTGCTTTTACTTGTATGCGTTCCACCTGAAATGTCCTTTGAATACCACCAGTGGTACTCGCACCACCGTCTGGGAATCCCTGTCGCATGGGGTCGTGTCAGCATTTGTCACGTACGCCATCGGAACGTAATCCCATCCGTTACACACCAGTGGTGTAGCTGACGAATGCTGACGCTCACATCATTTTTATTCATTTTATTAATGTTGACTCAGTGCTGTGTTCTCACCATCTTTAACCACCTGAAAATAAGCTAGGATCGAAATTGCAGTCGTGAAAGTTGTAATAAATAGTATAGTAGACGGTGAAAATGAAATTTTAAAAAAGCAGCGAAAGAGTTCGTTGGCCGACGAAACATTACTGCTGTGCCACTATTAGTACTGATCAAACTGCGACGACACCTCCCATGTCTGTACTACTCTTCGAAACCTGTGATTCCGACAAACCGTGGCGATGCGTAACGTGGGAACACACACCCGGGGTTCGCATTTGCCGTAAGAAATGCTTGCGAAAGGAAGACGGGAACGTCTGTGTCCGCGCTTGTAATTGTTTCTCCCTTCTCGCACATGGACAGCACACTGCAGAAATTATTTTTCTATTACAGCTCTTCTTACAACAAGTGAGAGATATCAAGTTCCTCAATCATTAATATATTTGTTATGAATACTGCCGCCCAGAAGATTCGTTCTGTTTTCTTAGGAAGACAGGTCTACAGATTTTGGAAATGACAGTATGTTCCGATTGGACTGTTAATGGATTTCTTAATCTCACACACTATTTCGGCAGCCGGCCGCTGTGGCCGAGCAGTTCTACGCGCTTCAGTCCGGAACAGCGCTGCTGCCTCGGGTATGGATGTGTGTGATGTCCTTAGGTTAGTTAGGTTTAAGTAGTTCTAAGTCTAGGGGACTGATGACCTCAGATGTTAAGTCCCATAGTGCTTAGAGCCATTTGAACTATTTCGGCGTGTGCGCCGTTTTCAAGTGACAACAACGTCAAGTGCGACAAAACCGTCTTCGTGCCCAACCAGATTCATATATTTAATTTAATCTCTACTCTTCGTCTGTATAAAACGATGGCGTAACACTTCATATAGGCATTCCCACTGCAAGTAATGCGCCCTTTTTACCACCGTATGTGTCCCACGTCAAACTGGTGCACGTCTACCGGCAAACAGAACGCAACATTCACAACGAGTTCAATACAAATTGTTATATGAAGTAACATGTTTTCCTTTTATGCAGACGACGAGACCTACGTTTATTCGCAAACAGATGAAGTGAAATATATGAATGTAGCTGGACACGAACGTGGTAACTAAGATGTATTGACGCTCTTCGCATTGAGATATAATTTGAAAATGAGACAGACGCTGATATCTCCGACTGTGAAACAAATTAATGAATCCAGTAACAGTCTTGCTGGAATATGCTGTCGTTTCGGAAACTCACATAACTGGGCACATTCACGAACACTGGATCCATCTACAAAGCGGCTCAAATGGTTCAAATGGCTCTGAGCACTATGGGACTTAACTGCTTAGGTCATCAGTCTCCTAGAACTTAGAACTACTTAAACCTAACTAACCTAAGGACGTCACACACATCCATGCCCGAGGCAAGATTCGAACCTGCGACGTAGCGGTCGCGCGGTTCCAGACTGTAGCGCCTAGAACCGCTCGGCCATTCTGGCCGGCATCTACAAAGCGGTTAGTGAGCATTAACAGACATCTAGAGTGAATATGACGTGTGGTGTTAACCTGAAATGGCAGTTTGCCGCCAACTATAAAAGCTGCAACGTCTACAATACTATCATGAACAGTTATACTTATTGAGCTCTGCTGTGTGGTGATCGTATGACTATTCCCTATTAATAAAAGGAGCGATATGAATTTCCGTTTGAAACCAGTACAGTACAGAATCCCTATGCCAATCAGGCAAAATCGCCATGATGATCGAGACAATCACCTCACTGCCGCACATCTTCGTCCGACAGGAATCGTCGACCCTTCAGGGCAATTTTAAGAGCCTGATGGTGTGATAATCGCATGGGGACAGATCAAGACTAAAGTGCTGGTGCTCGCCTTCCATCTGAGTTGGCGTAAATTCTGCGTTACGACATTTGCGATATGGGGGCGTGCGTTATCACGAAGCAGCCCCCATTGGTGCACCATTGGCACCATTCAAAAAGGGTGATTTTCGACAGTCTTACTTCCCCCTAAACATTTTTTATTCTCCCGTGGATGTCTACCGGTGTTTCTCGTTCGGCAGAACGTTGATCCTGTTTGGACGCATTTGGTAATAACGTCGGCATAGTTAACGTTTGCGTATTTACTGCGCCCACTTCGGAAGGCACAAATGCCACACTAATCCCTTGACTACATGTCGTTGCTTATACATCCGCATCGGAGTCGCGCTACGTTGCATATACGCTGCAGCAACGCCCCCAAACGGAAAATTTTCGATCGCCCCTTAAATGTTCCGAAAAGGATTCTTCGCAGGGTGCAAAATACAAGCTGGCGCAGCTAGAAATTTAGCCAGTGGGGACTGTTCCCACTGACACCGAAATTAACCACAAGTAATAAGCAGATTTCGCAAGTAACTAATTTTTTCATACGTTATTCACGGCAGTAGGTGGTCCAGTATACACTCCCTTGTCCATGCTAAGGGCTGCCAATTCTACCTGCACGCGACATTCGATCGTAAATAATATGTGAAACACAACCAAAATTGTAAATAAACAAAATGGTGCCAACATAAATATCACTAGTTAAGCGGCTGTTTGCGCAACACAAATACGGGTAGCAGCGGCACTACTTCGGACAGCAGGGCGAAGCGAACAGGAGCAGCCAGCCACTGTGCCAAAGACTACCTCACGGTCGACACAGCGCCCGCCACCGCCCACGCCTGTTGGCGTTCTCCGTGTCGCAGCTCCTGCCGGAGCCCCTAAGCTGCAGAGCGCCCTCACCTGTGCCGACAGCGACGCTCGGGCAGTCGTGACGCCACTGACGGCGCCGGCGCCGGGGCGTCTGCCCGCGCGGACCGATCCACCCCCGCACCCCTTCGCAGCGCTGAGCGAACTAGGGCGGCCGCCGTGACGTCATGGGCTTCCCCGTGACGTCACGAATCGAAGACCGGCCGCGCGCGGGCTTTTAGGCGTCGCTTCGTCAGCATACGGCGCAGCGCTTCCAAAAGGGCTTATCGCGTTACAGCTGACGCGCCATTCAAGGTTTCTGGAGGGCGGATGGCGATGTCATCTGCCCTGACGCTGATGGAATTTGCCGGAAAGTTCATAGCGGGGTGTAGGACAGAGCGAGGAAGTGTGTGGAGGTCTAGAGATGACTACGGGAGAGTAAGCAGCACAAACATAACGGCCACCACGTTGATGCCGTGTACCTTCACTTCCGGAAGCATGTGACAGAATTTCACACCGTCAATTAGTGAAAAAAAAAAAATACATTGCATCAGACTGGATTTGTCACTGGATTCAGGACTCCCTTGTAGATAGAGCTCAATACATCATTCTTAACGAAAAAACGGGCCAGTCTGAATACGATTCACATCCACTCTGGAAATCGAGAATCTCGACGATTTTTGCCTGTTATGAATATCGATACTGGCAGTATACTGGCAACCGCAACTCCAATACCGTATTAGCATCTCTACAATAATTCTTTGGGCTAGCCCAAACATACAAAAAGAAGCAAGCAGGGGACTTTAGTTTAATTGGTAAGGAACGAAGACTTAAACTTGTATCCTCTTCTTAGCAACACATGACTACAACTTACATTTTATATTTGCAGGCAAAATGTTCGTCTAATTCCTGACGGATGATGAACGCAATGTTTCTTCAAATGGCTAAAGACAGATTTTGTGACGTAATTGTAATTTAACGACTTTCAGATTTTTTGAAATCTACTTGTAATGGGAAACGTTGTTTCTTGGCAGGTTTTATGATTCCAAGTCAACGAAAAATATCTTACAGCTTTTGACAAGTGAGTTAATATGTGACACAAATGGCCGAATCTTTTCATAGCACTGACGTAGGAGATGAAACTTTTTACACCGCCATGGAATTATAGACTTAAGTATGTGACAATTTTTTTTCCTTTACTTGTAATGTAAAAATTTGGTACTTTCCAAATTCCACGATTCCAGATCAATAGCAAGTACCTTACAAGTTTCTATGAGTGAGTTTTCGAGTATCAAAATATGCGACATAAATGGCCGTATCATTTGACTGAATTGACTTAGCTCAACTTTTTTTTTTTTTTTTTTTTTTTTTTTTTTTTTTTTTTTTTGAATCGCCAAGGTACCATTGACCTTAAGATGTGATATAAATATGAACTCAATACGTCTGCCCGTTCTTGAGAAAAAGAGATTTTAGCAGTCAGACAAACAAAGCGATCCTGTAAGGGTTCTGTTTCTACAGATTAAAGCACAGAACCTGAAAATAAATTTTAAGCGAACAGTTCTCTTACATATTGGTATATAGTATCGCTGACGCCATAATGTGCAGTGAGCAAAAAGCAGTTTTATGTTAACCGTGGTAGCAGTAACAGTAGTTGAGAGCCAACGATGGCCTAACAAGGCGGTTCTCGTTTATGGCACATACTATCGCGAACTAGAGCATAGTGAACACGTTAAGTGGTATTAAAAGAATTTATACGAATAAACAGTGTTTAACCTTTGTGGAGTTACCGATTTCGGTAGATAGAGAACCTGATCCATTATAATTAATATTCTTGCTCGACAAGGCCAAGCTCAAGACTCGGCAGAAACAGTATCAAATCTTTTGAGACATAATCCTCTCCATAGAGTGTGCGAAGAATTATCGGTGCGGATGGGAAGTAGTAGCTCATAACCTTTTAACGTAATTTCAGGAGAATCCCAAGGGAGCGTGATAGGGCCGGTACTGTTGAATGTATCGTAATGATTTAGCCGATAATGTTGGATGTTTCGTGTGGTTATTCGTGGACAACGCTGTTGTCTATAGGAAGATTGCACCGCTAGAAGACTGTAGCGAAATATGAATAACTGCTTGAGTATCGACGTTTGCTGCAGGGAGTGGCAGTGGAACTCGAACACGAGTAAATGTAGCGTATTGTGCATGAATAGGTGATTAGATCTTCTTCTGTTCCATTACACTATTGGCGACAAAACATTGGAAACGGTAACTACCGTAAAACACCAGTGAGTAACTTTCTGAAGGCCCGCCCGGTTAGCCGAGCTGTCTAACGCACGGCTTTCCATAGCGGGAAGGAGCGCCTGGTCCCCGGCACGAATCCGCCCGGCGGACTTGGGCCGAGGTCCGCTGAACCGGCCTGTCTGTGGATAGTTTTTAGGCGGTTTTCCATCTGCTTCGGCGAATGCGGACTGGTTCCCCTTATTCCGTCTCAGCTACACTATGTTGGCGATTGCTGCGCAAACAAGTTCTCCACGTACGCGTACACCACCATTACTCTACTACGCAAACATAGAGGTTACACTCGTCTGGTGCGAGACGTTCCCTGGAGGCTGGGGGGGGGGGGGGTCCACCGGGGGCCGTACCCAACCGCACAATAACCCTGGGTTCGGTGTGAGGCGGCGAAGCGGTGAAGTGGACTGCGGTAGTAGTCGTGGTGTTGTCGACCATTGAGGCTGCGGCGTGGACGGAGTCTCTCCGTCGTTTCTAAGTCCCCGGTTAACATACAACATACGACCTTCCGAAGTGACAAAGATAAATGACCAAATGAATTAAATTGTAGGAGATGCAGATCCAAACCTGAGATCCATTGGGAGAATTTTATGGAAATGTAATTTATCCGCCAAAGAAATGGTTTACTAAACACTTATTCTGCCGATGCCGACCCTCGAGTAATAGTCATCAATGTGGGATAATTACCGGGCTTGACAGAGAGAGAGAGAGAGAGAGAGAGAGAGAGAGAGAGAGAGAGGTTTAATCGGCGTGACACCATTACGGATATGCTCAACAAACGCCGGTGACAGACACTACAAGGGAGATGGAGATGTTGTGTGTACCAAGGAATAGGTTTACTGTTGAAATTCCGAGAGCGTAGTTTTGAAGTTACTTGCTCTCACATTGTGAGAAAAATCAGAAAAATTAGTACCCACACTGATGCTCACCAATACTCATTCTCTCCACACAACCATTCACGAATGGCACAAGAACGAGGGGCAAGATGTTGGTAACAGAGTACCCTCCACCACGCACCGTAAGGTGGCTTACTGAATCTAGATGCACAACCAGTAATAAGCTGCTACAATATCGTGGATAGGTACATAATGTACTGACAGTTCGACACTTACATGTGGTCCGAATTTTCGCCGCTGTGTTGTTCACAATGAGATGGATTACGAAACAAAAATATTCTCTGTTAAAAATGTCCCTCTTCTATGAGAAAACAGCTCTTAGAATGTGCTTTGGGGAAACACCTCAAAATGTAGAGCCCCTGGTAACTTGCTGTCAGAGCTGAATGACGCAATTCGGTCTTCTATTACCAGAGGTTTCCAGTTTAAAGCATGTCAACTTCAATAAATGTTTTGTTTGGTATTTTCTTGTACAAACTGATTTATCGGTATACATAAACCGAGATGGGGACTGAACTTTACAATACTTTCCACAATCTTCCACCATAACTCGTAAAGATATGGGTGGCAGCACACGAAGTACGATGCAGCGAAAAACAATAAACGCTTCAACTAATTCTAATGACACAGTTGGGAGTGCAACGTTTCATATCAAATGACTGTCTAGTCGTCTTTGTTAGGTTTTCAGTACCGTTCTTTGATCACTTGCGCTGATCGGCATTGCGGTGTGCTTATAATGACCACAGCCTTTTTCTTCACCATACTCATTTAATTTGATTTTATGTTCGTGTTAACTTCGTCAAGGGGTCTTTCAACCATAATTTTGCTTAATTTTTTCCCTTGAACCAAATACTGATCATTTATAATAATTTCTGCAGGTTGCAATTTTCCACCGGGGCAGTCACTTCGTATCAGTTTCTGAGACGTCCCGACATCAAATACCAAGTCTTTTATATACAGCGCAAATAGTAATTTATCTATGGGCTGTATTGAGACTCCCGGAAGCTTAATCCCACAGGAGCCAAGTTCAACCTCTCTTCACAAAGCCCGAGGCCGAATCCTACATCTACGCGCACATATGTAGCCTGAATAGTAATTTATCTATGGACTGTATTGAGATTTCCGAGAAGCTTCTTACTTATCTGACATCGCTAACCTGTGCAGTATAACTTACTGGTTTCAGTCTCCTAATAGATGGCCAAACATTTTGAAATTAATTTCTTTTGTTCATTGACTGATAATGCGAAACAGTAGTAAAATAATTTTTTAAAGTCAAAGTAACCCGACTGTCTGTCGCCGTCGAGGGCTGTATCCTGCTGAATGACACTAAGACGGCAAAGCATGCCCATTCCCGTTCTCCCATGCTGCCCACAAACTTGGTAAGGGGTTTTTATGCCTCCATCAGCGCGGTTATATTATTAATGAAATCAAGGTGCCCAACAATGAGCTGAATAAGGGTTGCAGTTATATTTCACATTTGGGATACATTGAAAAAGTATTGATATAATCAGTCAACATTATATTGAATAAGAAGCGAATGCTGGGTGGTTGTTGGTGCATACGTACGTGATACAGTACGTCTCTTAAACGCACCCCTCAGGTTCAAATAGTTCAAATGGCTCTGAGCACTATGGGACTTAACATCTGAGGTCATAAGTTCCCTAGACTTAGAACTACTTAAACCTAACTAACCTAAGGACATCATCACACACATCCATACCCAAGGCAGGATTCGAACCTCCGACCGTAGCAGCAGCGTGGTTCCGGACTGGAGCACCTGGAAGCGCTCGACCACAGCGGCCGGCGAAGGGGCAGACCCTAATAACCTCTAGTTCCAAGAGCTCTCCCACCTGTACAATTCGTGTGTGGGGAAGGAGTACAGTATCACAATAACGTTGACCAATGAGAGTACAGTGTTTAAAGATTTGGAGGTCAGTACGCCTATGCAACATTACACCTCCCCACTCCACAATACCCGGACCAAAAAAACATCGTGTTCGATAATATTCCCGGGTGTATTGTGTGTTCCTACCTCTCGCCATATGACGGTACGTAATGCATCCAGGAACACTGTGGAGTCCTACGGATTCCCACCAATGCACATAAAAAGTGCGGTGACTACGGCTTCAATCGCGTGGTGCCCACTGTCACCGAATACCCTGCCAAGACAATGCGTCGCTGAACAGATCCAATGGACATTCGGAATCCACTCCCGCTTCTAAAAAATAGAAGTTTCAGTGCAGTCGCTTTGATGTCACTTAAACCTCCACCAACATGGTCTTCTTGCGTTTTTCCCTCGCCTCGCTAGAGGTGCTGAGAATTTACAGAGTTACTAAGCTAGGTCTGTTGTTTCAGCCCACCGTGTTCTTTCTGAAAGCGGCTGGTGGCTATCTGCAAAAGCTCTTCCAGAAAACATACGAACGCGGCTCTCTCCCGCGGTTAGAAAGCTGAGCACGCCAGTGTTTCGACTTTTGGCCTGTCCCTTGTTATAAAAAACGCATAAAGCCCTGCGTGACTCCTCACCACCTCGGCGCCAGACTCCTGTTACAAAGAGTCGCTCGGAGGCCGGACCCAGCTCTCCACAAAGAACCATCTTCTTTGTTGCCGCGTTCCTCTGCCTGTCCAGGTCCCCTCGCAAATCCACCATGCTCTGCTTTTCCCACACAGCAGATACTTATGAAAGTAAGCTAACCATCACCAAATTAGAGAGAAAAAGGAATCATGCTTTCTCAAGTAGTACGTCCAGTGCCTGTAGTTTTGAATCGTGACACTGAACTGCTTTGCTATAGACCTTTAAAATTCTAATTAAAATACACCTGAAAAAAGAAAGGGAATGTGACCAGGCTTGCTGAATTTCAAATGAGTTAATATCGTACAGTGATATCTGATAGCAATGTCGCATTACTTTTGGTACCTGAGGTGGATGCTGTTTTTCGATTTCCATGAACATGTGCTTTCCCTCCAATGAACTAGAATTTTAATCTCCCGTAACGTGATCTAAGTTCACAGTGGTTGTCTTCAGCAGATATCTGCTCACTCATTGTGGAAGTGCCACAGATCTTAGTACTTTGCTATGCAAAACTTAAGGACAAAAATTATTTTTAAAAGATGAGTCACTGCCAAGTAACATAGCCTGATGAAACTTGGACCGTGTATAAAAAGAACTGTCACAGTACAGTACAAAATGACAACTGAAAGAAATACGGAATGAGACAAACAGAAATGACACTATTATTCAAAGACAATAATTTCACTGAAATCACCGCAATTTATGATGGCCCCCTGGATATCACGATAGGCGGGACATGCTTCTTAATAGGTAGTGCGATCACCCAGAATGGTTTACCCAATGAGGCTGCATTGTGCCATCAAGAGCAAAGCGTGAACGCGCCAACAGTCGAAGTGACACAGTGTTTCAGTCAAGTGCTGACCACGTGTATGCGTAGAGGTGGAACTTTGCTGCCATTTCCCCGATTACGTGACATTTCTCGACCGTCGAGTAGGCAATAGTATGGAGCCAGCCCTTCCACCTGTAATTTTTGAGAGGGACACATTCATCTACTGAGCAGAAGGAGCTGTCATCCAGAAAAAGTTTTAAATGCTGGTTGGCTGTCTGTCAGACTTTTAATGCTATTTATTAAATGATCAAAGATTTTTGTGGCAGCACGACTCACCCCTTTCTGTGCCAAAGTCTGAGTGAACCATGTATTGCGAAGGTACTGTGAATATCCCGAGTTTCCTAAACGTCTGTGAGGTGATCTTAGGTGGTTTCCAGCTATTACTCCGATTACAAGCTTTTGTGGAACGAATACTTTTTCTCTTAATGACGAATTACCCCAAAATATGATGCCATATGGATGCTGTGAGTGAAAATAAGCGTAGTAGGCTAATTTACTGATACGTTTATCAAAATAATTTGCAATAATCCTAATAACATAAGTAACTGAACCTAAACGTTTCAGCAGATCGTCAATGTGTTTCTTTCAATTCAGTTTCTCATCAATGCACACACCCAGAAATTTTGAATATTCTGCCTTAGCAACACACTTCTGTTTAGAGTCTATATTTATCAGTGGTGCCATGCCATTTTTATATGGAACTGTATATACTGTGTTTTCTCAAGATTTAGTAAGAGTCCATTGGCAGAACACCACTTAATAATTTTCTGAAAAACACCATTTACAATTTCCTGATCTAGTTCTTTTTGTTGGGTGAGATTACTATACCTGTATCATCAGAAAAAGAACTAGCTTTGCATCTTTATGAACACAGAGTGGCAAGACTGAACCTTGTGGGACACCATTCTTGATAACCTTCCAGTTAAAGATGAATTAAACCATTTGTGCAGTCCCACTAACAACAGATTGCTTCAGCTTATCATTCACATAGTAAAAAGCCGTTCATAACTCACAAAAAATCCCAATGAGTGATGTACGGTTATTCATATCATTTAACATTTGATCAATGAAAGCAATTTAGCCCTTTATGTTGAAAAGCCTTTCTGGAAATCAAACTGATATTTTGTTAGTACTTCAATTTTACAAATGCGCGAAGCTACCCTTGAATATATTACTTTTTCAGGAATTTCGGATAAAGCTGTCAGAAGTAAGATTGGGCAGTAGTTATTAGCATCAGACCTATCCCCCAGAATAATGCCCCATTTCAGTGAGTTACTACATACATGGCTGAGAATCTTACTTATCTGTTGGAAACAAGCTTTTAGTACTTTGTTGGAAATACCGTCAATTCCATGTGATTTTTTACATTTCAATCAATTTATTATTTTCCTAATTTCAATAGAAGAAGTGGGCCGAATCTCAATTTTATCAAATTGCATAAGTATTGCCTGTTCCATACACAACCTCGCATTTTCTATCGAGTAGCTGGATCCTATTATCTTTACACCACTTAAAAAAAGATTATTAAAAGTATTTATTACTTCTGACGATTTGTTAACAAACGTTTCATCGAGTTTGATATATATACAGTCTTCCATGCTGCCAGTTGTCATTTTAACAATATTCCAAATTGTTTTGATCTTATTATCAGAGGTGCTAGTCTCAGACACAATGCACATATTTCTGGTCTTTCTTATAACTTTTCTTAATACAGTGCAGTAATTTTTATAATGTTTGACTATTTTTGTATCATTACCCCATCTAGCTATGAGATACATTTCCCTTTTCTGTTTACGAGATATTTTTATTCATTTAGTAAGCCATGGTTTTTTAGATGGTTTCTTACAATTATGTTTGACTGTTTTCTTAGAGAAACTGTTTTCAGATACACTCACAAAAATATCATGAAATAAGTTAAAATTTTAAATTAGCACCAGGTTCCCTGTACACCTCATCCCAGTCTAACTTTTGCAAGCTTTTCTTAAAATTTGCAGTTTTTAAATCGTTAATTGAATGGACTATTAAGACAAGCTGTTTTACATTACTGTATGGCACTACGCCATATACTGTAACTAAGTGTGCACCATAATCAAAAAGACTATTATTAACAGGAAAAGTTTTTATTTGATTAAATTTATCCTGATCGATAAAATCATTATCAGTTGCTACTTTCCTGTATTACCTTAGTAGAAAAAACAGTAACTGATGTCAATTTGAAAGAACCAAGTAATGCCTCAATTTCATGCTTTCAATCAGACTCCTTCAGAAAATCTTCGTTGAAATTCTCACAAACAGTAATTTGCATCCCTCCGTCTGACAGATACCACAACAAAGAACCGATGTTTTTCAGAAATAGCTAAAAAATTCCAATGGGAACCTATATACAGCTACAATTATAAAAGTATCATTATTTAGTTTAGGCTCACATGCACATGCTTCTATATGTTGTTCTACACAAATTTTTTAGTTTCTAAATTTTTCACACTGCAATAAATTTTAACATATATGACAACTCCTGTGCTCTCCATAGTGTCTCTACTTACATGTGGTGAAAGCTTATATCCACCTACATTTACCTTTTCCATATCTGTGACTATGTGATGTTCAGATAGGCAAAGTACATCTGTTCCACCTTCAATTTCTAAATCTTCTAAACAAACAAAACCATTTACTATCTTTCAATCCCTTGATATTCTGATGCAATATACTAACATTATTTTTCACTGTACTTTTATGAGAATCCTATGATATTTTAACACCTCTAGTTCATGCCTGTCTGAGCTTCTAATTAACTTAATTTCATTCAATGTTGAGAGGTACTCCCATGAGTTTCAGTGCCCTCCCCCTTGAAGATTTTGCTATTGCCATTGAGATGCAGGTCATACCTTGTGAAGTCCCTCTTAACAATACCATCAACACAAACAAAACTTGTGCCTGACAAAGTACCCACCCAAAGCATCTGATCAAAGTCCATATTGACCCTCCTGACAGAGCTGTTCAACTGGGGCTACTATTTTTACCAGGTCACACTCAATACTGTAGCGCTGATCCTTATCAATACTGTTACCGGCGCCATCCTTGTCACAACATAATCCTGCTTAGTAAAACCCTTGCACAAAGATCCTGCATCCTCTGTCACTAGACTATGACATGTACTGGACTTGAAAACAACTTGCGACCTGGTACTGACGCCCAATTTTTCCTGCAAAACTGGTCCACACCTCTTCCGTGGTTACTATCTAACAACAGAACTTTCCTCCTACTTCACGCTTTTTTTTAACAGTTGGTTTCCTGGTGAAAGTATGTTGAGTATTAACTAGACTTAAACCTGCCTGTGTCCCTTTCTTAGTTAACTGAGGTAGCATGGCAAATCTATTGTTTGGGCCAGTTATGAAACTTTCAGATACTGTTCTCTTTCTGTAACTCTTGTTCCTTTTCTATCACTTCCCACTTCACTCTTCTTCCCCCTTAACCTCATCAGTTCCTCCTTAGCACTATCGAGTTCAGCCTTAAGGCTTCCCTTCCTGTTCATCTGTTTTCCTGTCCCTTCAACATACTTTGCAATACCATGGAAGAGACCCATTTACTTCCTCAGTTCACATGCCACTGCATTCCCCCCAATGTAACCATCTGTGGCAACACTAACATAGAACCCCAGAACTAACTTTCCTATGGCAGCTGAAATATTTCTCGCTCATAAATCTAAACTCCGCCCGAACGGGCCACGTAGGTCCAAAGGCACCGACCGGCCGCCGTGTCATCCATAGACTACAGGCGTTACTGGATGCGGATACGGAGGGCATGTGGTCAGCACACCGCTCTCCCAGGCGTATGTCAGTTTACGAGACCGGAGTCTCTACTTCTCAGTCAAGTAGCTCCTCAGTTTGCCCCTCGCTTGTCAATGGCGCTTGGCAGACTGGATGGTCTCCCATCCAAGTGCTAGCCCAGCCCGACAGTGCTTACTTCGGTGATCGGACGGGAACCGGTGTTGCCATTACGGCAAGGCCTTTGGCACTTCTCGCTCATGGTTGTTGACAAGCTTTTTATAAAATTTATCTACGCAATAAAAGTTTGTATACCCGAAAAATTGAGTCCAAGATCGCATATGTGCGATATGGATATAACGCGTTTTGAAAAGAATTAAAAGATAGAACTTAAAACTTTTAATTCCCCCGAGCAGATACAGCACTACTAAGTATTATATATGTGTAACGAAAACAAGTTCTTCACTTACTATTTATGCAAACTTCTTAAATTTGTATGAAAACCTACCTGTAAAGTGCGCGGAAACCAGATCTTATAATTTTTTCCGATAAATACGTTGAAACAAGTAAAACCTCCAATGGATAATGTGAAATAGGCTATAATTAAGTTCCTTGTGGTGTAACATTAACCTAATTGGCAGTTATTACAGAATTAACTATTTATGTTCACGAGCTCCATATCCAAGCGAGTGCGGTCTGCGCCAGGGTTGTTACACATGCTACAGCTTGAGCACATTACGTTTTACCAACACTTATAGAATCAAATTTAAAACGACCATCTTTAGTACTTTCTAGGTACTGGTGATGGGCCAGCACTGAAATCTACAGCAATTTGCGGAAGGGTTCCAATTATATCTCGTAAAACAATCCTCTTCAGTCGTCATTGATTCCGTTCTCGCAGGATCTTTTTCCGGTCGCAACGATGTCGGAGATATGATGTTTTACCTGATTCCTGACATTCACGATACAGTCGTGAAATGGTCGTACGGAAAAATCTCCACTTCATCGCTACCTCGGAGATGCTGTGGCCCATCTCTCGTGCGCCAACTATAACACCACATTCAAACTCATTTAAATCTTGATAACCTGCCATTGTAGTAGCAGTAACCGATCTAACAACTGCGCCAGACACTTGTTGTCTTATAAAGGCGTTGCCGACTGCAGCGCCGTATTTGCCTACATATCTGTTTACGTACCTCTGTATTTGAATATGCACGCCTATACCCATTTCTTTGGCGCTTCAGTGTTTTTTGTTTGTTTTGGTTTTAGGGCGCAAAACTGCTACGGTCATTAGCGCCCGGACTGTGACTTAGAAAAAGGTAAAAAACGAAAATGGAAACCAGCAGCAATGGGAACGAAACTCAAAAAATTGGAGAAACTAAAAGCAGAAGGAAAGCTTTAAAAACCACTACAGAAAGGGGTTGGTTGTCCCCAAAAAGAGCTTCAAATGACTGACATCTCACTGGCACTAATGAACTCGAGAACGCGATCGGCTGAGCGCGTGTCATCTGCTAAAATGGACGATATTTCAGGCGACAGCTGTAGACGGGCGCGTAACGGAGTAAAATAGGGGCACTCAAGTAAAAGGTGTCTTACCGTCCACAGCTGAGAGCAGTGGGGACAGAGTGGGGGAGGATCGCCGCTCAAAAGATGTCGATGGCTAAAAAAACAGTGCCCTATCCGGAGTCTAGTTAAAATTACCTCCTCCCGACGACGTGTTGGGGAGGAAGAGGTACAAGCACAGGGGAGAGCATTCACATCCCGCAATTTATTATGGGGAAGTGACGACCAATGTGCATGCCATAAAAAAACAATACGACGACATAAAACACTCCGTAGATCGGCGAAGGGAATCGTGCGAATAGCTGGCCGAAGAAGAGAGACTGCAGCCTTGGCCGCTATATCGGCCGCCTCATTTCTACAGATACCAACGTGTCCTGGGATCCAGAGGAACGCCACCGAGACGCCCCCCAAGTGGAGCAAGCGTAGGCAGTCTTGAATCCGGTGGACCAGAGATTGGACAGGGAGCTTGGAGACTGAGGAGAGAGCTGAGAGAATCTTAACAGATAACATACTGTATCCGCTGATGGTGACGGATGTATTGGACAGCCTGGAGAACAGCGTAAAGCTCCGCAGTATAAATCGAACACGGGTCGGAAAGGCGAAATCGATTTGGGGTGTCGCTAACAATATAGGCACTCCCTACAACAAACGTTGTTTTTGAGCCATCAGTGTAAATAAATGTGGCATCCTTCATTTGTGCGCATAGAGCAGAAAATGCCCGACGATAAACAAGTGAAGGGGGACCATCCTTGGGAAACTGACAAAGATCACGGAGCAGGCAGGTCCGGGGACGGAGCCAAGTCGGTGCTGTACCCCAAGTTGTCAAGAAAGTTTTAGGAAAGCGGAAGGAAAGAGAATGGAGCAGTTGACGGAAGCGGACTCCCAGTGGTAGTAGGGAAGAAGGGCGGCCTGCATACCCTAAATCCAAGGAGGCGTCGAAAAACATTTCATGGGCCGGATTAGCAGGCATGGAAGACAAATGGCTAGCATAACGACTTAGAAGGACAGCTCGCCGATTGGACAGTTGAGATTCAGCAGTCTCAGCATAAAGGCTTTCCACAGGGCTGGTGTAAAAACCTCCAGACACTAAACGTAATCCACGGTGGTGGACAGAGTCAAGATGCCGAAGAATAGACGGCCGAGCAGAGGAGTAAACTATGCTTCCACAGTCCAATTTCGAGCGCACTAAGGTGCGGTAGAGGTGGAGAAGGACCTCTCGGTCCGCTCCCCAGGAGGTACCATTCAGGACACGGAAGGTGTTGAGGGATCGCAGACAGCGAGCCGAAAGATAGGAAACGTGGGAGGACCAGCACAGTTTTCTGTCAAACATAAGACCCAAGAATTTAGCGACGCCCGAAAACGGAAGGTTGACAGGTCCTAGATGTAAGGAAGGTGGAAGAAACTCCGTACGACGCCAAAAATTAACAAAAACTGTCTTACTGGGAGAAAAGCGGAAGCCTGTTTTCGATGCTCCAAGAGTGGAGGCGATCGAGACAGCCTTGAAGACGTCGTTCAAGAAGGCTGGTCCGTTGAGAGCTATAGTAGATCGCAAAATCGTCCACAAAGAGGGAGCCCGAGACATCAGGATGGAAACAGCCCATAATTGGATTTATGGCAATGGCAATCAGTACAACACTTAGCACGGAGCCCTGGGGTACCCCGTTTTCTTGGGAGAAAGTACGGGAGAGAGTAGTGTTCACCCGCACTTTAAATGTGCGCTCTGCCATAAATTCGCGAAGAAAAAGGGGCAACCGACCGCGAAAGCCCCAAGAGAAAAGTGTGCGGAGGATGCCTGTCCTACAACAGGTGTCGTATGCTCTCTCCAGATCAAAAAATATTGCTACTGTTTGGCGTTTCCGGAGAAAACTGATCATGATATAAGTGGAGAGAGCAACAAGATGGTCAACTGCAGAACGATGCTTTCGGAAACCGCATTGGGCAGGTGTTAAAAGACTGCGGGACTCCAGCCTCCAAGCTAAACGGCAATTCACCATACGCTCCAAAACCTTACATACACTACTCGTGAGAGAAATGGGGCGATAGCTAGAGGGGAGATGTTTGTCCTTTTCATGTTTCGGAACAGGAACGACGATAGCTTCCCGCCATCGTCTGGGAAAAGTACTGTCGGTCCAAATTCGATTATAAAGGCGAAGCAGGTAACGCAGACTATGGTATGATAAATGCAGCAACATTTGGATGTGGATACCATCCGTTCCTGGGGCGGAGGAGCGAGAAGAAGAAAGTGCATGTTGGAGTTCCAGCATGGACAGAACAGTATTGTAGCTTTCGCGATTTTGAGAGGAGAAAGCAAGAGGTCGCACTTCCGCTGCACGTTTCTTCGGGAGAAACGCTGGCGGGTAATTTGAAGAGCTCGAAATCTCAGCAAAGTGTTGACCCAATGAGTTAGAAATTGCGACGGGGTCCACTAATTTATCATGCGCGACAGTGAGCCCAGAGACTGGGGAGAAACTAGGCGCGCCTGATAACCGTCGAATCCGACTCCAAACTTCCGAGGAGGGAGTGAAGGTGTTAAATGAGCTAGTAAAGAATTTCCAGCTTGCCTTCTTGCTATCGCGGATGACGCGACGGCACCGCGCACGGAACTGATTATAGCGGATACAGTTGGCCAATGTAGGATGGTGTCTGAAAACGCGAAGAGCACGTCGCCGCTCACGTATTGCGTCACGGCATGCCTCGTTCCACCAAGGAACTGGGGGGCGCCGGGGCAATTCGGAGGTGCGATGTATTGAACGTTACCCAGCTTTAAGAATAACGTCTGTAATATGAGTGACCTCATCGTCGACGCTAGGAAAGTGATGGCCATCGAATGTCGCTAGAGACGAAAAAAGTGTCCAATCGGCTCGGGCTAACTTCCAGCATCTCGGACGCATATATGGCAGTTGTGGCTGCAATCGAAGGACACATGGAAAGTGGTCACTCGAGTGTGTATCAGCAAGGGCGAACCATTCGAAGCGCCGAGCTAGCGGAACAGTACCGACCGAAAGGTCCAAATGAGAGAAATTTGTCGTGGAGGCAGACAAAAATGTAGGGTCCCCAGTGTTGAGGCAAACAAGATCCGCTTGGTGAAAGACGTCTAGCAATAGTGAGCCACGCGGACAAGGATGTGGAGATCCCCAAAGCGGGTGGTGGGCATTGAAGTCCCCAACCAGCAAATAGGGAGGTGGAAGCTGACCAAGAAGATGAAGGAGATCAGCTCGTGCCATTGATGTGGACGATGGAATGTATACAGTACAAAGAGAGAAAGTGTATCCACAAAGGGAAAGACTGACAGGGACTGCTTGGAAGGAAGTGTTTAAGGGGATTGGGTGATAATGGAGAGTATTATGGAGAAGAATCATGAGTCCTCTATGTGCTGGAGTGTCTTCAACAGAAGGGAGATCAAATCGGACTGACTGAAAATGGGGGAAAACAAAGCGGTCGTGGGGATGCAGCTTTGTTTCCTGAAGACAGAAAATGACCGGCGAGTAGAATCGTAAGAGGATCGTCAATTCATCCCGATTGGCTCGAATGCAGGGTTGCCGTCAACTTAACGACTGCTCAGAGCTTGCGACCGACAGCGCGGAACGGCACTCAGCCGAAGGCAGAAGATCCTGATCCATAGGTTGTTCAGGAGCAGCTCCTGCTACCAGCGATCGGCCGGTTGATAGGCCGCCAGCAGTGCGCCTCGGCGACACAGAAGACGGCCGAGGGCGGTTACTGCCAGGTGGTGCTGTAGATGAGACACGCCGTGGCGGAGAAGGAGAGGAACTGGGTTTCTTATTAGCCTTCCTGGAAACATGATGTTTAGATGAAGGAGGAACCGATGGTTGTGAAGTTGGGGTACGTAGAAAATTTTCACGAGTATCCTCGTTTTTGGAAGTCCGGGTGTCTGACTTTTGGGATCGAGATTTAGCAGAACCCGATGAAGGGTGAGCCGTAGAGTGAGCAAGCGAAAGTGGGGAGGTTGAAAGGTGGCTACACTGAGCCACAGCGCCACAAATCGCGCCAGAGAGTATTGTTCCGCCGCCTCCACTGGCAGTGATTATTGAGACGTAGCGGCAAGCAGTTCTTGCCGAGAAGTTGTGGTGGACACTGCTTGTCGTGAAGTCAGAGTGAGATGTGGTAGTGGAGAGTGTTGTTCCATGTTTTATGCAGTGGTTTGATGGGAGAGATAGCAGATGTTATTCCAATGGAGATATTGTAATGATCTGAGTGCCTTTCGTCAATATATATGAAGGTAACAAATATTATGTTGTTTATTTATTTGTGTGTCCTGAATAATGTGTCATGACAGGTTTAGTCAACAAAGCATCTGGCTTGTGTTCTTGTATTAGAGTGTAATTTTGGTTTTCTTGCACAATTATAGTATTTGTAATTTCCTTTTATCACGTCAGTATAATTGCTATTTAAAATTTCTTGTCTTGTTGAAAAAGAACCATGCCAGATGTGTACGTTGAGTCATACTACCACACACAGAACAGCTACACTTGTGCTATGTTGGCTTCGTAGATTTTATAGTTGCTGGGGACTTAATTAATTAATTGTGCTAACAGAAATTTTCTTACATCTTTGTTGTCATTCTAAGCAGTCAGATTGCGTAATAATACTAGTCAGGGCCAGCCGTTTACGAGACTTGCGTAACCGGACATACAGCTATTAAAAATATTTGCATTCATATTTATTTTAATTAAGCCCCCATGCACGTGGCGACCGCTGCTTCGGATCGTCCCCTGGAATTCTTCTGATTGTAAAAATAGTAGACAGTAGTATTGTTGTAGTAATTTGTAGTTTAGTAATTGTAGTCTATTTTGCATGTGTAGATTTGGTAATTGGCATTCTTCTAATGGTATTTTTCAAAATTTAATTTTTATTGCCTTGTATACGCGTTTGACGATTTGGTGCAATTATTTCAATTGTTCGATTAATCGTGTTTGAGGGAAATATTTCGTGTGAATGGTATTGTTGAAGATAAAAGAGTCATTGTGTGTAATTTTCATATAGTGACGAGTTTTGTATGTTTTGTAAATGATTACGCGATCGATGAAAAAGGCAAAAATGATGAATAGTGAGAATGACGAAATTGTTAACATGGCGAACTCGCCAACAGAGGAAAACAGTATGATGGATAATGAAGTGGAAAACAATGTAATAAGTCGGGAAAATAGTCCGGAACCATTTCAAAATTTTTCTCAATCAGAAAATTCACAGAATCCGAGATTAACGACAGAAGATTCTGGAATAGTATCGAACTCAGATAGCTTTACTGCTATGACGAAGGAAGTTAGTTTTATGGGAAATGTTAGGGGCGAAAAGAATTTCGAACAAGTTAATCTGGAGCAGTTGATGAGTGCAATATTAAATTTACGATCTGAATTAAAAACAGATAGGGGAACAATGGAAAAACGGTTAGACTCACTGGGATCACAAATGGGAACAATGGAAACACGGTTTGGATCTGAATTAAAAACAGAGATTGGAACAATTAAAACAGAGGTGGGAACTTTGGAAACACGGTTAGATTCACGAATAGGGACATGTTTCAAAAATATGAAAGATGAATTAAAGAAAGAAATCAGAGAAGAAGTACAACCGATTTTGAATGCTCACAATAATAGATTAGTTGCAGTAGAGATTAGACAAAGGGAACAGGATAGAGAACAGGAAGAAAGAGATCGCGTGATAGTACAGAAATTTTCAGAGTTAAATTTACAACGTGCAAAAGATAAGGAAGAAATATTTGAGAGAATCGGGGAATCCGTACCAAATGACAGATTAAATAACCTAACACAACAGTATGAACAGTTAACTACTAAATGTGGTAATACCGAAACCCGAGTCGCGACACTTACGGAAGACGTAAATAAACAGAAAGAACAAATATGTGATTTAACGGAAAGAGTTGAGGAGATTTCAAATAAACTGACAAGTCTTAGTTTAAGTGGGGACAGAGATTCAGATGATACAGCACCATTGCCATTTGCAGAAACCGAAGAGTACCAGAACATAAATAAGCATGTTGAAAATCAGGGAAAATTTAATGAACGCGTTAAAAGGGAAGTTGAGGCATTAAAGAAGCAAGTCAAACAAATTGAAGGCGAAATCGTGGGAAAAGATAGCAGAAGAAATTTAGAATCACAGATAGCAGAAGGGTTTGAAGAAAGTAATTTATTTCATTTACGAGAAGCAACAAGAGAGCGCCAGGCGCGCGACCTTGACAATAATCGACATTCGGACTGGGACAGACGCGGTAGGTCTTTGTCGCCACGAGGCGAAAGCTTTGACTATAAACACTTTTTGCCTGTTCGGAAATTTAAGATCTTCCGCAATTCTAAGAATGACATACATCCATGTGCATGGTTAGATCAATTTATGTACGCACTCCCACCAAATTGGCCGCTAAGTCACAAACTGGAATTTATGTGTGGATATTTAGAAAACGAACCGGCGACGCGGATGCGCGCTCTCATTAGAGATTGTAATAATCTGAATGACTTTTATCATGCATTTCTATCGGCATATTGGTCCGAAAACACGCAAGATAGAGTCAAACATAGTCTGATTATGCAGCGTAATTTCAAACAGTCTGAGTTCCGCACGCCGGCAGAATATTTTGAAGACATGATTCGAAAGAATCAGTTCCTTTCAAACCCTTCAGCCCGACTGAATTAATTCGCATTTGTTTAACTAAGCTGCCACAATCCATAAGACAAATTGCTTTAGCCGGAAGATGTAAAGACGACATTGAGACTTTTAAGACTTTGTTGCAAGAACTTGAGTATGACAACGACGATGGGACTTCTTGTAATTTTTTCAGTAACAGTAATTACAGTAGATTTTCAGAGAAAAGGGATAGTGATCGGAACGGGCGTTATATGGGTAACTTTGAGAATGACAGACGTGACAGACAGGACAATAGATACCAGCCTTATGACAATAACAGACGTTCTAACAGAAATTACACAGACAATTATAGTAACGGTAATTCGTACCGGAATGATCAATCATACGGAAACAGTAATCGGTATTATCAAGACAGAAATTATTCAAACAGTAATAGAAATTCTTACTACAGAAATAATCAGGGTAGTAGATACAACAATAATTTCAGAAGTGACAGTCGAAATTACGCAAGAAGTAGCTATGCAGACAGACAGGAAAACAGAAATTTTAATAACAGACACAACCAAGAATTTGTATCTAACAGACAGGAGGGACCTAATTGGCATCCTCCACGTGACAGAACTTCAGAGAGACAAGTGCAAATCGTAGAAATGGATCCGCGAAATGACGCGAATAATCAAAGACGTGACGCAAACAATCGACAATGACTAGCAGCTTCGGCTTCTGGCAGCAATATACACGGTTCAGAAAGTAATGACACTACGGCTTTACACTACGTACGCCTGGAAGACATGAGAGACATTTTGTTAGACGAAAAGGAAAATAATGTAGACGCATTTTTACATCCTGTTATTGAAGTATGTGTGGGTAAGAATAAGTTCACTGCAGTTTTAGATTCTGGGAGCCCATTGAACGTCATTAGTGAATCAGTTTTTCGTATATGTGAAAGGACTATTGCCTGTCCTGTGTTACCTATTTCTAAAACTACAATTCGAGGAGCGATTTCTGGAAAAGGTGTAGAAGTTAAACAACAGACCAACCTAAATTTCAATAGTCAAGGATACGAATTTTCTGCTAATTTTATTATTGTTCCATTACTCAGTACACAAATTATATTAGGTATGGAGTTTCTTAACGCACATAAGGCAATTTTGAACTTTAAAGAGGGAAGTGTGAATTTGACTGTTGCCGGAATGCCGAAATGTTTGAAATTTTTCGAGTGTTTAACAAGATCTGAGTCAGATACAAAATGTTTCAGGTTTCTTACTTCTGATGTTTTCGTTGAGCATTATGACGACAATGTGTTTATTCATGACAATGACTATAGATACAGAGACGCGATGGATGATATAGTTAATAGCGAAGAACTAATTAATGAAAAGGTTAAGAAAGCTGAAGTGCCAGATGACGTTGCAAGAGAAGAGCTGCACCA
This sequence comes from Schistocerca cancellata, assembly GCF_023864275.1. NCBI lineage: Eukaryota > Metazoa > Arthropoda > Insecta > Orthoptera > Acrididae > Schistocerca > Schistocerca cancellata. The sequence continues at coordinate 327,942,700 of NC_064633.1, forward strand.
AATTTCGACTTCACATGCTACAGTGTTTAGTCATCACACGGGGACTATACAAGGCTTACAATATTTATTTAAAGTAAAAGAACACACACCATTTCGCGGGAAAACGTACGCTATTCCTTTGGCTTACAGAGACAAGGTTAAGAATGAACTTCAGTACATGTTAGATCAGGGCATTATTGAGCCTGCAGTCAGTCCTTATACTAGCCCATTACACGTTGTTCTTAAAAAGAATGGGTCAATTCGTTTGGTTCTGGATTCCAGACAGATAAATAATATCATCATTCCTGAAACTGACCGCCCACAAAATTTAGATGAACTTCTTCAACATTTCCATGGAATTAAAGTTTTATCCACGATTGACATGCGCGCAAGTTTTTGGCAAATAGAACTCCACCCTGATTGTAGAAAATACACTGCCTTTTTAGCCTTTGGTAACTGTTACCAGTTTCGGAAATTACCGTTTGGACTTACTGTATCTTCTGCAGCATTCATTCGTAGCTTAAATGAAATTTTACCTGTTTATCTTCGTGACAACATTACTTCATATGTTGACGATATTCTTATTGCTAAAAATTCTTGGAGTGAGCACAACAAAATTTTGGATTCATTATTACGTATCTTTGCAAGAGTTGGCATTACTGTGAACTTGGAGAAATCTGAATTTGGTCGTTCACAGGTGAAATTTCTCGGTCACATTATTTCTACAGAGGGTATTCTTCCTGATCCAAAAAAAACTTGACGCTATTCGTAATTATGCTGTTACTACCACAAAACGTGATGTTCGTAGTTTCCTTGGTGTCTGTAATTTTCTTAGACGCTTGTTAGATTGGACAATTTGGTCACACCTCGTTTTTGCGATCTATCTGGAAAATTCTTTTCAAACGAAAATCGGTCGACAACTCTGTTTGGTTAGTTTGTATTCCTGATGAGTGGGTTAATTAGCTGATTTGGTATACGCATTTCAGTTATGCACACTTTGGTCCCAGAAAATGCTTTCATAAATTACGAGAAAATTGCTACTTCAATAATATGGAAAAACGTATTCGATTTGTTCTTGCCAAATGCAAATTATGTCAAAAGGCTAAGCCGCCGACAGTTTCTCACAGAGCACCGTTGTTTCCTATCATTCCAGCAAAATTAAAGGACATGGCTGCAGTTGATTTGTTCGGTCCAGTGGTTCGATCTACTAATGGTTTTGCGTACATTTTCGTAGCAGTGGAGTTGACATCAAAATATGTGTGTTTTACACCGTTACGCAAAGCAACAGCTCGTTCAGTATCTAATGCTTTCATCAAACATTTTCTTAAAGAAGTGGGTCATGTTGATAAGGTTATATCAGATAATGGATCACAGTTTCGTTCTAAAATTTGGCTTCGTACTCTACGGCGTCGTAAGATTAAACCAATTTTCATTTCACTTTTTCACCCCCAATCTAACGCTTCAGAGAGATGGATGAAGGAAATCAATAAATTGTGTCGTCTTTATTGTCATCAGAATCACAGAACTTGGGATCAGTATCTTCATATTTTTCAAAACATTCTGAATGAACATCCTAACGACTCAACTTCTTTACCACCTATACTGATATTAAAAAACAAAGCACCGACAAATCGCATTTCTGAAATCGTTCCTTTTCCGCCTACACGGAAACTGCGGCATTCTGAAGTTGTCAACCTGGCTCTACAAAATATTGCATCTGCGGCTGCTAGAAGAGAGAAATCAGCTAAGCGTCCTGGTCGTTTAAAAATCTTGTCAGTTGGTCAGAAGGTGTTAATTAAGGCTCATCGTTTGTTTCACAAAGGAAAAGGCTTGTGTCGGAAATTTTTTCTGCTTTATAACGGTCCATATAGAATTCGCAAAATTATTCATGATAACACTGTCGAAGTAGAAACTCTTAAATCACGACGCTCTAAGGGAATACATCATATATCTAACGTTAAAATTTTTGTGGAATGATATACTTTTGAAAATTTTTTAGGAATGACATACTTTTGAGAAACTAACAGTTGTATGTAAACACACGGAGAGTACAAGGATACCGCGCTGTGTTTGGGCGGCGGTATATACTCAAAGCAACAGTCAAGTCTGCGCGCCGCACAAGGCAGTCGTTGACCGCAAACAATCACTTCCTACATCACGCGCCTACAGCTGATCGAGCGCTCAGTGCGAATGCACTGACAGCCGTAAATAAATACACAGTCTAATTTCTCCGACTAAATTCAGTATAAAGCTATAGTGACTTGATGAATTCTGTTATTAACATTCAGTATTTTTCAGGATACGGTTCTATAAAATATTTAAGAACTTCAGGTAAATTCTGTGCGTGTCCGACGTTAAGATGACTTGCTATCGAGAAAATTTCAGGAAAAATGTCATTTCGAAGAAGAAAGTAATAAACTAAAAAGGTAATTATTAATTGAGTTTATTTTTCAGGTAACATATTTCCACTTAGGTACGTACTTTAGACGTAATTTGCTGCTCGCGATTACGTGATTCATACTTTGTGCTAATTACATGTTCAATGAAATTACTTGTGAAGCGACGTGCTTGCGTACGTTAACTGATTTTGACAATGATTATTAATGAACTGGATTGTTACTTGTGTATATTATGCATCGCTTGGCTGCACTGCTTTTTCACTGATGTCATATTTTTAATTATGTGCCTGCTGTGCCTATTTATTTAAATTATAATTGTCACCTGATTAATTGTGCTGATGTGGTTAGGTATGTAAGTTATACTTTGTGATTTATCTGCTTGCGCCTTCATGTTTACTTATTAAGATACGATGCTAATGACCTGTTTAGTACGTAAGATATATGTTTACTGCTATGCGTATGGATTGCACATTTACACATTTCTGCTTGTTGTCATAACTATACTTTAATTTGGTATATAGCAATGCTGATGTACAGTGTACGGACATGGAGTGTGGGTTACGATGTGGTATGGGTTACGGATTGTTCGCTTGGCGAAGCCTCGTTATAGAAATTGTGCTGCATCCACTTGTTGACATTCTGTTCACTACTGGTATATTTACTCGCTGTTGCTTGTTTTGCTTACGCTCAGTGCTTTATATTTTAACATAAGAAAATGAACTGCAGTAATTCGACGAGCGACTTTAGTACAAGAAACATCATAGAAGTCACATGAGCTGGAGGTTTTATGGAAGCTGTATAAATTTATGCTAATAGGAAGGAAGCTAACGATATGACATACCAAAACTAGGTTTAGACCATTGACAGTTATTACACTGCAATTTTCGTGAGCAACTGAAATAGGAAGTGACACTTGACACAAGAAATACTCCACATGTTTGCTTCTGTTTGCCATAATTCTTGAAGTGGTGTACACACTGTGAAATATTATGATCATTCACACTCCGTAATCGTACTTAATTACTGAGAGTTATTCGAACTAAGTCTGTTAGAGGTCATGTATGCATTCTTTGTTTATAATTCATAATGAGTAGAAGATTTTGGTCAGATGGATTACACAGAGGTTGTGTGTTGACAGTGTGTCTTCGGATTGTATGGGATGAGGAGGTTTGCATTAGGATTTTATCTGTACTCGATCGAGGAGACTGACTAGAGGAAAGAGTTGTTATGGAAGTGAAATGATACTGGCAATAAGGTTTATATGTATCGACGTATTGAAGAGGTATTATGGAGGTATTGAGATTATATGAAGTTGATTGGAGTTATGGTGTATAAGAGGTAAAATAAGTGAGATGCATATTTTTTTTTGTTGTTGGTCTATATGGAACAAGGAGGATGAAGATAGCAGACTAGAACACTAAAATGGAAGGAAGATTGTCTACACACACTTTGTTAAATCACTAAGCAGTATGTACTTTTTTTTGGAGAGAGGAAGTTGCATATCTTGGCACACTGACAGTTGTTCAGCAACCGTACATTTTGATCTGGCTTGGCAAACATTGGTCTTGACATGATGACTATGACGTTGACTTAACTATTATTGACTGTCATACATTGCTGTCACTACTACTTGATACACATGGTGAACATGAAATTTTGACAGAAGTGGATTCACACAGTTAACACTATCCAATTACACAGTAGTACTTAATGTGGATGAAAGATGAGTGAGTGTGTTTTGTGTGTTTTCCTTTCCTAATCCTACCCACCTATCTCCTAAATATTATTTTATTTGTTTGTAGTGGCTTGCACTGACACCCATAAATATTATAGGTTTACTGATGTTTGTGTATTTGTAATAGTAATATGACAATTATCTGATATCATTTGTGTGTTTGTTATGATTTGTATGTTTAGTGTAAGAGCATTGTAAAAGCATTTGTATGTGCATTCAAACTATTGTTCATGCTTGAACTGTCTGATTAGTGATGGTGAAATTATGGACTGTTACTTGCACTTTTTCTACGTGATTGGTGCCACTAGGACATGTTTCATTTCTGCTGATAAACTCTGATCAACAGTGTGATTAGTGATAGTGAATATTATGGACTGATGTCTGCACCTGCTCAACATTGCTGGGTGCCACTGATGACTGCATCTATTGAAATAATGTCACTTGTTGCTGTAGCACCTGTTCAACATTGTTGGGTGCCACTGATGGACTGTTTCTACTAAGATGATGTCACTTGTTGGTGTCTGCACCTGTTCAACATTACTGGGTGCCACTGATGGAACTGCTTCTACTGAAATGGTGTCACTTGTTGCTGTAGCACCTGTTCAACATTGCTGGGTGCCACTGATGGAACTGCTTCTACTGAAATGGTGTCACTTGTTGCTGTCTGCACCTATTCAACATTACTGGGTGCCACTGATGGAACTGCTTCTACTGATATAATGTCACTTGATGGTGTCTGCACCTACTCAACATTGCTGGGTGCCACTGATGAACTGCTTCTACTGAAATGATGTCACCTGTTGGAGTCTGCACCTACTCAACATTACTGGGTGCCACTGATGGACTGCTTCTACTGAAATGATGTCACCTGTTGGAGTCTGCACCTACTCAACATTACTGGGTGCCACTGATGGACTGCTTCTACTGAAATGATGTCACCTGTTGGAGTCTGCACCTACTCAACATTGCTGGGTGCTACTGCTGGAACTGTCAACCACTTGTGTAAATATTTTATGTGAATATTTGTATAAACTGATTTTTTGTGTATTACTGTTTGTGAAAAGTTATGAGACTCTTACCTGTACATATTCGTCATTGCTGACGCTATTGATTGAACTGTTTAACCACATAATACTTGTGTAAACTATTATGTAAAGTCACATGTATGAAAGAATTTGTATTGCTTAGTGTATTTTGTATATTAGGCTATTGAAAGGTCAGTGCAAAGCCAAAATTTTATCTAGTTATATGATATTTACGTATTAATATTATCTTTTATTTTTGTCTGTATTTTTTTTTTGACGAATTTGGTGGTATTTTCACCACCAATGCTGGCAAAAATACCATCAAATTCTAGCCCGTGGAGGAAGGGCATATGAAAGGTGGCTACACTGAGCCACAGCGCCAAAAATCGCGCCAGAGAGTATTGTTCCGCCGCCTCCACTGGCAGTGATTATTGAGACGTAGCGGCAAGCAGTTCTTGCCGAGAAGTTGTGGTGGACACTGCTTGTCGTGAAGTCAGAGTGAGATGTGGTAGTGGAGAGTGTTGTTCCATGTTTTATGCAGTGGTTTGATGGGAGAGATAGCAGATGTTATTCCAATGGAGATATTGTAATGATCTGAGTGCCTTTCGTCAATATATATGAAGGTAATAAATATTATGTTGTTTATTTATTTGTGTGTCCTGAATAATGTGTCATGACAGGTTTAGTCAACAAAGCATCTGGCTTGTGTTCTTGTATTAGAGTGTAATTTTGGTTTTCTTGCACAATTATAGTATTTGTAATTTCCTTTTATCACGTCAGTATAATTGCTATTTAAAATTTCTTGTCTTGTTGAAAAAGAACCGTGCCAGATGTGTACGTTGAGTCATACTACCACACACAGAACAGCTACACTTGTGCTATGTTGGCTTCGTAGATTTTATAGTTGCTGGGGACTTAATTAATTAATTGTGCTAACAGAAATTTTCTTACATCTTTGTTGTCATTCTAAGCAGTCAGATTGCGTAATAATACTAGTCAGGGCCAGCCGTTTACGAGACTTGCGTAACCGGACATACAGCTATTAAAAATATTTGCATTCATATTTATTTTAATTAAGCCCCCATGCAAGGTTGAACGGGCGATCTTTGCGCTGGCCGATCTGACGACCGTGTCACTAAAGGTGAGGTCACAAGTCTGCGCGGCCACCTCCTTTGTTGGCCGAGGAGAGGCAAGGACAGTACTGTATTTTCCTGTCTAGGCACAGTGGGCTTTCGACTGGCGAATAATTTTCGAGCAGCAAAGGTCGACACCTTTTCCTTCACTCTGATTTCCTGAATGAGCTTTTCGTCTTTAAAAATGGGGCAATCTCGAGAGGAAGCAGCGTGGTCACCCATACAGTTGATGCAACGAGGGGATGGAGGTGGACAAGCACCCTCATGGGCATCCTTGCCACACGTAACACATTTGGCCGGGTTGGAGCAGGACTGGCTGGTATGATTGAACCGCTGGCACCAATAGCAACGCGTAGGGTTTGGGACGGAGGGGCGAACGGAAATTATCTCATAGCCCACTTTTATTTTCGATGGGAGTTGAACTCTGTCAAATGTCAAGAAGACAGTACAGGTTGGAACAATGTTCGTGTCAACCCTTTTCATGACTCTATGAACAGCCGTTACGCCCTGGTCAGACAGGTAGTGTTTAATTTCCTCGTCAGACAATCCATCGAGGGAGCGTGTATAAACGACTCCACGTGAGGAATTTAAAGTGCGGTGCGCTTCCACCCAGACGGGGAAGGTGTGGAGCAGTGAAGTACGCAGCAATTTTTGTGGCTGGAGGGCACTGACTGTTTCTAACAACAAGGTGCCATTCCATAATCTGGAACAAGACTTTACAGGACCTGCAATTGCGTCGATACCTTTCTGAATAATGAAAAGGTGCACCGTGGAGAAATCGTGACCTTCGTCAGACCAAGAAACAACAAGGAACTGTGGCAACGATGGAAGAACTGTCTGTGGCTGAGACTCAGTGTACGTACGCTTGTGAGCAGACGTAGTGGAAGATGAGGAAACCATTGCGGAAGAATCCCCCATGATTACCGGTGTCTCCGACAGCGCGCTCCTCCCTTGTGGGGGTCCTCTCTGAGGGCACTCCCGCCTTAGGTGATTGTTCACACCTCAGGTCACACCTCCTAAGAAACGGACGGAGGGACCAATCGGCACTTTCGGAAGGTATCAGCTCGGGTAATCACCCCTCCATGGGCCTGGCCGTTACCAGGGGGTACGTATGTGTCCTACCTTTCTACCCAGGGCGGGGAATTACGCGTTACCCCGTCACCGGCTACGCATGAAAATGCGTGGGTCGGCCTTCAGACACGAACAGGGAGGAAGGAAGAGAAATGGAAAAACAAAGAAAGGGAAAGGGAAGAAGAGAGGTCTCAAACGCCGCAGTGGAGAAAAGGGTAAAGAGAAGATGTAAGGAAAAGAGAAGGACAAAGGAATGATGAAGACATGCAAGCAGAGAAAGCGAAGAATGTGTTACATTTTCAAGCGTCCGTCTCCAGACGTAGGCACAAAACATACTCCCAGAGGGGGAGAAAGGGAAGGAAAGAGCCAGAGGTGAGGGGAGGGGAGGGGGGGCGAAGATGGGGGATAGGGAAGGATGCGGAAAAGGAAGGTATGCACCCCAGAAAGGAAGGAGGGCCACATAAGCTCGGGGTCCCGTGCTTGCTATGCACGTATCCACAAAAGAGTTGTGGACCCACCTGGGGGGGGGGGGGGGGAGAGCTTCAGTATGTATACCATTCAATAAACTCCGAGTTTGGCTAGACTCATATTGATAAAATCAGGTTTATAATTCTCTGACCGCTATTGCTGCTCTATCGACGCCATAACACACGCTCTTGCTATACGCTGTCTAATTAGGAGTATCCCGATACCCCTATACAATGCGGAATCTACCACTGAACGGTACGTGAGGCGATTTCGTCAGTATAACAGGAGGCGGGAGTACAGTGTTGTCAGCAGAGAACCATTAGCAGCAGACTTCCAGCGTGGACTAGTCATTGGATGTCATCAGAGTAATGAAACGATCAAAGACATTTCAACCCTTCAAAGCTGCCCAAGTCGTCTGTCAGTGAGGTGATTGCGAAACGAGAACTCGAAGGAACTACCACAGCGCATCAAACACCAGGCCAGTCTCATGTACTAGCGAACAGTGACCGTCGAACATTGCGATGGGTGATTGTCAAAAATCGTATGAAATCACTGGAATGACTTATTCATCAGTTCCAAGGCGCTACCAACAGTTCGTCTAGCACAATGACTGTGCATATGAACTTGAAAAACTGTGGTTGAATGGTCAAGCAGCTCCTCATAAGCTACATACAGTCTGTAAAGTAAGAGAGTGGTCGGCATTACACGAAACTGAGCCCAGTTTACGCGTCGAGTTTATCAAAAATGTGTCTGAGTGTCCAACGTTGGTTTATCGACAAATCGACGATTGGAGACTGCAGGAGAACAGTGATCCGAAGCGCCGCAGCAGGCCTTGCAGCGACTGGAAAAAGGAGAAAGGTGTGCAGGTACTGGATTGGCTCTCAGGTTTCCCTGACACTACTCCTACTGAAAATATATGGTCGTACGTCAAACAGAAGTTGCAAGGAAAAAGATCTTAACTTTGAAACAAACGTCAAAGCAGATGCGGCGCAGTATGGGGTCCCTTCCACATGAATATGCGGAAAACTTCGTTTCAAGCGACACTCGATGTCAAGCAATTATCGATACTGCAGGCGACTGGACTTGTGATTGCAGATTTCTTTTATTCATGCATGGTGTAGGTATATGTTTTAGTTTGTTGTCAAATACATTTTTCTACTGATTAACTTGACCAAGATCTTACTTAACGGACTGTCAACGCTGAGTGACGCTTGAGGCTGTGCAAAAAGCGACGCCACAGAACGGTGGGTGACTGGAAACTAGTGATTTGGAGTGATGAATCACTCTGTGTCATGTGGTAAACCGATGGAAGGGTTGCCTGGATAACGTTACATGCCGTGATTTATTGTGCCAACAGTGAAGTACGGAGTAGGTGGTGTTACGGTTTGGAGATGTTTTGCGTGGTTAGGATGTAGTCCCCTTATTGCGCTTGAGAAAACTCTGAATGTGGAAGGATACGAACAAATTTCAGCGGGATGTGTACAGTAGAGGAACAGTTAGGAGACGATGACTGTATCGGGATGACAATGCACCCTGTCATAACGCAGCATCTGCGAGGAAAAATGGGAATGCAAATTTGTGGTAAGTTACCATGGGACCAAACTGCTGAGGTCATCGGCCCCTACGCTTACACCATACTTAATCTAACGTAAACTACCTTACGCTAAGGACAACACACATACACATTCCCCCGGCAGGACTCGAACCTCCTACGGAGGGAGTCGCGCGAACCGTGGCAATGCGCCCCAGACCACTTAGCTACCCGTGCGGGTATCTGTGAGGAAATGGTTTGTGGACAGTAATACTCCCTGCCCCCAGTCCCGACCTGAACTCAACAGAATACCGTTCGGATGAGTTAGAGCTTCGCCTTCGCTTCAGACCGCAGCATCCAACATCACTACATTCCTTGGCTGCGGCTCTTGTGGAAGAATGTTCTGCCATTCGTCCACAGACGTTGAATCTCCACACAAAGTGTCTCCAGGATGGTTCAAGCCCTTGTAAAATCCGTACGCAAACACAACTCATATTAATGCCAGCTTAGTAGGTGTCCGTACACTTTTGATCAGATGGTGTATATGACGTCCCTGACTGTAAAAATCTTCAGCACTATAAATACCCTCCACTTTGGCTCATAACATCATGTTGAAGATGTCAAATGTTCACAGGCCCATCAACAAAACGAAGCAAAAGCTGTGAGCCACAATTCAACTTTCCGTCGACATCCAGATCATCAGACGTTATGAAATCTTTAGCTGTCCAATTGGCATGTTCGATTTGACGAGGCTAATCATATAGCAGATTAACAAGTGTAGCTGTGGCTAGGTGTTGAAATAGCTACGAGTGCAACTTTTGAGACGTAGTAATCGGGGAAATGTTATTGGGATGACTGCTATCATACTGGTTGGTAATTTGCTTACACTCTCGCGCATCTGTTGACAGCCATTAGTCACCTAACTTTACGTTAACCTTATCTGTCAATTGTTCTTAAAATACCGATTATCATAGCTACACTTTATTTTCGTGGAGTCTGCTACTTCGGAAATATCCATAAGAGTAACAGCTGTTATTTATTTATTTACTTATTTATTTATTTTAATGAGAGTTAGTTCCATTGCATTTGTAACTTTTTAAAATGTTATTCTCATGTAAGTACGAAACTTAATCCAAAATAAAAGAAAGACTTTTTTTCCCTTCAAACATCCAACTTTTGTCCTACATCTTTGTTATTCACGGAGGTCATAGAAACATTTTTCCCGTTTGTATACAAATCTAATTTAACCTGTTTCTGCAAGTCTTTCTGTCGTAGCAATTCGTAAAGATGGCTGCTGCAGTTTATCTTCGACTGAAGCAACGTGCTGTTATGGAGTTCCTGTGTGGTGAGAACAAGGCACTGGCAAACATCCACAAGTGATTGAAGAACGTTTATAGACATGATGCTGTTAATCGCAGCACAGTTAGTCGTTGAGCAAGCAGATTATCTGGTAAACGAGGCACAAAAATTTTCGGGATCTTCCGTGCAGTGGCATATTGAGCTCTGCACACACCCCTGACAGTGTGTAGAGTATTCACAACCTGATTTTGATTGAAGAACGCATGTTGTTGTTGTTGTTGTTGTTGTTGTTGTTGTGATCTTCAGTCCTGAGACTGGTTTGATGCAGCTCTCCATGCCATACAGTAAAGCTGCCTGCCCTCGGGAAAAATTACGGCTGTAGTTTCCCCTTGCTTTCAGCCGTTCGCAGTACCAGCACAGCAAGGCCGTTTTGGTTATTGTTACAGGGCCAGAAGAACGCATAACAGTGAATAAACTGTCAATCCAAGTCGGTGTATGCGAAACTAGTCTTTGCAGAATATAGGATCAATGGAAATGAAAAAAAAAAAATTGCGCCAGGTGGGTTCTGATAATGTCGACGGATGTCCGTGAAGAAATCAGGGAAGACAGCGTGCAGTGATCTTTTGCAACGGTACAGGAATTCTAGAGACGACTTCCTTACAAGAATTATGACGAGATACGAAACCTGGTTGCAACACTTTGAACCAGGAACGAAAAGACAGTCGATAGAATAGCATCATGCAAACTCGCCAAAGAATGAGAAATTGAATACTGCGCCTTTACCAGAACAAATTCAACTGTGTGTGTGAATTTCTAAGGGACCAAACTGCTGAGGTCATCGGTCCATAGACTTACACACTACTTAAACTAACTTAACGCTAAAGACAACACTCACACCCATGCCCGTGGGAGGACTCGAACCTCCGGCGTGAGGGGACGCACGATTAGTGACATGGCGCCTCTAACCGCGCGGCCACTCCGCGCGGCTCCAGAACAAGTGACGGATACTGTGTTTTACGACTGAGAACGACTTCTGCATGAGGACATCTTGCCACACGGAACATTATCGTTCTAACGCGTAAGTGGTAGCCCTTAAGAAACTTCATGCTCGAATGTGTCGCGTTCGACAACATAGGCAAAAACACTATGTTCTGCTGATGCATGATAACAGCTGGTCACATGTCACTGAGAAAACCACCACTGTGATCACAATGCTTCCGTGGACAAACTGGAACATCCAGACAGCCTAATATGGCACCGTGTGATTACCACCTCTTTGGTAAACTGAAGGTATCGCTTTTCTGAACGGGATTTGGAGGTGTTAACTTTGTTGTGAAGGCCGCTAAACAGTGGCACAGACCTGTTGGTGCCGTGCATGTATACAGGCCTTAGTTCCATGTTGGCTTAAGGCAGTTCAAAAGGGTCGGAGATTATGTAAAAAGAAAGACATTTTGTCTCTCAATAATGCATCAACTAATCTTAAAAATATCAAATGTACGGAAAATAACTGGGTGTTTAAAAAACCTTGTTCATTTCTTTATTGCAGTGATACTCATATAATCGGTTTCACGACAATATTATGTCATCTTCACGTTCTTGTTAGACATATTTCATGAATCCAACGCCGTAAGTACTGTGACTGTCTAACTTTTGTTTGTTTTATTTATTTACCTTTATTCCTTTACGATTCGTTTCGAGATCTCACTGCGTTCATTCTTGTAATCTGCCAAGCTGTCAAGTTGAAACCTAGTAGAACCGTTGGCCACAGACTAAGGAGGCAACTGTCAATCTTTTCACGAATCAGCATTTACGTCGATACGCTAAAGAGGGTGGTACTGAAACAGCTCACATATGCACTCCTCTGGCAGACTCTCATATGTCTTCCCAAACACTCCTTACTGAGTAATTGAAACTCGTGTGTCACACAGCTGGACGATGACGCAAAGCGAGTGTACAGAGGGTACATTACCTGTTGTATTGTTTCCAAATACTGGTAGATCCAAGAGCATTTGATGTATCTTATTACAGTAACACAAGGCAGTGTTGACTAGGTAAAAAAAATCGAGAAATTTAACAGTTTTTGGGGAACTATTCTCACATTTCAACAGTGTTATGCCACGTACACTTTTATTTTCTGAAAACGATGCTTCACTCGGAGAAAAAATACGAACGGACTTCAACGTTCCACCATCATAAACGGAGTGCAGTTAAATTGGAGATCGATCAGAGAAAAGATAAATAAGGGCCTTATTAAGGGAACCATTCTGTTATTTACTGACAGTAAACACTAGTATGTTGATTTTTGAGAAAATATTTATTTATAAAAAAATCAAAGGTTAACAGCTCGTATTTGATTTACATGTTCACTTATGAAAAATCATGTTATATAACTGACGGCCATTCTTTCGAATACAATTTTCAAATCTATACCTGAAGTTTCTCCAAACTCGGGCGAGCAAGCATTGGTCAGTGAAACCCACCTTCTCTTTAATGATATTGCACCATCCTCTTGAAAACAAACAATACATCGCATTTTCATCTGTTGTTCCCGTAGTTGCGCCAGAAAGAATGTATTCAGCCTGTGTGCTTAACGTTCTGAGTTCACTGTTACGCAAAAAAAAGCCCGTCTCACCAACAGCAGTTACAACACATCACACAGTCACATTTTCACATTTGGGGATTGGATAGGTCTTTCATGAAATACGCAAGGCTGTTCGGGGATCCCAAACCGATATATATGTTTAACTGACTCTCTTAAGTGAAAATGCGTCTTATCGTTAGTAAACACTACTATATTTCGGTCATCTTCAAAGATCACTTGCGTACGCACAGCGAACCCGTCTTCTTATTGAAATCCCCGTCTCTGATCTACTGAACTATCAGAATTTTATACATATGGAATTTTAGATCCAAATGTAACGTTCCTGTCATCCGTAGACAGCGTGAAAGTTTACGTGTGCATGCCCTCTGATTCCTAAGGATTACCTCTCTCATAATGTTTTCAGGTGAAGAAAATTTTTTGTTCTGAAAGCTGTAATTCATGGAGGAACTTAGTGCAACTTGGAGCTGTGCAATTGAAATGGCAAAGAAATACTCGCCGTGTTGGAACGACAGACTCGGTATGTACGACAAAGATATCGTATGCGAAAAACCGATGTTCAATCGTCCACTGTTCCATTGCTACTGCCATGGCGGACAATCCTGAAGCGAATGACGTTAGCGCTGTCCCCTTCCACCACTAGCAGCGATGCACTGGCCAATCTAACAACGTTCGTCATCCTATAGAAGAAAGCACTGAAAACTTAATTTGTGGTATTCATATCAACTGAAGTTACCACTTAAACACAGCTGCCTCAGAAACAGCCTCTTCCTTCTTTCTGTATTACAGCTATCCTGAGCTTAAAGAATGGAAAGCGTATAGATCCATGAACACACGTTCTTTGCTGCAGCTCTTTGTCTATCTAGAGGACTCTGACTCGCATGCAGTGCAAGAAGTCCGGAATCAGCCGATCTCAGTCACGCGACTGGTCGACTGTTTAATTCATTGCATTAGCCCCCTTCCCGCCACTGCACTTACTTGCCCAGCTGTGACCCAACTACTGACAGAAAATATATACTGTGGTTGAAACATTCCAAGACATCTTCAAATTTCCCCCTTCTCTTGACTTACGTGGAGACACACACACACACACACACACACACACACACAGTAGCATTTACTATTTGTCACACACTCAGAGTACTACTTCCAATATAGATCATAATTAATGCGAAATGCTCTCGTTGGTCTTCTTTCGTTTTAGTCGACCTTGGGGTACTTTAAATCAATCAATTTTTAATGTCCTGTGCCTTTCTATTACGACAGTATTCTCATTCTTTCTGATATTGCTTCCCTTTCTTCTTCACATATTTGGACCGTTCATTTGGTTTTCATTTTGCCTTGGAACCTCTCCCTTTTTGCCGTGTTGTCTATGAGCGTGTTTTCTGTGTTTGGAGTTCTTTCAAGTTCTTCTCTGTATCTTTAAACCAGTTCGGTTGGTATTTTTTCCTTGTTGTGGAAGTAGGCAAAAATTTTTTGTTAACCTATTTGGGTTAATTCTGAGGACTTCAGTATCAGACTATTTTCTAGCAAATAGCATGTCACACACAAGGTTTAACTTAGACAACGAAATAAGTCGACGTCGCAAGATTTCTTAATGTGTAAAAAAGACGAAAAACCGGACAGTCCACTGTGTGGGAAATTCTGAGCAGAGACGGAGTAACCCATGGAAACTGTATGTATGGGGAGCAGTACGGGTGTTGGTGTTCCATCGTTACCACTTGGTGTGATTATTATTATTATTATTATTTTGGTTTTTGGGACGCTAAACGGCGTTGTTATCAACGACAATACAAATACCCAGTCTTTTCACTGTCCAGTGTCGCGATATTCCCGAATGATGATGAAAGGATGAGGAAAAGACAAACACCCATTCCTCTGATGGAGAAAATCCCCGATATGGCTGGGAATCGAACCCGGGAGCCCGTGATCCAGATGGCTTATTCCGTGCAGCTGCCGCTCCAGACATCGCCCTATGGAATAGCACCATTGACGAAAATGAGCGACCGACTTCTTCTCTGTGCAGAGATATCATATGATGTTGGTCTGGAGCTTGGGTGACGATCTGTCACACAAAGAACACTGTCCGCTCTGGAAACTGGAACATTAGCCTGGTGTTTCCGAAGAAATTAATGCAAAATGTTGTTCACTGTGTTTAATAATATATTAGTTGAACTGAGGTCCTAGTATTTGTTGATTTGGGATGTTAGTTGGAGACCAGCCTTTCGTGGAGCTCCACACACAAAGGCCAGGTGAAAAGGAACAATTAGCACGGCAGACCGGAACCAGCTAGAGGAGCCGGTACACTATGCAAACGGCGATCGAATTATTTAAGGGAATCTTGAGTATTCGGAACACCAGACGAGACGGTGTACGCACTTGCACGACTACATACGTAGCTACAAACATCGATCAAGCCACCGCGACGTGGCAGGATGTGTCCATAAAAATCAGTACTTTTCCCCAATGTGTCTTAGTTTATTTTCTGTAGTTTGGTAAAGAGTTTCATTTTGATGTGCATTATTTTGTTGTTGTGGGATCTGGGGCTAAGGAGTTTTCTTAATATATTTTTTCTTAGACCTCCAGTCTTTCAACTGGGGCGTGATTGGTGTTGGACAGTGTTTCGGCTGCATACAATGCTTCCAGTATGATTACCGTGTTGCAGTATCTTACTTTTGCATTCCGTGAGAGCGACTTCTTGTTATATGTGTTTTTGGTGAGTTGGAAAGTGCTCTCGTTATTAAACACTTCAGTTTGTTTTCAGTGGTTTACCCATGTGCTCATAATTTATTTATTTCTGTGACATAAGTGAGCGGACCATTAAATGTAAGACACAGAAACTGAATTTCTTCCCCCATTAATCAAACAATCTACAGAACATGATAGAATGAATGCTTTCACGACCGTGTAACATTGCTGCTGATAAACATTTGGGGTATAAGCTCGTGGTCCACAGAAATCTTCTGTTCCTAACGTTTCGTCCAGAACCGCGCTGGACACTTGCAGAAACGTTGTTCCTCCGTTGAGTCTTGCCGACTGACGGGTCGAACATCTAAGAGTGACATATATATTATAGAAAAAGGGGCGTGGCCGGAGTTACATGTGATAAGCACAGATGATCCTTGTCAGAGTTAAAACATATAAAATACACTGAAATATATAAACACAGAGATAATTTTAATAGGAAAGAATAGACCATGAAACTTGGCGGCATATGGATGGTGGCTCTGCAGAGTAGCTGAACAGTTTTTTTTATCTTTGACAGGACGACAATAGATACTTAAGTTTTATCTTTGATTAGGATCATCTCAGCTTATCAGATATAACTCCGGCCACACCACTTTTTCTACATTATATATGTCGCTCTCAGTCGTCAGACCCGTCAGTCAGAATCTGTGGGACCACCTCGATTGGGCTGTTGGCGACATTGATCCCCAAACGCTAAACCTAGCAATTACCCACGGCACTGGAGTTAACGTGACTTCACATCCCTGTTGGTACCTTCTAGAACCTCACTGACACTGCAAAAGGCGGTTATTCAGGCTTTTGACGGGTGTTAAATTAATGTGATCAGAGCGTGTGAAACGTATGGCTGCGTCTCTCTCACTTCTCTGGCAATTTTGTCCTTAGGAAACTGTAGGATGCACAGTTACAGCAGTTTTATGGAGAAACGACTAGGTTTCGTAACGAAATAATATTTTACACTGCATCTCTGGCAGACTTTGTTAAATGTGAAAAATCCTGTACTGCACCATGGCCTGGAGTCCACGTTAATCAGAGACCAGCACTCTGGTTGTGGGTAGTACATGTTTCGCATTCCATAAGAGAGACCGAAGCTACATTTAAGAAATTTAATTAAGAGAATGTTTTACCGTCATTCAGTAGTCCTCAAGCACTAAAGAAACTTACTCGCCTCCACGATGTGCTGTACCAATCGGCCCTGCTGTAGGGTCACTACGTCTGGGTCCAGCAGCTGGCGAGAGGTTATTTTGATCGCATGGCCACTGCGCCACAAATTAAGATATACGTGAAATGTATTCGCAGTTGTGAATATGGACAACCATCAGCTGTATAATGGAATGACGACAGTGAAAATACATGCCGGACGGGGAGCCGATCCCTAATATCCCGCTTATCGCGAGCTGTCGCCTTACCATTTAGCGATCCGAACACGACTCACCGCCAGACCCAAACGACTATATGTCTACAACCTGTACTCGTCCATCCATTACGTATATCGAATTTATCCGCCGACTCCGGATCGACTTTCAGGTAAGTCTCGTCTGACCATTAAAATTGCTACACCACGAAGATGATGTGCTGCAGACGCGAAATTTAACCGACAGGAAGAAGATGCTGTGATATGCAAATGTTTAGCTTTTCAGAGCATTCACATAAGGTTGGCGCCGGTGTCGACACCTACAACGTGCTAACATGACGAAAGTCTCAACCGCTTTCTCATACACAAACAGCAGTTGACCGGTGTACCAAGTTTGAATAAAATCGGATGATAATTACTATGGTTTATTTAGATTCGTAGGGGGGTATGAATTTGCGAACCGACAGAGTGTTACTCGAGACCTTTCACAGAGCCGGTAACGTCAGCTGCGGTGAGTCAAGCGAAGAAAAAACGTAACAATTCTGTAGCCACCGTGCTACACTGCTGCGTGCCTTTCAGCATCGTATGTTATTTCGTAATAACTTGTTACGTTACACTTCGGGCACATGCAGGTATGCCCGAAGGAACATTGCATCACAAATCGGAATTACACAGGCACTGTAATATCGTAATTAAGATACATGTTGCACGCAGAACACTACACTTCGTAATCAGTAACTGCATGCTGGAAGATGGATTACGAAAAAAAATGTGTCACTTTTCACGTTTCCCTCTTGCAACCACCTCTAGTGGTGTAGTGAAGTGTCAATTGGCGCGATACGTCGCGCAGAAATGTACATAGTGATGACAGCAGTTCTGTCTTGACGTCAGTGATGGTCATTTTGTAACGGGGCGTCAGCCAACGATGCAGATGCACCAGGTCCTGGATACGAAACCGATATACAAGTCAATGCATACAATGGCCGTACATCTCTGGTGCGCGTTAAGGGAACAATGGAAACTCTCAGAACATCGATCAACCCATTTGCGTGGCCTCTATACAACTTAAACATATGTCCTCTTCTAACGGAACAATTTCCGTGACTATAATTAATTGTGCACATAATGAACCTGTCTGCACTGATCCAAGACGTTATCAAAACTGTGAACGTAACACTATCACTGAACGCCAATACGCGCACAATACGGGTTATTTACATGAGATACACAATCGTTGGCTTCCCCAACTCGCAACCTAACCTCAACTTCCTGCTACGCTATACACTAAGATGATAAAAAGTCATTGGATAACGATGTGTACATATAAAGTTGGCGATAGAATCGCGTACACGAGGCATAAAATGGCAGTGCATTCACAGAGCTGTCATTTGGACTCAAGTGATTTATACAGGGTGTTACAAAAGGGTGCGGCCAAACTTTCAGGAAACATTCCTCCACACAAAGAAAGAAAATATGTTATGTGGACATGTGTCCGGAAACGCCTACTTTCCATGTTAGAGCTCATTTTATTACTTCTCTTCAAATCACATTAATCATGGAATGGAAACACACAGCAACAGAACGTACCAGCGTGACTTCAAACACTTTGTTACAGGAAACGTTCAAAATGTCTTCCGTTACCGAGGTTACATGCATCCACCCTCCGTCGCATGGAATCCCTGATGCGCTGACGCAGCCCTGGAGAATGGCGTATTGTATCACAGCCGTCCACAATACGAGCACGAAGAGTCTCTACATTTGGTACCGGGGTTGCGTAGACAAGAGCTTTCAAATGCCCCCATAAATGAAAGTCAAGAAGGTTGAGGTCAGGAGAGCGTGGAGGCCATGGAATTGGTCCGCCTCTACCAATCCATCGGTCACAGAATCTGTTGTTGAAAAGCGTACGAACACTTCGACTGAAATGTGCAGAAGCTCCATCGTGCATGAACCACATGTTGTGTCGTACTTGTAAAGTCACATGTTCTAGCAGCACAGGTAGAGTATCCCGTATGAAATCATGGCGGTGAATCGAGGAAGTACAGTACATACTGACGAAACTAAAATGAGCTCTAACATGGAAATTAAGCGTTTCCGGACACATGTCCACATAACATCTTTTCTTTATTTGTGTGTGAGGAATGTTTCCTGAAAGTTTGGCCGTACCTTTTTGTAACATCCAGTATAAAAAGGTTTCCGCACGGCGGGTGTTAACTGACTTTGAACGCGGAACGGTAGTCGGAACTAGACGCACAGGACATTCATTTCGGCAATCATTAGGGACTTCAGTGTTCCGCGATCCACAGTGTCAACAGCGCGCCGAAAATACCAAATTTCAAACTTTACCTCTCACCACGGAGAACGCTGCGGCCGACGGGGCTTGCATTGAACGACCGATAGCAGCGGCGTTAGCATATAGTTGTCAGCTCTAACAGAAAAACAACACTGGGTGAAATAATCGCAAAAATCAATGAGGGACGTACGACGAACGTATCCGTTAGGACAGCGCAGCGACATTCGGCGATAATGGCCTGTGGCAGCAGACGGCCCACGCGAGTGCCTTTGCTAACAGAACAATATCGCCTGCAGCGCTTCTACTGGGCTCGTGACTATATCGGTTGGACCCTAGATGACTGAAAAACCGACACCTGGTAATTTTAGTCCCGATTTTAGTTGGTAAGAGCTCGTAGTGGGGTTCGAGTGTGGCCCAGACCCCACGAAGCCATGGACCCAAGTTGCCAAGGCACTGTGTAAGCTGGTGATGGCTCTACAATAGTGTGGGCTGTGTTTACATGGAATGAACTGGGTCCTCTGGTCCAACTGAACCGATCATTGACTGAAACCGGTTATGTTCGGCCACTTGGAGACCATTTGCAACCATTCGTGGACTGCCCGAACAGCGATGGAATAGTCATCAGGCCACAATTGTTCGAGACTGGTTTGAAGAACATTCTGGACAATTCTGGCGAATGATTTGTCCACCCAGATCATGAATCCCATCGGACATTTATGGGACATAATCGAGAGGTCAGTTCGTGTACAAAATCCTGCATTGGCAACACTTTTGCAGTTATAGGCAGCTACAGAGACAGCATGGCTCAGTATTTCTGCAGGGGACTTGACAACGACTTTTTGAGTCCATGCCACGCCGAGCTGCTGCACTATACCAGGCGAACGGCGGTTCGACACGATATTAGGAGGTACTCCCTAACTTTTTTCTCCTCAGTGTAGATCACTCTGTAACCGCGACCTACACTCCACAAAACGATAGACTTACTTGGCTTAATTCCTTTGGCCCCTATGGGGGCATAGGGCATCCAGGAGAAGTCGCCACCCGTCTCTGTCTTTGACTATTTGCCTAAATTCTGCCCAGGTCTTCCCAACTCTTTTTGCTTCCCCTTCCACTGTCCTCTTCCATGTGCCCCTTGGTCTTCCTCTCTTCCTTGTTCCCTGGGGATTCCATTACAATACTTTTTTCTCGATGGTTCCATCTGGCTTTCTCAAGGTGTGCCTCAACCAACCCCACTTTCTCTCTCGTATCTGGTCTTCTACAGGTATCTGGTTTGTTATTCGCCAGAGCTCCTCATTACATGTTTTTTCTGGCCACCAGATATTCATGATGCGTCGAAGACTCTATTTGTGAAGCTCTGTAACTGGGATGTTATCTTTTTATCCATTTTCCAGCTTTCAGTGGCGTACAGAAGGACAGCCTTCAACATTTGTATTAAAAATACGGATTTTTGTTTTGTACGTGATATTTCAATTTTTCCATATTGGATACAATTGTATGAAGGCAGCATTTGCCTTTTTAATGCGGTTTTTCACGTCATCTCCAGCTCCACCATCTTCCGTCACTATACTACCCAGTTACAGGAATGAGCTGACAGTCTCCACCCGCTGCTCGCCTATTAACAGTGGCACCTCCATGTCCCCTGAATTTACTCTCATTTCATTTGTTTTGCCTGTACAAAATAATAGAGGAGCAAAATAAATACTGTCAGTGTTCGTTCTATATCTGTTTGCACAATGACGTCACACCAACCACACCACTAAAATACGGGTGTACCCTATCGACCGATATCAGTATGTACTACCTATCCTTCCTTGCGTTATCTCGTGGTGTGTCCAAGAATTTAGCAACTATTCTGAAAAACAAATTCTGCATAGTTGCTCTCCATTGATGTAATGAAAGGGCTTCTGGTCCGGTATGCGTTATTGGCAGCAATCCTTGACCACTAACGACAACGGTTTGAAGTAGAGCGTCTCTTAAAACATTTGACAACTCTTTGAAGTTCTTCATGCACGATTGCTGGATTGCACTGCAGTTACGATATTGTTCAATAGTGAGTGTCCATAAGCGAATGGCCCTGTGATTTTGAGAAAATTAGTGCCCACGATACAAAATATGAATAAAGCGTCATTCCTGGGGGATCTTCAATGTGTTTCTTCATTTCCCACAAGTATACGCGCCATTGAGTTTTGTGGTGTTAATGTAAGGCAGCCTGCACAAAATCATTGCTGAAAGGAGACTGAAGATGGCGAGGTACTTTCCACGCTTGAAAGATACAAGAATCCCCAAATCAGCACTATTGTAGAAACCGAAAGATGGATGCAGATGTAGAGAAGACCTTGTAACACCTGGAAACGAACTTTTGCACGGGACGTTTGATGCATGAAAGTGAGCTGGGATCAAGCTGAAAACATGGCAGCTCATCGAGTATGCAGGAGGTTACTTGTTGCTCGATACGCTACTTAGCTGTGGGAGAACTAATTCTACGTCTAAGGCAACACTCCAAGACAACTTAGCTTCGAATGAACCGGTAGAATTAATCGAGAGCTCGAAGCCAAACATATCTCCTATCCTCCTTTCATTACTGTGACTGCAGCGTTAGTTGTTTTTTGGTAGCTATGATAGTCGCAGCGGAGCATAAGATATTTGGAAATATAAAGAAAAATTAAAAATTCGTAGTAAGGAATTCAGTTGTATGGTGCTGAAAGTTCTACAACAGCTATGGTCAGGAAAGTAATTTTGCAATCTGTTCTTTTTTATTCGAGTATGAACGTAGTCATATTACCGCGTACAAGTTGTATTTAAAAAATAACTGCGCGAGCAGCAAAAACTGGTTTGATAGTTTTGCATGAGCGCTTAGGCCACTACACAGCTGCAGGACGGGTAAGGTGTTGGCAGCTGTCTTTCGCTGCATGCGGAAAATGAGAGCGCCAGATTTCGCTGACTGTAGAGCGCTCAGCAGCGCGCTTTGGGCACCCCTGGTGACGTATCGATTGCCAGTGCCTGGCCCACCTTCGGAGCGCTCCCATTGGTGGAACGTGCGGGTGTGGCGCTCAGCTGTTGCGTAACGGTCGGCTGCCCTCCAGGCGACCTTTAGCGCCGGCGCCTGCTACGCAAAAACAGCTGCTATTGTTATTGGCAGCTCTAGCGTTGCTGATGGATGACAGCTGAGAACAGGTACACCTCAAACACATCTTAAACACGGCGGTATGTAGACAAAAGATGCCGCAAGTTCTTCCAGTGATTGGTTAATCATCAGTTGAGCTTCGCTTCTCAGTTATCTGCCGAGGACCAGCCCGGATCTATGGGGTGGAGGGGTGAGAAGGTGGTGCAGGGAGGGGGGGGGGGGTTGCAAACCGGGGTATCTGCCACGGGCGGCAATTTCAGGAGCGTCAAATTGATATTCTTGAATAAAAAACTTCGTTTCACAAAGTGCCTAGCATCAAGTGCTCGCTGGTCTATCGATTATTCATATGATTTTGAAACGAGTTCCTGTTCGTGTTTGAACATTTTAGAACACCTTCTAAGTTGTTTCTGAACAACTCATAAATAGATTTTGAATGCGTGCTTAGTGTAGGCATACGTGATCTCACTGCCAGGGGAACCCCTGTCGCATCTAGAAATAAAAGGCTTTCACGCAGACAAAAGGGGACGGGGCTATGCGAGTTGAGCCGACTAAACCAGAAAGGGTGAATATCAGTCGCTGTTTATGTGGTTGATTCGGTGTGTGAATGATCAGCGTTGTTGTAATTACTAGCGAAATCCATAGATTCATACTACCAAATTAGAAACTAACGAGTAACAGATAAGAAAAATTACATATTAATCTTCTCCGTGCATCCAAGAAAATGAAATTTTGACAGAAAGATTTTGCCAGATTGCTACACTACTAAGCGCCAGTTGTACAGTCCCGGGTTAGCAGCCGCTTAAGTTCTTGTCTCGGAATAGCGCTGAAAACGCGTTGTACGAACATGTAATAACACCTAATCGAAGAGCATGCGTGAGGTAACTAAACTGGTGATTCTGGCAAGATTAGTGAAGTTAACCGGAGAATAAGTTTTGACAATGGCAGGTACAGTTACAGAATTAGTGCGACGAGATTGTTAGAACAAGGAAGGAGACGGAACGGGGACATCACACAAATTATATGGAAGAAATTGACGATTCAAATTTTTTATAAAAATTTCGTGCTACTACTTATCAGTCTCATGCTTGAGAAACCAAAGCGTATGAATGTAATGAGGTACTATTTCCTAACATAAAATTTTTTGCTTGTAGTATGCCTAATAGGCATTTGATATTGGTACTTTTTGAACTGTATTCTGTCGTGTTATCTATGTAAATGAGATATATAAAAATGACCATTTGTGCCAAAACAGTCTCGCTTATTTGTCTTGGTTACAATTGGTGCAAAACTAGAAAGGCTACTTCGTTTCATCTAGCAGACAGTGACAAAATGAACGTAATCAGATCGAGAGACCAAATCAGTCTTGGGTACTGTTCGTATTCAGTATTAGACAACGACATTTTGATTTTTGACATAGCAAAACGTTTGACGAACTTGGTGAGGTAACAGATTCTTTCGCAGAAAGAAAAGTATGCCGTGAAAAACTATAGCAAGATTAGAGACAAAAAAAAAGCGCTGGGGCCTAAGGATTGAATAAATGTGTCTTATCTTTACTGCCTTTATGTTTCCCATGCTCAGTTTTATGTCTGACAAAAAAGAAAGTTATTAGCTACTAGGCAATAAAGAGTGCAAATTTTCTGAAGATTTCTCATTCTCCCGGATACAAATAATCCCACCCATTATTAGCTGAGAGCTTTTTTTTAAGTGGTCTAGGATGCCAAACCGACCGACTGGGAGAAGGAGAGGTACCACAGAATATTTTAATTTCCACTGTCCTTTATATAGGTTTGATGGCTTCCATTATAAAAGATACACGTTTGAATTTCACAGAGCGAAATAAAGTGACAAGCAATAGGAGAGTGTGTACACGTAAGACCAAATAACACGTCTTACATTTCCTCGAACATGTATGTTTTATATATCAAACTGTTCAGAAAGATGTGCGCTACAAAATGAACTTTTTAATAAATTTTCGAGGTCCTATTTCAAACGCTTGAGGATGATGGGGCGCTGGAATCTATGGCAGAGGGAATTTGTCATTACAACGTGCTACTAAAACCTTGCCAGGAAAAAAAAGTAAGAAAAACAGATACTAGGAAAATAAAATTCACTTCTAGCTCATAGAGCCTTTCGTATGCATCCGATGATAGGAATGCATTTCTGTCACTGGCATCGAAACTAGTATTACCACCATATTTCTATAAAACCGTTCACAGCAGACACCTGTGACAAATGTAACATTCTGTTAAAGATCTTGTTTGTTGAGCTGAGAAGAGAGAGCGCGACACAGTTCATGCACGTAGCCTGTCCCTTTCGAAAACCACCAAAGCGGCCTCCGGGCTTAATATTACTACCTTAAAGACATAGCATCAACAGACAATCAGTTATATCGCTCTTCTGTTACGTTTACAAGCGACCCAACTTCCGGTAGACGAGAAACGAAATTTCGAGACCAGTTCACCCTGTCGTGTTTACATGTTGGCTGTATCGATTTTGCTAGCCTGATCAGATATCTGTTTTCCAATTGTCAGTTGTTTTGCACAAATGGCCTCTGGAATTCAGTTGTTTTAGCTTTCTGCTCATTCAACACGATGGCTGTTCCTTTTCAGTCAAATACTTCTTTCTTAGTCTAATATTTCTTCCACTCTATCACAGCACAAAAAGTTACTACGTCCAGATTAGGTGATTTTAAAAACAAGAGTAATCCTGACAACCCAAGTACATTTTTAAAAAGGCTGAACGTTTAGTGGGAGCGGAAATCGGTTGGGGAAACCCGACAGCTACGAGTAGAACAGTACTTCAAAAACCGGTATTGGAGTCTTCCCGATCACCAGCTTTAGGGGTCCCACGTGAGCGTGGTATATAAAACATTGCGGATTGGTATGCGATGTACGTCGCGTTACTGGCCCTCAATCTCTTAATTAGGAAATTAAGGTCTCACATATGCTCCCTCTACGAATTACTTCATCCGCAAGATTAGTAACCTTTCACTTACTCGAGTGCTAGTATGTGAATTCGGTGAAGTATGTCAACCATGGAGATGGTTTTTTTATCTGACTCGGAATTCTCCTGTTGTTAATTACAAAATTTCGACGGAACACCTGCAAATTTCCAATTATAATTAGAGAAGTTTCTCTAAACGATTTACCAGCTTTAACGTAACGATATTAAGCGCAATTCGCACCTTATTTTCTACTACACCATCCCACTAACCATTTTCAGCTTAATTGATAAAAATGACTTGAGCGTCACCATTTTATGATCACCTGAATATGTCCCACATGCCTTGTTTCCCTCTCGAAGCGATACATCCCGATTCCTCTGCATGAATGTTTTACTTACTTCGTTTACAGATAAATCGCACTTATTTAATAACTTTCTTTTGGACTTTAGTGAGTGATAAGTTACTGGTTTTCGTTGTTGTGTATAATATAATAACACGATTACACTCTGGATACCTCTGGCTTGCAATACCGGCAGTCTTTCTGGTAA
The DNA here is from genome assembly GCF_023864275.1 of Schistocerca cancellata. Lineage (NCBI taxonomy): Eukaryota > Metazoa > Arthropoda > Insecta > Orthoptera > Acrididae > Schistocerca > Schistocerca cancellata. The sequence continues at coordinate 327,968,944 of NC_064633.1, forward strand.
AATGAGCGTGACGTTTTAGGTAAACAGTTAAGGACGAAGTGGATGAGGCAACTCATACTGACTGAACCTATTTGAAGCAGTGGGAAAAAAGGTCAACTTAAATAATCCAGTTTTAAATAACCGATTTTTTCCATTTTAAAATAAAAAACAATAAGAATTTTTAAATCTGGAAATAACCATACTGTCTGCAATTCATTTTCCGAGGCGGGATGAAACGACAGAAAGACAATTTGTAAAACATGCCAGTAGCTGCAGCCTGAAGTGCAATAATACAAGGACGAGAAAGCGTAAAACAAGCAGGAAAAACTTTTATTTTCTACAGCAATACAAAAACAAGCGCATGAGATTTCTATAAATCTCTAAACTGAAATATTAAAAAAAAACATTTGTTTTAAAATTTATAAAACTTACGAGATAGGTTTGTTTAAAATAGAAAGTATGACAAAAAGTTTCTTTTTAATAAAACATTGTACACCTAGCCTAACTTTACGGACGCCTATCAGCCTACAGAAATTTCTGGTACTTTCCGGATGTTTTGTTCAAAATATCGGCGTCAGAAAGACTGTTTTTAATGGTATCAGCGACAAGAAAATGTTTAGTCTGTAGAGCTCTGTTCAGCGAAACTAATTTTGAACCATCGTAGGTCTGTTGCTTGATATTCTGAAGTTAACCTCATAAACGCAACTTTAATCGAATTCCATTCAATGGAACGTTCATCATTCAGATTATTCTCAGCGATTCACGGAATATCAAGTCACTCGCAGCATTTTTGAGAAAATGGGATAGGCAATGTTGGTGGAGTACTACCCTTTTCTATAAGGACTGTTTTTTAGATTCCAGAGCAAATTTTCACTATTCAGTCGAGTGTACGCTGATACGAAACGTCTTGGGAAAGTAAAGCCATGTTTTTCGAATCCGGGACTTAGATCCTTAGCCATTTATTGACTAATCAGTAACTAAGAGTATAAGCATATAAATTAGCACAATAAATGATATGATCAAATGAATTTTGCGTAGCATTATGCCAATGTAATTGGTTTACAACAAAACGGAAGATTGTTTCCGTAGCTACTGTAGTACCGAAAATACCATTACCGATAAGCTGTACCGTTTACTTACATTTCGCTGGCCCATCCAAAGCAGTGTGTTGTCAGCATGCCAAACGTAACACGTCGGTTGGTTAACTTTTACTGTCGTGAGATCCCATGTGCTTGTGCGACGTAAACTTAAGTCATTCACGTGTCCTCGTAAAAACGGTAACTGAGAAAGTGCATTCAGATACTTTTGTACATCCCTATGCGTTTATATATAGAAGTTGCTTTAAGCATGTGTAATTTCTTTACGTCATTGAACATTATTACATTAAGACTGCAATTTTCCCATTTGAAGACAGAAATTTCAGTCTTCTGTTTTGACGTGGCTACACTCTCGTAAATCATGCGTGGCTCTCCTTTTTTTCCACAAAATAACGTATTAGTTGCTGCGAACACACACTAGCATGTTGCACATACATATCACACGGTTATTGTACGTCCATATACATACTTTTCAACAAATAACATCGGTCACCGATTCCTAAGCCGATAACAAGGCTGTTTGTTGACGGTGTAGACATCTGGTTGCTTGGGTAATCAGAGAACAACACAAGTCCCGTGTCAAAGATACTATACGAACTAAGTAAAATGACTATCGGAACTGTTGCACGTATCAATAATTCGCCATTTTAGTTGAAAATTTCGTTTGTTGGCCAACAACGGTCTCGGACAGCTTTATTTTTGCATTGAAAGATCTGTTCTCTTTAGTATGTTTCATAAAATTAAAGTAAGAGAAGCTTATTCGGCGATCGATGCCGTCTTATACGACTAGAGACTATTTGGTTCTTGCGAACACGAACAATGTTCCACTGGTGCTCGTTGACGTTTAATTAATGATTACTCCATAGGAAAAATTGTTTCTAGTAAATTAACTCTGTCGAAAATTCTTTGTCTCCAAGAACCGAAACTGAAATTCTATCTCAAATTTATCGAATGTTTGTTAAACTGCAAATGAAAACTGGAAACATTAGCGAATTGACGTAGAAAAATTTTAACGTACTATTGACCAGCTGAAATGAAGAAAGAAGGAATCTAAGAAAGCAAGATCTGTAGAGCTACGCAAGCCTGAAAACGTCGTACTGACGCTAGGCAGTGCTTGCCGAGGTTCATACACGCTCCTATTTTCTGAATATCAGTTCATTATGAACTGTAGATGGTTTGAGTTAGCAAGCTATGAAAATGTAAGCGACGTACGGGGCATTCTGTAATCATCTGCCATTAACTAAATTATCGCTTCTAAGCTGTCAACGTAATTGCGTTTGTTAAGGTGGTTCCAACTTTTTTTTCGTAGCAATATATTAGTCGTTCGTTAAGTAACTGATATAAGCAAGCTCGTGGTAGACTACTAGCATCATCAATTCGAATTATCGTAGTTCGAAAAGGAGCATTGCAGTTCAGACGGGTGTATAATTCGTAAGAGTAAACGAAACTAATGTGGCAAAACGTCTAATATTAAATACAGAATACTTATTGTCCCATCGATAGCGGTATTATTAGAGAGAAGCCTACATGCAACGTTTAGTCGGAGACTGAATCTGTTCTCATCCTAAAGATTCGTAGGAAAATATGAATGAGCTGTACTGTATTAGGACTGCCTACTATGATGACCTTCTGGTAGTTTTAACACGGCATCAGTTTTATAGGCAAAACGAAGAAGGAATCCAGGTGATTGTAATTACTAAATTTTAAATAGTGGGTTTACTTGTCACACAAACATGGGACGTTTAGAAAAAAATTGTCATAAGGAAGTAAAAAGAATCAGAAAGGGTAGACTTAATGCACGGTTTTACTAAATAGACTGCTCTTGAAGAAGGGTTACTGTGTGTCTCTCAGCTGGAATATACATTTCATTGTGGGGTGCCCTGTACTCTAAAATGAAGAGCAACACGCGATGTGGGTTGGTTTATTTCCCGCTTAGAATGTGCTGGCAACTGCTCTAGCATCAAGGTCTATGCCACAGACTCTGTGGATTGTCTTGACAACCAACAACTGCTGTGTTATCAAGCTCTTTCCGCGTTTACTGACCTGTGATAGAACGATTCATCGTTGGAAAATCGTTGCCATTCTCCTACCCCACGCGCGCGCTGGCACACACAAAACGTATTGTGTATGCTCCGTTCTCCCCATTGAAATCTGCTTACTGCACAGCGGTTGGTTCATTGCATTGTAGGGAAGCAGAACAATGGCTTCGTTCTATTTCTCAGGCGCCTTGTTTTTCACGCCTGTGAGCGCTGACCTCAAGCGTTTGCCAGTAAGCGTTGGAATGGTAGTATCAAATAGTTGTGAATCTTCACAAGTCAAGGGAACAGCCGCCATAGCTCAGAAAGCCTTAAAAAACTGTTAGCACCAAGTGTGTGTTTCCGTTCGCCTTGCGATTATCGTTAAGTTCATACAATTTTACTCACTTCCATCATCAGACAACTGGCAACTCATTGAACGAGTTACGTACGTGATTACAGAGACCTGGGAAATACCTCAGCTGTCATCGGTACACGTGCACCTTATTTTTCGCGATAGCAAGAAACTTGTATTATTGATCATTTCAAGAGCGCTAGACGACCAACGGCGCCGATAGACTTGCTCGATGATGTTTAATACTAAACCACGCCAAAAGTTAGAAGAAATTAGCTACAATCTTGCGAAGTTTGTACAGCAAACTGGCAACGCAGCTGCTGGTAAAATAATGTCTGGCGGCGGGAAGCTTGCCAAGTCTGCGCACTGGTTCTGCTCGACCTCGCCAGCTGTGGACGCAGCCAGGGACCTTTCGTGTTATGCTGCTCTCTGGACCCCGCCTCTTCCAAAGGCAACTAACAGTCATCACACGTAACCAAACGACGACTCCACACAATCTAGGAATTACTCAAAATAAAATTATTGTAAATTTTCATTGATGAAAAAATTCTGATGATATATAAGAATTATTATGGGAGGGTGACAATACTGGAAGAATTTACGATAAACTCCAGTACATTACACTGGATGGCGAACGTTTAACAGGAATGAAAGTAACGGCGTTTGTGTCCCATTAAGGGTCCAATCTCCTCAGTTAGCCTACAAAATAAGTGACTTTATGATATTAAAAAAAATCGAAGCCATAAATGTAAATCTTTTTGTACATTATTTATTTATAGATTACTGGACAACTTTTTTCTAATTTTCTAAAACAATTTGGTAATCATTAAGACCAAAATCCAAGAGCGAAAGTTGCTCTGTCAAAATTAGGTGTGTCCAAGATGGAAGTCATGCAGTCTGCAAATCTTATCTGAAAAACACAATTAAAGAAACAGAATTTTCTTAATAACAGGATATTGCGCGTGGAGTAATAGCACAGCTTTTGAAATTTGAAAAAACAATAAAAGAACAGACGTTTGAAATATAGATGTAATTTTGTAGTATGTTTTTCGTCACGTTTTTTGCAATGCCTAGTGAATAAACTACAAAAAGTAGCCTATTGCTCCTTGCGGACACGTCCGATGAGTAATTCAGCCAAATTTCAGAAAGATGTCTTTATTAGTGTGCCTGCAACCTGTTCCGTCAGCTTGAAATGTACTGTATCTCAGGCTGACAGAATGGATTGCGGACACACTAATAAAGACATATTTTTGAATTTTGGCTGAATTACTTCTTGTGCATGTCCGCAAGGAGCAATGGGCTACTTTTCTCTTTATTCAATAGGTAGTGCAAAAAGGTGACCGAAAACATACGACAAAACTACAGCTTTGTTTCAAACGTCCGTTCTTTTATTATTTTTTTCGAATTTCAAAAAAAATGTTCTATTACTCCGTGTGCGATATTCTGTAGATTAAGAAAACTGTTGGTTTTTTGATTTCAGATAAGATTTGTAGATTGCAAGACTTCCGCCATGGACATACCTCATTTTGGAGAGAGCAGCTTAACTCCTCGGATGGGGGCCTAATGATGACTGAATTTTATTAACAAATCAGAAAATGTTGTCCAAGAATAATGTGCGAAAGATTTAGATTAAGTGCTTCATTAGTTTTTCAAAAAAATTTGTAAAAATCGCTTATTTTATAAGCTTTCTTAGGAGAATGGATCCTTAAATAGTGATAACACGTCTCAAATTCGAGCAAGAGAAGAGTCATGATTAATACGCTCGTAACACGAGCAGGACGAATTTGTGAGCCGCAACACCTCAGACGCGGAATGCAACATCTGGAAAGTGTTCCTAGGAGCAATGGGTACTCCGCAAATTATATTAGAAGTGTAACAGAGCCAAACACTCGGCGAAGTAACAAATCAGAAAAAGAAATGTCGGGTACTGCCTTTCTACCATACATTACCAGAGTGACGGACAGAATCGGCGTTATATTGCGCAAACACGGTTAAATTATTCCACGTCAGTCTTAACAATTTTGTATTACGTCTCAAGTTCTCAATATACGTAAAAGATTGATCGCATAGGGTTAGCAGTATTTTCAAACTGTCGGCTGTCGATAATTTTGCTGGGGGAAAATATTGTCCCTGGAACTGAAGTATGGCAACGGCCTTGCCGCATTGGATACACCGGTTCCCATGAGATCACCGAAGTTAAGCGTTGTCGGGCGTGGTCGGCACTTGGATGGGTGACCATCTGGGCCGTGTGCTGTTGCCATTTTTCGGTGTGCACTCAGCCTGGTGATGCCATTTGAGGAGCTACTCGACCGAATAGTAGCAGCTTCGGTCAAGAATACCATTATAAGGACCGGGAGAGGGGTGTGCTGACCCCACGCTCCTCCTGTCTGCATCCTCCACTGAGGATGACACGGCGGTTGGATGGTCCCAGTAGGACACTTGTGGCCTGAAGACGGAGTGCTGGAACTGAAGTATGACTTCGTACTTCTACTTCAACGTAGGCAAACGCAAGAAAAAGCACATAAACAATAGGTAGGTGCACCATAGGGATCCATACTTGGTCCACTATTGTGCTTGTTATACAGAAGTGATCTTCCATCACGTATCCAAGAAGCAGTTGTCTTTCCTAACGACGCTAGTATTATAATCTAGCCTAACAGTGTAACTTCAGCACTTGAAAATGTAAATAAGTTTCATGGAAATTAATAACCAGTTCTCTGCCGTAGCCGGCCGGTGTGGCCGTACGGTTCTAGGCGCGTCAGTCTGGAACCGTGTGACCGCTACGGTCGCAGGTTCGAATCCTGCCTCGGGCATGGATGTGTGTGATGTCCTTAGGTTAGTTAGGTTTAAGTAGTTCTAAGTTCTAGGGGACTGATGACCACAGATGTTGAGTCCCATAGTGCTCAGAGCCATTTGAACCATTTCTCTGCCGAGAATGTCACCGAAAGTAGATTAAGCACAATACAGGTAGTTTAGTATTGCACAAAGGTTAACCACACCATTAGCAATAATACATGAGTGTAACTGAAATCATGAAGTAGAATTTCTAAATACGTAGATGTTTTCATTGATAAATTATGAACTGGAATTCACATGTTACAGATCTTCTTAAAAGTCTTATTTTTGCAACTTTTGCGTTACGGATAACATCAGATTTTGGGGATGAAAATGTAAAATTGTTAACTATTTTCCTGTTTTCATTCACTAATGTTTTGCGGTATCATATTGTGGGGTAAAAACTCATTGAAAATAAAGTTTGTTGCACAGAAGCGTGTGGTATCCCTACTAGAACCTCTAGCAGACAACTCTTTAAACAGCTGGACGTACTGACAATAGCCTCTTAGTACACTACTGTCCATTAAAATTGCTACCCCACGAAGATGACGTGCTACAGACGCGAAATTTAACCGACAGGAAGAAGATGCTGAAATATGCAAATGATTAGATTTTCAGAGCATTCACACAAGGTTGGCGCCGGTAACAACACGTACAACGTGCTGACATGAGGAAAGTTTCCACCCGATTTCTCATACACAAACAGCAGTTGACCGGCGTTGCCTGATGAAAAGTTGTGATGCCTCGTGCAAGGAGGTGAAATGCGTACCATCACGTTTCCGACTTTGATTCCTATTGCGATTGCGGTTTATCGTATCGCGACATTGCTGCTCGCGTTGGTCGAGATCCAATGACTGTTACCAGAATATGGAATCGGCGGGTTCAGGAGGATAATACGGAACGCCGTGCTGGATCCCAACGGCCTCGTATCACTAGCAGTATAGCTGACAGGCATCTAATCCACATGGCTGTAACGGATCGTGCAGCCACGTCTCGATCCCTGAGTCAACAGATGGAGACGCTTGCAAGAAAACAACCATCTGCACGAACAGTTCGACGTTTGCAGCAGCATGGACTATCAGCTCGGAGACCATGGCTGCGGTTACCCTTGACGCTGCATCACAGACAGGAGCGCCTGCGATGGTGTACTCGACGACGAACCTAGGTGCACGAATGGCAAAACGTCATTTTTTGGGATGAATCCAGGTTCTGTTTACAGCATCATGATGGTCACATCCGTGTTTGGCGACATCACGATGAACGCACGTTGGAAGCGTGTATTCGCCGTCGCTATACTGGCGTATCACCCGGTGTGATGGTATGGGGTGCCATTGGTTACACGTCTCGGTCACCTCTTGCTCGCATTGACGGCACTTTGAACAGTGGACGTTAACACCTCAGTTGTGTTACGACCCGTGGTCTACCCTTCATTCGATCCCTCTGAAACCCTACATTTCAGCAGGATAATGCACGACCGTATGTTGCAGGTCCTGTACGGGCCTTTCTGGATACAGAAAAAGTTCGACTGCTGCCCTGGCCAGCACATTCTCCAGATCTCTCACCAATTGAAAACGTCTGGTCAATGGTGGCCGAGCAACTGGCTCGTCACAATACGCCAGTCACTACTCTTGATAAACTGTGGTATCGTGTTGAAGCTGCATGGGCAACTGTACCTGTACACGCCATCCAAGCTCTGTTTGACTCAAAGCCCAGGCGTATCAAGGCCGTTATTACGGCCAGAGGTGGTTGTTCTGGGTACTGATCTATGCACCCAAATTGCGTGAAAATGTAATCACATGTCAGTTCTAGTATAATATATTTGTCCAATGAATACCCGTTTTATCGTTTGCATTTCTTCTTGGTGTAGCAATTTTAATGGCCAGTAGTGTACATTCACTCCCTTGTAAAATTTGTTGTTAACAATCAATCACAGTTTAGAAACAACAGTTAAATGAAAAAACGTAATATTACTCCTTCCAGTCATACGAATGTGACTATCTGTCAAATATGCACCTTTTGCAGCGCGAGAGGTGCAGGAAGAGAGACAATGAGTTTCTGGAAAGTAACGACAGGGATGTGGAGCCATACCCACTCGAGTGCCAGGCCAGTACCGCTTCGTTTCTCGATTGAGTATAGATGGTACGAACAGCCCTATCGAGGTGATCCATAGATTATCGATTGGGCTTAAATATGTGGAGTTTGGTTACCAGGGAAGTGCACTAAATTCATCCTGGTGCTCTTCGAACAACACACGTAGGCTTCAAAGCAGTGCGAGGCGTTGCATTTTCCTGCAAGTAGAGGACAACTTTGCTGAGGAAAAAAACAAACTGCATGTAGGGGTAGACATGGTCCCCAAGTCTGGATGCATACTTGTGTTGATCCATTGTGCCTTCCAGATTGACGAGGTTACCCAAGGGACGCCACGAAAACATTCCCCAGACATAAGTCTCCCTCCTCGGGCCTGGACCCTTCCGTCAATTGCTGCAGGGCCGTACATATCAACCGCCATCGGTTCGATGGTGCGTAAAACGTGATTCATCCTAAAACCCCATTTGTTGCCACTCTCTGGACGACCAGTCACGGTACTGGCGTGCAAATTGCACCTTTCATTGCCGATGAACGGCAGTCACATGGGTGCATGGACAAGGCGCCTGCTGCAGAGGCCCGTACGAAGCAACTGAAACGTCCCCTTAGAAAAATTATGAATGACTGTGCTGGTAAACCTCTTACGTTATTTAATTTTCAAACAGCTGAGCAAAACTCAACTTACTCAAACAGTTTTCTCTTTACTTATTCTGATCATCACCAAACTGACACACATTATTTTTAGCGCAACGCTATCTGACTTTCAATAATCCCTACAAAAGAATACCCCTGACTAACAATAACCTATACCTTTCATGAATCACTTACCTCGCAAAAATCTTTGTTACTCGAACTTCTGCAAAACAGCGAGTGCCAATACTGCCAGCTAAAGAATAGATTCTAACTACTGAAGGCACTAACTATTGATAGGCATAGTTACTTGTTGGATTCAATGATGGAATATTCGCTTGTGTAGTGTTGGGCAGTTGGATGATATATATATATATATATATATATATATATATATATATATATATATATATATATATATATATATATATGGACACACGTCCAGATCGTCCGCTCAAAACTCTGGCATCTCTCTCTCCACATCAACCACTGCTGGTGGCTCTCCTCCAACTGCGCAACGCTACGCGGTGTTCACATCCAACTGCCCAACACTACACAAGCGAATATTCCAACAATGAGTCCAACAAGCCACTGACTGCACACAGCACGGTCAGTGATTTTCATACAGAGCGATACGTGGCGTTACGAACAAAAAAACCTAAACAGCCTACTTACATAGCCCCCAAGCTTCCCACAAAAAACTTTACAAATTGTTTTGGGTAGTGGCCAACACAAATTTGCTAACTTTTTTTATATTAACGTTAATAAATATATCAAATGCACACACGTATTGATACACTGTTGGTCAAAAGCAAAAATTGTCCACTGTCCATAAAGACAGTCAAAAATGTCATCAAATGTGTGTGAAATCTTATGGGACTTAACTGCTAAGGTCATCAGTCCCTAAGCTTACACACTACTTAACCTAAATTATCCTAAGGACAAACACACACACACACACCCATACCAGAGGGAGGACTCTAACCTCCGCCGGGACCAGCCGCACCATAAAGACAGTCCTGATCATTCATTACAGTAGTAATTACATTGCACAAAGTCTGATCTGTAAAAGAAAATGCACACGAAAGTAGTGTGACATGCAGACAGGTAATAGGCCACAACAGAGCAAACCCACAGCAGAGTCAGTTGAAGTTTTGAAGAATATTGGTAGGTAGGTCATCACAGAGCAGACCCACAGTATTTCTTGTAGAGATAATGGTTTTGGTGGGGCACCACAGGTGCAGACCCACTGTAGTCCTTGTAGAGAGTATGGTATTGGTGGGCCATCAAAGATGCAGACCCACTGTAATCCTTGTAGAGATGGCCAACAGTCATCTGTTGCGACTGTGCGGGTGACGTTGTTGGTAGGCACTTGGTTAATCTGGGTGGTCAGTTGCTCAACAATTGCACTTGTATCGCCCGTACGCATCTCCGGAGCCATCGCTCACCTTTGTCATTTATGACCCGTTTGCAGGTCGCAAAAGAATTGCAGAATTGTTTCAACCTTATAGAACAGAAGGAGAACAGATTTTTGAAATGATTGTTGCACTTGATGAACCCTGGATACGACGTTTTGTGTCAGAATTGAAGTCTCAGTCGTCACAGTGGAGAAGTTCTCGCTCTACACGCCCGAAAAAATTCCACGCCAACAATTAAAAGAGAAACGGATGATGAGTTTTGCGTGTGACTTGAATGTAGTCACAGCTACAAATAGTGCGCCAGTGGACGTCTATAATAGGCACGTACTCCAAGTTGTTCCTGCAAAATGTTTTGCGCCAGAAATTCGTCAAAGAAGGCTTGACATGCTTGCAGCTGGTATCCTCATTTTGCATGATTTCAAATGGCTCTGAGCACTAAGGGACTAAACATCTGAGGTCATCAGTGCCCTAGACTTAGAACTACTTAAACCTAACTAACCTAAGGACATCACACACATCCACGCCCGAGGCAGGACTCGAACCTGCGACCGTAGCAGCAGCGCGGTTCCGGACTGAAGGGCTTAAAACCGCTCGGTCACAGCGGCCGGTTGCATGATAATGCAAGACCGCATCTTGCTCTACCAGTGAGAGGGACGCTCTACAAATGGGAAATACTTCTTTACCTACCATGCAATCCTGATATGAGCCCATCATAGTTTGATTTGGTTTCTCAAGTGAAGTAACAACTCCGTGGAAAAGGTTTTGAGACAACTGATGAAGCTTCCAGTGAGGCGGCCCGATTAATTAGACAGCTTTACAATGAAAGTACCCTGTCCGGAGTACAGAGGTTGCCAAAACGCTGGGAAGCTGTCATAAGCAAGAAAGGAGATTATATTGAAGGCTTGTAAAGATATTTTGTAAAATGAAGTATTTTCTTCAGTTCTGTCTTACACTGTGGAGAACTTTTGAACCGAACCTTGTAGTCACCAATCATCGGTAAACATCATTCGGAACGTTCTAACAACAGTTCAGTTCCTCGACGATAGAACTCCGCTCTTTGGTCACAGAGCCACTCGAGAACCGCTGTGTGATCTACCTCATCGTCGCAGAATGCGATTGTTGCGAATCAGTTCCTCTTGGTCGTTTTCGTCGGTCGTCAACTCAATGGCCTTTCCTTCCGATCAGCATCACCCACCCCTGTGCGACCTCGCTAAAATTATATGAGCGCGTGCTGTCTGTGCGAAAGAACAGACGCCACGCGGAATCCACAGCTGTCAAACATATGATTTAATTAAAGGAGGAGGAAGAGGAACGGAACGGTAAGAGAAGGGACCATTCATGTCAGCTGCATCAGCACATCTACATCTACATATATACTCAGCTAGCCACCAAGCGGTGTGTGGCGGAGGGCACAATTCGCGCCAAAGTCATACTTCCCCCCTTCTGTTCCACTCGCGGATCGCGCGAGGGAAAAACGACTGTCTGAACTTCTCAGTAGGAGCTCTTATTTCCCTTATCTTTTAATGGTGATCATTGCGCGATTTGAAAGTTGGTGGTAATAATATATGCTCTACATCCTCGGTGAAGATCGGATTTCGGAATTTAGTGAGCAGCCCCTTCTGTTCATCGCGCCGTCTATCTGCAAGTATTTCCGACTTCAAACTTTCTACGAGACTTCTAACGCTCTCGCGACGGCTAAATGTACCAGTCACGAATCTTGCCGCTCTTCTTAGGACCTTCTCAATCTCTTGAATCAGACCCAACTGGTAAGGGTCCCATACAGACGAACAATACTCCAAGACTGGACGAACTACCGTATTGTAAGCTATTTTCTTTGTTGAAGGACTGCATCGCTTCAGGATTCTACCAATAAACCGCAATATAGAGTTCACCTTGTAAGTAGGCTGTTTGTGGAGGGTAAAAATCGTAGAGGGAGACCAAGAGATGAATACACTAAGCAGAGTCAGAAGGATGTAGGTTGCAGTAGATACTGGGAGATGAAGAAGCTTGCACAGGATAGAGTAGCATGGAGAGCTGCATCAAACCAGTCTCAGGACTGCAGACCACAACAACAACAATTGGTAACGCCACGTAGCGCTCTGTATGAAAATCACTGGCTGTGCTGTGTGCAGTCTGTGGCTAGTTTGCATTGTTGTCTGCCATTGTAGTGTTGGGCAGCTGGACGTGAACAGCGCATAGCGTTGCGCAGTTGGAGGTGAGCCGCCAGCAGTGGTGGATGTGGGGAGAGAAATGGCGGAGACTTGAAATTTGTAAGACTGGATGGCATGTATATTATGATTATTAAGGTAAATACATTGTTTGTTCTCTATTAAAATCTTTCATTTGCTAACTATGCCTATCAGTAGTTAGTGCCTTCAGTAGTTTGAATCTTTTATTTAGCTGGCAGTATTGGCGCTCGCTGTATTGCTGTAGCTCGAGTAACGAAGATTTTTGGTGAGGTAAGTGATTTGTGGAAGGTACAGGTTAATGTTAGTCAGGGCCATTCCTTTGTAGGGATTTCTGAAAGTCAGATTGCGTTGCGCTAAAAATATTGTGTGTCACTTTATTGAATGTTTGAGTACGTTCAGTTTTGCTCAGCTGTTTGAAAAGCAAATAATGTAAGAGGTTTATCAGCACAGTAATTCTAAAATTGTTCTAAGGGGACGTTACATACAAAACGTCCCCTTAGAACAATTATACAAGACTGTGCTTAAATTGACATACAATATTTTTAGCGCAACGCAATCTGACTTTCAAAAATCCCTACAAAAGAATGGCCCTGACTAACATTAAACTATACCTTTCACAAATCACTTACCTCACAAAAATCTTCATTACTCGAACAACTGCAATACAGCGACTAGAACGTACGAAAATCCATTCGATGTTCTGACAAGGGGTCCCAAGAGATCAACAGCAGCAAATTCTTTTAATTTAGAAGGAATAATAGGAAACAACGGAGCACGATGTGAGATAGTAGATGGTTTCGCCTTTTGACAAAGTTTACAAATAGACAAGACTCTTCGAATTCTCTTTTCCATATTGTGAAAATAACAAGTCGTTCGAAGAATATGATAACATTTTCGTGGACCAAAATGTGCGTAGCTGAAATGAATGTACCAAATGAGCTTATTAACAAAATCGTCTGGAATGCAAAGTACCCATAGCTTGTCATCAACAGTGCAGCGTTTGAAGAGTATGTTGTTTCTAACCAGGTAATAATACCGAATCTGAGTGTGTGTCTTTTCATGCCATTTACTTTCCAAATCGGATCTTTATCTTGTTCATGAGCAATGTCCTTTAAAGATGAGGAGATAAAGTTTTCAAAGGCGACTTTCTGAATGTAAAGAATACTGAAATTTTTCTCGAGGTTGCCTTCTGTGTTAGTTTTCTCAAGCCCAGCCGGTGCGCGTGACAGTGCGTCCGCAACAATGTTCTCCTTGCCGGGAATGTAGACTATTGTGAAGTGGAATTCTTGCAGAAACAATGCCCAACGTTTTAACCTGTCATGATTTAATTTTGAAGACATAAGAAATTGTAATGCACGATGATCACTGTATACTTTTACGTGCTTACCAGAAAGAAAGAAACGGAATTTGTTGAATGCCCAAACGATAGCTAAAGCTTCTAATTCAGTAACAGAATAATTTTTTTCAGATTTTGTTAGCACTCGGCTAGCAAAAGCAATGGTTTTCTGAATGGTAGTGTCATTTTCTATGGCTTCTTGGGCACCAAGACCGACTTTAGAAGAATCCGTGCTAAGGCAGAAATCTTGTGACAGATCTGGATGAGCTAGTATTGGCGCGTTGAGTAGCGATTCTTTCAAAGAATTGAATTCCAACTGTGCTTGTTCGTCCCAGTTCCAAATAGTATTTTTTCCAGTGAGAGAACAAAGTTTTGGTGTAACAAGAATTTGCATATTCAGAAAACGACGGTAAAAATTTACGAGACCTAGAAAACTGAGGACTTGTTTTTTTGTGGATGGAACTGGAATGGCTCTGATTGCTTCTAACTTTTCAGGATCCATTTCTACAAGGACTGCAGTGGGTCTGCACCTCTGGTGGCCCACCAATGCCGTAATCTCTACCAGGACTACAGTGGGTCTACTCTGTGATGACCTACCTACCAATATTCTTCAAAACTTCGACTGACTCTGCTGTGGGTTTGCTTTGTTGTGGCCCATTACCTGTCTGCATGTCAAGAGTCAGCACTGTCTTTCCGTTGGAAGGACAACACTACTTCTTCAAGACTGCATGGAAATCCACTACTTCTGTGTGCAATTTCTTTTACTAATGAGACTTTGTGAAAAAAAACCTGTAATTCCTATTATGATGAATGATCAGGACTATCTTTATGGACTGTGAGAAAATTTTAGCTTTTGACCAACATTGTATCAATAAGTGTGTGCATTATATTTTTCTTTGTTATTGTAATTACGATTATGAAAAATTTTAACAAATATGTATTGCCCAGTGCCCAAAACAATTTGCAAATTTTTTTGTGGGGCGCATGGGGGCTATGTAAGTAGGCTGTTTATGTTTTCTTATTGGTAACGCCACGTAGCGCTCTGTATGAAAATCACTGGCTGTGCTGTGTGCAGTCTGTGGCTAGTTTGCATTGTTGTCTGCCATTGTAGTGTTGGGCAGCTGGACGTGAACAGCGCATCGCGTTGCACAGTTGGAGGTGAGCCGCCAGCAGTGGTGGATGTGGGGAGAGAAATGGCGGAGACTTGAAATTTGTAAGACTGGATGGCATATATATTATGATTATTAAGGTAAATACATTGTTTGTTCTCTATTAAAATCTTTCATTTGCTAACTATGCCTATCAGTAGTTAGTGCCTTCAGTAGTTTGAATCTTTTATTTAGCTGGCAGTATTGGCGCTCGCTGTATTGCTGTAGCTCGAGTAACGAAGATTTTTGGTGAGGTAAGTGATTTGTGAAAGGTACAGGTTAATGTTAGTCAGGGCCATTCCTTTGTAGGGATTTCTGAAAGTCAGATTGCGTTGCGCTAAAAAAATATTGTGTGTCAGTTTAAGCACAGTCATGTATAAATGTTCAAAGGGGACGTTATTAAAATCTTTCATTTGCTAACTATGCCTATCAGTAGTTAGTGCCTTCAGCAGTTTGAATCTTTTATTTAGCTGGCAGTATTGGCGCTCGCTGTATTGCTGTAGCTCGAGTAACGAAGATTTTTGGTGAGGTAAGTGATTTGTGAAAGGTACAGGTTAATGTTAGTCAGGGCCATTCCTTTGTAGGGATTTCTGAAAGTCAGATTGCCTTGCGCTAAAAAAATATTGTGTGTCAGTTTAAGCGCAGTCATGTATAAATGTTCAAAGGGGACGTTTCAACCTTACCCGTTACTTGTGTAGTATGATCATTACATTTGAGATCATTTCGAATAATCACACCCAGATACTTGACGGACGTTACCGCTTCCAAAGACTGGGCATTTATTTTGTACTCGTACATTAATGGGGATTTTCGTCTTGTTATACGCAGTAGGTTACACTTACTAATATTGAGAGATAATTGCCAGTCATTAAACCTCGCATTCGTTTTCTGCAAATCCTCATTGATTTGTTCACAACTTTCGTGTGATACTACTTTCCTGTAGACTACAGCATCATCGGCAAACAATCTAAGGCCGCTGCACACTTTGTGCGGCATCAGCGGTGGCGAACGGAAATGTGTACCGGAACGGGATTCGAACCGGTGATATCCTGCTTACGAGGCAGTTGCATTAAGCACAGCGCCACCTGGGACACAAGTGTCTATCACAGTTGCACGGAATAACTCTGTATGCCTCACTGCCGATCCACACCGCCACCGAGCGCCACATATCTGCACTCCGTGTCCATTTTCCCCCATGTTCGCTACTATGAGATTTCCTCCGCAGGTCGGACGCACTTGTGCACCCGTACTGAAGAAAGTGGGTCCACTGACCATTTAGGCGAATCATTTGTATGAATGCTTGGTGTGTGTTCTTTCGGACGTATCTCCAGTGCGGATGCAGAAGTACGTCCAACCTCCAGCGCGAACCTCAGAGTAGCGAGCGTGGAGGAAGTGCACGAGAGTATGGATCGGCCGTGAGGCGCAGCGAGACAGTAAGCGCATTTGCGATGCACGCTTGTATCCCGGGTGGCACAGTGGTTGACGCCACTGCCTAGTAAGCAGGAGAGTCCGGGTTCGAATCCCGGCCCGGCACACATTTTAACTCATCGCCGCTGATGTTACACAAATTCGTGATACAGCTGATATCACTAATTCCTTCATTTTTATTTCCTATCTCCGCTTCCTCCTTCAGTTAAGTATATGCACTCAAATTGTTGGCACCATTTCACTACGGCTGGAACGAAGTAACGTTTCGTCCATATACCGCCAGAATTTCACGGTGAAACGGTGTGCGATTGAGGCGCTTTGTCCACAAGAATCGCACTAACCTGTGTACTTCGATACTTGAGTACGTTTCCAATTTCCGCGCTATGTCACTCCCACAATGTGATACTCCTATCATCCGTGCTGTGATACCCCTTTTCGTAAATTAATTGGACAACCGCCCGCTCCAGAGGTCGAACGACGCGACGTAGTACAACATTTATGTAAAAGTTATGTGATTCTTCAAAAATGAATCAGCCCCTGTTAAGCAAATGATAGTAGTGTCTGTAGAGAGGGGGAACGAGGTGGCGCAGTGGTTAGCACGCTGGATTCGCATTCGGGAGGACCTCGGTTCAAACCCGCCTCCGGTCATCCCGGTTTATATATTCCGTGATTTCCCTCAATCGCTTCAGGCAAAGGCCGGGGTGGTTCCTTTGAAAAGTCATGACCGATTTCCTTCCCCATCCATCCCTAATCCGAACTTGTGCTCCGTCTCTAACGACCTCTTTGCCGATGGGACGTTAAACACTGATCTCCTTCTCTTCCTCCTCGTTCTGTAACGAGGGATCCGGTCTCCTTCACTCACTCTCTTCTGTGTTAGCTCCTGATATAGACGCACGCTTGATAGAAGATGCCGTGTTTTCAATGTGTGCTTAGTTTGTGACATTATATCAGTTAAGCTGCGAAATTTTCCTATTTAAAATAAACCATTGCAACTACCTTGTCCCAACCGGTATTTATTTATTTCAGTGTCAGTTTGAGATAAGGCAATCTGGAAGTCTTGATAAGGTGATGCAATTGATTGGTCCCATTGTAAAAGCCAATGTGCAAATATGCATGATCAGTCATAGAACCTGCCTTCATTATCTTTTCATGATTCACGAAGTCCGATTACAATTTGTTGCACGTATTTTTACGCACATCAGCATTGGCGATTCAAACTTTCATTACCGATACGCGATCTAAACTAAACTCCGTCTGAACAGGCATGAAGATTCAGCGGTATCGACCGACCGCCATGTCATCCTCAGACCACAGACTTCACCGGATGCAGATATGGAGGGGCATGTGGTCAGCACACCGCTCTCCCTGCCGTTGTCAGTTTTCGTAACCACAGCCGCTACTTCCCAATCGAGTAGCTTCTCGATTGGCCTCACAAGGGCTGAGTGCAACCGGCTTGCCACAGCTTTCGGCAAACGCGACGGTCTTCCATCCAAGTGCTAGACCAGCCCGACAGCGCTTAACTTCGGTGATCTGACATGAACCGGTGTTACCACTGCGGCAGGGCCATTAGTAATGCACATTCTAGCATCACCCTATTAATGAGTGACCACTCTTAGCAGCTACGCCGATTTTTAAACACCGTCTTTTGTTCATTTCATTTTCTTTACCAGAACGTCTCGTATTGCTTACAACACTGCTGCTCCCACCAGTTCCCTTAGTTAACATTTTTTTAATGATTAACTCTAACCCGGGACAGGAATATTATAGTATCGCCACACAACTGTGGGTGCAGAAAACCTGGTTGATGTAATCTCTTCTTACAATGCGCAAATCTTGTTGCACAGTGGTCTTGGTGTGCGGCGGCATATCTGAATTATTTTTTGGAGTCGTCTCACAGATTGGCCAATAAAGCTCTTTTCCGCGTTCAAAGAGAGGAGAAAGGTCAAAGACAACGACAAATGAAACTTTTGAGGCAGATGGTATTAGAAAATATTCAGGAACATCGCGGATACTTATCACTGTCTATCTATGCACTGGAAAGCAGGATACCTTTAGCAGGTAGTGGATGTGATATGGTTGTTGTTTTGATTGTTGTTGTTAATTGTGATGATGATAGTAGTAATGATGACTGATGGTTACCAGAAATAACAGTTATGTATATGGTGTGAGAACAGGAACCTGTTTACAATGGACGTCGATACTTGTAACGCTACTAACAGTAGATATCAACTCTTGAATTTTGATAATGACGCAGACTGCACAAATACTGGATAATGGAATACTGAGGAAAGGGCGCAGTGGTTGAGACATCTGCAGCTTCCATCAGTGTTTGGGATATTCGTTGATTCCCCAAATTCACACAAGGGAAATGATGGGTTTTCACATCTTTCCAGTGCAATGTTATATAAGAATGTGTGTATCTACATAAAATGTTTTCGTCTTGCAATTCTTCAAGTTCTATGTAAAGAGTCGTGGTATCTAAATACCTACATTCTTTGTGTGTCATTTTTTACGGTTTGAAACAAATATATATCCGTGACACTCAGAAGTGAGCGTTTCAGTGTCAGCTACTCTTCACCATGCCAAAGGAAATACATACCGGCGCCAGTCCCTGCTGGGACAGACGGTGGCGCAACGTGCAGCGGAATCAGAGCGAGAATGGAGCCGCTGTGCTGGGAACCGGAGACAGCCTTCCAGCCCCCAGCCACAACCTTTCTGCTTGAGGACGCCGCCTCGCGAATCCCACACCGTTACTGGCTCAAATGGCTCTGACCACTATGGGACTTAACAGCTATGGTCATCAGTCCCCTAGAACTTAGAATTATTTAAACCTAACTAACCTAAGGACATCACACAACACCCAGTTATCGCGAGGCAGAGAAAATCCCTGACCCCGCCGGAAATCGAACCCGGGAACCCGGGCGTGGGAAGCGAGAACGCTACCGCGCGACCACGAGCTGCGGACACACACCGTTACTCCACGTCCATCTAGTTTTCCTGAAAACCGCGCTATCCAGATCATCCTCACGCAAGGTAGTTACTGCTAAGATTGCTTTGCTGTGTTAAGGCTTTTTCTGAGAGCACGGACTGATGTGGCGCATAGCTGAAAACAATGAAATTCTTTCCATTAGGATCAGGATTCAACTGCACGTCTGACCATCCAGGTAAGTTTCCTATGGCTGAATGCCAGTATGATTTTTGTTTGTGTGTGTGTGTGTGTGTGTGTGTGTGTGTGTTTGAGAGAGAGAGAGAGAGAGAGTGAGAGAGATAGTGTGTGTGTGTGTGTGTGAGAGAGAGAGAGAGAGAGAGAGAGGGGGGGGGGTGAGAGAGATAGAGAGAGAGAGAGTGTGTGTGTGTGTGTGTGTGTGTGAGAGAGAGAGAGAGAGAGAGAAGAGAGAGATAGTGTGTGTGTGTGTGTGTCTGTTCATGAGAGTGTGTATGCTCTTGACATGGATTAACTAAAGTGGTAGGATACTACTAACTAAGACGGCATCAGAGATTCGCCTTAAGATACAGCAGGTTGCTTCCATGTGTGACCACCCACGAAAAAAATTCAAGATACTCGTCACAATTCGTTTACGACATACAGTAGAGTGTGGTTATAATTAAACTTTCTCTACTTGAGAGATCATCGATGGAGAACGAGTGATCGTAGGACAATGAAACTTTGTGGAAACATTTGAATAGACATGCGGAAGAGAAATAACGAATTAATCATCAAATGAAAACCATTTTAATTTCCACATGAGAGGGTTCAAATCTGCTGATATTGGTGGTAACACAGTTTCTACATCTACATATATATATGCATACTCCGCTAGCCGCCAAGCGGTGTGTGGCGGGGGGCACTATTCGCGCCAAATTCATATTCCCCCCCCCCCCCCCCCCCTTCTGTTCCACCCGCGGATTGCGCGAGGGGTAAACGACTGTCTGAACGCGTCAGTACGAGCTCTAATTTCCCTTATCTTTCAATGGTGATTGCTCGATTTGAAAGTTGGTAGTAATAATATATGCTCTACATCCTCGGCGAAGATCGGATTTTTTAATTTAGTGAGCGGCCCCTTCCATTTAGCGCGTCGTCTATCTGCAAGTGTGTCCCACCTCAAACTTTCTATGAGATTTGTAACGCTCTCGCGATGGCTAAATGTACCAGTCACGATGGGCCATCAACGATGGGCCAATAACTCGGTTTGTCCTAGCAGACGCTGACGGCCAATTGCGCACAAATTGTTAAAGAAGTTACTGTTGGCATGGCTGAGAATAGTGGACGCAATATGCGATCTTCGAAGAGCGCACGAGCTGTGTCATGGCTGGGCATTCCGTGGTCCATGGTACGACGGTACCTAACGGTTTTCTGCTGCTGAGTTGCTCTTCCAAACAGCAGTCCATATGAGCAAACCAGTTGCGTCTTTACCTGTGGTATCTGGGCTATGCACGGCTCTGTATAAAAAGAAAGGTGTTTCATGTCCCTCGCTAATTCACTGCACATAGTAACATGTAGCTGTGACCCTGCAGTCACATAGTCTATGCATTGACTAGAATTGCGAACTAATAAAATACACAGAAATAGAAAATAAAAGTTAAATAAATAATTTAACAACAAGGTTTCTATTCTAACGTCTAATGTTTATTCAACAAAGAACATCTCATATAAACGGGAAACGATCGTAAGATATTCAGTTAAAATACAGGTGGAAAATGCCCTTATCAGAGTCTTGTGATAAGCAGCAAAATCCCCAAACTAAATTGTAATCAAAGATATGCAAAAATTAAGACCATTTCGTAAACAAAGTTCACCAACTCAAAATAGTTCAGAGTTCAACAAGATTATTTACAGATTACGACATACCATACAAAGAGTAGTAACTCATACTTTGTCTATGGTCAGTTATTTATATAAATTGAGAAAAGTTAGCGTCCTATTTTAGAGAACATTTAGATCTCTCCAAATATAAACTCCCTTCAGAAGTTAAAGTGTGGCAGCAACCACTCAACGCCCAGAGTCAAACACCTCCACGACTGAATACCACTTGTTGCCATAGGCACTTGTGCCTCCTTTCAGAACTCACATTAAAGTGCCCAGAATCGCTCCCTTGAGCTCTTCACTCGAAAAGTCGCAGTCTCCACTTGATTCCCATAGTGTTCCACTACTGCCTGGTTTTTCATTGGCCGAAAGCCGTTCCCACCAAAAATTCATCATTCTTACGTTCTACAGACATCATTAGACTCAATTTGACAACTTCCCACACGAAACTGCTATATTATGACAATACGTAAATGAAGAAAAGTTGTAAACATTCGGTCACAGTCAGGCCATTCACAATAAATACAAATAAAGTTTTGTCCACAAATAACTAAGCCATTATTTTTCTGCAAATTCGGTCACTATAAATGACAACAGATTGTCGTTAAATATTGTTTATACAATTATTTAGGCCTGTTTGTCAGAAGCGCTCTTTTACAAAGGTGGTGTCAGGTAACACTTGCGACTGACACTTCTTAAACTACCATGATTTTGTATTATCAATTGTAATCAATATCTAAATAAAGTTACTGGCAAAATATACACTGTTTATTAAATAAATACACAAGTATGACAAAATGTGAGATATGCATGCTGTTTTAATTTGCTGTGTAATTGAGGTGGATACTATGGTTTGATAAACATTTTGATACTGAGGAGATGTAAAAGACATAGTAAATCAAGAAATAAAATAGACATAGATATGTAGCTTTCAGATATGATAGCCATAGTGCAATGCTATGACTTGAGACATCATATGTTGAAATTGCCTGAATTGTTTTAAAGTTTTTAATTCAGAGGCTTATTGTGAAAATGTTATGTCATTCTGAAATATTAACTTCTGTAGTTTTAAAGATACTAAAATACTGCTGTGTCATGAATGCACCTCAATTTTCTGAGACCACAAGTGTATTCAGATTTGCTTTAATACTTTACTGTGAATTATTACCGAGTTTTGAAGAGCTGTACGAAGCCATCTTTCAGCTTGTCTGACACTCCGCCATTTCTTGGAGCACTGTCTGTCCTCTTTAACTATCAATATTCCCCGTACCGGGGTTTACCGATATCCAGCCACGTGCTCCTTGTCTCTGCACTTGAGCCCACCAGGAGCAGCGGCACGACTCACACCCAGCCAAGCAAGAAAATTCAGTTCTCCTCAGTACCAGTCCAAGATGGACGAATAGCTTGTCCACATACTCGTAACATTACAACAATTTGAAAAGTGCTGCAGACGATTGTGAAAAGGTATATGCATGAAGCTCACGTTATCAGAAACTTCTACCAGACTTTCGAGTAGACTTTGCTCTTATGTTTCTTACAAGGGATGAAATCGACTTGGAACATTCTGTGAGTGATAAAGCACACTTTACGTTCACTGGGGCAGTGAACACTCACAATTGTCGTATTTGGGGATCGTCACCGCCAACGAATTTGCACGAAGTTCTCCTGCATAGTGAATGCGTGACTGTGTGTCGCGGCTTCACAGCACAGTTCATGATTGGTCCAATTTTCTTGGAGGAACTCTGATCCCGAGGACCAAGGACATGCAGCTTGAATGACACACGTTACTGCGATCTGCTTTGCCAATATGTGATCCCTGCTCTACGGGAGGGAGGTGCTTTGGTCTCAACTGTTTTGATGTACTGTTATCTCACATTGTTCATGAGGCCACTCGGTTACTCCGTGACACATGCGGAGAAAACTGAATCACTGGCCGATCGTCCAAATTGCGTAACCACCAAGATCACGGATCACATGTGGAAATTGAAATGTGTTTCTTTCAATCGTTTATTCGTTAGTTCTGTTCCACATGTCCTTACAAATGATTCTACAAAGTTTCATTGTCCTACAATCACAAGTTTTTCATAGATGCCGTCTTAAATGGCGAAATTTTTTTTACAACCACCTTGTACATGTGAAAACCAAATTGTCCAGCAGGTATATTGACAGCTTCGTAGTTTCCACAGGAAAATTTATATGTCGACAAAGAGACAAGACAGCATTCCGCCACTGAATTTCAAATGTGGAATGTGCACAGAGCCGGTAGAACAAAGTATACTCTAAGAATTACCTGTTTCTGCCCTGAATGAACCACTTTCCCCATCAATAGACATTAATTTTTATCGCATTTCCACACAAATGGACGGGCTGGCAGCGGATAACACCGCTCTCCAGCCAAAGTATATCATGGCTTAAGGATGATGCGTTATACAGACACAAAAAAAAAAAAAAGTTTTCCATTACCTCAGTTCCGAGAGTTCCGGAACCTGTACAGAAAACTGGAATAGAGATCAGCACAAGCATTTCCGCCCTTTTTATTGCTCAGGAAAACGATACATTGCATTTTGTACCACCATACAGCGAGACCTTCAGAGGTGGTGGTCCAGATTGCTGTACACACCAGTACCTCTAATACCTAATAGCACGTCCTCTTGCATTGATGCATGCCTGTATTCGTCCTGGCATACTATCCACAAGTTCATCAAGGCACTGTTGGTCCAGATTGTCCCACTCCTCAACGGCGATTCTGCGTAGATCCCTCAGAGGGGTTGATGGGTCACGTTGTTCATAAACAGGCCTTTTCAGTCAATCCCGGGCATGTTTGGTAGGGTTCATGTCTGGAGAATATGCTGGCCACTCTAGTCGAGCGATGTCGTTATCCTGAAGGAAGTCATTTACATGATGTGCACGATGGGGACGCGAATTGTCGCCCATGAGGACGAATGCCTCTCCAATAAGCTGCCGATATGGTTGCACATCGGTCGGAGGATGGCATTCACCTATCGTAGAGCCGTTACGGCGCCTTCCACGATCACCAGCGGAGTATGTCGGCCCCACATAATGTCACCCCAAAACAGCAGGGAACCTCCACCTTGTTGCACACCCTGGACAGTGTGTCTAAGGCATTCAGCCTGACCGGGTTGCCTCGAAACACGTCTCCGACGATTGTCTGGTTGAAGGCATATGCGACACTCATCGGTGAAGAAAACGTGATGCCAATCCTGAGTAGTCCGTTCGGCGTGTTGTTGGGCCTATCTGCACCGCGCTGCATGGTGTCGTGGTTGCAAAGATAGACCTTGCCATGGACGTCGGGAGTGAAATTGCGCATCATGCAGCCTATTGCTCACAGTCAATCGTAACAAGACGTCCTGTGGCTGCACGAAAAGCATTATTCAACATGGTGGCGTTGCTGTCAGGGTTCCTCCGAGCCATAATCCGTAGGTAGCGGTCATCCACTGCAGTAGTAGCCCTTGGGCGGCCTGAGCGAGGCATGTCATCGACAGTTCCTGTCTCTCTGTATCTCCTCCACTTCCGAACAACATCGCTTCGGTTCACTCCGAGGCACCTGGACACTTCCCTTGTTGAGAGCCCTTCCTGGCACGAAGTAACAATGCGGACGCGATCGAACCGCGGTATTGACCGTCTAAGCATGGTTGAATTACAGACAACACCAGCCGTGTACCTCCTTCCTGGTGGAATGACTGGAACTGATCTGTTGTCGGACTCCTGCATCTAATAGGCGCTGCTCCTGCATGGTTGTTTACATCTTTGGGCGGGTTTAGTGACATCTCTGAACAGTCAAAGGGACTGTGTCTGTGATACAATATCCATAGTCAACGTTTATCTTCAGGAGTTCTGGGAACCGGGGTGATGCAAAACGTTTTTTGATGTGTGTAGTATAAATGATGTGATAATCCAGTTTTAAAACTAAGACAATGACAATCTGATGACTTTTGAACATTCAAAGTTGATATGCATGACGGATAAAATACATACAAGCTATGATAGAGGAGTCGTTTTACAATGTATGGGAAACAATGAGTTACATGATTGAGTCGAATATTTATGATAATGGGAGAGTGAAGAATTGCTTAGGGCATATAATATGGAATGCAAGGGCAAGAAGAACAAGAGACAAACGATAATGTACATTACAATACGACTTAGATAAAGCCTACAGCTGGAAGGACGGATGTACGTCAGGACGGACTTCATGGTTGGGTAAGCCGTTTGAAATGAAAGGGGTCCATCACGGCGAAGCGATCTCCGTTTTACCCTTCTCGAAGGGCATATACAATCCCTATCAGTCTATGTATCGGACATGTCTGGTTGACTCATAATCACATCTTCAGGCGAGAGGACCCATTCACTTGTCGTGACGCCCCATATACTGATAACTTCGCTGCTTCTCGCCAAAAGCTGAAGCTTGAGAACTCTTTGTCTCTGGTTTTAGGCGATATTCAAACAGCGGACCTCATTTTGCGTTTTATTCTGCAGAGTTGTTTATACAAGGGCCGTTAAAAAAGAAACGAGCGGGAGGCAAAATTACCCAAATCGGTAGCTGTATGTTAGAAGTATTGACCCTGACTGTTGAGACACATGTCCCACTGTGACACAAGGCGGTGGATGGCTGTCTCATAAAATTCCCGGGGCTGCGATGTTAACCAGTTCCACACGTACAGCTGGACGTCGTCGTCCGATGTGAATCTTTCGCCCCCATGCTGACGTTCTTCTTTGACGAAGATGACCCTGTTCTGATTTACTTCCTGCAGCACGGGACAACAGTGAATGCCCAGCGTTCCTCACAAACCTTGACCGCCCTTCACCAATCGATCAAATCAGACCGACCAGGCAGCTCACCTGTGGAGTCATTCTGCTCCCCGACAATGCAAAGCCTCATACGGCCAAAACAGTCGCGGTACTCCTGTAGAAATTCAAATGGGAGGTTCTGGGCCACCCTCCATACAGTTGGGATCTCTCTCCCTGTGATTATGCCGTTTCTGATCCCCTTAAAAAGGCTCTGAGGAGCAAACGAATCATCTCGGACGACGATGTCCAGCTATGAGTGAGGAACTGGTTAACATCGCAGCCCCGGGAATTTCATGATTCAGCCATCCATCGCCTTGTGTCACAGTGGGACAAGTGTCTCAACAGCCAGGGGCAATACTTCTAACATACAGGTACCGGTTTCTGTAATTATGCCTCCGGCTCGTTTCTTTTTGAACGCCCCTTGTATATTCGCATTTAAAGCTTATCATCATCGTCTCACCTCTTTTTTCCATTCTGTGACGTGAACATTCAATATTATAAAGTGAATGGGACCTCCACCTGTTTCTGACTGGCGTACGTCTTAACCCCCCATTGCATTTTATTACATTTAACCATCGTTTTTTTCGATATTATTTTATCTTTTAACCTTTTGTGACTTGAGCATTAAATCTATATTCTAGAGTCACACAGGACTGCCAGTGTGGCTGGAAGGTAGAGTATCTCCCGTTATAGTCTAGACCCGAAGAGTGGGAGGAGGAGAAGTCCCCCGCTGCTTCAAACCAGCACATCCCTCCTACCTAACTTCAGTTCTTTATCTTTTGAAGTTTGGTTTCCTTCCCTCTGCTTACTACCTGGCTCTCTGCCTCAGACTCTGCTCAAGCTGCAAGTTTATTCTTTCCTTATTCCAGAAAACACAGGCTTCGATTATCAAAGGAAAAAAGGGACTACTGACCTTCAAGTCAGGTCCCTTTCAACCTTCCCCCCAAAATGTAATTCAGTTTTAAATAGAATGGTGTACAGTATTATTAATACGAGAGGAGTTCCATAACTAAAGCAACACTTTTTCCTGACAGCAGGTTGGTTTTATCCAGAATTACAATATACCATATTATTCCCCACTCTTTTGAATACAAAACCCTATTTTTTAACATAAACTCCGTTCAGTGGGACTGTATGCCCTCGTGGTACCACTCTACTGGTCGACGTCGGTGCCAACTTCTTGCTGTATCAGTAACCTGCCCATCATCCACATACTGTTCCCTGTAGAGTGCCTCCTTCATTAAGCCAAACAGATGGAAATCGGAAGATGCGAGATACGGGCTGTAGGGTGGACGAGGAAGAAGATTCCAATGAAGTTTTGTGAGCTCCTCTCTAAATGGTTCAAATGGCTCTAAGCACTATGTAACTTAACATCTGAGGTCAACAGTCCCCTAGCCTTAGAACTACTTAAACCTAACTAACCTAAGGACATCACACACAACCATGCCCGAGGCAGGATTCGAACCTGCGTTGTCATGGAGAAAGAGTTATTTTGCATTTTTGTGGCGACGAACACGCTGAAATCCTGAGGGTGTATGCTGTGTGCGGCCGGTCGGTAGGCGGGTGATCGGACGGGTCTGTGTGAACTTGTTGTGATGATGATGGCAGATGCCTCGTCCAACGACTCACCGCGCTTTTGTTCACTGCCAGATATCCGTACACATTCTGCAAGCGCCTATAAATGCCTGCGATACTCTGGTTTCCTGCCGAAAGAAACTCAGCTCTCGGCTTGGAACGCACCTCCGTTTCAGACGCCATTTTGAAGGGTGCGTCTAGCGCCTGCATCCATGAAACTACAGTTACTGAAGCGGGATATTCTACTACGTCCCACAACAAATTCCTAATTTTTTTCAACTTAAAAGGGCTGAGAAAGAAAGCTTTGTATTACTTATTGAACGCCCTTCATAATAGTATTGTATTGTGGCTCGAAGGACTGGTGCAGGTCTTTTTCAATTGGACGTCGTTTCAGAAACATGCGTGTCCCTAATCCACCCCAGTTATCCAGCCAGGAAATGAGGATCTACTAATTGACGGGGAATCTGAACCACTTGTTGTTCCTGGCGACTCATCTCATAGTTGGGAGTGGGAAGCTAGATTATAGGAAGACTTTAAATTTCGGTGGTCCAAGCGGGATTCGATCTCACGACCTCCCAGTTTCCAGGCACGGGCTTTACCATTACATCACCAGGCAGTAGTAGTTGGCAGAGATGAGAAAGCTGGCACAGGAGAGACTAGAGAACGGCACGGAAATACACTACTGGCCAGTAAAATTGCTACACCATGAAGATCACGTGCTACAGACGCCAAATTTAACCGACAGGAAGAAGATGCTGTGATATGCAAATGATTAGCTTTTCAGTGCATTCACACAAGGTTGGGGCCGGTGGCGACACCTACAACGTTCTGACATGAGGAAAGTTTCCAACCGATTTCTCATACACAAACAGCAGTTGACCGGTGTTGCCTAGTGAAACGTTGTTGTGATGCCTCGTGTAAGGAGGAGAAATGCGTACCATCACGTTTCCGACTTTGATAAAGGTCGGATTGTAGCCTATCGCGACATTGCTGCTTGCGTTGGTCGAGATCCAATGACTGTTAGCAGAATATGGAATCGGTGGGTTCAGGAGGGTAATACGGAACGCCGTGCTCGATCCCAACGGCCTCGTATCACTAGCAGTCGAGATGACAGGCATCTTATCCTCATGGCTGTAACAGATCGTGCAGCCACGTCTCGATCCCTGAGTCAACTGATGGGGACGTTTGCAAGACAACAACCATCTGCACGAACAGTTCGACGCCGTTTGCAGCAGCATGGACTATCAGCTCGGAGACCATGGCTGCGGTTACCATTGACGCTGCATCACAGACAGGAGCGCCTGCGATGGTGTACTCAACGACGAACCTGGGTGGACGAATGGTAAAACGTCATTTTTTCGGATGAATCCAGGTTCTGTTTACAGCATTATGATGGTCGCATCCGTGTTTGGCAACATCGCGGTGAACGCACATTGGAAGCGTGTATTCCTCATCGCCATACTGGCGTATCACCCGGCGTGATGGTATGGGGTGCCATTGCTTCCATGTCTCGGTCACCTCTTGTTCGCATTGACGGCACTTTGAACAGTGGACGTTACATTTCAGAAGTGTTACGACCCGTGGCTCTACGCTCCATTCGATCCCTGCGAAAGCCTACATTTCAGCAGGATAATGCACGACCGCATGTTGCAGGTCCTGTGCGGGCCTTTCTGGATACAGAAAATGTTCGACTGCTGCCCTGGCCAGCACATTCTCCAGATCTCTCACCAGTTGAAAACGTCTGGTCAATGGTGGCCGAGCAACTGCCTCGTCACAATACGCCAGTCTCTACTGAACTGTGGTACCGTGTTGAAGCAGCATGGGCAGCTGTACCTGTACACGCCATCCAAGTTCTGTTTAACTCAATGCCCAGGCGTATCAAGGCCTTTATTACGGCCAGAGGTGGTTGTTCTGGGTACTGATTTTTCAGGATCTATGCACCCAAATTGCGTGAAAATGTAATCACATGTCAGTTCTAGTATAATATATTTGTCCAATGAATACCCGTTTATCATCTGCATTTCTTCTTGGTGTAGCAATTTTAATGGCCAGTAGTGTAGTCCTCGGATTGAACAGCATAACAACAAAGCTATATTTTCCGTAATAATGATGATACAGGTCACTTGCTGGGAAGTCTGGTAGCTGAGGTATTTGGGAGGCTACGTGCCCGGTCGCGGCCTGAGGGAGAGAGAGAGAGAGTGCGGAGGCGTGGCGGCCTTCCGCCCTGTTCCACGGCGGGTCGCCGTGCGGCTGGGCCGCCTTCTGCAGATGCCTGACGGGAATAGCGCCGGCAGCTAAGTTTAGCGTCACTTCAGGGGTCTCCAGACACTGCCAGTCGTGCCCGCGATATGCTCCGCGCATCGCCGCCTGCACGTGTCTGCGAGCGCCGCTACCGCCGCCTCCCGCCAGTGGCAAGAGAACCTTTCGGGGTATCTCATTATCTTGGAATGCTTTACACTAAACTGGGACATATCCTGCCGATCCCAGAACAAAATGTCGTTCCTTCGATCTTGTACAGTTCCATTCGCAAGTACACTCTGCAAAAAAGGTTGCTCTGAAAACACGTGTGCTAGCCTTCCTCGAATAGAAAACGCGTGGATCGGGCCCTTACCACGTTGGTCTAACTGGAGATATTGAACGTATACAAAGAAGGACAGCAGGAATCAGTAATTCCGACAACATATACTTAAGACTATACGGAATGTAGTGAAGGAAGAGATTGGACGACCAGCCGCAGAATAGGTCAGCATCACTGTTGAACTGAACTGAAGGGCTATTAGTCACAGGCAGCAAAAATATTTAATAATCGTTCTTACATACAGTAGAATGCATAGGAACAAGTAGTTCAAGAGAAAATTCACAGTAGTATGTTAAAAAAAGGAACTATTGTAAAAATCAATCACAGGGATGTATAAACCAACTTATCCTTATGAAATTACGAAAATTATAAATCCTATCAAAAATAAAAGCTTACCTGGTATTGATGGTGTTTCCAGTAGGGTACTAAAGATTCGTTTCTATATAATAAACCTAGTATTATCTGAAATATGCAATTCATCACTAACTCAACACAGATTTCCAGAAATACTCAAATATGGCGTTGATAAATCACACTTTAAGAAGAGTAATAAGAGATATACCAATAACTACCTACCTGTTCCAGTACTGACATACTCTTCCAAATTTTTTGAGAAGCTGATTATTCTAGACTAGTATCTCACGTTAACAACAATTATATCCTCAGAAAATCAGGAAATCTCAGTTTTGGTTTCAGAAGAGTTCTTCTACTGAGAATTCCGTTTACATTATACAAGCATTAAATAATAAAATAGAGCCGGTTAGTATTTTCTGCCATCTATCTAAGGCATTTGAGTGCGTGAATCATAGTATTCTCCTAGATAAATTGACGTATTATGAGACTGATCCTATAGCCAACCAAAAGAATGCAGAAAGTTTTATTTAGCACTTCAGCCGATACTGACTGGGGAGAAATGGAAAAATTTCTACTTGACAGCTCCTTTTCCGTAGAAGAATTTGCATGATAGTAATGTGTAAAAGGTTTTGGGTAGCAATTACTAGCTCACATTTATAAATTTAGGAAAATAGCTTGTAAATGTTCATCATGTAGCCATATTTACAAATTAATTTGCTTTGTGGATGGCTCGTTCCACATCACGTTTTATAGTGCAAAATGATCCATGGAGCATGAAACTGACTAAAAATGGTCTCAGGTTTGTGCGACCAATGAGAGACTGTGGCGGAGATATCGAAGAGACTAAACTGGCAAACGCTTGAAGATTGGAGCAAACCATCCCCTGAAAGCCTGCTTACATAGTTTCAAGAACCAGGTTACAGCGCTGAATCTAGGAATATACTCCAACCCACTACGTGTCGCTCCCATATGGGTCCCGATGACAACATTAGACTGATTACACCGTGCACAGAAGCGTTTAAAGGCCCGGTATTCCGGACTCCCTACTTGAATGGGACGGCAAGGAGTTACTGACATCATACAGTGCGCTCGAAATTCCATGAAACGATCTACACTACTGACCAATAGTATCCACACACCTACTATAGGGCGTGTGCCACCCTCTACGTTTATGACGGCGTGAACTCCCCCGGAGCGCGTGTTCACCGTACACATTTACGACAGCTTGAACCCTGCTTGTGACACAGTGAGGTGTCTGAATGGCTGTGAAGGAATGGCAGCTAACTCTGCCTCAGGAACCGAAACCGGAGAAGACAGTGATGTTGGACGATGGGGTATGGAACGAAGTCAAGGTTCCAACTCATCTCAACGGTGTCCCATTGGGTTCAGGTCGGGACTCTGGATAGACCAGGCCATTTCAGAAATGTTGTTGTCCACAAGCCACTGCCCCACACAAGCTGCTAGATGACAGGGTGCATTGTCCTGCGGATACAAATAATCATCGTTTCCGAATATTTCCTCCGGCGTACGTAGTACACAGTGCTGTAAAGTGTGTCATATCCTTTCGCATTTAGCGTTTGTTAAGCGCAATTTCGGGACGACACCCTAACCACGAAAAACACCCTCATATCGTAACACCACCTCATCCGGACGTCACTGTTGGCATCACAGATGATGGCAGGCGACGTTCTCCAGCCATTCGCCAAGCCTAAGCCCTTCCGTCTGACTGCCACAAAGTAGAGCCTGATTGATCACTGCAAATAATTCGCTTCCAGTCATCTGCTGTTCTCTGGACACCGCTGTTTACGCTGTTTACGCGAAGGAACTTGCCCCCCTTCTTGCAGCGGTGTACCGTAGGTCTCTAGAAGAGCGTAGCGTTCCAAAGGATTGGAAAAGGGCACAGGTCATCCCCGTTTTCAAGAAGGGGCGTCGAACAGATGTGCAGAACTATAGACCTATATCTCTAACGTCGATCAGTTGTAGAATTTTGGAACACGTATTGTGTTCGAGTATAATGACTTTTCTGGAGACTAGAAATCTACTCTGTAGGAATCAGCATGGGTTTCGAAAAAGACGGTCATGTGAAACCCAGCTCGCGCTATTCGTCCACGAGACTCAGAGGGCCATAGACACGGGTTCACAGGTAGATGCCGTGTTTCTTGACTTCCGCAAGGCGTTCGATACAGTTCCCCACAGTCGTTTATTGAACAAAGTAAGAGCATATGGACTATCAGACCAATTGTGTGATTGGATTGAGGAGTTCCTAGATAACAGGACGCAGCATGTTATTCTCAATGGAGAGAAGTCTTCCGAAGTAAGAGTAATTTCAGGTGTGCCGCAGGGGAGTGTCATAGGACCGTTGCTATTCACAATATACATAAATGACCTGGTGGATGACATCGGAAGTTCACTGAGGCTTTTTGCAGATGATGCTGTGGTGTATCGAGAGGTTGTAACAATGGAAAATTGTACTGAAATGCAGGAGGATCTGCAGCGAATTGACGCATGGTGCAGGGAATGGCAACTGAATCTCAATGTAGACAAGTGTAATGTGCTGCGAATACACAGAAAGATAGATCCTTTATCATTTAGCTACAAAATAGCAGGTCAGCAACTGGAAGCAGTTAATTCCATAAATTATCTGGGAGTACGCATTAGGAGTGATTTAAAATGGAATGATCATATAATGTTGATTGTCGGTAAAGCAGATGCCAGACTGAGATTCATTGGAAGAATCCTAAGGAAATGCAACCCGAAAACAAAGGAAGTTGGTTACAGTACGCTTGTTCGCCCACTGCTTGAATACTGCTCAGCAGTGTGGGATCCGTACCAGATAGGGTTGATACAAGACATAGAGAAGATCCAACGGAGAGCAGCGCGCTTCGTTACAGGATCATTTAGTAATCGCGAAAGCGTTACGGAGATGATAGATAAACTCCAGTGGAAGACTCTGCAGGAGAGACGCTCAGTAGCTCGGTACGGGCTTTTGTCAAAGTTTCGAGAACATACCTTCACCGAAGAGTCAAGCAGTATATTGCTCCCTCCTACGTATATCTCGCGAAGAGACCATGAGGATAAAATCAGAGAGATTAGAGCCCACACAGAGGCATACCGACAATCCTTCTTTCCACGAACGATACGAGACTGGAATAGAAGGGAGAACCGATAGAGGTACTGAAGGTACCCTCCGCCACACACCGTCAGGTGGCTTGCGGAGTATGGATGTAGATGTAGATGTAGATCACAAGTGTCGCTTAGCCCTGACTACAAAAACGTGTGGCTTATGAGGAGCTACTGGACCATTGTACCCCATTCGTTTTATCTCCCCACCCAACGTAATTGCGCTTCCGTCGCTTCTGGTAGCACTTTGAAACTCATGAGTGAATCCTTCCACCGATTTCATGCCTTTTATTTTTACAATCGCTCTCCGCAAATCTCAACGGCCCTGTCCATCTGTACATGGAATCTGCTTGGCCTTGATTTAGCCGTGATTTTTCCTTCACGTTTCCTCTTCATAAGAACATCGCCAAAAATCGACTTAGGCAGCTTTAAAAGAGTTGAAATGTTCCTGATGGATCTGTTACTCGGGTGACATGCAATGGTTAGTCCACGTTCGAAATCAATGAGCTCTCCTGACCGACCCATTTTGTTGTCATTGATTTTCTTGACATCACGATACTCCACGCCTCCTTTTATACTCGAGGGACTGTTTCTCAAGCGGTCTAGCGGTCAATTCCGAATTACATGGGGGAGTGCGATTGGGGGTGTAGATAGGCAGTACTAACATCCTTGAATACACCGATAATACTGAAACAGCTACAGCCACAATGAACTATTTCATGTCAAGCAAATAATATCAGACCACTTTACACGAATAATAAAAAGAGACAATCTAGAAGCATTAAGCTGGATTTCTACACGCTGCTAATAAGGAGAACCCTCGCCCAGCGACGAACCGTATCGACGAGATTAGGCATACTAGTCGGTGCTACACGGAAGAAACTCCTGTGAAAGGCTTTGGCACACAATACTCCCGTGGCCAAATAAAGAAAAAAAATCTGAGGTCGTCACATATGTGATTTTA
Organism: Schistocerca cancellata; assembly: GCF_023864275.1. Lineage (NCBI taxonomy): Eukaryota > Metazoa > Arthropoda > Insecta > Orthoptera > Acrididae > Schistocerca > Schistocerca cancellata. The sequence goes on from NC_064633.1 coordinate 328,003,663, forward strand.
GGATCAAGAGGAATCGTTGACCACGTTGGATGTTAGACAGTAAGAACCATAGTTGATTATGTAAGTGGGATTCTTATTATACTTACGTTAAAAGATTCTGTCGTGTATTGTAATTGGAGTGCAAAACCGGTTCTCACTTTAGTGCACTGACCGTCGTAATCCTTGAGAGTTAAACGTTAGAACGAAATCTGTTGCCAAATTCGGAACTAATGTTTGTACATTGAAATAGTGGAAAGTTAAAGATGAGCGACTCAGAGGGATAGCAGACAGAGAAAATTGAACAAAACCCAGATACTCAAGTAAGAAGTATTCAAAAGCAATCTATTTCGATTTTTTGTAATGCACCAACCAAGTGTGAAAGCTCCACGAGTCACCGTAAGGATCTAGTGGTTGATGGCGAAAACAGTACACAAACCCGAAAGGAGAAAGCGACAGTAGTCCAAAACGTCAAAGTTTAGAATCGTCAGTTTCGTACAAGCAAGCCACAATAGGAAAGAAAGCAAAGCAAGAGAATAACTGTGGTCGAAAATAGTGTCGGCGATCGGAAAGCTGCGGAAACATCAACACGATTGGACGAGAAAGCACATGCCAACTGACGCAAAGTCAACACCACCACCCGCAGCGCAGATGCGAAACCAAACAACTCTGCAACGTCTGGATGCATCCGTCTCGATCTGGATGTACAAATCCGGCGATGATACTAAATGGTTAAAAGTTAAGATCATTCTATTTTTCTCGTTAAGAAATTAAATTATTTTAGAATGTCTGACGTCATTGGCTTCGTGGGACCTATTTTAACGATCCGAAGTCCAAGCTAGAACTGCATCTCCGAAATACATCCTAACTAATAGATATAAATCTTGTGTCCGATTACGGATTGTTTTTGGTGTTGCAACGCATAAATTAGCTATCCAAATTGATTTATTATTTAGTTTTATCCACCGTATTCGAACCATTAAAAAAAATCTGTGATTGTCGCGGAGCTGGCACAATGTTACACAGTGCCTTGCCGACATCTGGAACCACAATTCCGATCGGCGCTGTCCTTTAGAAACTGCTATCCCAACATTCTTCCGATCCAACTGTAAGACTTACATTCGGGAGTCATGCACCTTTCGTACATACCTCCATTACCGAAATCGGTATCCAGCCACAACTTTACAGCCAACTGAGTTGTTTGTGGGGCAGTATGCAAAAGATTAATTTTGTGTCTATTCACTCATTCACTCGACAGAGAATAACTTATGTATCTTTGATATAACTTCAGACGTCCTTTATTTTTTTTTTTTTTTTTTTGTAAGACAAATGAAAATACATTCGAGTTCCTCGGACTTGTTTTTCTTTGGCTGGCTTTCATAAATGTAAGACTAATTTGTTATTACACTTAAGCTGTATGCTACTAATTACCATAATTTTGGTAGATTTTGGTTTCTTATTCATCCCAAGAATCCTTACTGTAACCCTGAATATTTGCGTGTTCGAAATTTTTGTTTCAGTCATATTTTTCTCCTGTGAAGCATAAGTTCGAGTTACGTTATTCATTTTAGAACCTGCTTGTAAAACGAACCCCGAAGGTTTATTGCTGTACATTCCGATACATTTCGTTGTATTGTACCGCAACTTTACACGGTCGTACATCACTGGAATTATTGCTGTCCAACAGTGTACTCTACACCTTCATATAATTCCTCGAATACGAAAAGTAAAAGGAAAAAGCGCGGAACCAGGTATGGAGCAGTTTGGTACAAACAAGTATTCCAGTGGTTTTAAAAAATCTATCAGCCATATTCAATCCCGAAACAGTTCTTGTAATATATTCCATAGTAAGCAAACTAAACAATTAATCTCGTCATTTTAACTTATACAGACAACGGAATATATTACAAGTAATGAGTGCTATCGTTGGCAGTGTTCTCGTTTGAGAGTGTAACCTTTGTGATATGCTGCTTCTTAGAAGGGCGGAAGACCTGGAACTGTCGAACTATAGCTCCAGTGTATAGGCGCTGAACCATAATATCAACAAAGGCCTGCGTTGCTTGTGTGACACTTCCCTTATGTGACACTTCCTTAACGACCTCGGTCGGTTGGATACTTTTCTGAAGTTATACAAATTATTCCCGACAGTAATAAGTTCTTCTTCTTCACAGATTCGGATGGTGAACGTATTATCTTGTGGTTTAAATTCAATCGCGAACACAGTTAACAGAATTGCCACTCCCCTCTCTGGCATTTCATCCTCTCCAAGAACAAGGTCCAATATTAGAGTATGACACAACCACTGACACGCGCCACATGATGTGACACTTTGATTATGTGACCAGTGACGAAAATCCGTATATGATGTGGAAAGGCACCTGTCGTTGAGGAGATGAGGCAAAGTAGTCTGTGGTGGTACAGACACGTAGTTTGAGCAGACCAAGAAACAACAGCAAAAGTCGATTTTCGTTGAAAGTCGATGGTAAAGGACCTTTTGGGATTCCGAGGCAACGCTGGCTAGATAACCTCCATATAGACCTCAAGACAACGAGTCTCTATTTTGGTAAAGCACAAGTTCAAAAAAATGGCTCTGAGCACTATGGGACTTAACATCTGAAGTCATCAGTCCCCTAGAACTTAGAACTACTTAAACCTAACTAACCTAAGCACATCACACACGTCCATGCCCGAGGCAGGATTAGAACCTGCGACCGTAGCAGTCACGCGGTTCCGGACTGAAGCGCCTAGAACCGCACGGCCACCATGGCCGGCGCACAAGTTCACGCCAAATGCAAACAGAGAGCCGAAGAGGCAGGCTCCGCTACTTTGCGGGACAAAAGCTGAGCAAAAATAAGACGGTGCTGTACGAATTTGTTCCGCAGTCGGAAAGTGCGCTATAATGCACTGGAAGTGCCGAGAAAAAGCTCCTAGTTAATTGATGGCGGGAGCTGCTGGTCGGCTTTGTTTTCAAGCAATAAGCTAATGGACCGCTATGAAATGGATCATTACCGCCGCTAGGTGGACATCAGGGCGTTTTTGCATTGGCAGTATACCCGCGAAGAATTAAAAGGATGATTACTCTTTTGATATGGAACCAGCAAACAATGAGTCATTAAGGTACTGGAATCATAATGAGTACACTGACAGTCTGTTAGTACAGGAGCATCGTAACTAAAGACTGGAAATATGTACAGGTCACAGCAATCACAAGAAAGGAAATAGAAATAATACGCTGAATTATAGGCCCGTATCATTGACATCGATTATCAGTATGTTATTGAAATATATATTGAGTTCGAATATTGTGAAATACCTCGGAGTAAACAATTTATTGACACTTCCTGGCAGATTAAAACTGTGTGCCGGACCGACACTCGAACTCAGGACCTTTGCCTTTCACGGGCAAGTTCGAGTCTCGGTCCCGCACACAGTTTTGATCTGCCAGGAAGTTTCATGTCACCGCACACTCCGCTGCAGAATGAAAATCTCATTCTGAAATTTATTGACACATAAACATCACGGATTCAGAAAAAAGCGTTCGTGTGAAACACAACTAGCTCCTTACTTACACGAAGTAATGTGTACCACCGAAAGGGGACATGAAGTTGACTCCGTACCCGAAGTAATGTATACCATCGACAGGGGACATCAGATTGATTCAATATCCCTAGATTTCCAAAAGGTTTGTGACACAGTTCTTGGTACGCTGCTACTAATAAAATTGCTTGCCTGTGGGGCATCATCTCGGTTGTGCGATTGGATTCCTCATTTACCGCCAGGAAGTTCACAGTTCGTGGTAACTGACAGAAACAGAAGTGATATATTGGACCCCTCAGGGAAGTGTTACATGCCCTCTGCAATTCTCAATCTACATAAACGATTTAGACGACAATCGGAGCACTCCTCGTAGAGTGCTAGAGATTATGCCGTCTTTTGCCGCCTAGTAAAATCATGAGAAGGTCAAAACGAATTGCAGAACGATTCAGACAAATTTGTATGGTGCGAAACGTGGCAATTGAGTCTAAACAATAAAAAGTGAGTTCCTCTGCGTGAGTACTAAAACAATCCATGAAAGTCAGGCAAGTATGTAACGGTTTTCGATGTAACTAAATACCTAGAGTGCAAACAAGATAAATAGGAACCTATAACAAAGCCAATATTGTCGGGGAGACGAACCAAAGATTCCGTTTTATTGGCGGAACAGTTAAGAAATACAACAAATCTACTAAAGAGACTTCCTAAATTACGCTTGTCCATCCTCTTCTGGGATACTGCCGCGAGATAAGAGATAATTGCTAGATAGTATTGACAGAAAAATCGAAAAAGTTCAAAGAAAGGAAGAGTATTTTAGGCAGAGATAATAAGCCTGTCAGGATAGGAAAATCTGGGAGGTTAATTCAGACAGAATCTTTTTTATAACATGTAAGTTCTTATACAAATAGAGTTATCACGGGATGACACTGCAGTGATGTACACTCCTGGAAATGGAAAAAAGAACACATTGACACCGGTGTGTCAGACCCACCATACTTGCTCCGGACACTGCGAGAGGGCTGTACAAGCAATGATCACACGCACGGCACAGCGGACACACCAGGAACCGCGGTGTTGGCCGTCGAATGGCGCTAGCTGCGCAGCATTTGTGCACCGCCGCCGTCAGTGTCAGCCAGTTTGCCGTGGCATACGGTGCTCCATCGCAGTCTTTAACACTGGTAGCATGCCGCGACAGCGTGGACGTGAACCGTATGTGCAGTTGACGGACTTTGAGCGAGGGCGTATAGTGGGCATGCGGGAGGCCGGGTGGACGTACCGCCGAATTGCTCAACACGTGGGGCGTGAGGTCTCCACAGTACATCGATGTTGTCGCCAGTGGTCGGCGGAAGGTGCACGTGCCCGTCGACCTGGGACCGGACCGCAGCGACGCACGGATGCACGCCAAGACCGTAGGATCCTACGCAGTGCCGTAGGGGACCGCACCGCCACTTCCCAGCAAATTAGGGACACTGTTGCTCCTGGGGTATCGGCGAGGACCATTCGCAACCGTCTCCATGAAGCTGGGCTACGGTCCCGCACACCGTTAGGCCGTCTTCCGCTCACGCCCCAACATCGTGCAGCCCGCCTCCAGTGGTGTCGCGACAGGCGTGAATGGAGGGACGAATGGAGACGTGTCGTCTTCAGCGATGAGAGTCGCTTCTGCCTTGGTGCCAATGATGGTCGTATGCGTGTTTGGCGCCGTGCAGGTGAGCGCCACAATCAGGACTGCATACGACCGAGGCACACAGGGCCAACATCCGGCATCATGGTGTGGGGAGCGATCTCCTACACTGGCCGTACACCACTGGTGATCGTCGAGGGGACACTGAATAGTGCACGGTACATCCAAATCGTCATCGAACCCATCGTTCTACCATTCCTAGACCGGCAAGGGAACTTGCTGTTCCAACAGGACAATGCACGTCCGCATGTATCCCGTGCCACCCAACGTGCTCTAGAAGGTGTAAGTCAACTACCCTGGCCAGCAAGATCTCCGGATCTGTCCCCCATTGAGCATGTTTGGGACTGGATGAAGCGTCGTCTCACGCGGTCTGCACGTCCAGCACGAACGCTGGTCCAACTGAGGCGCCAGGTGGAAATGGCATGGCAAGCCGTTCCACAGGACTACATCCAGCATCTCTACGATCGTCTCCATGGGAGAATAGCAGCCTGCATTGCTGCGAAAGGTGGATATACACTGTACTAGTGCCGACATTGTGCATGCTCTGTTGCCTGTGTCTATGTGCCTGTGGTTCTGTCAGTGTGATCATGTGATGTATCTGACCCCAGGAATGTGTCAATAAAGTTTCCTCTTCCTGGGACAATGAATTCACGGTGTTCTTATTTCAATTTCCAGGAGTGTATTTCAGATAAAGAAAATAACTATTGCATTTTTATGCTATGATGAACCTCCGAGGATTAAAATTATTGATTTAGCAAATTAGGGTGTAAGAACGCCCATCAGGACGTTTATCGGAGGGGCAGCACAGTGACTCCTTTATGTCGGGAGCAGTAAGAAGGTTGCAAGACGAAGAAGTTCGCCACTGTGTGGGCGAGATGTGAAATGGCGGTAGGAGCCAGTGAGAGGTCATCAGCGCGGTCCAGCGAAGGAGGGACGCAGTGCCGGGTCTCAGCTGACACTACCTTCACAGACGATGCGTCAAGCAGCCAACGTGGAGGCTCCACACAGAATTACGGACTAGTTAAGCTCACAACGCCTATGCTGCAGGAATCTGATGGATGACAGTCACGGAAGTAAAGATGGCTGCCGTTTACTCCGCCATATGAAGAAAGTGACTTCCATTGTCTTGTAAAACGACGCTGGTGCCCTTAAAGACATGCTAGAAGGACTTTTTAATGACTGATCTTAACACTGTAGCGGTGATTCTGAATTTCATTTGTGTAAGTCGCCTTGTTTGCTAAGAATACATCATCAATAAAAGACATTTGAACCCGTGAGTTATTGCTCCTCTGGATCATTCTGATTTAATGAGTCTGCCACAACAGCAAACTTTCTTTCTGAGTAATGACTGGGGAATGATATCAGACCGGCTAGGGTTTCACGTGTCTCCGTCTTGTCGAACTCAGTGCTACGAAGATATCATACCGTAAGTGGTGGACTTTCCGACCACATAGAACTATGACCAGCACAATTTCAATCGATAGACTTAACTGCCTCAGCTATTTTTCACTTAATTAATTCTGTTGTTGCTGTAACTTGTAATTGGAATACAGGCCGTTAATTACTAGTTTTTCAGTACATCAATAGAGAAATTAGTAAGAAACTTTAATTATTCATTTTGTTCATATATCTATGGGGGTCGACTTCTTCCATGATGCTGAGAGACGTTTTGCAGCACTGTTCGTCAAAGCACTGTGTTCAGAGCTTGTGATAATATGGGGCAGTAGAAGGTTTTGTATCTCGCTTGGAAGGCGGCGCGTGGGTCTGCTCCTGTAAACTGAAGGGTAGGCCGAATGTAGGAAGTGAGTAGGAGCAGGGAAACGTGAAAATCTCTCGGTACTGCTCTTAGAAATGGTTTTACTATATCACAATATTAACTGAATACATAACTTTGCACTGAGGTGCGAAGCCTTAGATCCGTCGTAAGTAGTACATAGTCTCAATAGCAAGCGAAGTGTCCCGGCCGTCTGCTCTTGATCAAATGGGCGGAGAATCTGCAGGGGAGCTCGTAGATCTGGACAGCACCTGTTACAGGGCGCTATCGTCGGTGTCGGTCGTAGTGCCAACTTAAGTACTTGCACCTACGCCGTGGCATCGTGGCTATCGATGCCACAGAAGGAAATATTATTATTTTACTTTGCAGCGTGCCCGCGACGGGCCTGTAACACACAACTGGAGGCCTGTCGCGGCAGTAAATTTTACGACCAAGGAAGCGGCCGGTATTTTAGAGAGGAACGAATAGCTGACGGAAAATGGGATGACAAAGTTCCTCTTGTCAACAACTTCAAATCCGCAACTCTGCAATCAAAATAGTACTGATACTGACGCTAAACTATAAAAAAATTAATCTGGGAGCAGAAAAATTGTTTCTACCGGACTAAAAAGACAGCTTTCGTGACAACAAGTGCTTGGTGCATTATAGGATCGCCATTTAAATATCCCAAGCATTAACGAACGTAAAACATGACGAATACACACTGCCTGACAAAAAATTAAACCTCCCAGAAGGGGAGCAGGAAACGAAATGAAACTTCACGAGTTGAGAGGCTATCGATGTTTATTTCAGTGAGTACAAAATCGAGTCAAACTTACATAGAAATTGTCTATATGAACCACCTATAAGTATGACGCTGCGCCCCATCTAGCCGCTTTGCGTGCACTAATTCGGTTGAGAAGGCAGACATAAAAGCTTGGTATCATCTGCTGCGGCAAACTGGCCCACAACTCTTGGAACTGGCGCTTGACATCCTAGGTAGTGGCACTGGGATGAAGCTGACGTCCGAGCAGGTCCCAAACATGTTCTATTGAGGACAGATTTGGGGACCTTGCTTGCCACGGAAGTACCTCAGCATCACGCAGACATGTCATAGAGACATGTGTCGTGTATGGACCAGCCTTGTCGTGTTGAAAAATGAGTCACATGAGATGTAACTCACGACGAAGCAGGATGTTCGTGGGGTGCAGCGGCGCCGTCAGAGACTCCTCAATCACTACAAGCCGTGACGTGAAATCATACACGAAGTCTTTCCACCTCATGGCGCCAGAAGTAACACCGTTCTGCCACTCCTAAACATTGGAAGAACCGGGCCTTCCCCAGATCGCCGCCATAGTCACTGACGAAGATCATCCGGGAGAGTGCACAAGCGCGTTTATCGCTAAACACGATGCGACGCCACACATCAGCCGTTCATGCTTCCCGGCCACGAGACCACTCCAGATGCAACAGTTTGTTCCATTACGATGTGTGTAGACATCACACTCCATTGTTTTATCGATGAATGTTATAGGGTCTGAAGAATGTTTGGTTTGATTACTTACTGGATTACATCATTCATTGATTATATAAACAAGTTTTACGTATTAATAGAATGGAGTCTTTTAAGAATTCCCTAAAACTTGTTGTTTTAATGTCACTATAGTTTCTGATTTGGATTATGCTTTGCGTATAAATCATGGTTTTGTGAAAGCTCTTTTTTCAATTAGCATATTAGCAATTACTTAGTATTGTATATTCATGCCTTTGCTTTACACAAAACAATTGCAAAATCTACTACCACAATGCCACATTGTGGGCTTAAGGAGTAGTTGATGTGTTTACTCTGCATCTTAGTCTGTAGTCAGATGTTGTTTGAGTATGAGCACTTGTATTCGGCGCACTATCCTTGTGTTTGTACAGGTTGTCTCATTTAAATCTGACATGCCGGTATCCTGTCATTTTCACGATCTTCACAAGCAGATTCATGATGTGAAGTGATACAAAGCGCAGATGAAGGAGATTATGTTAATGAGTAGAGCATAAGGTATGTTACTTTTCCAAGTATATTGTTATACACGACTTGTAAATCTATTACCCTGTCAAATTTGTTCTGCCATAGCAAAAATGGTTCAAATGGCTCTGAGCACTATGGGACTTAACTGCTGTGGTCATCAGTCCCCTAGAACTTAGAACTACTTAAACCTACCTAACCTAAGGACATCACACACATCCATGCCTGAGGCTATGCCATTGCAGATCCGAAGATAGTCACGTAATCTTACCGAAACCGGGAATCGAAATAAATGCTTTTCTAGCGATCTCGGCTCTTCTTCTGAATTTAATACTCTGTAGATCGCCCCCATTCTGGCACCATGTCAGGAATGTAGAGCGTTTATATTGCCATTTTAATGGCAGCCTACCTCCGGGACTGTCGTCCCTCGTCTGGCAGTGACATATAGTGCAGGATGATACAGACAATAGTACAGGGGTCCATTACTTGTTCTCGGATGGAGTGTGCAAATGTGAAGCTGTTACAATTAACATTTGTACTCAATACGGAGATCTTCCTTGTGATGGTCAGACGTGGTCGACTGCAATCTTCATGACCGTATGCCTGCCCTCACTTTCCCATGCAGTTCAACATCAGTCCACAGTCACATCCGAATGCCCCACCAATCCAGATATGGCATGATTCGACCAGCCGGTGAAATACACTCCTGGAAATGGGAAAAAGAACACATTGACACCGGTGTGTCAGACCCACCATACTTGCTCCGGACACTGCGAGAGGGCTGTACAAGCAATGATCACACGCACGGCACAGCGGACACACCAGGAACCGCGGTGTTGGCCGTCGAATGGCGCTAGCTGCGCAGCATTTGTGCACCGCCGCCGTCAGTGTCAGCCAGTTTGCCGTGGCATACGGAGCTCCATCGCAGTCTTTAACACTGGTAGCATGCCGCGACAGCGTGGACGTGAACGGTATGTGCAGTTGACGGACTTTGAGCGAGGGCGTATAGCGGGCATGCGGGAGGCCGGGTGGACGTACCGCCGAATTGCTCAACACGTGGGGCGTGAGGTCTCCACAGTACATCGATGTTGTCGCCAGTGGTCGGCGGAAGGTGCACGTGCCCGTCGACCTGGGACCGGACCGCAGCGACGCACGGATGCACGCCAAGACCGTAGGATCCTACGCAGTGCCGTAGGGGACCGCACCGCCACTTCCCAGCAAATTAGGGACACTGTTGCTCCTGGGGTATCGGCGAGGACCATTCGCAACCGTCTCCATGAAGCCGGGCTACGGTCCCGCACACCGTTAGGCCGTCTTCCGCTCACGGCCCAACATCGTGCAGCCCGCCTCCAGTGGTGTCGCGACAGGCGTGAATGGAGGGACGAATGGAGACGTGTCGTCTTCAGCGATGAGAGTCGCTTCTGCCTTGGTGCCAATGATGGTCGTATGCGTGTTTGGCGCCGTGCAGGTGAGCGCCACAATCAGGACTGCATACGACCGAGGCACACAGGGCCAACATCCGGCATCATGGTGTGGGGAGCGATCTCCTACACTGGCCGTACACCACTGGTGATCGTCGAGGGGACACTGAATAGTGCACGGTACATCCAAATCGTCATCGAACCCATCGTTCTACCATTCCTAGACCGGCAAGGGAACTTGCTGTTCCAACAGGACAATGCACGTCCGCATGTATCCCGTGCCACCCAACGTGCTCTAGAAGGTGTAAGTCAACTACCCTGGCCAGCAAGATCTCCGGATCTGTCCCCCATTGAGCATGTTTGGGACTGGATGAAGCGTCGTCTCACGCGGTCTGCACGTCCAGCACGAACGCTGGTCCAACTGAGGCGCCAGGTGGAAATGGCATGGCAAGCCGTTCCACAGGACTACATCCAGCATCTCTACGATCGTCTCCATGGGAGAATAGCAGCCTGCATTGCTGCGAAAGGTGGATATACACTGTACTAGTGCCGACATTGTGCATGCTCTGTTGCCTGTGTCTATGTGCCTGTGGTTCTGTCAGTGTGATCATGTGATGTATCTGACCCCAGGAATGTGTCAATAAAGTTTCCTCTTCCTGGGACAATGAATTCACGGTGTTCTTATTTCAATTTCCAGGAGTGTAGATACAGATAATAGGACTCCCTTCCAAACATCTGACCCAGTTCACGCCTTTTATATACTCTTCTAGGCCGGGTAACAACACCAAACACGAACAACACTAATGCACGCTGGAGGCCATTCTACCTGTCACTGAGAATTGCAACTCGTAACATTAATACAGCGTGTAACAGTTGTAAGTGCAGATATTTCTGTTGGTGACTGAGGACGGTGTTGAACAACATTACATCAGTATTTGGAGCATTTACTGAATAATAATTATAGGTGTTGCAAGTCATATGTTTTAAGATTGGCTACTACCTCGAAGCGCCAACGGTCTTGCTGCAGTGGTAACACCAGTTCCCAGCAGGTCACCGAAGCCATACGTTGTCGGGTTTGGGTAGCACTTGGATGGATGACTATCCGGATCTGCTAAGCGCTGCTGGCAAGCGCGGTGCACTCAGCCCTTGTGAGGTCAACTGAGGAGCTACTTAATTGAGAAGTAGCGGCTCCGGTGACGAAAATAACAACGACTGGGAGAGTACTCTGTTGACCACATGCCTTTCCATATCCGCATCCAGCTAGGCCTGTCAGTTGAGGATGACTTGGCGGTCGATCGGTATCGTTGGGGCTTCCGAGGCCTGTTCAGACGGAGTTTTGTTTTGTTAGTACCTCCAAGTACGCGCGGCAAGAGTAAACCACTGATGCCTAGGTTGCTTTATACTGGCACGCGTCGTTAACTTCGCAGCTCAGGTATGGACATCAGAGAACATCAGGTCGTAAAGTTTCTGACGTTTTTGGGGGAAGACTGTTCGACGCAGAGAGAAAACAACCAATCCACTGACGTGCGTACATATTAAGGTACCAAGTGTAAAAATACACTGAAGCGCCAAAGAAACTGGTACAGGCGTGCGTATTCAAATACAGATTTGGTTTTTGGTTTGTGGGGCGCTCAACTGCGTGGTTATCAGCGTCAAATACAGAGATATGCAAACAGGCAAAATACGGCGCTGCGTTCGGCAACGCCTATGTAAGACAACAAGTGTCTGGCGCAGTTGTTGGACCGGTTACTGCTGCTATAATGGCAGGTTATCAAGATTTAAGTGAGTTTAAACTTGGTGTTATAGTCGGCGCACGAGCTAAGGGACACAGCATCTCCGAGGTAGTGATGAAGTGGGGATTTTCCCGTATGAATATTTCGCAAGTGTACCGGGAATATTAGGAATCCGCTTAAACATCAAATCTCCGACATTGTTGCGGCCAGAAAAGCATCCTGCAAGAACGGGACCAACGATGATCAAAGAGAATCGTTCAACGTGACAGATGTGCAAACCTTCCGCAAATTGCTGCAGATTTCAATGCTGGGCCATCAAGAAGTGTCAGCGTGCTAACCATTCAACGAAACATCTTCGATATGGGCTTTCGTACACGAAGGCCTACTCGTGTACCTTGATAACTGCACGACAAAGGCTTTACGCCCCTCCTCGGTACGTCAACGCCGAGATTCGACTCTTGATGACTGGAAACATGCCACCTGGTCGGACGAGTCTAGTTTCAAACTGTATCGGGAGGATGGACACGTACGGGTAAGGAGAGAACCTCATGAATCCATGGAGCCAGCATGTCAGCAGAGGACTGTTCAAACTGGTGGAGGCTCTGTAAGGAGTGGGGGGTATGCATTTGGAGATATATGGGACCCTTATACGTCTAGATACGACTCTGTCGGGTGACACGTACGTAAGAATCCTGTCTGATCACCTGCATCCATTCATCTCCATTGTGCATTCCGACGGGCTTGGACAATTCCAGCAGGACAGTGCGACACCCCACACGTCCAGAATTGCTAAAAAGTGGGTCCAGGAACACTCTTTGAAGTTTAAAAACTTCCACTGGCTACCACACTTCCCAGACATGAACACTGTTGAGCATATCTGGGATGCCTTGCAACATGCTGTTCGGAAGAGATCTCTACCCCGTCGTACTTCACGGATTTATGGATAGCCCTGCGGGATTCATGGTGTCAGTTCGGACATCAGTCGACTCCATGCCACGTCGTGTTGTGGCACTTCTGCGTGCTCGCGGGGGCCACGATATTAGACAGGTGTACCAGTTCCTTTGGCTCTGCACTTTTACCCGTTACACCCTGTATACCAGCCAAGGATGTGTACCTGTAAGACATCCTACCGCGTCTTCTGGGAGATTCACTTTCTCTTTATCGGGCAGTGTAGTTGAAGTCGCAGCTGAGGACGGCTGCAAGTTATGTGGTACGAGCGCCTGCTGGCAGTACTCACCGGCTGCGGACGGCGCACCACTGTGGAGTCCTGGCGGACGTAGATGGGCGCCGCGAGGTCGCTGACGCTGGACGAAATGGAGAGCCGGCCCGGCACCTGCAGCATGGCCGCCGCCTGCGGCCGCAGGGGGTGCGACTCGGCGTGGTAGCCCTCGCCCTCGTCCGGGGAGCCCTCGCGGGACATGCCGCCCCCTGCGCTGCGAACACCACAATGCAAGGCAGCTGTAGCACACTAGCACTCTGTCAGTACACACTGATGAACCAAAACATTGCAGCCACCTGCTCAATAGCACGTTGATCTATCTTTGAAACGCAATACAGCTGCGAATCTGCGTGGCATGGATTCTACAAGTTCTTAATACACACACACACACACACACAAACACACACACACACACACACACACACACACAAACACAAAAAGTCGTCTTCGATTCATTGGTAGAATTTTGGGAAGATGTGGTTCATCTGTAAAGGAGACCGCTTATAAAACACTAATACGACCTATTCTTGAGTACTGCTCGAGCTTTTTGGATCCCTATCAGGTCGGATTGAGGGAGGACATAGAAGCAATTCAGAGGCGGGCTGATAGATTTGTTACTGGTAGGTTTGATCATCACGCGAGAGTTACGGAAATGCTTTTAGAACTCGGGTGGGAGTCTCTAGAGGAAAGGAGGCGTTCTTTTCGTGAATCGCTGCTGAGGAAATTTAGAGAACCAGGGTTTGTGGCTGACTACAGTACAATTTTACTGCCGCCAACTTACATTTCGCGGAAAGACCACAAAGATAAGATAAGAGACATTAGGGCTCGTACAGAGGCATATAGGCAGTCATTTTTCCCTCGTTCTGTTTGGGAGTGGAACAGGGAGAGAAGATGCTAGTTGTGGTACGAGGTAACCTCCACCACGCACCGGATGGTGGATAGCGGAGTATAGATGTAGATGTAGCATCACGAAGGATGCATCCGAATGGGACGGAAATCAGTTGATGTGATCTAAGTGTACAGAAAAATATATCATTACAGTTTCAGTAAAACTGCATGATTAATTTAAGTAAAAGGGCTTCACAAATTGAGGAAGTGAATGACGTGTTGGTCCACCTATTGTCCTTACACATGCAGACTCGGATTTCCTCCTGGCAAATTCTCTCCGATTGGCACGTTAGATCGTGAAAATCCCGAAACTGGCGATCTCAAATGGGGAGAGACCCGGCGACTTTATTGTCGAAGGTAAAGTTTGCCAAGCATAAAGACAACCAGTAGTAACACTCGCTGTGTGAGGGCGAGCATCATCTTGTCGAAATCTAAACCCGGGATGGCTTGCCATGGAGGGTAACAAAGTGGGATGAAGTACATTGTCGATGTTCCGTTGTTCTGTAAGGGCGCAGCGAATAACTACCGAAGGGGCCCTGTTACGAAAAGAAATGGCACCCCAGAACAGCAATCCTGGTCAACATCTACATCTACATACATACTCCGCAATCCACCATACCGTGCGTGGCGGAGGGTACCTCGTACCACAACTAGCATCTTCTCTCCCTGTTCCACCCTCAAACAGGACGAGGGAAAAATGACTGCCTATATGCCTCTGTACGAGCCCTAATCTCTCTTATCTTATCTTTGTGGTCTTTCCGCGAAATATAAGTTGGCGGCAGTAAAATTATACTGCAGTCAGCCTCAAGTGCTGGTTCTCTAAATTTCCTCAGTAGCGATTCATGAAAAGAACGCCTCCTTTCCTCCAGAGACTCCCACCCGAGTTCCTGAAGCATTTCCGTAACACTCGCGTGATGATCAAACCTACCAGTAACAAATCTAGCAGCCCGCCTCTGAATTGCTTCTATGTCCTCCCTCAATCCGACCTGATAGGGATCCCAAACGCTCGAACAGTACTCAAGAATAGGTTTTAATAGCGGTCTGCTTTACAGATGAACCACATCTTCCCAAAATTCTGCCAATGAACCGAAGACGACTGACCGCCTTCCCCACAACTGCCGTTACATGCTTGTCCCACTTCATATCGCTCTGCAATGTTACGCCCAAATATTTAATCGACGTGCCTGTGTCACGACGGGCTGTGTGGCGGGGGCAGTCAGTCTGGTATTCTGCCGCTATTCTGGGCGTCACCAGACACGTCTTCGGCCTGGGATCTCATTGATTTGAGTAGAATCGTCTTCGGTGATGGAGACCCGTTTCGAACTCAGCCCCGATGACCAGTTGGAGGGATACCAACCTGAGTGTCGCCCGCCATGTGGCCCGACAACCAGGAGTCCATATCTGATGCGTCATTTTTTTTTTCATAGCGGAACCCCTTTGATTGTCATCCGCGGCGTCCTTACAGCACAACGGTGCATCGACGACATTCTACTCTCCGCTTTGTTGCCCTTCATGGCAAGCCATCATGGGCATACATTTCAGCAAGATTATTCCTGCCCGCACACTGCTTGTCTTTGTGCTTGACAAAACCTACCTCGGCCAGCAACGTCTCCGGCTCTCCTCCCCAATGGAAACGTTTGGGATGTTATGGGCAAGACCTTCCAACCAGCTCGGGATTTTGACGATATAACGCGCCAATTAGACGCAGTTTGGAGCGATATCCCCCAGGACGACATCTAACAACTCAATCAATACCAAGCCGAATAGGTGCTTGTGTGGTCTCACCGCCAGACACCACACTTGCTAGGTGGTAGCATTTAAATCGGCCGCTGTCCGCTAGTATACGACGGACCCGCGTGTCGCCACTGTCAGTGATTGCCGACCGAGCGCCGCCACACGGCAGGTCTAGAGACACTGACTAGCACTCGCCCCAGTTGTACAGCCGACTTTGCAAGGAACGGTTCACTGAGAATTACGCTCTCATTTGCCGAGACGATAGTTAGCATAGCCTTCAGCTACATTTGCTACGACCTAGCAAGGCGCCGTATTCAATTGATATTGAGATTCTATTAATGTATCATCAAGAGCGATGTTCTACAAATGTGGATTAAAGTTAAGTATTCCAGGAGCTACGTACTTTTCTTTATAGCATTCATTACGTATCCTGTTTCAGACCTCACGCCAGCCTGCGTGAGTTTAAGCGCGTGCCTTTCGGCTTGTGTCTAGGCTGTCTTGTCTAGACACAACAGCTTGCACAAGGAGCAGAGGTGGACCAAAGCGTTATTGACTTGCTTAGTTTGTGGAGCTCTTTCTCTTGAACAAATGATCAATTTTTTCTGAAATTGTAGTCATTTGTTTGTCTGTACATGTACACATGTTCCTGTGGGTGCAGATAAATGGAATTTGGTGGCCCAGACACCAACTTTAAGTTCAATATCATGATCCTAAGATTACTGTAGCACGCTTCCGGTCTTGTGACAGGCCAGTTATCATGCTGGAAGAGGCCAGTGCCGTCGGTAAAGTCATCAAGCATAAAGGGGTTCAGACGGTCCACGGTAATGTTCACGTTGTACGTGCGGGAGAGCGTACAGTATTTTTCGCCTTGCAATACTTTCTGAAAAGTGACAAAGGGCTAATACAAGGGCAAGACATTCACATAAGTTGTTAGTGGATACTTTCCTTATTTGTTCTCCACATCATTTTTGAATATACTGATGGATTATTTTAGTCTGTTTGTAGTTTATAAAGAGACACTAAACTATAAGTTGATTACTGAGATAACCGAATACAACAACTAAACCTGCTATGGAACAAACAGGGAGAAGATAGTTCGTGCATTGATAGCTTCTCTCAGTGTCAGTGCTAACTGTAACCAAACGTAAAGAGCATTCTACAGTTACGGTAGAGATATGGACTCCAAGAAACGACTTAATGCCAGCGCTAAGCAGGATACACAATTTAGGGGAATAGAGAGGAACTATAGAAATCCTGAAATATACAGTAAACAATAATATGACAATCAGCTGAAATCACAGAATTAAATGAAAAAGCAAAAAAAAAAAAGAAAATTTACGTTGGGAGGGGAGTGGAATGTGATATTATCTCTTATTTCGTTATCGTACTCTTAGGCGTGTGCTTACTTCGTTGTAATACTTATGTTCTAGAGCGATTCGACTTGCTTCCTGCAACTTCTGTGTTTTCCTACGCATAATTTAATATCTGTGTTACTATGTTCTTTGGTTCAACAAATATGAAAGTAATTGTTCTTATTTTCCGTAAAGTTATGTTTCCAAGAATTAGTATGTGGATATAGTTTTCAAAACTATGTCCTTTTATAATGTTAAGGTAGTGTGAGTAAAACTGGTTCATGCATAGGACACGTAGGACAATACTGTATGTAAAACCTGCAGCGAAGTCCTTCCCCCAACGAAAAAACTGTAGGTGGGAATGTAAAAAGTGGTTTGGCGCGAAGGACCGCAAGAAGTCTTTGCGGCACATACAATCGGTGGTCAGCATCCAAACAGTTAACATTCTGTGTGCCGAATGAGGCTGGATTTGTAGCAAGATTGGATAAATTATGCCTCGGATGTGGATCTACATGTATTAGACCGTGAAAATTATTGGTGTGCCATGAACCATAAAATTTTGGCGCTAAGAAGATAATTTATAGTGCATTTTTACATTAAGGGCAATAATTTCGCCGGACGACTTCATATTGATGTTACAGAAGATCACGACAGCCACCACCTTCAGGACAAGTTAAGTCTACTACTGTGTTTATTTGCCTGCACCAGTGATTTGATTAATGTGAAAATACTAACTGATCTAAAATCTACTCTGTGTAGGTTCCTCAGTCATTTACCTGGACCTGTTCCTCTTCCTACCGATGCAGTAATTCCAAGCGTCCGAAATTACTGAACGTCAAAATCGATACTGTTTCAAAAGTATTTGTTAATTGTCGTGGAGTAATAAATTTCTAAAGTGTTTTGTATGAACTGCTTCATGGGACCAGTAAAACGAATAGTTAAAGTATTCCAACAGATGAGTGCAAATAAAAAGGCCTAATTACAATATTTAATTTTCTTTTTTTCTAAAATTTTTGCTCAGTACTAAAAGTAACATAACAGGGTTGTGACTATGAGAAGCATTCATAAGCCCATGCAGATTAGAGGCCTACACAATTATGATTCACTTTGAAGGTTTGTAATAGTGCTTTTGTTCTTATATTTCCATTTATGTATTTATCTTTACTGTGTTGGTCAGAAGTACTTGTCTTAAATCTATACAGTAGACAGAATAGTTTCTGGGACTCCACCGCACGTTCCGAAAGTAATTCAGTAAATATTACAGTGAAAGTGTTCACAAAGTGTGACAATCATTTTAGAGCCATTTGTGCTCTTATAATTTCTTAGACTCTCATCTTGTAGAATCGGGCATTCTGCCGGTGGTCCGTGTCTTCCCAACACGATTTTTCGACGTCGCAATCCGGCATCTTCATTGATTGTCTCCTGAGACGAAATACCTGATGAAGACGTCTAGCTACGAAGTCGAAATATTGTGCTTGAAAGACGTGGGCCACTGGCTGTGCACCTGATTCTACAAGGTGGCATTTGTGCTCTTGTTAAAATAACTGGCAAGAATTTATTAAAACCATAATACATTCAGGGCCCCATGTTTCACTTAAGCTCTACATAACACAAAGAAGTATGTTCTGCAGCCGGCTGGTTAGGCCGTGCGGTTCTAGGCGCTACAGTCTGGAACCGTGAGACCGCTACGGTCGCAGGTTCGAGTCCTGCCTCGGGCATGGATGTGTGTGATGTCCTTAGGTTAGTAGGTTAAGTAGTTCTAAGTTCTAGGGGACTGATGACCTCAGAAGTTGAGTCCCATAGTGCTCAGAGCCATTTGAACCATTTTGTTATGTTCTGCAAATGAAAACATACACCGGGTGATCAAAAAGTCAGTATAAATTTGAAAACTTAATAGACCACGGAATAACGTAGAGAGAGAGGTAAAAATTGACACACATGCTTGGAATGACATTGGGTTTTATTAGAACAAAAAAAAAAGACGCATGAAAGATCTCTTGCGCGCGTCGTTTGGTGATGATTGTGCGCTCAGCCGCCACTTTCGTCATGCTTGGCCTCCCAGGTCCCCAGACTTCAGTCCGTGCGGTTATTGGCTTTGGGTTACCTGAAGTCGCAAGTGTATCGTGATTGTCCGACATCTCTAGGGATGCTGAAAGACAACATCCGACGCCAATGCCTCACCATAACTCCGGACATGCTTTACAGTGCTGTTCACAACATTATTCCTCGACTACAGCTATTGTTGAGGAATGATGGTGGACATATTGAGCATTTCCTGTAAAGATCATCATCTTTGCTTTGTCCTACTTTGTTATGCTAATTATTGCTATTCTGATCAGATGAAGCGCCATCTGTCGGACATTTTTTGAACATTTGTATTTTTTTGGTTCTAATAAAACCCCACGTCATTCCAAGAATGTGTGTCAATTTGTACCTCTCTATCTACATTATTCCGTGATTTATTCAGTTTTCAAATTTATACTGACTTTTTGATCACCCGGTAGTTATCATATCCGTTAGTATAATAGTTTAATGGCCATTCCTATATTACTGTCTTTCAATAGTAAAGTGTTAGAGCTAACTCATGGACTCGCCGACACGCTGACTCTTCTGGCAGCCGGTAAGCTGGAAGTCCGCACCGGGAGTTTTGTGGGGGCTACCAGCCCTTCATCCCTATTAGTTGGGAGCATTAGTAAGGAAAATGACCGCAGAAATCAATGTGGGACGCACGACGAACGTATCCGTTAGGGCAGCGTGGTGAAATCTGGCGTTAATGGGCTACGGCAGCAGACGACCGACGCGAGTACCCTCGCTAACAGCACGACATCGCCTGCAGCGTTTATCCTGGACTCGCGGCCATATCGGTTGGACTCTAGACCACTGGAAAACAGTAGCCTGGTCAGGTGAGTCCCGTTTTCCGATGGTAAGAGCTGATCGTAGAGTCAGAACGTGACGCAGACCCCACGAAACCATGGACCCTAGATGTCAACAAGGCACTGCGCAAGCTGGTGGAGGCTCCATAATGGTGTGGGCTGTGTTTACATGGAATAATAGGATCGTGCGGTCCAACTGACCGATCGTTGACTGGAAATGGCTACGTTCGGCTACTTGGAGACAATCTGCAGCCTTTCATGGATGTCATGTTCCCAAACAACGATGGAATTTTTATGGATGACAAAGCGCAATTTCAGCAGGCCTCAGTTGTTCGCGATTAGTTTGAAGAACATTCTGGACAGTTGGAGCGAGTAATTTGGCCACCCAGATCGTCAGACATGAATCCCATCGAATATTTATGGGACATGATGGAGAGGTCATTTTGGACACAAAGCCCTGTCCCCGCAATTAACGATAGCTGTAGAGGCAGCGGGACTCATTATTTCTGCAGGGAACGACTTGTTGAGTCCATGCCACTACACCGGGCAAGACGAGGTCCTACACGACATTAGGAAGTATCCCATGACTTTTGACACCTCAGTGTACTGTCTTCACAAAGTCTGTGCCTATCGTTTCCTTGTCTTCCTACCACTTGAGTTACAGTTCGCGGTAGTGTTTCATCTCTCATTCTATTTACACACTGTTTCCACCTTCTTCTGTATTCAGTTGTTTCCTCATTCATAGGACGTACACAGTTCATTCACACTAATGTAAACATCGCCTATGTTCTACATCAACTTGCAATAACCACTCACAGATGGCAGGTGGAGGATATATAAAGCTTGTCGAGGGGATGATTCATACTGTGCAGTCGTCGTAATGCGAAACGTAGCGATTTACCTGACGTCCAAAAGATTAGTATCATTGCCTTTGCCGGCCGGGGCGGCCGAGCGGTTCTAGGCGCTACAGTCTGGAACCCCGCGACCGCTACGGACGCAGATTCGAATCCTGCCTTGGACATGGATGTGTGTGACGTCCTTAGGTTAGTTAGGTTTAAGTAGTTCTAAGTTATAGGGGACTGATGACCTCAGATGTAAAGTCCCATAGTGCTGAGAGCCATTTGAACCATCATTGGCTTTCGGGCCAAGGGTGGAAGCATTTCCGAAGCGGCTGTTTAAACTATTCGCTTGCCGCCGTCGTTGAATACATACCGCGCACGGCAAACTGGCACTAACCAAAACTGGTAGCGAGGCATCTGTTGTGCACCATGGGCCATAGATGACAGGGGTGAACAACGACCGGGGACTTGTGTACGGACGAATAGACGCGCAGTTGACCACCCATGTGAACCATGGGGCTACCACCAGTGTCTCCTAACGACCGTTCGGCGAACGTTTCTACGTATGGGCCTCCGCAGCAGGTGTCTGGTTCATGCACCCATGCTGTTTGCTGTTCATAGGCGATGAAGGCTGGAATTGGCACGCCATACCGCAACTGTATGTCCACTGAGTAGCGAGAGGTGGCCTTTTCGGACGAATCACGTTTTATGCTACATCGAACAGATGACAGGTGGCATGTACGGCGTGAAACGTCTGAAAGCAAACCCCCTGCAACAATCGTCGGAAGGGCCGAGGCTGGAGGCGGGAGTGTTATGTTCTGGGGAATGTTTTTGTGGCATTCTGTGGATGTTCTCGTCACGCTGGAAGGCACATTTGATCAACATGAATGTGCATCTATCCTTGGATAACATATCCACCCTACATGCAGTTTGTTTTTCCTCAGCACGATGCCATTTACCAGCCGGACATTGCAACGTGTCACACAGCTCACAGTGTACGTGCGTGACTTAACTGTACTCCCCTGGCCACCAAACTCCGAGGATTTAAAACCAGTGGAGAGTCCGTGGGACCACCTCGATCGGGCTGTTCGCTCCATGGATCCTAAGCTGGGAGACCTGGCGCATCTGGAGTCGGCATCGCTCCACATACCTATCGGTGCCTTCCAGAACCTCATTGACTCTCTCCTGCCTGTCCAAGCGGCGAAAGGGGTTATTCCGTCTTTTGACAAATGGAAACATCAATGTGACTATACCGTGCATATTCAATTTGCAACCGTTCAGTCTCCTCAAGAGTCTCAGCATTACTACTTGTAGTTTTCCGTAACTTTTCCTTTTATTTGTCGAACTCTCTCTTATACGCAACAATAATGGAATCGCCATAGTTTTATAAAATTTGTGTATTTTTTCTCGTTTTTTAGTTGAATATCTTTGTTCAGTTTTCAACAGATTACTTGAAATTTGCCGAGCTTTTCATCTCTATCGTAATCATTATTCCAGTTGCAGCCCAGTTATTTAATATGTAACTCCTGTACTAGAATTTCGTTATTAACAGCTGCCTTCGACGATACTGAGTATTAATCGTGAAAGGTCATAACTTTCGTCTTACGTAATGAGTTTTTAAGACTGGTTCTGTACATATTTGTTTTAACAGATGTACTATAAGCTAGAGGTCATATGTTAACAGCAGTCCGTTCTAATTTATCATATTAAACCAGAAGTTACTTATTTGCATTAATCGATAAACTTCTTAATAATCATACGGAGCAGAATTATAGAATGAGTTTCCAATTATATGCAAAGTTTCGTAGTTTTTATTGGTAAGGACCTTGTTAGTGTTGACATTTTTGTTGTGTACCTAGCAGAAGAAGACAACTTCCGTATTTTTAATGCAACAAAGTCGCCATTCTATAGCCTTAGTAGTACACTGAGCGTAAAAGTAATTTCTCATTTAGTACAGAACCCATTGTAGCTCAGACAATTTATGCTTCATTACAGAATAGTGATGTAGCAAATCATGAATCGACAAAAATTGTTAAATTTGTCACTCTCCAATATTTCTGTTGAGTTTTGTCGCCTTTGGTAACGTATCCATGTAAAACAGAAGTGTGTCAAGATTTTTATGACGTAGTAAATGAGAAATTTGATGGTAAGATCCTATGGGACCAAACTGCTGAGATCATTGGTCTCTAAGCTTACACACTACTTAATCTAACTGAAACTAACTTACGCTAAGGACAACACACACACTCATGCTCGAGGGAGGACTCGAACCTCCGAAGGGGGAAGCCGCGCGAACCGTGGAAAGGCGCCCTTGACCACGCGGCTACCCAGCGCAGCTGTTGATTGTAAGAACAGCTAGCTCTACTGTTACACAGAGATAAAATTTCGAGGGAACATATTGAACAAACAAACTTAGTTTAACAGCCAGAGGTTTTTAACAATTTCAGCAATTTATTGTTCTCTAAAGAAGCCAGAGTTAACAGTTATAACCATTTTAAAACACAGTAAAAACGAATACCTGCAGAAAAACTTCGTTTTGCAAATAATATCTGTGTGCAGATAAAAATGTAACAATATTGTATCTCCCTAGAAATAACATCAACTGTGTGTATATAAAATGTAAAGTCTTTATACTGAGATTCTCTCTGACTTGTTGCTTGCATGTAAATATGTTTACACATACTGTAACTAAGATCTATGTAACTACTTCTGTACATAGCAAGTAATTCTCTTTCTTGTGTTAGTTTTATAAAAATGTAGTTTAATTATAACATAGTATATTATCTTGCAAGATACCTATGTATGTTCAACAGGACCAGTGGTAATCTGATTTTTAAACAAATTTGAATTATGCCGTGCATTGCAAAAAAAATCATGTTTAGTAACTGAAAGTGTATTTCTTCTTCTTCTTCTTTTTCTTTACGATAGTTATACAGTCACCACAACAACAGTGACATTAATGGCCAATAATAAATTTTTTTCTGCGCAGTTCCATTATTTCGGAAACACTGAATTATGTGGCAAATCTTCCACTAACTCCACCGTTCGTCAGATATATACGATCCTCGACGGCAAACTGTTTTAACACACTTAATTAGTCATAATAGGAACGGCATTTGCTTCATTCTTTTATTTTATAACTTATTAAAACAGCTGCTTTCTTTGCATTCCTCTTGCGACACTATCTAATTGTAAATTCCACGCACATTCTGGCAAAAATATGGCGGACGCTTGACGATTGGCAACTCATTGTTTGCAGAGTGTACAGGTACATCGCCGACAAAACTTCGCTTGTTCAGGCATATTTTTGAGTATTTTGGTGCAAGAGACATGTGATTCCGGTGGCTCGTAGCAGAGTAATAAAATGATTATGATTGATTCGGTTTACTACAGCCAAAAATATTTATTGCTGTGAAAATACCTCTACAACAGTGAAGACGCAATAATTCCAGTACGGAAGAATCTGATTTCTTGTAAACGAATCACGGCTGCAGAAGTACCAGTATTCCCTCACTGCCCGGCTCTTCCGCCGTATTCTCTGAAACCACACACGAGGTGCATATCGGGCAACTGTTCCATCGGTAACGTTATCCTTACTACTATGTATCAACACAAGTAAAACTGCAGGAAGTAAACTATTTCGAGACAGAACCGAGCCGTACTGAATGCTCACTTGAGGGGGAAGAGTAAAGAGGGAATTACTGTTACCAGTTGCAAGTACCGTGAGTGGATAAAGCAAATTTGTTTCAAAATAAGACCCAGCACATACCGTCGATATTTGCTCTGTTGTTCGGATATTTTTCGTAAAATACAAATATAAAGATAATTACAGGTTTAGAAATCAAATTTTCTAACGACCAACCGGAAACCACAGATTCCTTACACCAAAATAGTCGGGAAGTATCCCTGAACGGGCTCCGAAATTTTGCCGGTTGGGCTGGGTTTCAACCTGTCGAACCTGTCTTTAAGCATTCTAACGGTGACCGGTCAGCAGCGCGGTCCTCAGTGCCTGACCGAGGAGTTATTTGGTCTCCACTTCCCACCAAAACTGACCAGTAGTTCTACGTGACCTGTAAACTCAGACTGACTACACAATAGCTTTCTGAAAGATAAACAGTCCGTCGACATTGCTGTACGAAGTGGTTGATTCAAACTTGGGAGGACATTACGTTCTGGCCACTTTTCTTAAAAAAAATAAATAAAAACAGGGGCGGGCAGAGAACAGAGAGACACTCGAAAGAATCGCTTTCGAAGATCTGAAAATTTCCGAGAGTTATTTAGTATAAAACATTTGGAGCATTTGAACAAGACTCGCTAAAAAGATATCTGAGAGTGTAGCGTAGAAGTCTTGCAACCGCAAAGCTGCCGGTTCGATTTTTACTAGTGGTAATTCTTTTTTACTTTTCATTTAATAGTGTATTTACGAGGGTGATTTGAAAAGTTCTCGGAATCACCACGAGAGGTCAGCGCTAGCGCAACGAGTTGTTCACGTGATTTTATTGGACTGTTGCCTATAAACACATGCCAAGTCAGTACTCTTGGAAGAGAGCTGTGGCGGTGACGTCGCTCTGTTGTTGTTCCCCTGTAGTGATTTGCGAAGATGGAAAACATCGAGATTCGAGCAGTGATTAAGTACTTCGTAAAGAAAGGTATGAAAGCAAAGGACATTCATACCGATTTCCAGAAAACACTGGGGGACTCTGCTCCTTCATATTGAACTGTTGCCAAGTGGACAAATGAATTTAAATTTGGTCGGGAGAACTTTAATGATCTGCGCAGTGGTCAGCCAAGATGTGTCACTGCTTCAGAAATCATAGCAAAAGTGCACAAAATGGTCATGGAGGATCGCCGATTGAAAGTGCGTGAAATTGCTCACGCTTGCCACATGTCATCAGAAAGGGTATATCACATTTTAACTGAAGAATTAGAAATGAAAAAATTATCTCCAAGATGGGTGCTGCTACTCTTGACGCTGGATCAAAAACGCGTGAGAATGGACATGGAAGAATTACACGTAGTAAGGTATGAATTGTTGCCACACCCGCCTTATTCACCTGATATGGATCGTCAGACTTCCATCTCTTCCCGAAACTGAAAATTTTTCTTGGTGGACCAATATTCACTTCAAATGAAGAACTTATAGCTGGAGTTGACAACTATTTTGCAAGCCTGGAGAAAACTCATTTTCGCGATGGAATCGAGGCACTGGAACATCGTTGGACCAAGTGCATTAGTCTACAAGGAGACTACATTGAAAAATAAAAAAAAGTTTCAGTGATGTAAGTACTTCTTTTCTGTTCCGTTCCGAGAACTTTTCAAACCACCCTCGTATTATGAAACCAGCAAGCCATCAAGGGTTCGCGCGGGATTATGACTGGACGACTAATCTGGTACGGCGATAATTTTATTTACGGACCACTGCGTAGAGTTAAGCATAAAATTCAGGGAACTACGTTAGGTGACAGTCTCTCTTAGTGAAAGCCGTACCAAAATCGCTAAAGCAGTTCCTGAGATTACCCTGAGCAAGCGGAGAGAAACCACGACAAGGGACTCTAATCTATACTAAAAATAATTCTATAAAACAGTTGTGTCTTGTCTGTCTGTTTGAACATGCTTCTCCAAAACTACCAGACTAATCTTCATTGAGTTTTCGCAGGTTACTTGAGCACAGCTGGGGGCACCGTATACGTTTTATTTCATCAAAATCGGATAAAGAAAAAACAGCAATTTGAAGTTCTATCCATACTAATATTATAAATGCGAAAGTAAGTCTGTTACTATTTCACGACTAACCTACTGAACTGATTTCGATGACACTTGAAATGGATGAAGAACATACGCTGTTTCAGAAAGTGCGTAGTACAAGATCTGAAGAAGATTACGCGAATTAGGAAAAAAATTTACTCTTTGGAAAACTCCTCGATTTTTTTATCTTTATCGTATTTGTGAAAACTGGTTGATATATGCTACGTGATACGATTCAAATTAACGATTACAATGTTTATACAATCTTCAGTGTGTTTAATCCATACTTCCACAGTTTTGTTGCATAATATGTACGTTATAGTATAATGAATAGCTACTTAATAGCACGAAGCATCGATGCACACTCCTGCCCCTTCCCGTACTAGGGCTGCTGATATTTTTAAAATTATCGGGAATCCATTATATCGCTACCTAAAAAGATATCATTATTTGCACACATCTTGTAAAAGTATCGATATATCGACGGAAAAAATACTGACGCACTGGCCTATAAAATATCGGCAGTAAATTGTACGCTACTGGCCATTAAAATTGCTACACCACAAAGATGACGCGAAATTTAACCGACAGGAAGAAGATGCTGTGATATGCAAGTGATTAGCTTATCAGAGCATTCACACAAGGTTGGCGCCGGTGGCGACACCTACAACGTGCTGACATGAGGAAAGTTTATAACCGATGTCTCATACAGAAACAGCAATTGACCGGCGTTGCCTGGTGAAACGTTCTTATGATTTCTCGTGTAAGGAGAAGAAACGCGTAACATCACGTTTCCGACTTTAATAAGGTCGGATTGTAGCCTGTCGCGATTGCGGTTTATCGTATCGCGACATTGCTGCTCGCGTTGGCCGAAATCCAATGACTGTTAGCAGAATATGGAATCGGTGGGTTCAGGAGGGTAATACGGAACGCCGTGCTGGATCCCAACGGCCTCGTATCACTAGCAATCGACATGACAGGCATCTTATCCGCATGGCTGTAACGGATCGTGCAGCCACGTCTCGATCTCTGAGTCAACAGATGGGGACGTTTGCAAGACAACAACCATCTGCACGAACATTTCGACGACGTTTGCAGCAGTATGGACTATCAGCTCGGAGACCATGACTGCGGTTACCCTTGACGCTGCATCACAGACAGGAGCGCCTGAGATGGTTCACTCAACGACGAACCTGGTTGAACGAATGGCAAAACGTCATTTTTTCTGATGAATCCAGATTCTGTTTACAGCATCATGATGGTCGCATCCGTGTTTGGCGACATCGCGGTGAACGCACATTAGGAGCGTGTATTCGTCATCGCCATACTGGCGTATCACACGGCGTGATGGTATGGGGTGCCATTCGTTACACGTCTCGGTCACCTCTTGTTCGCATTGACGGCGCTTTGAACAGTGGACGTTACATTTCAGATGTGTTACGACCCCTGGGTCTGCCCTTCCTTCGATCCCTGCGAATCCCTACATTTCAGCAGGATAATGCACGACCACATGTTGCAGGTCCTGTACGGGCCTTTCTGGATACAGAAAATGTTCGACTGCTGACCTGGCCAGCACATTCTCCTTATCTCTCACCTATTGAAAACGTCTGGTCAATGGTGGCCGAGCAACTGGCTCTTCACAATACGACAGTCACTACTCTTGATGAACTGTGGTATCGTGTTGAAGCTGCATGGTCAGCTGTACTTGTACACGCCATTCAATCTCTGTTTGACTCAATGCCCAGGCGTATCAAGGCCGCTATTACGGCCAGAGGTGGTTGTTCTGGGTACTGATTTTTCAGGATCTATGCACCCAAATCGCGTGAAAATATAATCACACGTCAGTTCTAGTATAATACACTCCTGGAAATTGAAATAAGAACACCGTGAATTCATTGTCCCAGGAAGGGGAAACTTTATTGACACATTCCTGGGGTCAGATACATCACATGATCACACTGACAGAACCACAGGCACATAGACACAGGCAACAGAGCATGCACAATGTCGGCACTAGTACAGTGTATATCCACCTTTCGCAGCAATGCAGGCTGCTATTCTCCCATGGAGACGATCGTAGAGATGCTGGATGTAGTCCTGTCGAACGGCTTGCCATGCCATTTCCACCTGGCGCCTCAGTTGGACCAGCGTTCGTGCTGGACGTGCAGATCCCGTGAGACGACGCTTCATCCAGTCCCAAACATGCTCAATGGGGGACAGATCCGGAGATCTTGCTGGCCAGGGTAGTTGACTTACACCTTCTAGAGCACGTTGGGTGGCACGGGATACATGCGGACGTGCATTGTCCTGTTGGAACAGCAAGTTCCCTTGCCGGTCTAGGAATGGTAGAACGATGGGTTCGATGACGGTTTGGATGTACCGTGCACTATTCAGTGTCCCCTCGACGATCACCAGTGGTGTACAGCCAGTGTAGGAGATCGCTCCCCACACCATGATGCCGGGTGTTGGCCCTGTGTGCCTCGGTCGTATGCAGTCCTGATTGTGGCGCTCACCTGCACGGCGCCAAACACGCATACGACCATCATTGGCACCAAGGCAGAAGCGACTCTCATCGCTGAAGACGACACGTCTCCATTCGTCCCTCCATTCGCGCCTGTCGCGACGCCACTGGAGGCGGGCTGCACGATGTTGGGGCGTGAGCGGAAGACGGCCTAACGGTGTGCGGGACCGTAGCCCAGCTTCATGGAGACGGTTGCGAATGGTCCTCGCCGATACCCCAGGAGCAACAGTGTTCCTAATTTGCTGGGAAGTGGCGGTGCGGTCCCCTACGGCACTGCGTAGGATCCTACGGTCTTGGCGTGCATCCGTGCGTCGCTGCGGTCCGGTCCCAGGTCGACGGGCACGTGCACCTTCCGCCGACCACTGGCGACAACATCGATGTACTGTGGAGACCTCACGCGCCACGTGTTGAGCAATTCGGCGGTACGTCCACCCTGCCTCCCGCATGCCCACTATACGCCCTCGCTCAAAGTCCGTCAACTGCACATACGGTTCACGTCCACGCTGTCGCGGCATGCTACCAGTGTTAAAGACTGCGATGGAGCTCCGTATGCCACGGCAAACTGGCTGACACTGACGGCGGCGGTGCACAAATGCTGCGCAGCTAGCGCCATTCGACGGCCAACACCGCGGTTCCTGGTGTGTTCGCTGTGCCGTGCGTGTGATCATTGCTTGTACAGCCCTCTCGCAGTGTCCGGAGCAAGTATGGTGGGTCTGACACACCGGTGTCAATGTGTTCTTTTTTCCATTTCCAGGAGTGTATATTTGTCCAATGAATACCCGTTTATCATCTGCATTTCTTCTTGGTGTAGCACTTTTAATGTCCAGTAGTGTAAATATATTGCCGGTCTTATAGCTGTGTACTTGCATATTGGTTTATTGTTAGTTATGCCTTACGTCAACAAAGTAGCAGCCTACTTATCCCACTTAGAGCAAGAACTGAAAGGAAACCGATGTACGTTCACGCTTGGCGTCTTGGCGATAACCACTTTGCTAATAATGGTAACTGCAAATAAATGGCACAATAAAAGATTTCCGATGAGTCCGTCGTTCGGTTTTGTCACATATCGGATTTGTCAGGAACACTTCATGTCGACTTTTTTCATTTCTGCAAACGCCAGCGACCTAGCAGTTATAGCGTCAAAATTTCGTGGTAAAGCTAAACTTTGCAGTTTCTGTAGGTAGCGCCGAGCGCATATTACGTCAGCATTTCTTTTCAAACTTCTATGCCCACCGAGAGCGGTGGCTCAGTGGTTAGCACACTGGATTCGTACTTGGGAGGACGACGGTTCAAAAACGCGGTTGGGCGACCTGATTTCGGTTTTTCGTGGTTTCCATAAATCGCAACAGGCAGGTGCCAGGATTGTTCCATTGAAAGGCCAACGACCGACTTCCTTCCCTAATCCGATCTGACCGATGATCTCCCTGTTGGTTCTCTCCCCCCAGATCAACCAACCACCCACCCGTCTTCGCCCACGGCAAAGACCTACCTTGTCATTTAGAGTTTTGTAAATTTTCAGCAACCGTTTCTGAAGAAACTAGAGTGCTCTTTCTTCACGTCGGAAATCTTGGAATTGCATTAACACGGCCACATCCCAGTGCAATCAGTCTTCTTCTTTGTGCCACCTATATCTACATCTACATCCATACTCCGCAAGCCACCTGACGGTGTGCGGCGGAGGGTACCTTGAGTACCTCTATCGGTTTTCCCTTCTATTCAAGTCTCGTATTGTTCGTGGAAAGAAATATTGTCGGTATGCCTCTGTGTGGGTTCTAATCTCTCTGATTTTATCCTCATGGTCTCTTCGCGAGATATACGTAGGAGGGAGCAATATACTGCTTGACTCCTCGGTGAAGGTATGTTCTCGAAACTTCAACAAAAGCCCGTACTGAGCTACTGAGCGTCTCTCTTGTAGAGTCTTCCACTGGGATTTATCTATCATCTCCGTAACGCTTTCGCGTTACTAAATAATGATCCTGTAACGAAGCGCGCTGCTCTCCGATGGATCTTCTCTATCTCTTCTATCAACCCTATCCGGTGCGGATCCCACACAGGTGAGCAGTATTCAAGCAGTGGGCGAACAAGTGTACTGTACCCTACTTTCTTTGTTTTCGGACTGCATTTCCTTAGAATTTTTCCAATGAATCTCAGTCTAGCATCTGCTTTACCGACGATTAATTTTATATGGTCATTCCATTTTAAATCACTCCTAATTCCTACTCCCAGATAATTTATGGATTTAACTCCTTCCAGTTGCTGACCTGCTACATTGTAGCTAAATGATAAAGGATCTTTCTTTTTATATATTTGCAGCATATTACGCTTGTACACTGAGATTCAGTTGCCAATCCCTGCACCATTCGTCAATTCGTTGCAGATCCTTCTGCATTTCAGTACAACTTTCCATTGTCACAACCTCTCGATATACTACAGCATCACTCGCAAAAAGCCTCAGTGAACTTCCAATGTTATCCACAAGGTCATTTACAGTATGTATATTGTGAATAGCAACGGTGCTACGACACTCCCATGCGGCACACCTGTAGTCACTCTTACTTCGGAAGACTTCTCTCCATTGAGAATGACGTGCTGTGTTCTGTTATCTAGGAACTCTTCAATCCAATCACACAATTGGTCTGACAGTTCATATGCACTTACTTTGTTCATTAAACGACTGTGGGGAACTGTATCAAACGCCTTGCGGAAGTCAAGAAACGCGGCATCTACCTGGGAACTCGTGTCTATGGCCCTCTGAGTCTCGTGGACGAATGGCGCCAGCTGGGTTTCACACGGTCGTCTTTTTCAAAACCCATGCTGATTCCTACAGTGTAGATTTCTAGTCTCTAGTGCTTCATACAATCAAAGAAAAAGACTGGACGTAATAAAAGCTCAAAAATTAGTAAGACTCCTTTACACAGTGAAAATAAAATTATTTTCTACTACCATTTCAAAAAGCGATTTCAAATATTTACCGAAAATTGCGAAAGAGATATAGTGTAAAAAAAAATTTTGTCACTCGATATTGCAATTTCGATATTGTTACATCTGTGAAAAGAATGTCGCCGATATATATAGACATGTTCTGGAAAATTATGATAATTTATCAACAGCCCTACACGGCACGCAGTGCTCGTTAGTGACGTTGCACGTGTTGACGCACAGCTCGGTAGGAGGGAGGGCAGGGCGCATATCGTGAGCTATGCTTACTCGAACGGCAGACACAAGAGGGCAGCTGGTGCTATTGCAGGTACTCATCATCAATCATCTTAACAAAACTACTGGTATGCGAGCGCAAATGCAGGTAATAGCTAGTTTACAACATTTGTAGAAGTAGCACACCGTCTTCAGGCCACGAGTGGCCTACCGGGACCATCAGACCGCCGTGTCATCCTCAGAGGAGGATGCGGATAGGAGGGGCATGGGGTCAGCACACCGCTCTCCCGGTCGTTATGACGGTATTCTTGACCGAAGCCGCTACTAATAGGTCAAGTAACTCAATTGGCATGACGAAGCTGAGTGCACCCCGAAAAATTGCAACAGTGCATGGCGGCCTGGATGGTCACCCATCCAAGTGCAGACCACGCCCGACAGCGCTTAACTTCGGTGATCTCACGGGAACCGGTGTATCCACTGCGGCAAGGCCGTTGCCTTTGTAGAAGTAACACATGTGTAAATGTAAAGATTTTGGTAATAATGAGTTCGTGTAGCTTAATGGCCTGGTGCGGTTTCTTCAATTGGACGTCACTTCATGTCCGTACTGGACAACACTGACTTCGTCTTTTAAGACGCGGGCAGCACAATGTGTGCGAACCACAGATCGGAATATATCGCACAACCATGAGAATGGTGTCTTGTAGCGAACGGAGACTCTTCGCTGCAGCAGGGAGCGGTGAAGATCAAACGAACAGTCTCGACAGCGCAGCGAAAGCCCGTACTGCTACAAACGTTATCATAATACTCAAAGATAACTGACTCGACGGAAACCACTGGCACTGCTCTCCAAACAGACAGCGGCAGAAACGGCACGATCAGAGATACGAGCCAGGCCATTTAAACAATGGACACTGGCACGAGCAGTGGTGATGGACCTGTGAATCAGATGGGACAATATCCGAATAAGTCTATTAATAATACAAGCGCGTGCTGAAAAGTAATGGCTCCGAATTTTTTACTTGAAAATTCTTAAGGATTTTTAAATAAAACAGATTTTATTAACATTATCCACCTTTATTCGTCAGTCTACTTATTTATTTGTCAACATAATCACCTCAGCGATGAACGCATTTCTCACAACGGACACCAGTTTGTTGACACCATCATTGTTGAATGTTTACTTTGTCGATGGAGCCACAACCTCACCTCTGCTTGTACCGCTTCATCACCATCAAAGTAAAGTCCTGGAAGGCGTTTTTTAAGTTTGGGAAACAGGTGAAAATCGGAGGGGCCAAGTCAAGACTGTATGGAGGATTACAGATGACAGCCTCTAACAGATGTCGGAGCCCTCGTGTGTGGTCTGTCATTGTCTTGCTGAAAGAGAGAGTGTTCTATGTGTGGACGAACTCTTCGAATTCGCAACTCGATTAGATCACGCTGTTTCTCACGCACCAACATAGTTACGTTACACATCGCCGCGTTACACGCTGCAATTCGGAGCCCTGTAACTGCAGCACTTCAAATATGTAGACATGAATAATAAAGATGTAGAATGTTATCAACGATTGTTTTACTCAAAAAGGTTTAAGAGTTTTCACATTTACACTACTGGCCAGTAAAATTGCTACACCACGAAGATGACGTGTTACAGACGCGAAATTTAACTGACAGGAAGAAGATTCTGTGATAAGCAAATGATTAGCTTTTCAGAGCATTCACATAAGGCTGGCGCCGGTGGCGACACCTACAACGTGCTGACATGAGCAAAGTTTCCAACCGATTTCTCATACACAAACAGCAGTTGACCGGCGTTGCCTGGTAAAACGTTGTTGTGATGCTTCGTGTAAGGTGGAGAAATGCGTACCATCACGTTTCCGACTTTGATAAAGGTCGGATTGTAGCCTATCGCGATTGCAGCTTATCGTATCGCGACATTGCTGCTCGCGTTGGCCGAGATCCAAAGACTGTTAGCAGAATATGGAATCGGTGGGTTCAGGAGGGTAATACGGAACGCCGTGCTGGATCCCAACGGCCTCGTATCACTAGCAGTCGAGATGACAGGTATCTTATCCGCATGGCTGTAACGCATCGTGTAGCCACGTCTCGATCCATGAGTCAACAGATGGGGACGTTTGCAAGGCAACAACCATCTGCATGACCAGTTCGAGGACTTTTGCAGCAGCATGGACTATCAGCTCGGAGACCATGACTGCGGTTACCCTTGACGCTGCATCACAGACAGGAGCGCCTGAGATGGCGTACTCAACGACGAACCTGGGTGCACGAATGGCAAAACGTCATTTTTTCGGATGAATCCAGGTTCTGTTTACAGCATCATGATGGTCGCATCCGAGTTTGGCGACATCGCGTTGAACGCACATTGGAAGCGTGTATTCGTCATCGCCATACTGGCGTATCACCAGGTGTGATGGTATGGGGTGCCATTGGTTACACGTCTCGGTCACCTCTTGTTCGCATTGACGGCGCTTTGAACAGTGGACGTTACATTTCAGATGTGTTACGACCCGTGGTCTACCCTTCATTCGATCCCTGCAAATCCCTACATTTCAGCAGGATAATGCACGACCGTATGTTGCAGGTCCTGTACGGGCCTTTCTGGATACAGAAAATGTTCGACTGTTGCCCTAGCCAGCACATTCTCCAGATCTCTCACGACTTGAAAACGTCTGGTCAATGGTGGCCCAGCAACTGCGACGTCACAATACGCCAGTCACTACTGTTGATGAACTGTGGTATCGTGTTGAAGCTGCATGGGCAGCTGTACTTGTACACGCCATCCAAGCTTTGTTTGACTCAATGCCCAGGCGTATCAAGGCCGTTATTACGCCCAGAGGTGGTTCTTCAGGGTACTGATTTCTCAGGATCACCCAAATTGCGTGGAAATGTAATCACATTTCAGTTCTAGTATAATATATTTGTCCAATGAATACCCGTTTATCATCTGCATTTCTTCTTGGTGTAGCAATTTTGATGGCCAGTAGTGTACTTCTCAGCATGCCCTCGTATGTATGGATGATACCAAGAGTTCTGCCATTCACTGCTAGAGGGCAATGACATCGTTTTCGCAGCAGTGGTGGACGTTAATTCATTACAGTTCAGCCAATTTGCACGAAATATTTATAAATTATATACACAAACCTTCCTCGTGAATCAATCTATGTATGACAACTAGTTGAAATCATTACAGTAGTTCCAGAGAGTAGTCTTCCATACAGACTATTAAGTCGCGGCTGGTGTCTGTAATTCATCGTCATCACATATTTATAAATTATATACACGAATCTTCCTCGTGAATCAATATGTATATTAGTGAAAACGCTATCAAAATCCCTACAGTAGTTCCTGAGATTAAACCTCAGCTCTCGGCGGAAAAAGTGCCATACGACTTTAATTTCTTACAAGTATAGTAGGAGATTGTATGTATAAATATACCGACTTTGATAATAACAGTTTAGTGCAGCTCAATATCCTAGTGCAAGTCTTTCAATTACCCAGCCAGGAAAAGCGACCTATGAATTAACATGGAATCCGAAACACCTTTAGTTTCTGGTGAATCTTCACATCATTGAGAGATGATTCCTAGGTTAAAAAACATGAAAATAATCGGTCTGGCCGGCGTTGTACCTAGTAACCTTTTGGTTACCATGGCCGCACAAGATCAGCAAGCCTGACTCTCCTCAGGGAAAACGAGATCCATAGCTTAACGTGGAATCCTCCCCATGTTCCGCTTGTGCCGAATGTCCACATCACGTAGAAGCTGGGTTATAAGACTTTAAAAAATCCATCGTCTGACTTGGACTGGATCCCGCGACCTTTTGGTTTTCAAGCATGGGCTTTACCGCTAGATCACGAGGCCCGATGCAAACTCTGCTCAAGCTTTGTAGCTGTCTGGATTTGCGACGGCTGTACCACTAGATGGCAATGTCGTCTTTTTCACAATGGTGACGGACTTCAACTCATCGTAGTTCAACCATTTTCCACGAAATATATACAAATTATTTTCACGAATCTTCCTCATGCATCACTCTATCTACTTATCAAACATAGAACAAAATCCTTATGGAAGTTCCCAGAATTAGCCCGTACATACAAACACATATGACTAGGGAATTTCAATATACACAAATCAAAAAAATTTTTCATCACCCTGGTTCCCAGAGCTCCTGAAGATAGACGTTGACTGTGGGTATTGTATCACAGACACAGTCCCTTTGAATGTTCAGAGATGTCACTAAACCCGTCCAAAGATGTAAACAACCACCGTTGAGCAGAGCATCTTAGACGGAGGGGATCCAACAACCGATCAGTTCCAGCCATTCCACCAGGAAGAAGGTACACGGCTCCTGTTGTCTGTAGTTCACCTATGCCTAGACGGTCAAGACCGCAGTTCGATCGCGTCCGCATTGTTACTTTGTGCCAGGAAGGGCTCTCAACAAGGGAAGTGTCCAGGCATCTCGGACTGAACCAAACGATGTTCGGACATGGAGGAGATACAGAGAGACAGGAACTGTCGATGACATGCCTCGCTCAGGCCGGCTATGAGCTACTACTGCAGTGAATGACCGCTACCTACGGATTATGGCTCGGAGGAACCCTGACAGCAACGCCACAATGTTGAATAATGCTTTTCATGCAGCCACGGGACGTCGGGTGTGCGCAATAGACTCCATATGCGCAACTTCACTCCCGACGTGCATGACGAGATCCATCTTTGCAACCACGACACCATGCAGCGCGGTACAAATGGGCCCAACAACATGCCGAATGGCCCACTCAGGATTGGCATCACGTTCTCTTCACCGATGAGTGTTGCATATGCCTTCAACCAGACAATCGTCGGAAACGCGTTTGGAGGCAACCCAATCAGGCTGAACGACTTAGACACACTGTCCAGGGAGTGCAACAAGGTGGAGGTTCCCTGATGTTTTGGGGTGGCATTATGTGGGGCCGACATACGCCGCTGGCGGTCGTGGAAGGCGCCGTAACGACTGTACGGTGCATAAATGCCAACCTCCGACCGATAGTGCAACCATAGCGACAGCATATTGTAGAGGCATTCGTCTTCATGGACGACAATTCGCGCACCTATCGTGCACATCTTGTGAATGACTTCCTTCAGGATTACGACATCGCTCGACTATAGTGGCCACCATGTTCTCCAGATATTAACCCTATAGAACATGCCTGGTACAGTTTGAAAAGGCCTGTTTATGGACGACGTGAAACAACAAACAACTCTGAGCGATCTACGGCGAACCGCCATTTGAGGAGACCAACAATCTGGACGAACAGTGCCTTAATGAACTTGTGGATATTATGCCACGACGAATACAGGCATGCATCAATGTAAGAAGACATGCTACTAGGTATTAGAGATACCGATGTGTACTGCAATCTGGACCACCACCTCTGAGGGTCTCGCTGTATAGTGGTACAACATGCAATGTGTCGTTTTCATGAGTAATAAAAAGGGCGGAAATGATGTTTATGTTGATCTCCGGAATCCTCGGATCCGATTTGATGCAAAAATTTTTTTGATGTGTGTATATACCAATGGTTTCGCGAGTATAAGACATACATGCTAGATAGTCAGCCAACTGTGGCACAATGTACTCGAATAGCGGAAAATTTTTGTGCTTAACGGCATTCGGGGACGTTGGATGGCGATTTTTATAGCATTTTTTTAAAATAAAGGAGTGCGTCGCAGTTAATTAGGGATAGATGTCCAGGGACTGACCCTCAGAATTCAAAAATTCGATACCCCAAATCTGGTTAATATCCTAACATAACGTCACTTTTATCCTCAGGTAGCGTGCCATTGTGGTAAAATGCTTGCTTCCTGTGTAAGGGGCCTGGTTTCAATCCCTCAATAATGCAAATTTTTAAACATAGGTGCATGTTCTACTAGCTTTTACATGTACCGCAAAATGAATAAAAATGGGAAAAAAAATCAGTGGCGTTCGAGTTGGTACTTGCAGGTTCAAGTCTCTTTTCGATCATTATTTTTTCGTTTCTTTCCATTCAGTTCGAATACCTACGTCATTTAAATATTAAATTCTAATTAAAGGATGTGTTATTGCTATTTTTATAAAATAATTCACGTCCTCTCACTTCTAATTATACATCCCTGGAAAAAATTGTGAACCCTTCCAACTCATTCAAGATTTATTGTTGCTATAGTGGATATGCAATATATGAAATGATTACAATTAGAGATAAGTAGCACAAGCGATTCTGAGGTAGTAGTTATCGCCTCATACTAAAACATCGACATTAGTACATGGTGTAGCCTCCAAGGCGGCAATGCAGACACTGACTCTGACATGCAGTCGATCGTGCAGATGGCGAATATTGTCGTGAGATACGTTATGCCACGCCAGCTCGAGCTACTCGAGCAGTTCCATAAGAGCTGTTGGCTGACGAGCCATACGATCCAAATCTCGTCCCCTCACTCGATTGGAGACAAGTGCAGTGATCGTTCTGGTCAGGGACGTTGCTGCATGTCTTGTAGAGCACGTTGATTGCGCGGGCGGTGAGTGGGCGAGCATTACCATGTTGGAAGAACAGCAAAATAACGGGTCTAACAACATTCTGCACATACCGAGAGCTGATTAGCGTCCCTCCAGAAACACCAAAGGTGAACGAGAGTTGCAGCTTATCGCGCCCCAGGCCATAAGGCGTGGGTTGGTGTAAAATGGTTCAAATGGCTCTGAGCACTATGGTACTTAACTTCTGAGGTCATCAGTTCCCTAGAACTTAGAACTACTTAAACCTAACTAACATAAGGACATCGCACACATCCATGCCCGAGACCAGATTCGAAACTGCGACCGCAGCGGTCGCCCGCTTCCAGACAGTAGCGCCTAGAACCACTCGGCCACCCCGGCCGGCGCGTGGGTTTGGGCCATGTATTGTGGACGCATGCATTCTACGAGACACCATTCACCAGGTCTGCGTCGTACGCCCAAACGACCATCACCTGCATACAGGCAGAGTCTAATTTCATCGCTGAAGACCAAGGCGCCCCATTCCATCTGCCAAATGATCCTCTAACGGCACCAATCGAGCTGTACACGTAGATGTTGTGGCTTGAGTGGAAGACGGGCTAGAGGCGTGCGTGCCGTAGTCCCACTGCTTGTTGACACGTCTGTGCTGTGGTAGCTGTACGATCAGCCACTGTTGCCCCTAAAATACGGCAATCCTCGCCGGCGTCTGTGCTGGGTTGACGTTCAGAACTTCATTTACGGGTATGAGAATGTTCACGTGACCACTGATACCAGCATCGTTGCACAACTGACGCAGCACGTCCAACTCGTGTGGCAGTTCTATGAAAGGACCATCCGCAACTCGGAAGGCCATAATCTGATCCCTTTCAAACTCGCTCAGTGGGCTGTAGGAAGCACGAATGCATCTCTGTGGCATGATTGCCTGCTTGCTTTACAGGTTTGCACCACAATGACCCTTCTGGATGTGAACGTTCCCCATTAAAGGGTAGACACAGATGGCGCTCTGGTAGCTATACCACTGCGTAATCTACTGGTGGACGACGCTGAAATCATTATCAGTACATGTACTACTCCAAGGTGGGATATGCCGTCATCGGATCAAAATAGACAATGACTTTGGAGGCATGCTAATTTTTTTTCCTGCAATGTAATTTACGCTTCATGGAAATGGTCATGGAACATACACCATTGTTTAAAATTTTACTATAACCAGGAATCGAACCCAACCCCGCCCCCCCTCTGTGAGGTTACAAGGGAGTATAATTGATCTGCTGGATGTGGTAATATTTACTGTGGAAGAGCAGTTGGGGTGTAAAAGGTACAAGACAATATATTTATGGAGTCACCTTCTTGATAAAGAGAGGAGGCAGCATATAACAGTTTCACATTGAATTACTTAGTTACATAATTGCCTATGTCTCAGTGCATAACTTGGTACATATGTTAATAATGTAAGGTGTGTTTATTTTGCTAGTCATTGGATTTGCTGGGTATCTGATCACGGAAATAGGAGTACTCCATAAACATAAGAGCTCTTCAAAATAGTTCAAAACTCAAATTTAAAGCATAGTAGCAGGGATATTATTTTGTACATTAAAGAACACATTTTATATAAAAATCAAGTTGTAAGGATGTTTGGGAACCTCTGCATAATAAGTTATTGTCTTTTATTGTGAAGGTACGTTCAGTTTTCCATCTGTGTAGAGCAAAATGAGTATTTCGTATGCCACACCTTTTAGGCAAAGACGTGATTAAACAAAAGAAGAGGGGTGAAACTGCCAAAAAGTGGAGTGCCCTTAAATATGTAAATAATCTGATGATTGTCTACAAAACAATATAAGGTATTTAGTTTTACGTATTTTACTATTGTAACATTGTAAATGCATGATGGCCACGTTTAGAAATAATATATTTGACTAATGCAGTGTCACGGGACCGGACACAGGACAGAGGATAGGGGACAAAGGTCGCGGTCTTTTATTCGTGGTCCGTCGGTGCGCCAGCCTGGTGGCCGACTGGTTCTAGGCGCTACAGTCTGGAACCGCGCGACCGCTACTGTCGCAGATTCGACTCCTGCCTCGGGCATGGCTGTGTGTGATGTTCTTAGGTTAGTTAGGTTTAAGTAGTTCTAAGTTCTAGGGGACTGATGACCTTAGAAGTTAAGTCCCATAGTGCTCAGAGCCATTTGAACCATCCGTCGGTGCGGTAAGGTCGGTGCGGCTAAGAGCCACCGACATAATATCACGTGGCAATCAGTTTGTTTTGTGGATGTGATTTAGTAAAATAAAAACGTTTTCATTCTAAACTGTTGTCGGTGTAAATCATTTGTGAACGATCGTGATTTAGACAAATACTTGAATTCATTCACTGCTGTACTTAGGCTGGCTATTTACTCAATATAGGACGCGAATGCAACTTTGCACAACCGAGCCCCTTTTGCGGGCGAGTCATGATAAAAGGCTGTGTACAAGCCCGAGTGAAGTTGCACCCCCAATGGGTAGACGAGCATTCTGCCACATAGCTACATGGGCCCTCAAGCAGGCTCGGCAAACTTCGAAGTCTGTTTTCTCGAGCATTGTTGAGATTTGTATCGAACTGCTTTTGCTGATTCATATTTGAGTTGAACTATTCATGTACGATAAATTTAAAAAAAATATTAAAATACTACTGCCGTGTGGTCTCTTTGAAAATACGAAGAAAATGGACCAGTGCGTGAGGTCCCCTTGCGAGGTCTTCCGGTCAACGGACCAGCGTGCGTGCGCAGGCGGCGCAGGTGCGGTAAACACATTAACCTTGTGACGAGCGGTTGCCCAAGCGGGCGCGCCTGCTGGCAGTCGCGCACTGGTGACGTCAGCGGTGCGTCGCGGCGCCTCGGAATTAGCCGGCGCCCTGGCAGCGGCTGCCTGTGTTACGCAAGCGGCGCTCTAGCCTAGCCTAGCCCTAGACGAGCCCTAGACTAGCCCTAACAGAGTGCACAGCGTGGCCTAAACGCAGCTGTCGGAGTTGCGAAAGTCGCGGACCCGCCGCCGCTACTGCGCTCCACGTGAGAACACGTGCGCCTCAGGAATCCACTCGCGCAAGGACCTATTTGACAATGTCACAGGCACCTCGTACCATGCATCGCAAGCACCTCACGTGGGTAGGTTATGTATCGTAACAAGACACGAGTGATGGGATCGTGCAGCAACACGGCCCGAAGTACGGAGACTTGGCAGCCAGTCAACACATGGATAGAACACCTTTGTCTGCTAGTTGCAATTAAGGATCCTTTCACAATGTGCGATAAATTTAAACATAACGAGGTATCTTTCCGAGTAGCACATCGGATTTGTGTCTGGATTGTGGACTTGCTTGCACATATAACTCAACACGTTGCTAAGCCCCCTTTACAATGAAGCGAACACGCGACAGCGAACGACAATTCTCTCGGGTGTAAACGCTTGGCGCGTGGTGTTCGGTGGTGTAAGGGTCGCATTCACAAGTGTTTGCTTGTGATCCGCTGAATGTCAGTTTTAGACTGAATTATCAAAGGAAATTCTGAAGGTGGCAGGGAAATACTGGGAGCGAAAGGCTATTTGCAATTTGTACAGAAACCAGATGACAGTAGAGTCGAGGGGCACGAAAGGGAAGCAGTGCTTGAGAAAGCAGTGAGGCAGGATTCTAGGCTATCCCCTAGGTTATTCAATGTGTATTCTGAGCAAGCAGTAAAGAAAACAAAAGAAAAACTGGAGTAGGAATTAAAGTCCAGGGAGAAGAAATAAAAACTTCGAGCTTTGCTGGTGGCAATGTAAATCTGTCAGAGACAGCAAACAACTTGCAAGAGCAGTTGAACGGAATGGACAGTGTCTTGAAAAGAGGGTATAAGATAAACATCAACAAAAGCAAAACGAGGATAATGGAATGTAGTCAATTAAATCAGGTGATGCTGAGAGAATTATATTAGGAAACGAGACACCTAAAGTACACACATCAAAAAAGCTTTGCATTGCCCCAGGTCCCAGAACTCCTGAAGACAGACGTTGACTGGGGAAATTGTATCACGGACACAGTGTCTTTGATTGTTCAGAGATGTCACTAAACCCGCCCAAAGATGTAAACAACCATGCATGAGAAGCGCCAATTAGACGGAGGGGTCCAACAGCCGATCAGTTCCTGCCATTCCACCAGGAAGGAGGTACACGGCTCGTGTTGTCTGTAGTTCAACCATGCCAAGACCGTCAATACCGCGGCTTGATCGCGTCCGCATTGTTACTTTGTGCCAGGAAGGGCTCTCAACAAGGAAAGTGTCCAGGCATCTCGGAGTGAACCAAAGCGATGTTGTTCGGACATGGAGGAGATACAGAGAGATAGGAACTGTTGATGACATGCCTCGCTCAGGCCGTCCAAGGCTTACTAAGGCAGTGGATGACGGCTACCTACGGATTATGGCTCGGAGGAACCCTGACAGCAACGCCACCATGTTGAATAATGCTTTTTGTGCGGCCACAGGACGTCGTGTTACGACTGAAACTGTGCACAATAGGCTCCATGTTGCGTAACTTCACTTCCGACGTTCATGGCGAGGTCCATCATTGCAACCACGACACCATGCAGCGCGGTTCAAATGGGCCCAACAACATGCCGAATGGACCGCTCAGGATTGGCATCGCGTACTCTTCACCGATGAGTGTCGCATATGCCTTCAACCAGACAATCGTCGGAGACGTGTTTGGAGGCAACCCCGTCAGGCTAACCGCCTTATGCACACTGTCCAGCGATTACAACAAAGTGGAGGTTCTCTGCTATTTTGGGGTGGCATTATGTGGAGCCGATGTACGCCGGTGGTGGTCACGGGAAGCGCCGTAACGGCTGTACGATGCATGAAAGCCAACCTCCGGCTAATGGTGCAACCATGTCGGCAGCATATTGGCGAGGCATTCGTCTTCATGGACGACAATTCGCGCCCCTATCGTGCACTTCTTGCGAATGACTTCCTTCGGGATAACGACATCGCTCGACTAGAGTAGCCAGCATGTTATCCAGGCATGAACCCTATCGGACATGCCTGGAATAGATTGAAAAGGGCTGTTTATGGACGACGTGGCCCAACAATCACTCTGAGGGATCTGCGCCGAATCGCCGTTGAGGAGTGAGACAATTTGGACCAACAGTGCCCTGATGAATTTGTGGATAGTATGACACGACGAATACAGGCATGCATCGATGCAAGAGGACGTGCTACTGGGTATTAGAGGTACCGGTGTGTACTCAAAATGGCTCTGAGCACTATGGGACTTAACACCTGAAGTCATCAGTCCCCTAGAACTTAGAACTACTTGAACCTAACTAACCTAAGGACATCAGACACATCCATGCCCGAGGCAGGATTCGAACCTCTGACCGTAGCGGTTGCGAGGTTCCAGACTGAAGCGCCTAGAACCGCTCGGCCCGGTGTGTACAGCAATCTGGACCACCACTTGTGAAGTTCTCGCTGTGTGGTGGTACAACATGCAATGTGTGGTTTTCATGAGCAATAAAAAGGGTGGAAATGATATTAATGGTAATCTCTATGCCAATTTTCTGTGCAGGTTCCGGAACTCTCGGAAATGAGGTGATGCAAAACTTCTTTTGATGTGTGTAGTAGATGAGCTCTGCTATCTGGGCAGCATA
Organism: Schistocerca cancellata; assembly: GCF_023864275.1. Taxonomy (NCBI): domain Eukaryota; kingdom Metazoa; phylum Arthropoda; class Insecta; order Orthoptera; family Acrididae; genus Schistocerca; species Schistocerca cancellata. The sequence continues at coordinate 328,048,275 of NC_064633.1, forward strand.
ATAACTGATGATGGTCGAAATAGGGAGGATATAAAATGTACACTGGCAATGGTAAGAAAAGCGTTTCTGAAGAAGAAAAATTTGTTAACATCGAGTATAGGTTTAAGTGTCAGGAAGTCCTTTCTGAAAGTATTTGAATGTAGTATCGCCATGTATGGAAGTGCAATATGGACGAGAAACAGTTTAGACAAGAAGAGAATAGAAGCATTTGTAATGTGCTGCTACAGAGGAATATTCAAGATTAGATAGGTGGATCACGTAACTAATGATAAAGTATTAAATAGATTTGGGGCGAAGAGAAATTTGTGGCACAACTGACTAGAAGAACGGAACGGTTGATAGGACATGTTCTGAGGCATCAAGGGATCATAAATTTAGTACTGGAGGAAAAATTGGGGGGGGGGGGGGGGGTGTATCGTAGAGGGAGGCCAAAATATGAATACAGTAAGCAGAGTCAGAAGGCTGTAGGTTGCAGTAGTTATTCGGAAATGAAAAGGCTTGCACCGGATAGAGTAGCGTGGACATCTGTAGACCACAACAACAACAACAAAATGAAAGGAAGATCGCGTCTAGTCTCCTCTTCGGCGCTAGCTTCCGTGATAGACACAATGCATTCGCTCTGCCCCAGTGCGCTGTTTTACGCGCGCAGACTCTTGTTGGTGTTGTTTACTGTAAGTGTTTTTTTTTATGAACTGTTTAGATGAAAGCGTACTTCTGTTGATAGAAGAGTACAGATCCAACAGGCGTTTCTGGAATCCTAGGGATCCACAGCATAAAATGTTCACCAAAAAAATGATAGTTGGCAAGAAATTGTCGAAGTGCTGGCAGTGCTAACGGAGGAAGCCGAGAAGAAAATTAGCTCACTATTATGTTTTTTTAGGCGTGAAAGGGATATAACACGTACAACCTCGGTAATAGTGCAGTCTAAAAATATAATCTGACGTATTTGCCTTCAGACCGCTGATATTCTTCTTCGCCCTCCACATCTGCAGACACTGCACAGGTGACAGCTAATGTGGTGCACAAACTTTCTGGTATCATCGACGTCCCGTTTTTTTTCGTGTACTTCTTTCTTTGTTTCACGTAATTTACGCAAGAGAAATAAATGTCATCAAAATAAACAGACAACGTACATTAATGTAAAATAAAAATAAACGTAACACCTGATCATTCTCGTGGCTTGCATTCAAGGTATCTGTCTCAATATCACAGTTTAGCTACTACGCAGTAACAGAATGCTTAAATGCAGTAACAGAATAAGGGATAATTGTTTTCACTCTGATAGAGATGTCTGGTCTTTCATATCTTTTTACATTACATTATTCATTTTTAATGACTGTGTGTCCCTCACATTTACCTTTATAAAATCCACGAGTGTTTCGCATGTGGCACTAAATACTTCAGAAATTATTAGAGAAACAGATGCGGTTGATGGACGAAACAGATATTTGACTCTAGAGTAACTGTCATTTGTTGTTTAAGGGGAGGTTTATTTTCTTTTGGTTTAACAAACCAATTTTTTAAAAAATTGCATTTTTGGATCCATAAAGTGTTTAGAATCCACCCCCGAAACGTTTTTTCCGAATACGGAACGGAAATGTTTGTTATTCGCGGTTGGAGAAAAAAATGCACCTGCCTGAAATCTGACTTTTCCACACACCAGTTTTTTTCTTTCGGAGGACGAGTTATTGTATCGATGGTTGGGAGGACACATACAAAATTCAAATGAAAGTTTGAACGCGTGTGTTAGCCCCCAAGCATCTGAATTCTGGTCCGAAGACTGGAGATTGCGACTTTCCTGGCAGTGAGCAGCTTCAGCGAAGGGTATTCAGCAATTCTGAAGACCATGACAAAGATGGACGTCAGCCTGGGACTCTATTCAACGCAGTTCACCAAGCATTCGGACGACCACCAGATTTAAGCGGCCGAAAACCGTTTACACCGGCCGTACGAGGGGCTCTGGAGCAGCACAGGATGGCTCAGATCGAGCAGAACTCCCTCTATGAGGAAGAGGAAGGACTAGTTTATGGATACGGAATATCAAATTGAACGTAACTTGCATAATATTGCATTTCTATGTAGTCAAAACTTCAAACGCGTTTTTCTCGAAATGACTTTTTTTATCGCACGGTATGGTAACTTCAAATCTACTGGACCGATTGGCATGATTCTTGGTTTCCGACGAAGCTAACTAAATTGTCTAGGAGCTGTACCACTTTTATTCCGATCCATCAACTATAAATGTTTTTACTTGGCCGACGAAGTCGAAAAATCGATCAAAAACCCTATTTTTTCAAATGGCCTCCATTTTGTTTCCTATGGTCCAAATAATTTCAGCGAGATACAACTCCTAAAGAATCGTATATACTTCGCTAACGTCAACTCAATTTTGATTTCAGACGAGCCGACTGACCTGTGACGTACCGCGCGTGGAGGTCTACACCGAAATTTTGTTTCGTTCCGACGGCACTTCCGCCTTTGCTCTTCGTCATTTCCGGTCAAAAAAATTCCAGATTGTAGAGGAAATATCAATAAACATTTTGACCAAATTTGACATTGATATCTGTAACACACCCCGAGAAAAAAATTCTCAAAGAACATGCTTCTTTCAGGCCAAAGATAGTAAACCTTCCCATAAGAATCGCAGCGTTAGTCCTAGCCTCTCTCCTGCTGTTGTAGATAGTCGACAATCTGTGTCTTGCCGTGAGATCTTCGATTCACGGAACACGTATGCCTTCTCTTCCGCTCGCTCCAGTGTAAATGCTTATTCGCAGGTAGAAGTCAATGATGGAGCGCACAAGCGAACCCCCCCCCCCGCCCCCTCCCTCTGCCCGTGCTTACGAATGTGCATTCGCTTGCGTTCGCTCGTATTCGCTTCGGTGTAAAGGAGGGCACAAAATCAACAAATGCAAATGTAATTTCGGGAGTGTGATTGGGCCTTTACTGTTTCCAATATGCAGAGGTGGTAATATGGACCAAAACAAGATAAAAGTGTCTAATAAACATTGACTCTAAAATGTCTACCTTAAGAGCTATGAGCACTTGCTCGTCTTCGCAACTGTGAAACACATCTCTTCTACTGTAAGCTCTTTTCTATTACCAACGACCTGCAGGAAACAAATGAGGACATATTCCTCTGTTATACATCAAACCGGGCTAGTCATGTGATTTTGGGATGACGTTGCTTGCCTGCAATTTGCGGAAATAGCTAAACTTGATGATTAGATATTCGCCTTGTTTTATATACGTTTACAAATCTTTAAAATAATGCAGCGCTTCAGCAACCGTGAATTGTTCAGAAAATAAGAAATTCAGCCTTCAGTTTACCTAGGTTTGGATGCCAATAATGGTATCTTCTTCAGAACCTATTAAACATTGAAATACAGGGTTATTACAAATGATTGAAGCGATTTCACAGCTCTACAATAACTTTATTATTTGAGATATTTTCAAAATGCTTTGCACACACATACAAAAACTCAAAAAGTTTTTTTAGGCATTCACAAATGTTCGATATGTGCCCCTTTAGTGATTCGGCAGATATCAAGCCGATAATCAAGTTCCTCCCACACTCGGCGCAGCATGTCCCCATCAAGGAGTTCGAAAGCATCGTTGATGCGAGCTCGCAGTTCTCGCACGTTTCTTGGTACAGGAGGTTTAAACACTGAATCTTTCACATAACCCCACAGAAAGAAATCGCATGGGGTTAAGTCGGGAGAGCGTGGAGGCCATGACATGAATTGCTGATCATGATCTCCACCACGATCGATCCATCGATTTTCTAATCTCCTGTTTAAGAAATGCCGAACATCATGATGGAAGTGCGGTGGAGCACCATCCTGTTGAAAGATGAAGTCGGCGCTGTCGGTCTCCAGTTGTGGCATGAGCCAATTTTCCGCGGGCTACGCGTGAAACTTGCGCGCACGCGTTCAACCGTTTCTTCGCTCACTGCAGGCCGACCTGTTGATTTCCCCTTACAGAGGCATCCAGAAGCTTTAAACTGCGCATACCATCGCCGAATGGAGTTAGCAGTTGGTGGATCTTTGTTGAACTTCGTCCTGAAGTGTCGTTGCACTGTTATGACTGACTGATGTGAGTGCATTTCAAGCACGACATATGCTTTCTCGGCTCCTGTCGCCATTTTGTCTCACTGCGCTCTCGAGCGCTCTGACGGCAGAAACCTGAAGTGCGGCTTCAGCCGAACAAAACTTAATGAGTTTTTCTACGTATCTGTAGTGTGTCGTGACAATATGTCAATGGATGGAGCTACAGTGAATTTATGAAATCGCTTCAATCATTTGTAATAGCCCTGTACATCATCAGTCTAATGTTTTCATAATAAGGAAAACCGTGATATTTACAAAAATTAAATTATTTTGAGGGCCAAACGTTGGCCATGTCACAGAATAAAACTAATACAAAATAAAATAGCATAATCATAAGATTATGTCTGTAAATACAAAAAACAAGGGGCCAGGAATAAGGGTCACACGTAAGCGCCGGCCGCGGTGGTCTAGCGGTTCTAGGCGCTCAGTCCGGAACTACGCGACCCATCCGGTCGCAGGTTCGAATCCTGCCTCGGGCATGGATGTGTGTGACGTCCTTAGGCTAGTTAGGTTTAAGTAGTTCTAAGTTCTAGGGGACTGATGACCACAGATGTTAAGTCCCATAGTGCTCAGAGCCATTTTGAACCACACGTAAGCAACAAGGAAACCAGGCGTCACGAGCAGTTCCGCGGCGAGGCTCGGCCAGCGGCCAAACGCATGCACAAGCGCTAGAGACAAGCTGTCTCAAAATTACTTAGCGCAACCTAAATAGTAAACAAAATGTGACAGGAAACAGTCCTGCAAATGGACAAATGCCTACCTATGGTACAGTACATCAAACAATTTTTCTAAGAAGTAGCTACTAAGTCAGAGCAAGAAAATTTACATTCAAATATTATAATAAGAGGGCGAAACCTCACTACAGTAATTAATAAACTAGTATGGGAGACACAGGAGTGCGAAGCATGAAATATCTTGAACATAAAGAGGCAAATTAAGAAACACCTTTGCAACTGGTGACATTACCAGTATAATACAAAATATATGGAGACACAATGTACAAACGCACTATAATAAAGGGGCAAAGCAGATAGGAAACAGCATCGGCCATTCGAAGCAGACCATGGGTCAACTCCACTGGAGTAAAGATTGAAATCCTTCGAAATAATTTCTATTTTTTTAGTTGTAGCTGATCATTAAGTAAATTTTTTCTATCAATAATAAGATGTTTAAAAATTTGTAATTCTTCAAGGGTGTCTAACTTACATCCTTTGACTTCAATATGCAAAAGTTCTGCATCTTTTAGAGGCTTGGGAGCATGGGCCATTTGGACAAGATGTTCAGATCCTCGTGTTCCATCGCCGCTTTTAGTCGGCAGTTGCTCTTTAAACCTAACAGACAGGGCCCTTCCTGTCTGGCCAATGCAATAACAGGGACATTCAGCACAAGTGATCTTATATAAACCTGACAGGAATGATTTATCAGTACCTTTATCAAGAGATTGGACTAAATTCTTTTTAAAGTTGTTCGTGGTAGAGTAAGAAACTTTACACCCTAGGTTTTTTAATATACGACCTACCTTGTAGGATACGTTACCTATAATGGGAACTGATATGTATTTCGTTGCCTGGCCTTGATTGTGGGTATCTGACCTGGAAAGGGTAGTAGTCTTCCTTCGTGTGTTTTGTTTGTTAAACAACTGTCGCACTATACTGGGATTATATCCGTTACTTTGAGCGATGTTTTCGAGGACCTTTAATTCGTTCTGTAAATTGTGTGGCGAAAGCGGAATGGAAGGGGCTCGATGGATAGTCGAGTGAAATGTCATTTTATGGGCCTGGGGATGGGTGAAATAAGATGGGATGATGTTGTCGGAATAGGCTGCTTTTCGAAAAATGTTGAAATCTATTTTGTTGCCAATAATGGATAGAGTCAGATCGAGATGGTCTAAGGTCCTATCAGCTGTCTCATTTTCTTGCGTGAAGCTGGTTTTTTTCATGGAGGTTACTGAAAATGGTAAATAACAATTCTAGTCCTTCATGGGAACCTTAAAACACAAGCAGCAACCCATTTACATATCTCGCATAGAAAATTATATTATTTGCCATGTCCGGATAATTCCGAAAAAACATCTGCTTCATTTATAAAAATCTCTGACATAATACCAGCTAACGGGCTGCCCAAAGCTAGACCACAGGTTTGCGGATATAATTTATCGTTAAAAGAGAAGTAGTTGTATTTGAGGGTGGTGCGTAACAGAAGCATTAGTTTATCAATCTTAGGGACAGATAAATTTTTTTTGGTGTCGCAAGTTGGTTTCTGTAATGTCCATCGTCTGTTCAACAGGTACATTAGTGTTCAAACTTGTAATATCAAATGATACGAGTTTTATGATGTCAGAACAAGCTAAAGTGTTGAGTTTGTTAGCCAGGTCTGCCGAATTTTTGACAGAAAAATTTTATATACGTTTCTGCACGTTGAGTTTTAGTGACAGCTATGGTGCAGTATTGTCGTTATAACGTATGTAAAGAGAAGTATATGAGAGGAGGAGCTGTTACTTTTCAAAGGTGTGTGCAACAAACGTGTAATTGTAAATGTTAGAGCGATATGAGGCATTATATGTGTTGAAAAATATCGAGACACGGTATGGTAAAGTCTTGTATTGCAGACATAATTTCTGCGGTATTAAGGCCATGTGTTTACGGGACAAGTGCTAAATAAATTTGAAAGTGCGTCTGAGTAAACTGCTAGTCAGTGTACACATATTGGTAATATGTTCATATGCAGATAAAATGTACATATGACCTTGATTAATTTCCTCCAATTTATGCATATTGTCAAACTATTGCGTGTTTTTAAGTATTTCTTCATGAGACAGTTTCCTATACAATGTCATTATAACGTATCTAATTCGACGATATGGATTAGTGCAATAGGAAACGTCAAAAAAAATTATTAGCTGTCACTTCTATTATTACTCCAAAATCCGAGCTATAGCCTTGTATTTTTTATTTTTGTGGATAGTGTCTTGTTTTACTTTTCTGATGAGATGACGAAAAAATGTTGTAGATATTTTACCTGTTTATAAAGAGCGGAAGGGAGAAAGAAGAAAAACTGAAAATGGTAATCGATACGCAGGTGGTGCGAAACGCTTACCGTATTTACTGTAACAGTTTCATAGTTCCAAGTGCGTTGTTTTTTTCGTGACACGTCAGAGACGTCTGCAGCGTCATTGTAAAGCAATTAATTAGAGTTTTGATGATATGATTCTGCGTTTTGATAAGTTTGTGAAATGCTTTTACATTGTAATTTCATCTTTGTGCGTACCAGCATAATGGCAGCCTATTATTCTACGCGGTAAATGGCAGGGTTCCATTTGGACAACTATTCCAGCGACTAGCAGTCTGTGGTTCCAAAGCTCCAACAACGGCGGATCGTGGCACACCTCGCACCATTCGTACTGCTGTTGTGGAGGAGAGAGTCTTGCAAGCGTATTACAAGATTTGCTATTTCACAGTAAAAGAATGTGTTCTCATTTGTTCACTCATTTCTCTATCGCATTCTGTACTTTGTTCGTCACGGGGTCGTTTAGTGGCAGACGCTGCAAGAGAGGTGGTGTGCATCACTGAGAGGTGTGCTATCGAAATTCAGGGAAGAGTCGGGCAACGTGTCACTTACTCCACAAGTATCTCGGTGAATGATCACAACGAGAAAATCCGAGAAATTACAGCTAATAAGGAGGCTTATTGTAGTTTTATATTTACCACGTGATCTACAGCTTTTCATCTGCAAACAACGAAACGTTAACGGTTTTTCTGTTCATTTCACACCGAAAATTGCTGCAGAATATCTCGTTATTTAGCGTATTAGTTACGGTTGTTTTGTGCTGTGGTCCTGCTTCCGTTGTTTAAGATACGTTAAACATTCATTTCTTTCGCTGTTGTGTTTTTTTGCTGTTACACACACATTTGATATATTTCATAACAAAATCATAACAAATGGCGAAAAAAACCTTATGTTTTGCCCAACTGTCTAAAATGGTCGAAAAACAGAGTTTCTCGATGGAATCATTTACCGTGATGTTTGTGGGAGTAAGTGATATGTTTTCATATGACATGTATGGTAGATATATAACTCTGTCCGCACAGCCCTGGCAAGACCTAACCGTACCGACCGACCGCCGTGTCATCATCACCCGATAGGCGAGACATGATGCGGATATGGAGGAGCATGTGGTCAACACACCGCTCTCCCGCCCGTTATCAGTTTTCGTTTCCAGAGCAGGAACTCTTAAATCCAGTAGGTCCTGAACACGCCCACAAGGTCTGAGTGCACACCGCTTTACAACAGCACTCGGCAGACCCCAACGGTCACCCATCCAAGTGGTAGCCAAGCCCGACAGTGCTTAACTTCGGTGATCTGAGGGGAACAGGTGTTACCACTGTGGCAAGGCCGTCGGCAGTAGATATAAAACTACCAACATACAAAGCTGATAGCGCCATGTGAGGTATGTGGACAAATGTATAATCATCTTATTTTTAAATTAGTATCCTACACCAAAAGTATTTGAGGATATCTCAAGTGAACAATGGCCCAAATCTGTGACATGTGTCTTTAACTGTATATATTAACTAATGTAATATCTGACATCTAATTGTGGCTTCTTTGTACATGTAAATAGCTTTAAGCAAAAATTTCATACAACCTGCACAAAATGTTAACATGTATTACCGATAATTTTCAGAAAATAATAAAAGCCTACTGAAAATAACACAGAAAAAGCTGAAACGTGTCTGAGTAAAATAAAACTAATAAAACAGTGTCTTGTATAAAGCGTCATTTGTCTCCAATTTTTCTTAGCAAACACGGACAGTAAGAATAGCTACAACATCCTAAAAATGATTATGAATTTTAGAGTTCAACGTCCCGTCCACAACGAAGTCATTAGAGATGGGGCTCAAGCTCAGACTGAGGAACGTGGGGAAGGAAATAGGCCGTACTAGTTTTAGTGGAAACATATTGGCATTCGCCTTTAGCGATTTAGGTACAACAGGTCTGGATGCTCGGACGGGGTTTTGAACATTCATCCTCCCGAATGTAAGTCCATTGTGCTAAATGCTGCGCTTCGTCTTTCCTGAACGTTGAGCGTGTTGTAGCATTGGAAAGTTACCTGATAAGAATTTCATTAAACCATGGTTCGAAATTCAATCATGAGAAAACATTAAATTTTGTGTATGCGGCCGTGGTAGTGGTAACGGGTACGAGGCTGCACTGCTCTCTTAAAACGCTTGTCCATGTATAAGATATGCGAACATACGTCTTTTGCAGCAGTTCCGTGTTTGGACATTTTTTCGATTTCAGTTCTTTGGACTATTATTACCTGTGTGACCACGTGAAACAACTCATTTACGCGTCTGGCAAAACTAATGCAGAAACGCTTATGTAATGTGTCAGACCATGAACTGTTGTATTGATGTGTATGTAGAAGACAGAAGACAGAGAGAGAGTGAGTGAGAGACAGAGAGAGGGCGCGGGGAGGGGGGGGGGGGAGGGGGGCGGGGGCGTCAGGAGAAGGAGACTGGTTGGTTATTTGATTTGGCGGTGGGGACCAAACAGCGAGGTCATCGCTCCCATCGGAATAGGAAAGGATGGGGAAGGAAGTCGGCCGTGCCCTTTCAAAGGAACCATCCCGGTATTTGCCTGAAGCGATTTAGGGAAATCACGGAAAACCTTAAATCAGAATGGTCGGACGGGTTTGAACCGTCGTCCTCCCGAATGCGAGTCCAGTGTGCTAACCACTGCGCAACCTCACTCGGTGGGGGGAGGAGGGGCGGGGAAGAGGAGGAGGAGGAGAATAATAATAATAATTTATATCTATGTTAGACCAAGTATGGGGTCAGCCAAGTATCAAGTGACAATGAAGGTAAAGAAGTAACAGGTTGCGTCTGATTTTGCAAATCGCTCTCCTGTGAAATCACTTGCTCACAGCAGCTCATTTGACAGAATTATAGAGCTAGGTATTCGGATGTAAAACTTCAGCACACTGTGACCTCTTCGTTTGGTATCCTTTCCGTACTCGGGAAGGACGCACAAGTGCCGGCAATCCATAGTTGTTCGGCATCGCGTCCACACCGCAGGCGGCGTGGACTTCGCGCCAGTTGGCAAGACCCTCTGGTGGCGTAAGCTAGGAGGAAAGTGTGCGCGCATTCCTCGTCCAGTTGTGTTGATGTTTCCCAAGTTTTCCGATAGCCTACGTAACTTTTCCATGCAGCTACCCGCTTGCTCTTAATTTCCTGTCGGTTTGCTATTTGTGCCTTTGTCTGTACATTATTGACGATTCTTGGCTTTCAGATTCAAGATTACCCTCAGTTTGCCGGCCAGTGTGGCCGAGCGGTTCTAGGCGCTTCAGTTTGGCACCGCGCGACCCCCTGGTCGCAGGTTCAAATCCTGCCTCGGGCATGGGTGTATGTGATGTCCTTAGGTTAGTTAGGTTTAAGTAGTTCTAAGTTCTAGGGGACTGATGACCTCAGATGTTAAGTCCCATAGTGCTCAGAGCCATTTGAACCATTTTTTTTTTTTACCCTCAGTTTGTTCTTTCGAATGCGTGTACTGTTCCCGCTGTCGACCACTCGACCTTTACGGCCACTCGCCATTTCTGAGAAACTGGTTAGTGTCACTCTCACACGGGGTAGTGCACAAAACTTCGCCTTGGTTGTCCACGGTACGCCCCGCACTTCCTGTTGCGTGCGCATGTATCTAAATTTTCGGCGTAGCTCATTATAAACTGTCGAGATTACTCTATGAAACTAACCAAGTCATGCCATATTACGCCACAGCCGTCATGATTATGTCGGAGTAGCCTGAGAAACAGTTCTGCTGAACGAGAGAAATGTAGCAACTATTTACTGATACTACGCTACGCTATCTTGGTTTAGTTTCTAGTCGAGTGTTAATACTGTTTAGTAACTGCTAATCCGAGATCAATTTAGCAGCTATTCTGTCCTGTTTACATATGTAATTTCCTTCTTCTCGCAAAAAATTTTTCTAATCACACTTTTCAAAAATCTTTATCCTGTACAAGACAGGTTTAGGTTTCACTTTCCACATCCGACTAACTAAATCACGAGACAACATACCGACACAAAATGGACAAAACATTGACATGTAACGTAACGTTTCTCTACTTATACCTGAGAAAAAAGACAATTCTGCAGACGCTATTACGCACAAAACCAACCGTCGCCTAGTTTGTACCTCATTCTAAATATTAAAGAAAACTTCCTATAGCTTGAACGTTAGTATGAATCAGAGAAGTGGTAGAATAATTTTTACACATTGTAGACATGCATTTTCGTGAAGGAGGGAGTTGTTGAGTCAGTAACCTTACCTGCTGTAAATTTTATCTCAGTTTTTATTATTTTGTTGTGTTACCGTACATAAATATTTATAAAAATTATTACAGACTGGCAAATGAAATTACACACATCAAAGAAAGTTTTGCACCACCTCGGTTCCGAGAGTTCCGGAACCTGTACAGAAAACTGGAATAGAGATCAACATAAACATTATTTCCGCCCTTTTTATTACTCATAAACACCACACATTGAACGTTGTACCACCTTACAGCTAGACCTTCAGACGTGGTGGTCCAGATTGCTCTACATACCGGTACCTCTAATACCCGGTAGCACGTCCTCTTGCATTGATGCATGCCTGTATTCGTTGTGGCATACTGTCCACAAATTCATCAATGCACTGTTGGTCCAGATTGTTGGTCTTCTCAACGGCGATTCGGCGTAGATCTCTCAGAGGAGTTGTTGGGTCACATCGTCCATAAACAGACCTTTTCAATCTATCCCAGGCATGTTCGATAGGGCTCATGTCTGGAGAACATGCTGGCTGCTATAGTCGAGCGATGTCGATATCCTGAAGGAAGTCATTCACAAGATGTGTACGATAGGGGCACGAATTGTCATCCATGAAGACGAATTCCTCGCCAATGTGCTGCCTGTATGGTTGCACTATCGGTCGGAGGACGGCATTAACAAATCGTACAGCCGTTAGGCGCCTTCCATGAGCACCAGCGGCGTACGCCGGCCCCTCAACATGTCGCCCCAAAACAGTAGGGAACCTCCACCTTTCTGCACTCACTTGACAGTGTGCCACTTAGACTTACATTCAGCCCGACGGGTTGCCTCCAAACACATCTTCGATGGTTGTCTGGTTGAAGGCATATGCGACACTCATCGGTGAAGAGAACGTGATACCAATCCTGAGCGGTCCATTCGACGTGTTGCTGGGCGCATCTGTACCGCGCTGCATGGTGTCGTGGTTGCAAAGATGGACCTCGCCATGGGCGTCGGGAGTGAAGTTGCACATCGTGCAGCCTATTGTGCACAGTTTCAGTCGTAACACGACGTCCTGTGGCTGCACGAAAAGCATTATTCAACATGGTGGCGTTGCTGTCAGGGTTCCTCCGAGCCATAATCCGTAGGGTAGCGGTCATCCACTACAGTAGTAGCCCTTGGGCGGCCTGAGCGAGGCATGTCATCGACAGTTGCTGTATCTCTATATCTCCTCCATGTCGGAACAACATCGCTTTAGTTCACTCAGAGATGCCTGGACCCTTCCCTTGTTGAGAGCCCTTCCTGGCACAAAGTAACAATGCGGACGCGATCGAACCTTTGTACTGACCGTCTAGGCATAGGTGAAGTACAGACAACACGAGTCATGTACCTGCTTCCTGGTGGAGTGACTGGAACTGATAGGCTGTAAGACCCCCTCCGTCTAATAGGCGCTGCTGAAGCATGGTTGTTTACATCTTTGGGCTGGTTTAGTGAAATCACTGAACAGTCAAAGGGACTGTGTCCGTGATACAATATCCCCACTCAACGTCTATCTTCTGGAGTTCTGGAAACTGGGGCAATGCAGAAGCTTTTTTGATGTGTTTACATTGTCTTGTTGGTTTTCTGTTGTAAATGATCGGTAAAACTGGAATCGTTTCTTCAGGAGCAAAATGATGTCCACAAATGAAGCTGTAGTTTGATTTAGGTTGAACCGTGCATTTGTTTTTTGTTTTTGTTTTTTTGTTTTTAGAAATTTCGTTTGCGAGTGAGGAAATACACTCCTGGAAATTGAAATAAGAACACCGTGAATTCATTGTCCCAGGAAGGGGAAACTTTATTGACACGTTCCTGGGGTCAGATACATCACATGATCACACTGACAGAACCACAGGCACATAGACACAGGCAACAGAGCATGCACAATGTCGGCACTAGTACAGTGTATATCCACCTTTCGCAGCAATGCAGGCTGCTATTCTCCCTTGGAGACGATCGTAGAGATGCTGGATGTAGTCCTGTGGAACGGCTTGCCATGCCATTTCCACCTGGCGCCTCAGTTGGACCAGCGTTCGTGCTGGACGTGCAGACCGCGTGAGACGACGCTTCATCCAGTCCCAAACATGCTCGATGGGGGACAGATCCGGAGATCTTGCTGGCCAGGGTAGTTGACTTACACCTTCTAGAGCACGTTGGGTGGCACGGGATACATGCGGACGTGCATTGTCCTGTTGGAACAGCAAGTTCCCTTGCCGGTCTAGGAATGGTAGAACGATGGGTTCGATGACGGTTTGGATGTACCGTGCACTATTCAGTGTCCCCTCGACGATCACCAGTGGTGTACGGCCAGTGTAGGAGATCGCTCCCCACACCATGATGCCGGGTGTTGGCCCTGTGTGCCTCGGTCGTATGCAGTCCTGATTGTGGCGCTCACCTGCACGGCGCCAAACACGCATACGACCATCATTGGCACCAAGGCAGAAGCGACTCTCATCGCTGAAGACGACACGTCTCCATTCGTCCCTCCATTCACGCCTGTCGCGACACCACTGGAGGCGGGCTGCACGATGTTGGGGCGTGAGCGGAAGACGGCCTAACGGTGTGCGGGACCGTAGCCCAGCTTCATGGAGACGGTTGCGAATGGTCCTCGCCGATACCCCAGGAGCAACAGTGTTCCTAATTTGCTGGGAAGTGGCGGTGCGGTCCCCTACGGCACTGCGTAGGATCCTACGGTCTTGGCGTGCATCCGTGCGTCGCTGCGGTCCGGTCCCAGGTCGACGGGCACGTGCACCTTCCGCCGACCACTGGCGACAACATCGATGTACTGTGGAGACCTCACGCCCCACGTGTTGAGCAATTCGGCGGTACGTCCACCCGGCCTCCCGCATGCCCACTATACGCCCTCGCTCAAAGTCCGTCAACTGCACATACGGTTCACGTCCACGCTGTCGCGGCATGCTACCAGTGTTAAAGACTGCGATGGAGCTCCGTATGCCACGGCAAACTGGCTGACACTGACGGCGGCGGTGCACAAATGCTGCGCAGCTAGCGCCATTCGACGGCCAACACCGCGGTTCCTGGTGTGTCCGCTGTGCCGTGCGTGTGATCATTGCTTGTACAGCCCTCTCGCAGTGTCCGGAGCAAGTATGGTGGGTCTGACACACCGGTGTCAATGTGTTCTTTTTTCCATTTCCAGGAGTGTATTTGGTTTTTGTTAGTTGGTTTACTTATTTTTCTCGAATTTATTTTTTATTTTTCTACTTACATGTCATACATAATTTTTAAGGCTGGATAACAGTAAATTTTAGCGTTCTACTGATTTTTGTTTCTTTCTAAATACTCGTAGTATCTGGTTAATTGGGCTATCTTCAGGAAACAAGTATCTAGAATCCGTTACCTAACCAAACATTATACGCAAAGATACAATCCACTTGCACAGAATTTGTGTACCAGACATGTTTTTTTAACACTGCAAATTACATTTCACGCAATGAACATGTAAGATGGCAAGAACTATGCCCCTTACATGAAGTCATTAAAGATCACCGAACTCACGTTGAGCGAAGAGTAGGGCTGAACAAAAATGACTGACAAGGCACAATGCATCTTGTAGAGGGTATAGTATGGACGTATTGGAATAATTAATGTTGGGTGATGGTTTTAAAGTAATTCACGCAAAATGAAAACTTTGTGGAAATGCGTCGATTTACTGGAAGCTAGTTTATACCAGGGAAGTATTCAGAGTTGACCGCAGCCGGGTGGCGGCGTGCGGCTGGGGAGTGGCAAAGGGAAGCCACAATAGGCAGCTTAGGGCGGCTCAAACTCTGAGAAAGTGGTAACGGGGCGCGACCTCCAGCTGCCTTAAGATGAGTGACATGAGGGGGTGGTTGACCCCATGCTCGTGTACCAGGAAACAGACGGAGAACTTGTACACCTGTTGATAAATGTCCGTTGTCCCGTTTTCAGTGAAACATGCGAGAAAGCCGCGCAAAGCTATGGTGGAGCGGTCAACAGGGGCCAAAATATGCGTGTTCGTGATTATAGCAACTTCACGCTGAATTCACGGTCCACAGAGTCTGAAGTAAATCAGGTGAAGAGCGACAGAATGAAATACGCCGGCCTCTGATGGGAATCTAGGACCGAGGAGTCTGAAGTACTCTCCTGGGAGTCAGAATTTCGGAAAAATTTGTGTTTTATGCAGATACTAACTTTGATGGGTAGCCTGGGAGGAGCTAAATAACATACGTTGAGCGGAAGGGAAATTTTGTGGGAATTTGTTCACTTACCAGAGCAGGCATTGGTCGGCACTGTGAAGCGACGCATAATTAACACGACTTGCTTTGCAATTGGCGTAAGTGATTTTGCTGGAGAGGAAACCGAGGCGAAGAGTGGACTAGCAGAAGTCTCTGTAGGGGTATCCGTTCCCAGATTGCCTAGAGTGCAGACGTGGCGTTCTTTACTCTGCTTGCCTGAGAGAGAGTGAGCATCTCTGAAGTTTAGGACTTAGCAAACAGAACGATTTAGCTATGTACTGAGCAAGATAGCTAGGAGTGAATAGACAAGCACAGCCTTGCAGCACCACAAGGCCGGCCGACGTCCGCACAACGACGACGCCCCGCCACGCTGAATTCGGTGATATTGTGCCCGCTCCAGCTTGAGTTAGGCCATTGATTAATTTGTTGGATCACGTCGGCAAAGTGTCCACGAGGGATTCACGTGCCGTGTAGTGTAGAATTCTTCTCGCACTTCTCATTACGTCTGGGTCAGTTGATAGGAATTAATTTTGATTTATTGCACTTTACTCCAAGTAAACGCAATTCATTCCCACTGCCTGTTAGGAGAGTCATGTAATGTGATGATTGAAGGTCGTGAGTTAAATTTGTGCTAATCGACTGCATCTGTTTTCAATCAAGAAGTTGAAATCCCAAGTCACTTTCTTAATTAATTTTATGTTCAACATTTGCATCTGGTGTTCAATAGCTGAATATAACATCAATGTGCACCCCTTTTTAATTAAAAGGGATCAATTCTGAATCAATTAATGTCAACACTGCCACCACAGTTCAATCAGGAGTCACAGGGCCTTATTACTTTCTTTGCGTTATCCGATATTGCGGCAGTTTTGCACTCTCTGTTGATCTGTTAGTCAATTAGCTGGGGTGAACACGCGCCAAAACCAGATAAGTGACGGGTGGGGTGTTATAAACAAGATTAAACAATAAATAATTAAAACATACGATACCGCAGTATTCCAGGTTTTATGACGATAATGCTATAATTTGTGACATCGTGACATTGGTTGAAAACTAAGTGAGCAATAGTCACTTATGTTGTGCAACAGACATGTTTTAGACTGTAAATTGTAATATCGAATATTAATTTCTTTGCGTGTTTTTCGTACTTGCATTGTTTAATTCATAAATTTCTGTCGTATTATAGTATTTGATAGTTGTAGCATCGCGTTTTAGTACCTGAATAGTGTAAAATCGCGTAGTCTCCTTCCGCCGCCGAGCAGTGTGTCAGCAGTGCGCAAGTAGCAGCATTACTGCATTTACTAGGCAATCTTGTATTTTAATAACCGTTTAAATTTTGTGTCGATTTGTTTGCGCTCTCTGTAGATTAGTTCAGACGTTCTTTGCACAACAGTTTTTAGCATGGATAGGGACTGCAACTGCTGTGTTCGGATGCAGGCTGAGTTGGCATCCCTTCGCTCCTAGCTTCAGGCAGTGTTGGCTTCGGTCACACAGCTTGAGGCTGTTGCCAATGGGCATCACTGTGGGGGTCCGGATGGGGGTATGTCGGGGACGGCCAGCTCGTCCCACGCATCCCCCGATCGAACTACGACTGTGGTTGCCCGGGATACTGCCCGCATTGAGGCTGATCCCTCACCTGTGGTAGAGTGGGAGGTCGTCTCAAGGTGTGGCAGGGGGCGAAAGACATTCCGGAGGGCTGAACGGAAGGCCTCTCCAGTCTGTCTGACGAACCAGTTTCAGGCTCTGTCTCAGGCTGATACTGATCTTCAGCCTGACATGGCTGCTTGTCCTGTTCCAGAGGTTGCCCCTCAGTCTGCAAGATCCGGGCGGTCGCAGAGGGTGGGCTTACTGGTAGTTGGGAGCTCCAACGTTAGGTGCGTAATGGGGCCCCTTAGGGATATGGCAGCAAGAGAGGGGAAGAAAACCAATGTGCACCCCGTGTGCATACCGGTGGGAGTCATTCCAGATGTGGAAAGGGTCCTTCCGGATGCCATGAAGGGTACAGGGTGCACCCATCTGCAGGTGGTCGCGCATGTCGGCACCAATGATGTGTGTCGCTATGGATCGGAGGAAATCCTCTCTGGCTTCCGGCGGCTATCTGATTTGGTGAAGACTGCCAGTCTCGCTAGCGGGATGAAAGCAGAGCTCACCATCTGCAGCATCGTCGACAGGACTGACTGCGGACCTTTGGCACAGAGCCGAGTGGAGGATCTGAATCAGAGGCTGAGACGGTTCTGCGATCGTGTGGGCTGCAGATTCCTCGACTTGCGCCATAGGGTGGTGGGGTTTCGGGTTCCGCTGGATAGGTCAGGAGTCCACTACAAGCAACAAGCGGCTACACGGGTAGCAGGGGTTGTGTGGCGTGGGCTGGGCGGTTTTTTTAGGTTAGATGGCCTTGGTCAAGTACAGAAAGGGCAACAGCCTCCACGGGTGCGGGGCAAAGTCAGGACATGCGGGGAACAAGCAGCAATAGGTATTGTAATCGTAAACTGTCGAAGCTGCGTTGGTAAAGTACCGGAACTTCAAGAGCTGATAGAAAGCACCGAAGCTGAAATCGTTATAGGTACAGAAAGCTGGCTGAAGCCAGAGATAAATTCTGCCGAAATTTTTACAAAGGTACAGACGGTGTTTAGAAAGGATAGATTGCATGCAACCGGTGGTGGAGTGTTCGTCGCTGTTAGTAGTAGTTTATCCTGTAGTGAAGTAGAAGTGGATAGTTCCTGTGAATTATTATGGGTGGAGGTTACACTCAACAACCGAGCTAGGTTAATAATTGGCTCCTTTTACCGACCTCCCGACTCAGCAGCATTAGTGGGAGAACAACTGAGAGAAAATTCGGAATACATTTCACATAAATTTTCTCAGCATGTTATAGTCTTAGGTGGAGATTTCAATTTACCAGATATAGACTGGGACACTCAGATGTTTAGGACGGGTGGTAGGGACAGAGCATCGAGTGACATTATACTGAGTGCACTATCCGAAAATTACCTCGAGCAATTAAACAGAGAACCGACTCGTGGAGATAACATCTTGGACCTACTGATAACAAACAGACCCGAACTTTTCGACTCTGTAAGTGCAGAACAGGGAATCAGTTATCATAAGGCCGTTGCAGCATCCCTGAATATGGAAGTTAATAGGAATATAAAAAATGGAGGAAGGTTTATCTGTTTAGCAAGAGAAATAGAAGGCAGATTTCAGACTACCTAACAGATCAAAACGAAAATTTCTGTTCCGACACTGAAAATGTTGAGTGTTTATGGAAAAAGTTCAAGGCAATCGTAAAATGCGTTTTAGACAGGTACGTGCCGAGTAAAACTGTGAGGGACGGGAAAAACCCACCGTGGTTCAACAACAAAGTTAGGAAACTACTGCGAAAGCAAAGAGAGCTTCACTCAAAGTTTAAACGCAGCCAAAACCTCTCAGACAAACAGAAGCTAAACGATGTCAAAGTTAGCGTAAGGAGGGCTATGCGTGAAGCGTTCAGTGAATTCGAAAGTAAAATTCTATGTACCGACTTGACAGAAAATCCTAGGAAGTTCTGGTCTTACGTTAAATCAGTAAGTGGCTCGAAACAGCATATCCAGACACTCCGGGATGATGAAGGCATTGAAACAGAGGATGACACGCGTAAAGCTGAAATACTAAACACCTTTTTCCAAAGCTGTTTCACAGAGGAAGACCGCACTGCAGTTCCTTCTCTAAATCCTCGCACAAACGAAAAAATGGCTGACATCGAAATAAGTGTCCAAGGAATAGAAAAGCAACTGGAATCACTCAACAGAGGAAAGTCCACTGGACCTGACGGGATACCAATTCGATTCTACACAGAGTACGCGAAAGAACTTGCCCCCCTTCTAACAGCCGTGTACCGCAAGTCTCTAGAGGAACGGAAGGTTCCAAATGATTGGAAAAGAGCACAGGTAGTCCCAGTCTTCAAGAAGGGTCGTCGAGCAGATGCGCAAAACTATAGACCTATATCTCTGACGTCGATCTGTTGTAGAATTTTAGAACATGTTTTTTGCTCGAGTATCATATCATTTTTGGAAACCCAGAATCTACTATGCAGGAATCAACATGGATTCCGGAAACAGCGATCGTGTGAGACCCAACTCGCTTTATTTGTTCGTGAGACCCAGAAAATATTAGATACAGGCTCCCAGGTAGATGCTATTTTTCTTGACTTCCGGAAGGCGTTCGATACAGTTCCGCACTGTCGCCTGATAAACAAAGTAAGAGCCTACGGAATATCAGATCAGCTGTGTGGCTGGATTGAAGAGTTTTTAGCCAACAGAACACAGCATGTTGTTCTCAATGGAGAGACGTCTACGGACGTTAAAGTAACCTCTGGCGTGCCACAGGGGAGTGTTATGGGACCATTGCTTTTCACAATATATATAAATGACCTAGTAGATAGTGTCGGAAGTTCCATGCGGCTTTTCGCGAATGATGCTGTAGTATACAGAGAAGTTGCAGCATTAGAAAATTGTAGCGAAATGCAGGAAGATCTGCAGCGGACAGGCACTTGGTGCAGGGAGTGGCAACTGACCCTTAACATAGACAAATGTAATGTATTGCGAATACATAGAAAGAAGGATCCTTTATTGTATGATTATAAAAAAAAAATGGCTCTGAGCACTATGGGACTAAACATCTGTGGTCATCAGTCCCCTAGAACTTAGAACTACTTAAACCTAACTAACCTAAGGACATCACACACATCCATGCCCGAGGCAGGATTCGAACCTGCGACCGTAGCAGTCGCGCGGTTCCGGACTGCGCGCCTAGAACCGCTAGACCACCGCGGTCGGCTGTGTATGATTATATGATAGCGGAACAAACACTGGTAGCAGTTACTTCTGTAAAATATCTGGGAGTATGCGTGCGGAACGATTTGAAGTGGAATGATCATATAAAATTAATAGTTGGTAAGGCGGGTACCAGGTTGAGATACATTGGGAGAGTCCTTAGAAAATGTAGTCCATCAACAAAGGAGGTGGCTTACAAAACACTCGTTCGACCTATACTTGAGTATTGCTCATCAGTGTGGGATCCGTACCAGATCGAGTTGACGGAGGAGATAGAGAAGATCCAAAGGAGAGCGGCGCGTTTCGTCACAGGGTTATTTGGTAACCGTGATAGCGTTACGGAGATGTTTAACAAACTCAAGTGGCAGACTCTGCAAGAGAGGCGCTCTGCATCGCGGTGTAGCTTGCTCGCCAGGTTTCGAGAGGGTGCGTTTCTGGATGAGGTATCGAATATATTGCTTCCCCCTACTTATACCTCCCGAGGAGATCACGAATGTAAAATTAGAGAGATTAGAGCGCGCACGGAGGCTTTCAGACAGTCGTTCTTCCCGCGAACCACACGCGACTGGAACAGGAAAGGGAGGTAATGACAGTGGCACGTAAAGTGCCCTCCGCCACACACCGTTGGGTGGCTTGCGGAGTATAAATGTAGATGTAGACGTAGATACAGTGTTAAAATACACTCTGTTACAGTATTACAGGTTATATTGTTAGAATGTTGAGGTTTGTGAGCTAAGCAAGGTAAGGAATATAAAATTCTGTGTAGCAGTATGTGTCATTGTGATGGTCTTCGGGCATATGGCTGGTTGATTGCATCATGGGAAGCTTGAAAGTTGGGTATGCTCATTTGTAATTGATGATTTAGGACCAGCTGGGGATTTTAAGCTAAATGTTTGTGCTTCCAATAGGCTTAGTTTCCTTCCTTTGTTGGCTATACGTTAGCAGCTTTGAAATTTAACGCCGCTTTCAGTCGACCATCAGTTACTGCATCTGCATTCAACACAATTGTCTATCATTTTCGTTCGAAATATCAGAGCAAGAGTCACTCAATAATCACACACTCTGAATGCCAAAGACCAATATAGTGGCGCCCCCAATTACTCTGTTTTCCATCCGAAGACGGCCTTGAGTCGTATCTCCAACTTTGAAGTAAGATCACTGATCGTGCTGGTTACACATTGTTTCGCCGACCTATAGAGCGCTTGGGCTGGTTACAAGCTGCTCAGATGACAGCGCCTGCACTTAGCTGTGTAGGCAACCCAAGATGCTCTTCGTCTGCTCTTGCTTCCCGATAGCAACAGGCTGTGTGGATGAGGCAAATGCTATCCTTCCCTCACTTTATGCGCATCCTCAGTCGCAAGTCTTTTACCCAAATTAACAACTTAGGATGTTAAAATGTTATAAATCATCTTAACTCGTGTGGTACGTCAGAGATCTGAAGTAAGCTTGCACTCGGCCTGAATTTCTGTTTTTTGGAAACGGACGTCGCAATTTACATTCCGCTGACTAAGAAGGTAGAGGCCTATCATCACATTTTAATATAACATAGCCAGTCATCTTCTTGATACGTTCTGCAAGTTGTCTATCGTAATTACTGAATCGGATTTCGTTGAATTTTCTGTGTAAAATTTATGTAACGCTAGAAAGTTAAACGAAGTCCTGTCACAAGTTGACGCGACATATTTCACACGATTAAATGTTAATAATATAGTTCGTTTATCAAATGTACGATAATTCAACAAAAATTTAAGTTAATGTGCTGCGCTTCTCAATGTCGCTAGCTTTATGAGGTTCTTTGCAGACAAGCTGTTGTCTGTAGGAAGGTTTCAACACTTCAAAACTATAGCGAAAGCAGAAAAGATCTGCAAGGGATCGATGATTGAAGGATGGACTTAGAGTTGATCCTGAATGTAAGCAGGTGTAACATTTTGCGTGTAAATAGACAGTTCGAGTACGCTATTGTAAAAATGTCATTGGATACAGTAAAAACCTAATATACTTAGGAGTGACCTAAAGTGGAATGACCTCATAAAACAAACTGTAAGAGAAGCAGATGCGACGCTGAGATTCTTAGGAACAATCTTAAGGAAAGTAACTCATCCACGAATGAAGTTGCTCTAAAATCATCTATTCGGCCGGTTCTTGAATGTAGTTCATCTTGGGCTCTTATCAGGTAGGGTTAACTCAAATGGTAGTCGCTACAACAGAGATGATGTGTATCATTGAAACGGGTACTGTTGAAATTTCGAAGGCGTACGTTAGAAGAAGACCTGGGCAAAATCTTACTTTGTGCCACATATTTCTCGTGAAATGACTACAACGATAAAAAAGAGAAATTAGAATTCATACAGAAATTTATCGACAATCGTTCATCCCACGCACCAATCGCGAATGGAACAGAAAAGGTGAGAAAGATGACAGTACCAAAGGTACCCTCTGCCACACTGGAAGAGTATAGGTATAGATGTAGTTGTAAATGTAACAAGCGTTGCATTTTGTACTTATAAAAACAGGGTGTAACAGGTACAAGTGAAGATAATTCTGTTGGTGAGTGAGGAAGGCGTTCCGCATAACATTAAATCAGTCATTTTTCAGACTAATAATTTTAGCTATTACAAATCGCACCTTTTTAGGTTGGGTAGTGCCTCCAAGAGCAAGCCATTAAGGCTTATTTTCCCTTGGACGGCAAGTCAGTTGTTGAACTGTGGACACATGAGAGCAAAACGTAAGCCATACTGACAGGCGTAGTCCACCTAATGGTGCACTTGCGACCGTGCAGAAAACATCAGATCGTAAAGTTTGTGACATAGAAAAAAAAACCAACACACTGATGTTATTACATATTAAGATAACATATGTAAAATATCTGCATTTATACCCATTACACCCACTATATTGAGATGACAGATTATCTGATTTTATACTGTACATTACCTACGTCGCATCTAATAGACAATCAAAAATCAGACCATGAATCGAATATTTCGACTGATTGAGTATTCACCAACGTCCTTGATGTCCCATTATGGCAGCTTTCGATAATATCAGACGTGATCGTTCTTACTGAAACAGGAATGAGACAGACAGAAACTAATGATACGAGAGGAAAAGGATGTACGTGTAATTGTGCAGGAAACCAGGAAGAAGAGCATTTCCACATCTTTAGTCCTGGAAAATGTCGAAACGCATCTTTCTTCTCTGGACATTCGAGGCAATACAGTGACACTCAGTCCCGAACAAGAGCGACTTAAAAAGTAATAATTATAATTAGGGCAAATATAGTAATACAGGAATGTTGCAACTCAGCATTTAACCGCAAAGTAAGTATTATTGTGGGTATCCGCAGATAATAAACATTCTCCTGGGTGGGACCTCTAACCACAGCAAAAGAACCTGACTGCAAGTCGGGGTACGTTGCCAAAAAGGTTAAACGTTTTACAAATGGTATATTAAAATCACGTCATATGTACTCACAAGGACATTGAATCCTATAAATGAAGCGGAAAGAGCCATCAGAAGCATCAGTGCAGAGTCCTCATTCTGAGCTGTCACGTAAGTGAGGTGGAACCGTTAACTGTACGTTGACGTCGTGTCTGTGTCAGTGCATCAGTCACATTTAATTTTTCAGGTTTTATCCTGCTGTTTTCAGTTCTGCAGCTGATGAAAAAGAGAGGGACGGTATAGCGATTTAACTAAAGGTGTTTCAGGTGTACTATCTCTGAGGTTTATTGCTCCAAACCGCGGGCTATGACATGAATCTGGATAGTCTACGTATCTAAGATTGGTAAATGAATACAGTCATGGGCGTATGGGTCGGTAACAGATCTCCTTGTCTGTCAGACGTCATTGCCAAAAAAATTGTGTGAAGACCAAGCCACTGAACCAAGCGATTCATGTACGAATTCGGCTGCTTCCAACTGCAAGAGTCTGTTACAGTACTTGCTACTTTTCTGAAACTGAATTAAGCAGATTAGCACAGTTGAGGATCTACATTACATCTCTAAGATATCATCCCTACACAAAAGATAGCATAACACCCTTAAATATGGGTCATGAAGAAGGAACTGCTAGTGAATTACGCACCTAGATAGCAATGACATTAAGATATTATTATAGTTTTTGATGCATTACAGAATGCGAATTTTTATCTCTCTCTTTCATTTAATCTACTTAAAGTGCATCCGTTTGAAATTTCACATACCTGACTTCCTAGTTTCTGTAACTACCCTAACGCAAATGCAGTAATGTCTTCGCCACCGATAGAACGTAAGGGAACTCGGAACCTAAAAATGATGAAATTTTGGGTTTTCAGTTTATTGTGAAATAAAATACTACAGATCTTCCTCTTTAAAATGATATATTAATCTTACCTGTAGCTTAACTCCAAGTATTGAAAATATTATTTTCAATAATGTACTGTAGAGGGCATGTCCCGACATTGAATTTCCATGCATACATGTTCATTGAAAACATCGTTTTTCAAAACTTCCAGTCTTTCCAAAGACTTTATTTTATGTTGGCAACACGACTTGATAGGCAATTGTTTTGTCTGCGTATTGTAGTCTTTGGATACTGTTGTTTACATTGAGCATTTGGTGGTTATTGCACGATTTGTGTTGTATTTCTATTGCGTAACTGGAACTTATCAAATATGCCTCGAGTTAGTAACAGAGTTTACAAGAGGAAGAAGCCTCCTCCGAGGTACACTAGTGGAACTATGACAATTTCTCCGACCTTGGGAAATGATTCTGAAAATAGTGAGGTTATTCATGAAGTGAAATCTACTCCTGTCTCTAGCACAAGCAAGAAGTTGCATGGATCAACTGAAAAATACTGCAATTTATTGGAGATGTGTAGTGAGGATAATGTGAACGAAATAATTAACATTTCATTGCTCTCAAAGGTGATTGAGAGTTCAGTACTGTGTAAGGAATGTTGCAAATTGAGTATGTCAGTAAATGTCAAGCGACACCTAGGACTTGCAGCAGAAATCTGTCTCCATTGTACTAGTTGTCATTCCAATGTTTCATGTTTTTCATGTTTTTCATGTCGAAATAGGCCAAAGTGAAACTGATAGTGAGAAAAGCAAGTACTATGGTGTAAATATTAGATGTGTTTATGCTCTAAGGTCAATCGGTAAGGGATACTCTGCTGGTCAAATGTTTTGTGGTGTAATGAATCTACCACCACCACCAACGAAATTCTCAAAATATAACTCGGTTGTTGGATCCTGTGTTGAAGATATTGCCCAAGAATCCATGAAAGAAGCAGTGGAGGAGGCTGTGGCGGGGGATGAAGAAATTCCAGATGTTCAGAATCCTCGGGACCAGACTGTCGCACTAGATGGTACGTGGCAGAAGCGTGAGCACACTTCACATAATGGGGTAATAACGGCAACAAGTGCTGATACTACAAAAGTTATAGATGTTGTAATTAAATCCAAGCACTGTAGGTGTCCTAAAAGAGTGAAGGATGAGCATGCAGAAAACTGTCGAAGGATTTACAGTGGGTCTAGTGGGGCCATGGAAGTTTCCGGTGTGAAAGGCATTTTCAGTCGCTCTCTTCTGTGGTACAAGGTCAGATACCTACAGTTCCTGGGTGATGGTGATTCGAAGTCTTTTGCTGATGTATCTGAGCTAAAACCTTATGGAAATGATGTTACCATTACTAAACAGGAGCGCATAGGTCACGTTCAGAAACGTATAGGAACAAGGTTGCGTCGACTGAAGACTATAATGAAAGGCCAGGTACTCAGTGATGGAAAACCTTTGGGTGGAGCTAAAAGATTGACAGACGAGGTAATCAACAGATTGCAGAGAGACTATGGGCTGGCAATAAGACAAAATACTCACAGTGTTGATGCAATGGAAAAGGCTGTAATGGCACTTTACTACCACACCTTATCGACTGACGAGAAACCACTACGTGGACTATGCCCACAGGGACCCAATTCCTGGTGCAAGTACAACAAATATCAGGAATCTGAACGTGTATACAAGCATCACCAGTCTACCATAAACTGTCATGAAGGCTATAAAACCAATTTTCAGAGATATTTCTGCAACTGAACTTTTGAAGGAATGTCTCCATGGACGTACACAAAGTCAAAATGAGAGTGTGAATAACGTAATTTGGACCAGAATCCCAAAAAATGTGTTTGTGGAAATTCATACTCTTCATTTTGGAGTATATGATGCCATTGCTACGTACAACAAAGGTAACATTATAAAGTGCAATGTGCTGCAGAAGTTGGATGTGATGCCGGGAAAGTACATGGTGAGTGCAATGATGTCGATAGACAATGAGAGAAAACTGGATGCTGAAAGGAAAGAAAAGGAATGTGAGAGGCAAGCCAGACAAAGAATGAAAGATGTGAAAAGAAGGCTAGATGGGGAGATGTCCAGTGACAGTGAAAACCCCTCTTATGGAGCTGGACTCCACTAAAATGTTAGTGAAACTTTGAAACTCGTTTTCCACAAGTTCACTTTTTTGCCGTATAGGGAACGTTACCTGCTAAACTATTAGAGATAAAGACTTAAAATTTTCAAGGAATGTAAACAGTGCCAGTACACACCTTGTATCATAGCCTTTTTGTGACACATAATTGATAACAGATTTTATTTCAAAGATACTATGCCAAAAAATGTGTCAATTATTTTCAGTAACAAAATAATTAATATCTTCCCAAAAAACACCAATAAATTAAAATCCATATGGTGCATGGTATTAAATATATGTAACATTATACTGTAAAAGTTTCATCATTCTGGTGTTAATAGTTCATAAGAAAATGTTCCTTACATTTAACATTGGAGGTATAGGACGTTCCGGGTCCCCTTAACACCTCTTTTCATCCTTTAATTACGTGCGACATAAAATTAATTCTTTTGCGATTATTCCCCATGCTCCTTTTTTTCATCGCCTATGTGCCAGATATATCCAAAGTCTGTGATTTTCCATAAACACAATAATAGCAGGTGCTAAGTACATGTGGTTTTTCTTGGCTACTGGTAAGTCTTAGCTGCCTGTAACTTCACAGAGTCACGCAGTTCATAATATATTAGGCTCGTGCGTAAGTTCGTAGCGTTTTTGTTTTGGATATTGGTATTCTGGTTGCTAGACGATTTTTTATCGATTGTCATTTTTATTTGTAGTTCACTGTTGCGATTTGAATTTGCATATTGTCATTTGGAGATGGTGAATGGAGCTGTTAGCGTTAGAAAATGGAGTTCCAGGTGGAGAAATCGGAACATTTCCGGCATATTCTTCTGTTTGAGATCAATAGAGGGGTGACAGTACCGGAGGCAGCCACAAACATTTTCAACATATTGGGGATAATGCCACTGGACAGAGCACGGCAAGAAAATGGTTTTCTCGTTTCAAGAAGGAACGTTTCGACATTAGTGACTCTCCACATTCAGAAAGACCTTCGGTGTTTGATGAAGATCGTTTAAACGCATGAATCCACTATGATCAACACCAGTGTACTCGAGAACAGGCAGATGTGATGAACTGTGATCATTCCACCATCGGGCGACATTTGCTTGCAGTTGAGAAGGTTCAAAAATCGGAAGTATGGGTGCCTCACGCTCCAAGTCAAAATCACAAAAATCAATGGGTAGTCATATGTACACATCTGCTTGTTGGTGATCAATTGGATCGTGAACAGCATACACCATTTCTCTCCTGTATTATTACTGACGGCGAGAAATGGTAAAAGAAAGGAATGGTTGAGCCAAAACAAAGCAGCAATTCCTCGTACAGACCTGCGTGCATCCGCAAAAGATAATGTTATGCATCCGGTGGAAAAGAGACTGTGTGGTGTACTACGAATTGCTTCTCCTAGGCGTAACCACAACTGCCGACATTTATTGTCAACAACAGAGACGTCTTGCAAACGCAGTCCAAGAACAGTGACCAGGAAGACTGAGAGAAATGATGCTACTCCACGAGAACTCCCACCGCATTCTGCTAGACTGACGAAAAACACCACCTTTATTCACCTGATCTTGCGTCCTCAGATTTTCATCTTTTCCGCTATCTATGGAACATCCTTTAAGCAACTTCCCGGGTCAAAATGCGCTCCGAACATAGACCGAAGAGTTCTTCGCCTCAAAGCAATGTGATTTCTACAGTCATAGAATCGAAAAGTTAGCCAAATGTTGGCAGTCTGTTTTAAAAAAAAATGGAGAACATATTATTGAATACTGAAGTCTCTGTTATGTGTATCTGTTGTGTTTATTAAACTTATGGAAAATCGTAACGAACTTGTGGTGTCACCGCCAGCCACCACACTTGCTAGGTGGTAGCCTTTAAATCGGCCGCGGTCCGTTAGTATACGTCGGACCCGCGTGTCGCCACTATCAGTGGTTGCAGACCGAGCGCCGCCACACGGCAGGTCTAGTCTAGAGAGACTCCCTAGCACTCGCCCCGGTTGTACAGCCAACTTTGCTAGCGATGGTTCACTGACTACATACGCTCTCATTTGCAGAGATGACAGTTTAGCATAGCCTTGAGCTACGTCATTTGCTACGACCTAGCAAGGCGCCATATTCAGTAATTAGAATGAATTCTGAACAGATAATATTGTGAATCATGTACCGTCAAGAGCGACGTTCATCATTAATGGATTAAAGTTAAGTATCAAACTAATTCCGACCGCTTTCAGAATTCTAATTCCTTGTCATGTTCCTGACCTCACGTCAGTATAATTCTTCCCTCCTCACGCCAGCCTGCGTGAGCTAAAACCCGTGCATTTCGGCCTCCTCTTGTAACGCGGTGTTGGCGCTTCTGCCAACACAACAGAACTTATGCACCAATCCAATACATACTGGAGGAATATAGGAAGATAAAGGTAAAACGAAAGCGAGAGTAAATATGACAAAACAGTATGTGCTAAACAGTGGCATAACTCCGGAATGGAACAGCGAAGAATTGCTTCCTTTAAGCCATTGATGTTTTGTCTCCGGGTTAGCATAGGAAACCCATCTCGTCACTGGTCAATATTCCATTCAGTAGGCCTTGTCTTCCGTACCATAACAAAAAAAGAAGTCCAGAGAAGCATCGATTCGTTGAGGTTTGCGGTTATCAGAAAGGAGTTCTGGAATCCAACGAGAATGTAGCTTACGTTATGCTAACTGTTTAGTCAGCGTATTTCGATGAATTAGTTCAAGAAAAGATAAGACTAGTGTACAAATTTCTGTAGAATGAAGATTTCTTTAAAAGATGTACCGGTGCCAATACGCAAAATAACAACAGGAGCTTCAACACGTGTATTTGGACTCGCATGTCATGACTGTGGGGCAAAACCAGTTGAAATACCAGCATATATAGCTGCAGGCATATTCAACGTAGGTTATTCATCTGTTCTGAAGACAATGAAAGCGTTAAGAATCGTCACAAAGTCTAACAGAAAAACCTTCGAGGAGTTATCTAACGGAAACACGTGGCCGCCACAGAACCAGGAATGTGTCAGTTTGTTAAAAGGGGCCGGTTTGAATGAATACAACACCAAATTCAGAACTAGGGCATGTCTGAGGAACAGGAAGAATGCCTCTATCGCAGACTGAGCGCAGGTTTTGAAACAACGTCTTCTTTTTGTTACTGAAAACTTTAAACGCGTTTTTTTGGAAGCATTTTTAGTGGGCGAAGCTCTCTAGAATCTCGACAGATTAACCGAGTCATTTTATTTTTAAAAAATGATAGTTTAATTTAGGGGCTCTTAGTGAGGGCTTTTTTATTCGAATTTTATTTATTTTCTTAAGGATTTGAAGTTAGAAAAGCATGCCAGAAATCTAAATGTTTTTCAAGTAGGTGCAGTTTTTTTCGATGTATTTTGCAACATTCCATCGTGATGCCCCCACCCCAAATTCATTCTAATTTAAGAATTTGTAAATAGGCTGTTTAGGTTTTTATGTTGGTAATGCCACGTGGCGCTGAAAATCACTGACTGTGCTATGTGTAGTCTGTGGTTGGTTTGCATTGTTGGAATATTTGCTATTGTAGTGTAGTGCAGTTGGATGTGAACAGCTCATAGCGTTGTGCAGTTGGAGGTGAGCCGCCAGCAATGGTGGATGTGAGGAGAGAGATTGTATTGATAAGTGTGTGCATTTGATATTTTTCTTATTGCAATTATGAAAACATTTTTCAAACCTGTATTGACCACTGCTCAAAACAATTTGTAAAATTTCTTGTGGGGAGCATGGGGGCTATGTAAGTAGGCTGTTTAGGTTTTTATGTTGGTAACGCCACGTACCGCTCTGTATGAAAATCACTGACTGTGCTGTGTGCAGTCTGTGGCTGGTTTGCAATGTTGGAATATTTGCTACTGTAGTGTTGGGCAGTTGAATGTGAACAGCGCATAGCGTTGTGCAGTTGGAGGTGAGCCGCCAGCAGTGGTGGAAGTGGGTAGAGAGATAGCAGAATTTTGAGAGCGGACTATCTGGACGTGCGTCCGTCAGAAAAACGAAATTTGTAAGACCAGATTTCATGAACTGATATATATATTATGACTTTTGAACACTATTAAGGTAAATTCATTGTTTGTTCTCTAACAAAATCTTTCATTTACTGACTATGCCTATCAGTAGTTAGTGCCTTAGAATCATTTATGTAGCTGGCAGTATTGGCGCTCGCTGTGTTGCAGTAGTTAGAGTAACGAATATTTTGGTGAGGTAAGTGATTCATGAAAGGTGTAGTTTATTGTTAGTCAGGGCCATTCTTTTGTAGGGATTATTGAAAGTCCGATTGCGTTGCGCTAAAAAAAATAAAAAAATAAAAAAAGTTTGTGTGTCAGTTTAGTGTTGATGAGAATAAGTAACGAGAGAAATGTCGGAGTACGTTCAGTTTTGCTCAGCTGTTTTAAAATCAAATAACGTAAAGGTTTACCAGCACTGTCATTTGTATAGTTTTCAAAGGCGATGTTTCAGATTTTCAGTTTTTATCGATTTTAGAAATAGTCACTAATCCTTACAACGCATCGCGCAAACCAGGACAGGTTCTGTAGCCGCCATTTTTAATTTGTTTGAGATTTAAAAAAATTTATGCATAGATGTTTGTGTAATAAAATGGTAAAAGCCCTATTTTAATAAAAACAGTCCTTGTAAGAAAAAATATTCTAAACTTCACCCACATTCCGTGCCACTCGACCAGAAGTTCCCTTTAAGGCACTGGTAGCGGAAGCTGGCGGCGGTTTCCACAGAAGGACGCAGCGGGGGTGCGAGACGGGCGAGCAGCGCCGCGGCAGCTACTTACTTACCTGTCAAACTCGGTGAGTCGGATCAGTGTGGCTGCGGAAGAACGCGAAGTCGCGGGCGGACGCGTCTGCAGAGAGGATCGCGCAGGCACTGGCCACGGCTAGGGCCCCGCGCCGCGACCCCGCTCCCCCGTGCCAAACGGCGGGTATTTTGGGACCCTGCGGCTCCCACGCGCCGAGCTGCACTCGTGATCTGCACGCCACACCCCTGCCTTCTCGTGTGCTCCATAAACACAGTGTCCCATTGACAGCGGCCACCAAGCGGGAGTATCTGCGGAGGGAGCACTGCGTACTCCGCATATCGCCAGCATTAAGCTGTGACTGTTGGGCGCGGTTCACATTGAGGTGATACGACATGCGGTACTACACACGATACTATGCGTAAACAACCCACATCGGCATGGCACGTAGAAACATATTGCAAGCATGTCAACTGGTTCCCACTGGGACGACAGCGATAAGACAAGTAACTCTGCGTGAAATAACCGCAGAAATCATTGTGCGATGAAATCCATTGGGACAGTGCGGCGAAATTTGGCGTTAATGGGCTATGGTAGCAGTCTACCGACGCGAGTGCCTCTGCTAGAAGCACGACATCGCCTGCAGCGCCTCTCCTGGGCTCTTGACCGTACCTGTTGGGCCCTAGGCGACTGGAAAGCCGTGGCCTGATCAGATGAGTCCCCAATTTCAACTGGTAAGAGTTGATACTAGGGTTCCAGTGTGGCGCAGATCCCACGACGCCATTGACCCATGTTGTCAACAACGCATTGTGCTAACTGGTGATGGCCTCGTGATTGTTACCACTGTGTTTACTTGGAATGTACTGGGTCTCTGCTCAAACTGACCCTATCATTGACTGGGAATGGTTATGTTCAGCTTCCTGGAGACCATTTTTAGCCATTCATGTTCGCAAACGATGATGGCATTTTTATGGGTATCAATGGGCAAAGTCACCGGGCCATAATTGTTCGCAATTGCTTTATAGACCATTCTGGACAGTTCGAGTCATTGACCCAAGTTGTCAACAACGCATTGTGCAAACTGGTGATGGCTTCGTGATTGTGTCTGCTGTGTTTTCTTGGAATATACTGGGTTCTCTGGTCTAACTGAACCTATCACTGACTGGGAATGGTTATGTTCGGCTTCCTGGAGACCATTTTCAGCCATTCATGTTCGCAAACGATGATGGCATTTTTATGGGTATTAATAGGCAATGTCACCAGGCCATAATTGTTCGCAATTGCTTTATAGACCATTCTGGACAGTTCGAGTCATTGACCCAAGTTGTCAACAACGCATTGTGCAAACTGGTGATGGCTTCGTGATTGTGTCTGCTGTGTTTTCTTGGAATATACTGGGTTCTCTGGTCGAACTGAACCTATCACTGACTGGGAATGGTTATGTTCGGCTTCCTGGAGACCATTTTCAGCCATTCATGTTCCCAAACGATGATGGCTTTTTTATAGGTATCAATGGGCCATGTCACCGGGCCATAATTGCACGCAATTGCTTTGTAGACCATTCTGGACAGTTCCAGCAAACGATTTGGCCACCCAGATCGCCCGACATGAATTCCATCGAACATTCATGGGACATAATCGAGAGATCAATTCACGCACCCGCAACACTTTCGCAATTATGAACGGCTATAGAGGCAGCGTGGTTTAATATATCTGCAGGGGACTTCCAGCGACTTATTGAGTCCACGCCACGTCGACTTGCTCCACTACGCCGAGCTGTTGGTTTTCTTTTCGTTATTACCCGTAGTTCAAAGTACACTGACGTGACGAAAGTCATGGGATGCCTACCAATATCGAGTCGGACCTCCTTTTGCCCAGAGTACTGCAGCAACTCGATGTGCCATGAACTCAACAAGTCCCCTGCAGAAATACTGAGCCATGATGCCTCTATAGCCGACCACAATTGTGAGAGTGTTGCCGCTGCAGGATTTTGAGCGCGAACTGACCTCTTGAATGAGATTTTCACTCTGCAGCGGAGTGTGCGCTGATAAGAAACTTCTTGGCAGATTAAAACTGTGTGCCGGACCGAGACTCGAACTCGGATCCTTTGCCTTTCGCGGCCAAGTGTTCTACCTTCTGAGCTACCCAAGCACGACTCACGCCCTGTCTTCACAGCTTCACTTACGCTTGTACCTCATCTCCTACTTTCCAAACCTTGAGTAGCTCAGATGGTAGAGCACTTGCCCGCGAAAGGCAAAGGTCCCGAGGTCGAGTCTCGGTCCGGCACACAGTTTTAATCTGCCAGGAAGTTTCATATCAGCGCACACTTCAATGCAGAGTGAAAATCTCATTCTGGAAACATCCCCCAGGCTGTGGCTAAGCCATGTCTCCGCAGTGTCCTTTCTTCCAGGAGTGCTAGTTCTACAAGGTTTGCAGGAGAGCTTCTGTGAGGTTTGGAAAGTAGGACACGAGGTACTGGCGGAATTGAAGCTGTGAGGACAGGGTTGAGTCGTGCTTGGGTAGCTCAGATGGTAGAGCACTTGCCCGCGAAAGGCAAAGGTTCCGAGTTAAAGTCTCGGTCCGGCACACAGATTTAATCTGCCAGGAAGTTTCAACTGACCTCTTGATTACGTCCCATAAGTTTTGAACGCGATTCATATCAGGCGATCTAGATGGCCAAATCATTCGCTCGAAATGTCAAAAATGGTCTACAAACCAAACACGAACAGTTGTGGCCCGCTGATAATTCCATCATGGGAACATGAAGTACATGAATGGCTGTAAATGGTCTCCAAGTAGTCGAACGGAACCATTTCCAGTCAACGACTGGTTAAGTTGGACTGGAGGAGCCAGTTCATTCAGTGTAAACACATCCCCACCATTATCTCCTACCATCTGAAATTGGGACTCATTTGATCAGGCCACGGTTTTCCAGTCGTCTAGGGTCCAAAAGATATGATCACGAGCTTTGGAGAGGCGTTGCTGGCGATGTCGTGCTGTTAGCAAATGGAACTCGCCTCGGTCGCCTGCTGCCATAGCCCATTAACGTCACACTGTCCTAACAGATACGTCGGTAGTATGTCCCACATTGATTTCTGCTGTTATTTTACGCACAACTGATTGGCTGTTAGCACTGACAACATTACGCAAACGCCGCTGCTCTCGGTCGTTAAGTGAAAGGTGACGGCCACTGCGTCCTTGGTGAGAGGTAATGGTTGAAATTTGATATTCTCGGTACACTCTTGACACTGTTGATCGCTTACTGTTGAATTCCCTAACGATTCCCAAAATCGAATGTCCCATGCGTCTAGCTCCAACTACTATTCCATGTTCAGACTCTATTAATTCGCGTCGTGAAGCCATAATCACGTCGGAAAACGTTTCACTTGAATCACCTGAGTACAAATGACGGCTCCGCCACTGTACTGCCCTTTTAAACCTTGTGTACGCGATACTACCGCCATCTGTATATGTGTATATGGCTATTCCACGATTTTTGTCATATCACTGTAAAGCACAGCACAGCGCATATTTTGGAAAGTTAGCAGTGAAAACAGCATGGGTTTAGGAAAGGAAGAAGCACGGTCGACCTGATATTTTCTATCCGTCAACTGATGGAAAAAAGTTGGGAGTATAACAAAAGGGTGATAATGGTTTTTATAGACATAGAGAATGCGTATGTCTCAGTTAATAGGGAAAGACTCTGGGAAGAAACGAAGAAGATAGATATAGAAGATGCATACAGTAACGTTAGAAAGACAATGTACAGAGGACATAGTTGTAAAATTAGAACACTAATGGGGAACTCTAAGTACTTCGAAATGAGACAAGGACTAAAGCAAGGAAGTATTCTATCCCCTGCACTTTTTAATGTTGTGATGGAAGGAATGAATAGGGCAGTTAAAGATCTAGTAAAAGAAAAAGACAAAAAGATGATTTTTGCAGATGATATGGTAATATGGGGTGATAAAGAGGTAGATGTACAGTTACAACTTGATGCGTGGAAGGAAATAATGAAAAGGTATGGACTAAAAATAAATAAAGATAAGAGTAAAGTAATGGTATGTAGAAGAGAGAAAGGGATCAACGGATATATTACCTTCAACGGAGAACGCCTCAAAGTGGTAGAAAGTTTCACTTATTTAGGGAGTGAAATATCTAGGGATGGAAGAATAACTAACGAAATTAATAGGAGGTTACAGAAGGGAAGCAATTTCTACCAAACAATAAAACACCTGATTTGGAAAAAGGAAGTTTCAGAAAAAGCAAAACTCCTTATTATAAGAATTATTACTTCCCTATAGTCACCTGTGGTGGAGAAACATGGACATTGACAGAAAGGGACTGGAGCAGACTACAAGCAGGAGAAATGAAATTTCTTAGAGCAGTTAAGGGAAAAACAAGAATGAATAGAGAAAGGAGTGTAGAGATTAGAAAGGACCTTAAACAAGAAAGTATGAGAGAAGAAATTGGAAAAGAGAGATTAAGACGGTATGGGTATGTTAAGACGATGAATGAGCAGACACTCCCCAAAATTATGGAACAACTAAAGACGGATGGGTAAAGACCTAGAGGGCGCCCAAGAACACGGTGGAAAATGGGAGTGAGAATATCTGTGGAAAGGAGAGGTGTGACCTGGCAGCAAGTGGAGGAAGAAAATTGGTGGGAGGACCGAGCCAAATGGAGCGGACTCGTCATCACTCAGACCCGGCAGTAGCTGGAGCAGGATCCGGATATAGATAGATAGCAGTGAAAAATGCAGTCGCTGTTCATTTTACGTTTGATGCATTTCTTTGATACGTAAGAAGCTTACCTAACACATCTAAATTGTCTTTAATGCCGGAAAGAAAGTCGTACCTCTCTCCAGTCTTGAGTAAATATGTGATGCATTGGCCTCGAAAAGCTACGACGCGCCAAACTCGATGCTGTGAACGTGCGCCACGCGATGCGCAGCTGCCTCGTGTTGGCGTCTAGACCTGAGAATTTATTTTTGATCTGCGTATAGTCAACGTGTCGTTCTCACAGGAGAACTATTGGAGCATGACATCTTTCGTCCAACTTGTTGAAGAAAACACTCTTCTGTGGGATTAGTCATCATCATAGGCTTCTTCCATTTCCAGTACAACATTGTCTACTCCTACACAGAACTTACCATCTCACCCTACAACATCGATGACGACTCATCTGCCTTCAGATCCGGCAGCGTTCCTTGTAAACACGTGTGAATCTGAATCATTTTCTACCGTCACGCACTGAACAGTTGCAGCTTTTCACAAGACATTTGTTATTTATAGATGTACTTCACCTGAACAAAGTATCACACTGTGTGATCTTAATGAAAATAGACTTCTCTTGGTGGAACTTTCAATGTGCGCTACTGGCCATTAAAATTGCTACACCAAGAAGAAATGCAGATGATAAACGGGTATTCATTGGACAAATATGTTATACTAGAACTGACATGTGATTACATTTTCACGCAATTTGGGGACACAGATCCTGAGAAATCAGTACCCAGAACAACCACCTCTGGTCGTAATAACGGCCTTGATATGCCTGGGAATTCAGTCAAATAGAGCTTGGATGGCGTGTACAGGTACAGCTGCCCATGGAGCTTCACACGATACCACAGTTCATCAACAGTAGTGACTGGCATATTGTGACGAGCCAGTTGCTCGGCCACCATTGACCAGACGTTTTCAATTGGTGAGAGATCTGGAGAATGTGCTGGCCAGGACAGCAGTCGAACATTTTCTGTATCCAGAAAGGCCCGCACAGGACCTGCAACAAGCGGTCGTGCATTATCCTGCTGAAATGAAGGCTTTCGCAGGGATCGAATGGAGCGTAGAGCCACGGGTCGTAACACTTCTGAAATGTAACGTCCACTGTTCAAAGTGCCGTCAATGCGAACAAGAGGTGACCGAGACATGGAAGCAATGGCACCCCATACCATCACGCCGGGTGATACGCCAGTATGGCGATGAGGAATACACGCTTCCAATGTGCGTTCACCGCGATGTCGCCAAACACGGATGCGACCGTCATGATGCTGTAAACAGAACCTGGATTCATCCGAAAAAATGACGTTTTGCTATTAGTGCACCCAGGTTCGTCGTTGAGTACACCAGCGCAGGCGTTCCTGTCTGTAATGCGGCGTCAAGGGTCACCGCAGCCATGGTCTCCGAGCTGATAGTCCATGCTGCTGCAAACGTCGTCGAACTGTTCGTGCAGATGGCTGTTGTCTTGCAAACGTCCCCATTTGTTGACTCAGGGATCGAGACGTGGCTGCACGATGCGTTACAGCCATGCGGATAAGATGCCTGTCATCTCGACTGCTAGTGATACGAGGCCGTTGGGATCCAGCACGGCGTTCCGTATTACTCTCCTGAACTCACCTATTAGTGATGTACTTCGGGCAAGTGAGAGACTGTTTGTTTACTCTTAGGACAATGTATCTTTGACTTGTTGTATTGTATGTTCTGTGACTATGTAATAAAGTGTTGTTAGACTGTAAGAAGATCGTACGCGTTAATGATCGAATAGATAAATTGAAACTAGCAAGCAGATTTTTTCTTTGTCTTCAACGTGGGCACAAAGTGTCAAATTGCAAAAAGAAAGAAAAGGCTCGGTGTTTTAACTGTAAAAGACTGCAATTTGTGAGGAATGAAAAGATATTAGGGGTCCTGCGGGTCAGACAAACGTTACTTCCGTGGGAAAGGTATCTGTCGCTCCTCACGGATATACGTACCTTCAGACAGCTCAAGTATGCGTCTCAGGACCTACAGGATTGAGCAGGACAACGCGATGTCTACTGGACACAGGTAGTCAGTCCAGCTTCATAGCAAAACCGCTGATTGATGATCTGAAATTGCAAACGGTAGACCGACAAGAACTAACCGTTTGTTCCTTTGAATCAAACCCTACACGCCCACGCTACCGCAGGCTTGTTCAGTTTAATATGAAGGGGCTTTGGCAGAATTCTTCAGTGCCAATTACTGCCTTCGAAAGTACTCACGTTGTTTCTCACCAGCCTTCAGTTCCACAACATATAAAGAGTTTACCAGATACCCGTAAGATTACGCTAGCAGATCCGAAAACCGATTCAACAGAAGATCTTCCCGTGGAGATTCTTGTAGGAGGCGATTTTTATTGGAAGATAGTGAAGCACAATTCGCCCATACGCATCTCTGAAACCTTAGTGTTAGTTCCTTCTCTGTTTGGCTGGGTACTTAGTGGTAACAGGTCACAAGCCTGTGTGCATGCAACCGTGGTAAATTTTGCTCAGACTGCACTCGGACAATGACTTCAGACGCTTTTGGGACTTGGAAACTACAGAGATTACTGCCGATCAGGATCGACCTGTGAAGAACAAGGATACGAGACTTCTTAAAAGTTTAGAGCATCTTTCTCTATAAAGGATCATCGAGCAGTGGTTACACTTCCAAAAAGACAACATACAGTGCTTTCGAGTAACAGACCTATCGCGGAAAAACGATTCAAGCACCTTAGGGAAAGATTTCAACATCAAGAGACCTTTAAGCAAATGTATTTCCATCTTATGCTAGACTACATTACGAAGGGGCAAGTAGAGGTCGCTCCCACCCCACTCTCAGGAAAGGAGCTATTTTATCTCCCTCATCATGCAGTGAGGAAGGAGAAATACAGAACCACTAAGTGGAGAATAGTCTTTGACGCCTCATCTCACGAAAACAATGCACCTTCTCTGAATGAGGTGTTAGAAGTAGGACCGAACCTATTACCAGAGATTCTGGGAATTTTACTGCGTTTCAGACTATATTCTA
The DNA here is from genome assembly GCF_023864275.1 of Schistocerca cancellata. Lineage (NCBI taxonomy): Eukaryota > Metazoa > Arthropoda > Insecta > Orthoptera > Acrididae > Schistocerca > Schistocerca cancellata. The sequence goes on from NC_064633.1 coordinate 328,087,744, forward strand.
TGGCTATCGTCGCGGACATCACACAAGCTTTCCTTCAATTAACCTTGAACAAAAAGGACAAAGAATTGACCAGATTCTTCTGGTTCAAAATTAGCCAGGATCAAACAGGAAATCTTCAAACGACGGACGAACTAACAGAATACCGTTTTAACAGACTTCCATTCGGCCTGACCTGCAGCCCATTTTTACTTTCTGCAACACTAAGAGAACTTGCCGACAAGTGTATGAGAGCATTTCCCACCGTAGCGCCACTTATAAACAAGACTGCATACTTGGACGACTTTGTGATCTCAGTAGAAGGTTATAATTTGGTTATAACTATATACTATGAACTTGTAAATCTAATGAAATTGATCAGTCTCCCCTTATCAAAATGAGCTACCAACTGTGAACAACTCCACACTATCTGGAGGGCAGAAGGGCGAGAACTCCACACCCAGACTCAAGTTTTAGGCGTAGACTGGAACACTGCGGGTGACTGCTTCTGTATCGATCCTAGCGAAATCATCAGAAGGTCGTCAGAAGAGCCAGCCACCAAACGACTCCTTTTACAATGTACGGCTAAATTCTATGACCCACTCGGACTGTTTTCCCCTGTTTCTCTTGTTGGGAAATTGCTATTCCAGGACACATGGTGCTGATGAATTGGCTGGAATGAACTTATGCCCCGGGACTTAGGGGCACGATGGCGCACTTGGATATCTAGCTTACCTTCGTTGTCACATATACGTGTCCCTAGATGGATAGCTACAGCTCATGGAAGAGACTCTCAGCTGCACGTATTCTGTGACGTCTCGGAAAAAGCATATGGAGCAGCTTTGTACATTCGTACTGTCTTAGATGATGACGTCGTAACTCATTTAGTCTGTAGCAAGAACTGACTTGCTCCTATTAAGAAGGTGACATTGCCTCGACTCGAACTTTTAGCGGCAATAGTTGGGACCAGACTATTGTGTTACTTTTGCCGCGCAACAGACTTTAAAATTGCCCATGCGATATTGTGGACGAATTCTAAAATAACACTAATTTGGATTCGCTGTGATCCTAACAGATGGAAGGCCTTCATTTGTAATCGGGTAACTGAGATACAAACACACACGACTCCCACGCAATGGAAACACTGCCCAGGACCAGACAATCCTGCTGACCACCTCTCACGTGGACTCCTCGGCTACCAAATGAATTCTTTGGATATTTGGTGGCATGGGTCGCCTTGGCTTACACGCCCTCCTGAATGCTGACCAAACGATACTCCAACGATGGTACGACTTCCTCCCGAAGAAAAGAGGAAGAAAACCCAGAGCCAAGTCTTGTCGATATCTACGCCAGTCAGCCTTCTGGACTTATTTAAATTCAGCTCAGACTGGAAGCTCATTAGTATCACAGCATGGACTCTCCGCTTCCTACAACACCATTCGTCAGAAGAATAAATCTTCAGGAGAACTTACAACCACCGAATTATCAGCTGCCAAAATGTATTGGATTCGAGTGGGCCAAAGAGATTCCTTCCCCAGCGAATTACATGCATTCAAAGCAGTTTCCAGTCGTCTCGGAATGGACAGATACAGGTCCTCTACGGTTTTCAAGTCAATCTTACACCACTGTTCCTGCAAAATGGTGGCAAGTTCACGTAATGATGATGGAAGTGGATAGCAATCGGTAATACTGTGATCTGGTAACTATGGTGGGCAGGGGAGATGCTACAATTCATCCCTGTGCTCACAAAACCAGTCCTGGGGGACGCGAGATGTGAGGACAGGAGTCCTGTCGTCTTGGAACACAGCTTCACCATTGGGAAGAAACACTGTGCCATGAGATGGACCTGATCAGCTAAAAGGGTCGCATAGTCCTTGGCAGTAACGCGATCTCACAGAGCAACCAAGGGGTCCATGGAGTATGTCTGCGCTAATCATCACCGAACACCCTCCATGTTTCGCTCTTATGACACAACCTCTTCAGTCCCGAAGATAAACAAAGAATGGAAAATTATTTCAGTCACTTTTTTTGGTGCAGTTGATCTCAAAGTAGCACAAAAAACTAATTTTGAAATTTTATTTTAAATAATATTTGAATAATTGAATGTACACACGTGTACATTGGGTGTTAACAGAGAAAAAAATGCCGATCTCATAGTATTTTCATATTTTTATTTACAATGAAAAATGTTCACATTACTTCTCATGAGGTTGGCGAATGTTTTTGCACGAAGGTGATGGACTTGAGCAAGATGGATGTGAGCAAGTATTTGATGTAAAGCTTGTTCTTCGTTCCTTGTTGGCTTTGCAACGGTGTGTTGCTGTTGTGGAGGTCCCATAATGGAATGGCGCTGTGAGTGCAGAATCTCGTGGTTTACTGGCTTTGTATGCATGAAAGTCATCGTTATGTGTCGCTGAAAGCGGTCGTTTTTTCGTTGTGATACTTCGCAGATGACTAGATTACAATAGGATAGGGATTTGGGAAGGTATGTCGTCTATTCTTCACCCATCTTCTTTCTTGGTCGCAATCTTGCGAATCTTCAACTTCTGTTCTTCCTGCTTTTTCTTTGCTTCTTACTTGATTCTTGGTTCTTCTCTGGGCAGGATATGGGAATATTTATTGATAACTACTCGCTTTGAAGTTCTCCTCATAGTAATAGTTTGATAATTTGTTTGGACGTGTCATTTTTACTTTGTGGAAGTTTTCTTCAGTTTCGTGCATCAGTGTGTTGTTTAATAGAAGTAGTGTGACTTTTACACATATTTTTTGCCAGTGGTGGTTTGCCCAAGCCATCTTATCGTCGGGCCGTTTTTTTGCTCACTCCGCTGAGTCGGGGCGTCCCAAGACCCTCTTGGCCTACCGTGTGCTGTCCTAGCAGGGTTCCGCTTAGCGGCGGATTTACTGCCCACTTTGGCTACAAGGGCCCTCTGTTGGTCTCACTGCCCTTTCCCTTCTCTCGATGCTTCTGCCTTGTAGGAATCGTGTCTTGGTAAATATGTCCTTTCCTTTCTTGATACTTCTCTGGTTGCAACTTGTGGGTCGTTGCATCTGGTTTTTTGCTGGAGTTTTTTACAATGGTTCTTACAAAAAGTTTTACTTATATTCATCTAATATACGTCTAGTACCTACATTGTTTTATGCCTTTTTAAAAAGCTTTACAAATTTCAGTGCCCTTTCCATGTTACAATTCTAAGATATTTTGAGTCTTAACTTCTACAAGAATCCTCAAATTCGTTTTTTATTTTTGTGTAGTGTCATGGTGTATAGCATTTTAGTATTTCATGCTGTTAGACTATCTACGCTTTATCCCTTCACCTTAATCTATGGTACTATTGGTGTTATTTTTGTTTTTGTTTTTATTGAAACTACTTTCTTTTTCCCACCTTCCTCTCTCTTCATTCTTCTTTCTCTTGACGATCTTATCTGCAACATAATCTTGAAATATTGTGCTGAATATTTACCAGTAATAAAATTAATCTTCAAACTTTTTGATATGGCTCACATGGTGAAGTCCTTAGGTTTTGCCTGTTTTTGGGTTCATTAGTTCCACAGCATTATCATGAGCAATTCGGCTAATTATGACAGATCCTTTGTATGCAGCGTAAAACTTAGGTATTTTGTGTTTCTGTTTGCTGGAGAGATGGTGTGTTTTTACAAATACTTTCTGGCCTACTGAGAATGTTCTTTTAATTGCTGTTCTATCTCCTCTTTCTTTTCTTTAAATGGCTGCCTTTCTGATGTTGGAGAGTGCTGTTCCTATGACTTGTTTGTGCTGTCTATGTGGTACAATAGGAAATCTAACATTTTCTCTGGTTATGTTTGGGGGTTCATTATTTTTGAGTACAGTAACTGGAGGTAGTAGTGTAGTGCCATGTGGCATTTCATTTATTACTTCTTGAAAATCTTTAAGGTATATATCCCAAGTGTTGTGTCGTTTGCCTGCATATAATCGGCATAAAGTGCCTATGTCCTTCATAGATCGTGCTGCTGGATTTACGCTAGGTTTGTACTTAGATATGTAGATGGGTTTTATTTTGTGTTGTTTTAACGTGTTCCGCCATTGCACTGATTTGTATTGTGGGCCATTATCCGAAATTATTCGTTCCACTTGACCTACTTGTCTGAGAAAATCTTGTCTAAATGCTTTACTTATAGTAAGACCTGTTGCCCGTTTTAATGGTGTCAAGGTAACATATTTAGAAGTAAGTTCCAAAACGACAAATATGAAAATATATCCATTTTTTGTGTGTGGGAGGGGCCCCATCAAATCTGTTGCAGCTATTTGTTTTAATTTTTTAGGGATTATTGGAAACACAGGTGGTTTGGTTTGGAAAGTGACGAGTTTAGCCCTCATACATTTTTTGCATTTGACTAATACTGTTCTAATTCGTCTTTCCATATTAGGAAAATGGCTCATTTGTTTTATTTTTAAAAAGCATTTCTTTGGTCCAAAGTGGCCATTACTTAAATGTGTATACCATATGTACTTATTAATTAGTTCATCTGGGATATAAATTAACCATTCATTCGTTGCAACATTTCGTCTAAAAAATAAAACATTGTTTTTTACGAGATAGTGCTGTCGAATGTCTGGAAAATCCTTACTTCTCCACTTGTGTTTGATTCCTAGTATTTCGGGATCTTTGTCCTGTTCTTTGCCTATGTTTTTCAATGCTGTCGTAATGTAGTTTTCGAAAGGTACTTGTTTCATATAGTACACTGTAAACTGGTCTTCTGCTGGTTCCAAACCCTTGTTATTGGATGCACCCTGTGGAAATCGTGATAAAGCATCTGCTAATACATTCGCTGGTCCTGGTATGTGTGTAATAGTGAAGTCAAATTCTTGTAGAATTAACATCCATCATCAACATTTTAGATATCTCCTGGAATACTTTATTCCTGTAGCTTAATGGGATTGTGCGGGGTGGCACTCTAAATGGTTTGTGCTGTTTTACTTCAAACTTGTACTGAAAGTGTTTAATACTGCCAGTCTTAGGTAAAAATACCTCTGCTTTATCTCGTAAAATACCCGCTAATTCTCTTTTACTGTGTTCCGAAATACCTCGAACTTCTTGCAGTTTTTCGTCGATTTCTTTATGGACTTCTAACATGAGTTGAGGCGATTCCCCCTTTTGTGCATACCATTCTAATTCTTCATCCTCTTTATCTCGCATCATTCTTAATTGTTTGTTTATAACTGGTATTTCTTCTAATTTTAGCTTTTGCTCAAAGAGAAGTGTGACATTCTCGAATGTTACTCTAACTTTCCCCATATCTATTATCGCTCGTCTCTCATTTAAAAAAATCTGCACCTATAATCAAATCTACAGTTAGTTAAGGTATAATCACAAAGTTGGCTTCGATCTTTTGACCTTGACACGAAAGAGTTAACCTTGTTTGTCTCGTAACTTCCGCAGCATTGTTTCTAATAGGACCTCTTACTTTAATCTTACGTGTTTTCAGAACTGGCAATTCCTCATTGGCATTACATTGCATGAATAAATTTTCTGACATCGCGGTCAGTTCACTTCCGCTATCAATTATAATATTGGCTGGGATATGCTTTACCATGACCTTCAAAACTGGTTGAATTTGAAAGGGTTGGTTCTGTTCTTCTTTTTCTTGCATCAACGAATCCTCCACTGAATCATACATGAGTCTTTTCAGGACTTTCCCCTGTGAACTCGAACTTTCTGTGGGATAAGCTTCGACTGCTACTTCTCTCTCTTTTATTTCCTCTTCTCTATTTCTTCCTTCATTTACGCTTTCTTCAACGTACTCTCCTTTTTCCTCATCCTCGTCTATCTTCTCCTTCTTCGTCGCTACTTCCACATAATCGCATCTAAATGCTCTAATTATCGCTTCATAACTTCCTTCATTATATACGTTGGGTTGTGTGCCCACTAGTAACTTATTTTCAACTTCTGTCGACTGCACATTATCCTCATTGAATTCGCTTTCCCTAGTTTCCATCTTAATTAGCTCTGCAATACTCATTACTTCGTCCTTTCCTCCTACATTCGTTGTGCATGCCTCTGGTAATTCATCTTCCTCGTCAGCATTCTCCCAATTAATTTCGTCCCAACACGATATTGTTATTTTCCTGTCTTCGTTTTCATCTAGTCCCTGCGGAATTTGTTTCTTCCTTCTTCTCTTCTCGTGATAAGGTATTTACTTCTCTGTTCAAGGTGCTGCAATTGTCCTGGGTCGGTGCGTCATTCTCTTTGGCATGGGCGCTTAGCTGTCAATTCGAACGTTTATCGGGGTTTGGTGGTCTTACCTCCACCTCTTCTATCTGTATTCTCTTTTCTTGTTCAGCTTGTTGATAGTGGTTTCTTTGTTGATAATTTGTCGGTCTATTGGTTCTCCAATACCCGTTCCGGTTGTCGTTATTCCCTCTGTGATAGTTGTTGCCGTTCCTGGGTGAATTATAGTTATTGCCATATTCTCTTCTAAATCCATAACCGGTTCTTTGTTGAAATCTATTGTTGTTTCTTGGTGCGAAGTTATCACGTGGTTCGTAATTATTGTTTCTTCGTACTGTGTCTTGTGGATTCCACTGCTTTTTTCTTTCGTTATCACGTGCGCTTCGTCTTTTTCTTGCGTCATCTTCCGAAAATATGAACTCTAGTTCCCTTAGAATACCTTTAAATGCTTCGACGTCATTGCCTCCGCGACCTACTAATGATTGCTGGTATTTCAATGGTAACTTCATCGCGCATAATTTAATCAACTCTCCGTCACTGTATGGTACATCTAAGCATTGATTTTTCTTTGCCATTACTTCGAAAAATTTCACGGGACTCCTCTCTCCTGAATTTTCGAAATATGGGTTCTGTAATAATTCGTACTTCATTCTGTTCTGTGCTTCGCTGGACCAATATCGTGAGAGAAACTTCTCTCTGAAATCTTCGTATGATCGGCATGTCGCTGCAACATTCTGCGTGGTTTCTGCAACTGTTCCTGACATGTGTGCACATATAAAGTCTAATTTGTGTGCTAGCGTCCAGTGTTCTGGTAATTCTACACGGAATTTGTCAATAAAAGTTCGTGTATGTAATGAGTTTCCTTCTCGAAAGTGTTGAAATTTTCTGACTGTTTCGTTGTCGTACTTCGTCATAGTTCCATATGAAATTCGCGATTCTTCGCCACTTTTGTTTCTGATCATTTCTCCCGTCGTTCTTTTGGTTGTGGTAGATCCATTGGATATTGTCCACTGTAACTTTCGCGTGCCCTTGCGTAGTATCGTTGGAGTGGTACGCAATCATTTTCTTCCATCGGTTGTGAACGTGTAGCTGAATGCATTGCACTGTACTCTTCGCGACCTGGCTTTCCCTTGTCACATATTGGTTCGGTATCTTGTCTGGCTAACCTTGCCGCTTCATTGCACGATCCAGACTGTCTTTAAAGATACATTCGTGGTTCTGCATGTGTTTGTGGTGCCGTTTGTTCATCAAGAATTTCGAAACATGTTTGTTGCTGTGCAGGCTGTCTGATTTCACGTATGTTACTTTCCGCCTGTGATTGGAGTCGCAAATGCATGATATCTTCGTTAATTGCTTGTTTTTCCGGTGCTGTTACAGATACGGATGTGGTTGCAGACTCAGTGCTTGTTCGATCCTGTTCACCACACTCTTCAATGGTTTGCAACAACTCTGTTCGCAGTTTCTGAAAGTGTTGCTTCGTTTGTGCTTCTATTTTGGCTATGCGGTTATCATATCTTTTCAGCGCTGCTTTTGTGATACGTTTGTGTAACACACTGTTTTCAACAATTTCACGCGCTGTACCTGCTGCTTGTCTAGTAATTGCGTTTATCTGTTTCTCTAGTTTCTTGACTTCTCCCTGGGTGTTGTTACGTAATGTTTTGATCTCGTCCTGAATGTCATTACGCAATGTTTGTACGTCCGCTTGTACCTTGTCAATGTCTGTTCTCAATTGATTGTGACCTGTTATTAATTTTCCTATCACTTCTCGAGATTCTTTTGCCTCGTCTTCAATATGACTTAGGTGTAACTGAGATTTTTGTTTTGTTCTTTAATCTCACGCATTTGTCTCGTGGTTTCTGCAATTTGTTTCGTCGTTTCTGCATTCTGAATTTTAATTTGGTTCGCAATTTCTTTATTTTGTCTTGTCATGGTTTCCATAATTTGTTGTAATAATTATGCCAGATTGGTGGGTCCTATTGCGTTTTCTTCTGACGTCCTACGCACTGTGTTTTCGCCCAAGTGTTGGTTCGCAACCGATTGCATTGAACTGTGCGGTGACACGTTTCTGCTCGCATTCCTTGTACTCTGTGGTGAGGGAGCTCTGATTACTTGTACTATGGGTTCTACGTATTCAAGACGCAAGTTAGAATCCTCATCGACTGTCTCTCTACTTTCCTGCTCCTCTGTCGTATGCTGACCTACGTTTTCTATGCCTTGGCGTACATTATCCTCGTTATGGTGCGTTATCTGTCCTATTTCTCGCGATACTGCATCGACTGTTGTACTGTCCTCTATTCTCTGTCCATCTTCATGCTGGGTCTCTACCTCAATTCGGTAAAGGTCTCGATCTGCCATTGCTAATCTTTCCGAATCCCTTATTTTCTGTTTTAAATGCAATTCACGCGCCCTACTTCGCGTCAACATGCGCTCATACGATCTCACGCGTTTCATAAACTTTTTGTCCACACGAATTGACACTTATTATACCCAAGACTGATATTCCATTCACTTACTTGTTGGGTCAGAACCAACTTGTCAACGATGTATCCGCCACCTGTGCGCTTGCATTGGAGAGAAAACTTAATTCTAACAGTATTAAAATTCATAACTTAATTATGCTATTGTCTCTGCTAGAATGTCTCACGTTCTATTGAATACTTTCTTACTATCTATCGCTGTAGCTACTGTTTTCGACTGTTTATAACTTTCAAAAAAAAAATTTTATTACGAAAATTTTTCAACAGGATATTTTTCTGACCTAGTTAGGCATGTGGTCGACCTTCAATCATGGTATTTTACCATCCTGGCAGGGTCGCCATTCCGTAACATTCTGCGTGGCGTCCGTTTCTTCTAAGTCGTGTCTCCCTGCCACTTTCGCGCAACGATGCTCTGAGCGTGTGTTTTAGAGAATTGACTAGTTTGAACCTGGGACCTGTTGCTGGTAAGGAGACGCCAGACCACACATGACATGTAGAGTTCAGAAGAGTTCAGTGAGACTAGCGATGATATAATCAAATACTTAATGATTTCAGCGTCAGCTCCACTGCACTCCCTGTAAAAGAATCTTAATACTAACTAAATTTAGTGGAAGGGGTTCAAGGCTTTCCTATTTTTAGTTAGGTGGTAAAATAACGTTGAAAAAGCAGTTAAGTTTACCATTGGAAATTTTATTCTACTCACAAAACATTGTTTATAAATTGCACTATTGATAAAAGGCAATATTTTAATACAGGATGATAAAAACCGACTGCGTTCAACAAAAATGTGAACGAATATTCCCTGAGTGGGTTTCCAAGTTCTACAATGGATCGAAGGATGACCTATGCCATATCACATCTATAATCTAGGTTTAAATTAAGTTTCACAAAAGAGAAAACTATCAAAATGGTCTACAGTGACCCTCAATTATCATTAATTACTTATCTAACTTGTCGTAAATTACAGTGGCTGATGTGGCTTCTCAATAATTATATAACAGAAAAATCATCGCGTTTCAGATTTTAACTTACGTAGCAAATGTGAATACCATAAGCTTTAATTGACGATCGACACTAGTATTACGCAAAAAGCGGGTGTAACAGATGAGACTTCTGCAGTTCTGAGTGAAGCTTTATGCGCTGTTATGCGGCATCGCGTGCTTTCATTACCTTGTCGTTGGTTAGGCAGTGTCAGGGGGCGGCGGACGGCGCAGCTCCATACAGCTTGCCGTCTCGAAAGCAACTCTCTCCTAACTTCTCCTTACTACAATTTACCGAAGTTGGTTTAAAAACAAAAAACTATCTGGCTGTTTTTTCATCTGACCATTCAGGGTCTCAATGTTAACTTTAAGCTCCGCCTACAAAAATTCTGTCTATCCAATGAGAAACGTTATACTTTTCGTGGTGGGGCAATGTTTTTAACGTTTGCAACGTAACAGAGACGCGAAAAAGTCTCACACTAAAACTTGCAGCTGGTGTGGCCCTTTTAGTGTTATCGTAAGATCTATACTGTTCTTCTGGAGGGCTCTATCTTTTAACATGGGCTGGGGGGTGGTCCTGGCGGTTGGCTGGCGACGTGGGTGTCCGTCCCTTATCGTAGGGCCTTCTAGCTTAACACGGTTCTGCTCTCGGCTTCTGTTCTCGTTTCTCCTCTCGGAACTGCGTCTGTCTCACGGTGGGAAGGTATGACATGCATTTAGGCATTCTTGTGTTAGTCTGTGGTATTCAATTTGCTCACTCGTTACTCGTATTACTTTGGTTAATTTAATGTCACGATTTATTCGGAGCTATGTGACATATTGCTGGATTTGCTTATCATGTCAGGGTTTTCATGGAAGGTGTTGGATTTGCCTGACACCTTACAACATTACTTCTCATGTTTATGGAATTTAGCAAAACAATTGTTTTTTAATACTCACCAATAAACTTTGCACTTTTCACACATTATGCGAGAACGTGACTTGCACTCTGGTAGGCGACACCTTGAGGCAAAAATACTCTCAATATATTCAGGAAGTGGTCAACCCTGTCACATTTGCTTTCTGTTGTTAGCTTTGGCACAATTCATCTTCGTTTTGTGTCGTTTGATGCTCCTCATCTTCATCCGAACTGCTGACATTCTCCTGTGTTACACTCGGAGAAATTTCTTTCGACATTTCCAGTGAGTCTACAATTTTTGAAGATTTCACCGTGGGCCAAGTGAATTCTGAAGTTAATGAGAGACATCCACTTTTGTTTTGGTATCCCTTCATTTTGACAACACCTTTTGTACATAATCCTTGAATTAAAAGTGGCACACCAATACGTTCAGGTGGAGTTGGAAGTTCATCAGCAGAACCCTCGTCTTCATCTGACAAGGTACTCAAGTCACTTATCTCAAGTATTTTTAGAATTTCATCGTCTGTCAGAGCCGAGACGCGAAAAGTAAATAAAGTGAAGGTAACTGTTGAAGTAACTGAATAAAGAATTGAAAGTGAACCTAATTACAAAATTAAAAATTTTAGAGCTTTTACTGAGAGTAGTACTCAGGACCTATAGATTACATGTTCATCGTGCTACCCGTAACACCCACAACGACTTTGCTCCGACCCTACCGTATTAGTAACTAAACTTTCAGATTTTAATTTAGATTACGTTTTAAATTACGATTTCGGAGTGAGATCAATCTTAGCATTAGTACCACTACATTCTGTGAACTAACACCTGATGTACACAAATGCGTACTTCAGATTCAACAGTCGATGTTTGTAAAACTAAGAAACTATCGTTTTAATTGCATGCACATATCTCTTCCTTGATGTATTGTTTGGAGTAAGACACGATAGAAACAGCAATAAATTAAAAAAACGAATATTGAAACTGAATTTACCTTTCTCGCGTGTCGCAGATGACGCCATCCCTTCGACCATAAATATAATAGACTGGCCCTGACGTCATTTTCGTGGCTCCAACATCTCTGGGCTAAAGTCACGTGAATGTTGGCAAAACATGGTTGTTTCGTGTTGCGCTTATGGCTGTACTCAGCGTTTTGTCGGGGGAAATGGCATTACATTTCACGTGTGTTTCTATGATAATGCAGATGCGTTTATTGAAATCTGCTGAAGTGACTTTTATATGTTTTTTACACTTGAAATAGAGTATCACGTAAATTAAAGTGTTGAAAGTGATGCCTGTAAAGTCAGACACATATTACATTTTGGAAAGTATCTGTGATAATTCGGTTACAGAAGTAAGTATAAATGTTTCTCGTTCCTACTCATACAGGGTGTTTCAAAAATGACCGGTATATTTGAAACGGCAATAAAAACTAAACGAGCAGCGATAGAAATACACCGTTTGTTGCAATATGCTTGGGACAACAGTACATTTTCAGGCAGGCAAACTTTCGAAATTACAGTAGTTACAATTTTCAACAACAGATGGCGCTGCGATCTGGGAAACTCTATAGTACGATATTTTCCACATATCCACCATGCGTAGCAATAGTATGGCGTAGTCTCTGAATGAAATTACCCGAAACCTTTGACAACGTGTCTGGCGGAATGGCTTCACATGCAGATGAGATGTACTGCTTCAGCTGTTCAATTGTTTCTGGATGCTGGCGGTACACCTGGTCTTTCAAGTGTCCCCACAGAAAGAAGTCACAGGGGTTCATGTCTGGCGAATAGGGAGGCCAATCCACGCCGCCTCCTGTATGTTTCGGATAGCCCAAAGCAATCACACGATCATCGAAATATTCATTCAGGAAATTAAAGACGTCGGCCGTGCGATGTGGCCGGGCCCCATCTTGCATAAACCACGAGGTGTTCGCAGTGTCATCTAAGGCAGTTTGTACCGCCACAAATTCACGAAGAATGTCCAGATAGCGTGATGCAGTAATCGTTTCGGATCTGAAAAATGGGCCAATGATTCCTTTGGAAGAAATGGCGGCCCAGACCAGTACTTTTTGAGGATGCAGGGACGATGGGACTGCAACATGGGGCTTTTCGGTTCCCCATATGCGCCAGTTCTGTTTATTGACGAAGCCGTCCAGGTAAAAATAAGCTTCGTCAGTAAACCAAATGCTGCCCACATGCATATCGCCGTCATCAATCCTGTGCACTATATCGTTAGCGAATGTCTCTCATGCAGCAATGGTAGCGGCGCTGAGGGGTTGCCGCGTTTGAATTTTGTATGGATAGAGGTGTAAACTCTGGCGCATGAGACGATACGTGGACGTTGGCGTCATTTGGACCGCAGCTGCAACACGGCGAACGGAAACCCGAGGCCGCTGTTGGATCACCTGCTGCACTAGCTGCGCGTTGCCCTCTGTGGTTGCCGTACGCGGTCGCCCTACCTTTCCAGCACGTTCATCCGTCACATTCCCAGTCCGTTGAAATTTTTCAAACAGATCCTTTATTGTATCGCTTTTCGGTCCTTTGGTTACATTAAACCTCCGTTGAAAACTTCGTCTTGTTGCAACAACACTGTGTTCTAGGCGGTGGAATTCCAACACCAGAAAAATCCTCTGTTCTAAGGAATAAACCATGTTGTCTACAGCACACTTGCACGTTGTGAACAGCACACGCTTACAGCAGAAAGACGACGTACAGAATGGCGCACCCACAGACTGCGTTGTCTTCTATATCTTTCACATCACTTGCAGCGCCATCTGTTGTTGAAAATTGTAACTACTGTAATTTCGAAAGTTTGTCCGCCTGAAAATGTACTGTTGTCCCAAGCATATTGCAACAAACGGTGTATTTCTATCGCTGCTCGTTTAGTTTTTATTGCCGTTTCAAATATACCGGTCATTTTTGAAACACCCTGTAGGTTCTCTAAGGATGAAAACCGAAGACAGCTTTGGATACAGGCCCTGAAACGGAAAAACTTTAAGCCATCTGCACATAGGCGCCTTTTTGTATATACAAGTGATTATAATAAGGTGAGAGCACCTATAGTCGACACATAAAGAGCATTTTTTTCTACCTTCTAATACTATTAAATAAATGTAGGTTCCAAAATTATTTTCTGAAACTTCAGAGTCTCACCTTTCATCTAAAATATCATTTTTTTAAACGGATAGTTTAAACTTTTGTAAAAATAGTAGGAACTGAACCTTTGAAGTGCACCTAAAATTGATACTCGAAAATGGACCTGCTCCTAAAGTCGACAATTTTGGGACCTATAGTTGACATAATTCCCATATCCCATTTTCTTTTATAAGTGACTAGAGCTCAAAACGCGGCGAATCCAATATTTAAACTTTTCACACGAGCCCACTCTTACTGTTTAAAAGAATTTTAACGACATTTTACTTTAACTGATAGTTTATAGTAATTTAGTCCCACTGCCCACCAGAGGGGCCTTCGATATATTTTTTAGATTTTATAAATGGTACTGTGAACAAATCCTGGTCAAATGTAGTTCTGACATAATTTTTCACAAATAAAAAAGTAATTTTTGTTGGAAGCGTTTGGCAGTCAATTGAGAAATGTGGGTAAAATACGATACAAACACAGGATGGCAGACCGCTCATTTGAAATCCCGCCACGTTTTGCCAACAGTCACGTGGTTTGTGTTGGAGCCACACCAGCCCTATAGCTTCTGCACAGCAAGACCGGTCTACTAGTATCTATGGTCGAAGCGCCATCCTTAAGATCGGAAGTTTCAGGGTGCGAGAAAACCCGCCAAAACTGACTTGCGCGTGACCTAGTGGCAAAAACAGAAACCGCATGATGTGCACAGTCGTGCAAATCAGGTCGCAATTCTGGAAAACGACACTTGGCAGGATGACACTACAAAGACCTGATGTGCACATATGTGTACGCCGGGACTGAAGAGGATAAACTCGGCCAGACATTATAAATAGCGTGGAACAAGAAGGATCCGACCAGAGACCAATAGTTCTCCCCAGTTCAGGTTTTGTGGTTTCGGCACCACGTTTTCCTGTTACTTACATTTTTTAGTTCATCTTATTGTTTCTGATATGCTGAAGGATTCCATCTACTAAATAAGACTTTTCCATAAAGTGATGATGAACGTACAGAAAATTCGTACAAAATGCATACTTTCAAAATACAAATTTATTCAAAAAGCATGTTAAAATAAGATACACCTAACACTACAATGAAGTATAATGTTCTTCAGTACTAATACAGCGGCACAAATCTCTTCCCTTATGTTTCGTTTCGAACTTTTTCTTTTGTGCACTGCCTGAGGACAATCCCTGTGTTCAGTCCAGCAATAGTCAGCTATCACACCAACATCCCATCGACCCTGGTAATCAATTCCATTTCTTTAATGTCTCCTTCTCTCTCGTAGCACCTGGATTTTCTGGAAAATACCTGATGTGGAAGTCAATTACTTCTACAGTTACCTTCACTTTATTTACTTTTCGCTCGTAAAGGTACCCAAAACTTCGAAGTTATCCAGCAGGTCTCTCACTTTTTCTCTTAATTACAGTCTTAGCAATTGCCAAGAAAGTTATTGGCAACTTGTTTAAAGGATATCCAAGCTGATCTTTTAATTTATTTCATTTTACCTTCAGATACACTACTGGCCATTAAAACTGCTACACCACGAAGATGACGAGCTACCGACGGGAAGAAGATGCTGTGATATGCAAATGATTAGCTTTTCAGAGCATTCACACAAGGTTGGCGCCGGTGACGACACCTACAACGTGTTGACATGAGGAAAGTTTCCAACTGATTCCTCATACACAAGCAGCAGTTGACCGGCGTTGCCTCGTGAAACGTTGTTGTGATGCCTCGTGTAAGGAGGAGAAATGCGTACCATCATGTTTCCGACTTTGATACAGGTCGGATTGTAGACTATCGCGATTGCGGTTTATCGTATCGCGACATTGCCTCTCGCGTTTGTCGAGATCCAATGACTGTTAGCAGAATATGGAATCGGTGGGTTCAGGAGGGTAATACGGAACGCCGTGCTGAATACCAACGGCCTCGTATCACTAGTAGTCGAGATGACAGGCATCTTATCCGCATGGCTGTAACGCATCGTGCAGCCACGTCTCGATCCCTGAGTCAACAGATGGGGACGTTTGCAAGACAACAACCACCTGCACGAACAGTTCGACGACGTTTACCGCAGCATGGATTATCAGCTCGGAGACCATGGCTGCGGTTATCCCTGACGCTGCATCACAGACAGGAGCGCCTGCGATGGTGTACTCAACGACGAACCTGGTTGAACGAATGGCAAAACGTTATTTTTTCGGATGAATCCAGGTTTTGTTTACAGCATCATGATGGTCGCATCCGTGTTTGGCGACATCGCGGTGAACGCACATTGGATGCGTGTATTCGTTATCGCCATACTGGTGTATCACCCGGCGTGATGGTATGGGTGCCATTGGTTACACGTCTCGGTCACCTCTTGTTCGCAATAACTGCACTTTGAACAGTTGACGTTACATTTTAGATGTATTACGACCCTTGGATCTACCCTTCATTCGATCCCTACCAAACCCTACATTTCAGTAGGATAATGCACGACCGCATGTTACAGGTCCTGTACGGGCCTTTCTGGATACAGAAAATGTTCGACTGTTGCCCTGGCCAGCACATTCTCCAAATCTCTCACCAATTGAAAACGTGTGGTCAATGATGGCCGAGCAACTGGCTCGTCACAGTACGCCAGTCACTACTCTTGATGAACTGTGGTATCGTGTTGAAGCTGCATGGGCAGCTGTACCTGAACACGCCATCCAAGCTCTGATTGATACAATGCCCAAGCGTATCAAGGCTGTTATTACGGCCAGAGTTGGTTGTTCTGGGTACTGATTTGTCAGGAACTATGCAACCAAATTCCGTGAAAATGTAATCTCACGTCAGTTCTAGTATAATATATTTCCAATGAATACCCATTTATCATCTGCATTTCTTCTTGATGTAGCAATTTTAATGGCCAGTAGTGTACTTCGTCTGTCATTAGTTTCTGAATGCCAGCATCGACGGAGGGTCGTTATTTCAGCTTGGCTTCTATAATCATGGAAAAGTACTTACCACATACTTTGGAGTGTCACCGTCTTTCGGCACGGCTTTAATTGATTGTTTCGTAACGCCAAGTTTTATGTGAAGTAGAGACAGAAGTAGTTTTGGAGCGTCCACCAAAGAATCGAAGAGTCTTTATTGTTGACGAGACTCTGAGACCAATACTTGTCGTTTTCATTATTGTTCCCTTCGCTCTGCAAGTAGCGGTCAATGGTATAGCCACCCTGTCGATCAAGGATGATAGAGAGTACTTTCAAATTCCCGCATATAATTCATTTGCATTCTCTCTTTAGGCTCAAGTAGCCGCATTTTCGGTAGCTCTGTTATATACTGAAACATCCCCTTAGAAAAATTTATGAATTACTGCAATACAGCGAGCGCCAATACTGCCAGCTAAATAAAAGTTTCTAACTACTGAAGACACTAACTACTGATAGGCATACTTAGCAAATGAAAGATTTTGATAGAGAACAAACAATGTATTTACCTTAGTAGTGTTCAAAAGTCATAATATATATATATATATATATATATATATATATATATATATATATATATATATATATATATATATATATATATATCAGTTCATGACATCCAGTCTTACAAATTTACTGTCCCTGGTGGACACACGTCCAGATCATCCGCTCTCAAAACTCCGCTCTCTCTCTCTCCCCACATCCACCACTGCTGGCGGCTCACTTCCAACTGCGCAACGCTACGCGCTGTTCACATCCAACTGCCCAACACTACAATAGCTAATATTCCAACAATGCCAACCAGCTACAGACTTCACACAGCACAGCCAGTGATTTTCATACAGAGCGCTACGTGGCATTACCAACATAAAAACCTAAACAGCCTACTTACAATACTACAAAATAAAACAACTTTTTGTAGCAGACTAAACAAACTGGCGTTATTACAGTGAGGTGACAAAAGTCATGGTATACCTCCTAACATCGTGTCGGACTTCCTTTTGCCCGGCATAGTTCAGCAACTCGACGTGGCGTGGACTCAACAAGTCGTTGGAAGTCTCCTGCAGAAATATTAAGCCATGATGCCTCTATAGCCATCTATAAATGCGAAAGTGTTGCTGGTGCAGGATTTTGTGCACGAACTCACGTTTAGATCATGTCCCATAAATGTCCGATGGGATTCATGTCGGACGGTCTGGATGGCCAAATCATTCGCTCGAATTGTCCAGAATGTTCTTCAAACCAGTCGTGAACGGTTGTGGCACTGTGACCTGGCTCACTGCCATCTATAAAAATTCCATTGTTGTTTGAAAACGTGACATCCATGAAGAGCTGCAAATGGCCTCCAAATAGCGGAACATAACGATTTCCAGTCAATGATCGGATAAGTTGGACTAGAGAAACCAGTCTATTTCATGTAAACACAACCCATACCATTACGAAGCAGTTTGCATGGTGCTTTGATATGACAACTTGGGTTCATAGCTTAGTGCGACACGCGCCACACTCGAACGCTACCATCAGCTCTTACCAGCTGAAATCATCTGACCACACCACTGTTTTCCAGTCGTCTAGCGTCCAATCGATACGCTCACAAGCCTAGGAGGAGGTGCGCGGGCGATTTCAAGCTGTTACCAAAGGCAGTCGCGTCTGTCGTCTGCTGCCATAGCCCATTAACGCCAGATTTCGCCACACTGTCCTAACTGATGCATTCGTCGTACGTCCTACATTGATTTCTGCGGTTATTTCACGCTGTATTAATTGTCTGTTAGCACTGACAGTTCTAAGCAATCGCCACTGCTCTCAGTCGTTTAGTGAAGGCTGTCGGCCACTGCTTTTTCTGTGGTGAGAAGTAATGCCGTGGGTCCGGCCGCTTTCCCTCCGGGGAGATACCCGGCACTCAATTAGATAGCGGGCAAAGTGGGCCTGGGTCCGTCCTGGAGGGACATAACCAACGAAAAGTCTCCGTCCTTAATTGGGATTGATTCTGGAACCTCTACTTCGGGAGTCTAGCACTGTATCCGCTCGACCACCACGTCAACCTTTCAAGCAAAAGTTTTACATGTTTAATAGCAGTTTTAAGATAAATAAAAAACCGATGGATATAAAGGATTTTTAAAAAATTATATGTATATATATTTTGTTGGTAACTACGGTTTTTAAAACTTTTTAGACGATCTTTTATTACTGTTGAAATATAATCACTGATAATAACGCTCAAGTTGTATAATGATAAAGCTGGTAATAAATGAAAATGGCCATGTTCACGATGGAGGTGGAATGATGAGTACGGCTATGGGGCCTTAGGAACCGCAGGCAGCGACTAAAACTCATCTGGACGAAGAGGGAGGGAGGAAAGGATGAAAGATGGCATGAGCTGGGGCATTGTGGCTAGGACTGGAAAGAGGGTTATAATGATTTTCGTCATTAACTGGTGATGATTCTGGAACCGCGCGACCGCTACGGTCGCAGGTTCGAATCCTGCCTCGGGCATGGATGTCTGTGATGCCCTTAGGTTAGTTAGGTTTAAGTAGTTCTAAGGTCTAGGGGACTGATGACCTCAGATGTTAAATCCCATAGTGCACAGAGCCATTTGAACCATTTGAAGTGGTGGTGATTTATTGAAGTTCTGGAGGATGAGGATGGATAAGACACGAAGGTGCATGTAAGCGTGATATGGATGTAGCGGCGCAACATGTATTGGTGATTATGGATGGGATATTGGGTCCCAGGACTCCGTTTCGCCGCGCGGAGTGGCCGCTCGGTTAGAGGCGCCATGTCACAGACTGCGCGGCACCTCCCGCCGGAGGTTCGAGTCCTCCCTCGGGCATGGGTGTGTGTGCTGTCCTTCGGGTAACTTAGTTTAAGTAGTGTGTAAGTCTTGGGACCGATGACCTCAGCAGTTTGGTCTCTTAGGAAATCACACACATTTGAACATTTGACTGGGTTTCGCGGTTAATGAATCGGATTTGATTGTGCTGCAAGGAGGGGAACAGGTGTGGTAAGTGGATGAGTTGTTATAGGATGCTCTGCAACTGAAAATTTTTTTTGAGTTGAAGTCTAAGTTTTCGCTGTATTCTTTGTGTTAAAATGTTATGATTTTAAAAACTGAATTATATTGTGTATTTTCTTTGTAGGAATAGGCTTATGACATTTACTGTCAGGTTTTGCTTTTGAAAGGTCTCTACATGAGCCATTTCATAATGTTTTGTTAAAATTTAACTTCATTTTCCATGTCTTTAGCTCCTCATACTTTCGGTGCATTTAATAGATCAGGCAGCGAGAAAACGTCAGCAGTTGAGTGTATCATTTTCAGTCACAAATCCATACATTTTCTGAATTTATGTTTGTTTTGTATTTGTTTTACATGCATATATGTCACTTTGCTAAGTATCTGCGATTCCTCCAGCTTCCCCTCACTTGATTATGATGCTTTAATGTTGCATGCTATCCTCCTTTTCCATTTCTAGCCTCTTAGAAAGACAGAATGAGTGAATGCATCTGGATATTGGGTTTTCACAGAGTCTGGTGGTGTGTAAACTTCTTATCTGCTACTGTGGCGGTTTTGGCAATGTTTGTGTAAGCTTAGAGAGAGGCCAGGAGGTTTCGTCTGGTCGAAGCGCTATTGTGCTTAAATTGGCAGGGTGAGGAAAGCGTTTTCTCTGACGATTCTCGCTGCCTGTAAGGACCCGATTTGGTTAGCATGTTCTTCTCTGGTTTCCTGGGATTTTGGAGAGAGAGCGGTCGCTCTTGGGAGCTCGTTTGCAGTAGTGAGTATGGTAACGAAGTTCATATATGTTTCAGCCTAGCTGAGGTATTTTACATTTTTTCTTGATCTGGTCTTCTTTACGGACTGGCAGAAATCACCAATAACTACATTATGAAATTGCCTTTACATTTCCGTCACATTGTTCTAGGGAGCAGATGTAAAGATGATATCGAGGGATTTGAAACTTTGATACAAAAGCTAGGTGAGTGCGGGCGAAACAGCGCAGAGGGTGAAGTCGGTGTAGGAGACAAGACGGCGATGGCGGCGTGATCAGGATAACATCATCACCAGCCAGTCACAATAACAGAAATGTTCGGTATGACAACGAGCAAAACGATAGACTTGACTGTGGTGAGGAACAGAACTGGCAAAGGAACAGTTATGGGAACCCTGATTGTGTCTGTGATGAGTGCAGTGGGAGCAATAGTTGTATTGGTCCACCACCTGGTGTTGAAATGACGCAATCTGACCCCCATAGAAACCACGGGGAGACTGACAACAGGCACTACAGTGACGGTTCCCCTACACGGAAGGCGTCGTCGTGGAAAGAACCGCGGATGTGGTATGTCGCAAGAGAAGATGTGGGAAAGGAATTGTTATGAGAGCCTATCAACATGAGAGATCCCACTGTTAGTCCCATAGTAAGGATCTTGATTAGGGAGGTGTCATTTGTGTGGGTTCTGGATACTCAGTGTTCCTTGATCATTATTAGTAAGGAGGCGTTTCAGAAGTGCGAGGAGGCATGAACTTCGCCCGTCTTTCCGTTTGGAGGTACGAAGCTGAAGGATACGACTAATTGAAAGAGTGCTGAAATCCAAAGGCAGGCTTGTATTAATTTTAAATGCCAGGGAAGTGAGTTTGCATTTAATTTTCTAATGGTTCCCGTGATGAATGTGGAGGTTATTCTGAGGAACAACATTATGCATGCCCACCATGTGGGGACTGACCTGTGTGGAGAAATTATGACACTGAAAATAAAAGGAAGCCCCCATAAAAGTAGTGTTTGACGAGTGCGTTCTGCATAACGACTCTGAAATGAAGTGCCTAAAGTTTAATACTCGGCCGAGACCACGACCCGAACTGGAGGTCTTTGTCAATTGTGTTGGTGTGTTGAGCCCCCGTCGGACGAATGCAGAAGAAATGCAATCTTAGCTGGAGTCTGGAACAGAAGCATTCGTGGGATTGGAGCAGCAAAGGTCAACCAAATTAGGTCATTCCATAGTCTTAGCAATAGCTCGTGCGTGTCCTCAGAAGCGCCTTGTACAACTAAAGGTATTGTTTGCTAGTCTAGGATGTGGCGCATCCCACATCCCACCGCGCTGGAGATGGAGACTTTTCGGTCATGGAGAGCAAGGACGCAGCAATGTGAAGCCACATTGAAAGGTCTGGGTGTCGACAGATGAAAGTGACGTGGAAATGGCGTAGCGATACTCTGATCCTTTGTGTTGATTTTGTTATGTTGTGTGTCCAGTGGAATTTCAATGTCTTTTTTCCTTCTTTTTTCTATGCTAGAATGTCACCAGGCTTGATGGTCACGAAGCAGATGAAGTGAAGGAATTCTGCTACCTAGGCAGTAAAATAACCCATGACGGAGGGAGCAAGGTGCACTCAGAAGCAGATTAGCTCTGGCAAAAAGGCCATTCCTGGCAAGAGACATCTACTAGTATCAAACATAGGCCTTAATTTGAGGAAGAAATTTCTGTGAATGTACGTCTGGAGTACAGCATTGTATGGTAGTAAACATGGACTGTGGGAAAATCGGAACAGAAGAGAATCGAGCATTTGAGATGTAGTGTTACAGACGAATGTTGAATATTAGCTGGACTGATAAGGTAAGGAATGAGGAGGTTCTGCGTAGACTCGGAGACGAAAGGAATATGTGGAAAACATTGACAAGAAGAAGGGAAAGACTGGTAGGACACCTGTTAAGACATCAGGCAATAACTTCCATGGTACTAGAGAGAGCATTAGAGGATAAAAGCTGTGGAGGAAGACAGACTGGAATACATCCAGAAAATAACTGGGGACGTAGGTTGCAAGTGCTACTCTGAGATGAAGAGTTTGGCACAGGAGAGGAATTCGTGACTGGCAGCATCAAACCAATCAGGAGCTGGATGATTCGAAAAAAATGGTAAAATATATAATGTATGAGTGCATGGTGACAGTCTTCTTCATTCCAGGTGTGTGTTGATTTTACGTACGTGTTTTCTTTGTGAATCGGCCTTGCCGTTCAGTGCAAATCTTTCACGGGAAACTTCGTTTCATGCATGGTTCTGCGATCATGAGCAGCTACCGCGAACATCAGAAGTCGTGGAGAAATGTTGTCTAAGACAAAAAGAGGAGTAATGCAGTTAGCTGGATGTGTAGTAAAGACGTTTCTTGTTTAGTATGGTCAGTTGTGTATTGTAGTAGGGTTTTTTAGTGGTAGTGTTTCTGTGTGTATTGAGATGTAGAAATCATATTGGCATTAACCCTGTCCAACCCATCTTATAAAGTACGAGACAGATTTTATGTTTTAAAAGCCAACTAACTTTTTGGTTCAATTGAGTCCCACCATACTATATTATTATCATAAATTTTCTAGTTATATTATTATCGTAAATTTTCTAGCCACATCATTATCATAAATTTTTTAGTTCAAATAGAATTGTCCTTTTGCTAAAGAATAGTAAATAATTTTTTGTTGTTTTAAGCCTATCATGTAAAGTTATCTTGGGCGGATAATTTTGTAGTCATTTTTAAGTAGTACGGTTAAAACTAGAATACAATATTCTGCGATGTTCTTAGAGGGATAATATGTACTATTTGATTTTAATTTGATGTCATATTATTAACCTAAAAAATTTTATGAGTCCAGTTGTCAGTGAGAAGCGAGGCATCTGCCAATAACTAGTAGCGTGTACACTGCAACTGCGTGGAAGAGTCGTTAGCAGCCGAGGTACACGGGAATTTCCACGGCGTCAAGGTGTTCGCCGCAATTAGCTGGCCGCGAACGGTGGCCAAGACGCAGAGAAGATGTCGCTTGCTCTACCCATCCTCCTGCTCTGGCAACAAAGCAGTTCGACTGGGTGCAGCATACCTGAGTCCTACACTGGCCCTCTCCACTGGCCGGGCTGTCTTGAGCACGAGGCAGCAGCCGATACCGGGCAGCCACGCCGAATGACACACTGGGCGATGGAGGTGTCAAACTCATATGCTGTGCTGTGACCCAGCGGTCCTCCTTTTGAAAGTTAAGAGAAAAAAATCCTTGAAAAACTACTGTTTTAAGCTGTTTTGATACTAACAAATACCAAAGATTGTAAAAATATGTTTCATTTTAGACAAAAAAAAAGGTTCCAATGGCTCTGAGCACTATGGGACTGAACTTCTGAGGTCATCAGTCCCCTAGAACTTAGAACTACTTAAACCTAACTAACCTAAGGACATCACACACATCCATGCCCGAGGCAGGATTCAAACCTGCGACCGTAGCGGTCGCGCGGTTCCAGACTGTAGCGCCTAGAACCGCTCGGCCACTAAGGCCGGCTCATTTTAGACAAAAAGTTTTAACTTTATTGAAATGTGTAGCATTCACAATCTTATTCTCAGTAAGTTCTTTTATATAACTGTTAACATACAGCAACAAGTTCATAAGCCTCAATCACTTTGTTATTCTG
The DNA here is from genome assembly GCF_023864275.1 of Schistocerca cancellata. Taxonomy (NCBI): domain Eukaryota; kingdom Metazoa; phylum Arthropoda; class Insecta; order Orthoptera; family Acrididae; genus Schistocerca; species Schistocerca cancellata. The sequence goes on from NC_064633.1 coordinate 328,111,803, forward strand.
GTCCGGGTATAGACGTTCGGAAGAATTTAAGGAAATATACACTGTCATTCACTCAAGAGCGCTCATCACATCAACAAGTACGTCTATCCACGAACGCTCACTTTTCGCTGCCTAAGTAAATACAGTAAAACTAATTTAGTTTTATCAATTAGTGTGATCCATTTACCACCTGAAGATCAAGGGTGAACATCAAAACGCTTCGTGCTTATCAAGTAAGACGAGTGATGTAGAAATTCTCTGTACTTTCTAATTTAACTTTACAATCGCCGCATCAAAAACAGTCCACTATGGACGAGAACGTGTAAAAATTTGTGTAATCTCAAATAACGTTACTTTACTAAGACTAATTCTAAAATTAAGTAATATACGAACAAAAAGCACTGGTCAACATAATACGCAAGGAGTCACTTACAAGTTGCCTTCTGTTTACAGAGAAGAAAGATATTATTTCTGAAACTTGTTTCATGTCGCACAAAAGTGAAAAACTCCACACTGTCAAGAGGAACGTCCCCTTCACACTGAGCTACCGCTGGTGGAGCATTGATTTCAATAGCGGTCTTCTCATGACGCCACTCGGTGGCCAAGTCTCCGATCGACGCCTATGGGAAGTCGGAACGTGACGTCAGCATAGCAGTAGCAGAAGGCGCACTAACAAAGCTGATCGTGGTAGCATCAAAAGCTGATCGCAGCAGCAGCGGCAACTGTTCTCAATGGCGGCGTACCGTGCCGGTCTCTGTGAAGGCCCGGGCGCTGCAGAGAAGCACTTCTCGGTGGCCTCACGTGGAGGCGCCAAAACTGTTTGGATATGCTCCTGAATTATGGGCAAGTAGTCCAACAATACTAACAATTACAACAATAAGGGCAAAGCAGATAGTGCCCTAAGGGAAACGCGAAGCGCGTGCTTCTGTGGCAGATAGGGAAGCCCTGCTAATATTTGGCGCCCCCAAGTCGAACAAGAGGAGGAGCACATGTCACTGGTATAAGTAGTACATTCTCTCGAGCACACGAAGTAAGATGGCTTGGAGGAATACTGAATTAAATGACTAAATCCACTGACCGAGACTCTAAATTCACGTGCTTAACGTCGGTGCAGATTACTAAAATTATCATGTAGTTTTAATTTAGTTTCAACTCTCGGTGGGCCGGTCGTCCCCTCCGTCCTCCCCCCACCTTCCCCGCCCAAAGTCTTTAATCTGCCCTTGGCTGGGACGTGTAACCGCTCAATGTCATTCAATACGATCACGACGACACCCCTCGATCGACGTTAACACTCGTGGTGTCACTCGCCTTCATACATGGCAGTGGACGTTTGAAAATTCGTGACGCTAGCTCAATGGTCATCAGTTGATTTAAATGTTATTCCCTGCTGACTCTTAGTTCAATTACTGCCACGGCGGTGAGGAGAAAGAACACATCCTGGTGGTACCAGCATTATGCGTGTTTAGATGTTCGATTAATCTGAATGGTTTGCAATATTCCAGCAATTCTATTCGAACTCTATGCTGTTGTACCGACACGGACCATGTTCATAGATATACATGCAAGTACGTAATGGATGTTTAGTTTCTCAATATAGTTCGTCGCACTCACACATTATACGTCCTCTGTAAGAACAATTTCATGGATTTACATTTTTGGCGTCCCACAATATTGGTTGGCTAAATATTATGACGATACGTTGTATACAACTTCTACAGATATTGTTTATCATTTAGTCAAGACGACGTAATGAAGCCAAAATCGTGGATAAAATTGAAATGTAGTTTGTTTATTATCACTTTTCTTCTCACTAACTAAATATGAAATATGAATCGGCATTGGAGGTGATGATCCTATCCTTCATATCTGCTAGTTAATAAGCGAACTATTTTTATGCTGGCGCGTTGTTTGTATCAGTTACCCCCGCAACCATCCAAGGATAAGATTCTCATAATGTTCCGCGCACACGCGTTTCACAATTTTATAAAATACAGAATTACGTAACCGATAGCTCTCCGTTGCGTAAAACTTTCGTGGGTTCCACAACCATAATAGTTTCCCAAGAGTATTTTTCCCAGCTAACACAAAGTTCGAATTATGTTGTCGGAATCATTTTCGCTTCACCCGACAATAAACGTCTCTGATCACTTCGTCACACGTAATGTATTTCAAACGTGCTTGAAGAGTCTTTAAAGAATCTCCTTAACGAATTTCGCAGTCGCGTACCGCTTTTTCATCGACTAGCCCGATCGCGATAACTGAAGGTAGAGAGATCAATAATGTGTTACATGTTCTTTTATATGTATTAAAAACAAACGTGCCCCTATATCTTTCTGTCCCGCTTGGTCTTTGCTACTTTGCTTTTTATTACTTTTCATTATATTGCTGCTTGGTAATACTGTGCAGTTATTAAAGTTTCTTATTACTTTCCCCTTTTAAATTCTTCCAAAATAAAGTCAGTTTATCCCCGATTTTAAATAACATGATGCTAATTGACACGCCTGCCCGCAAAGTACCGTTATAGACGGGATCGCTGGTCGCACGCGCGTGACATTGCACTAACGTGCGGCGAGTCCTGCACTGTGCCTGTCAGATATTCGCTATGGACTTCAAGTCGATGAAGTTATAAGAAGAAGTCTGGTGCAGCACAGGGGTGTACTACCCACAAAAGGTATCGTCTTATAGACTACAGATGACACCACTAAGAGATGTCAACGGCGCGACTCGACGCGCCCACCCAGCTGACAGCTTTCAGACGACAGCACCACCACAACCATGGAAGCTAGGACAAGGTTCAGTGCCTGCTAAGTGGAGCACAAGGAAGAGACTATACGTGCCACTCTAGGGCAAGAACGTACAGGTCGTTGTCAATACGTCATGCTATAAAACATTGCCAACCCCAGGCGGATGTACAAATGCCACCATCGGTATCGTATGGTCCATCGAAGAAGAAGCTCCACACATACTACTGTGAATAAGATTTTCTGTTAGATCAGAGGCAGGAAGGTCGTGTTTCGTGAATGGACAGTCAGCATCTGCTGACAGGTGTGGCGACGAGCGCCTCCCCCTTTCACCACCCCCGAAAACAGAATCGGAAGGTGTCTCGCTCAAGACTGTGTTTTGTGCCAGTGGTAAGCGAAGTGCGACATACATCTGAAATGTGTCTTCCTTCAGCAAGACTGAATATTTTTCTTTGGTTACTAGTATGTTATTTTCCCATTTCATTGTCTGCTCTTATAACACGAGTCACTCAGATTTTACTTTTTGGTCGCACACAAATGCGCCAAAGACGTATATAATTTTCGAGGAGCGGAACAGCTGATCTTTGCGTACGTCGCTGAAGACTTAGAATCTGATTAATAATTATTTGTTTGGTTGATATAATACTGAATTCTTAACTTTGTTTGATGATAATTTTGAAATGTTCCTTTGGGATAATGTTTTGTTTAAATAAGTTATATTTTTCTTTGATACAGAGTGTTCGAAAGATAGATGGTTTAAAACGACATTCAAGATTATAATCATATTATTTATATGTTTGATATTTCATTATTTATTAATGCTTGTGGTGCATTTTTGTGATGTTTTGCTTTAGTTCATTGTTTGCTTGAATTCATTATTGTAGCAACTTTGCTTTTGTTGCTAGTGTTTCTAAGTATTTTTCATTACCTCTGTTCTTGCTTGCTCTTGCACTGAGATATAGAAGCTCAACTCCATAAGCGTAACAGCCTCCTGTTTATTTTAATAAATAGTATAGAACCAAATTAAATTTGACTGACCTAAATAACGTCCAAATTAATTATTTAAATCGGCTGTCACGGAATTAACAAAAAAAAAGGGTTCAAATGGCTCTGAGCACTATGAGACTTAACATCTGAGGTCATCAGTCCCCCTGAACTTACAACTACTCGAACCTAACTAGCCTAAGGACATCACACACATCCATGCCCGAGGCAGGATGCGAACCTGCGACCGTAGCGGTAGCGCGGTTCCAGACTGAAGCACCTAGAACCGCTCGGTCACAGCGGCCGGCAGAGAATTAACAAATTCTTAATATTAATGGTTAATCTTAGTTAAAATTTTAGCCTATAGTACTGGTTGCCTGTATGCCATTTTGCAAATTTTTCTTTAAATCGTTTGCACATCAGTTGATTGACATTATCGTACCAGTGGCGTGAGTTTAGGAAGCCTGTCACAGCATGGCCAAAACACTGCCAGCACAGTCTTTTCCTCCGTAGCATGAGGGCGATGAAAGATCTCTATACGAGCCATATCATACTGTTTCACTGAAATTTTACTTAATTTTCCGTGTCTTTAGCACCTCCTACTTTCGGTGCATTTAATAAATTAGTCTGGAAAAGAGCCAGCAGCTGAGTGTGTCATTATCAGCCATAAATTCATAAATTCTCTGAATTCGTGTTTGCTTTGTATCTGTTTTACGTGCGTACATGTCTGTTCACTATCTGTTTCCTTCAACCCACCACACTTCATTTTAATGTTTTAATGTTGTTCTGCTATCCTTCTTTCCTATTCCTACCCTCTTCGAAAGACAATGAGTGAATGCATCTGGGTATTGGGTTTTCATAATATATGGCGGTTGGTAAACATCTTGTCCGTTACTGTGGCGGTTTAAACATCTTTATGTGGGTTTAAAGAGAGGCAAAGAGTTTTCATTTCTTGTGGTCAAAGTGCTATTGTGTTTGTTGGCAGGATGTTGACAGGCGTTTCTCTGATACCTTCTGCTACCTGTGAAGGCCCAGATTTGGTTAGGCTATTCTTCACTGCTTCCTGGAATTTTGGGTGGGGGGGGGGGGGGGCGGGAGAGGTTACTCATGGGAGCTCGTTTGTAGTAGTGGGTATGGTAACTGAGCTTGTATAAATTTAAGCCTAGCTGAGGTGTTAATCCGCTTCTTTTGCAGCTTCAGACTTTAGAAACCACGCAGAATATTTCACTGAGAATAGTAAACATAGGAATGTGAGGGCACGGTGTTCTAACTATACTTGGTTTCAGTTAATATTCGCATTTAGCAGTATGAAAGTGCATGTGAGTGCGTTTCTGATATTAGTTAGTTTTGTTTCTTTAGTTCAATCTGTAATTAGCAGTTCCTACCCGTTAGTGCATAAGCCTTTCTAGGTTCAACCCCATACGTTTGTCGTTGATTTGGAGAGCCTTAGTTCTCGGAATTTGTTTCATCTTGCAATTATTAAGCAGTAATTTACTTATGTGGATAATTCCTTCCAGAGAGTAACCGACGTTTCGGGGTTTTGTATATTTTTTATTGGTTTGCCTTGGTGTGGCTTGGCCACGAGTTTGAAAAACGAACGAGTCTGCAGCTTGTTGAGTAATTTACTTATGTGGGTAATTCCTTCCAGAGAGTAACCGACGTTTCGGGGTTTTGTATATTTTTTATTGGTTTGCCTTGGTGTGGCTTGGCCACGAGTTTGAAAAACGAACGAGTCTGCAGCTTGTTGAGTTACAGTCTCGTTCTATTCCGGTAGGGGTTAAATTACATTCCCTGCACGTGTGTATGGTCTCTTGAATGCATTCATGATATGATTTGCGTACCCAATCGTAATTCTCTTTCAGTTCCAACGCTTGAGATTTCCATGGGATTAGACTAATGGAGCGCACCTAATGCCGACTGTACGTATTCGTCGTGCGTCTCATAGTTCTAGTTTCTTTTGTGTCTTCTGCGTGGTGTCAATGTGAATGCAAAGTGCATTTGTGATTCCTTACCATTACATTATGCCTACTTTGTGAGAACCTAATTATTTATGAAGACACCAGGTATCATATTATTTGTTGCATTTTTATATAAAATACATAGTGCTTTTCAAATCGTTTATGGTAAAATAAATGTTCGGTACGAGTTAAACAGAAACTCACTGTTACTATTGGCAATTCATCCCACTCATCCCAGTCTTTGTTCCATAGGATACATCTGACTGCATTTTGCCTTGTGCAAATATACAGGTCCAGTCATTTCACTGCATATTAAGTAAAGATTTATTTGACAAAGTAATTAGCCTAGGAACAAGCTGACTGTTTGATTAATAATATATTTAAGCTATGAGCTTTCAGCCTGCCCCACAACTAAAGAACTAATATTTTGAATGTGTACTATTGATTGACGAGGGCCTCATCTGCTGCTTATTAAATTCGAACTATTTACTGTAGAGCAAGATGATTACACAGTGGAGTCACTTTGAATTAACAGTAAGACTCATCCAGCAATTGCACCGGTGAATAATTTAATCTATTAATTTTAAATAAATCAATCTGTAAAGTTTGCGCTTATTCTCGAATTGAGAACAACTGTGTAAGTTGAAATGATACGTTTAATATCACAAATTTCAGCACAAAAATTACAGCTTTTACACAGATTTCAACTCGATGACATAAAAATAGCGCAATGGATAACACATCTCGCCAGCATCAAAAAGTGAAATAATCCTATACACAACACTATTATATATCACTGAAAGAACATTAATCCTAAGCACAATAATATGAAAGTTTAATTGGAAGTTTCTTTACAGAATTGCTCCTACACATACGTTATGATGTTGGTCAGTACTACGAAAATTGTACGATTCCGGTTCAAAGTTCGGTACTGTTTAGGATGACAAACAGTTCTACGGTGGATGGTTAGTTATGTGACAAATTTGAGCGCAAGATTACCCAAGGACGCTCGAGTTTACAGTGGACGCAAGTTGGTGAACCAATAAAGTTTATGCTTCTGAACGCAGTATTTACCTTAAGATGCGACGAGCTGCCAGCTGAAAGGCCGCTCTCTCCCACTGAAATTCCTACAAAACTAATGAGGCCTTTGCTGAAATTTCCAGCAGAAACTTTCGCTATGTTTCCCATTATGCGAGAAAACATGTACTCAGCCCTAGTCTTAGTATGTGGCGATATACACCTGCATGGTTGGAGCAGCATGCATATTATAGTGCCCTCTCAGTACTCGCAAGAACAATTAACTAATTTGGCTGATTCGTTTGCTAATTTGTTTCTCCACAGTTGGTGCTAAACGTTGCTACAGCTAATCTCTAGCCGAATTGCAGCCGCTGTGAAAGCAGTGTCCACACAAATTTCTACTCTGCGTTGTACAGAGCGTTAAGTGTTCCATTCTGCACTTGACGCCAGTTGAGAGAAGAGTCCACGAAAATTTCTCTCTTGTCCTACTCATGGCAGAACTTCCTCCCCCCACTTGGGTTCATTCGTTCTTCATGTCATGGCCTTTTTCGATCAATAGGAGTGTTCTTCTTATTTGTGGAAACTCTCTCTACCAGTCGCAATGTCCCTTCTACACTCCTGGAAATTGAAATAAGAACACCGTGAATTCATTGTCCCAGGAAGGGGAAACTTTATTGACACATTCCTGGGGTCAGATACATCACATGATCACACTGACAGAACCACAGGCACATAGACACAGGCAACAGAGCATGCACAATGTCGGCACTAGTACAGTGTATATCCACCCTTCGCAGCAATGCAGGTTGCTATTCTCCCATGGAGACGATCGTAGAGATGCTGGATGTAGTCCTGTGGAACGGCTTGCCATGCCATTTCCACCTGGCGCCTCAGTTGGACCAGCGTTCGTGCTGGACGTGCAGACCGCGTGAGACGACGCTTCATCCAGTTCCAAACATGCTCAATGAGGGACAGATCCGGAGATCTTGCTGGCCAGGGTAGTTGACTTACACCTTCTAGAGCACGTTGGGTGGCACGGGATACATGCGGACGTGCATTGTCCTGTTGGAACAGCAAGTTCCCTTGCCGGTCTACGAATGGTAGAACGATGGGTTCGATGACGGTTTGGATGTACCGTGCACTATTCAGTGTCCCCTCGACGATCACCAGTGGTGTACGGCCAGTGTAGGAGATCGCTCCCCACACCATGATGCCGGGTGTTGGCCCTGTGTGCTTCGGTCGTATGCAGTCCTGATTGTGGCGCTCACCTGCACGGCGCCAAACACGCATACGACCATCATTGGCACCAAGGCAGAAGCGACTCTCATCGCTGACGACGACACGTCTCCATTCGTCCCTCCATTCACGCCTGTCGCGACACCACTGGAGGCGGGCTGCACGATGTTGGGGCGTGCGCGGAAGACGGCCTAACGGTGTGCAGGACTGTAGCCCAGCTTCATGGAGACGGTTGCGAATGGTCCTCGCCGATACCCCAGGAGCAACAGTGTCCCTAATTTGCTGGGAAGTGGCGGTGCGGTCCCCTACGGCACTGCGTAGGATCCTACGGTCTTGGCGTGCATCCGTGCGTCGCTGCGGCCCGGTCCCAGGTCAACGGGCACGTGCACCTTCCGCCGACCACTGGCGACAACATCGATGTACTGTGGAGACCTCACGCCCCACGTGTTGAGCAATTCGGCGGTACGTCCCCCCGGCCTCCCGCATGCCCACTATATGCCCTCGCTCAAAGTCCGTCAACTGCACATACGGTTCACGTCCACGCTGTCGCGGCATGCTACCAGTGTCAAAGACTGCGATGGAGCTCCGTATGCCACGGCAAACTGGCTGACACTGACGGCGGCGGTGCACAAGTGCTGCGCAGCTAGCGCCATTCGACGGCCAACACCACGGTTCCTGGTGTGTCCGCTGTGCCGTGCGTGTGATCATTGCTTGTACAGCCCTCTCGCAGTGTCCGGAGCAAGTATGGTGGGTCTGACACACCGGTGTCAATGTGTTCTTTTTTCCATTTCCAGGAGTGTATCAAACTGCGTCAAAACTTCAGTATTTTTCTCCTTCCTACTGTGTTTCCGCCATTCGGACGTTTTGTGCCCATTCTAGACCACTAAAGTACACTATACTTTCTGTGTGTTGCACTCGCTGGACACGTGATCGAAATGCATTACTGGTTTTTGTTCGTAGCCTATTGGAATTCCGAAACGCAGCTTTCTAAAGCTTTATCTCTGTCCCTTGTGCAGATGTGCCGCTACACTCAATCCTTCCTCCTGAATCACCTGCTCGGGGTTGCTGACATTCCTCCTGCCACCCCTTTAAGTGGTTTCCATCATAACCCCTGCAGTGCGCCTTCACTATGTCATTATCTGCCCGGTTTTTCAAACTAAAAACGACTCGCATTGCCTGTTCCGCCTTCCGCTCAAAGACATGCATTGTATAGGAATGGTGTGTTTATTACCGTCGATTGACTGTCATCCTTTTTTGCATTACATACTGATAGACAAATGTTCTCATAACTGCCGAATTACATTAGGTATCATATTCACCTACTTGTTGCGATGTATAAAGCTCTCATGTAAGGTGCGAATCTGACCATTTATTCTGCCACCTAACAAATCGAACAGTCGATTATGATATTTCAAATCAACGATTGCTTTATTTAATGGTGACTGAGTATACACACATGGGAAAAATCACGATATCAAAAAATAATTAATGTAAAGTTATGAAATTTCAGACGACATATTTGAGTGATTAACATTGCAAGATCACACAAGATAAGTCATTGCAAATGTGATATGCTGGTATGTTAATAACCAATGGAACTGTCAGAATGGTGAATGCAAGCATACAGACGTGCACATTAGTTGTACAGATGCCGTGTGTCAGCTTGTGGGATGGAGTCTCAAGTCTCTTGCACTTTGTCGGTCAATACAGGGTCACTTAATGGTGGAGTTATCTGATGATGTTCCACATGTTCTCGATTGCAGGCAGATCTAGTGATCGATAAGGGGAAGGCAACATGTCGACACTCTGCAGAACATGTTGGGTTACAACAGCGACATGTGGGCGAGCGTTATTCTGTTGGAAAGCACCCCTTGACTAACACATGGCCATCACTGGCGCTGAGGGAGAACCAACTTTCATCAGAAAACGTAACAGACGTCCATCCTGCCCTCCAGTGAGGTCTCGCTTGAAACCACTGAAGTCACAAATGGTGGTGATCTGGTGTCAGTGAGATGCACACTGCATAGCGTTTGGCTCGGAACTGTCTCTGTAGTAACCGATTTGGGATCCTAAAAGTAATCGATTTGTAACAGTTTGTTTTGTCACCGTGGTGTCAACTGTTTCTCAAATTGCTGCTGCCAATGCAGTATGATGCGCTGAACATGATGGTCTTCCCTCTCGATAGTGCCACGTGGCTGTTCGGAGCCCAATCTTCTTGCGACCGTACATTCCTGTGACCACCGCTGCCAGCAATTACATATAGTGGCTACATTCTTGCCAAGTCGTTTTGCAATATCCAGCTTCTTGAACCCCTATTACATGAAAACGTTCAAACTCAGGAGGTGTTGATAATAGCGTCTTTGTCGCCTACAAGGCATTCTTGACTGACATCAACTCAACACGTCTAATCTCAAAGGTAACTAATGCTTATTACTGTTACAGTACGTATTTAAAGCAAACCTGATTCACATCCTCACAGTAGCGCTACTAGCACCACACTTATGCGACTGGTGCGAAATTTGAAGAGAAATCATGCAGAAACACGCCTACCAATTTTCGTTTACGTCGCACAACACCTTCTTGGTACTGCGCTTTCTTTCCATCTGGGTATCTCTATCAACTGAGTAAATTGTATAATGGAAGATAAATTTGATTCCAATAGATAGTTTCACTTTATTCTCAATAGACATTGTTAACTATTATCAAATTCCGCAATAACTAATAAATTTTTTGTAGCAGGCGAACCATAAACTTAATTAATTATTCCTAATTACTTAACATTAGTTCATTACAGTTGCAAAAAACTTATAACTATAGCCAGTTTGGTTGGTTTGAAACTTGGATTTGCAATCTGGTGACTCCTTCACTCCAGCAGCTGTGACCGAGCGGTTCTAGGCGCATCAGTGCAGAACCGCGCTACTGCTACGGCAGCCGGCCGAAGTGGCCGAGCGGTTCTAGGCGCTACAGTCTGGAATCGCGCGACCGCTACGGTCGCAGGTTCGAATCCTGCCTCGGGCATGGATGTGTGTGATGTCCTTAGGTTAGTTAGGTTTAAGCAGTTCTAAGTCTAGGGGACTGATGACCTCAGATGTTAAGTACCATAGTGCTTAGAGCCATTTGAACCATCTTGACTCTTTCTCGAGACAGGTTACGGGAAATTTCCAAACAAATTATTCTTGCTTAAACTACTCTCTTGCTTTACAGACGTGTTCAGGTAGGGCAAACCACCGAGAACGGATGAGGGGAGAAATTTGGTGAATAACAAAAACGAAACGAGGAGAGATTAACAGAAGGAGGAGGCGAAGGTAAGGGTGCGCAAAAGTAGTATGGAGTTGGAGTTATAAGGACACTTTTGATATCAAATTGATATGCAAATTACCGGCAGGGGTGCCGAGCGGTTCTAGGCGCTACAGTCTGGAACCGCGCGACCGCTACGGTCGCAGGTTCGAATGCTGCCTCGGTCATGGATGTGTTTGATGTCCTTAGGTTAGTTAAGTTCAAGAAATTGTAAGTTCTAGGGGACTGAGGACCTCAGAAGTTAAGTCCCATAGTGCTCAGAGCCATTTGATATGCAAATTAATTAAATTGATCAAATAATCACCCCGCCCATGCCCACGCACGCCCCCGACCACGCCCACCCCACCCCAGATGACGTCACGTGTTTTTCTCAGCCCCTCCCCCAACCTACCCCGATGGCGGGAATTTCGAATATTGGTGAGAATTTTTTTGGCCCAGGGCTATGCTGAAATCCCACCCTCCTCCTCCCTCCCTCCTCGGGAACTGGTGGGAAATTAAAATTGGTGGTTCCCTTTCCGGGACTCGAATCGTTGTCCTCCTGGAACGGAAGCCCAACTGCACCCACTAACACAACTGAGATGCTTGGAATTGATGGGAAATTAAAAATTGGTGGTGCCATTTTCAGGACTCGAATCCCGGTCCTCCTGGCCAGAAAGCCCAAGTGCACCCTCCTAATGGAACTAAACTACTAGAGGTGATTGGAATTGACGGGAAATTAAAAATGGTGGTGTCCCCTCCGGGACTCAAACACTGATTCTACTGTATGGAAAGCCCACGTACACGCCCACAACGTATGGAGACTGTCCAGATGCGAGAGAGGAAGGTTAGGTTAGTGTACTTTATTCATTTTTGTCGGGAAACTGACGCAAAGATCGATCCTAATTACGTAATTAATCACAAAGATTTGGCATAATTACACAACTGTATGCATAGTGCTACACGAGGACGGCGTAATAGCGCAATACAACTCAAAAATTAGCGACACTATACAACTGGTGTTATTCTGTTGGGAAAAAATTTCGCAATACCACTCTAAACTATCGACAGACACACTCATACCCTATCCTTGACTACAAGCGGGTGGGAAAAACGCAGGGGTGTAAGATACTATCTTTATTCTATTTGGTGGGAACTATGATCAACTGACGAGATGCTGGTGTTGGACAGAGAGGAATTTAAAAATGTATTAGCTATAAGCCTACAGTATTTATAGTTGTTTGACGTTAGAGTTCGCTACAGACTCCTGCTCAAAAACCACCTACAGCCCAGGTAATCGATGCCAATACACACTACCATAATTGATGGAAAAAATGCGTCGCAGTTTTAATTAGACTTCGAAATTGCAGTGAAAAAAACAGCACTCGTAATGAATGGATCATAATGCAGCGCATGTGCTGGGGGAAATCGTAGTCCTAAATGCCTTCAGAAGGGGCGGTAGATGGACGTGCGTTCTCCTCGATGTACAATCACAAACTGCCGAAAATCGAGGCCATCTTCCTTCCTCCACCCCACTCCCTCCATCCACCTACGGGAGGATGCACACATGCTTTTTGAAATGGCCAGATACTCCGCCGACCACCTCATGTCTCGCTCCCCCACTGCCCGCAGACCTCGCCAGGCTCTCCGCGGTCACTCGCGATACGCAGCATGCCTTGAGGCGACCGCCATAGACAACACAAAAGGGGAATTTAGTAGCACAGCTCCGCCCATCCGGAGAAAGGTGCAGATGGTCCGCACCACTCATCTTTCCACCATCTAGCCACCATCTTAAGGCGACGCTCCTACGCCAACACAGTAGTGTCTATATTCACCTAAACAATAGGAGATAGGACGGCTGCCTCAAGTGCAACCTGTTCGTCTAAAGTGTAGTAACACAGCCGCCTCTAAGAGTTAGGGAGTACATCTATGGCAGCTACATGACACAGACTAGGCAGGCCCCCAACACCTCCAATTGGCCTCTCGTTCTGCGATGAAAAACACTTTTAATTGACGTCAACCCATCTATAATCAAGCACGTATTAAACAGGGAAGACACAACTGCGACGATAGTAAATGTCCTCTTCCCACTAAAATAGGCAAAGTACATTTTCTTTTAGTTTTATGAGCAAAATCTGTATTGTTTTTACTTTCAACTGCAGGATACAATCTGCATCTCACTATTCTGTGACATCCAACGAAATGCACCGCTACCGATCACAAATGATCAACAGAGACATGTGCACCATGTGTAAAATCAGGAAAACAAAACTTCGACTATTTTGCTGCGAAAATTACCGATCACCGCAGAATGTCCTTGTTACCTCGAAGCCTTGGAGTAAAGAAAAAGCGAGAATATAAACTCTAAAGAAAAAAATCTGTATTAAGCAATTTCTTTCAGCTTGTTGAGAGTTTCTCTCGCTTTCGGTGTCTGTAAATAAACTGTCATGCACGTTTGTATTACAAACATTTCAGACAATCTTTCATGTCATTGGCCTACATGTCGGAAAAAAACACATTCATTTTACATTTGACAACAGCAAGCTGTGATTCAAGAGAACGTAGCTGGTTTGTACACAATGACGGGTTCCCTTTTACCAATGCGATGCTATATCGTACTAGCTATATCATACAAATCGTGGGAGCCTGTCTCGGCCTGTGAAGGTGGGAGATTGAAATTTCGTTGAAAGATATCGCCGCAACGAACAAAAAAGAAATGTCTGTCAAGAATCATTCTGTGGTGTCCTAGCCATCTCCTCCACACACCACGTGGCATGTCATCGATATCAATTTGATAGGCTGAGTAATTAAATTGATCACGAGAGTCAGTTTACATGGCGAGTATTTTTTTTTTTCAGTAGCTGAATTACACTCACCAGGTAGGTCAAATGGGAATACTAGCTCCCATGACGTGCTCTTCCCGCTGGTGGATCCAACTTCGAACATAGAACACAACTCTGTACGTACCGCGTGATTGATCCAGCTTCAAGCCTTATCCCAGATGTGACGTGTTGTGGATCCGCCTTCAGATCCTATTTCGGACGTCGTATATTGTGGATCCTCATCTCAACATCACTCCAGATATAACGCTCAGGAGATCCACACCCGAACGCTAACTCGGGGTTACTGTGGGACGTGGGAGCCATCCGCGTCACCCGCACAGACACAGACATACACAAAGCAGAGCAAATGTGCTGCAATTGTAGAATATGCGGTTGGAGGTGACTGGATGCATTCAAATTCAGTGCTATACTACGTCGCGCGACCAGAAAAATAGTGCATTTGCGCTAGTTGTTGGTAGCTGTGCTACATTTACAAGCAATTTTAGAACACAGAACGAGAAGTGATGTTGTGATCGCATGGACAGAAGCGACATAAAATCGATAAAATGACGAAAAATACGTATAAACTTAGGGAAAATACGACGAAATGGGGGGGGGGGGGGGAATTGAGAGAGTACTTGCATATCTTCTGATTGGTGCAGTACAATTCTTGTACATGGGAACGAGTGTATGACAGCAAGAGGAAAACAGAAAAACGTTGAAATAGAAGCACCGAGAACTGGGGAAACAATCTTTCATTTTTCGTCGTGGCAACATTCTACTGTTTGTCTATTGAGGTAAGAGTGACACGCGCAAGTTGACTGCTGTCTTTGATACTTTCCTGGCAAAAGGATAACCATCTGCCTCTAAACTTACTTGCATAAGCGTTAAAGGATGATAGTGGATGGAGTGATTGGCTGAAATGGAGTTGTAACGAAGTAGTATTTAATGGTAGACTCATAATGCATTCTAGAGAGAGAGGGACATATCGCTGCAGGTCATTTGACCTTTTTTTCCGTTGTTCTGTCGGGATGCATCAGTTGTCTGACATAACCTACGTTCGACTCTCATACTACTGCGTGTTCTGTGTGTGACTTAGAACACTGTCTACTTGCGCTCGTTAATGGCAAACGTCTAGGTCATCAGAGGACTTCTATCCTGTTTCGACACATTCCTCTAGGCGAACGAAGATTTATACGACGTACTCCATTCCCTGCCGCATTTTGGACATAAAATCGAGTCTTCAGTTTGATAACTGCGGTGATTCTAAGTTAGCGACAGTTGTTTGTGAGGTACTACAAACCCCGTGTATACATCTGCTTGACAGATGTCCTGCTTACGGAGTTAGTGGCGGCATGACATGTAATTTCGCGTGTCAATTATCGCTCTTTCTTTGTAAGACACATTCTGCGTTATAACTTTCATTTTATGTAGGACTGATGCGAGCATAGTATAATTTCTGCACCGTGATCGGACTGAGTAGTGGGGGCTACACACCTCTGGAAAATTATATTGTACATGTATCACAAGGAGTCGATGTTTTAAAGAAGCAGTTTTTCATTTCACAGTTTATCACCATAGTTTATGCTAGAGAAACCTACAACGAGAATGTATGTCAAGCACTGGAAATATATTTCTTACACTGGGACAGTAAGAGTGCTGCATTCGATACGACTAATAGGACGGAAACCGCAACTATCTAAAATCGTAGCGTGTTTTAAGTGTAGAACCTTGCAGCCTTAGGAGTGCATGTTTTTATGTTCTCTCTTACCAATACGCAGACACTAGAATAATACTTTAGAATTGATAGCGCAGTTGATGCAGCAAACTCCGTCCATCTGGAGCTCCATCATGCATAAAAACTACCCGTTTCTTGTTCTTAATCGTCTGTTATATCATCACAACAGTTTAATATCTACTGTACAACTCCTCGACATTCCCATATCTGGAGAAATCTTGTGCTCTTGGATGGGTGCGGGACAGCAGTTACAGCCTCAGTTCGCACTGTTCCTAGACGGAACGTGGAATGTAGCGCTCCACTTCTGGTCAGCTGCAGGGAGCATTGATCAAAGACAATGCGAGGAGATCTTTCGGTCTCTGACTTTATCCTAAGAATGCGAGAATGCCCTGCGACTCCCATCCACATAGAAAAAGATCGTAAATAATGCACTATGATTGAAGTGCTAGAGATGTGCAGGTCGCTGTCTGGTATACTTTGGTGTGTATGTTCGAGAATTAACAATGAATGAACGTACCGCATGGTCCTCTATTTACTATTTACATTCGCGATGGTACTCCCAAAGTACTGGAGGGACTGTTAAGCGATAATACAGAAACTGGTACGCATGCTGCCGTGTCACTGATCGGTGTTGAAACTACGATAAAATTGCTAAAATTGACCGCACTATTAACTTTGATGGTTGTTATTATTACAGTACATCGACAGTGGCTTTTCCATCCCAACAGTCCACTGCTATGCTGTTGATTACCATATAGACCTTATGACTGGCTGATACCGCTTGTTTTAAATGGAGAAAGAGTCTTGGTGGAGGAGGCAACACCTTCCAGGGATGGTTAACATGAAAACAGTGATGGCGTGCATGGTAGCAATATAAGGAATAAATCAAACGGAACACAGCGCCGTCAGCTATCCCGTCACTGTGAATGATGACTTTAAATATAGAGGTCGATAATCTCCTTCGGACAGCAGTTTGGAAATGCTCCGCAATGCCTCAAAACTCTTCCAGTTTCCTTATATTGCGACTTTCTTTTATTTCAATCACCCTGTGTATGAGAGTGTTGTGGGATCAGCAGCGCCAACATGATTTATACCATGTGATGTCTAGTTTTCTGGGGGAGCCAATGGACCAAAACGTGTTAATATCAGTTTAGAATATGACACAGACGTCGAAGTCGTGGCGGAAAAAAAGAAAAGAAATGTATGGCAGTGAACAAAGCGTGTTACAGAAGAAAAAGCGGTGTATCAAACAACGAACTGTGACTGATAAACTGTGGGAGAATGTTCACGTACAGCACAGGTGGTGAAACTTCACACCGGTCTGTGCAAGCATCGTCGATCACTGGTCACCTGCTCCCATGGATAAATACCTGTATATTTACGAGCAATAGGATTGCCACATACGCTCGATGGCGGCACGTAGGCGTATTCGTTTTCGATATATCGGAAGAGATGCAGTAAAAATCTACCGAATGAAGTTAGCGGAGCTTCTATGTTTCGTAATTTTTCTCTGTTGGATGGTACAGAATAACGATGATAAAATGTTTGGGTGATAGACGTGAATGGACCCTGAGGGGCGCGGATCTGCTTCAGGCTGCAGTCCCTAATTTTCCTGATAAGAAACACCACCGTAACTATTCGTACTGTCTTTTATATTACATCGTGTTGCACGGGCAGGCTTCGTTTGGCGCTGACCTTACACATCGTAAACGGGTGGCGGAACTACGACAACTTGTTCCCTTTTCCACTGAGTGGTCCAAACACGGTCTTATGGTATTAACTCAGCTCACCTATTTCTACACAGGTAGTAGAATGTGGTAGATATAGCTCTCTCCGACTTCTGGGTAAAATTGATCTTGCTATCAACTGTGGTGTGTGTTAGTCATCGTTCTAAAAAATGTTCAAATGTGTGTGAAATCTTATGGGACTTAACTGCTAAGGTCATCAGTCCCTAAGCTTACACATTACTTAACCTAAATCATCCTAAGGACAAACACACACACCCACGCCCGAGGGAGGACTCGAACCTCCGCCGGGACAGTCATCGTTCCACATTAACGGCGTCTTTCTCATCCCGACCGTACACTGGGTACACTGATGATTACCGCATAATGATTGACTGACACCACTCCCAGCTGAGATGGAGGGAGCCTTGTCGGAACACCAGATATCTGCTAATTGTCGCTGTGGAGCATGGGATTAAATGTAGAAGCCATAACTTCCATACAGTTATTTGGTATCGTTCCTCAATGCTACAGACTGGTCCTATTTCCATGTGACGCCCTCCACATGCTTCTATTTTTTTCTCACCAATAAGGTGACAGTACCTTTTTTTTGTACTACCCCACACATTTTGTGAACAGCACCTTCCGGCGATGGTCAACACCAGAACAGTAATCATGTGCATGACTGCAAAATGAAGGAACAATGCTTTTCGAAATGGAGCACCGAGATATCCGCTATGCTGTCGATGGGGAAGATGAGGTTAACTGTACAGGTCGTCACCTTCGAATAGCTGTTGGAAGCGCTCTACAACATCGCAAACACTTCCAGTTTCCATACGTTGCGATGTCTTCCAAATTTTTGTCAATGAGAAACATCGCCTCTGTGTTTTATTTCTACCAGCCTGTCTTGTGGCACCTGTACAGTTTATGCCATGCAATGTTCAGCTTTATGTGAGAGCCAGAGGATCGAAAGGTGTTAATGTTGGTTTGGTTGTACGTAAAATCGATGTACGCTGCAAATAATTCTAAACCTTCTCTTGCTGACAGTACGGGTAATGTAACTGATGATGATAAACAGAAGGCCGAAATTCTAACTCTAGCTAGATCATTGGAACAGCGGAAAGTTCCACGACACTGGAAGAAGGTCCAGGTCATAGCAATCTATAAAAAGGGTAGAAAATCGGATGCGCATAATTACCGGCCAATTTCACTGACATTGATTTGTTGTAGAATCATAGAACATATTTTTTGTGTTCACACGTAAAGACTTTCTAGACTCTGAGAAGCTCATCTGCAGAAACCAGAACGGTTTTAGGAAACAGCGATCATGCGAGATACAGCGGGCCCTCTTTGTGCATGATATACAACAGGCTCTAGATACCTGCTCCCAGGTTGATGCCATATTTCTCGACTTTGGAAAGGCGTTTGACTCAGTTTCGCACTGTCGCTTGCTCCAAAAAGTGCGCGCTTACGGTCTATCCGATAACATATGTGGTTTGATAGAAAGTTTTCTAACAGACAGGGAGCAATATGTCGTCCTGAACGGGGTGACTTCAACAGAAACAAGCGTAAGATCAAGTGTGCCCCAGGGCACCGTAATAGGTCCGCTGCTTTTTACGAGTTACACAAACGATCTGGTTGATGGTATTGACAGCGCCATTAGACTGTTTGCCGATGATGCTGTAGTCTTCAGGAAAGTAGTATCACACGAAAGTTGTGAACAAATCAATGAGGATTTGCAGAAAATAAATGTGTGGTGTAATGACTGGCAGTTATCTCTCAATATTAGTAAGTGTAACCTACTGCATATAACAAGGCGAAAATTCCCATTAATGTACGAGTAAAAAATAAATGCCCAGTCTTTGGAAGCGGTAACAACCGTCAAGTATCTGGGTGTGACTATTCGAAATGATCTCAAATGGAGTGATCAGATTACTCAAGTAACGGGTAAGGTGAACTCTACGTTGCGGTTTATTGGTAGAATACTGAAGCGATGCAGTCCTTCAACAAAGGAAATAGCTTACAATACGTTAGTTCGTCCAGCCTTAGAGTACTGTTCGTCTGTATGGGACCCTTACCAGTTGGGTCTGATTCAAGAGATTGAGAAGGTCCAAAGAAGAACGGCAAGATTCGTGACTGGTACATTTAGCCATCGCGAGAGCATTACAAATCTCATAGAAAGTTTGAAGTGGCATGACTTGCAGATAGACGGCGCGCTAAACGGAAGGGACTGCTCACTAAATTCCGAAATCCGATCTTCGCCGACGATGTAGAGCATATATTATTACCACCAACTTTCAAATCGCGCAGTAGTCACCATTCAAAGATAATGGAAATTAGAGCTCGTACTGAGGCGTTCAGACAGTCGTTTCTCCCTCTCGCGTTCCGCGAGTGGAACGGGGGGGGGGGGGGGGTAAATATGACTTTGGCGCGAATTGTACCCTCCGCCACACACCGCTTGGTGGCTAGCGGTGTATGTATGTAGATGTAGATGTAGCAGCAGCTGACACGGGTCTCTAAGTCATGGTAGAAAAAAACAAAGTGTATCATGGCATACACTGATTGGGTAGGTTACATCCCGAAAAACAATGTATTAAATTGCTTATGAAGGAACAATACACGAACCCTCTCGTGTGATCGATAGTCTGTTGGATCTAGTCATCCTACAGCACAGGTGATCAAACTGTACACCGGAAGCAAGTTCGATCACCACCAAGATGCAGAGGAACAGTCTAAAAAAATAGCGCTGGAGTTTTTGCTGCATGGGATCCGTAGCAAATAGGTTCGAGAAAGGTGTTTCGAGATATGAGAGTGGCACGAATATGATTCACCAGTGGCTGTAATAATTAAAAGACGTCTCTATAAGATACAGCGCAATCACGTGGTAGAATGGATAGTCTTGACTCCAAATCGCAGACAGCATTTCTAACTGAAAGCATAACACTATCAGCGACTCTTGTGTGTGTGTGCCTGTAGACTCAAGACCACTTTTTATGCAGCGTGACGGTAACATAGTCGCTACGATCTTGTTTTTAATTGCGCAGTTCTTGCCCGAAATGTATGGTGTGGGATGTAGCCTGCCTCTGCTGTCAGCTTCAAATGTCGCTTCTCAGTAGTGTTCCTCGAAAGAAACATCGCTTTCCATTGGTAGAAGGGGACCTGTCATAGTGCACAAAACAGTTACGTTCTCTTGAATTATAGCTTGTTGGTGGCCAACGTAAAATGAAAATTTTTCCCCACATGTGAGCCAATGGCATGAAAGATTGTCTGAAATGTTTATAATACACACATGCATGACAGTTTATTTACAGACGCAAAACGCGACACACGACACACACTCAACAAGCTGAAAGAAATTGCTTAATACAGGGAAGATGTGTTTCCACTGGCGCCCTTTGTGCCAACCCCAAAGGCTTTTTCGTTTAGATTTTGAGCGGCGGCGTGTCTGAAATGTTTTCCTCGGCCACCGATAAAGAAAGAGCGTGATGTCACCGCTGGCGTCGTGGTTCTGATCTCCATCGCATAGGCGTCAAAAAATGGGGCGAAACGTGGATAAGAAGGGATGTAGCGACCTCCATATCGTTTGACACGTCAACGGTGGCATTGGACAGAAGATGGAAATTTGGTGCCAATGTGGCTTAATTAACCTACCTTACACCATATTTGAACTTCTGAGCTCTGACCTTTTTTTTTTGTTTGTGTCGACACCTCGCTGCTGTATGAAGTGTCGCCGAGCACAAGGGTGGCGTCGCAAGGCGCAACGCTTTTGCACCATTAGAGAGGAATTTTGTAGGTACCTTGAAATACAGGGTGATTCAAAAAGAATACCACAACTTTAGGAATTTAAAACTCTGCAACGACAAAAGGCAGAGCTAAGCACTATCTGTCGGCGAATTAAGGGAGCTATAAAGTTTCATTTAGTTGTACATTTGTTCGCTTGAGGCGCTGCTGACTAGGCGTCAGCGTCAGTTGATGCTAAGATGGCGACCGCTCAACAGAAAGCTTTTTGTGTTATTGAGTACGGCAGAAGTGAATCGACGACAGTTGTTCAGCGTGCATTTCGAACGAAGTATGGTGTTAAACCTCCTGATAGGTGGTGTATTAAACGTTGGTATAAACAGTTTACAGAGAATGGGTGTTTGTGCAAAGGGAAAAGTTCTGGACGGCTGAGAACGAGTGATGAAAATGTAGCAAGCATCCAGCAAGCATTTGTTCGCAACCCAGGAAAATCGACTCGCAGAGCTAGCAGAGAGCTGCAAATTCCACAATCAACTGTATGGAGAGTCCTACGAAAAAGGTTAGTTATGAAACCTGAACGTCAACTACCCGAGGCGATGGATCGGCCGCCAGGCAGCCCGTGACAGAGCACTTCATCACTGGCCTCCAAGAAGCCCTGATCTTACCCTCTGCGATTTTTTCTTATGGGGGTATGTTAAGGATATGGTGTTTCGGCCACCTCTCCCAGCCACCATTGATGATTTGAAACGAGAAATAACAGCAGCTATCCAAACTATTACGCCTGATATGCTGCAGAGAGTGTGGAACGAGTTGGAGTATCGGGTTGATATTGCTTGAGTGTCTGGAGGGGGCCATATTGAACATCTCTGAACTTGTTTTTGAGTGAAAAAAAACCTTTTCAAATACTCTTTGTAATGATGTACAACAGAAGGTTATATTATGTTTCTTTCATTAA
This sequence comes from Schistocerca cancellata, assembly GCF_023864275.1. Lineage (NCBI taxonomy): Eukaryota > Metazoa > Arthropoda > Insecta > Orthoptera > Acrididae > Schistocerca > Schistocerca cancellata. Next base: position 328,133,968 of record NC_064633.1, read on the forward strand.
ATACACATTTTTAAAGTTGTGGTATTCTTTTTGAATCACCCTGTACATTTCAAACTTCCAAATCGCAGTGGGAGACAATGACGACGTTTCGAAAAAGTAATTCCGTAACTGCATTGCGCAGTGTGTTTTCCAGAGTTACTGCAAAGAGTTATGATTTTTTAAACAGAACTTTTTTTACCTACCGTGTTCTTGACACATAAATCAACCGCCTAATAATTACTTCCTATCATACACTGAAGAGCCAAAGAAACTGGTACACCTTCCTAATATCGTGTAGGGACTTCGCGAGCGCGCAGAAGTACCACAACACGACGTGGCATGGACTCAACTAATGTCTGAAGTAGAGCAGGAGGGAAATAACACCATGAATCCTGCAGGGCTGTCCATAAATCCGTGAGAGTATGAGGGCGTGGAGATCTCTTCTGAACAGCACGTTGCAAGGCATCCCAGATATGCTTAAAAACGTTCAAGTCTCAGGAGTTTGGTGGCCAGCGGAAGTGTTTAAACTCAGAAGAGTGTTCCTGGAGCCACTCTGCAGCAGTTCTGAACGTGTGGGGTGTCACTTTGTCCTGATGGAATTGCCCAAGTCCGTCGGAATGCACAATGGACATGAATGGATGCAGGTTATCAAACAGGATGGTCACGTACGTGTCACCTGACAGAGTCGTATCCAGACGTATCAGGGATCCCATATCACTCCAACTGCACACGCCCCACACCATTACAGAGTCTCCACCAGCTTGAACAGTCCTCTACTGACATTCAGGGTTCTGGATTCTTGAGGTTGTCTCCATACCCGTACATGTCCATCCGCTCGATACAATTTGAAACGAGATTCATCCAACCAGGCAATATGTTTGCAGGGATCAACAGTCCAATGTCGGTGTTGACGGGTCCAGACAAGGCGTAAAGCTTTGTGTTGTGCAGTCATTAAGGTTCACGAGAGGATCTTCGGCTCCGAAAGCCCATATCGATGATGTTTCCTTGAATAGTTTCCACGCTGACACGTGTGGATAGCCCAGCACTGAAATCTGCAGCAATTTGCGGAAAGGCTGCGCTTCTGTCACGTTGAACGGTTCTCTTCAGTCGTCTTCGGTCCTTTCCTTGCAGGATCTTTTTCCGGCCGTAGCGATGCCGCAGATATGATATTTTACTGGATTTCTGATATTCGCGGTACACTAGTGAAATTGTGGTACGAAAGATCCAGACTTCATCGCTACCTCAGAGATGCTGTGTCTCATCTCTCGTGCGCCGGCTATAACAACGCGTTCAAACCCATTTAAATCTAGATAACCTACCATTGTAGCAGCAGTAACCAATCTAACAACTGCCCCAGACACTTGTCTTACATAGGCCTGGCCGACCGCAATGCCGTATCTTGCCTGTTTACATATTTCTGTATTTGAATACGCATGCCTTTAGAGTTTCTTTGGGGCTTAAGTGTTTTTCTGTCCATTTTAGTTAGAGAACTAGAAAAGTTCAAAGTTTTAGGGATGTTTGCAACATGCTGTACTTAAAGTTGCCAGTGTCATGCAGTGACAAGTTTTCTCGAAGTGCAATTTGAAGTCAGGATCGATTAGACGGTAAAAAGTATCTTTACACTGTCGTACACAAGACAGATCGGAACACATGTACAAATGAGGTTCTGACTGGCACGGACACGGACATGGAATAAACATGACCTATACAGATAACAAGCAGCTGACATGTTGCTGATGCTCAGTGAATGCAGGCATGATGCCAGTGAAGCTGCTATGGCTTTTGCCGTGAGATATCTTGGTCGTATAACTCTATCAGCTATTAAGTTAGTACATGCTGAATAAAGAGTTCGAGAAACAAGTAATCTGAGAAAGCGCGGAGCAATGGACGAAGATTAGTAACAAGTGAAGATATGGAAGCGTTTGGTTTAGCTACAACATACAACGATGCCCAAGTCATTTTATGCGAAGTTTCAGCATTCACTGGGATCAGCTTCAAACCTGTGTGGTGAGTACTACATGGCTACACGTTTCGCACGTACCGCTGCCACTGACTCGGAGCTACATGGGGAAGACTGCAACTGGGTGAGCTCCTTTCTGCAAACGGGTCACGAGTCATTTGACTCTGGACGACTTACAAAGCTTCTTTTTTTTGCGGATCTGCAATCGCAAATTATACTGCAGAAAAAGCTTATAACAATCATTGCAGGGCCATAGAAAATGCTTGGTGAGTATGTCTTGCTTATCGCCGAAAGTGGTGGTGTGCAATCCTTTGAGATAAGATCACCGATTCATATTACTTCGCAAATCTTCTAACTGATGAGATGTATCGAGATTTTATCTAAGATAATTCAAATACTTCCCTTAAAAACGCCAGTTTAGACCAGGCCTGGGCAAACAGCACCCTGCAAGCACGAACGCTCCTGCCTAGCTTTCCTAGTGCAGTGGCGAGTGGGGCGGAGGGACGAAGAGGAACAAGAAAAGGCTGCAGCCAGACTCTGCTGGAGCGAGGCACATGGCTCGTCACAGTTTACTAACAATACCAATAGTGTTAACACAGACTTACGTTCTGCATTAGAAATGCCATGGCGTCTAAATACTTGTCCAAAAACAAAGAAAAAGTCGAGAAGCCACATCATTCAATGCTGAATGGAAATTGTTTTGCTTTACATATAGTTTGAAGATCTTGCAAAGTACTTAATACACCATCACACTATTATGAGATGGGAAAATACTCATTCGACCATCATTACGTGAAGACAATATGCTGCATTTGTCTTCTGTCGAACGAGTGTGATGCTGGATGAATTTAAGGTGGCCATTAGGGAAAAACTCAGTTAAGGGTAAATAGAGCAGTGACGATGATGATGTTTGATTTATGGAGCGCTCAACTGCACAGTCATCAGCGCCCGTACGAAGTCCCAAGTTTTACACAGTCCAATCAAGCCACTATCACGGCTGATGATAATAGTGATGAGAACACAAACATCCAGTCCCCGGGCAGAGAAAATCCCCAACTGAGCCGGGAATCGAACCCGGGACCCCATAAGCCAGAGGCAGCATGCTAGTCGCTAGACTAGCTACGCGCTAGAGCAGTGACAAAAACTTTTATGGTAGACATCACCACTTATTTGATTTAATTAAGATTTTTAGTGCAAGATGAGAATAATTTGGTAACATTTGTGATGGATGAGAATGATACTATCAAACAAAAGCCGGCCGCTGTGGCCGAGTGGTTCTAGGCGATTCAGTCTGGAACCGCGCGATCGCTACGGGCATGGATGTGTGTGATGTCCTTAGGTTAGTTAGGTTTAAGTAGTTCTAAGTTCTAGGCGACTGATGACCTCAGAAGTTAAGTCCCATAGTGCTCAGAGCCATTTGAAAACCTTTTTTTTTTTCTGTTGTCAAAATGGCGAAGTCTCCCGAACACTCAGGTTTAACAGATTTTAATTTGTGTTTCACGAACCCAGATATATTACATATTTTAAAATCGAAATATGCATAAATTTATAAACATCAAAACTTAATGTTAAATGCCATTATGTATAGCTTTTGTGGTTCTGCTCATTGTATTAGCACTGACTATTTTACTAAATGAATTAAGAACTACAGTTATTGTTATGATGGAAAAATAGAAAGTTGAAAATAAACACTTGAGATAAAATCCTGCTTATAAAAGTATGCTGCAGTATTCGCCTCTTTGCTGTAATCACACTGTGCAGCGAACAAGTCTTCCTAAATTTCTCGCATGTGCAGTCTTTTAGCATATACAAAAAGTCCAGTCGGAGGAAAATCCTCAACTGAGCATTTTAGCAGAGATTGAAAATACTCCGTGCTCTGCGCTCGCTGATGACACAACGTGTCCTGCACTCGCCCAACCTAGCGCTGGGGTCACAGCACAAAGTTATAACACCTGATGATGGGCATATAAAAGCCCGAAACCGGTCGTGTTTTAAACAAAAAGAACCTTACAACTGAGGCGATTTTTTCAACCTCCGCTTTTAGTATACAGCTGTTCAACTCACACTCCTCGGAATAGCGCAGTGGGTGGGAAGCCGGAGCGCTGAGAATACTCGGATGATTTCTTGTTGTGAGGATGTCTAAAAAAAAAAAATTATGTTTATGTCGCCGAACCCACAACCCTCGATGATTTCAAACGGCGTATGGAGGAAACTTGTCGTTCTGTGATACCAGCACCTTTATGTACATCATGTTGCATTCACTCCAAAAATGTGGAAGTTTCTAGTCCTCTAACTATAACTGAAAAAAATTTAAAATGATTTGTAGATAGTCGGTTTAAGTACGTCAGCTAAATGACAGAAATAAATGCCATACGCAAATTTTAACTCATTTTTATAACTCTGAGTAATATTAAATAAATAATGTTCATAGCTCCACAGAAAGAGCAACGTTCATTTCCTTTAACTATTGAAATAATTTTTCGTTTCCCTCATTATTTTGTAAACTACAGACAAAAACAGATTATCTAAAACAACCTGTGTACTTGACCTAATGGGTAAGGTCTAGAGCTCTATAAGGCTTCTGCAGACGACTTAGTTGTACACGGTTAGAAACTTGATGCAGTACGCAGAGCTTCTTGCCAAAGATCAGTGCCTGGTGCAGAGGTAGTCAACTGGTACTCAACGTAACTAAATGCAATGTAATGATCGTAAGTAGACGAAACGATCGCATATCGTTTGACTTCGGAATCGGTGATTTAAATCGCTGGATCACACACAACCTTCATGTCCCCTGGGAGTTGCTATCTGTAATTATTTAAGGTGGTAACTAAGATAAATTTAGCGGTCGAGAAAGCATATGCCAGGCTCGGATGTATTGGAAGAGCCCCACAAAAGTGTAATTCACGTACATTGTATGCAAAACCCTTGCTATAGTAGCAGGGTATTTGACTGTTTTCTGTAAATTTTCTTAATTAATTATTTCTTTTTATGCTCCTAACACGATTTTTTCCTCTTGAATTGCGGTATTCCTTTATAAAAACGGAAATGAAATTAAGATAATTTGAATGCCCGTTAAAACGATCCATTCGAGTCAGTTGATGCTTGTGACGTCACTGGCTAACTCACTGACGTTTCGGAAAATGGGTTAAAATGGTGCGTAGTACCATACTGTACAAACACATGTCCAAAAACTCCTGAAAAGTTGTTATTGAGTGTTCCAGAGAACGAAAAGATGCGTAAAATGTGGTTGCTCTGTACCGACAAAATGCCACCGCGTCGACACCCAAATTCTCTAACGTAATTGAAAGTGTGTTGCACTGTGAAGTTAACATAAACTTATCTCCAAGATATGCTCCTCCCACTGTTACAGCAAAGGATAGCGTCATTCAACGAAATTAAACTCCTAGTGAAAATTGTCGTTTTACCCAACAACACCTCAATTTTTCGGTAGCTCAGCGTGTGCGGTCAGAGGGTTAGCTGCCCTCTGTAATAAAAAACTGAGTGAATGGATCAACGATTAATTTGAATGGGTGTCATGGGACGTTCGTCCCGAACAAAGGAACGAACGAAACGAACAAAATGAGATAAAAAAGTTGTTAGAGCGATGAACCGTCGAATTTTATAAGACGATGTCCATAGATCGCTGCTTCGAATCTAACCCGAAAGAACGTATAATTTACATGTAAAACGACTCGACAGTCGTCTCATATGGAAACCAGTTCACAATTACAAAACTTCACCACATCGATGAGAAACAGAATATTATTGTGTTTTTCTTGCTTTTTACATGCGCTTATATTTGCAATCGCTGTTCACACACGTCACGCTCAAAAAGATATTTTGTAGTTAATGTAATCACACACTTTTTACTTTCTTAGAAACTATGTTTTTATCTTCGTACTGTCTAGCTAGGATCCTTATTGTTTAAACTCTTGCGGTTTCATCATCTTACTTAAAGATGAAGTACGTCTGCTTCGGATGCTAACGTTAGTTTACACTCACAAACAACACCTCACTTACGTTCGTGTCGCTGCATGTTGTACACGCTTTATATCTCTCCGTATAACCTCATCGTTCAACACCTCGCTGTACAGTGGACGCATGGACATATCTTCACTTCTAGCAGTTACTCTACCGCTATCGCTTGCGCCTTTGTCCCGCATTGTGCGCGGGGTCGGCGTGGTTAATTCGGATTTGGCATGTTAATGTGAAGGGGTGGCTGGATGCCCTTCTTGCCGCCACCCCGTACCCCCGGGATGGAATCAGAGTACCCCATCTGTCTGCGTCTAGTGTAAATCATGGGAAAGTGCGGATGTGTTTCAAATGTCTGTGAGTCGTGTAACTGAGGCGGGACGTGGCGACCAGCCCGGTATGCACCTAGAGGGATGTGGAAAACCGCCTAACAACCACATCCAGCCTGCCCGGCACACCGGCCCTCGTCGTTAATCCGGCGGGCGGATTCGATCCGGGGCCGGCGCACCTACCCGAGTCCAGGAAGCAGCGCATTAGCGCTCTCGGCTAACCTGGCGGGTATTTTCACTTCTAGCAGTGCTTTCCAAAATTTGAATTGTTCGTTCGCAAATTCCGTTTCTCATACTAAGAGTACTCTGAAGCTACATATAATACATCCCACAATCGAAACAACTGCTAAAATCAGTTCTTGCTAACGCTACTTTCCTATTTCGTGTAAAACTTTTAAAAAGTATACTTCACTTCCGGGATTCGAACATGTGATCTGTTGCACTACAGTCGTACGCATTACCGTTGCGCCACTAAACGCCTATCAAATGGATTGTCTCTGCTGAGTGCCCTCTACACAGGTAATCAGCACCCAAGTTTTACCAAGAATAATTTTTTGTGCTTCGGGTCGTAGCTCGTGACTGGTGGTTGATAATCTAGTTACAATACACGGACCCATTTGCAAAAGTTCTACAATTCCATGGTTTTGAACGTGTTTAATGATGTTGCAGGGACCAGTGAAAAGAATGTCCGACGTAGCACAAATCGCCGCCCTAAATGGGTGGATCATAAACGCTCAACTTTCGCAAGGCTTCCACTATCAGCGTCCACAAAATTTCTTTCAATTGTTACTTAAAAGTTGTAATTGCGTTTTCCATCACAAAATAGCTAAACTGCTCCAATAAAAGTAAGTAAAAACTTCGTACGTTCGGCCAAAGCTTCTGTACCACAATTATAGCTTCGTCTTAGTCCTAAGATGTGACGTCGCCAGAGCACCAGCCAGTAACAGAGCGTTTTCGATCACGTGACCAGATCTTGATATTTTATGATTTTTAAGCTTTAATTACAAAAAAATAATAGACATTTTTTGAGAATATTGACCGTAAATGATATTTAATGTAATAATCAAATGGTTCAAATGGCTCTGAGCACTATGGGACTTAACTTCTTAGGTCATCAGTCCCCTAGAACTTAGAACTACTTAAACCTAACTAAACTAAACTAAGGACATCACACACATCCATGCCCGAGGCAGGATTCAAACCTGCGACCGTAGCGGTCGCGCGGTTCCAGACTGTAGCGCCTAGAATCGCTCGGCCACCTCGGCCGGCCAATGTTATAATCAATCAGAATAACAACAATCCGAATCATAGGTTAGGTTAGGTTAGGTTAGTGTTTTTTAACGTCCCGTCGACAACGAGGTCATTAGAGACGGAGCACAAGCTCGGGGTAGGGAAGGATGGGGAAGAAAATCGGCCGTGCCCTTTCAAAGGAACCATCCCGGCATTTGCCTGAAACGATTTAGGGAAATCAAGGAAAACCTAAATCAGGATGGCTGGAGACGGGATTGAATCGTCGTCCTCCCGAATGCGAGTCCAGTTCCGAATCATATTTTTAACATAGAAAAAACAGCCTATTCTTGAATATTGTTCACTGGTATGGGATCCTTACCTAATTTTGTTATTGGAAGAGGCAGAGAAGAGCCTAAGAGGAACCTCCAGGTTATTTAGTAGGAGTGAGAGAGTGCGATCTTCCTTGCTTTGCGAAGTATAAAATCTCTCGTAGCCTGATAGATTTATGACTCTTGTACTAGCTTAGATATAACGAGCTATCGGTCGCTGTTACCGGTCCCTTCAATGAAACTGTCGATATGGCAAGATCTGTTTGCAGCCATCGAGTCCAAAATATTTCCCTTACGTGCGGGCTATCCAAATAGTTCATTAATACAGTTTTCTGAGAAAGCATTCAAGAACTAGTTCGCAAGACTGCATATCTGTTCCACGGGTAGTGAATCCACAAACTTCTCGCTAGGGTTACGTCTTTTTCTATTACTCATGCAACGGTGGCCGATAAGAACATCTTATGACTAATTTGTAAATGTCTGCCGAGACATCAACGCAAATGCATTTGACAGCTCTTAGGACGAAAGCACGGTATGTACGAGGTGAGCCAGAACTCCAATGACAAACTTTCAGAGGTGATAGTACGTGGCGAAAAAAGAAAGAAATATCAGGTAAACATGGGCATTGATTGCATTCCCTAAGAGCTATGAGCACTTGTTCATTTTCGGTTCTATAAAACATTTCTTCTACTGTGAGCTCTTTGCTTTCCCTATTTTGGTTGGAGATGGGTGGTATGGAGCAAGACAAGGAAAAAAAAGTTCTGTAAACTTGTGCCCTATAATGCATACTTAAAATGTGTGGAAACTTATTCAGTACAAGAGTTGTATTCACCAGACATTTTCCCTTAATTTAGTCCATATACGATCTCTGAAAGTTTGTAGGTCGAGTTCTGGTTCACTGTATAAACGACCCATCCAAGATTTGCACGAGTAGCATTAAGCATCTACGGCGGCACGACTGTCAGGCGTCGCCGCAATAAATTACATACGCAGACCTTCCTCGTGAATCACTGACCATCAGTGAAAACCGTATCAAGTCCCTACAGTAGTTCCTCAGATTAGCCTACACATACAGAAAAAAAAAACGCGCCAGAGGACTTTGTAATGTGTGTAGATATGTTTGTTATTTTTTGTACGCAATGTTGCTATAGTTATAACGCTACTGACACGAATAAATAAACTGATAAATTACCGAAGAATAATGAAAAATTATGTACAACCGATTACATTTATTTTCTAGATGGCTGTATGGGCAGATATCAAAATCAAAAGGACAACAAAGAAATTAGAAATAATCTGTACACAACACGAAATCTGCAACAGTGCTGCGGCCTAACCATCATTCACCATTCGTAGGGCGGCCAGCCGTAAAGAAACAGGGCGACTCGTTGGAGATTCGAGTCAGCGGAACTGACGGAAAGTAAGCGCGGGTTCGGCGCCGTCGCGTGTATACGCCGTCTTTTGCTGGTCACGAGTGTTGACGTCACGCAGGCGGCAGAAATAGCGGCGCAGCTGCGCGCGCGCCCCCCATTCACGGCGCGGTCCTGTGCTGCACGGAATGCACTCTCACACGTACCTCCTCACACCGGCTCCGCGGCAATCGCGCTTTTTCCCTGTGCTGTGCAAAGGCGGCTACACACGTAACTGAAAGCTAGACGAGCACGAGAGTTCAGCCTTTGCATAAAAACCTCCTTCGCCTTGTAATAAAAGCAAAAGTAGTCTTTCCTCAATCTTTCAAAATCTCAAGCTTCGCTCTTTCCAAATTTGCAATCTGTTCACCACTCCGTTTTCTGGTTTCTGTTTCTCCTCTTCAATATACACTATCCTCCACACGTCTGGAAACACCATGGCGCGTATTACACTGAAGCGCCAAAGAAACTGTATAGGCATGCGTGTTCAAATACAGAGATACGTAAACAGGCAGAATACGGCGCTGCAGTCGGCAACGCCTATATAAGACAATAATTGTCTGGCGCAGTTGTTAGATCGGTTAATGCTGCTACAATGGCAGGTTGTCACGCTTTAAGTGAGTTTGAACGTGGTGTTACAATCGGCGGACGAGTGATGGGACACAGCATCTCCGAAGTAGCAACGAAGTTGGAGTTTTGCCGTACGATCAGTTCACGAGTGTATCGTGAATATCAGGAATCCGGTAAAACATCAAATCTCCGACGTCGCTGCGGCCGGAAAAATATCCTGCAAGAATGGAAGCGACGACTGAAGAGAATCGTTCAACGTGACAGAAGTGCAGCCTTCCCGCAAATTGCTGCAGATTTCAATGCTGGGCTATCCACAGGTGACAGCGTGCAAACCATTCAACGAAACATCATCGATATGGGCTTTCGGAGCCGAAGGCCCTCTCGTGTGTCCAAACTTTACGCCTCGCCTGGGCCCGTCAACACCGACATTGGACTGTTGATGACTGGAAACATGTTGCCTGGTCGGACGAACCTCCTTTCAAGTTGTATCTGGCACATGGATATGTATGGGTATGGAGACAACCTCGTGAATCCATGGACCCTGCATGTCAGCAGAGGACTCTTCAAACTGACTGTTAGCTGAGTGGTCAGTGTGGCGGAATGCTACGCCAAGGAGCCTGCGATCGATTCCAGGCTGGGGCAGGAAATTTTCTCCGCTCAGGGACTCGGTGTTGCGTTGTTCTCATCATCATTTCATCCCTATCTCCGACGCGCAAGTCGCCCAATGTGGCGTCGAATGCAATAAGTACTTGCCCTCGGCGCCGAACTTCCCCGAATGGAGGACTCACGGCCCACAGTGCCGTACGCTCATTTCCATTTTGCGTGCTGACGGTGGCCCTACACGGTAATATGCTGTTGTGTCAGTGTCTTTGGCTCTTCAGTGTACAACAGAGCAAGATGGGAGTGATGTGTTACTGGTTAGAATACAGAACGATGTTGCAGAATGGAATAGTATGCTAGTAACAGGTAGAATGTGACACTTGCGTTTGGAATCATAAGGCTGGATACGGAAGCGATGCAGGGTTAGTACTAATTATCTACGCTTCCTCTTTCTCTACTGGGCTTCTATATCTGGAGGTGAAAAAATTGGACGCTGGGCCATCTGAAGCAGACGAGAAAAACAAAAAGGGGGACAACCACCACAGGGGTCGCTCCTGTGGAACGCAGGCAGAGGTGTCTTTTCATAGCTGGGCAGTGACCTCATGACAAGGAGAAAGTGGCAGAACGGGCTTTGTGTGAGCAGATGGACGGGTGCGAAACTTTGGCCCATCCTGGCCTCGGACAATGTGAAAGAATGCAGTTATGGTGGTAAATATGCAACCTCCTCCCAGTTTTCTCCAGTCCGGCCTGCGGACAGCATGGAGCGTCCTCAGATGGACGGGCAAAAACTCGTCAGTGACGTGAGGAATTCAGGGAAAACTATTCTCAGCATGCAGGTGTATAGGCTCTACATCAGATAAAATCTTTTGAAAGCACACCAAAAAACGCCACCATCTGTGCCATTATTGCGGAGCTAGTGACTCTCCCAGCTGATGTTAAGAGAACAAAATCTACTTTCTCCCTTTTGTTTTCCTGTGGTGGCGAAATTTCTCTGGCGGGAAGAACACGCCCTGTCATTGGTAGTGGGCTATGACGTCCATCCTGAATTCCACTTTTTGAGCAGAGTTGCAGGGAACTTGATTGGTAGAGTTTCTGTGGAGGCGATGGAGGGAACAGGAGATACTTTATAAAATTATAGTACAGGGCAAGGTTGGCGCGAAAACTGAAGATCGAGGAAATTTCAGGTGCGCGAAAAGCTGTAGCCAGGCACAAAGGAATGCAGTTGTTCTTTTCTGTTTTTTTAGATGTTCTGAATCAGACAGCAAGTAGAAAACTTACGTTTTGGAAGAAAGATTAGGGATTCGGAATCAAATGGTGGTAGCGGAATGCACGCACAATCAGTAGTGACGGAGAGCCATGTCGAGATACTGTGGTTCGACAACAACCAGGACAGCTCCCCGTAAGGCTACATTGCTGTTTCAGCGTATCAGCACGCTAGGAATCGATAGGCGTGATAATTTATTCGTTTGGATGAAAGTTGCATCCTCCATAAAGATAGCTCTGGCCTAGTAATAATGTTGTCTTCATTCGCAGTTAATTCCTTGCCATACAATCACAACATACATACAATGCGACTTCGCACTTATGTACATATGATAGAGATGCGTCATTATCCGACTGATATCCGTACTCATCTCTGGACCTTGCCAACCAGTAGGAATGATTGTTAATGTGAATCATCATATGTTATTGGCAATGAGATTGTGAATAATGAATGGCTAATCCTTGAAAACTTCAGTGTTATTTATGAAATAGATTCCATATATTATATTCTAGGACATTGCTTTCATAAGTAGTAAACCCCATGTCATAAGAAGGAGTTACAGAAGAGTCAGAGAGACCCCACTCGTGCTACAGTGCTGAGGCCTCCTAACACCAGATCACGATATCAAAAATCCTTTGCACAACTTAATTAATTAGCACTGGATTTTGAGGAGAGACCTGATGCCGGAATTTTACTGGTTAGATCAGACAGGAGAAGTTCAATTAGAGGACGAGGTCTCACAACACCTCTCACTCAAGCGATGTCAGGCAATGGCCTCTGTTGTGTGCTACGACATTGCGGTGTCGGCTCTCCTGCCTGTATGACAATCCAAAGGTTCGATAATTAAATCACTCGATTTCACCATTAAGGATAATTTTCTATGAGCCTCAAATCACACTGCCATCATAGCAGACTGTCGGGTGGGGGGGGGGGGGCGAGCTAACTATTTTTCTTGTTCACTCTTTAATGCATGTTAAAATTCCTCAAGCTGGCCTGTTGTCTTATGAGTCTGTTGCTGTTACATTCAGATATGGCCAGGTGGCTAGCAGTTACACAAGGCCACCAATTTGCCATGTATTTCGGAAAGTTGACCCCCAAAGAGGGTGGCAACCTAATCTGAGCCTTTAGCCCAGGACACAGACCCTCCAGATATGTTGGCATCTGGGACCATTTCATACATCACAGAAATGCACCTTGGAAAGAAAGCTAAGGTACTAAGGTATCAGAAGTCCTTGGAAGCATCTACCAGCCCAGTCATACGCAGATATTTGAAGATGCAAAGCGTGCTGCTTCACAAGTAGCAATAACACGGAAGTGGTCAGTATCTTAGTCAAGGCTATTTTTTCATCAGTTGGGAAGGAGGCTCATGTAACATCCAATTGCTATGAAATGTCATCAGTGCCAGAATACCGATCGGAATCTTGCCACTTCTTAGTTGGTTGCTCACACGCTTTTAATCAAAGTACCACCCTTGTGTCTAGTATTATGAATCCATCAGCAGTAATATAGCAATTTACATTGTGCCACTTTTCTACTTTTGCACCTCAACTCCTGTGGACTGCTTTTGCGATGATCAAGGTAGATTTCTCTCTCTCTCTCTCTCTCTCTCTCTCTCCGGGATTCATTCTCAATTTTACTGCCTCCTTGAACTACACATGTGTTTATCTTATATATTTCCTGACCTACAGGCAGGATAGAATCTCGCCATTTATGATACAAACATAACTTTTGTAATAGGTAGAGATTAGTTTTGAATGTCCCATCGACAACAACGTCATTAGAGACAGAGCACAAGCTCGAACTAGGGAATGGTGGAGATGAAAAGTGACCATGTCCTTACAAAGGAACTATCTCAGCATTTGCCTTAAGAGGTTTAGGAAAATCATGGAAAACCCCAATCAGAATGGCTGGACCCTGGTCTGAACCATCATCCTCCCGAATGTGAGTCCAGTGTGCTACCTCACTCAGTTTTTGTAACAGCATTACCTCAAATTGTGTTCTCTTTGGTTACTATGTATTTTTAAATTAACATCTCAAACGGCCTCTGAGTGTTGCTTTCCCCTGTCCTATGCAGTCAATGGGCCATACATTTGTAGGTGAGTGACTATCTCTGTGTCTGATAGGCAAAAGCTGTGAGGTCATTTATTAATCTTTAATCCCAGATGCTGCAGACACATTGAGTGTTTTGATAACAGTTACCAGTACTACACCACAGTTGTCTATGATTCTTTTGTACAGAGTCTACAAGTCAGTGTTCTTCAAGTGTGATCTGTCACTTTAAAAGAAATCCAGTTGTAGTTGGCCATAATTTGCCAAGTCAGTACTGATGACAGAAGAACAATTTGTTTCACATTAGCCACACTGCAAGTGGTGACCACAGGTTTTTCCTTCCTTGTGTACTTATATAAAACAGTAGCTGTGAGGGAAAGGTTGCAATGCTAAACAGGCAGCCTGGCTGGCAACTCAGAAGGCTAGCCTGGCACTGCACAGGGTGAGCCATCCCAGTCTTCGGCCTTTGCAGAAGCAGGTCCGAACTGTTACTGGGACAAGGGCAACAGTCCATGCAGAGGCATCAATGGACTACCTTGCTAACCCAGCAGACAAGGATGTTGTTCCTGCCCAACCCATGGATGGTAGCAGCTTGCTGCACCATCCTGTGCTGAACATTGATGGCATCTCTGGCATTGCTGAGATGATGATAGTGCCACCTCCACTGCCTCTGACACTGCCAGAAATGGTGACGCTGCCATCACCACCATTGAATCACAGCACACTGACGTTAAGGAAACTGAAATGCAGTTGTCAGTGTTGCCGGTCCCAGAAAAGCTATAGACCAGGCAAGTGTCACTTATTAACCAGCTATTGTCCACTCTGGCTTGCAAGGTACCTTGGATCAGTTGCTGGCCGCCATGTGTGCAAACTTAAATTCTCAGAATTCTGAATTAAGGGCAACACTAGATGAGAAAAGTGATAAATTAAGGGCACAACTTAATAAACTGCTCAACCATCAGTTCCAATCCCTACAATCTATAAAAAAACTCATTTTCTCCTACCTTTCACGAGCACAGCAATGTATTTTGTTGGCACCTAGATGCTCAGGCTATGGATCTTCAAATTCAGGGAGAGGTTCTGGGCAGTGCTTACAGATAAAAGAAATAAAATTAAGTTCTGTAGATGAAAATTTTTGGACACGGAGGAACAGGTAACTACCATCGCCAGTCAAATCTAGGGCCAGAATGCAAAAGTGTGTAGGAAACGTGAATTGTCTTTTCTGGGTGTGCAGAATTATTCTCACCTATGGAGCCAAGAGTGGTGATGACAGAGAAAATTAGTGAAGTTTCAACCAGGCTTTAATGAAAATATCACAGCAGCACATGCTGAAATAAAAATACGCCTAATGATAAAATTAATGATAACTTGCAGCACGAGAAGGTTGAACAACAGAATTTTGTTTCTGGTGCAGGAATGTCTGTGTTGCTCAGCACTCAGATGATCTCACCATTTCAGGTGGCGACATCACTCAGGCAGGCAGTGTGTTAGAACAGATAGCTTCTCTATCAGATGGCAGCAAGTGTGCAGATCAACTTCAGCCCAGGCTTGTTGTGATGCCTTTGAACTGTGTCCACACTAATAAATAGCTACAAGAACGCGAGAAACAACTCGAATAAATTCATTCACCTCAACAGAAAGAGCACTGTTGTTTCCTGTCGGAACTTCTTCGCAGAATTTGGTCAATGGAGAGCTAATAAATTAGGCACCTACAAATTGGTTACAGTCTTTCTGCCTTCATATTCAAATTCCACCCCCGAACTGGGAATGGTTTTGTGGCTTAAATTCGAAAATTCATCCAGAATACTTCCTACAGAACTTTCAGAACTTGTATGGATCTCTGAGTATCAGTTGTGGTTCTTCTATCACAGCTTTTGGCCAGCATCTCGTTTCCAAGGCCAACTTGTTGATGCAAATAACGAGACGCTACTGTGTGTACTTCACACAACTAAAAAATGGTTCAAATGGCTCTAAGCACTATGGGACTTAACTTCTTTGGTCATCAGTCCCCTAGAACTTAGAACTACTTAAACCTAACTAACCTAAGGACATCACACACATCCATGCCCAAGGCAGGATTTGAACCTGCGAACGCAGCGGTCGTGCGGTTCCAGACTGTAGCTCCTAGAACCGTTCGGCCACTCTGGCCAGCTCACACAACTAAACATCGAGCTTTCGGTCGAGCACTGAAACCAGCCACAACAACAAAATGTTAGGTGTTCTTTGATGATGGATGAATCTTACAAGTCTCGTAGTAGGGCATTCCGCTACTTTTTCTTGTATGAGGTGGCAGCAGTGCATCATCTGGAGCCTCCCATAGACGTTGAGGAGACATCTGAAATCTACCACCGAATACTGGAATGGGCACAGTAACAGATGTTGAGTGTTCCCATTGTTAATATGAAATAGTCATTAGTGGTCTTGTTAACTTTGGATGACTTTCAGGAAGAAAGAAATTGTGAACTGCCTGCCGATGAAGGGATAAATACAATAAACAATCAGTCACAAAAGAGCCATGATCATAACCTAAATTGCTCAGGCCACACAAGTGATCAGTCAGGGTGAAACATAGGGGGGAACAACTGGCAGACGAACCAGAATGCGCCGGCCGGTGTGGCCGAGCGGTTCTAGGCACTTCAGTCAGGAACCGCGCGACCACTGTGGTTGCAGGTTCGAATCCTGCCTCAGGTATGGATGTGTGTGATGTAATTAGGTTAGTTAGGTTTAAGTAGTTCTAAGTTCTTGGGGACTGATGACCTCAGATGTTGGTCGATGTGGATCGATCTACAGCCCTGATATCCTCACAACTTAGTATGTAGTCCCATTGCCCATGACACAAGTAGTCAGCACACAACCACTATCTCACACTCACAGACATGAATACTCACCAGAGCCAACCACTAATATAAGTTAATTGGATCTTTTCTTTTTTGTTATGAGTGGGTTTGACATACTCAAGAACAAAGACAAGGGAGAAGATGTAAATTGAAAGAGCAAAACAGTAAGCAATCAGAGGTGATAACTTAAGCATCTTGATGAGCAAGTAGATGAGCAGAATAGTAAAAGGTTAAATGAAATAGAGAGAATTAAATAAAAGGAGGGGTTAATAAAAGAAGAGTTTAAGACACCACTATGCCCAGACAGTAGCTGAAAGTGTGGAAATGGGATACATCAAGTAATACACACAAGAGGGTACACTGAAACCGCAGTTCAGTTGAAATCCCTTATTCGGTTAGTGACTGTTGAGAATTGTAGAAAGAAAAACCAAAGAATTAAATGGTAAGGACAAGCACTCTCATGACACATAGACACTTTATCTGTGGTACTCCATTCATGATTTTAAAATATTTCAAATGAAACCTCACCCTGAGGTCAGGAGATCATAATGTCCTCAGAATAAGATACCAATGAGAAGAGTTAATGTAACTGTACAGTAATTAATTAAAAAGATGTTGGTAAGTTGGTTGGATGGTTAAAAGGACCAAATCAGTCCCTTTTTCCTCAAACAGTCAGGTCTACATGACATCAGAGATGGCTTACCACACAAAACTCAGGGGAAGGTAATCCTAAGTCTATCAAAGGTCAACAAAGACCTGATAAGTGACAAAAAAGAAGAAAGGGAGACACAGGAAGAAGGCAGGTGAGGTGTCCCATCTAGAAAGCAGCCAGAAGCCCCCAAAAGCAAACTTCAATGTGAGGGGAACATACACCCCCCCCCCCCCCACCCCTCCCTCCTCTCTTACCAGAGGTACCCCGCTCAGGAACTGCCTAGAAAAGACTAGAAACATGGACAGGGCAAGAAAAACACAGACCACATGATAGGGGGGAGCAGTTAGGGTGAGGCCTAAGGTGGACCACCAAGCTCAGATAGCCAAAGCCCAGTCTAGGTAGAGGAGGCAACAGTGTGTTCTGCCAAGCCCTCAATGGGTCAATAAGGTTAAGTGGCCCTCCCTTCGAGGGAGTAGTAAAAGCCCCATTCATGAAAAAATAAAACTAAGTCGGTCACTGAGGCATTGTCTTCTGACACCAGAAGTTGTATGTCAGGGAGATCAGGAGTCTGCCACAGGGTGGCTAGGTTGGGACAGTTCAGCAAATGTGGACCATGGTCAAATGGGAACCACAATTACAGGGAGATGGGTCTTAGCAATTGAGGAGATGACCTGAGTCAGCCAAGTATGGCCAATGTGGAGCCGTCAAAGGATGGTAGATTCCTTGCAACAGGCCTGCATGGAGGACCTCCATGGATTCGTAGCCTCCTTAGCAAGCCCTTTCATATTTCAGACCCCTAAAACTTGATGTCGTTCAGTTTCCAGAATACCAATTTCAAGAGTCAGCTTGCTAGTAGCGATTTTAACTAAGCTATCAACAAGTTCATTCCCTGGGATCCCAATGTGGCCTGGGGTCCAGACAAAGGTCTCTGAGTGTTCACATTGTTCAATGGGATACAGGGAATCCCGGATAGCCAGGGTCAAGGGATAGCGAGGGTAACACTGGTCAAGAGCTTGCAGACTGCTCAAGGAGTCACTGCAGATGAGAAGAGACTCACCAGTGCACTAACAGATATGCACAAGAGATGACTACCAACTCTGCACCTCTATCTGGCAAGGACCTCAGTTCAGTATGTCCCACATGACTATAAGTAAAGCCTACACGACCAACCATCAATATTTGACTGCTTCTGAATCCTGAGATGCGGCAAGGACAGAGATAAATTGGTGGCTGAGGGCTCAGATTGAACCAAGTCTTTTGGACCTTGTGATAGGTCAAGATGATGCTGAGGGATGCACCATGGAGCTGCACCACAGAGATGTACATGAGGGGGTCCAGATGAGATGCGATAGAGGGAACAACTGGAGTTCAGAGAGGAGTGACTCGATGCAGATTGTGATTGTAATCTCTGATTTGGGCCACCACTGCAGGAGAGGATCTTTTGCTTAAGCTGGCAAAAATGTGGAAGCAATGTAAACCGAGCATCAAAGACCAGTTCTAAAAAGCAGCAAGTCTCGAGCCGTGTTGGTGCTGTTGCTAGGTTGGCATAGTGTAATAGGGATAGTGGTGTCTCATTTTCTTCTGTGTTTACTGGCGCCACTACGTTTACTAGTGTTGTCTGTCTATGGATGGCAGCAGCAGTTATCGATATCTAGTGTGGTGGTACTATCTTTGGAGGGACGTCAAGTGATTTCCGGTCGGAGTGTGTCAGGGAGTTCAGTTGGGATGGAGCAGCAGTGAGGTCCGGCATCGCAAGGACATGCCGGGACCACTGGTGGCATGCAGGCACTGCCAGATTGAGGGGCTGTAGCTGCGAGGGCCACAACCTCGTTGTCCACCAGAACCGGAACGTTTGAGTTGAGTGAACATTATCCCAGTAGTGAAACCTCCACTATTTTGAGATTACGCCGTTTGTTCATGCGTTGCTGCTCGCAGGGTTGCTGAGACTAAGAGCAACGAGTGGAGTGTTTGGAGTTGGCAAAATTAATTAGCTGTCCTCCACTTCTTATTATTAACCATTGAATTCCTTGTGTTATTATTGGTGAAGTACAACCAGAGGTATTTTTCTGCCTAGTGGCCACTAATGTCCCAGTTACCTACCATGGAGGTTACTGTATTTTCGTGGCAGTGTACCTTTCCTTGCCTTTTTTAAAAATTAGATATTGTCTCTTAACAGTGAAATTTTGATGACTGTCTTTTTTTAAATATTTTAATATCTCTTGGAGAAGTTTAACTGGTTTTTAAGAATTTGCTATCTAGGCCTTCAGTAGTCAAATTGTTTCTGAGTTATTACTATTGGGACCTTCAGCCAACAAATAATTTGAATTTTTGGTCAATAAGGCCTTCAGCCATAAGTGCAACTTGCTTAAGAATTTTTTTAAAATTAGACGTTGTCTCTTAACAGTCAAATTTGATAATTGTTCCTTATTGTCAACTTTATTTGCAATTGCTTTCAAATAAAGTGTGTGTGATTTTAAAAAAAGACCTGAGCAACCAATGATAACTGATTACGGCCCCATTCACACCGAATCCTGCCTTTCCCTAAATACCAGGTCTCAAGTCTCCACCACATTGAGTCGCTTGTTGTCGAGGTAAAGTTCTGGTTGTGGGTGACTGGTCCAACATTGACAGAAGTGTATGACATGAATCTTAGCAGCTGAAAACTGAAAGCCAGGGGTGAGGGCCCATGACTGGGCCTTTCGTATGGCACTTGCAGTTAATGTTCAGTGATCTCTAGGAGCAATAGTAGAGGCAAAAGTCATCAGCACACAAGGAGGGTGATAGTAAGGATCCCAGAGCTGCTGCTACACCATTTATGGCAACTAGGTGAGTGACACTCAGTGCAGAACCCTGTAGGGCTCCGTTCTCTTGGAGGTGGGGGAGGGGGGGGGGGGGGGGGGGAGCGCCAACCTGAACCCGGAAAGTAAGATGTGACAATGTGACAAGAAGTTCTCGAAAAAAATCAGGAGTGGGTCCTGGAGACCCCATTTGTGTAAGGCAGCGAGGATGTGATGCTGCTGTGTGGTGTCATAAGGCTTTAGCAGGTGGAAGCAGACGGCTATAAGATGTTGATATTGGGCAAAAGCTATTTGGATGGCAGACTCCAAATAAACCAGATTATCTGTAGAAGAACAGTTTCAGTGAAAACCACCCTGGGATGGAACCAAAAGACTCTGAGACTCAAGGTGTCAACACAGCTGCCAGCTCACCAAGTGTACAAGCAACTTACAGAGAACATTGGTGAGACTAATTGGGTGATAACTATCGATCTCTAGAAGGTGCTTACCCAGTTTTAGTATGGGGTGATGATGCTTTCTCGCCACTGCAAAGGAAACTATTGGGTTTTGGGTTTATTGCCCTAGTGAAGGGAAGGGTACATGGAGGAAAAAGCACAAAGGTGGAGCATACACTGCATTAGGTGACCTTTCCTACATAATCTCCACTTCTGGAAAATTTTGAAAATTGATGGCAGGTCAAACCCAACAATGGGGATCATGTGTTTGTTTAATGAAAAGTTGTCAAAAATTTTGGAAATGTGAATTCGATTCACAGATCATAAAAAAGGTCCAAGCAAGGTCTGCACCAAGAAAACCATCCGATGGAGAGGCAGAGGAGGAAAGGGATAGGGGAAGTATAAGCTTGCAACAAAGAAAAAGTAATGTTACAAAGCCTGGGGCCCTATGGTAATGTAAAGCAGCATGGGAATCATCAACCAATATAAATCAAAAACCTACACACAAGATGCAATGCTTGTCCCAGAAGAAGTAAATAATTACTTCCTAACCTCAGTGAAGGAGCTGAAAAACAAAATCAAGCAAAATGGCACTTGTGCACTAGATCATCATGGAGCTGTGCCTCATGTGAGGCATATTTCCACTGGCATGTTGTCACCACAGAGGATACTGTAAGAGCTGTGGCAAGGTTCACCAACTACAAAAGTGTGGATTGTTATTGGTTCTCTAACTATGTAATGAAAAAAATAACACGCTTGATCTGTCAACCCCTTTCTTTCATTTTTAATGTGTGTTTAGAATATGGAGTTTTTCCAGATGCACTCAAAACTGCTAAAGTGATACCAGTCTTTAAAAAGGGAGATAAGCATCTGCTCCAAAACTATCAAACAGTTTCTATTGTCCCAATTTTTGAATATCTAATGTACAGCCAACTAAATAACTATTTTGAAAAGCACGATCTCTTCTCCAACAGACAGTCTGCATATCAACATGGTAAAAATACCACTAATGCTGTCACTGAATTTGTTAACTAGGTGTTAACTGCATTAAAAAATAAGGATCTAGTATCAGTTGTACTTTGTGATCTTAGCAAAGCCATCGACTGCATACCATTTAACACCCTACTAGCAAAACTGGAATTTTATGGCATACACAAACCATCTTTAGGTGTAATTGAATCATACTTAAGTAACAGGAGACAGTTTGTATCAATTAAAAATAGATGCTCCTTGCTGAAGGAAGTTCGGACTGGAGTGCCTCAGGGTTTGGTCCTAGATCCTTTTCTGTTCATCATTGCAGTTAATGACTTACCTTACCATGTAGGAGTAAATTCAATTGTGTGTTATGCAGATGACACAACACTGCTCAGTATACACCATGACCCAACAGAACTGCATCGGGAACTCAAGAAAAACTAGAACTAGCAATGAATTAGTTTTCTTCTAATGAACTCCTATGTAATCCTGATAAAACACAAGATATTCTGGGTTTAACTACAGCTGTTGAAAGCAAATCAGTAAAATTGTTAGGATTCCACATTGATTCAGAATTAAACTGGGAAGAACATCTTAGCCATATCTGCAAGAGAATAGCAAGAGTGTGTTATCTCATCTGGAGACTGACAGATGTAGTCACTGATGAGTATCTAAAGGTGGTATATTTTGGCCTGTTTCAGTCACACATGGCATATTGTTATGGGGACATTCTTGTTTTGTCAGTGAAAGTCTGAAAATTAAAAAAAAAGTAATCAGAATAATGAGCAAAGTTAAGCTTAAGGAACACTGCCGCCCCCTCTATATCAAGCACATGATATTAACTGTTGTGAATCTATACATCCACACAGCAACTTAAATGAGTTCAAGACCAGAGAGAACATATATCCCCACAACACCAGAGACAAACTGGACTTCGACATACCACGACACACACTCACAAAGACTGCAAACTCACACAAAATAATGAGTTTAAAACTCTTCAATAAACTTCCAGCATCTGCTTGGTCACTGACCAGTAATATTTTCAAATGTAAGATTTATGACTGGTTACTCAAACACCCATTTTAGAAGATTAACAGAATATTTTGAAATAATCATTGACATTAGTATATAAGAATATTCCTAAAAGAAGTGGAATTAAATTGTAAAAACTTTACTGTAAAGTTATTGTTAATTGTATATTTAATGTTCAGACCTATTCCACTGTAAGGGGTCAATGGTGAATAAACTGAACACTGAATAGCCAAAACATGCTCACAAAGGAATTGTGAGCCCCATTGGGGCTGGAAAGAACTTTAAATTGTCATGAAACCAAAGCCCACTGTGTAAAGAAAGGGCATAAAGGTGAGAACTATTGATTGAGGTAGCACCCATATGAGAGAGAAGGTGACCACAGGAAAAAATAAAAACAAATCCTTTAAGTATGTGTATTATCACTTTATGAGTAGGTGTCAAGTACCTATAATAATAAGATGAATTAATATGTAAACAAACCTTGAGTCTGAGCAAGGTCTACAACTGAGCCATAACAGTTGTGTACCACAGGGTCCGTTTCTGAAATGGCCTCAATCAGTCAAAGTCATCTGCAGGATTGGAGCAGTGACTATCTCTGGATAGGTCAGATGAAAATAGGCAGTGGTGAGCAGATACCTTCCATGCCCCAGGGAAAAGTGGGCAGTAAGCTAAGAAACTTCAGGGATATGTTTCAGAGGCTGCAGTAGTGACACTGAGTCCCATTGAGATCAGAGAGCAACTGTCCTTGGGAATCTGTTACTGCCCTTCAGCCATGCGGGATGACTCTGCCCATAGTTTGAAAGTCAGTGGCCACTGTTCACCCCAGTCCAGGGGCCAGGCTGTGCAAAATACTCTTTGGCACCCTTTGTCACCTCCGATGAGACATCACAGCTGTCTGTTTCACAATGACCAAGCCCACCACCTACTTATTGGGAGTGTTGTATGTAAACAGTGGTCCCTGTTAGATGGTGGGAGGGAAGTTAAAGCCCTTCCAAAACAGTGAATAAGTGAACACACCAGGTGTGGCACAGTCAGCCTCTGAAGCATGAAAAAATTCCAGGGTTCCATAAGTTTAGTGCACACCAAGTTTAGTAATAGTGTAGTTCATTGTTTGTAATGAACATCCCTCTTGGGACAACCAGCCCACAAGGGTTAGAGCTAATCAGAAAATAGTGAATTTATTAAAATCATGCATGCTATATAAAGTTTTCAATAACATTTATTTTGTTAAATAAAAATTTCTAACGTAAAGTAAATTCTGACAAATTGGGAAGACTGCCTCTAGTACTTGGTTCCCGCTCCTGTGTAAAGAGTACTTCATTCCCACTGTTTTTGTAATTTTTGTTCAAGAACTTGTAGGTCTAACTTCTCATTGTAGTTGTTTTTGTAAACATTAATGAATGGACTGATTAGCAAGGAATTCTGATTTCCCAGTGAGAACGGCTGTTGCCTAAATCAGTATCCTAGAGTGGGCAGCTGTAAGCCATAGATTATTTGTAGGCAGACCTCCTATTTGGTGTGGCCACAAAGACTGCCCTTTCCAGTGCCGGAGTGCAAGAGAGACATATAATTCAGCTAATCTGATTACTGATTCACATTGATGGTGAGATAACAACTAGACTGATACCAATCAGTTGATCAATTGACTCATTCAATTTGACCATTAAAGCTAATTTTCTCTGACTATCAAACTATACTGATGCCATGTCTTTGAAGCAGACTACTGGGTGGAAGGGCTAACTATTTTTCCTTTTCAGCATTTTATTTATATTTCAATCCCTCCAGATGGCAGGTCATCTTAAAGTTTGTAGCTGTCACATGCAAATATGACCAGAGGGAAAGCGGTTGCACAGAGATAACAATCCATCATGTGTTTCAGAGAGCTGGTGCCCAAACAGGCCTGGCAACTTAATCTTCAAATGAGGAAATCACACCTGCAGTCAGCAGTCCAAAAACATATGATGGCATCTGGTACCATTTCACTTATAGCGAAAGTGGACTGTGGGGAAATGCTGGCACTGTGGAGAGGTGTCTGAGGTACTGAAAGTCCTCCAAGACCACCTCTCAGCCCAGTAGTACACAGTTGTGGGCTATCTTAGTCAAGGCTGTCTTTACATCACCTGGGGAGCAGTCTCATTAACACTCAACTGCCATCAAGCACCATGAATACCAATCAGGACTCATGCAGTTGCTCATGTGCTGTTAAATGAAGTACAATGCTCATGTCTAGTACCAGAAATACATTAGCAGGACTGCAGTAATTTACATCATGCCAGCTCTATTTCTCCTTTTGCACCTCAACTCCCTGTAATTTGCTCCTTTGAACTTTACGCATGTTTGTCTTGTTTATTTCCAGTCAGTAGCATGATGGAAGCTCACCATTTATGCCAGTATTTGTGATAATACAATCAAATTAATATCTCAAAGGATGTCTGGGTGTAGCTTTCCCCTGTCTGCTTTCTATTAATTCATCAACTTCTAGGCAACACCATGTCTCTCTCTCTCTCTCTCTCTCTCTCTCTCTCTCTCTCTCTCTCTCTTTGATAGTGAAACGGTGTGAAGTCTTTTATCAATCTTTAATTCCAGCTAACCAATTTAGCACCAAGAGATGAATACACTAAGCAGATTCAGAAGGATGTAAGCTGCAGTACGTACTGGGAGATGAAGCAGCATGCGCAGGATAGAGTAACATGGAGAGCTGCATCAAACAAGTCTCAGAACTGAAGACCACAACCACAACAACAACAACAACAACAACAATTCCAGCTACTGAAGACATGTTGATTGTTTTGATCACAGAAACACTCCATTATGTTCAAGTGATTAACCAAATTCCTACTTGCTATACAAAGTAACAGACTTGGAAATGGCAAGTATTCTAGAACCTTACAAGTTATGTTTAACAATGAATACTTTTCACTTTAATTAGGGAGAGTTAGGCCACCAGCATGGGCTTGCAATCTAATGAACTGTAGAGACCATTCCAGTCTAGTATTGGTGCTCATTCTCAGGTTGGCCGTATCTGCAGCCAACACTGTCATGAACTCAGATATGACAGAAAGGGAAAGACACTCTACTAAGAAAAAAGCAGCAAAGTCCTTCTCTCCTGAATGAATAGCATTTCCCCACCATACACACACTCATTTAACTATTGCCTACACACTCATATTCACAATCGTAGGGATAAGTGCTGACTTTCGTGATTATGCACTTCCATTTCACATCATTTAAATTATGACACTGTGAAAGTTGTGGTTCTGTCGGTATTATAGTTCTTAAATCAGCTACATGACATACATACATTTCAATTTTTTGGATGAACACAGTTCGACATGTGTATTTCTCTGAATGGTAGGAAGTTTTGTTAAAGGAGTATATGAAACACTCATCTAAACTAATTATTATTATATTACACATATTATATATATTTTACTACTATTATTAAAATCATAGGCATAAGTGGCATGTTAAAAGTGATTTACAGCAGGTTATAGTTGGGGAAAAGGGTGGAAGGGAGCCAGTACCAGAAATTTACTTGCTTCTATGACCCACTTGCCCTCTAGCATTTTTTTTTGTCAATATTTTTTTGGCGTCTATTTTTCCTTTTGCTGCTTCATTTTATATTTTATCTTTTCATCAATTAAAATCAATCTCTCGTGTGATATCCTAGGAGTCTATTATGCCTCAGCTTAGAACTATTTGATCCACTGCTGCCTTCACTGCTCCATGTCTCAAAACTATCATTCATCATTTACTGTCTTCCTTTCCCATTTCAGTCAATTGTTTCCTAAAGTTCCCTTTGAAACTATCAACAAGATCTGGTTCTTTCAACTTATCTAGGTCCTTCTCCTACTTTCCTATCTTTTTGCCATTTCTTCAGTTTTAATGTACATTTCATAACCAATAAATTATGGTCAGAGTTCACACCTGCCTCTGGAAATGCCTTACAGTTTAAAATCTGTTTCAAAAATCTCTGTCTTACCATTATAAGATTGATCTGAAATTTTCCAGTGTGCCTTCCCTGTATACAACATTCTTTAGTGACTTAAACCAAATGTTAGCTTAAATTAAACTAGGCTCTGTGCCAAATTCTAGCTGGAGGCTTCCTCTAACATTCCTTTCCTCCAGTTCATATTCTCCTACCATTTTTCTTTTTTCTACTACCCAATTCTAGTCACTCATCACAAATTTTGTCTCCCTGAACTGCCTTAATAATTTCTTTTACCTCAACAAACATTCTTCCGATCTCTTCATCATTTGTGGGGGTAGCTGGAATATAAACTTTTATTACTGTGGTGAGTGCTGGCTTCATGTCTGTCTTGAATAAGACCATGGATTCACTATGTAGTAGCTTATCCACATTCCTATGCCACCAAAAGTAACAAATTCCCTCTATATCTAACTTTGACCTATTCATTTCCCTTTTAAATTTTCCATTATATCTACCAGATTCAGGGATTTAACACTGCACAGACTGATCTGTACAAAGCCAGTTTGCTTTTCCGGATGATGACATCCTCCCGAGTAGTCCCTGGCAAAAGATCCAAATGGGAGACTATTTTACATCCAGAATATTTTTCCAAAGAGAATGCCACCAAAAGATCCAAATGGGGGACAATTTTACATCCAGAATGTTTTACCCAAAAGAATGTCATTGTTTAATCATACAGTAGATCTGCAGGTCATCAGTAAGAGTAATGGCTGCAGTTTCCCCTTGCTTTCAACCTTTCTCAGTATCAGCACAGCAAGGCCATGTTGGTTGATGTTCGAAGGCTAGATCAATTAACACTGCAGATTTTTACTTCTGAAAAGGATGGCCCCTCCAGGTACCACATGTTTGGTGGCATCTGAACAGACACACTTCCACTGTGGTTGTTTCCATGGCACAACTAACTGCATCACTGAGCACACAAGCCACTCCACCATGGCAAGGTTTGTTGCTCAGAGGGGGTGGCAACTCAAGCTAGATATAAACAATCCACTCTATTCTGTGTTAAGGAGAAACTATAAAATAACAAGGAAAACTGTTATTTTCCACTCAATAAAAGTGCTGGCTTGTTTTTTGACAAACCTATGTAACAATTTAACCCGGCAAGGATGTGGTAGGGTCAATTTGACCCTGCTCATTTTGTTTTGTTGGCAGTTCTTTGTTGTGCAGTTGCACATTGTTGAAGTTCTCAGTAGCTGTAATTATTGAACTCCCCTGCTTGCAAGCACTCAGTTGGCTGCCGTCCATGAACAGAGATAAATGAGTGCAAACAGTATGAGGGTATTTTTGACCCTTCCACAACCACGAAGCAGTATTTCTGTGCCATTTTTCAATTTATCTTTTTTTCATGACTGTTTCGTGCTTTTTGGTGTTTTTAGTCAAAGTGGATAATGAAGAAAGGGAGGCTGAGCGTATACATCGTTGGCTGGCGGAATTATCAAACAGTGAAAACGACTTTACGACAGATGGCCGTGAAAATGAAGATTGTGTAAGTGAGTACAATTGCAGTAGTGGTACTGAGCAAGATGCATGTGAAGGCAGTGACAAAGAAGATAATTTACCACTAAATCTACTATAAAATATTGCCCATAATTATGTGTTACCAGAATTAGTCGAGCGATCGGAAACGCAGGTATGCAGTTCACTTTATTTTGGTAAAGATGGATCCAAGTGGTGCAAAAATCCACCTCAACAACAAGTTTGGACTTGTTTTGAAAATATCATCAGGCAGGTAACTGGCGTGAGTTTAGTGGCAAGATTAGCAAAGGCAGAATTTGAATGCTGGAGTCTGTTTTGCAATGAAAATATGCCTAGAACTATCTTGAAATACACAAACTTGCAAATTGCAGAAAGGAAAGCAGCTTGTGAAATAGTTGCAAATCATTACTTTATGAAGGAACTGACCATGAATGAGCTGAAGGCTTACGTAGGCTTGTTGTACATTGCTGGATTTTACCGATCTGGGAGGCAGAACACTGTTGACCTTTGGGCTTCAGACGGAATAGGTATTGTAATATTTTGCCTGACAATGACATGGAAATGTTTTCATTTTATTCAAAGCTGTCTTTGTATTGATGATAAAACCACACATGAAGAAAGAAAACAGCTGGACAACTTAGCACCAATACCTCAGATATTTGAAATATTCACTGAAAACTGCAAGAAAGCCTATGTACTAGGAGAATATACAACCGTAGATGAAATGCTGCTTATATTCAGAAGCAGATTCAAATTTAGAAATCAAAGTTTCTTTATACTAATTGTTATGAAACAAGCAAGCTAGAATATTGTCACATACAAGAAGGTGTAATTAGATGAATGACAAACACTAACTTCACTTAACAAAGGTTTTCTCAGCACTTGCACGTACAAGAACGCGGAGCGAACTGCCTCTGGCCAGAACACATACGGTATATATACAGTTACAGAACATTCTAGTACAATGATTCTAGAATGTACTCGCACCGAATATAGAAATTAAAATTTTACAGTTGAGGTGAGTTTTGAACTCACGACCCTCCATGCAACAGTCTAGTATAATAACCACAACACTACAATGACTGTGCTACTCAGCTCCTTCTGCAACAATATCATCATTTTATTCCAAAAGAAGTATAAGCAGTCTTAAGTTAGAAAGAAAATCAAGTAATCTCAGGTTTTAACTTCTGCTCTGCTACAAGAAGGCCACTTATACTGATAAGAATTTTAAGTATTGCTCCCATGGTGTGGAAACTAATACAGAAGAGCTGGGGCATACTGTGGGCGAGTAGAAAAGGAAGACTTTTATGTTCTGATTAAGTTACTCTGTGAGTCGATGACACTTCCACATGACTGGTATAATTATTTTAGGATCAGTGGAAAAAGATATTTGAACACCACTTGTAACACCCACTGATTAAACAAGCAGGATACAATCATGATAGACAGTGTGGCATCGCACAAAAGACTTACAGCAACACTGCTTCTCATGATGTGAGCTGGTTAAGAAGCACAAAATATCCATTTATACACATTTGAAATACCCATGTGTTGTCTTACATAACTCACCTCTTCTTGCTCCAAATGAAGAAACACCTCAAATATTTTCCCTTCTGTAGTTGGTTTTAACAACTTGTTTGTCTGTGATGGCATTAATTGCTTAGCATTTTCTTAAAAGTTTACTGTACAAAACATCCCTCTTTACCTTACTGTGACAAGCTTTTGTTTTAACACATGTGAAACAAAGCTAGCTTTAGTATACTCAACAAAACTCTTCCAGATATTTGCAGTTGATTTGCTTCACATCACTTGACATAGTGATGCTGTGAAGACAGCCTCAGAACTGATGTTTGCTTGCTTAAGTCCACACATGTGGTCAAGCATGAGTACTTTGGTATGTTTGCACAGACTTGTGTAGCTGAAAACTGGTCAAGCAGCTTAACACTGTGAATGCTTTCACAAAACTCCCTATAGATGGCGGTGCATACTTATACATAGTGGTTGGTCACTCATGCTTGTCAAGCTATAAGTTATGTATGTAACAGCCTGAAGTAGCTGTTTTAAATTAGCTGGCATTTGACATTTAAGATCACACTTGTTGCAAGGACTATCTGTGACAGCCACCACAGTCCTAAGCAGTGATACAAAATCTACATTTCCCACAAAAGAAAAGTGAAAAAATCTGAAATTCACTTACAGTAATAGATCTAAATAGTGTCTTCTCTAAGCATGTCAAAAATCTGTTCTTAATTTTGATGAGTGGCAGAGTTGTGTTATTTCATAGAAATAGAGGAAATTTTCAAACCCAGAAAAGCCTCCTACTACAGATAAGGGCCCCTGTTGGCATATTGCTGGTGGGAACTGTCCATCCAATCAAATACCTCATAATTTAAATAGGGCCATTGTACCCATAAATCGTCACAAAAATTGATGTTTTTAATGGCTAGAACTAAGAATGATATGTACGATAGCTTAATTAAGCTAATCCAGTCATAATTATAATGCGTGGCACTTCACAAGCCTTTCAACAGCTGTGATATGCTGTGACATGGAGTGGATAAAACTGCGGGTGTCAACGCCCAGTAAGTCCTATGACAAGAAAATGGACAGTTCAATCAGCTTCTGCAAACCATTAAGAGTGAATGGCAGAGGATACTTTTCACTGTACCACTTAACAGCATTTTTTTTTCCTCCATTCCATTTATGTATGTAGTGGGGGAAGAAAGACAGCTTGTGTGTGTGTGTGTGTGTGTGTGTGAGCGCACAAGCTGTAATGAGTCTGATCTTGTCTTCCAGTCCGCACAGGAAAAATACATGGCGTTATAGTACATTCCTAGATGCCTTACTTGAAGCTTGTTCTTGAAACATTGAAAACTTTTTGTAGACTTTGACAGGGTAGCTGGTGTTTCACTATCTCAGTGCAGCTCTCACAAAATTCAAACTAACCTGTGACCATTTGTGATGCTCTTCTTTGTTTTTCACTATCCCCTGTTGGTGTTATTTTGTACGGGTTCCACATACTTGAGGTACATGCTAGGGTGGGTAAATGACTGTTTCGTAAACATTTTTTCACTTGGCCTGTAACTGATCCTATGTGATCATTTCATATCTCGACAACCTGTTACACCCAAGTATTTGCACAAGCTGGATTGACCCATATTGACACTTACTGTTTCTGTAGTTTTTTTCCTTTTGTGAAGTGCACAATTTTACATTTATGAACATTTAAAACACGTTTCAGCTTTTATCAAACAGTACTTCATTATAGATAACAGTATCATCTATGAAAAATTTGAGATTGCTATTAATATTGTTGGCCAGATCCTTAACACACAACATGAACAGCAAAAGTTCCAAAACTCTTCCTGAGACAGGCCTAAAGTGACTTTTAAATCTGTTGGCTCTCCACTGAAGATAACGAACTGCTCCCTCACTACTTGGATACCTTCAACTTCTTTACAAATTTTGGTTGATACCCCATATGATCATACTTTCTTTAATAAGCATTGGTGTGGTACTGAGTCAAGTTTTCACAACCCATGTTGGTTGGCTTATGGTATGTCATTCTGTTAAAAATACCTCATTATATCTCAACTCTGAATATGTTACAAACTCTACAACAGATGGATGTCACAGATATAGGAATGTAGTTTTGCAGAGTATTTCCGCTACCATTTTAATAGCTGGCTGTGACCTATACTTTCTTCCAACTACCATGCACAGTTTTTTGTTTGAGGGACCTTGGGTATACAAGGGGTAGTCAAAGTTTTAATCATCACTCTGAAAAATCTAGCTGCAACCTTGAAATTCAGTCATGGTGTTATTCCTCTATGTATTTATCCTTAAATGTGACATTTTTTCAGGCAATGTATGTCATGACACATACCTTGCTTGTTGAAACCTGCATTTTGGCTGTTGAGGAAATGTTCCATCACTAAAATCACCTTCTTGTCATCCTGAAAATGCCTGCCATGCAATGGTTTAATCATGAAAGGAAAGACAAAGATATAACTGGGTGTCATGTCAGGAGAATAAGAAGGTAAGGCAAAATCTGAAAGCCCAAAGAAGTGGCATATGTTTGTCCTGTGCAGAATGATGTAGAGCATCGCCTTGAAACAAAACATCTGTTTGTACAATTTTCTCCATAATGCTTGCACTTGACAGCCTGCCACAGCCTTGTCAGTGGATTTCATTAGTATGACCTAGTGATGGTTTGCCCCTTATGAGCCTAATCTATTAGCACCATGCCATGGCAGCCAAGGAGAGCTTCTGTGAAGTTGGGAAGAAAGGATATATGTACTAGTAGAACTAAATCTCTGTGTGTTATAGGTTGCACACAGATAGATCCGTCAGTAAGTACGTTGCCACGTGAAGGGAAAGTTCAAGCTAACTGTCAGGAACAGTGTTTTAATTATACACGAAGTTTAAATATTCTGTAAAACAGGGATGCAACATTAAGTAAGGCAAGTGCTACAGCAAATGAGTATCCTTTTCATTATATGGAAGCAATAGTGCAATAAATATGTACTGCAAAATTTTACATGCTGCATCTTTTGATTACTGCCAATAAAAAAAGGTTCAAATGGCTCTGAGCACTATGGGACTTAACAGCTATGGGCATCAGTCCCCTAGAACTTAGAACTACTTAAACCTAACTAACCTAAGGACATCACACAACACCCAGTCATACTGGCAATAATACACTGTCATCCTCACATAAAGGCACAATGGCCATAGCTAACATTAAGAGTTAAAGATAATCTTGTGACCAATGCAGGTACTGAGATCACTAGCAATGTTGTTGGTGCTGTACCACAGAAAAATAAAAATATGAGTAGAAAAAAATTGAATAGTCAAAATAGCTCAATGGATTTATGAGCTTCAAAAAATTCAAAATAATTACATAACTTACAACTTGGTTGATGAATTTGCCACTTTTTAATTACGTGACTTCACTTCAGGGCCTTAGGAAAGAATATGTATTGCAGTAAGATTGTATTAATCGTAATTTCAAATAGTTGATGATGTATTACTTTGTTATACAAATTAAATTATGTATAGTAGCTACATGAATTACAAGTTAGGACACAGCCAAAATAGCAGATGAACATTTGTTTTTAGAGGCACATCTGCTCTGATGAAGGCCTGTTGTAGTATAAATTAGCCCAGTCAGGAACACAGTTGGTCTTCATGTAGGACTCCTTCGTCAGGGACCGTGACACCAAGGAGTCCGTCGCACCAAATATTGCACCTGAAAAAAAATGGTTATTTATTTCGATATGTTACAGTACCATTAATACCAACCTGACAAATGGGAAAAAGCGGAATGATATCTGAGCTAAAAAGCTTCAAAACTATAAGAAATTGCTTGGTTTTATATTACACATAAAATGAGGCCACAAGAACCTGATATGCTGACTATTTGGCATGCTTGCTTATATAAGTCGTCTATACACTTTACATACTAGATTCTTAGTATTAATATTCTCCTCTTTGGAACATGGGCCGAAAGTTGGTTGTCAGGGGCACTGTGCAGCAACTTTTGTACAGAAAGTGTTGGACTTTTAAATCATTTTACAGAAGTTACAAATTTGGAAAGGATGCAATGGTATACAGTAATGAGGAAATGGCACGCCCCAAGTCACTTGAGCCAATGTTTCTACAAGATTAAAATGATAAGACGCCATGCTAGCATAGTCCCCATTTATTTGCCAAATTGTTTGCATCCCCTTGGGTACAATACTCATCTCAATTATGAAGGCAATAAATTCTGCCCTGTAGCACACATCTGCATCTTTTCTTCTTTTATAATAGATTCACAACAGTGAAGAGTAAGTGTCACAATATTTCAGTGTCAAAATAACAGGGTGCTTATTTTCAAGATCACAAACCCCAACAATTGATTTATAATTACTTTCTTTGGGTGCATGATTTAGGTACTTCAGGACAACCAAATAAGGTACTGCAAGTGTTATGGCAATGGATTAACATTCATCTTCATCCAGCTTGACTTTGTGTTTTTATCTCTTATGATCTCACTCTTGACGTAATGCTAAACTCTAATTTTCCATACTTTTGGACACAGAAAGTGACATGCATTATGTTCATGTAGTGAAGTTTCGAAATCATGATTAAATTCTTTTACTCATGCCAATGTTAATGTCCATATCTTCTTTTATATATAAGGTCATCGGACAAAAAATTAGTCACCCCTCGACATAATCACAAGCATAATTTAATACAGTGTAATTCCACCTTTGGACTTGATAATCACCTGTGAAAGCTGTGCCCGTTGAGATACAGATCCGTATGCATTGGTTTTCTACACAGAATGGCTGAATCATCCGTCCGATTTCCATTTGACCAACACATCTAAGAAAGGTAACTTCCCATCCTTGTCCATCTCTACTGTAAATCTTATGTTGGGATGTATACCATTCAAATGATCAACAAACTGCTGCAGCACCTCACTGCCATGCGGCCAGATAGGAAATGTATCATCAACATATCTGAGGCAGTAAGATTGATGTACGACAGCACTGTTCAATGTTCGTTCTTCAAAATCTTTCATGGAAAAGTTAGCTATGGCTGGTGAAAACAGCAAACCCATTACTGTTCCATTACTCATTTCATAATAATTTCCACCATACAAAAAGTATGTGGTTGTCAAAGTATGGTAAAATACTTTTGAAGTTTCTGGGGAGAAATGAGTGGCGAACAGTTTTAATGTGTATTCTACTGGTACCTTGGTAAACAGAAGAGCATGTCAAAGCTAACCAAGACTTCATTCAGGCCAATCTTCATCTGCTTTAAGGTATGGACAAAAATTTGAGAGTTTTTAATATGATGTCTGCAGCCATCTCGCTTCTTCGGATACACTGATGATACATTTTTAATCTGGCCACATGGCAGTGAGGTGCTGCAGCAGTTTGTTAATCATTTGAATGGTATACATATCAATATAAGATTTACCGTGGAGGTGAAGAAGGATAGGAAGTTACCTTTGATGATGATGTTTGGTTTGTGGGGCGTTCAACTGTGCGGTCATCAGTGCCTGTACAAAGTCTCAATTTTTATACAGTCCAATTTTTACATAATTCCATCAAGCCACTGTCATGAATGATGATGATGATGATGACAACAACAACACAAACACCCAGTCCCCAAGCAGAGAAAATCCCCAACCCAGCTGGGAATTGAACCCGAGACCTCATGATCCAGAGGCAGCAATGCTAGCCAGTAGAAGTTACCTTTCTTAGATGTGTTGGTCAAATGGAAATCAGATGGATGATTCAGCCATTCGGTTTACAGAAAACTGACACATATGGATCTGTATCTCAACAGGCACAGCTTTCACCACTCAGCTCAGATACAAGCTATGCTGAACACCTTGGTACACAGAGCCAGAACTATCTCGGACATGGACCACCTCAGTTCTGAGATTAAGCATCTGAAGGCTATATTCAGAAGGAACATCATCAGATCAATGCTTTTGAGAAAACCAAGATGTGTCTTCATTCATACATGTTGTCTCCATGACAACAAGAGGACCAACACCTAGTAGAGCTTCCATTCTGCGGTGCAACAAGTAGCACGGTAGGTAGAGCCCTAAACAGTCAAGGAATCATACCAGTCTTCCGGCCACCCAGAAAAGTTAAAGAAACATTGTGACCCATTGAAGATAATCTTGGTCTGACAGTGCCAGAAATTTATAATGTTCCTTGTGAGTGTGGAAAGAGTTACATGGGCCAGTCTATACAGAGAGCTGCTGATTGTTGCATCGAGCACCAACGTCACCTTAAATACAGGCATTTGGATAAATCAGCGGTGATGCAGCACAACCTATTAAGTAATCACAAGATCTTGTTTGATCAAATGAGAATACTGGCTCACGCTCCAAACTATTGGTACTCTGTTATCAGAGAAGCTGTTGAAATCAGACTTTGTGAAAACAATGTCTCACAATGGCTATTCATTTAGCAATGCCTGCAAGAATGCATTTGACAGGGAAAAAACACAGGGGAAAACTTCACTCAATCCACAACCTGATCTGATGGCTGGCACTACAAGCAAAGCTAGATAGATAGAGAGCACAAGCAAAATCTGTGGATATAGAGTGCTCCAACCCCTGTACCTGCCATCAAGACATAATCCAGTGAAATGGATGCCATTCTGGTGGTATAAAAGAGGGAACCTTGCCAGTTCATGACAGTCAGTTTCAGTGCCCAAAAAAGATGGTGGTGGATATCACTGAAAGCTTGGAATTGCGTCCAATTTGACAAAGGCAAGTGAACCAAGAAATTTTTATGAAAAGGCATTTATATAACTTTACACAGAGCACAGTCAGCTGTCTATGTACTAGCAAAGTCAATGTCTGTCTATATTAAACACCAAAGTTATGCAGAATTTACAACCCTAAGTTCAAATTTTCTAATAAATTGTCGAGTGGTTAATGAGATATTCTTTTACTTGATTTTTTAATATCTGAGAATTTTCAGTTTCTTGCCTGATGTCTGTTAGTAAACTGTTACATGATTCTGTACTCCATTCTGCAACCTAGATGCTGATGCATAGTCTAAACAGAAATCATTTTTACTTCTAGTACTTCAGCTGTGAAATGCACAGCTTATCCTCTATTCACTTTTGTTCTTAACCATAAATACCACCAGAGAGTATGTGTATTAGCAGGTAAGTGTAAGAATCCCTAGGTCCCTGAAGAGGTTTCTCCAAATAGGTCAGTTGCCAACTTAACACAATATATTTACTTCACAATTCTTTCTTGACCTTAACTGCAGTGTCCCAAATGACTATTTTATAGAACAGAATTCAGTAAACATAAGCAAAGTACGCCAATAATCCTATGTGTGGGTCAACACAACGACAGAGATCCATAAGTGCAAAGCAGGCAGGAGTGAGTTCCTTGGTTACCTTACCCATCCACCAATACCACCTACTATCCATCTGGATGCCTATGAACTTCACACATGGGACCTCACTCAGTGTATGCCACTTTATCTTTACTTATGGCAGCTGTAAGTCATCTTGAACTGGTTTGGAACTACACAGTATGAGTATTAGATCACAGATTAAACTGTTTGTTGTGCATCAGTTGCAAGACCATTTTCTTACTCTTCTGGCTGTGTCTGATAGTGATGTGTTTGAGCTCATTATTAGTATACTAGTGTCACCATTAAGTCTCACAGCTAGCCTAGTAATTTTTGTGATCTCCATAACAGATGATTTAGCAAAACTGTTGCGTGGTAGTGGTGGTGGTGGTGTATGAAATGCCTGTCTAAGTAGGTCTAATGGACTGTGGATTCAGCATTCTTTTTTGAGTGTATGTCAGTGACTAAATGCTATTACTATTTGATGAGTTGACTCCTTTACTCCAAAATTATTTAAATTCTGACAGAACTTTCCTTGCCATATAAATCTTAACAGCCTTTTTCAGTGGATCAGTTTTTGTCCCTATGTTTTCAATTACTAAATTCACTGAATTTAGAAGCTAATGCTTTGAGTCTGTTGACATATGTCTCACTGCTAATATATCACCAGGAAATTGAATAGCATTCACCTTGTCAAATTTATTCCAATAACTTTACTTTGTTCTTGAATTTTTTTTTGGACCTAAAGCAAGGGTTTTGCCACTTTGACACCACAGTAAAGAATTTCTGGGACAAGCTGCTTTCATCCATGGTGTTAACCAGCCTTTCCTTCAGCTTCTGCTCTTATCATTCCTGATGCATTGTAACAGAAAACTGGACTATTACTTTGTAAGAAAGTTACGGGTCTTTAAAAAAGAGTTCCTCAAATTTCTCACGATTATATCTTCTGCATCACTGAAGATAAAACCTGGTTTAAATTTTTATTTATACATTGAAACTAAAAGTTAACCTTAGCCCCTGATGTAAGTTGCCAGTTCACGTGACTGCTGTTACAGCTCTCCTTCGTGCAGCTAGCTGACTCACTCACTATGTGCATTAAGAGAAGATCATAGTAACAAAATGTTTCAAAAGGCGCAATTCAGTTACAACTATGTGTTGGCAGTGTGGCACTGAACTCACTAAAGTGTAAGATATGTGTAAATTTTGTATTGCATCATTGGCCTCAGATGTTGCCTGATCTCACACCATGGTTTTCAAGAGGGGGACAGGGGTGTTGCAAAAGACTATAAGCCTACCTTATAAAAACTTCGGATGAACTGTAATGCCACAAAGCAACAGCAGTAAATTCCAACACCAGATATGCTTGCAAGTGTATGATACCAGTATGATCATCTGAATGCTTGTCCAACATCTGCTGACAGGCATAATGAACATTTATGAGAAGCAAATGAAAACTATGATCCTAAAAGTAATTGTAAAAAGTACAGAAAGGTTGTATGTACACACATGTAAAAGATGTACTCTTGTAAAATCAGAAGGTTCTTTCGGAAATAAAAACTTTGTACCTCTATATGAAAGCCAAAATTGACCCGAAGTTTCTATCTTTATTAATGTGGAACTTATAGTCACGTGAAATCAAATGAACCTTTTCGTAATACTTTATATTTACAAATATAATAGAGGGAAACATTCCACATGGGAAAAATATATCTAAAAACAAAGAAGATGTGACTTACGAAACGAAAGTGCTGGCAGGTTGATAGACACACAAACAAACACAAACATACACACAAAATTCAAGCTTTCGCAACCAACGGTTGCTTCATCAGGAAAGAGGGAAGGAGAGGGAAAGACAAAAGGATGTGGGTTTTAAGGGAGAGGGTAAGGAGTCATTCCAATCCCAGGAGCGGAAAGACTTACCTTAGGGGGAGAAAAGGACAGGTATACACTCGCATACACACACATATGCATCTGCACATACACAAACACAAGCAGACATTTGTAAAGGCAAGGAGTCTGGGCAGAGATGTCAGTCGAGGCGGAAGTACAAAGGCAAAGGTGTTGTTGAATGACAGGTGAGGTATGAGCGGCGGCAACTTGAAATTAGCAGAGGTTGAGGCCTGGCGGGTAACGAGAAGAGAGGATATACTGAAGGGCAAGTTCCCATCTCCGGAGTTCTGACAGGTTGGTGTTAGTGGGAAGTATCCAGATAACCCGGACGGTGTAACACTGTGCCAAGATGTGCTGGCCGTGCACCAAGGCATGTTTAGCCACAGGGTGATCCTCATTACCAACAAACACTGTCTGCCTCTGTCCATTCATGCGAATGGACAGTTTGTTGCTGGTCATTCCCACCTAGAAAGCTTCACAGTGTAGGCAAGTCAGTTGGTAAATCATGTGGGTGCTTTCACACGTGGCTCTGCCTTTGATCGTGTACACCTTCCGGGTTATAGGACTGGAGTAGGTGGTGGCGGTGGTGGGAGGGTGCATGGGACAGGTTTTACACCGGGGGCAGTTACAACAGTAGGAGCCAGAGGGTAGGGGAGGTGGTTTGGGGATTTCATAGGGATGAACTAAGAGGTTATGAAGGTTAGGTGGATGGCGGAAATACACTCTTGGTGGAGTGGGGAGGATTTCATGAAGGATGGATCTCATTTGAGGAAGTCGTATCCCTGCTGGAGAGCCACATTCAGAGTCTGATCCAGTCCCGGAAAGTATCCTGTCACAAGTGGGGCACTTTTGGGGTTCTACTGTGGGAGGTTCTGGGTTTGAGGGGATGAGGAAGTTGCTCTGGTTATTTGCTTCTGTACAAGGTCGGAAGGGTAGTTGCGAGATGCGAAAGCTGTTTTCAGGTGGTTGGTGTAATGGTTCAGGGATTCCGGACTGGAGTAGATTCGTTTGCCACAAAGACCTAGGCTGTAGGGAAGGGACCGTTTGATGTGGAATGGGTGGCAGCTGTCATAATGAAGGTACTGTTGTTTGTTGGTGGGTTTGATGTGGACGGACGTGTGAAGATGGCCATTGGGCAGATGGAGGTCAACATCAAGGAAAGTGGAGGTCAACATCAAGTGTGTATACCTGTCCTATTTCCCCCCTAAGGTAAGTCTTTCCGCTCCCGGGTTGGAATGACTCCTTACCCTCTCCCTTAAAACCCACATCCTTTCGTCTTTCCCTCTCCTTCCCTCTTTCCTGATGAAGCAACCGTTGGTTGCGAGAGCTTGAATTTTGTGTGTATGTTTGTGTGTCTATCAACCTGCCAGCACTTTCATTTGGTAAGTCACATCTTCTTCGTTTTTTTTTTTATATATATAAACAAAGATGATGTGACTTACCAAACGAAAGCACTGGCAGGTTGATAGACACACAAACAAACACAAACATACACAGAAAATTCAAGCTTTCGCAACCAACGGTTGCTTCCTCAGGAAAGAGGGAAGGAGAGGGAAAGACGAAAGGATATGAGTTTTAAGGGAGAGGGTAAGGAGTCATGCCAATCCCGTGAGCGGAAAGACTTACATACACTCGCTTGCGCGCGCGCGCTCCCACACACACACACACACACACACACACACACACACACACACACACACACACACACACACCCATGCGCACATATACAGACACAAGCAGACATGTCTGCTGTGTTATAAAATTTAAATGATTAATGGAAAATCTCATATAAAGATGTGAAACAAATACTAACAAAGAGATAGAGGGGCTGGCCAGTACTTACCTCAGCTCAGTACAGCCGATAGTTACACATAAAACAGAACCGAAAATTACATTCCTAGCTTTCGGAACAAATGTTCCTTCATCAGGGAGGAGAGGGGGGAAAGAAAGGGAAGAAGGGAAAGGAGATTCAGTTACTCACAACCCAGGCTATGAAGCAACAGGGAAAGGAAAATAGGGAGGGTAGCAAGGATGGAGGCATGGTTGTCAGAGGGAAGCCAAAGATATTCTACTGTAAGTACTGTGCCAGCTTCAAACCAAAGAGGATGCATACAGAAGTAAAGAGGTATATAGTATAAATATAATCACAACTATGTAGGATGAAAAGATGCGTGAATGGCTAAAGAGGAAACGGAAAGAGGAGAAGACTGAAGAGTAAATGGGAGTGAGGTTGTTTAACGTAGGTTCAGTCCAGGGGGATGGCGGGATGAAAGGATGTGTTGGAGTGCAAGTTCCCATCTCCGCAGTTCAGAGGGACTGGTGTTGGGTGGGAGAAGCCAAATGGCACATATGGTGTAGCAGGTTCCTAGGTCCCTAGAATTATGCTGGAGGGCATGCTCCGCTACTGGGTATTGGGCATCTCCTAGGCGGACAGTTCGTCTGTGTCCGTTCATGCGCTCAGCCAGTTTAGTTGTTGTCATGCCGATGTAAAAGGCTGTGCAGTGCAGGCATGTCAGTTGATAAATGACATGTGTAGTTTCACACGTGGCCCTGCCTTGAATTGTGTATGTTTTACCAGTAGCGGGGCTGGAGTAGGTGGTTCTGGGGGGATGCATGGGGCAGGTTTTGCAGCGGGGTCGGTTACAGGGGTAGGAACCGCTGGGTAGAGAAGGTGGTCTGGGAATATTGTAGGGTTTAACAAGGATGTTACGGAGATTAGGGGGGGCGACGAAAGGCAACTCTGGGTGGTGTGGGGAGAATTTTGTCAAGGGATGATCTCATTTCAGGGGTTGACTTGAGAAAGTCATATCCCTGGCGGAGTAATTTGTTGATGTTTTCAAGGCCAGGATAATATTGGGTGACAAGGGGGATGCTTCTGTGTGGTCTGGGGGTAGGAACATTGTTGTTGGACGGGGAGGAATGTATTGCTTGGGAGATCTGTTTGTGGACAAGGTCTCCAGGATAGTTGCGGGAGAGGAAAGCACTGGTCAGGTTACTGGTGTAATTGTTGAGGGATTCATCACTGGAGCAGATGTGTTTGCCACGAATACCTAGGCTGTAGGGAAGGGAGCGTTTGATGTGGAATGGATGGCAGCTATCAAAGTGAAGGTACTGTTGTTTGTTTGTGGGTTTGATATGGACAGAGGTGTGGATGTGAGCTTCAACAAGACGAAGGTCAACATCCAGGAAGGTGGCTTGGGTTTTGGAGAAGGACCAGGTGAAATTCAGATTCGAAAAGGAGTTGAGGTTATGGAGGAAATTAAGGAGTGTTTCTTCACCATGAGTCCAGACCACAAAGATGTCATCTATAAACCTATACCAGGCCAGGGGAAGCAGCTGTTGGGTCTTCAGGAAAGCCTCCTCCATGCGGCCCATGAAGAGGTTGGCATAGGACGGAGCCATCCTGGTTCCCATGGCCGTTCCCCTGATTTGTTTGTAGGTCTGGCCTTCAAAAGTGAAGTAGTTATGGGTGAGGATGAAGTTGGTAAGTGTGATAAGGAATGAGGTTGTTGGAAGATCTTCGGGTGGGCGTTGGGAGAGGTAGTGCTCAAGGGCAGAGAGACCATGGGTATGTGGGATGTTTGTGTAAAGGGATGTAGCATCTATGGTGACAAGAAAGGTTTCAGGTGGGAGAGGAGTGGGAATGGATTTGAGGCGTTCTAGGAAGTGGTTTGTGTCTTTGATGTAGGATGGGAGTCTGCGGGTGATAGGTTGGAGGTGCTGGTCTACCAGAGCTGAGATACGTTCGGTTGGGGCTTTGAAGCCTGCTACAATGGGATGGCCAGGATGGTTCTCTTTGTGGATTTTGGGTAATAGGTAGAAGGTAGGAGTACGTGACTCAGGTGGAATGAGTAAGTCTATGGAAGCCGTTGTGAGGCCTTGTGAGGGACCTTGGATTTTTAGGATTTTTTGCAGCTCAGTCTGGATGGAGGGAATGGGATCCTGGGTAACAGCTTTGTAGGTTGAGGTGTCGGAGAGTTGACGCAGTCCTTCTGCCACGTACTCCACACGGTCAAGTACGACAGTTGTGGAGCCTTTATCCGCCAGGAGGATGACAATAGAGCGGTCTATTTTCAGCTCCTTAATGGCACGGGATTCAGCTGGGGTGATGTTGGGGGTTGTCGGGATGTTCTTCAAGAAGGACTGGGGGGCAACACTGGATGTGAGGAATTCCTGAAATGTCTGCAAGGGATGGTTTTGGGGGAGGGGAGGTGGATCCCTTTGGGAAGGCAGTCGGAACTGTTCTAGACAGGGTTCAACACTGGGTCTAGTATTTGGGGGCTGTGTTTGGGTAGTGAAGTGATATTTCCAGTTGAGGTTCCGGGTGAATGAGAGGAGATCTTTAACCAGGCCAGTGTGGTTGAATTTAGGCGTGGGGCTAAAGGTTAAGCCTTTTGATAGAACAGATGTCTCTGGAGGAGAGAGGGATCTGGATGAGAGGTTTAGGACTGAATTGGGACTAGTGATATGTGGCATTTGACTGTGGTTATAATTGAGATTTGGTCTGTGTGGGGTATGTGCTGGGATGGGGAGATTGAGTAGGGTGGCTAGGCTAGGTTTGTTGGCTATGAGGGGGGTTTGTTGAACAACAACAACAACAACAACAACAACAACAATTACACCAGTAACCTGACCAGTGCTTTCCTCTCCCGCAACTATCCTGCAGACCTTGTCCACAAACAGATCTCCCAAGCAATACATTCCTCCCCGTCCAACAACAATGTTCCTACCCCCAGACCACACAGAAGCATCCCCCTTGTCACCCAATATTATCCTGGCCTCGAAAACATCAACAAATTACTCTGCCAGGGATATGACTTTCTCAAGTCAACCCCTGAAATGAGATCATCCCTTGACAAAATTCTCCCCACACCACCCAGAGTTGCCTTTCGTCGCCCCCCTAACCTCCGTAAC
The DNA here is from genome assembly GCF_023864275.1 of Schistocerca cancellata. NCBI lineage: Eukaryota > Metazoa > Arthropoda > Insecta > Orthoptera > Acrididae > Schistocerca > Schistocerca cancellata. Next base: position 328,177,546 of record NC_064633.1, read on the forward strand.
ATCCTTGTTAAACCCTACAATATTCCCAGACCACCTTCTCTACCCAGCGGTTCCTACCCCTGTAAGCGACCCCGCTGCAAAACCTGCCCCATGCATCCCCCCACAACCACCTACTCCAGCCCCGCTACTGGTAAAACATACACAATTCAAGGCAGGGCCACGTGTGAAACTACACATGTCATTTATTAACTGACATGCCTGCAATGCACAGCCTTTTACATCGGCATGACAACAACTAAACTGGCTGAGCGCATGAACGGACACAGACGAACTGTCCGCCTAGGAGATGCCCAATACCCAGTAGCGGAGCATGCCCTCCAGCATAATTCTAGGGACCTAGGAACCTGCTACACCGTATGTGCCATTTGGCTTCTCCCACCCAACACCAGTCCCTCTGAACTGCGGAGATGGGAACTTGCACTCCAACACATCCTTTCATCCCGCCATCCCCCTGGACTGAACCTACGTTAAACAACCTCACTCCCATTTACTCTTCAGTCTTCTCCTCTTTCCCTTTCCTCTTTAGCCATTCACGCATCTTTTCATCCTACATAGTTGTGATTATCTTTATACTATATACCTCTTTAATTCTGTATGCATCCTCTTTGGTTTGAAGCTGGCACAGTACTTACAGTAGAATATCTTTGGCTTCCCTCTGACAACCATGCCTCCATCCTTGCTACCCTCCCTATTTTCCTTTCCCTGTTGCTTCATAGCCTGGGTTGTGAGTAACTGAATCTCCTTTCCCTTCTTCCCTTTCTTTCCCCTCTCTCCTCCCTGATGAAGGAACATTTGTTCCGAAAGCTAGGAATGTAATTTTCGGTTCTGTTTTATGTGTATCTATCGGCTGTACTGAGCTGAGGTAAGTACTGGCCAGCCCCTCTAGCTCTTTGTTAGTATTTGTTTCACATCTTTATATGAGATTTTCCATTAATCATTTAGATCACCTATATGGTCCACATCCTTCATTGTTTTGTCCCTTTTGTTAGCTATCACTTACGTCTGTCATCTTAACACTTTCTCTTCTTCAGTGTTTTATATATACATAAATATATATTTTCGTCACTAACTGTGCTGGTTTCATCTTCCTCCTATTATCTTGTTCCGTTTATAGTCCTCTTCTCTTTTTTATTTATTGATTTATTTATTCAACATTCCATAGTTTTAACGTTCGTTATTCGCTGTTTCCCAGCCAACAATCACTGCCAACAATCTCTTCCACACCTACCAGTATAATCCATTTCCGTCGATTTCTTGTTTCTAGCGATATTTTTGTGCCATTGGCTATCTTCCTCTGCCACAAGGAAATATATTGGGACATTTCTGCGCCACCCGCGATCTTTTTTGTGGCACTCGCGATCTTTGTTGCGGCACGCGCGATCTTTTTTGCGGCACGCGCGATCTCCATTTTTGAGCAACGTGTGTTCTTTACCCCTGATCTGGACATACTTGCTTGGTCTGGTCAAATATTTCCGTATTTTTCTTATTTAGTGGTCTTCCTTTGGTATTGAACATTACCAACAAAATTTCTTTCTTTCTCGTCCTTCCCTCCCCGTTTTATTCCTTCTTATGATTACTATTTCAACTTTAGTTATTTAATTTCCCTACCCACCAGTTACCCACTATGTACCCTAATCCTATACCACATTATCTACATTCATTCCGAAAACAAGCATTCACCGTAGCCAAACTGCAATCCCACATACTTTTCCTCCGGTCCTGCTTAACCTTTGGAATTATCCCTAAAGGGCTTACCTTAAAAGTTCCCATCTCTGGGTGCAATTCCTCCTTCCACCAGTCTCTCCTGGACTTCCAGAACCTTCAATCCTTAGCCCTTACCCAACTTGTCCTGAATCTCTACACTACTTCATGTAACCACCACTCCCAACAGCTCCTATCTCTCTTCAAAGTCCTTCGCCTCTCAAACCCTTGCTTGGAGAACACACTCAGGAACATCATCCTAGAAGCCAGCTGCAAACTTGAGTTCCATGCCACACACCACCTGAAAAAACTATCCACAGTGCTAGTGCAACACCTAAGAAGTGGGGTCCCTCTCCCTATCCCTCACAAACACCAACCACAACAGAACCTTCAACAAACCCCCTTCATAGCCAACAAACCTAGCCTAGCCACCCTACTCAATCTCCCCATCCCAGCACATACCCCACACAGACCAAATCTCAATTATAACCACAGTCAAATGCCACATATCACTAGTCCCAATTCAGTCCTAAACCTCTCATCCAGATCCCTCTCTCCTCCAGAGACATCTGTTCTATCAAAAGGCTTAACCTTTAGCCCCACGCCTAAATTCAACCACACTGGCCTGGTTAAAGATCTCCTCTCATTCACCCGGAACCTCAACTGGAAATATCACTTCACTACCCAAACACAGCCCCCAAATACTAGACCCAGTGTTGAACCCTGTCTAGAACAGTTCCGACTGCCTTCCCAAAGGGATCCTCCTCCCCTCCCCCAAAACCATCCCTTGCAGACATTTCAGGAATTCCTCACATCCAGTGTTGCCTCCCAGTCCTTCTTGAAGAACATCCCGACAACCCCCAACATCACCCCAGCTGAATCCCGTGCCATTAAGGAGCTGAAAATAGACCGCTCTATTGTCATCCTCCCGGCGGATAAAGGCTCCACAACTGTCGTACTTGACCGTGTGGAGTACGTGGCAGAAGGACTGCGTCAACTCTCCGACACCTCAACCTACAAAGCTGTTACCCAGGATCCCATTCCCTCCATCCAGACTGAGCTGCAAAAAATCCTAAAAATCCAAGGTCTACTCACAAGGCCTCACAACGGCTTCCATAGACTTACTCATTCCACCTGAGCCACGTACTCCTACCTTCTACCTATTACCCAAAATCCACAAAGAGAACCATCCTGGCCATCCCATTGTAGCAGGCTTCAAAGCCCCAACCGAACGTATCTCAGCTCTGGTAGACCAGCACCTCCAACCTATCACCCGCAGACTCCCATCCTACATCAAAGACACAAACCACTTCCTAGAACGCCTCAAATCCATTCCCACTCCTCTCCCACCTGAAACCTTTCTTGTCACCATAGATGCTACATCCCTTTACACAAACATCCCACAAACCCATGGTCTCTCTGCCCTTGAGCACTACCTCTCCCAACGCCCACCCGAGGATCTTCCAACAACCTCGTTCCTTATCACACTTACCAACTTCATCCTCACCCATAACTACTTCACTTTTGAAGGCCAGACCTACAAACAAATCAGGGGAACGGCCATGGGAACCAGGATGGCTCCGTCCTATGCCAACCTCTTCATGGGCCGCATGGAGGAGGCTTTCCTGAAGACCCAACAGCTGCTTCCCCTGGCCTGGTATAGGTTTATAGATGACATCTTTGTGGTCTGGACTCATGGTGAAGAAACACTCCTTAATTTCCTCCATAACCTCAACTCCTTTTCGAATCTGAATTTTACCTGGTCCTTCTCCAAAACCCAAGCCACCTTCCTGGATGTTGACCTTCGTCTTGTTGAAGCTCACATCCACACCTCTGTCCATATCAAACCCACAAACAAACAACAGTACCTTCACTTTGATAGCTGCCATCCATTCCACATCAAACGCTCCCTTCCCTACAGCCTAGGTATTCGTGGCAAACACATCTGCTCCAGTGATGAATCCCTCAACAATTACACCAGTAACCTGACCAGTGCTTTCCTCTCCCGCAACTATCCTGGAGACCTTGTCCACAAACAGATCTCCCAAGCAATACATTCCTCCCCGTCCAACAACAATGTTCCTACCCCCAGACCACACAGAAGCATCCCCCTCGTCACCCAATATTATCCTGGCCTCGAAAACATCAACAAATTACTCCGCCAGGGATATGACTTTCTCAAGTCAACCCCTGAAATGAGATCATCCCTTGACAAAATTCTCCCCACACCACCCAGAGTTGCCTTTCGTCGCCCCCCTAACCTCCGTAACATCCTTGTTAAACCCTACAATATTCCCAGACCACCTTCTCTACCCAGCGGTTCCTACCCCTGTAACCGACGCCGCTGCAAAACCTGCCCCATGCATCCCCCCACAACCACCTACTCCAGCCCCACTACTGGTAAAACATACACAATTCAAGGCAGGGCCACGTGTGAAACTACACATGTCATTTATCAACTGACATGCCTGCACTGCACAGCCTTTTACATCGGCATGACAACAACTAAACTGGCTGAGCGCATGAACGGACACAGACGAACTGTCCGCCTAGGAGATGCCCAATACCCAGTAGCGGAGCATGCCCTCCAGCATAATTCTAGGGACCTAGGAACCTGCTACACCATATGTGCCATTTGGCTTCTCCCACCCAACACCAGTCCCTCTGAACTGCGGAGATGGGAACTTGCACTCCAACACATCCTTTCATCCCGCCATCCCCCTGGACTGAACCTACGTTAAACAACCTCACTCCCATTTACTCTTCAGTCTTCTCCTCTTTCCCTTTCCTCTTTAGCCATTCACGCATCTTTTCATCCTACATAGTTGTGATTATCTTTATACTATATACCTCTTTACTTCTGTATGCATCCTCTTTGGTTTGAAGCTGGCACAGTACTTACAGTAGAATATCTTTGGCTTCCCTCTGACAACCATGCCTCCATCCTTGCTACCCTCCCTATTTTCCTTTCCCTGTTGCTTCATAGCCTGGGTTGTGAGTAACTGAATCTCCTTTCCCTTCTTCCCTTTCTTTCCCCTCTCTCCTCCCTGATGAAGGAACATTTGTTCCGAAAGCTAGGAATGTAATTTTCGGTTCTGTTTTATGTGTATCTATCGGCTGTACTGAGCTGAGGTAAGTACTGGCCAGCCCCTCTAGCTCTTTGTTAGTATTTGTTTCACATCTTTATATGAGATTTTCCATTAATCATTTAGATCACCTATATGGTCCACATCCTTCATTGTTTTGTCCCTTTTGTTAGCTATCACTTACGTCTGTCATCTTAACACTTTCTCTTCTTCAGTGTTTTATATATACATAAATATATATTTTCGTCACCAACTGTGCTGGTTTCATCTTCCTCCTATTATCTTGTTCCGTTTATAGTCCTCTTCTCTTTTTTATTTATTGATTTATTTATTCAACATTCCATAGTTTTAACGTTCGTTATTCGCTGTTTCCCAGCCAACAATCACTGCCAACAATCTCTTCCACACCTACCAGTATAATCCATTTCCGTCGATTTCTTGTTTCTAGCGATATTTTTGTGCCATTGGCTATCTTCCTCTGCCACAAGGAAATATATTGGGACATTTCTGCGCCACCCGCGATCTTTTTTGTGGCACTCGCGATCTTTGTTGCGGCACGCGCGATCTTTTTTGCGGCACGCGCGATCTCCATTTTTGAGCAACGTGTGTTCTTTACCCCTGATCTGGACATACTTGCTTGGTCTGGTCAAATATTTCCGTATTTTTCTTATTTAGTGGTCTTCCTTTGGTATTGAACATTACCAACAAAATTTCTTTCTTTCTCGTCCTTCCCTCCCCGTTTTATTCCTTCTTATGATTACTATTTCAACTTTAGTTATTTAATTTCCCTACCCACCAGTTACCCACTATGTACCCTAATCCTATACCACATTATTTACATTCATTCCGAAAACATGCATTCACCGTAGCCAAACTGCAATCCCACATACTTTTCCTCCGGTCCTGCTTAACCTTTGGAATTATCCCTAAAGGGCTTACCTTAAAAGTTCCCATCTCTGGGTGCAATTCCTCCTTCCACCAGTCTCTCCTGGACTTCCAGAACCTTCAATCCTTAGCCCTTACCCAACTTGTCCTGAATCTCTACACTACTTCATGTAACCACCACTCCCAACAGCTCCTATCTCTCTTCAAAGTCCTTCGCCTCTCAAACCCTTGCTTGGAGAACACACTCAGGAACATCATCCTAGAAGCCAGCTGCAAACTTGAGTTCCATGCCACACACCACCTGAAAAAACTATCCACAGTGCTAGTGCAACACCTAAGAAGTGGGGTCCCTCTCCCTATCCCTCACAAACACCAACCACAACAGAACCTTCAACAAACCCCCTTCATAGCCAACAAACCTAGCCTAGCCACCCTACTCAATCTCCCCATCCCAGCACATACCCCACACAGACCAAATCTCAATTATAACCACAGTCAAATGCCACATATCACTAGTCCCAATTCAGTCCTAAACCTCTCATCCAGATCCCTCTCTCCTCCAGAGACATCTGTTCTATCAAAAGGCTTAACCTTTAGCCCCACGCCTAAATTCAACCACACTGGCCTGGTTAAAGATCTCCTCTCATTCACCCGGAACCTCAACTGGAAATATCACTTCACTACCCAAACACAGCCCCCAAATACTAGACCCAGTGTTGAACCCTGTCTAGAACAGTTCCGACTGCCTTCCCAAAGGGATCCTCCTCCCCTCCCCCAAAACCATCCATTGCAGACATTTCAGGAATTCCTCACATCCAGTGTTGCCTCCCAGTCCTTCTTGAAGAACATCCCGACAACCCCCAACATCACCCCAGCTGAATCCCGTGCCATTAAGGAGCTGAAAATAGACCGCTCTATTGTCATCCTCCCGGCGGATAAAGGCTCCACAACTGTCGTACTTGACCGTGTGGAGTACGTGGCAGAAGGACTGCGTCAACTCTCCGACACCTCAACCTACAAAGCTGTTACCCAGGATCCCATTCCCTCCATCCAGACTGAGCTGCAAAAAATCCTAAAAATCCAAGGTCTACTCACAAGGCCTCACAACGGCTTCCATAGACTTACTCATTCCACCTGAGCCACGTACTCCTACCTTCTACCTATTACCCAAAATCCACAAAGAGAACCATCCTGGCCATCCCATTGTAGCAGGCTTCAAAGCCCCAACCGAACGTATCTCAGCTCTGGTAGACCAGCACCTCCAACCTATCACCCGCAGACTCCCATCCTACATCAAAGACACAAACCACTTCCTAGAACGCCTCAAATCCATTCCCACTCCTCTCCCACCTGAAACCTTTCTTGTCACCATAGATGCTACATCCCTTTACACAAACATCCCACAAACCCATGGTCTCTCTGCCCTTGAGCACTACCTCTCCCAACGCCCACCCGAGGATCTTCCAACAACCTCGTTCCTTATCACACTTACCAACTTCATCCTCACCCATAACTACTTCACTTTTGAAGGCCAGACCTACAAACAAATCAGGGGAACGGCCATGGGAACCAGGATGGCTCCGTCCTATGCCAACCTCTTCATGGGCCGCATGGAGGAGGCTTTCCTGAAGACCCAACAGCTGCTTCCCCTGGCCTGGTATAGGTTTATAGATGACATCTTTGTGGTCTGGACTCATGGTGAAGAAACACTCCTTAATTTCCTCCATAACCTCAACTCCTTTTCGAATCTGAATTTTACCTGGTCCTTCTCCAAAACCCAAGCCACCTTCCTGGATGTTGACCTTCGTCTTGTTGAAGCTCACATCCACACCTCTGTCCATATCAAACCCACAAACAAACAACAGTACCTTCACTTTGATAGCTGCCATCCATTCCACATCAAACGCTCCCTTCCCTACAGCCTAGGTATTCGTGGCAAACACATCTGCTCCAGTGATGAATCCCTCAACAATTACACCAGTAACCTGACCAGTGCTTTCCTCTCCCGCAACTATCCTGGAGACCTTGTCCACAAACAGATCTCCCAAGCAATACATTCCTCCCCGTCCAACAACAATGTTCCTACCCCCAGACCACACAGAAGCATCCCCCTCGTCACCCAATATTATCCTGGCCTCGAAAACATCAACAAATTACTCCGCCAGGGATATGACTTTCTCAAGTCAACCCCTGAAATGAGATCATCCCTTGACAAAATTCTCCCCACACCACCCAGAGTTGCCTTTCGTCGCCCCCCTAACCTCCGTAACATCCTTGTTAAACCCTACAATATTCCCAGACCACCTTCTCTACCCAGCGGTTCCTACCCCTGTAACCGACGCCGCTGCAAAACCTGCCCCATGCATCCCCCCACAACCACCTACTCCAGCCCCACTACTGGTAAAACATACACAATTCAAGGCAGGGCCACGTGTGAAACTACACATGTCATTTATCAACTGACATGCCTGCACTGCACAGCCTTTTACATCGGCATGACAACAACTAAACTGGCTGAGCGCATGAACGGACACAGACGAACTGTCCGCCTAGGAGATGCCCAATACCCAGTAGCAGAGCATGCCCTCCAGCATAATTCTAGGGACCTAGGAACCTGCTACACCATATGTGCCATTTGGCTTCTCCCACCCAACACCAGTCCCTCTGAACTGCGGAGATGGGAACTTGCACTCCAACACATCCTTTCATCCCGCCATCCCCCTGGACTGAACCTACGTTAAACAACCTCACTCCCATTTACTCTTCAGTCTTCTCCTCTTTCCCTTTCCTCTTTAGCCATTCACGCATCTTTTCATCCTACATAGTTGTGATTATCTTTATACTATATACCTCTTTACTTCTGTATGCATCCTCTTTGGTTTGAAGCTGGCACAGTACTTACAGTAGAATATCTTTGGCTTCCCTCTGACAACCATGCCTCCATCCTTGCTACCCTCCCTATTTTCCTTTCCCTGTTGCTTCATAGCCTGGGTTGTGAGTAACTGAATCTCCTTTCCCTTCTTCCCTTTCTTTCCCCTCTCTCCTCCCTGATGAAGGAACATTTGTTCCGAAAGCTAGGAATGTAATTTTCGGTTCTGTTTTATGTGTATCTATCGGCTGTACTGAGCTGAGGTAAGTACTGGCCAGCCCCTCTATCTCTGTGTTATAAAATTTCTCATCTATCTTTTTGTAGTATTTTATATTTAAGAGTGAATATGAAATTTCTCACTTATCTTCTTGTAATACTTTATATTTGAGAAAAAATACAGAAATTCCTCATTCATCACATGTCCTTGATAAACTACTTCCCATTATTCATCTCATAAATTTTCTCTGAATTGTGTAACTGGATTAGCACTTATGCATATGTAAAACTGTATGTTTCTTTCTTAGCTGAACCTAACTGATGGGGATGCTTTATTGCTGCCATTATCATCATTATCATTCATTATCAAGAAAAATAGATGATTTAGAAATAAATTGTCAATTGATATTGCCCTATGTCCTCTTCTTGTCTGGATTGTTATATTGTGAACAAAACTGTTGTATAGAGAAATCACAATTAATAAACAGTTTCTATTATAACATAATGAATACAAAGATTTTGTTTCAGAACTCATCAACAGTCACATTTTCTTTATGCATGCGTAACATAGTCACAGACCAAAGTCTGTCATTGATCACCATAATAGCAGTAAGTGCAGATGCCCTGTTATTCTTAGATTTTGAAAAAGGAATTACGATTATTCATTGCATATAAAGCTTTTGATAGTTGATTCAACATGATGTTTAATGATAACCAGTTATGTCTAAAATTTGGCAACCTTTGTAGAGAAATTTATTACATTACTTACAGTTAATTCAGTTGCAAAGTTATAATTTTTCCTTACTACTTGATAACTAAAAACTTTCTTGCAAGAGACTCACCTCCAAGCCATGCAGCATAATTTTCTTTGGCAGGGGCTCTGTGAAATTTCAGATTTGGCAATGAAAGCTTACTGGCATAACGCTCCAAACCCAAAAGCTGTCTCATTTCATCCCGTAACCTGGCACGGAGGCCAGGTACCATTGCTGTCCCACCAACAATGAAAATATTTTCTGCTAGTGGCCGACGAGCATCTGTTGCACACTGTTTAAAATTGAACAATTATTGTAATGAATTATTCATAGCACTTCACAGCAAAATTAGATGCTTTTTCAACAGTCATCTTAGAACTAATTAAATTGTAAGACATACTATTTTGCACTTGTCTTTGGAATGATACAGGTATTTCACTGGCGATTGGGTAGTTGTGGCAATCAAATAGTGATATCCTAATAACAGAAAATGCTCACACACACACACACACACACACACACACACACACACACACACACACACACACACACACACACACACCTACCTCCTAAAATATTCTTATTACTGACAACTACTCATTCAATTACCGCATCATAAAGCCTCCTCCCATCCACTTTTAAAACCCTTTCACGCGTTCCTAATTGTTGAGGTCAGCTCAAGGTCAGACAATGGCCTCTCATCATAACAAAAAAATAAAATGATAAAGGAAAGATGCCTCATGATCTTGCCAAAGGAGGTCGCCTGTCTTAAATGTATTAAAATCACTTCTTTAAGTCCGCATGACTGAAGGACTGTCTACCACCACATGACTGCTGGTTGAATCTACTGCAGTTTGTTACTTTGTACCTCCCGTAGCTCATTCTCACATTTTTTAGAGGCTTCTCTTACTGTCCTGTTAGCCTGCTCCTTTCCATTCAATCCCATGTGTTTGCTGACATAATCAACACAGACAGTGAGGAGTTGTCACAACAGTCCAAAATCAATCCATACTTGCGGCCTGCACTGCCAATGGCACTGCGAGCTGTGAGTGATCCCCATAAGACAAATGGCGGAAAGGAGCCACACCCTTGAAGCGATCGCCGTGTCACCTGGCAGCATCCTGTGGCCGACCTGCACGATATAAGCAGGCACTCCATCGAAAACTGCAATTCTCGTTGGTGCTCTGTATGAGCTGCATATTACACTGGCTGCCTTGGGGTGACAACAGCCACCTCAGACCTGGACAACTCTTGGACTGTGTGATTCCGCATTTATTGTTCATTGTTTGTGTATTCAGTGAATATGGAATAGTGGTAAACTTCAAAGTGTCCACACCCAACAGAATACTATTTTCTTATGCTGCTTGGGGGGGGGGGGGGGGGGGGGTGTAAAAAGTGTCCTGTATGTACAGTTTAACTGTGTCTGGTGGACACATTTGCCAAATATGAGGGTGATTACAGAGAATGGAAGCACTTGAGAAAATTCTTCTGTCAATTACATATCTAGGAGTCCTTTCAGGACAGCATCAGAGACCATAAATCTTTTAGGAAAGTGTATCTTAAAAACAATACCAGAAAAAAAACTATGAAGCAGACAACACTGACTCCAAACATTAACTCAACAGTACAAATTATAAAGGAGATTATGCTCAGCAGAAAAAGAATATTATGCTTCTTTAAAGTAAAATTTGATACACGGAGTCTCTTTACTGAGCTAAGCTTAAAAGTACTCTGTCTCTCTAGGCTAGACATGTACCTGAACTTTATGTTAGAATATCGAAGTTTGCCACACCCAGATTAAAGGGTTGTTCATTTGTTTAAATCTAAAATGGCACTGTCTCTCTCAACAAAGAGCTTCCAAAGTTTCAAATATTTCTTTTTTACATGCATTCACAAAAGCCTTCACTACTGCAGAAGCTTTAGTTTCTCTGCATGTGATCTGAATTCATTTGGGAATCATATGATTCATTGCAATATGAATGCCATTTGGGTAGATGGATTTTTCTGAATGTGTCCTTTGTAAAGCCATGAGGACACTTTCTTCACTTAAGGCTCAGACAGTATGTCTTTAGCTTTACTCTTGAACTACCATCATAACTTTTGCCATATAAATTCAAATTAAATAGTTCTGTTAAACAAACTTTTGTATCTGTTACATAGAAGATGCAGATAGGAAATAACTATGAATTCATGTGTGTTAGCTGTGACTGAATGACTCCTTAGTCCAATTCAGTTTTCATGACATTTCAGATACGCACCAAGGTTTTTCAATATCTCAAGTAACAAACTACCAGAAAAGTGTTGTTTCACATTAAACATTAGTTTAATAGAAGTATTACAGAAAAATGATTGGAAATTGCCGACAAAAATAGTATTAATGTAAAATTATAGGATGTGAAAATTCAAGCTAAAGGGAACAATGACCTCCAGTATAGCATCCAATATGAGATTGGACAGAGACAACTGGTCACCATCCTCTTCAAACAAAACTTCAAAAGCAGTTTCACGCAAGTTGCCAGGAACTGTTATATGGCGTCCACATGCCACTGGGTAATCCACGGAAGGGGGTGGTTTTACTTCACTTAGCTTTTGAGAGCGTTCCAGTGTTGTCACGAAGCAAGTTCTAACTGCAAGAAGAGAGAGAGTATTGTGATCAAAAAATTTTAATGCAACAATTGAATGTACAAAAATGCACTTTTATAAATATGCAATGCATTATACGTAACTTAAACTTTTGACAATCCTGTTCCAATACTGGCATGCCTGAAAGACACATAATAGAAACATTTAATCTTATCTTTTAATTCAGGCTTCAGTAATTTGTGACTGTCAGAACCAAAAATAGAGCCCCTGCTGTCATGCCTACATAGTAGTGAAACACTATCAGCCTTTGAATTAAAAGAGAAGTATTACTGTTGTCACCTTTTATGATTTCAAAGTGAGTTCATGAGACTAGAGCAATTGCAGGTAGCAGTGGTTTTACACTCAGGCCGCAGTTTCTCACTGAACTGATTATGTTAAACCCACAATAATTTTGTAAAGATGCAAGTAAGTCTAAGCGTTAATCAGCTACCAGTACTGAAGTAAATGTATTTCAAGAATGACCATTAAAATTGTCAGTTGCAATTATCGATACACCAAGTGTTCTCTTTTGCAGTTTACAGGAGAGACCAAGTGTGCCAAACACACACAGTTAGGCAAACTATTCCACAGAATAGCAAACATTTTCAGTTCACACAACATTAACATTGCTTTCACAACACAAAACAAAGTGCTCTTGGTTCAAAATGGCTCTCAGCACTATGAGACTTAACATCTTAGGTCATCAGTCCCCTAGAACTTAGAACTACTTAAACCTAACTAACCTAAGGACATCACACAACACCCAGCCATCACGAGGCAGAGAAAATCCCTGACCCCGCTGGGAATCGAACCTGGGAACCCGGGCGTGGGAAGTGAGAACGCTACCGCACGACCATGAGATGCGGGCAAAACAAAGTGCAACACACATGGACACAACATAAACAAACAGATAGATAAACACCATCGGGCATTTACAAACTAGTACGTCATACATACAAAGCCACTCTATGTAGGTCAAATTAGGAGAGACTTCCAAAACAGATACAATCAATAAACAAACGTCTACCATGCAAACAATTATACTAAATCAGCATACAAATAATTATACTAGATCATCAATAATCACCCACATAAAGAACACTGGCCGCCCATACCATGATATCACGAATGATCTTTATATATTACATAAAATGGACAAGGGACACCAAATGGAATTGTATGAAGAATTAGACATCTTCACTCATGGCACAGTACATTGTGACAGGCTGCTGAATGCTTAGCTAGAAAGTAAAAGAAAAATTTCTATACTATCAAATTCTTATTTCAGTATTAAAAAAATGGTTATATCATTTAATACGTGTGATTACATCACTACATCTATAAACAAAGGTTTAATCTTCATTGTACAGACTATCTTAGCAACTGAAAGAAGTTTATCTTATTAGCAAAGACTCTCTGGATGACACAAACACATGAATGTGAAAGCGTTAATTTGTGAAGACTGTTACTGTGCTCTGTGCGACAACCAACTTCCAGCAAAAGTATGAGTAAATAAGTGAAGGAAACAATTTAAAACATAAAACCCACTTATGTATCTTTCTGTACAGAGTTATATTTCAATACATTATCACACTAGCACATCCAGTAAAGGAATCTCATCACAACTCAGGTTAATGTAATGCACATGTAACTGTAAGGCATACAATGTTGGCAGTATGCTGCTGAATCATGTCATGCTAATTAAATGTTAGTGAATAGTGACTAAAGCTGCAGAAATTATATCATAAACAAAGCATAATATCTAACCTAGGTGCTTGATACTAAAGACTGGAGAGCTCTGTCAACCAATTCTTTATAGTTTTTGGTTCTGGCAGTTCAAATTGCTGTCAACATTGTCACTGGTGTCGAAACATGGTTTTACCATCTAGCGTCAGGGATTGACCATGAGACAGTCAGGCATAGTGACCACTCAGTCACTGTTTTAGACAAAGCAACTGTTTATGAAGAAAAATAGGCATTTAAAAACAAACATCTACAACATTGCCTAGGAAAAGGACAAATCCCTGTAAGTACCATGTCTGTAACAGTTTTAAACAAAAATCAAGCTTTGTTGCCACAGAAAAGTTTGAAACTTGCAGTATTGATTAACTAATTAATGTGGTGTATTTGATATAAATCAAACAGTTATCAGATTACCAACCCTTAATGTCTTCAATTTGCTCACTGCTCAGGTCACAGGGGCTACCTTCACTTGCTGCAAGTTGCTCTCTGATGCGCCTGAAAACAAAAAGTAATACATTACTTCTAAACTGAAGTAACACACATTAAATAAGAAAGGAAATCTTGCAATCTCTAATCGAAATGTCTTATCATTTAAATGACATGGCAAACAACAAAAAACTAGTTTTCTTAATTTTCCAGTGTTTGTCATATAAACAGATCCCATTTAATCCTTCCAAAATATTCTGGGTCAAACAACATCAAAATCCATTACTGCAAGAAAGATACAATAACTTAATCCTAACATGAAAACAGAAATAAAAATATTTATTAAAACAGCATCAAAGTTTTCAGAGAGTAAGGCACAGCATTTGGAAACTATTGATCCCATTAATTGTGGTTATTGGACTGTAAGTTACAAGTTGGTAGTTACTGTTTCTTCCTTTCCTTTAATTGAGTAATCTGAAATTAATTTATCACATCTTGTACAGGCAGAACTAAGAAAATAATGAGAGATTTGTTGCCAACAGTGCAGGACTTGATTTTCAGGGAAAACAAAGCACAGAAATCCCACTGACAATGTGATGACTTCAACAGTTGCTTGACTTTGCAGGCCATTTGGATCCTCCCTTCCAGCACAAGTTTCTCTGTACAGTGCACATGGGAACTGTCTCTTAAATACATTCTGTGCTCTCAGAGCCCTTTTAGTGTAAACCTCTGCTAACCTGTTCCCACAGCTTTATCTTGCTTTTTCCCTTCTCACTTCTGTGCAAACCACACCTGCTCCATGTAGATCATGTACCACTTTCTCCCACCACTCTTCCCTGCCCCCTCCCCTCCCACGTGGGCATATAGAGTGATAGAGTCAGTCAGTCAGTCAATCAGTCAGTCTCTCTCTCTCTCTCTCTCTCTCTCTCTCTCTCTCTCTCTCTCTCTCCCCCCCCCCCCCCTCCCCCATTTGACCATTTGACCCCTCTCCCTTCATCAGTTATTAGTAGTAGACTTAGACTACATGCTGGTACTGGGTTTCACTGTTTCCCTTCATCAGTAACACACACAAACCCAACACTACACTGTACACATGCTCCTCAGAGTCGTAAAAATTGAAATTACTGATTTGTCACTGGGAACATACTTATAAACACTGTTCAGCCTTCTAGACTGGCATAACTACCACCAAATTATCAATTAGGATGAATGGGCACACGCAGAGGGTGTATCCTGGCAACTCGCAATATCCTGTTGCAGAGCATGCTCTGCAACATGACATTCATACCTTGGTGCCCATTTCACAACACATGTCATCGGGATTCTTCCCTCAGATACCAGTTTCTCTGAACTCCGCAGGTGGGAACTAGCACTACAACATGTCCCTGGTTCTCTCCACTCACCTGGCCTTAATTTACATTAATTTCTTCCATCTCAGCATTTCTTCACTGTAACTACTCTTTGGTATGCTCCATTTTAGTTTTCTAAATCTTTCAATGTCTTTGCCGTCTGTTTCTCACCGACCCCCCTCCTGCCTCTGTTACGTACAATGCACTTAGCTTTTCACTCTTATTAACTCATGCATGATGTTTAAGCAGTAATATCTGTCTGCATATTACCCTCTCTTCCACCTTTAAGCTTTCAAGTTTTCAAATCTCATCTGATGCAGTCCCTAACAATCAGTCTTTCCTTCTCACCCCATATGGTACGTCTCCCCTGACCCACGGTTCTTGGCGACTTTGTCGAAATCTATACCCCTTTTCCTGGACCTCTTCAGTCCTCCTCCACTCCTCTTCCTTCCCCTTCAACCCTTCTGCCTGAAGAAGAAGCCACTGGCTCCGAAAGCTTATTAATTACAATCATCTTTTACGTGTTTGTTCTCCCGTTGCTTGGTGAGTAGATTTTTATTTATCCAATTAAATAATTTTATAAATTTTTCAGAACTTTGTAGTTCATAGTTTGTTATGTATCTCCAGAACTATGATGCAAATGTACCGTATTTACTCGAATATAAGCCGCACTTTTTTTCCGGTTTTTGTAATCCAAAAAACAGCCTGCAGCTTAGAAGCGAGTGCAAAGTATGCGGAAGTTCTGAAAAATGTTGGTAGGTGCCGCCACAACTAACTTTTGCCGTTGAATATATGTAGCGCTACACAGGCATCCTTTGCAGGCACAAAGAAATATACTCGCGCCAAAACCTCTGCGTCAGTAAATAAATTAAAAAAAAGGTGGAAGACGAGCTTTTTTTCTCCGCCCACAGTTTTGACCACTGCATTTTCATACATTATCCAACGAAGTAAATACAATTCCTACCTGTGAGAAGAGCTGGTTGCTAATAGGAACTTTTATGAATTGTGAATCACATGCAGTATTCTCTTCACCATAAGAATAATACGAATATAAACATTTTGTCATATAGGGCCTATTCTTTCGTGTTTGCAGCTATCTCATTTAAATCCTGTCTGCCTAATAAACTACGAAACTAGAGTGAGACAACAGCAAACGCGGGAGAATACACATATCATGTCATGTTTATATTCGTATTACCGGTATTCTTATGTCTAATAGTGATACAGGCAGAAATGAAGCACGGCAATTGACTAGATTTTTAAATCTAAGATGACTCTAATTTCTGTACAGAATGTAATGTACTAAAGAGGCGTCTGCAAAGATTTTCAAACGGAGAAAATTTTTCGCTAAACTCTCGTTCAGATCATCTTCTATCGTACGCAGTCTATTATTTGGTTCTTGTTGATCATTATCAAAGAAAGCAGCAGCGTAAGTAACAACAAATAGCAGTCTCTTGCCATTGTTTCGCTAAAGAGACGTCTCTCTCCCCTTTTTTAAATTGTAAGCAAGCGGCGGTACCGTGCACAAAAGCAAGCCATGTGACGAGCGGCGACAGGCCGTAAACATTCATTATCAGAAAGCGACAAACAATGCATGGCACAATACAGTAATGCATTTTCAGCTTAGAGTGACGTAAACACCCATAACAAAGAGAACGGCACTTATAAGATCAAAGAAAAATAAGCAATCAATTCAAACCAGACGAAGCACGTGAAAAAAGAAGGGTACCCGTATAAATACGGACGGAGCACCTGACGCATAGCAATGGCTACCTGGTAAAGCTTAACTGCTAACTTTACGACTCGAACCAAACTACTGTAGCTGTATCGTCATTCATTCGACCTAAATTATGTCTCATATTATAATGTACCAACTTTGTTTCGATTTAGAGGTGCGGCCTAAAACTTTTCTCTCCCCTTGAAATTCGAGTCTCAAATTTCAGGTGCGTCTTAGATTTGGGAAAATTTTTTTTCCTTGATTTCGAGTCTCATTTTTCAGGTGCGGCTTAGATTCGAGTGTGGCTTATATTCGAGTAAATACGGTAATGTAGGCACGATTCTGAAGATGGTTTATCCCATATTCTTAAAACTTTCTTGCACAGTTAATCATCTACAGGTGGTGCATTGACTTTTGCTAAACAGCACTGAATCTATAAATTTTTTTCTGAGAAACTAATACATACTCCACTACAAACATTCAGTAATGAAAAGTCCTTCTTGCCAGGATATGAAGAAAGGAAGGTAGGTTTAGAGTTTCACACCCTACCAAGACAGAGTTCCAGGTCCAGCTGGAGAAGGTTGAGGAAATAATCTGATTGTGATACTGTTAGATAAATTACCTTGCATCCACCTGAAATGATATAGGGAAATTGCGGCACAGCTAAAATACAAAGGACAGATGGGAAAATGTGTGCCACTTGACTTGGTTATGAGAAGGATCAGAGAGGACCGAACAATGGCATAAGGAACAGTGCCTGCCACATGCAGCATTTCTCTGACTAAGACTAAGTTTACTTCTGTGAGAACTATCTGAAACAATACAAATAATGACAAATACCAAATGTTCCATGCCTGCTGGTCATAGTTAACAGTTAGTTAAAAGGTAGAGTTTTTACACAAATTTTACATTTTAAGAGGACAGAGATTTTAATACAAGTTTCATGTGCAGTAGTTTTGCATCTCTGTACTTTGTGATATATAATGAGCCAAGTCATATGTATGATGTAACGTAACTGCCAATGTTAAGTAGTACTGTAGAACATGATTTCCTATTAGCAAAAAGCCTGATATCACGTGTATTTTTTTTTTACGCCTTCATTAATTTACCAACGAAAGATGTTTCATTTTACCTTGCTGAACTATAATTCAGTGTCTTCTGTGTGATTTATATTTATTTTGTACTAATTCTAGTACTTATAACATTGAACATTTTGTTAATAGTTGTACGTTATTAAAAGGAACTCACTGTTTTAATAGCTTTCGAATAAACTTTATAGAAATAATAAAAAGTTATTCTAGAAATTGTTTATACAGAATTGTAAAGAATGACATAAAATCCTTGTAGTAATGTTAATAATAATTTTGGAAAGTTTTACATGTAAAATTACCAATACAAATAAGTATTTTGCAACTGACAATCCCTTATGTATTTCATTGGTTATTTTTTGATATTTATAAATTGTATTTATAAACTGCTGTATTTTAAAACATTACAATTGAGGTTTAATCACTCAAACACTACAAAAAGTTAATAATTATTTGTAAATTAACCTAATTAGTTATATCTGAATATGTTTACAATGGAATATTCCTTTGTATCATTAAAAATTTTGTGAGCAGCTCACACACACGTAACTGTGTGGCAGTATTTGATTGGCAGAATTTTATGAGCTCAGTATCGTTAATGTGGTACAGTTTAGACTCGAATTTGCAAAAGTTGATGCATGAGGTGTTGTGCTTGTTACTATATCTTGCAACAGGAAAAAATAAAAGAAATGTAATGAGCAAAGGGTGTCACATTATTAATATATAATAGCAGCCATGGACCAGTTTATCCTACATTGATATTAAGTATAACACATTTTTATTAATATTCTAACATGCAGTTCTCAAAATTTTGTTTTTGTGGGGATCCCACAGTCTCCAAATGCTTAATAAGAGAAAAAAAGGTCTGTAGTAGGCTATAATGTAGATGAGCCTTATTTAAATCATGTGATTAGCTGATTTCAATGACTTATTTTCAAGCACCGCACATTAACATACCACCTTACTGTGCAAAATTCCTGGTTATATGTGTAATATTATGTATTGCAAGTAATTCTCAAATCATTTTTCAAGCATGTAAAAAAAAAAAAAAAAAAAAAAAAAAATGGACGTTATATTCCAGCCTTACATTACTAACGTGACAACTTTGCTCAGGATGCTACACACTTAGCAAAGTTCGTCTAGAATTGTCACATTAATGTGAATCCATTCATAAGGTTAGGATGGAATACATCTGTTTTTTACGTGCAGTGAAAAATAATTTGGCAATTATGACACATAGTCCGCAATATTACACTTTTAAGTAGGAATTTTGCACAGTAAGGTAGTATGTTAATGTGAAGTGCTTGAAAACAACAAGCCATTTAAATTAGCTAATTGCATGATTTAAATAAAGATTGTCTACATTACAGCGTACTACAGACCATCTTTCTTTAATTAAATGTCCATTGCACTGTTGGAACTTAGTTATGTTTTAGGTTACCTTGACATGAAAATCATCTGCTAAATTAATTCTAATATTAAATTTTTTGTAATCAAAGATGAAATAGGAATATGTTGAAACATGCTGATATCTTTTGTACCCAATGGTCAGGAGATATTTCTATGACACAGGAGCTCACCAGTTGTTGTTGAACAGTGAACTCTACGTGATTTACGGCACTGTAATTCACCTGTACGCTGTTTTCTGTTATCAGTGGCAACCATCTGTGACCCCTGTTATCAATACATTGTTCTTCATGGCAGTTGAGGTGATCATGCTGCCTGTTTAACTCTGTGGTATCTGTTTACTCTAGTTCTTGCATGACCTTAGGCTGTATCATTGACAGATAATCAATGTTACAGTTATGGTAAAATGTACTTAAGTATCTCTTGCACAGTGCACACCCAACTTCTGTTACCGTAACGACGAGTACAATGTCTGATAATATGTCAGTCATATGACACAACAAACTATTAATTTTCTGTTGCTACAAGAGCATCATATCTCTTAAAAACAGTAACGAAGGCCTTGTTCTAATAGGGTAGGCTATACCTGTGGTGGAACTGGACCAGCTTATGTTAATTACTGTCAAAGGCAGGTTTTGTACCTGAGCATTCCACAGTGATATGACCCAAATTACCAGGGACTGGGCACGAGTGTGGATGCGGCAGAAGAACAAACTACGAAACTTCAAGAATTTGATAGGCGGCAGAGATAGAAATGACGGTTGATAATTTTTTTTCCCTCCCATTTCTGGGCCCAATGATAGGTAGTCAAGCACTGGAGAACGGGGTGCTTAAGTAGTTCCAGTCTGGATATGTAGTGGGTAATAAAGAGCATACTCTTTTGCAGATGGTTTGTGGGAGTGAAAGGAAGATTAGGGAGATGTGTTTACATGACATGGCAAGTCTGTTGAGGAACATGTTTGAAAGACACTGCCAGTCCCTATGAAGGCCACCTTCAGCATCATGGGAAACGGATTGCTGGCCACTGCAGATGCACCATTCATGCATAGCCAGATCATATGAAAGTGACTCTTTAGTGTGGACAGTTCTCATGAGGGGAAAACATTTGCAAATATTAATACATTTCTCATTTTACTATTTATATTTTTTATTTGCCTCTAAAACTTACTGGCCCAACTTTTGAAACATACGTTGTAAAAGAGATGTTTGTGAAACACAATGTGACTTTTTATCATACAGACTGTAAAGTCGATCAAACTGTTTTAAGGTTCCAGTATTTCTTACTCATGGTATTCATGCAGCACAGGAAAGAATACTTAAGAATTTATGAAAATGAATCAGAGATTGTTCCAGGAAGAGAAAAGCGTTCAGTATGGTTTTAACACCTTGCAGTCTGGTTTAGGAAACTGAATTTCTGGACGCCCTCAATAGTGTTATACAGTAGTAACTTAACTTACACTTAATCCTGGGATTTGATTTACCTCTCGACTGCCTCTCCTGCTATAGGTTGTGCCTGCCAAGCACGAAGCACTGGAACACCTGCATACACTGGGACGACAGTGGCTTCGCGATACCCCAAATCTACAAGGAGTGCTGTATCGGTGCCCAGTGTACAGAGAGCTGCTAACTGTGATGGTAGAAACAACAGCGAGGCCACCTGTGCCACACAGCGCAAACATCATTAATTAACAATGAAGATGCCAAGAAGAGCTGAAGGTGAAAACAAGGGTAGTACGTTCATTACACTGAAATAAATGCGGGGAAACATTACTTCGCTACTTACCCCTTAACTACTATGGACACAGACAGGAACATAGTTACTATTGAGGGGTCTCTCGGACCAGCTTTTTATTTTTTATAGATAAAACCAGTGTTTTGCTGAATATATATTTTCATGACTGTTATTCATTACACTTCTTAGAAATAGTCTTTGCGGAAATTTGAATATTTTTAAACAACACAGGATTTTAAACAATTAGACAAATAAAACATGGCAAAACTTGCAGTATGTTTTTAATTTGTGTGTTACAAAAACAGTAGATAGTTCTCTGCCCACTCACAGATTATCATCAAAGAGATAATATTTCATATGCACAAAATAATTAGTTGGAAAAACAAACTTCACTTATGAGAAATTGGATGCAAAGTCAACTTTGAGTTTACTGCTCATTGTTTCAAAGCAGAATGACTATTGCACTCCATAATTCAATAATGGAAAACTTTTGCCACATTTTATTTTTAGAAACCAAGTACAAACTAATCATGAGTTCCTGAATCATATTTCAGTCACTTTCATCTTGCATGCATTTCACACTGACCTTGCTAGAACACTCCAAACGAATCAAAACGCCACACTGTTGACAGGGAAATATTGTTTTCCTCTTCAGATGCGTTCTATTTTTAACTGTTCTTTTTGTGTCTGCGACTTATCTTTGAAGTGAAGTATTGTTCTGACAGTGTCACTCAATTCTTGTGGCATGCATCTTCTAGAAAGTCTACACTTCATATGAGGCTCAGCAAGACCTCTAGCTAGAGTCTTCCTGAAGCTCAATCTTGTCATACTTCTGCCTTTGGATAAGCTCGGCATACCACATAAGGATCCACACCACAAGCAACATCCACTAATGTGAAGAAAATGATCAAAGGCCCTCTTCTCATCTGGCAGCTTGATGAATAAGCTGCACTCCTTTGATCGAGAGTGTTCACACCATCTTTTGTCGTATTATAAAACATGATGATCTTAGTTTTGCCTGATTCAGGATCATTGTTTACTGCATGGTGCAAAGTAGAGATCCGTATTGTAGCTTTTGACTTCTTGGGCACAAAGGAATCTAGTGTCACGTCTTCTGGATATAGGTAAACAGTCGTCTTCACACCTCGTTTATTATTAGATAGAAACTGCTGTGGTACCTCCTTTTTCTTTCTTTTCAGCATACCGACATATGTGAAGCCTCTTTTCGAAAGTTCATTGACCAGTTATACTGATGATTACCAGTTGTCACCAGTAGTATTTCTCTGTGTATTTATATTAGGTTTCACCAATCGAAGAACAGCCTGTGTGGGAACACTGTGGCCTTTCTCATAGACTGAAGGCACGTGACCATCGCTGCCTTTTCGGAAATAAATGTATGCACTTTACAAGTAATCTGTATACCATACCAGTCAAGCACCAAATTTTCAAGCCATGTTTTGCTGGTTTGTTTGACATACACACTCTAAACCCACACCTTCCATGGAAAGGTACAAGCATTTCATTGACACAAACTGTTGCACCTACAGAGTAGCAAAGTTAACTGTTTTTGACGAAATGCCGAAAGATGTGTGAAATTGCTGGTGACTTGTCTACTTCATCTCTCTCCTCCTGATCATCTGGGTTATCAGACCGTAATGTATATAATAAAAACAGAAATTTTTCTTTACTAACAGTGCAGCTGAAATCATCTCTGCCTGTCCCATCAGTAGCAAATAAGCTTAAACCAATTAATTTCCCAATTGAAAATGGCTGAATACATCAACAGATCAATCAGTGCAACAGACCAATCAGTGCCTTCCATTAAATGACATCAACATCTTGTACATAGGATAAGCGATCATTTGCATACTGTGCTCTAAGCTTAGATATCTTCAGATTTGTTCCTAGAATGGTTTCATCTAGAATACCTTGGGTAAAGAACAGTTTCTATATCTCCAATACAGCAGCATTTTCTTTGAGACTTTTCACTGTCTGTCACAGTTTAGAAAGCTGCAAGACCATGTTTGTTGCCTTGTTCTTACATTAGCTGGTGGCTGCTGTTTTCTCCAGCAAAAACATCTGATCTTACTCAGGTAGTAAGCTTCCACATCATCATTAACTGTCATATCTTCATCACTTTCTGTTTCCTGTTCTGAATTAGGAAGATAGATTGATTGATTAATGGGGGGGGGGACACTAAACAGTGAGGTCATCAGTCCCACAATTCCAAAGTTACACATGGAAGAATGGGGGTCCCTTAAAAGTGGACGGATCCAATCACAGAAAGTTAAAACACAAACAGTAGAAGGTATGAAAGGGTAGCGCAAATCTAGAAACTAAGAAAACAGAGTGGCCTTTGGAAGGGGGAGTGGTCATGGGTCCCAGACTGAGAAAGCTTGGAGAGAGGCCCCAACCATAAGCATCTTGCCCCTGATCCAGGAGTAAAGCAAAACCTTACATCTGAACAAAAACACTTTCATGGAGGAAACCGAGGACCAGTTCAACCATCCGTAAATCCTTTGCTAATATTAAATTTAAGAAATCTGGAAGACTATACTTAGTACGAAGGGCCAAAACAAAGGGACATTCCACTAATATATGAGATACCGTCAGTCTGGTTCCACAACCACATTATGGGGGTGGTTCAGTATGCAAGAAGGAACAATGAGTGAGCCTTGTATGACAAATGCTTGGATGGTATAAGACAGTGGACTCCTCCTGACAGGAGCGGAAGGAAGAGTGCCAAACTGCAGTTGACTCCTTGATTGCGTGGAGTTTTTTACTGAGAGCTGTAGCACAGCAGATGTCATTTCACTTTTGGGCACAAAGATTTGAGATACATCCGCATATCCGCAGCTGGGATCATGAAGGGAATGGTGTGTTAGTATCTGCTACTCTAGCCAAACAGTCAATCAGTTCATTCCATGGAATTCCCACATGACTTGGGATCCAGAGAAAGACAACTGGGCAGGTGACATGGACAAGGGCAGAGAGAAGGTCATGGATAGCAGAGACCAAAGGGTGATGACGGTAGCATTGGTTGATAGCCTGCAGGCTGCTCAATGAGTCGGTACATATCAAAACTCTGTGGAGGGACGCCTGAGAAACAAAATGGAAGGCTCCGTTGATGGCTAGTAACTCTGCTGTAAACACACTACATGATCCCAACAATAAATGCTGGTCTAAGCCAGTGGGAGACATGAAGGTGTATCCCACCTTATTTATCGTCTTAGAACCATCAGTGTAGAAGATGGTGGCACCCTGGAACTCTGCAAGAATGGACCGTACAAGATGCCACAACACAATAGGGGCAAGAGAGACTTTAGGATTCTGGAAAAGGTTGGTCCTAATCCATAGTGTAGATGCCATCAAAGGAGAAGGAGGGGGTGGGGTGGGGAAATACACGTAGTGCATTCCAGTGACTGGAGGTGGAGATAGACAGGATTGTCAGGGAATCGGTGAATGGCGATTGCGTAAGAAACTAGGAGTTAGCTCTGGCATATTTGTAGCGGGGGAAACGCCACTTCTGCGAGGAGACTGTCAATGGGACCAGTGCGAAAGCTACCAATACCCAGACACACCCCACAATGTTGAACAGGGTTGATTATTTTCAGAGTGGAAGGAGCCACTGGGCCACAAACCTGACTACCAGAATCTAGTCTGGATAAGACCGGAGCACAGTAAAGATGGAGGAGAGTAGCACACTCTGCACCCCAAGATGTGTGGGCCAGGAGGCAGAGAGCATTAAGCTTCCGCGTGCATGTCAAAAACAAGGCCCAAGAAAGGGGACTGTGCTACAACATCGAGGAGCTCGTCGCCTAAATGAAATTCTGGATTGGGTGTACTGTGGGTCAACGACAAAAATGCATGATCCACGTTTTGGAGGGAGAAAACTGGAAGCCATGGGAGACGGCCCATGCACATTAGATAGTGCCTTGGAGCCAGTGCTCAGCAGATGCTACTGAATGGGAGCTGCAAAACTTGTCGACATACAACTCCAGGATACCACAAGCCCAAAAGAAGTTACAAGCCCATTGATGGCTATGAAGAAGAGTGTGACACTTAATGCAGAACCCTGTGGGATACTGTTCACCTGAATCCCAGGGGTGCTGAATGTAGTGCCAACTCAAACCCACCCGAAACACCAGAGGGAAAAAAATTGTGGATAAAAACTGGAAGGGGGCCTCAAAATATCCAGTCATGAAGGGTAACTACCGTATTTACCCGAATCTAAGCCGCACTCGAATCTAAGCCGCACCTGAAAAATGAGACTCGAAACAAAGGAAAAAAAGATTTCCCGAATCTAAGCCGCACTTGAAATTTGAGACCCGAAGTTCTAGGGGAGATAAAAGTTTTAGGCCGCACCTCCAAATCGAAACAAAGTTGGTCCATTGTAATATGAGACACAATTTAGGTCGAATGAATGACGATACAGCTACAGTAGTTTGGTTCGAGTCGTAAGCTTTACCAGGTAGCCATTGCTATGCGTCAGGCGCTCCGTCCGTATTTATACGGGTACCCTTCCTTTTTCACGTGCTTCGTCTGGTTTGAATCGATTGCTTATTTTGTTTGATCTGATAAGTGCCGTTTTCTCTGTTATAGGTGTTTACGTCACTCTAAGCTGAAAATGCATCACTGTAATGTGTCATGCATTGCTTGTCGCATTCTGATAGTGCGTGATTACGGCCTGTCGCTGTTCGCGGCATGGCTTGCTTTTGTGTGCGCTACCGCCGCTTACAACTAAAAAGAGGCGAACCGTCTCATTAGCGAAGCAATGTCAAGAGAGTGCTATTTGTTGTTACTTACACTGCTGCTTTCTTTGAGAATGATCAACAAGAACCAAATAATAGGCTGCGTATGGTAGAACATGTTCTGAACGAGAGTTAGGCGCAAATTTTTCTCCGTTTGAAAATCTTTGCGGCCGCTTCTTTAGTACATCAAATTCTGCACAGAAATTAGAGTCATCTTAGATTTAAAAATCTAGTCAGTTGCCGTGGTTCATTTCTGACTGTATCACTATTAGGCTAAGAATAATACGAATATAAACAGACACGATAAGTGTATTCTTCCGCGTTTGCTGTTGTCTCACTCTAGTTTCGTAGTTTATTAGGCAGACAGGATTTAAATGAGATAGCAACAAACACGGAAGAACACATGGCAAAATGTTTATATTCGTATTATTCTTATGGTGAATGGTGATTGTGATTCACATTTCATCAGGTTACTATTAGCAACCATCTCTTCTCACAGGTAGGAAAAAACTCAGAACGTACAGTTGGCCATATTGACAAACATCCCAAACAGTCTTGCCAGTCAGATTTTCGTAGTACATTGAAATTCTAATACATTCGAAGATGAACAATACGGAATTTGTATTTACTTCGTTGGATAATGTATGAAAATGCAGTGGTCGAAACTCGGGGCGGAGAAAAAAAAGCTCGTCTTCCACCTTTTTTTTTATTTATTTACTGACGCAGAGGTTTTGGCGCCTGTATTTATCTTTGTGCCTACAAAGCATGTCTGTGTGGCGCTACATATATTCGATGGCAGAAGTTAGTTGTGGCGGCACCTACCAACATTTTTCAGAACTTCCGCTTGCTTTGCACTCTATTCTAAGCCGCAGGCGGCTTTTTGGATTACAAAAACTGGAAAAAAAGTGCGGCTTAGATTCGAGTAAATACGGTAAAATGTGATGGCGCCAAGCTGTGTTGTACGCCTTATTTAGGTCAAAGAAGAACGCGACAAGGTGCCAGCAGTTAGTAAAAGCCTGTCGGATTGCTCTTTCCAATCTGAGTAAATGATAAGTTGAAGATCATCCTTCCTGGAAGCCACACTGATATGGGGACAACAGGCCCTGAGATTTGAGTATCCAACAGAATCGGAAGCTAACCATCCTCTCAAGCAGTTTACAAAGTACGTTCATCAGGCTAACAGGGTGGTAGCTGTTGAGAGATGTTACATTCCTCCTGGGCTTATGGATAGGGATAAATATACTGTCTCAGCATTGTGACAGTAAAGCACCCATGAACCACATGAGGTTGAAGACCCTGAGTAGATACTGCCTCTGCGTAAAGTCCAAGTGTTGGATCATCTGGTTGTGGATGGAATCCAGACGTGGGGCAGTATCATGTGAAGAGGTAAAAGCCTGCAAAAATTCCCATTCAGTGAAGCGTTCATTATAGGGTTCAGTGAGGCGGTGGTTGAAACAGAGGGGGGTCTGTTCAACTCAGCATTTCTGCTGGTGAAAGACAGCGGGATAGGAAGAGAACGCCGATGCCACCACAAATTGTGTCAGAAGGTGATCTGATGTGCAAGGACTAATGGATCAGTGCACAGAGCACCTTGGAGGCTAAGAACGTGGATAGTTGACTGTTGGTGGCCCAGAAGGCTACGGAGCTAGGACCAAACCTGCAAGGAAGGGGCATATGTCCCCTGGGAGGAAACATATCACTCCCAGCATCCTTTTTACTCTGCTTAATAAGGTAATGAGCCTTAGCACAGAGACGCTTAAAAGTGAGAAGGTTGCTTTGTGAAGAGTGTCTTTGAAATCGCTGCAGTGCCTGTTGGCGGTCCTGGACAGCGACTGGTATTTCTGTGGTCCACCATGGTACTGATCGACGAGTGGGGGACGTGGTTAGGGGGGACAGTAGTGCCAGCTTCATGAAGAATAGTGGCAGAGTTGCCCTGCATGACCACATCAATGCAATTCGAGCAAGAAATGTCGAAGTGCACAACAGATGTATATAAAGGGAAATTGGCCCTGCAGAGTGCCCAATGTGGGGGCCTGTCTGCCTGGCGGTGGCAGGGGAATGATAGAATCACCAGAAACTGGTCACTCTCACAAAGATCATCATGGGGTGACCAATGCAGGGAAGTCATGAGAGGAGAACCGCCATTGAGGAGACACAAATCAAAGTCAGTAATAAGCTGGTCAATCAGGAGACCTCTACCTGTTGAAGCGGCACTCCCCCACAAGGGATGGTGTGCACTGAAGTCATTGAGGAGGAGAAACTGGGGCGAGAGTTGCTGTAATAAGGTAGAAAGTTCAACATAAGGAAGTGGCCTACCAGGAGGGAGGTAGACATTTCAAACGGTGATTGCGGGAGTCGCTTGCACTCTACCCACTATTGCTTCCAGGTTGGTACAAAGGGGGATCCAGTCACTTTTGACATTGAAGCACCCCCCCCCCCCCCCCCCCCCAAAGATGCTATCCTGTGGCCAACACAGTTCTGACAGAATGCCCGAGAACTATGAAACGTTGAAGAGTGGTAATCACAGAAGTGCATTTCTTGAATAGCAAGACAGAATGCAGAATGGAAGGAAACAAGAGGTTGTATTTCCAGTAGGTGATGATAACATCTGTTGCAATTCCACTGGCTTATCATGTGGCGGGAGTTCCAGTTAGATATAAAGAAGGCAAGAGGTGGTCATGTCACTCTGTCATCTGTTGTCACCAGCAAGGATGGGGTGACATCCATAAAGAAGATGACAGACTCAGGTTGCGAGGGGGAGATGGCATTTCCAAGGGCACTGAGGAAGCCTTGTCCTGGGACTTATGTTTCTTCTTTTTCTTCTTCTTCTTCTTCTTCTCTTCCTTCTTCTCTTGCTCTTTTGGAGGTAGAGGAGGGCAGGGCACAGAGGGAGTACAGGCTTCTGCAAGCTCCAGAACTGAAAGAGAGTGAGCGACCTAGGGGTGCACAGATGGTGCATCTCATGGCACAATTGTGGTAGTAGGCTTCCAGCCTGAGAGACACCAGTAAGAGTGGTCTCTGGGGGGAACCCCATCACTGGCAGGTGCAGAAGAAGTGGGGCACTTCTTCGGTCGGGAAGGGGGAGCAGCTCCTGGAGGGGAGATCGTTCAATCTGCAGAGGAGGGGGAGGGTAGAGGGGAATGGGGCTGAGGTAAGGATGATGTAGGAGGGGAAGGATGTAACAGAAGCAAAAGTTGAAGAAAGTGACACCGGATGGGGGTCTCTCATGTTTTTTGCAAGCCTCTGCATAAGACAGGTAATCCACGGACTCGTAATCTTTGATATTTTCCCCTTTCTGGCGAACGAAGGGAGTGGTGATCATGACAACTGACACAAACAGGTGGCGGAAGACAGGGGCTTCCCTGATGGTGTGGATGTCCACAGTCACCACACAGAGGGTCTGCCGTACAGTGGGAAGATATATGCCCAAAACGCAAGCACCAAAAGCACCTCACGGGTGATGGGACGTACAGCTTCAAGTCACATCTGTAGTAAATAATCTTGACCTTCTCTGGGAGGGTATTCCATCAAAAGTCAGAATGAAGACACCGATATCAGTGTGGTTGTCTTTGCAACCCTTCTGCACACGTTGAACAAAATGAACGTTGCATCGTTCCAGATTAGCCCAGAGCTTTTCATCATTTTGCAGGATGAGGTCCATATGAAAAATCACTTCCTGGACCATATTCAAAGATCGGTTAGGGGTAATAGACACCGGGACATTGGTAAGACAATTAAAGCACGAGAGCTGCAGATTAGATGGCAGAAGTTTCAATCAACAGGAGCCCCACTGTATCTTACTGAGAGACTCCACTTCATCAAATTTGCCGGGAGATCCAATGTTCCAGGAAGACAAATAACCACTCCTTGGCATACATGGGGAGAGAACAGTTCAGCCATCAGTAGTGTGACCCCTGTGTTGTCAGGGGGCTCAGCTGGATGGGTACGTAATAGCTCCATCACAACATGGACTGGCTACACGTGCTGGTGAACTAGTGGGGTGGAGGGGGGACTAGGGCAGAGAAGAAACAAGGGTAGGAGGGGGAGAGGAATCCACACTATAGATACTAGGTAGAGAGTTCTTCCCCAAATGGCTCACACTAAAAACAGAAAATTTGGAAGTGGAGGTCAAACCTCCAGCGCGGACCTAAATGCCAAAAAGGATAAAAGAGAACAGGCAGGAGGAACAAATACTGCAAGCAATGTAGGGAAGCAGATGGATAGCCAGGTCGACATAAATCAAAACACCAAGTGAGGGGAAGTAGAGGGCAGCGGGGAAGGAGCGAGGATAGGGACAGGGGGGCAGGGTGAAGGAAATGCAGCCAAAGAAGGATCAATGAGCTGCAATAGCTCGGGGCCCCATGTGTGCCACACACAAATTCACGAAAGCACCGTGAGCCTCCAGGAGGTGGGAGAGGGGTGCTCTGAATTAGTGTCATGATCACTAATGATATCGAAATCAGGGTCATTATCACAGCAATCAAAGTCTTCATGTGAGGATTCACTAAGATGTCCTTGGACATTCACATCTCTTTTACGTAAAAAACATTCCAAAAAGGTCCAGTTCTCTGCGCCACGGAGAAATGGTGGCAATCAACAAAACAATGACACAAAAACACTATGGTACATCTGGAGGGCCTCTCGAGACGCATAAACAAGAAACAAAGTGCAGCAATAATGCAAGAGTTCTGGCATGTGTAGCTTGTCAACCAATTGGAAGGTACACAGTATAGTCCATTTCACTTCACAGGGTTGTGCGAAATATCATGATACAAAAAATTGTAGTGGTGTGAGAGTTGGTCCACAGTAGTTAAGGGTTAACAAACAGCAGCAAACAAAGAAACAAACAAAAAGTGACACAAAGTCTGGCTATTGGAATGAGAACTTTATATGAGTAAAATGTTGCTCCTGCCTATCCTTACCATGTAGCAATTAAACACTTTCTCCATTTATATTCTATTGATATTCATTTTGAAACTACTGTATGTAGACTCACATCAAAATGCCGGAAGAAGACCTTAGCCAAAGTATCTCGAAAACTTGTTGGGCACAAGAGAGATTCAACGATTACTACGCGCCGATCCTTCGGGCTAACCAGCAGCTTCCTGCAACAGAAAAAATGTAATAGACACAAATTATTTTTGTCCATTTTACTTGGGATGTCTGTTCAAAAAATTCCGGAACTTTGTCCACAAAATTTTTCTACATTTACCTTTTACTTATTGTGCATGGTCTCCTCGAAATACTCTCCTCCACAATTGTTACACTGCTCCCAATGCCATTTTCACTTCAAGAAGCAGTCCTGGTATGCCTCTTGATGGATCACACAATGTGCCGTCTACGAATTTTCTTTTATCTTGTCTATCATTGCAGATCTTGATCCTTTCAATGTGGTTTTCACCTTTGGAAATAAAGAAAGTCCACAGGGGCCACGTCTTGAGAGTATGGAGGATCAGGCAGCACACTGATTTCGTTTTTTCTGCAATAATAATGCACCAACACAGATTAATGAGTGGGTGCATTATCATGATGCAAAAGCCATGAATTGTCTCAGCATGTTTCAGGCCGTTTCCTTCTCACATTTTCTTGCAGGCATCACAACACATCCTGATAGTACCATTGACTAACAAGTTTGTTCCTGTAGTACAAATTCATGATGAACTAATCTTTCAAAGTCAAAGAAAACTATCAGCCTTGCTTTGACATTTGACCTGACCAGCTTTTTCTGGTCTTGGGGAACCTTTCCTCACCTACTGTAAAGACTGAATCTTGGTTCCAACTTCATAACCATACACCCACATCTCATCACCAGTTACGATTCTCTTCAGGAACATCTTGTTGATGATGATGATGATGATGATGTTTGGTTTGTGGGGCGCTCAACTGCGTGGTTATCAGCGCCCGTACAATTAACCAATCTTTGCTCAGCCCAATTTCGCCACTTTCCTGGATGATGATGAAATGATGAGGACAACACAAACACCCAGTCATCTCGAGGCAGGTGAAAATCCCTGACCCCGTCGGGAATCGAACCCGGGACCCCGTGCTCGGGAAGCGAGAACGCTACCGCGAGACCACGAACATCTTGTTCTCATTTGTGGGATTCAAACGCTCTTCACAGATTACGGGACGAATGTCTTTCTGGTCTTGATTCATGAGCCGTGGGATGAACATGGCAGCAACAAGATGTATTCCAAGATGCTGTGTCAGGATTTCATGACACGATCCAACTGAAATGTTACAGTCTTCTGCAATCTCTTGGACAGTCAGTCTTCAATTGGCATGCACAGTTTTGTTGACATTCCTGACATGAGTGTCATCGACAGACTTCAAAGGGTATCATGAATGAGGGTCATCTTTAACTTCCATCCAGACGTTTTTAAACTTTGTGAACCATTTGTAACACTGAGTATGGCTTAGGCATTCATCACTGTAGGCTTCCTGCATCATTCAGTGTGTCTCTGTAAAGGTGTTCTTGCGTTTGACGCAAAATTTAATTCAAACACGTTGCTCCTCTAACTCCGCCATCTCGAAATTCACAAACTGTGTGACACAACTTTCTACTCAGCACAGCACTGAATAACAGCTAATACACATACAACAATGAAACTTCTGGCAGTTACACATTACACACAGGAATGTGCAGGGATGCCAACTGCATTTTGCCCCAATACACACCACTGGTGTGAAATTATGAATATTCTGGAATTTTTTGAACAGACTTTGTACATTATGGCAGGTCAAAATGCTTACCAGAAACAACAAAGACAAAAAACCTGCTACATCACAGCCCATCCAAACAGAGTAACTAAAAGCAATGCAATAATGACAAATTCAGATGGACACATGCAGTTCATCATTATTGGTACAACACAAATAATAAAATCTTACTACAAAAGGATGTATACAAAAAAAAAAAAAAACAGTATTTTAAATACAACAGCTCAGATGTCTTTAAATAAATATTTACTATGACTACTTCACTGAAATCGAATATATACAAAACCTTGTGCCACAGGTAATACATTTCAGCTATCTTTGGACTGAGACACCATTGCATCAAAAGAAAAATTAACTTAAGATGCACCAACGAGATAGAATTGCTGATCATCACTTACCTTCAGGAGGCAAAATTCCAGTTACACTGTCAAACATATTTAAAACTTAAAAACTATTTCTAGCTTTCAAAATTTATAGTTTCTACCTCAGGTTGGAAAAAAAGGATATACTGGGTAAAGTACGAAAGGAAGACAAGTCACTCAGACCCCAAGATGAGGGGAAACACCTTATTAAATTCTACATTAAAAGATTTCTTTAGAATTGCTGTACATCATTTGGCTAGTATTAAGGAAATGTCTTCCAGCAGAAAGTGGACAGTAATAATCATCTTAGGTTCATAATTTTCAAATGATAAATATCTATTCATTACATTGTTTTCCACATTCTCTTTTATGAACATAATCGACTTAAGAACATACACAGAATACAAAATTAGTAAATTAAAATTTAATAAAGCAGGCTCAACGTGATTGACATTTGTAGACGTTATTAATTATTCGCAGTC
Source organism: Schistocerca cancellata (assembly GCF_023864275.1). Taxonomy (NCBI): domain Eukaryota; kingdom Metazoa; phylum Arthropoda; class Insecta; order Orthoptera; family Acrididae; genus Schistocerca; species Schistocerca cancellata. The sequence goes on from NC_064633.1 coordinate 328,211,454, forward strand.
TAAGTTAATACTGAGGAAGTCAGCACTTCGTTGTTGATATCTGTGTGCATGTAAAATGCAGTCTTGCAGCAATCTGACTACAGTGAGCATGTTCCTGCAGATGGGAATTGTCTCTGCAACATATCCTGTGCTTCCACAATGAGCATGACCTAGACCACCTCTAACCAGTTACCACTGCCTCACTTTAACTTCTCTCTTTTCTCTTGTGTCCACAGCACTCCTTCCCAAACAAGATTGTGCGCTGTCTTCTCCCACTACTCTTCCTAGGCCCCCCCCCCTGCCCCCCTTGCAGGCTTGCCTTCTTCTTCACCTTCCTCTCCTCCCCCACCCCTTCCCCCCAACCCTCAGTTTGCCCCTCTCCCTCCCTATGTCTCTTTTTGGTGCACCCTCTGTACTCTTTTCATCTTGGTGTGCAGCCGCACAGTCATTTGTCCAAAGACCTGTCTCTCACTCTACCCCTTCCCCGAGCCCCTCTCTACCGTATCTCCACTTCCACCAGCTCAAGCAACTGTATTCAATAATCAAGCATCAATAATTAGTCTTGCCATAGCAATTTGTGACTGGATTGAGGACTTTTTGGTAGGGAGGACACAGCATGTTATCTTGAATGGATATACTGATATCTTCTTGAGTCCGAATACCCTACCAATATACAGCTGTCCATGCCAAATTTCAATCACTTACTGAAGGTGCAAGTGGATCAATCCATACAAGATATATTTCAGCACTGGAGGAGTTATAGTTGTAGAAAGGAAAAAAGGTTAGGGTTTAACTTCCCGTCCACAATGATGTCATTAGAGATGGAGCGCAAGCTCTGATTATTTCAATGAAGGAAAAGGAAATCCACAGAGCCCTTTTAAAGGGAACATCCCGAAATTTGCCTGGGATGATTTAGGGAAATCATGGAAAACCTGAATCTGAATGGTCAGATGTGGATTTGAGCCATTGTCCTACCAAATGCAAGTTCAATGTGCTAACCATTGTGCCACCTCACTTTGTCTTATGACTGCATGTTGTATTAATAAGCAAATATTTCACCTAATTTATTCACAGATGTAGCTGATATGCTCTTTCCATGTAATATGTTCAACCATAACAATACCTAAAATTGGTTTATCACTATTTTCACCTACAGAAAAACCAATTCAGCATTTTTCCATGGATTATAATTCATCGAAAACTTCATCTCAACTGATCTATTCATACAAGTAGTATCTAGATCAGTCCTGGCAAAGTGTGGCTCGTGACACATTTTCCTCCAGTGAGCACTTCCATCTCCAACTTTACTCGCATGGTGTCATCACAATCTCGCCACAGCCTATGGTTTGCTTTAGCAACAACTGAGTGAGGCCGCGTCTTTCGCACAAGGTATAGGCTTTTGCATCTTCACTCTGTCTGACTTTACAGAGACATCATTGGTTTGTTAGTCCAGTTGCTCTTGGTGTATTGTTCAGATTTATTCTCCTTAATATTGCGCTATTAGTCAGGTTGTCATTTTGGTCATTATTTCTGGATATTATCCTAGTTATTACTGTGGCTATTTCTATATTACAATGCTCAAGAATGTCAAAAAGAAACAATTCAGTGAGGAGTGGGAGATTAAGTACTTTTTGTACACAATTCCTATGGAAAACCCCAATATTTAACATGTAAAAAAATGCTTAAGTGAAAACAATGCTCCCATTTCTCTTAGCTTTGTAAAGTGGGCATTACTCTCATGACTATCAATGTGCTGAGGGAGGGCGGAAAACAGTTTTATTGCATCATATGTGGTAGCCTTAAAGTTAGAAAAGGGTCATAAATGGCAAATGAATTTGGGTACAATGATACCACTGAACATTTTACAACAGCTGCTTTGTCATGTAACACTGTATAAAGTAAATTTCTTGGTATGGGACATAGAATAAACAATTTAATGGCAAAGTGCCACTGCTGGTGGGATAGAAAGCATACGTAGTGCTGCAGTAGGATCAGGGAAGGGGATAGGCTGAAGGCTGCACCCAGCACATTAGAGGAACGAAGTATAAATTGCAGGGAGAGTTCCTACCTGCAGAATTCAGAAATGTTAGTGTTGATGGGAAGACTCTAGATAGCACAGGCAGTGAAGAAGTCACTGGAGTTAAGCACATCAAGTTGAGCAGCATGCTCAGCAACTGTGCAGTCCAACTGTCCATTGACCAGTAGCCATTCATGCATACAAACAGCTTGTTAGCTATCATGCTCGGTAGAATACGGCACAGTGATTGGAGCTAAATTGGTAGAGCATGTGGTTGCTTCCACAGGTGGGCTAAGAGATGCCTGTGCAGGACTGGAGTAGGTGCTAGTGGAATGACGTATTAGTCTTGCATCAAAGACTATTGCAAGAATTGAGGCGTAAGGCAAGGGGTTGGAAGCAGGGGTGGAATAAGGGTGGGCAAGGATATAGCATAGGTTGGGTGGGGCAGTGGAATACTACTATGAGAGGCATGGTAAGGGTAATTCTCATTTGAGATGGGAAATCTGTTTCCTGGACAGGATGATGAGGGTGATTTGGTCTGAAGGTCTCAGTGAGATCCTTGGCACAAGTGAAGGGCGGCAGCATGTCATTACAAATGCAATGACCCCATGTGGCTAAGGTTATTGGCTGTGTTGCAGATCTGTTTAGGTTCTGGGTCCTGTAGGGTGGATGTGGGGTGGGGGGGAGGAGGAGATGGTTTCTGAGGCCATGGTAAATGAAGTACATCTGCGCAGCAGAGTTTGACAGCTATGAGGAGACACGAGAAGTGTGGAATCGGTAGCAGCAGCCGAAGTGGAGATATTAGTGGTGGTTGGTAGGTTTGATGTGGACAGATGTACTGATGTAGCCAAGCTTGTGGCGGAGATCAACATCAAGGAAGGAGGCTTGCTGGACTGAGGAGGACCAGGTGAAGTAAATGGGGATAACATTGTGTGGTTCTAGAGGAATGTGGATGATGTCCTCACCCTCAGTCCAGATCATGAAGTCATCAATGAATCTGAACCAGAAGAGGGGTTTGAGATTCTGAGTGATTAGGAAGGATTCCTCTAGATGGGCAATGACTAGATTAGAAATTAGTGCCATGAGGGTGCACACAGACTAGTTTGTAGTGACACCTTTAAAGGAGAACTAATTTGGGATGAGGAATCTTGGTCATGGAGACCAGGAAGGAAGCTGGAGTTTGTGGAAGTATTTTGGAAACACCCTGTGTATGTCAATTCGCTATTGAATGAGTATTACGGAATTGTTTGCTTTAATCAAAAGCATTAAGAACAGAAGAACAATAATGATTTGAATGTAACTTAATTTGTGCAATGGAGAGGTTGCTATTTACAACTTTACCTGAAGTATAGATGGTGTATAAACTCCACAAGCAAGTCATAAAGCTTATCATCCTGCAGGTGATCAAATATCTTAACTCTGGACTTGTTTTCTGGAAGTGCAGCTTCTGTTCGTATAAAACCCCTTGGTGCTGCTTCACCTGTGAATCCATACCTGAAGAGCAACAAAGAAACTTTATGCATGTTCCTGGTGTAACAATGTTCTGGTCTTACAAAATCTAAATAGAAATGCTGTTAGTGAGGGGGGAAAAAAGCAATAGGTTTAAATATCATTCTTAAAATCCTATCTTATTTACTGACACGCATCTATACACAAAGCCAAATTGTTAATATTGCACATGTATTAATGTATTTAATAGATTAGTAAGCAACATGATACAACACTGACAGACTGATGACATCATAAACACGGTGTAGATTTGAGTCTCCAGAAATGACCAATGGATGAAAGTCACTGAAAATGTTAAAACAAAAATCAACACACTGATGGGACCTTCATGGAGATAGGGTTTTATGAACAGGGATATCATTGTTTGCATCATGTTGAAAAATATTAAAAATTTGAAATGTTTGACCTCAGTGTAAAAATTGAGGCTTTCAACATGGAAAAAATCTGGGTAGCAGTTTTATATACTGGTTCTGGACTTTCTGCCACGGTAGCACTACAAACTGAATGAAAGGATGCATTTTGGAGAGATTTTTAGTGCCTGGCATAACTAAAACTACATATTTTCAGAATACGCACGTATAAATATAAAACCCACCAAATAAGGCACAACAGCTTCGAAAATTTAAATTAAGATTTCACTGTGCAATGTGCTTTTATTAGACAATCAGACATGTGATCTCATCAGCCAATTAGAGCAAAAGATATATGATCTTGTCAGCCAAACAATGCACAGAATCAGAGCACATGAGACGATTTAACAGCCAATCAAATTTTCAACACGTCAACACACAAACAAAGAAAAATATTAAGTATGAAACAGGAATAAAGTAAACGTCTAAAGTAGTATACAAAGTGTACAGTACCAAGAAAAGCAAAGCTGTTCTTATCTTTAATGGAAAGGAAAGTGAAGGCCCTGGTTTCCCTGAAAGACGGAATTGTAAACTGCAGGTGCTAACAGTGCTTACAGCATTCTTCACAAGAATTACTGGAAATACGGAAGCGTCCGATCCCGCCCGTCTGCTTTGACCCATGACATCACAAATATGGCGGAAACGATCATAAACCACAATTCCAATATGGCGCATATAAAGTCGGTACGTACACATTATGAGGACGAAAATACATCGAAAAACAAACACACACATTTTCCACAAAAAGCCTAATGACACTAATGGGACAAGCGCAGGAAATGGGGTGTTTTTGGGTGGGGGCAAACTAAATATAAACAAATTTAGACACCCACCCCCATACAAACCACAAAACAACAAAAAAAAAACATCACAAATACCACTAAACACAATATCATCTGGAATCGGACACTTCCCTTGACCTATATAGCTCAACAGCAGCTCCCGATCCCATAAATTAGGATCAAACACTTCCCTTGGCCTATATAGCTCAAAAACATCTCTCGATACCAATATCAACATACACAGCCACATATTGGAATCGAACACTTCCCTTGACCTGCGCACTGTTAATTTTATACGTCATATCCATTCGTGTACATAAACAACAACAGATTAATTTTACTAAAATTACCACACAATGTACAGCGAACAACACTAAATTAACCTTCACACAAAATCGTTAACTCACTGAAATGAATTACACTACAAACACAGCCCACACTAACAATTCTGGATAATGAGCAAAAGCAAACTGAGCCCATTACACCACACAAACAAAAACCCTGAACATACCACCAAAGAGCACAACAAACCACAACACGACGACATCTACAAACACGCCACACTCACAAAGCTAACTCCGCGCCGTCATGACGTCACACACGACAACACCCTTACGTCACGGGTCAAAGCAGACGCGTGGGATCGGACGCTTCTGTCGACCCGAATTACTGCATCACAGTTCTGTTGAATGGTTTAAGTTTACCAGCTCCAATGAAATAGTGCTGTAATATTTCTTTCAAGCAACCCACAAAATGTTTGGTCTTTTTGCCTTATCATGTGGTGATAATACATCTGACATCCCAACCATGCTCTCCACATTCTGCCTGTGAAGAGAATAATCTTTCAGGTCTACAAAGTTCAGAGTATGGTTGACTCTAAGGTGTTGGAAACATTCAGTACCTAGAGTGTTCTATGAACTGAAGCAGGTGCTAGTGTTCGTCATCCCAGGGAGGAGCTTTTCCTTGCATTTTTCAACCCTTGCTGAATTCCACCGCACACTCAAATTCCAACTATTTCACAACTGCTGCCATGTTTCCTTTTTCCAAATATCACCTCATCTTGTGTATCACCCACTTGATAAACACTTCACCACAGAAGGAAGACCAGGTCATCACTGTACATGAAAACATTCTGAAATGCGTGACAAGTCTCACTATAGCTCTGGACAACACAGGGAGACCCACATGGTGCAGAAGTCGAAGATTTTTTGGATCGTCATTTGTGAATCACCAACCAAGTACTGATATGGGCACTCCACTTGTATATGTACTTATATTACCTGCCACATGGCATCTGTGGCAGTCCACTGCTCATGGTAGTATGTTGTTCTCCACCAACCACAACCCTAAGACAGCTTTACTTAAACTATAAAACGCAACTTCACCTAGAGGGCACTCGCAGCACTCCATTTTCAAGACTGGGCTACAAATATGCAAATGGTAATTGAATTCGAATGAGCCCAAATTTTGCAATGCATCACAGTACTCGATACGGTATTGACATTGGTTGAACAACAATATCAAATTTGACTTGAGCAGAGTAAGTACTATGGCATACTACGAACTAGCCTTAAGTTATAACTCTGCTTAAAAATTGACAGTTTCACGAAACAGGAAATTTATAATCTAGGTTAGAACATATAGTTGGCTTCACCTACTGAAGCTGTGCTCTTAGTATTCTGCCTATGCCCACCCTCAGAAGTGGTGACATATTTGGAGAAATTTCTCAGTATTGTTGACAAGCAAGATCACACATTTCACAGCTGCACCACAAGTTACAGATAAGTCGATCATCACAATCAAACAATGGAATATCCAGAATGGAATTATGACAGTATTAGGATAAGAATAGTTGCTACTCACCATGTAGCAGAGATGCTGAATCGCAGATAGGCACAACAAAAAGTGTGATGAAAAAAACGCGTGGCAACTCTAACGTAATGTATTGATTTTTCCAACAGGCTAAGCCACAGATCAGCCTGGCACCACAACCAGATTTTTTTATCACATTTGTTGTCGTCACCAACTAACAACAGAACTGTGAATATATGCATTTAAAGGTGACGTGACATCAGCCATTCATTATATCACTGACCAAAGATGACTTGTATCAAATGTTCTTCTCAACCTCAAAGCAGAATGGGAACACTGTGATTTTTATACCTCAGTATCTCCACCAGACTTATGTAGGTCTAGCAAACAACCTGATTTAAGCTCACTACAAAAACAATAATTAAATAATATATGATCACACTTCAAAGGATACATCTGGGTTTTAATTACTATGCACGATCTGGTGGTTACTGACAATAACAACAAACACTGGCAGGTATCCCACTTCTCAGCATAATTGGAACAATAACTTCTCCAAGTTGTGTCTCTGAGGTGCCGCAAAGCAAGACATTTACCATGTAGTTCAACGCAAGACATTTACCATGTAGTTCAACAATGTCCTCTAAGAGCTGTCCCTGGCAATCTAACAGTGTTCTTAAGGATGATGGAGGAATCAATAAATTACAGTTGTGGCCAAGCTATTAGTATGTAATACGATAGAATGGTAAATATTAATTTTTATTGATGTAGCCATATACTACACAAAATATAATAAAAATCTGTAATGCAGCTCACTTTAATCTTTACATCATACTAAAACTATCTGGAACAATTTCACCCATACCATTACAGGAGAAAGATAAATGTGTGATTTCTGGAGATACAATGAAGCAATATGTCCACTACTACCACTCCTATGCCTTCCATACTACTGAAAACATCATATTAGCTTTGGCTTTCTAGCTGTAGGTGTCTATTACGAGATCTGAATAGCCATACTTTGAGATTCCAACACCACATGATCTGATTTTTATTTGGTCCTGTACAAACGTTGCACTGTAATGTAGGACAAACAAAAGAGTATAATATTACATGGAGAAAAAGAGGGAGAAAATCAATACTGGAAACAACACACACACAAACCATACAACAATACGCAAACAGCATAGCATACAACATTTCAATATCACTAAATTTTAAACATGGCTGAAGCAGCAACCGTTGAAAACCTTCGATGTAAACAATAACAGCCAATCAGTTGCAGAATAAAGATTTATTGAAATCCTTGACCATGGTTTCGGTATAACTAAATATACCTTCATCAGAAGCAAAAATACACCTGAACAGGGAGACACCTTCATTAGCAAAAAACTTAGCAACATAACTGAGACAGAAGAAAAAACACTCGTAGCTTTAAGTAACCGTGCAAATTACCAAAGTTTTACAAGCACAAAAACGTTTAGTCACTTACTAAAATCACATTCTACAGTGTAGATGCATAAAACAATTGTGCCCTCTCTCAGTGAAATTGTCTGCCCTAGTGCTTCCACACCCTGTTCATGCTAGTTCACAGGCTAAGTACTGATAGCATGCAGTGTTCGCGTCGACCATCTCTCTATAATTATGCTGTGATATTTTAATTTTAACTTCTGACGATGCCTTTGGCAAGATTGTTTTATGCATCTCCACTGCAGGATGTGATTTTAGCGAGTGACAAAGTTTTTGTGCTTGTAATACTTTGGTAATTTTCATGGTTACTAAAAGCTACAAGTGGTTTTTCTTCT